>NC_050095.1:5266939-6736449 GCF_009764565.3 Dermochelys coriacea | reverse complement strand
AAGCCGATCCAAGGTGACTTCTTTTATGGCTGGTGTCTTAACTTTCTGGGACATGGAGTTTCTATCTCTGTGTTTTAGAAGCCTCTTTGATGAGCAGTGTCTGGCTGTCTGTTTTCCCAGCTAGGGTTGCCAACTCTTCAGGATTGGCTTGGAGTCTCCAGGAATTAAAGATTAATCTTTAATTAAAGATTGTCATGTGATTAAATCTCCAGGAATACATCCAACCAAAATTGGCAACCCTATTTCCAGCAGAGATGGGGAAAGTTAAATCCCTAAGAACATAAGAATGGCCATACTGGGTCAGACCATCCAGCCCAGTATCATGTCTGCCAACAGCGACCAATGCCAGATGCCCCAGAGGGAGTGAACCTAACAAGTAATGATCAAGTGATCTCTCTCCTGCCATCCATTGCCACCCTCTGACAAACAGAGGCTAGGGACACCATTCCTTACCCATCCTGGTTAATAGCCATTAATGGATTTAACCTCCATGAATGTATCTAGTTCTCTTTGAAACCCTGTTATAGTCTTAGCCTTCACAACCTCCTCAGGCAAGGAATTCCACAGGTTGACTGTGCGCTGGGTGAAGAAGAACTTCCTTTTATTTGTTTTAAACCTGCTGCCCATTAATTTCATTTGGTGGCCTCTAGTTCTTATATTATGGGAACAAGCAAATAACTTTTCCTTATTCACTTTCTCCATATCACTCATGGTTTTATAAACCTCTATCATATCCCCCGTTAGTCTCCTCTTTTCAAAGTTGAAAAGTCCTAGTCTCTTTAATCTCTCCTCATATGGGACCTATTCCAAACCCTTTATCATTTTAGTTGCCCTTCTCTAAACCTTTTCTACTGCCAGTATATCTTTTTTGAGATGAGGAGACCACATCTGTATGCAGTATTCAAGGTGTGGGCATACCATGGATTTATATAAGGGCAATAAGATATTCTTCATCTTATTCTCTATCCCTTTTTAAATGATTCCTAACATCCTGTTCGCTTTTTTGACTGCCGCTGCACACTGTGTGGACGTCTTCAGAGAACTATACACGATGACTCCAAGATCTCTTTCCTGATTAGTAGTAGTTAAATTAGCCCCCATCATATTTTATGTATAGTTGGGGTTATTTTTTCCAATGTGCATTACTTTACATTTATCCACATTAAATTTCATTTGCCATTTTGTTGCCCAATCACTTAATTTTGTGAGATCTTTTTGAAGTTCTTCACAGTCTGCTTTGGTCTTAACTATCTTGAGCAGTTTAGCATCGTCTGCCATTTATGAATAAGTTGAATAGGATTGGTTCTAGTACTGACTCTTGGGGAACAACACTAGTTACCCCCCTCCATTCTGAAAACTTACCATTTATTCCTACCCTTTGTTCCCTGTCTTTTTAACCAGTTCTCAATCCATGAAAGGATCTTCCCTCTTATCCCATGACAACTTAATTTACATAAAAGCCTTTGGTGAGGGACCTTGTCAAAGGCATTCTGGATATATAAGTACACTCTGTCCACTGGATCCCCCTTGTCCACGTTTGTTGACCCCTTCAAAGAACTCTAATAGATTAGTAAGACATGATTTCCCTTTACAGAAACCATGTTGACTTTTGCCCAACAATTTATGATGTTCTATGTGTCTGACAATTTTATTCTTTACTGTTTTTTCAACTAATTTGCCCGGTACTGACTTTAGACTTACCGGTCTGTAAATGCCGAGATCACCTCTAGAGCCCTTTTTAAATATTGATGTTATATTAGCTATCTTCCAGTCATTGGTTACAGAAGCTGATTAAAGGACAGGTTACAAACCATAGTTAATAGTTCCGCAATTTCACATTTGAGTTCTTTCAGAACTCTTGGGTGAATGCCATCTGGTCCCGGTGACTTGTTACTGTTAAGTTTATCAATTAATTCCAAAACCACCTCTAACGACACTTCAATCTGTGACAATTCCTCAGATTTGTCACCTACAAAGGACAGCTCAGGTTTGGGAATCTCCTGAACATCCTCAGCCATGAAGAGTGAAGCAAAGAATTCATTTAGTTTTTCCACAATGACTTTATTGTCTTTAAGTGCTTCTTTTGTATCTCGATTGTCTAGGGGCCCCACTTGTTATTTAGCAGGCTTCCTGTTTCTGATGTACTTAAAAAACATTTTGTTAATACCTTTTGAGTTTTTGGCTTTTCTTACTACATTTTTACACTTAATTTGGCAGTATTTATGCTCCTTTCTATTTACCTCACTAGGATTTGACTTCCACTTTTTAAAAGATGCCTTTTTATCTCTCACTGCTTCTTTTACATAGTTGTTAAGCCATGGTGGCTCTTTTTTAGTTCTTTTACTGTGTTTTTTAATTTGGGGTATACATTTAAGTTGGACCTCTATTATGGTATCTTTGAAAAGTGTCCATGCAGCTTGCAGGGATTTCACTCTAGTCACTGTACCTTTTAATTTCTGTTTAACTAGTCTCCTCATTTTTTGCATAGTTCCCCTTTCTGAAATTAAATGCCACAGTGTTGAGCTGCTGAGGTGTTCTTCCCACCTGTTGTGAATTATACCTGATAGGTCACGCACAAAAACTGTTACGAATTATACCTAATAGGTCACACACAGTTCGAGTCTAGGCTGAGGCACATAAACAAGTCACAACTGATCAATCTTTGCAAAGTTTCTGTTTAGCACGCTCGAGCGTGGTGCCCCCCTGCTAGTCAGAGGGGGACCCTATGCATTGTCTATACACCATATATATATGAGTGGGTAATACATGCAGCCCTCTTGCCCGAACCCCTCCACGAATCAGTAGGTTCCATTGTCCTCGTGCACAGAGTTCTGCAGCCAATGAGTAAAACCTATTATTGTTGCATTTAGACCTAACCTTCACTTGCAATATCATGTTTACACAAAATTTTGCTAGCTCCAGGCCTTTTTCATGACAGGCGCTTATCTCGCCAAACAACGAGTCAAGGCCAGGGTAACCTACTACAAAGCCATAGAAATTAGAGTTCTCCTAATTCTTTCACAACAGTCCCTCCTTTTCTTTTGTACGTCTGTTAGCTATATTAGAGCAGAAGAAACCCGTCGACAACATATACCGCAACACTGTATACATACAAAAAATAATACAAATACAATCACGCCCAAACAGATCAGATACAAGATACGCTGTCCCCACACACCCAGATCCGTCACCCATGACGTAAGCCAGTTCCAAACCTCTTGGAACCCAGTGCTAGTATTGTCAAGACTAACATGATGGAATATTGTTGCCTGCTGTTGTAAAATGTGAATGTCTGTTTCGACTCGGCCATGTTGATTTACAAACACACAACAGCTTGAATTTACCAAAGCACAGAACCCGTCCTGATTTGCATGTAGGTAATCCAGGGCTAGGCGGTTTTGCAAGGCAGTTTGTGATAGTTGAGTAACTTCTATTTGAAGGGCAGAGAGCATCAGCGGTGGCATTTGCCATCAATTCTAGGGCAGCCGATATGTTAACTATAGCCTTTTCTAATTCACTAACTCCCAACCACGGTAAGAACCATCGTGTGAAGGAATGAAACCCCGTGGGGCGGTTAACGAGGGGGTTCTGTGGGACCTCCCGTCTGTTTCTCCATACTAAATTGCGAATTCCTTCCCGAATAAGTTTTGATGCACTGTGACAGTGGGCACAACAGCCCCCAGAGTACACATGCCAACCCAATCTGCTGGGAGAATTTTATAAGCTGTGTGATTGCACAACCAAAACCAGCCTGATCCCTCAGGGACCGGCCGAGGGGCCCCTGAGTAATTCGAAGCGTGTGCCGCTCCAGAACCAATTGTGGTAGTGTGGTTGCACCCCATAAAGGTTCCTACAAAATTCCTGTTTTCCACTCCTTTCCTGCGTTTCACACATATCGCATAATTGCCCTGGGCCACCATGTCGATAGACCATGTTTGAATAGTGATATTCCAATTAAAGGTGGTATTGGCCCATAGCGTGGGCAAACGCGTTTTATTAAAAGGGATAGGCACCCCTACTAACAGGACCTCCTGACCAATATATGTGGGGGTATGGATACATATCCAACACTGTGTTTGATTTACGCTTTTTGTAATAACACAAGTCAAATTTAAGAAACTATTACCCGCCCATCCTTGTACTGAACTTGAGAATAGGGGGAAGAACCCCCAGGCAAACCATACCAATAACGACATCCTCCCCGATACACACAAAAACCAACACTCCCAATAGGAGTCCGATAAACAGGAACACAAAAAGTCCCGGTGGGCTGTGAAGGTCCCAATAGCTGGAAAGCTCAGTCCATGGGTTGGTAGTGGCGTTCATTCATGAAGTGGCTCGTCCGATGGTTTGTCAGGGTCAGGTGGGGGTCCCAGCGCCAACTTATCGTAGCTATGATGGATCCAGGAACCTTTACCTGCAAAGGAGTGGTGGCAGATGGTGGGAGTAATGTTCGTGGCTGTAAGGCATTTTTGGTATTCATCATCCGGAAGACAATTAGGGAGAACAGTGCATTCTGATGGTACTTGCCCACAAGCACAGATTCCAGCCCCTGGAATAAACCCACCTCTTCACTCCACATTCCCAAGAATACATCCCACAACTCCCTCCCTGCCAATGTACAATGCTCCGTCTTCGCCACCAAGACCAATTCTCAATGGCTTTTGTAGTCAGGAATCCTTGGATCTTGGTGGTTTCAGCAGAGCAGGTGTTCCTTTTTTTCTTTTGGAACAGTCGTGGTTTTGCATTATACAGGGGAGAGGTTACTAGCACGTCACCCTGTAGTGCTTTGGTTTCTTTAGCAAATACTGAATGCAGGTTAGCTCTGTCAGTGGACAAGGGAGAGGTTACTAGCACTTCACCTTGTCCTTTCCCCTGCTGTCCAAAAGGAGGAAAGAAAAAACCCAGAAGGAGGGATAGGCTGATCAGTAGTCGAAGTGAAGTCATCTCGAGGTGGAGGGGTCTTTTTGCAGTAAGAAGCATGGGTCCAGGCAGTCAGTCCTTGGTACTTCACAGCAGTGTTGGTAGTTAGTAGGATTTAATAAGGGCCTTTCCAGCATGGGGCCAGAGTAGTCTTTCGTTGATGGACCTTTATGTAGACCCAGTTTTTAACAAATGGCAGGTTTGCTCAGGATCCTTGGAGCAGGACTTCTTTTACCTGTAAATACAGAGACCTAACACATTTCATTAATGTCTGGCAGTGTTTTCCAGATCTCACAGCTACTTGGACGCATTCAAGCCCCCCTCTTTCTTGGCTGTCAGCCACATCCTAGCTGTGAGTAGTGTCCTTAGGCAGACCAGTGTCTTATCTTTGGACCGAGCCTGCCAGCTACAGCGTTGAATTAATTCGTCCTCCATTCTTTTTCTTCTTCCCTTATTGGTTTCTATTAACCTGTAAAGGAAACATTCACTTTCCACTCACACACCTTTGTTCAAAAATGAATACATATACATTGTCCATTATACAGCACTTTAGTCTTATTATTTAATGTATGCCACATACACCCTTCTAGTAAAATGATTTTATTACGGAGCTTTGGAGCAACAAGCCAGGACAAGCACACCCACTTTTGAGGAGTCCACTTGGTACAATCTCTGGTATCCAATAGCTTTCCTCCCTCCCCAGCCCTCTGGCTAGAAATTTGAAGTAGCCAGAAAGATTCCATGTGTAATATGGGGAGTGGGTTAACCTTTCATGTCCTTGCTTCCAAAGACTGTTGGTGTGTGAATTTTAACAACAATTTTTTTCAATTAAAAGACCTGGCCAATGAAATTTATATTTTTTACTTAAGCAAATATATTAAACTTTAGTATATCACATTTTCCTGATATTATCCAAACACTTTGTATTCCAAGTTGAATAAAACAAGTATCTGCATTTTGATTTAACCCTTCTATTTAGTTTTAAATTAAATTGTCCTATGAAAAATTAGACCCAGCAATTCTGGCCACAAGACAAACATAAGATAGAACACAGAACATAATTCCTATTGTGCCAGTAAATTCATGATATGTTGAATTGCTTTTCAGCTGGCATCAGTTTTCTCTGATTTTCTGAAAGACAAAAAGAACATAGATATACCCCTTCTGGGCAGTCAGTCATTGCTTAAAATATTTTTTTTAATATACAAATACCCTTGTTAATTGCAGGCAAAACAAAGGAATTACCCATATTTTCTTGTATTTGTTTCATAGGCAGCCCAGGTTTCAGTGTCTTCTACCTTATCAGTTAGGTAATTTACATTAAAACAAATGCTTTCCGGCTTGCTTTTGGATCCACAGCTTAAAGATTCTTACTTTAAAAAGGGCACAATAAACTTTACCAGACTTCTGATTGCCTTTTACTTTTAACTCCTGCTGTCAAACACACAGCGACCTGAAAAGGAAGACACCACCTATTGTAGCCCCTTGGAGCCTAATAAGATATTAATTAAGTAGCACGGTATAATTGGATTTCTTTGAAAAAGGGCCATTTTTCTTAAAATGGCTGCAAAGAAACCAAAAATTCTTTTTCTTTCTAGTATTTCACAAAGTTTAACTACTTAATTCCCTCCAGCAACTACAGAGTTAACCTCTCACTTTTCTTTTTTAAATCACTTGCTTATTTCCCAAAACGACACCCAATCAACTCATATTTTACCATTCCAAGTATTATTCCGGGATTTACATTTCCCATTCCTGTAATTATTTACTCCTTTTTTTTTTTCCACTATGCCCTCCAAGTTTTTAACTTGTTTTCCAATTTTTCTATTTGTTGCCTGCCCGCTTGGGCCCAATCCTGATTTCCTCTCTGAACTGTCCCTTCCATGAGCACCAGCTTTGTCCCACTATCCATTTAACAAGGAGGGTGGGCTTTTTAACTAGCCCCCAGCCCTTCTGGTTTCCTCTTAAATATTTTTACTTATAAGGACTACCCTAGTCCTTCCCCGTGAGGCTTGACACCCGGACAGAATGCACGGCCAATTGGCGGTTTAACTATTTAATTTCCTTTTATGTCAGACACACTGCTGTTACAGTGTATTCTGAGCACAAATGGTTACATTTTGACAAGTCTCTGAAGGACTGGTACTTGCTTAGCCAGTGCCTTTTTTTCTGCCTGGAAGTCCTGTTTTAAGGCTTATAACTGGTCCTGGGCGTAGGTCAGAAAGCCGAGGGTAAGCCAGAGGAGGGGCAGAAGCAGGCATAGCACAGAGCGGGGCTGGAGACCCGAGATAAATAAGAAAAGGAGGAGGAAAGAGGATGTCCTTTTGCACGCACATAAGTCCAGTTGTCCCATACATACCAATAATCCATCTGGACTGGAGCTTTGTCCTCCAGCCTTTTTCTAAGTGCTGTTAATTTGTCCCCAGCAAAGGATCCATTCGGTGGCCACTTAAACGATGTTTGAGTTGTTAATGCCGGCCACTCTTTTTTACACAAATGTACCATTCTCCTTTTACCTAACCCATGGGTGCCAGAAATGTGTTTCCAATTTTCGAGGATTTCTGCCAAAGGGGTTCCCCTGCCTGTATTCTGTCCAGAGCCCATAATGGAATGGGCTGCCAAGAGAGCATCAAATGTGCCACCTTATCACCTAAGCGACAACCTCCCCCCCTTCCTCGGATTTCTCAAAGGTGAACTCACCTTGTGCCGGCTGGAGCTATCCGAGAGGAGGAGTGCAGCTTCGCTTATTAGGGCGAGCCTAGAGTCCCATCTGGGGTGCCAAAACTGTTGTGAATTATACCTGATAGGTCACGCACAAAAACTGTTACGAATTATACCTAATAGGTCACACACAATTCGAGTCTAGGCTGAGGCACATAAACGAGTCACAACTGATCAATCTTTGCAAAGTTTCTGTTTAGTACGCTCGAGCGTGGTGCCCCTCTGCTAGTCAGAGGGGGACCCTATGCACCATATATATATGAGTGGGTAATACATGCAGCCCTCGTGCCCGAATCCTTCCACGAATCAGTAGGTTCCATTGTCCTCGTGCACAGAGTTCTGCAGCCAATGAGTAAAACCTATTATTGTTGCATTTAGACCTATCTTCACTTGCAATATCATGTTTACACAAAATTTTGTTAGCTCCAGGCCCTTTTCATGACAAGAAAAGGAGTACTTGTGGCACCTAAGAGACTAACAAATTTATTAGAGCATAAGCTTTCGTGAGCTACAGCTCACTTCATCGGATGCAGTGAGCTGTAGCTCACGAAAGCTTATGAAATGCATCCGATGAAGTGAGCTGTAGCTCACGAAAGCTTATGCTCTAATAAATTTGTTAGTCTCTAAGGTGCCACAAGTACTCCTTTTCTTTTTGCGAATACAGACTAACACGGCTGCTACTCTGAAATTTTTCATGACAGGCACTTATCTCGCCAAACAACGAGTCAAGGCCAGGGTAACCTACTACAAAGCCATAGAAATTAGAGTTCTCCTAATTCTTTCACAACACACCACAGGAATATTAAATGTTGTTATATTATAGTCATTATTTCCAAGCAGTCCTGTTATAGTTCCCTCTTGGATCAGATCCTGCGCTCCACTCAGGACTAAATCGAGAACTGCCTCTTCCCTTGTGGGTTCCTGAACCAGCTGCTCCAAGAAGCAGTCAAAGTATCAAGAAATTTTGTCTCTGCATTTTGTCCTGAGGTGACATGTACCCAGTCAATATGGGGATGATTAAAATCCGCCACTGTTATGGAATTCTTTATTTTGATAGCCTCTCTAATCTTCCATAGCATTTCATAGTCACTCTCACTGTCCTGGTCAGGTGGTTGATAATAGATCCTTACAGTTATATTCTTATTAGAGCATGGAATTACTATCCATAGAGATTCTGTGGAACATGTGGATTCATTTAAAATTTTTACTTCATTTGATTCTACATTTTCTTTCACATATAGTTCCACTCTCCCACCCCCATGACCTGTTCCCTCATAAGTAAGGCTATGATTTAGTCACAGAGGTTGCGGAAGTCAGGGAATCCGTGACTTCCAGAGACCGGTCTGACTTCAGCCTGCGGAAGTCAGGAGCTGTGGAGTACCCCCACCTGCCGTGTGGGAACCCCACAGCTCCCAGCCACCACGGGAAGCCCTGAGCTCCTGGGCAGCAGGGAGAACCCCACAGCTCCAGGCTGCAAAAAGAAGCCACAAGTTCCCAGTTGCTGCAGGCAGCGGGGCCCCCGGAGCTGCAGGCGGTGGGGGTACCCTGCGACTCCTGGTCGCTGCAGATGGCGGGGGAACCCAGCAACTCCACACTGTTGCAGGTGGCAGAGGCCCCGCCAGAGCTCCAAGCCACTGCAGGTGGCGGAACTCCCAGCTGCTGCAGGCAGTGTGGGGCCTGCAGCATCCAACCAAAGTGGGTGGGGGAACCTGGAGCTCTGACACCCAATGGGCGATAGGGGCCCTGGAGCTCCCAGCCAGCCCGCAGCTGCCCAGCCATCACAGGCAATGTGGGGACCTGCAGATCCCCATTTTTTCAGGGATATTTTTAGTAAAAGTCACAGACAGGTCATGACGTCCGTGAATTATTCTTTATTTCCTGTGACCTGCCTGTGACTTTTACTAAAAATATCCCTGACAAAATCTTAGCCTTACTCATGCCCATTTGAGCACCTAGGGAGCTGTCCCCAGGATTTAACTGGTTAAAATGGGCTGGGGTTAAAGTAATAGAATCTTCTTTGCGATGAATGTCCCATGAATTCCCCTGATCTCCCTTGTTTTCTTTCCCCTGAACAGGATTTCCAGTTTCCAAACCTGATGTGGTCTCCCAGCTGGAACAAGGGGAAGAGCCATGGGTCCTGGATCTCCAGGGCTCTGAGGAAAGGGGGATCCCAAGAAGTGTCTGCATAGGTGAGGAATCATTAAATCAATTCTAGAACTCTCGGTACCTGAAAGAAACAGCTGGGGCTCCCTAAAGAGACCCTGTGAGCTCTCGGAGTTAAGGATTATCCCCAGGAGGCATTTTATTCTCAGGGCAGCTATCACAAATGGCTTCCTATGGCTTCCGCTTAGTTCTCTCCCTAATGGGAGTTGGAGGCAGAATCGCTTCCTTCCTCTCTCCCCTATGGAGAAGAGTTTTAGAGAATTCAGCTACTAGGGGTTTTTTTTCTGTCTCTCCAGCTCTAATTTTGGTTTGTTTTCCCCTTTTCCATCCCTGTTTCTGAGGTTCCTCTCTTTATCCGAGCAGGTGCTGGGATGGTGAGTGAGAATGAGGAGCAGAATCCTCAGCAGGAAGATGGCGAGCAAATGGAACCACATGGGGGATTATCACAAAAATCCAAAGGAAATGTGTCCAGGCATCGTGTGCAGGGAAGAGTCTGTGAGAGTGAGCACAGGCCAGAGAGGGAGCAGAGAAACCAGCTCAGGGAGAAAGAGGGTAAATCCATTTATTGTCAAGGAATTCACAAGGATCTCAAGCAAATCAAAGCCCAGCAGATAAAACCTACAGAAGAGAGAAAAAACACATGCACTGAGTGTGGGAAAAACTTTACTCTGAACTCCACCCTCATTAGACATCAGAGGATCCACATGGGAAAGAGCCTCTATGAATGCTGTGAGTGTGGGAAACAGTTCAGTGAGAAATCAAACCTTATTAAACATCAGACAAGCCATACAAGAGAGAGATCCTATCAGTGTTATGAGTGCAGGAAAAGCTTCAGTCAGTGCTCATCCCTTATTAGACATCAGAGGATCCACACAGGAGAGAGACCATATGAATGTTGTGAGTGTGGGAAACGCTTCACTGCAAGATCAGATCTTAATAAACATCAGAGGATCCACACAGGAGAGCGCCCCTATAAATGCTGTGAGTGTGGGAAAAAGTTCACCTGGAGCTCAGCGCTTATTAATCATCAGAGAATCCACACAGGAGAGCGACCTTATCAATGCTGTGAGTGTGGGAAAACATTCCTTCAGAGCTCAGGCCTTATTAATCATCAGAGGATCCACACAGAAGAGCACCTGTATGAATGCTGTGAGTGCAGGAAACAGTTCAGTAAGAAATCAAAACTTATTAAACATCAGTCAAGCCACACAAGAGTGACACCCTATGAATGCTGTGAGTGCAGGAAAAGCTTCACTCGGAGTTCATCCCTTATTAGGCATCAGAAGATCCACACAGGAGAGAGACCATATGAATGCTCTGAGTGTGGGAAATGCTTCACTGTCAAATCAGACCTTAGTAAACATCAGAGGATCCACACGGGAGAGCGCCCGTATGAATGCTGTGAGTGTGGGAAACGGTTCACTTGGAGCTCAGTGCTTATTAATCATCAGAAAATCCACACAGGAAAGCGACCCTATGAATGCTGTGAGTGCGGGAAAAGTTTCATCCGAAGATCACACCTTAATAGACATCAGAGTCTTCACAAGGGAGATATACAGCATAAAAACTTTATGTAGGGCAGCGAAAATACATTTTTAAAAGGACATTTGCTAATTCTTACATAGTGACCTTTTAAGGCTGTTTGCACCATTTGCATCACCATGTTCTCTGACTCCCTCAGGTGACTTGCCCACTTTTCCTTTTGCAGGTCACCTTTCTCTGGGATGAATCCCATGGTCCTTACTACTAATTCTTTTCTCTTGTGAGTCGTGGGAATGTCTCTCCCTCCTGCCACGAATATCCATCAGCCCCAGTTGGGGGAAATAGGGGTGACCTCAAGTAGCTACACTGAGCAAAAATCAACCTTGGCTTTGTCTCCTCTAGGATAGCTACCTCAAGCAGGCCAACTCCATGG
The DNA here is from genome assembly GCF_009764565.3 of Dermochelys coriacea. Taxonomy (NCBI): domain Eukaryota; kingdom Metazoa; phylum Chordata; order Testudines; family Dermochelyidae; genus Dermochelys; species Dermochelys coriacea. Next base: position 6,724,727 of record NC_050095.1, on the reverse strand, counting down.
AAAATCCTAATGTAAATACACAGAGAGCTTTGCCGTGTTGACATAGCCCAGGCACAATGGTTGGGGTTAGTTAGCACCTTCCCCTTTGAGCTGTCCTAATCGACACCAATATTCATACTCTAAACAAGCCCTAAGCATCACATTCATACTGTCACCCTACTAGCAGAGCAATTGTTAGTCACCAAGTTCCCCCTTTGGCAACAGATTCTCATTCTCAGTTGTTGTCATGCTGGTCCAGGTTGTGCTGGACAGCAAGTTGTCCATTCTTTTCACCATTTTTCATATTTAAAGTATATTTCAATATAACAAAGAAGAGGAGCAGGAGTGGGACAAATGTTTCATTTCGGCCTTTGTGACAATGGAAGGAAATGGGTTGAGTCGGATGGATTCCCTGCTTCTCCATTACAGTCACTATGCCTGTTCCCTCCAGCAGCGCTGGTGTCTGTGTGAATCACAATGGAGTTTATCCTCCCTTTATTCTACCCCTCCACCTCCCAAAGGGTCCCTGCAATTGATCCTAAATCCAACTCATTAGGGCTAGAGATGCAAGTGTCACAGACTTGGATGGAGAATTCCAGTGGATCCAAAACACAGAGTGATCATTTCTATCCCTGCTTCCATCTGTTGGCAAAGCCACTTCTGGACATTTTCCTGCTAATCTGGGATTGTTAGCAGATGAGAAGGGTGGCAGTTTTTCCCCATTATGATGTTGCTAATTATTTTTGTAAATAACACAGCTCCATAATAATAAAGTGCTGTTGAATGAAGCAGGTTTGAATGGATCAGAGGAGAAAATGATGGGGGAATCTGATTTCCTGATTATTTTTGAGTAATCAGGTGTAACCTGCTCTGGAATTTCATTTTGTATGAAAGAGAAAGTGACTTATACTGCTCTGTGTTGTGGCTTTTTCTCTCTCTCCTGAAGGCCATTTCATCACATTATTGAATATTAGTTTTGTTCTCCGGGGCATAGCTCGGATTTATCAAGGACTTTGGGACAAATGACTGTTTGCTAAAAGAGTCCCACCTTATTTTAGTTTTGTCTTTCCCCCACTGCTGCATGATGACTTGAAAAAAGCTCAAGTGCAGTTCACTCATCAGGAGAGGATGCTTCAAACCATTGGGCATGCTGCCAAGGAAACAGTAGTGGGTTTAGGGCTCCACTCTGAAATGGTTAACAACAGCACACTGCAAATTGTGCAACTAACTGAAGTAACTGGGTGCATGTGTCCTATGATTTAGGAAATGCTGTCCCTGTCTGTGTTGATTTGGAAAAAACAGAAGTTCATTTCTGGTGAACTTGCCCATGATAGATGCTGCAAATGTGCACTACAATGAACTCAGGGTTGAATGTGATATAGCTGCAGAATATTTTTTTTTAATATACTCTGCTCCTTTGGTGACTTACAGGGATTCTGATGCAGGAGTGTTTCTAGTCCCTAACTTGGACCTGTGCCACCAGTTTAAAGAAACAAATTGGGCATGTTTGGGGAAGCCATTCCTCACTAACACTGCTCACATTTTGGATGGTTTTATAAAGGATTAAATTCCAAAGAAAGTGTAAATGTACCCTGACCATGACCAAGGATTTGGCAAGAACTCAGTTTGATATAGAAGGCACCCAGTAGTTGATTTTCATCCCAGAGAAGGAAGCTGTGGTGAACTACGGTCCAGGTAAAACTGTGTTTTGGTTTTTGGTTGTTTTTTTTTTAAAACACTGCTCCCTAGTTCATTACACTCCCAAAGGATGCCATGGCTCGATTGGAAGGTCCTTCACTATTTGGATCCAAAGTTCCATGAGGCAAAATGAGAAATAGTTGATGCCTTCAGAGGAGATTCCTTCGCCAGCCTGATTGGGCAACAATGACTTTCATGCTGTTGAAATGGTGGTAACTGATGAGAGAATGAATATATCAAGTTCCGATTTCAGACTGCTGGATATACAAATGTTGAGTCCTGATTCTAGGCTTTTGTCTTGTAATTTTGCTCTTGTGTCTTATGCAGTTGTGCCACTTTGCTTCCACCTTCTACTTCTTTGAAAGATTGGAAGGTGTGAATATAGAGCTGAGGTCCTTTTTCTCATGATGCAAACCTTTCCACATAGTGTGAGACCCCTTCCAGTAACACTTATGTCCAAAGCCCCAGAGATAAATGAACTCACAGATGTGGAAAGCTCCTATGCTGGTGTAGATCACATTTACACAGTGCTCACTTGGTGGAAATGAGGATTAAAAGGAAACTAACGTGTATGATAAAATGTTATAATCTTTGAATATGTTCTTGTAACTAGTGAAAATGAAATTACCAGTTAAGTTAATTAGTGGTTAAAGCCTAACTTAGTGAATTATATTGGAACACTGTGACTTACATTGGTTTGCTTTTTGCTAGTAATATACGAAGTGGTGGCTAACCTTAAGAAGTTTATTTGATGTAAAATACCCCCTGTGGACTAAGGCATTCTGAAGTACAACATCACTGCAAGGTCAAGTGGTGGAATGCGTGAGAAAAATACTGTATAGTAGAATATAGAACCAGACTTCAGTTATTTCTATTTCAAATTGAATATGTTTTGACAAGCTGTAAAATAAAATTATGTAACGAGACAAATTGTGAAACCTTTTACCAAATTAGACTGTATGGGTCACTAAGTTCCCCTCTTCTCTGCAAAGCAAAGATGTATAATGTCTGTCATGAGATGTCCCTGGTTCTTTTTATGAATGGCAATGGATGCATGATGCAATAGATTGTTTTTCTGTTGGGTTTTTTTTGGGGGGGAGGTCACCTGTTATTTTTATAGAAGCTGAGACCCCTTTTCCTGTTTAGAGGAAGCTAGCTATTATGGCTCAGCCTTTTAACCCTCAAGTCAGGCTATGGAAACCTCCTCCAAACTGTCCTTCGTATTTTCATTTTTGAGATCTTTGGGGTCTAAACTGATTCCTTCTGGGAAAGGAAGTCTTATCAACAACAGGCTGTGCCAGCCTTGGCCTGTCTACTCCTGCCTGAGAAAGCTTGCGAATGTGGAGTACTGAGCTTGTGACCCCATCACCAGATCCTTGACTGCAGCTCTAACTCCTACTCTATGTGAGTCAGTGTGTTCATGTGTGTATGAAACCTGTCACATCTATGTAGGGAAGGAGCTACAAATAGATTCATAGATACTAAGGTCAGAAGGGATCATTCTGATCATCTGATCAAGAAGCTTACAAGAAGTGGAAGGTTGGACATATGACCAGGGAAGAGTATAAAAATATTGCTCGGGCATGTAGGAAAGATATCAGGAGGGCCAAATCGCACCTGGAGCTGCAGCTAGCAAGAGATGTCAAGAGTAACAAGAAGGGTTTCTTCAGGTATGTTGGCAACAAGAAGAAAGCCAAGGAAAGTGTGGGCCCCTTACTGAATGAGGGAGGCAAGCTAGTGACAGAGGATGTGGAAAAAGCTAATGTACTCAATGCTTTTTTTTGCCTCTGTTTTCACTAACAAGGTCAGCTCCCAGACTGCTGTGCTGGGCAACACAAAATGGGGAAGAGATGGCCAGCCCTCTGTAGAGATAGAGGTGGTTAGGGACTATTTAGAAAAGCTGGACGTGCACAAGTCCATGGGGCCGGACAAATTGCATCCGAGAGTGCTGAAGGAATTGGCGGCTGTGATTGCAGAGCCCTTGGCCATTATCTTTGAAAACTCGTGGCGAACGGGGGAAGTCCCGGATGACTGGAAAAAGGCTAATGTAGTGCCCATCTTTAAAAAAGGGAAGAAGGAGGATCCTGGGAACTACAGGCCGGTCAGCCTCACCTCAGTCCCTGGAAAAATCATGGAGCAGGTCCTCAAAGAATCAATCCTGAAGCACTTAGAGGAGAGGAAAGTGATCAGGAACAGTCAGCATGGATTCACCAAGGGAAGGTCATGCCTGACTAATCTAATCGCCTTTTATGATGAGATTACTGGTTCTGTGGATGAAGGGAAAGCAGTGGATGTATTGTTTCTTGACTTTAGCAAAGCTTTTGACACGGTCTCCCACAGCATTCTTGTCAGCAAGTTAAGGAAGTATGGGCTGGATGAATGCACTATAAGGTGGGTAGAAAGCTGGCTAGATAGTCGGGCTCAACGGGTAGTGATCAATGGCTCCATGTCTAGTTGGCAGCCGGTGTCAAGTGGAGTGCCCCAGGGGTCGGTCCTGGGGCCCGTTTTGTTCAATATCTTCATAAATGATCTGGAGGATGGTGTGGATTGCACTCTCAGCAAATTTGCGGATGATACTAAACTGGGAGGAGTGGTAGATACGCTGGAGGGGAGGGATAGGATACAGAAGGACCTAGACAAATTGGAGGATTGGGCCAAAAGAAATCTAATGAGGTTCAATAAGGATAAGTGCAGGGTCCTGCACTTAGGATGGAAGAATCCAATGCACCGCTACAGACTAGGGACCGAATGGCTCGGCAGCAGTTCTGCGGAAAAGGACCTAGGGGTGACAGTGGACGAGAAGCTGGATATGAGTCAGCAGTGTGCCCTTGTTGCCAAGAAGGCCAATGGCATTTTGGGATGTATAAGTAGGGGCATAGCGAGCAGATCGAGGGACGTGATCGTTCCCCTCTATTCGACACTGGTGAGGCCTCATCTGGAGTACTGTGTCCAGTTTTGGGCCCCACACTACAGGAAGGATGTGGATAAATTGGAAAGAGTACAACGAAGGGCAACAAAAATGATTAGGGGTCTAGAGCACATGACTTATGAGGAGAGGCTGAGGGAGCTGGGATTGTTTAGTCTGCAGAAGAGAAGAATGAGGGGGGATTTGATAGCTGCTTTCAACTACCTGAAAGGGGGTTTCAAAGAGGATGGCTCTAGACTGTTCTCAATGGTAGCAGATGACAGAACGAGGAGTAATGGTCTCAAGTTGCAATGGGGGAGGTTTAGATTGGATATTAGGAAAAACTTTTTCACTAAGAGGGTGGTGAAACACTGGAATGCGTTACCTAGGGAGGTGGTAGAATCTCCTTCCTTAGAGGTTTTTAAGGTCAGGCTTGACAAAGCCCTGGCTGGGATGATTTAACTGGGACTTGGTCCTGCTTTGAGCAGGGGGTTGGACTAGATGACCTTCTGGGGTCCCTTCCAACCCTGATATTCTATGATTCTATGATCTAGTCCGACCTCCTGCACAGCGCAGGCCACAGAATCTCACCCGCCCACTCCTACGAAAAACCTTACCTATGTCTGAGCTATTGAAGTCCTCAAATCGTGGTTTAAAGACTTCAAGGAGCAGAGAAGCCTCCCTCAAGTGACCGTGCCCCATGCTACAGAGGAAGGCGAAAAACCTCCAGGGCCTCTCCAATCTGCCCTGGAGGAAAATTCCTTCCTGACCCCAAATATGGCTATCAGCTAAACCCTGAGCATATGGGCAAGATTCACCAGCCAGATACTACAGAAAATTCTTTCCTGGGTAACTCAGATCCCATCCATCTAATATCCCATCTCAGGGGATTGGTCCTATTTACCCTGAATATTTAAAGATCAATTACTTCCAAAAATCACATTATCCCATCATACCATCTCCTCCATAAACTTATCGAGTAGAATCTTAAAGCCAGATAGATCTTTTGTCCCCACTGCTTCCCTTGGAAGGCTATTCCAAAACTTCACTCCTCTGATGGTTAGAAACCTTCGTCTAATTTCAAGTCTAAACTTCCTGGTGGCCAGTTTATACCCATTTGTTCTTGTGTCCACATTGGTGCTGAGCTGAAATAATTCCTCTCCCTCTCCTGTATTTATCCCTCTGATATATTTATAGAGAGCAATCATATCTCCCCTCAACCTTCTTTTAGTTAGGCTAAACAAGCCAAGCTCCTTAAGTCTCCTTTCATAAGACAAGTTTTCCATTCCTCGGATCATCCTAGTAGCCCTTCTCTGTACCTGCTCCAGTTTGAATTCATCCTTTTTAAACATGGAAGACCAGAACTGCACACAGTATTCTAGGTGAGGTCTCACCAGTGCCTTGTATAATGGTACTAAAACCTCCTTATCCCTAATGGAAATGCCTCTCCTGATGCATCCCAAAACCGCATTAGCTTTTTTCACAGCCATATCACATTGGCAGCTCATAGTCATCCTATGATCAACCAATACTCCAAGGTCCTTCTCCTCTTCCGTTACTTCTAATTGATGCGTCCCCAACTTATAACTAAAATTCTTGTTATTAATTCCTAAATGCATTACCTTACACTTCTCACTATTAAATTTCATCCTATTACTCTAGTTTACAAGGTCATCCAGATCCTCCTGTATAATATCCCGATCCTTCTCTGAATTGGCAATAACTCCCAGCTTTGTATCATCTGCAAACTTTATTAGAACACTCCCACTTTTTGTGCCAAGGTCAGTAATAAAAAGATTAAATAAGATTGGTCCCAAAACCGATCCCTGAGGAACTCCGCTGGTAACCTCCCTCCAACCTGACAGTTTGCCTTTCAGTAGGACCCGTTGCAGTCTCCCCTTTAACCAATTCCTTATCCACCTTTTGATGTTCATATTGATCCCCATCTTCTCCAAGTTAACTAATAATTCCCCATGTGGCATGGTATCAAATGCCTTACTGAAATCTAGGTAAATTAGATCCACTGCATTTCCTTTATCTAAAAAATCTGTTACTTTTTCAAAAAAGGAGATTAGGTTGGTTTGGTACGATCTACCTTTTGTAAAACCATGTTGTATTTTGTCCCATTTACCATTGACTTCAATGTCCTTAACTAATTTCTCCTTCAAAATTTTTTCCAGGACCTTGCATACTACAGATGTCAAACTAACTGGCCTGTAGTTACCCGGATCACTTTTTTTTCCTTTCTTAAAAATAGGAACTATATTAGCAATTCTCCAATCATTCAGTACTGAGTTTACATATTCATTAAAAATTCTTGCTAATGGGCTTGCAATTTCAGGTGCCAATTCCTTTAATATTCTTGGATGACGATTATCTGAGCCCCCCCAATTTAGTCCCATTAAGCTGTTTGAGTTTCGCTTCTACCTCAGATATGGTAATATCTACCTCCATATCCTCATTCTCATTTGTCATGCTACCATTATCCCTAAGATCCTCTTTAGCCTTATTAAAGACTGACGCAAAGTATTTGTTTAGATATTGGGCCATGCCTAGATTATCTTTAACCTCCACTCCATCCTCAGTGTTTAGCAGCCCCACTTCTTCTTTCTTAGTTTTCTTCTTATTTATATGGCTATAGAACCTTTTACTATTGGTTTTAATTCCCTTTGCAAGGTCCAACTCCACTCGACTTTTAGCCTGTCTCACTTTATCCCTACATGTTCTGACCTCAATAAGGTAGCTTTCCTTGCTGATCCCTCCCATCTTCCACTCCCTGTATGCTTTCTGCTTCTTCTTAATCACCTCTCTAAGATGCTTGCTCATCCAGCTTGGTCTACAACTCTTTCCTATGAATTTTTTCCCCTTTCTTGGGATACAGGTTTCCGATAGCTTCTGCAGCTTTGATTTAAAGTGATCCCAGGCCTCCTCTACCTTTAGATCCATAAGTTCTTCAGTCCAATCCACTTCCCTAATTTCCTTAATTTTTGAAAGTCAGCCCTTTTGAAATCAAAAACTCTAATTGTAGATTTATTTTTGTTAATCCTTCCGTTCAGTTTGAACTGAATTAGCTCATGATCACTTGAGCCAAGATTGTCCCCTACAACCATTTCTTCTATGAGGTCCTTGCTACTCACCAAAATTAAATCTAAAATGGCATCCCCTCTAGTCGGTTCAGCAACTACTTGATGAAAGAATCCATCAGCTATCGCATCTAGGAAAATCTGAGCCCTATTATTATTACTAGCACTGGTCCTTCAGTCTATATCTGGGAAGTTAAAGTCTCCCATGATCACGCAGTTTCCATTAGTGTTTACTTCATTAAAAACATGAAAAAGGGCTCTATCCATATCCAAATTAGATCCCGGAGGTCTATAGCACACCCCAAGCACTAACGTAGGAGAGGCTATACTAGTTATCTTCCCCAATGTAATTTTTGCCCAGACGGACTCTGTCTTATCCATTGCCTCGCTTCTTATTTCTTTACATTCTACCTCATCATTGATATACAATGCTACTCCACCACCTTTACCTTTGTTTCTGTCTTTCCTAAACAGCACATACCCTTCAATACCTGTAGTCCAGTCATGACTACTATTCCACCATGTTTCTGTTATCCCTATAATATCTGGTTTCACTTCCTGCACCAGTAGCTCTAGTTCCTCCATTTTTTTACCTAGGCTCCTCGCATTGGTGTACAAACATCTTAATTTTTGCTGTTTGGCCTCGCTCACATTTTGTACCCTATTAGGCACAGTCATTCTTCAGCCAGCATAACCTATTAGACTAGTATCCACACTGCCCTCGCTCCTTATATACATTCTTCTACCCATGGCTGTATCCTTTGTTACTTCGTCTTCTTCCCTCTCAATGCTAAAATCTGGCGTGGAGATTACCTGGACATCTCCCAACCATCTTCCCCCAAATTCCTAGTTTAAAGCTCTCTTTATCAGTTGTGCCAGCCTTGATCCTAGAAGTCTATTTCCTTCCCTACTCAGATGAAGTCCATCCCGAGAGAACTGTCCTCTGTCCGTGAATGCCTCCCAGTGGCCATACATCCCAAAGCCCTCCTTATAACACCACTGCCTAAGCCATCTGTTGACAGTCATAATCTTGTCACACCTTTGTTGCCCTTCTCTAGGAACAGGAAGGATCCCACTAAAGATCATCTGAGCCTCAATTTCCTTAAGCGTCTTCCCCAGCCTAGCATAGTCTCCCTTAATACTTTCCAGCAAGAATCTAGCTGTATCATTTGTTCCCACATGAAGGATAATTAGGGGATTCTTTCCCGCTCCCTTTAGGATCCTTTTCAACCTCAGGTCTACATCCCGTATCTTAGCACCCGGAAGACAGCACAGCCTTCTATTCTCAGGATCAGCTCTAGTTACAGGCCTGTCTATTCTTCTCAATAAAGAGTCCCCTATCACATAGACCTGCCTTTTCCTGGTACCAGTGCTGTTCTCCAGTCTCTCCCATGTTTCCTCTGGCTGCAAGTTCTTTCCATTCCTATTTTCCCTTATAATCCTCTTCAACCCATCCTGTATCCTCCTGGAGCTCATATTTGGTGTAGTCTCCCTTGACTCTTCTGCTTTTCCTATAGGACTAGCCTCTCTTCTCTTCTTCCTTACCCTTCCACCTTAACAAGTACCTGCTGGGCTCCTTCTTCATTTTCCAACTCTGCAAACCTGTTCCTAAGCTCTATTTCTCCTTCACTAGCCCGTCTTTTCCTCTGCCTGGTTCTTTTAGTCACATGCTTCCACTGACCACTTTCCTCACCCAGTCTCCCCTCAAAATTCCCCAGCCCTGCTTCCATCTGTAAGTCTGAGCTTTTCCCTTCAGATACCTCATATCTTTGCTCCATCATCTGCTCAAACCCCTTCCTAAACTCAATGAGATTTTCCACCTGCATCTCCAAACCTCGGATCTTTTCCTCCATCAGCTCTATCAGACGGCATTTCATGCAGAAAAAACTCTTACCAGGTCCCCCCTCCAGGATCATGTACATACCACAGCTTCCACATCCAGTCATCCTCAATGTGTCTTCCACTACAGGAGTCACTCCCACAGTTGCCTCCGTATCTGTCATCGCCTTCCCACCTAAGTCCTGTTAATCTGGGAAACACAAGCCACACCAAAAAGACCACCCCACCCCAGCAAAAGCAAACCCCAAACAAGCACCACAATACAAACTTCTCTTTCAAACTCCCACTCAAACTCCCCTGTTTATAGATCTGTTTGCTAGCTCCTGTGCCGCTGCAGCTGTCTGAATAATAATTCCCTAATCTAAATAAGCCTAAAATGCACCCTACAAAATGATTGAATATGTGCTCCTTGTTCTAAGAACCTAAGCTGTAGGATATATACTGTTAAATACCTTAGTATTAAGGTCTGTGTATTAATTTTTTTAGCTGTGGAAGCTGCTGGGAGAAGGTTAGCCGTTTACTGGTGAAATCTAAGGCAGAAGCCCTGAAGTTGTGGCTTTAACAATAAACTGGTGTTAGTATCGAAATATTGAACTGGCTCAGTGTTGATCATACTGCCTGAGTGAAGTTCTCTAATTGGGATAAATAACTAAATTGACACTTGCCTCCTTGTGTTCCTGTTTTAGGATTTATAAGGGTTGATTTTCTGTTGTATTATTCTGATGATTTGGCTAAACAGATGACTTAATTCCAAAGCAGTATCCTTGTTAACTGATGAATTTCCTGATTTGATTGAAAGTGATCACTGTATTGTATGCCCCAGAGCTAGCTGAATGGCGTTAATAATACTTTAGGTTTAGGAGGTGTGTTCTCCATTTTATTTGTTTGTTCATTTTAATGAAATGTGTAAAAGGGATATTGAGTCATGTTTTTAAGTAAGCTACGTGGGTCAGAACCATAGAGAATGTGGGTGGAGATCAACCAGTCCAAACTGGAGCCTTATCAGCTCCCTCTATATTAACCCATTGGGTCTCATATGGGAACAGCTGGGGGGCACCCATTTAATCTCTCATTGCAACCTGGGGGGCTCAGTGCATTGTAAGGCAAAATGACCTCCCCTTCACAGGCTTTCAGGAGTAGTGGGGGTATGCATAGGCCAGGGGCCATGTGTCTGCCTGATGGGGGGATTGGTGGAAGGAGGGGTATAGGGCATGGGTGGTGGTGGATTTCTTTGCTGTCACTGTCATTGCCATTGCCAGGCCTAGGTGCCATGCCCATCTGGTTTGCCCTGGGGTTGTCATGTCAGGCCCAGCTGAAATTGAGGGTCTCATTCAAAGGGTTCTAAATGGAGGTGACAGGGCTTGAGCGAGCCAGAAATTTGTGTGTATGCGGGGGCATCCTCTGGTTCGCTCAGCCTCTGTCCCTAGCAGCCAGACTTGGGCAGGGAGTGGTGGCAGCCAATGCCTCCCAAGGGGGACTCTCTCCCAAGCAGCTGCTGCACTGCACAAAGGCAGCCATCAGGAGCAGCCACCCTCAGCTGGTGTGAGAAGTGGCTCCGTCTTGCCCCCTGCTGGAATGTTCCTCCCAGAGGTGACATGGGGCACTCCTTTCCCCTCCCTTTACATTATGCCCCTCCTGTATTAGCAAGTATGAATAATTTTTACTGGGAAGGGTAGCTTGTCCTGGTCATGGTATATATATGTATGCCCTGTCCCTTGTTGGACAGGATCTCCAGCTCCGGGAGTGGGGGAGGGTGCTGATACTACAGTTACAGCCTACCAGACTGTATTGAGTCTAGCCATGATGAGATTCGTGGGTCAGGGTCAAAGCAGCAGCCCTCAGGCACAGGGCAGCATGGCCTAGTGGCCAAAGTCCATATAGCAGCCCCCAGATACAGGGCAGTGCGGCTTCGAGGCCAGAGTCCATATAGCAGCCCTCATATACAGGGCAGTGGCCTAGTAGCCAACACCAGAGTGGGTGTGACAGCCCAGGTGAGGGGGGCCTGGGCCCACTTGACTCCACCAGGCCCTAACCCAGGGCCTTAACAGTGATGGAGTGGTCCAGCACTCGGTCAGCAGGGAATCACGCTGACCTCACATGAGTGGGAGATACCGAATTTCCTGAAGCTGCTATGAGGCATTGAGGTCTCCAGGCTCCTCAGTGCAGGTAACTCCCTGGGAACCTGATGGCAACAGATCTCAGGCCTGATCTCTGGCTGGCAAGCGCTGAGATGGCTCCTCAGCTGGCACCTCCCCCAAAAGATCCTTCCTCTCTGGCAGTCAACCCAGACTGAACTGGGCTGCTCCCTTTTATACTAGAATAGCACTTGGAGCATGCCTAGTATGGTCTGAGGGTGGGAACTTTTCCACCTATAGTGTGGGGTTAACCCCTTCTGGCCCAGGGTGTGGTATGTATGTCCCATCACACAAGACCCCAAAAGGCAGTCCGCCTCCCTCGCCTCCCCTCCCAACCTAGAGAAGAAGTCTGCATTGGCGTGGGCCTTACCCGGTCGATGACATACGCAGAAGTCATATGGCTGGAGGGAAAGATATCACTGCATTAGCCAGGGATTTGTCTCCTTCATGCTGTGTAACCATCTGAGGGGTGCATGGGGAGTAATGAATGTGAAGGTGCTGTGAAGTAAATAATAATGTAGGGCATCAACAGCCCACTTCACGGCCAAAGCCTCTTTCTCAATCATTGAATGATGGGTTTCTATGGGAAATAAGTTATGGTTCAGGTACAAAATGGGATGTTCTTCCCCGTCTACTTCCTGAGACAGGATGGCCCACAGTCCCATTTCTGAGGCATCATTTGGAGCTGGATGTATGAGGACTGGCTCCCATGCTAGCTGTTTCTTTAGAATCTGAAAGGCTCTTCACATTGGTCAGTCCATTGCACTTGCTGGGGCTGGGAGCTCTTAGTCGGGGGCGGGGCGGTGGAGAGGGGCAATTGTCATGAAGCTGGGCACAAAGTGTCAACAGTAGCCAGCCAATCCCAAGAATTGGCGTACCTGTTTCTTTGGCATTAGTGTTTCAGATAGGGCCTGAACCTTGTTGACAAGCAGTCATAGCTTACCACCTCCCACTATGTACCCACATAAGTCACTTCTTCCTGTCCGAGATGGCATTTCATGGGATTGGCAGTGAGACTGGCATCCTTGAGGGCTTGGAATATACTGGCGAGGTGCTGGAGATGGTATTCCCAGTTGCCACTGTAGACCACAATGTTGCTACCATGTACCAGTCATGAGGTTGTAACACTTTATTCATCAGCCACTGGAAAGCAGCGGCTGCCCCATGTAGCCTGAATGGCATTATGATGAACTGGAAGAGGCCATATGGTGCTGGAAGGGGCCATATGGTGCTGGAAGGGCAGTATTCGCCCAGGAGTTTGGCATCAGGGGTATCTGCCAATACCCTTTTGTTAGCCAGGGTGACAGGTATTTCGCTCTCCCTACCTGCTTTAGGAGTTCTTCGATGTGTGGCATCAGGTATCCACTGCACCAGAAGATGGCACTGACCTTTTGGAAACCAATTCAAAATCAGATGTTCCTATCTGGTTTGGGGACCAAGATGAGTGGGCTCCACCTGTGACTTCATATTCTTCAACCACTCCCAACTCGAGCATCTCCTCCAGTTCCTAGCAGACAGTGGTCCACATTTTCCGGGGAAGAGGCTGATGGTCATCCTTCACTCTCTGTCCCGGGGGTATCGCGATGTGGCGGCTTATGATGATCCATCCGGGGCGACCCAACAAGACGTCCAGGAAGTCCTGCAGGAGCTGCTGTAACTGCTCTCTTTGCTCTAGTCTTGCTCTTTTCTAGTGGCCCAACAAAATTCATTCTGACATATTCAAAGGGTATGATCACCACAGGGATATAAGGGGGCGGGGGCTCTGGGTACCCCCTTTGGTCTGGCACACTGGCATTTGGGGCAGGAGGCACAATAGTCCTTTACCTCTTAGTTTATGCAAGGCCAGAAGAAGTGGCGGGCTATCATCTGGAGGGTCTTCTCTCTGCCTAGCTGTCCTGCCCAAGGTATCTCATGGGCCAAATGTAGGAGGCTCTGGCATAATCTCTGGGACACCAAGAACTGTTGGCTAGCTTCCTGTGTTTGGGGGTCCTGCACCACTCGATAGAGGCAGTCTCCCTGGACCTCAAACTGTGGCCCCTAGGAAGGTCATGGCGGGGTGTCCCCTCCTTGGTCTAAGACCACCACCTGTTCCCAGGCTTAGCTCAAGGTCAGGTCTTCTCTCTATTTTTGGATGAAGTCCCTGTCACACTCCAACTCAGTCCAGGCGTCTTCCACAGGGAAGTCCATGCCAGGGCGTGTATCCACAGATGGTCCCAAGGAGTTAGTTGGCCCTTCACCTGCAGAGAAGGGAGGAACTCAGCTGGGGGGAACTCAGCTGGGGGAGCTCAGGGCCATTGGGGGGGCGTGGGCATACAGGATGGAGCCAGAGGTTAGCCTTCCCAAAGGAGGGCTCCACCTGCCACCCATGACCCCCAGCACGTGTACCTCTATGGTATCATATTGCCTCTATATAAATCCATGGTAGGCCCACATGTTGAATACTGCTTGCAGATGTGGTCGCCCCATCACAAAAAAAGATATATTGGAATTGGAAAAGGTTCAGAAAAGGGCAACAAAAATATTAGGGGTATGGAACGGCTGCCATATGAGGAGAGATTAATAGACTGGGACTTTTCATCTTGGAAAAGAGATGACTGGGGGGGATATGATAAAAGTTTATAGACATTATGCCTAGTGTGGAGAAAGTAAATAAGGAAGTGTTATTTACTCCCTGTCATAACAGAACAACTAGGGAATGAAATTAATGAAATGTCTCCTTCATGCTGTGTAACCATCTGAGGGGTGCATGAGGAGTAATGAATGTGAAGGTGCTGTGAAGTAAATAATAATGTAGGGCATTGACAGCCCACTTCACGGCCAAAGCCTCTTTCTCAATCATTGAATGATGGGTTTCTCTGGGAAACAACTTATGGCTCAGATACAAAATGGGATGTTCTTCCCTGTCTATTTCCTGAGACAGGATGGCTCACAGTCCCATTTCTGAAGCATCGTTTGGAGCTGGATGTATGAGGACTGGCTCCCATGCTAGCTGTTAATAGGCAGCAGATTTAAAACAAACAAAATGAAGTATTTTTTCACACAACACACAGTCAACCTGTGGAACTCCTTGCTAGAGGATGTTGTGAAGTCAAGACTATAACAGGGTTCAAAAATAACTAGATAAATTAATGGAGGATAGGTCCAGCAATGGCTATGTCAGGGTTCCCTCCCCACTCTGAACTCTAGAGTACAGATGTGGGGACCCACATGAAAGACCCCCCTAAGCTTATTTCTACCAGTTTAGGTTAAAAAATTCCCTAAGGCACAAATCCTTCCTTGTCCTTGGATGGGTACTGCTCCGACCACCAAGTGAGTTAGACAAAGATTCAGGAAAAGAACCACTTGGAGTTCCTGTTTCCCTAAAATATCCCCCCAAGCCCGTTCACCCCCTTTCCTGTGGAGGCTTGAGAATAATTTACCAACCAAATAGGTAAACCAGATTCTTAAAAACAGAACTTTATTATAAAGAAAAAAAAGTAAAAGAAGCACCTCTGTAAAATCAGGATGGAAGGTAATTTTACAGGGTAATCAGATTCAAAACACAGAGGATTCCCCTCTACGCAAAACTTTAAAGTTATTAAAAAAACCCCAGGGATAAACCTCCCTCTTAAAGCAGGGAAAATTCACAAGCTAAAAATAAAAAATAATCTAACGCGCCTTGCCTTATTTATTTACTCTTTTTGCAATATTGAGACTCATTTTAGGATGATTTTAGGAGAAGGAGTTTTCTGATCTGATGCTTCTCTGTTTCCCCAGGGAACACACAAAACAAAACAAAGCCTCCCCCACACCCCCCAATTTGAAAGTATCTTCTTTCCCCATTGGTCTTTTTGGTCAGGTGCCAACCAGGTTATTTGAGGTTCTTAACCCTTTACAGGTAAGGAGGAATTCTAGGCTACCCTTAGCTGTATGGTTATGACAGGCTATTAGCCAGGCTGGACAGGGGATGGTGTCCTTAGCCTCTGTTTGCCAGAAGCTGGAAGTGGGCGATAGAGGATGGATCACTTGATGATTACCTGTTCTGTTCATTCCCTTTGGAATGAACTGGCACTGACCACTGTTGAAAGACAGGATCCTGGTCTAGATGAACCTTTGGTGTGACCCAGTATGGCCATTTTTATGTTTATAAACAAACTCCCCACCCCAAAAGTGGAAGCTGGGAGCAGCACTGAACTCATGACATATCACACTCAAGCTGTATTGCAGTTAAGAGCTCCGTCTGAGGCTAGGACACATGCTGTGAGCTGACATCAGGTATAAAATTCAGGGAAGGCTAGAGCCGCTTTCCCCCCCTAAATGGTGCCCCTACAGCCAGGAGGAGCAGAAGCAGCCAAAGCAGGGACCTCTGGTTCTCCAGAGATGGAGACTTTTCTACAGTTTGATTTGACTTGCTCTGCCATGTACTGACTGACTGAGCCATCCTCCCTTCTACCTCCCAATCTCTTCCCCTGAGCGTCACTTTTTTTACCCTCTTCTCACCACCCCACCCCCTCTCTTCTACCCATCAGTGGCCTTTTCCCTTATCTTCACCTGGGCCCCTCCTGATTAAACCCAACAACAAGAACACTCTGTGGCACTCACATGCCATTGGCTGCCCTCATATTGTTTACTCTGCTGGTGTGTTCTACCCCTTCCCCATCCTGTCTCTGCCTGCTCTGCTTAGACTATCAGCTCCTCATGGCCAGGGCTGTCTTCCTTTTCTGTGTTTGTACATCACCTAGCACAACAGGGTCCTGGTCTGTGACTGGGACTTCTAGGGCTAAGGGAATAAAAATAACAGCAACTAATAAAGAGCTGCCTTGCTACTTTGCTGTTACAGAGCATGTAATCCTTTAGCAATCCACCAAAAATCTCAGCAGTCCTAGTGAGGAATAACTTATTCAAACATGGCAGTTTATTTCTTTAAACTGGTGGCACAGGTGTCAGTTAAGAACTAGACACAAGCCGGGATCACAATCTCCGTTAACTATCTGAGGTGGAGTTTCTAAGCAAAAATAGTTATTTATTTTCCTGCACCTATCTCACCTTCAACACTGATTGTATTTTACACACATTTGCAGATCTTACTAAGGGGTGAGTTCAACAAAAAAATCCACAGTTCTGTTTTCTCCACATCTCAAAGGGACAGCTTTTCCCAAATTATTGGATTAGGTAGGAGATGACTTCAGAAGTAACCTCCTGTAGAGTTGTGACGTACCAGGGTACAAGCCAGACTAATGAGCAGCTGTGTCACCCCTGCCCTCAAACCCTGGGTGCCTTACAATGCCTTTATGCAGTAGATCCAACCTGGGCCACTCACAAATAGCCTTCCAGCATGCAAGACTCATCCCGAGTGTCTGTGTGTAATTGCAGCCTGCCAGCCACACTTGGATTACACTCTGCTTCTCCCCAGCCTTGGTTATACTGCACGGTGACCCCCCAACACACTCCCAGTCCCAGATTTCCCCCAGAAATATATGTCCCGTACTGCCCAGATGTCTCCTGGACAGCACACAATAAACCTTTAAGAGAATAATATGCCAGTTTATTATTTCAAATAGCTACTCAAACACTTCAGTGTAAATACACTGTCTTATATAAAACAGAAAAGAAATTTAATAACTACAAAGAGAGATTTTATGAGAGTACAAGAAATGAGGCATAAAAGTCATAAATGGTTTCAAGAAAAATAAAGATAAAATGCTTACTATCTTAGTTTCAAAGCAAATTTTTCTCAGCAGATGCTTCAGAAGTCTTACTGACCAAATTTTAGGTCAGGACCCCTCCATCAAAGCTCCATGGTGGTGCCATTTTGTCATCTCAGATGCAGAGAATGCAATGGGCAGGAGGAGGAAGGGGTGTTTTGGGGGGATCTATCCCTTCTTATAGATATAATTTGGCAAATCAAACTAATATCTGGTTATATGACCAAAGGACCCTCAAAAAAGAAAAAGAAACACATCACAGAGAGGTGTAAAATTCACATAACTTGAAATTAGTTTCTAATTTCATATAACTAGAAATTCCACAGCCAGTTAAATGTGATGACTCAGAATCAAGACAAGAGATTCTCCCATTGCATTCTCCTCTGATCCATTCAAACCGGCTTCACTCATTACTATTGAGTTTTGTATAGGGCTCTCAATTAATCACAGTTAACTCACGCAATTAACTCAAAAAAATTAATTGTGATTAATCTCACTGTTAAACAACAGAATACCAATTGAAATTTATTAAATATTTTGGATGCTTTTCTACATTTTCAAATATATTGATTTCAATTACAACACAGAATACAAAGTGTACAGTGCTCACTTTATATTATTTTTATTACAAATATTTGCACTGTAAAAATGATAAACAGAGAAACAGTATTTTTCAATTCATCTCATACAGGTACTGAAGTGCAACCTCTTTATCATGAAAGTGCAACTTACAAATGAAAGTGAGAACAAGTGTTTGCATGGTACTTTTGTAGTCAGCATTGCAAGGTATTTATATGCCAGATATGCTAAACATTCGTATGCCCCTTCATGCTTCAGCCACCATTCCAGATGTCATACTTCCATGTTGATGACACTCATTAAAAAAAGCTTGAATTAAATTTGTGACTGAATTCTTTGGGGGAGAATTGTATCTCTCCTGCTCTGTTTTACCTGCATTCGTCCATATATTTCATGTTATAGCAGTATCGGATGATCACCCAGCATATGTTCATTTTAAGAACACTTTCATTTCAAATTTCTAAAGATAGCTTCAGCACTTGACCCAAGGTATGCTAAGTGCTGAGAGGAGGTACACTAAGTGCTGCACTGTGGGGCTGTGTTGATGAGTATCTGAGTGTCTGTTGCGGGGACAGTTTGACAGTGTGCTTGATTGTTTGAAAAGTGTGAATTGGGAGTGCTTTGTTCCAGGTGAGCCTTGAGTGGGCCTGTTGACTGTTATAAAAAGCTAGTCAGCTGTGAACCACCTGAGTGGCAAACAGCAGAGAGGCTAACAGAGGGAGTTCACCTGGGGAGAGCCCACTGAGGCTTACATCTTGCAGGCTTCTCTGAGTAGTTACTACAACTCCTGAGGAAGCTCGTAGAAGGAAGGTAATATGGATGGTGGGCGTTCAGCTGTTGTGACCTGCACAGGATGTGTCATCTTTGTCTTTCTTCCACAGGACAGAAGTGACTTTGTCTGTACAAAGTGCAAGCTGGTCTCCATATTGGAAGAGAAGGTTCAAGGTCTGGAGAAATAAGTATCGACCCTGCATTGCATAAGAGAAACTGAAGATTTCCTGGACAGACATCAGGATATGCTTCTACGGACACAACATTCTGAAGATTCAGAGCAGGCTGCACAGCAGGGACAGAAGGATGGTGAAAAAATTTGGCAGCATGTAACCTCCAGAAGAAGAAAGGGGAGCATCCATGTACCAGCAATGAAGATACAGGTAAGCAACTTTTTTCATGTTCTCGCCACAGGTACTAATGTGAAGAGTGGACCAGATGATATATCTTAGGGAAGGGAACAGAAGGAGACTCCACCAATTGGAAAGCATGAGATACACTGTCCTAGCGATGGAGGTTCCATGACCACTGCTCCCAAGAGAAGGAGATGGGTGGTGGTGGTCGGGGACTCTCTTCTCAGGGGGACTGAGTCATCTATCTGCTGCCCCGACCGGGAAAACCAAGAATTCTGCTGCTTGCCAGGAGCTAGGATTCATGATGCGATGGAGAGACTGTCGAGACTCATCAAGCCCTCGGATGGCTACCCCTTCCTGCTTCTCCACATGGGCACCAATGATACTGCCAAGAATGACCTTGAGCGGATCACTGCAGACTACTTGGCTCTGGGAAGAAGGATAAAGGAGTTTGAGGCACAAGTGGTGTTCTCGTCCATCCTCCCCATGGAAGGAAAAGGCCTGGGTAGAGACCATCGAATCGTGGAAGTCAATGAATGGCTATGCAGGTGGTGTCGGAGAGAAGGCTTTGGATTCTTTGACAATGGGATGGTGTTCCAAGAAGGAGGAGTGCTAGGCAGAGACGGGCTCCATCTAATGAAGAGAGGGAAGAGCATCTTCACAAGCAGGCTGGCTAACCTAGTGAGGAGGGCTTTAAACTAAGTTCACCGTGGGAAGGGGACCGAAGCCCCGAGGTAAGTGGGGAAGTGGGATACTGGGAGGAAGCACGAACAGGAGAGCACGAGAGGGGAGGGCTGCTGCCTCATACTGAGAAAGAGGGATGATCAGCGAGTTATCTCAAGTGCCTATACACAAATGCAAGAAGTCTGGGAAACAAACAGGGAGAACTGGAAGTCCTGGCATAGTCAAGGAATTATGATGTGATTGGAATAACAGAGACTTGGTGGAATAAGTCACATGACTGGAGTACTGTCATGGATGGATATAAACTGTTCAGGAAGGACAGGCAGGGCAGAAAAGGTGGGGGAGTTACATTGTATGTAAGGGAGCAGTATAACTGCTCAGAGCTCCAGTATGAAACTGCAGAAAAACCTGAGAGTCTCTGGATTAAGTTTAGAAGTGTGAGCAACAAGGATGATGTCGTGGTAGGAGTCTGCTATGGACCACCAGACAACGGGGATGAGGTGAACAAGGCTTTCTTCCGGCAACTAATGGAAGTTACTAGATCGCAGGCCCTGGTTCTCATGGGAGACTTCAATCACCCTGATATCTGCTGGGAGAGCAATATAGTGGTGCACAGACAATCCAGGAAGTTTTTGGAAAGTGTAGGTGACAATTTTCTGGTGCAAGTGCTGGAGGAACCAACTAGGGGCAGAGCTCTTCTTGACCTGCTGCTCACAAACCAGGAAGAATGAGTAGGGGAAGCAAAAGTGGATGGGAACCTGGGAGGCAGTGACCATGAGATGACTGAGTTCAGGATCCTAACACAAGGAAGAAAGCAGAACAGCAGAATACGGACCCTGGACTTCAGAAAACCAGACTTTGACTCCCTCAGGGAATTGTTGGGCAGGATCCCCTGGGAGAATAACATGAGGGGGAAAGGAGTCCAGGAGAGCTGGCTGTATTTTAAAGAATCCTTATTGAGGTTACAGGGACAAACCATCCCAATGTGTAGAAAGAATAGTAAATATGGCAGGCAACCAGCTTGGCTTAACCGTAAAATCCTTGCTGATCTTAAACACACAAAAAAAGCTTACAAGTGGAAGATTGGACAAATGACCAGGAAGGAGTATAAAAATATAGCTCAGGCATGCAGGAGTAAAATCAGGAAGGCCAAATCACACTTGGAGTTGCAGCAAGCAAGAGATGTTAAGAGTAACAAGAAGGGTTTCTTCAGGTATGTTAGCAACAAGAAGAAAGTCAACGAAAGTGTGGGCCACTTACTGAATGAGGCAGGTAACCAAGTGACAGAGGATGAGGAAAAAGCTAATGTACTCAGTGCTTTTTTTTTTTGCCTCTGTGTTCACGAGAAGGCCAGCTCCCAGACTACTGCACTGGCCAGCACAGTATGGGGAGGAGGTGACCAGCCCTCTATGGAGAAAGAAGTGGTTCAGGACTATTTAGAAAAGCTGGACAAGCACAACTCCATGGGGCCTGATGCGCAGCAGCCGAGAGTGCTAAAGGAGTTGGCGGATGTGATTGCAGAGCCATTGGACATTATCTTTGAAAACTCATGGCGATCGGGGGAGGTCCCAGATGACTGGAAAAAGGCTAATGTAGTGCCCATCTTTAAAAAAGGGAAGAAGGAGGATCCGGGGAACTACAGAACAGTTAGCCTCACCTCAGTCCCTGGAAAAATCATGGAGCAGGTCCTCAAGGAATCAATTCTGAAGCACTTAGAGGAGAGGAAGTGATCAGGAACAATCAGCTAGGATTCACCAAGGGCAAGTCATGCCTGACTAACCTAATTGCCTTCTCTGATGAGATAACTGGCTCTGTTGATGAGGGGAAAGCAGTGGACATGCTATTCCTTGACTTTAGCAAAGCTTTTGACACGGTTTTCCACAGTATTCTTGCCCGTAAGTTAAAGAAGTATGGGCTGGATGAATGGACTATAAGGTGGATAGAAAGCTGGCTAGATTGTCGGGCTCAACTGGTAGTGATCAATGGCTCCATATCTACTTGGCAGCCGGTATCTAGCAGAGTGCCCCAAGGGTCGGTCCTGGGGCCAATTTCGTTCAATATCTTCATTAATGATCTGGAGGATGGCGTGGATTGCATCCTCAGCAAGTTTGCAGATGACACTAACCTGGGAGGAGAGGTAGATACACTGGAGGGTAGGGATAGGATACAGAGGGACCTAGACAAATTAGAGGACTGGGCCAAAAGAAATCTGATAAGATTCAACAAGGACAAGTGCAGAGTCCTGCACTTAGGACGGAAGAATCCCATGCACCGCTACAGACTAGGGACCGAATGGCTTGGCATCAGTTCTGTAGAAAAGGACCTAGGGGTTTCAGTGGACAAGAAGCTGGATATGAGTCAACAGTGTACTCTTGTTGCCAAGAAGGCCAATGGCATTTTGGGCTGTATAAGTAGGGGCATTGCCAGCAGATTGAGTGACGTGATCGTTCCCCTCTATTCGACATTGGTGACACGTCATCTGGAGTACTGTGTCCAGTTTTGGGCCCCACACTACAAGAAGGATGTGAAAAAATTGGAAAGAGTCCAGCGGAGGGCAGCAAAAATGATTAGGGGACTGGAACACATAACTTATGAGGAGAGACTAAGGGAACTGGGATTGTTTAGTCTGTGGAAGACAAGAATAAGGGGGGATTTGATAGCTGCTTTCAACTACCTGAAAGGGGGTTCCAAAGAGAATGGATCTAGACTGTTCTCAGTGATAGCAGATGACGGAACGAGGAGTAATGGTCTCAAGTTGCAGTGGGGGAGGTTTAGGTTGGATATAAGGAAAAACTTTTTCACTAGAAGCGTGATGAAGCACTGGAATGGGTTACCTAGGGAGGTAGTGGAATCTCCTTCCTTAGAGGTTTTTAAGGTCAGGCTTGAGAAAGCCCTGGCTGGGATGATTTAGTTGGGGATTAGTCCTGTTTTTGAGCAGGGGGTTGGACTAGATGACCTCCTGAGGTCCCTTCCAACCCTGATATTCTATGATTCTAAGGTTTAAGAATCTGAAGTGCCTTTCAAAATCTGAGAGGGATGAGGTGTGCAGCATACTTTCAGAAGTGTTAGAAAAGCAACACTTCAATGCAGAAACTACAGAACTTGACCACCAAAAGAGAAAATCAACCTTCTGCTGGTGGCATCTGTTTCAGATTATGAAAATGAATATGCGTTGGTCCGCACTGCTTTGGATTGTTATCAAGCAGTACCCGTTATAAGCATGGACGCATGTCCTCTGGAAGGGTGGTTGAAGTATGAAGGGACATATGAATCTTTAGCACATCTAGCACGTAAATATCTTGCAACGCCAGCTACAACAGTGCCATGCACACATCAGAGTATATACAAATTTATATACTAAAAATATAAATTTACTCCCACCCTTTAAGATGACATTGTAAACAAGAAGCAGGTAGCATTATCTCTTGCAAATGTAAACAAATTTGTTTGTCTGAGCGATTGACTGAACAAGAAGTAGGACTGAGAAGTAGGACTTGGTTCTTAAATTTTATACTGTTTTATTTTTGAGAGTTGTTTTGAATACTGTTTTATTTTTGTTTTTGTATATAATTTTACATTTTTAAGTTCAACTCTCATGACAGAGATTGCACTACATTATTTGTATTAGGTGAATTGAAAAATACAAAATAAATTGTATTTTACTGCGCAAATATTTGTAATAAAAATTATAATAAAGTGAGCACTGTACACTTTGTATTCTGTATGATAATTTAAATCAATATATTTGAAAATGTAAAAAACATCCAAAAATATTTAAATAAATGGCATTCTATTATTCTTTAACAGTGCAACTAATTGCACAATTAATTGCTATTATTTTTTTAAATATTGTGATTTTTTCAATCACTTGACTGCTTGAGTTTTATTATTTTCAAAAGTTCTAGCATCATCATAATGAAAAATTAAACAAAACAAATTTAACTTTTCCATCTGCAAACAATCTCATCTCAGTAGGAAAAATCCTAGAAGAGGCTTTCCCAACAGTTGGAAACTGGGATTTGAACTCCCAGTGATCATGCTGTGTTTGAGATCCATTCAAATTCCCCTTGCAGGTCTGTGACACTGTCATCTCAGTTTCAAAAATACTATTTTATTATCAAAGAAAACAAAATGCGATTCCCAAGCAGAGGACTGAGAACACTGAATCATAAGACACAATGACGGGTGGAGGTGTAGACAGTGGAGAAGATAAATTCTATTTGGCTCAAACATTGCTAGGATAATTCGGAAGGTGGGAGTCCCTCCAACTCACTTCTTCAGGTGTCACAGAGGTTGAAATTCCCCCCCCCCCCATCCCTAATCCTGCTCCTTCTCTTTGTTCTATTTAACTGGTAGAAAAATGTTCAGCAGAACCCAGTGTAATGTGAGAACAACTGGGAATGAAACAATCTGTCCCTAAAAGAAAAGCAGTACTTGTGGCACCTTAGAGACTAACAAATTTATTGTTGCATCCGATGAAGTGTAGCTCACGAAAGCTTATGCTCTAATAAATTTGTTAGTCTCTAAGGTGCCACAAGTACTGCTTTTCTTTTTGCGAATACAGACTAACACGGCTGCTACTCTGAAATCTGTCCCCAGTGTGGGAACCTGGTGACTAACAATTGCTTTGCCGTGGGAAGAAAAGTTTAAATGTGATGCTCCAAACCTGTTTAGACTAGGAAAAGTGATGGAGGTTATGCCAAGTGTTGAGGAAATTTGATAAATTATCCTGGCCACCATATATGGGGTATTTTTTAATTGAAAAAATACTTGTGTTTTTACATTAGGATAAAAGAAAAGGAGTACTTGTGGCACCTTAGAGACTAACAAATTAGAGCATAAGCTTTCGTGAGCTACAAGTGAGCTGTAGCTCACGAAAGCTTATGCTCTAATAAATTTGTTAGTCTCTAAGGTGCCACAAGTACTCCTTTTCTTTTTGCGAATACAGACTAACACGGCTGCTACTCTGAAACCTACATTAGGATAACTAATTGAAGTTAGCTAACTCCATGGAAAATCCTAGTTGAGTAAAGGCCCACGTAGATTTAACCTCCATGTACTTAGTTGAGGTCACTCCTGGTTCCCCCACCTGGGATTGATTGAGATTCCAGTTGGAGGGACACACACCTCTGTGACATAGGACAAAGGAGTTGCTGATAAAGGCTGTGGGATTCTCCCCCCCCCCCCCACAAGGGAGGGTGAACTACAAAAGGGAAAAGCAGATAACTCAGCTGGGGGAACTGAAAGACCATGGGGACACAAAGCTTCCTTTAAGCTCACTATGTGGGAACTAGCAAAAGGAAAACAAAATATTCCCTCAGCTCTAGACAAGGTTTTGATGGTGTTTATCTCCCTTGCAGCTTCTCTGATGATAAATAAAGGCTGAGCTCTGATGGAAGTATTTCCCTCACTTGGAGCATTCATAGGATCTCCCTCCTGCATGGATCCTCTGATGTCTAATAAGGTGTGAGTTCCGAGCAAAGGTTTTCCCACACTCACAGCATTCATAGGGTTTCTCACCTGTGTGGATCCTCTGATGTCGAATAAGGTGTGAGAGCTGAGGGAAGTTTTTCCCACACTCACAGCATTCATAGGGTTTCTCACCTGTGTGGATCCTCTGATGTCTAACAAGGTGTGAGTGCTGAGGGAAGGTTTTCCCACACTCACAGCATTCATAGGGTTTCTCACCTGTGTGGGTCCTCTGATGTCTAATAAGGTGTGAGCTCCAAGTGAATATTTTCCCACACTCACAGCATTCATAAGGTTTCTCCCCTGTGTGGATCCTCTGATGTGTAATAAGATTTGAGTTCTGAGTGAAGGTTTGCCCGCATTCACAGCATTCATAGGGTTTCTCACCTGTGTGGATCATCTGATGTCTAATAAGGTGTGAGTGCCGAAGGAATGTTTTCCTGCACTCACAGCATTCATATGGTTTGTTCCCAGTGTGGATCCTCTGATGGCTAATAAGAGCTGAGCTCTGAGGGAAAGTTTTCCCGCACTCTCTGCATTCATAGGGCCTTTCCCCTGTATGGATCCTCTGATGGTTAATAAGGGTTGAGCGCTCAGTGAAATTTTTCCCACACTCTCTGCATTCATAGGGTTTCTCCCCTGTGTGGATCCTCTGATGGTTAATGAGGGCTGAGCTCCAAGTGAAGGTTTTCCCACACTCACAGCATTCATAGGGTTTCTCCCCTGTATGGATCCTCTGATGGTTAATAAAGGCTGAGCTCCGAGCGAAGGTTTTCCCACACTCACAGCATTCATAGGGTTTCTCCCCTGTGTGGATCCTTTGATGGTTAGTAAGGGTTGATCTCTGAGAGAAGGTTTTCCCACACTCACAGCATTCATAGGGTTTCTCCCCGGTATGGATCCTCTGATGGTCAATAAGGGCTGAGCTCCGAGAGAAAGTTTTCCCACACTCAGAGCATTCATAGGGTTTCTCCCCTGTGTGGATCCTCTGATGTTTAATAAGGCTTGAGTGCTCAGTGAAGGTTTTCCCACACTCACAGCATTCATAGGGTTTCTCTCCTTTATGGATTCTCTCATGTTTAACAAGGCATGAGCGCCTACTGAAGTTTTTCCCACACTCAACACATGTGTTATTTCTCTCTCTCATTGGGATTCTCTGCTGGGCCGTGGTTTCCTTGTGACCTTTGTGAGTTCCCTGATAATTAACAGATTTTCCAGCTTTCTGCACTGGCTGGTTTCCCTGCCACTTCTCTGGCCTGTGCTGACTCTCACAGGCTTTTCCCTGCTCACAAGTCCTAGGCACACTCCCTTTGCATCTTTGCAATAAAGATCCTTGTGGTTCCATTTCATCATCTTCCTGCTGAGGATTCTGCTCCATGGTCTCTATCACCATCCCATCACCTGCTAGGACAGAGAAAGAAAAATCTCAGAAACAGGAATGGAAAGGACCAAAAGAACAGCTGGAAATGGAAAAAATCAGGGACCTGAATTTTCCCAAACTCTTTCTTAAAGGGGAGAGAGGAGGGGATCAACTCTGCATGCAGTTCCCATCCAAACATTCTAGGAGAAGGAAGTTTGGAGAAGGAGGTACTGCCAGGAGTTAGTCAGGATGTGAGCAATATCTGCCCTGAGGCTATGACACCTGCTCGGAATAATCGTGAACACAGAGAGCTCACAAAGTCTTTGCTGGGAACTCCAGCTATTTTCTTCAGACACTGAGTTGGTTTAATGATCACTAACCTGTATACCTGCCTCTCAGGAGTTTTCTTTCCTCTGAGTCCTGGAGACCTGTGGAAAACAACTCTTCCCCCTTTTCCAGCTGGGAGATGACATCAAGTTTAGAAACTGGAAATCCTGCTAAGAGGAAAGAAGACAAGTGAGATCAGATGAATTCGTGGGGCTTTAGTCACATACACACACACAAATTCTGTTATTTTAACCCCAGCCCATTTTAAAGCAGTAAAATCCTGAGGCCAGCTCCCCAGGTGCTCAAAGGTTCAGGGCACTCTTCTTCTGAGGTAATTAACTGTGCCCATGTCTACTAGGAACATACACAGCCAGACACTCATGATCAAAAGGGCTCTTAAAACCCAGAGAAGATAACTCCATGTCACAGAAAGGGAAGACTCCAGCCAGAGGGGAAGTCCCCCTAGAACTGCTTCATACTGACAGAGAGAGAGAGGGCCACAGACACTGCAGGAGAGAGAAAGGCCTGAGACCTGAGGGGGGACACTCAGAGAGACAAGGAAGGGCATAGAGAGGCAGCTAGCCCTGCCAATCACTATGACCACCCCATGCTCCTTCCTCTAACTGCTCTCACCATCTCTCCTTGGGTTTTCTCCTCTCCTCCCATGGCCCAAATCCCTCCTCACTACCAGTTCTCCCAAATTATCTGCTCCCCAACCCTCATCCCATTATCTCAGTTGTTCCTTGGTCCTGATTCCCAAGAGCTCCTGCCAGAAATGTGTCCCTTTGCTCCCTCTCATTGCTAGCACCGATATTTCATGAGCACCCTCTACCCAGCACCCATGCTCCCTTTACTCTAACCAGCACCAATCCTTCTAGATTCTTGGTTTCTATTGCTTCCAGCCCTCCACAGCATCCTAACTCCCTACAGCAGCTGTTCCATGGCATCCCCACCCCTTACCACTGCCCCCAGCCCTACCAACTCATAGGAGATCTTTGCCCCAAAGCTTCCTCTCCCTGCTCTCTAACATCCTCCCTCCCATTGTCCAGAACCTCCCCATTATTATTTACTATTCCTATTACTGTAGCACCTAGTAATGCTATTCATGGACTAGGATCCCATTCTGCTGGACACTCTATAAACAAAAAAATGGTCTCTGCACTAAAGATCTGACAATCTATGAATAAGAGAAGAGAAATATGTTTATAGACAAACATGGATGTGACAGAAATGGCAGTTTCCTGTGATATCCTGGACCATCCTTATTGAATGAAGTCAAACCTTACTGAATTAAGTTCTCAGTATCTTTGGCGTTTATTTTATTAAAAATATGAGTGTGTACTTATTACCATGGGATGGTCTTTAACGTCTTTGGGGAAGAGACCTGGCTAACATAAACCCTAGGAAATCTTATGAGCTTCCAAAGACTCTTTGAAACAACATGCTAGACAAAGGTAAATGGGATTCCCAGGAAATGCTTGGAAGAAGGGGAAGGCAACTTCTCACCTCCACCCAAAATCTATGGAAGCTGTGAACACAAGTTCTACTCCTGGGGTAATTCTGCACCAAAAATTAAAATTTCTGCCCATATTTTAAAATTATGTAAAATTCTATATATTTTAGTTGTCAAAATAACGCAATATAATCATGCCATTTTCAATTATTTGGGTAATTTATTTCAAAATACCTGTCAGCAAATATGTCTGTAACAATACAGACAACAAAACAGATTCAGGGAATGTTTTTTGACAAATAAATTAATTACAAGGAATATTAATACAGAACTTAGAGAAATAATTCATTTAAACTACATACAGAAATGTATTTCCTGCATCCCTCAGAAGCAGTGCAAAAGCTTGTGGGAGTCAGGGGTAATGGAGATGACGAAGAGGAAAGTAAGTGCTGGGAAGGGGCCTGCGTGCGAACCTCAAGGGTTGTTTGATGTGGTGGGAGAAGTATGGAACAGACTTTTGGGTGGCAAGGGGGCGAGAGGGATTGTTAGGGAGCCTCCCCCATGCAAAGCCTGGCTGACCCCTAGTCTCTCTCATTCTGTCAGACACATCTACACATGGCCCCATGTGTCCCTACACCCTCTCCCCACTGCCCCCATGTGGCGCCACACCCCTACTCAACAATCCCCTCACTCAGGTGTCCCTGCCCCGCTCCCCATGTGGTCCTGCACCCCCACTAAGCCACTCCCCTCCCCATGTGTCCCTACACCCCCAGCCCCTACCTTAGGCTATTCCTCCACTAGTTCTTGAACCCCAGTCTGTGATTCCCCAGCAGTCTCATGTGCCCCACACTGTCCATCCCCCATATTCTGTGCCTCCTGACCTGGCTCCATAGGTACGGTACTGTGAGGACCCTAGACTCTCCTCTTCCCTATCTGCAGCTGGAGCCGCTTGTGCCCAAGAGCAACTGCTCTCTTTACTGGCACCACATCAGCCCCTAGTGCGTGAAAGGTATAACTGCAGCACACCTCTGGCAAAACGTATTTTCTACAGAGAAAAAAATTCTGTGAGGCATATTAATTCTGCGCACATACAATGATGCAGAATTCCCCCAGGAGTAAAGTTCAGAGGCCCAAACTAGATAAAAAGGTGAGGTACACATGCATAGGCATGCTTGTTCTGAGCTAACAACCACAGAAAAAACTCTTGGTGGGGTCTGAAGGTCTGTTCACCTGCCTGAGCCCTTGTTGGGGTTGGGGTGTTCTCAGGTAAGCTTATTAGCATGTGTATAGGTTCTTTTATTGTTTTTAGTATGTTCTTTCTGTAATGCTTTTACCTTGAGAATCACTGTTTGCTGGGAAAGGGCGGTCTGATAACTTAACTGGAGCCAGTTACACTGTTCATAGCCTCTGAGGAAGGAAGGCAAAGCAGGTCTGCTGAGAGGATCTGCCTTGCTGGGGAATTCACATGGTAGCAGGGAGCTGTGCAGCCTGGAGATACCCCAGTCAGGAGAGAGAGAGATGTGGGTTTCTACCCAAGAGAAGTGACGTCTGGGCAGCCTGAGAGTGGGAGCCCTTGCTGGACCAGAGGGGGAATACAGGTGCACTGGCCATGAACAGTGGCAGGGAAAGCACAAGGAAACAATAAGACAACATTTGTCATCCAGATAGATAGTGGTCTTAGCACACAACCCACCTAAACACTGTCATGTGTTTGAAAGCTTCATGGAACTGGGGAGTTGTATGGAGGGATGGGAAGGGGGCTAACCAGGTAGGTCTTGGAATGTTTATGGGGAGTTCCTCCGAAGAGGAAGAAGCATAATGGAAGAAAGCTTAGAACAATAGAAGGGAAGAGCTGGAAGGGAGCTTAAGAATTTTTCAAGCCCAGCTCTCTGTGCTATGACGGGATCAAGCAAACCTAGACCATCCCTCATAGATGTTTCTCCAACCTGTTTTTTTAAAACTTCCAATGATGGGGAATCCACAACATCCCTTGGAAGCCTATTCCAGAGCATAAATATCCTTGCAGTTAGAAAGTTTTTCCTAATATCTAACAGAAACTGCAAAGTAAGCTCATTAAGGACCTGGTGGAAGATATCTCTGAGTCATTAGTGACAATTTGTGACGATGTCTTAAAATCTAGTCCAAGGACTAAGTATTATGTAAGCTATCCCCTATCCCCAACCTGTTCTTAAAAACCTTTGGGATCAGTAGAACTTTCTTGTATGATGAACAAGATTTTCAGTAATCCTCATCATATTTGACTTGACTGTCTGGGAGGAAGCCCAAGGCTGGGTTGTTTTAAGGGAACTGTGTTTTTTGCTTCTGGGTATCTAGTAAGGTATTGTAGAAGCTGTTTTGTTGCTGGCATGGTACATCTAAATATCAGAATAACCACCAGCTTTAGGGCTCGTCTGCCCCATTCTTCGCAGCTTGCCCTAAGTGAGCAATCTCAGCATGGTAGCCCTGGGACCCTGGTCATGAGTTTCAATTAAGGCATAGACAGCACACTCAAAGTTTGCAAAGAACACCAAACTGGGAGGGGCTGCAAACACTTTGGAGGACAACATTAGAATTCAAAATGATCCTGGCAAACTGGAAAAATGATGGGAAATGAATGGAATGAAATGCAATAAGGATAAATGCAAAGTACAACACTTAAGAGGAAATAATCAACTGCACAAATATAAAATGGGAAAGGACTGCCTAAGAGTACTGTGGAAAAGGATCTGGGGGTGATAGTGGATTACAAACTAAATAGGACTCAACAATTTAATATTGTTGCAAAAAACATGAACGGCATTCTCCCATGTATAAGCAGGCATGCTGTAAGCAAGACACAAGAAGTCATTCTACCACTATGCTCAGCACTGATAAGGCCTCATCTAGAATACTGTTTCCAGTTCTGGACATAATACACTTCAGAAAAGATATGCACATATTGGAGAAAGTGCAGAGGAGAGCAAAATAAAAAATGATTACAGGTCTGGAAAAATGACCTATAAGGAAAGACTAAGAAAATTTGGTTTGTTTAGTCTGGAAAAGGGAATACTAAAGTGAGTCATGAGGACAGTCTGCAAGTACATAAAAGCTTGTTATAAAGAGGAGGATGCTTAATTGTTCTCCTTATCCACTGAGGACAGGATATTACTTCTTGGTATAGTTGAGGACTCGAACCCCAGACGGCATGGTTGCCTGTCTCTCTCCAATCAAACAACAAACCATACTGTCTAAAATTCAAATCCTCAACAGTAATGAGCTTGAATTGCAGCAAGGGAGATTTAGGTTAGACATTAATAGTAACTTCCTAACAGTAAGGGTAGGTAAGCACTGGAACAAATTACTTAGGATGGTTGTGGGATCTCCGTTATTGGAGGTTTTTAAGAACAGGTTGGGGATTGCTTACATAATACTTAGTTCTTGAACTAGATGACCTTTGCGGTGTCTTCTAGTCCTACATTTTTATGATTACATGTTCTCCTACCTTCAGTGGACACAAAGAACAATCACTGTCCTCTTAAGAACTGCCCTTAACATATATGAAGACTGTTTTCAGGTGCCCCTTAAGTCTTCTTTTCTCAAGACTAAACATGCCAGCTTTTTTCAACCTTTCCTTTTGGGTTAGATTCTCTAATCCTTTCATGATTTTTATTGCACACCTGAGCAATACCTTGAATTTCTCCACATATTTCCTAAAGTATGACACTGAGAAATGGACACAGTACTCCAGCTGAGGCCTCACGCAGTGCTGACTAGAGCAGGACAATTACCTCCAGTGTCTTACAAATCAAATTTCTGTTAATAGATGCCAGAATGATAATATTCTCTTCTGCAGTTGCATCACAATGTTGATTCATATTCAGTTTGTGATCCACTATAACCCCCAGATCCTTTTCAGCAGCACTACTGCTTAGCTAGTTATTCTCCATTTCGTAGTGTGCATTTGATTTTTCCTTCTGAAGTAAAATACTTTGCACTTGCCTTTATTGAATTTAATCTTGTTCATTCAGACCAATTCTCGATTATGTAGTGGTCATTTTGAATTGTAATCCTGTCCACCAAAGTGCTTGCAACTCCTGTCAGCTTGGCTTAATAGGCACCAGGGTTAAAATAAACAAAAGACTCCTTGCCCGAGGGTGTTGTGAAGGCCAAGACTATAACAAGGTTCAAAAAAAGAACTAGGTAAATTCATGGAGGATAGGTCCATCAATGGCTATTAGCCAGGATGGGCAGGGATGGTGTCCCTAGCCTCTGTTTGCCAGAAGCTGGGAATGAGCTAGAGGGGATGGATCACTTGATGATTACCTGTTCTATTCATTCCCTCTAGGGCACCTGGCACTGGCCTCTGTCAGAAGACAGGACACTGGCTAGATAGACTTTTGGTCTGACCCAGTATGGCTGTTCTTATGTTCTGTCTATAATTTATGAGTATTATTCTCTAGGTGCTTGCAAATTGAGTAATAACTTGTTTCAATATCTGGAAAGATACTAAACTAAGGGTTGATCGGTCTTTATTAAAGTCCTTTTTGTTCCCGTTTTTAAAGCTAGGTACTAAGTTTGCCCTTCTGCCGTTTTCTAGAACCTCATCCCTCCTTGAGGAGTACTTAAAGATAATTGCTAATGGTTCTGAGATTGCTTCAGCTGGTTTCTTAAGTATCCTAAGATGAATTTCATCAGGCCCTGATGACTTGAATACATTCAACTCATCTAAATATTCTTTAACTTGTTCTTTCCCTCTTTTGGCTTGTCTTCCTTCCCCTTTATTGTTAATATTGTGTTAAGTTTCTATTCACCATTTACCTTTTATACTCCTCCGCCACAAATTGTCAATGTTTCCACTTCTTGTGGAATTTGATTTTGATAGTCATACAACAGCTGCTGTGGTGCTATCTTGGCCTCTTACTATCCTTCCTTCAATTCAGGTTAGTTTACAGTTATATTGTCTCCTTGACAAACTGCCAGCTCTCCCAAATTAATTTTTCCCTTAGATTTTCTTCCCTTAAGACTGCACCTACCACTTCTCTTAATTTTTTGAAGTGTGCTTTTAGAACTCCTTATTCTGATACTCTCACCCCTTTCTATCCTTAGAATCACAAATTCTATCATTTCATGATTAATTTCACCCAAATTGCCTTCCAGCTTCAGATTCACTGCCAATTCCTCCATCTTGGTCATAAACAAGTCTGAAATTACTAACTCTCTGGTCACTTCTGCCACACTCTGGAATAAAAAGATTGTCTGCAAAACGCTGCAAGAATTTAATGAACATTTTCTGCTTTGCTGTGCTACTTTTCCAACAGATATCTGGATAGTTAAAGCCCCCATATCTACTACGTCTTGTGTTTCAGATATTTCTGTTATTTGCTCTAAAAATTCCTCATTCACCTTCTCTTCCTGATATCTTTACCTACAGAAGACCCCAACCACAACATCACCCCTATTTTTTTTTTTACTCCTGTTATCTTCACATAGAGAACCTCAGCTATTCTGCCTACCGCCTTCTCCTGGATCTGAGAAGTATATACATTTTTTTTTACTCCTGGGGGCATTCTGTGCCAAAAAATTAAAAATTCTGCACACAATATTTTAAAACTCTGCATATTTTATTTGTCAAAATAACTCTACACCATCATGCTAGTTTCAATTATTTTGGTAATTTATTTCAAAATATGTCAGCAAGTATGTGTGTAGCAATCCAGACATACACAAAAATTCCCCCAGGAGTAGAGAGTTAAAGAAACCTCTACGACAACGCTCCTTCTGTTTCTCTGCCGCCACCCTCTTCCCCCCCCCCCCGAGCCCAGCTGCAGGGTGCCCCCCAGTCCAGACACCTGCACCCCCCTCAGCCCACACACAAACACCCCCAACTCCAGGGATCTAGAGGGAGCCTGATGTTGGGTCCCAGGCTTGTATGGAGTTTCCTGTATGCTGCTTTCTTCCTTCAGAGCGTTCTGAGACCTGCAGCTGCCAGGAACTCTCCAGCTCCCTCCCCAAGCCCCTGGCAGGGTCTTCTATTTGCGAGCTCGGCTCTGCCAGGCCAAGTGGCCCCTAGCGGGGGTCAGCAACTGTACAGCCCACTTTGGTGGGGCAAAAAAGAAAATTCTGCATGCACAGCATTTCTGTGCAAATTCTGCATTGCACAGTGGCGCAGAATTCCCCCAGGAGTATATAATGCAACACCACGGGTGACCTCCCTTTCTACCCTGCTTGTCCTTCCTGAAGAAGCTAGATTCGTCTGCAACAATATTCCAGTCATAAGACTTGTCCCACCAAGTCTCTGGGATGCTAATTAAGTCATAATTTAGCTTATGTACTAATACTTCCAGTTCTTCCTCCTTCTTCCACATACTCCTTACATTTGTGTATAGATATCCAAGATGTTGAGCAGCTTTCCCTCTGGTTGTTCCTTTGACCTTATTGTAATTTTCCTCTCCATGAAGGGGCTTGTCTGAAAATTTAACAAGCGGATGATAGAGGCTGGCATCACAAGCTGATCAGAAGTGTGAGATTGCACCTCAATACTGAATGAGAGATCATATGTAAGGTAGGAATAAGCCAGAAAGGGTCTTGACACTGAAGATAAGTGGCTTATGTTTGATATGATGGGAATGGTGGAGATAGTGAGGGATTAAAGAGATGACTGTGAAATGGTTTTCAAGGATCTTGGATGACTCCAGCCTTTATACAGGGCCTCCTGGGTCTGCTCCCTTTAGGCTGTCTGCACTACACCAGGGAGCGAGCCTTTCAGCCTAGGTCCCCGCACTTGCAAGACTGATGCTCAAGCTAGCACATTAAAAACAGCTGTGTAGACATTGCAGCTCAAGTGGAGCTCAGGCTCCCAAATCCATCCCTGGGTTGAGAGACCTAGCTCTAGCCCAGGGGTCTCAAACACGCGGCCCATAGGGCTATTTCCTGTGGCCCGCCAAGCAGCCTGGTCCCAGTACACGCTGCTGCCACCCCAGAGCCCGCACCCCAACTCCCTGCCCTGAGTCCCCTGCTGCACCTCTCCTGCACCCCCTGGGGGGCAGGAAGGGGGCGGGAAGAGGTGGGGCAGGGCGGTGCCTCATGGAAGGGGTGGAGTGGGGGCAGGGCCGGGGGCAGCGAGGCTGGGGGTGTCAGTGATGCGGCCCTTGGACCAATGCATTCGTCCTCATGTGGCCCTCGTGGTTATTTGAGCTCGAGACCCCTGCTCTAGCCCAACCTCCAACACCTACACCGTTATATATAGCCCTCCAGAGTGAGTCTGTGGACCTAGGCTAGGAGGATCTCTCCCAGAGACAGTATAGACATATACATAACATGTTACTTCCTAGCCTTTGCTTTCTGCACGGGTGACCCCCAGGCCTCCACTCCTCGAAGATAGGCACTTCTGGAGGCAGCACCCTTTGTGTCATGATGGCACTTCAGTGAGTTCAAATGATTTCAGACCCCTCATAAACATCATTTCTTCTGGGGTGCTGCAGCCAGTAGGTATTTGCAGCAACACAAGACAGCCTTTTCATAACTGCAACACAGATCCCTTGGTTAGTCCGGTAAAGCAATACTGAACTCTACATTCATTTTGGCAGAGTCATCTGCCCAGTTTTTTCAAAGCCTCCTCCATTTCATACATCTATCTATCTATCTATCTCTGTCCTGGATAGCAGCAAAGCTAAAGCCCAGTTGGTTTGAACCCTAGTTCCTACATCCTAAAATATACTGCAGTTGTGTTCTCATGTTCTGTTTCCCTTAGACCCAGTCATTACACCTTCATATCCAATCTTTGAGACTTCCACTGAGCAGTGTGCCTCATTCATATATCAACAGTTCTTGAAAGTGTTACTTCAATAGCAATTACATCCACATCCCAGAAAAGGAATTAACTTCTTCACACCCAGTGGCTAGCAAAACAAATTGAGAGGGAAGCAGACCCATGTATATTTTTCATTAAAAGAAACTACTGAATAAATCCCCCATTCTCCAGAGAGAGACACTGTCAAAAAAAAAAAAAAAAAAAAAAAAAAAAAAAAAAAAAAGACTAGGATAATGAATCATAAAATCATAGAAACACAGGGGTAAAAGGACTCAAAATGTCAGCTAATCTATCCTCCAGCCCTAATGCAGGACCAAGTATATATAGAATATTAGACAAATATCTGTCAGCAACCTGTTTGCAAAAACTTCCAGTGACTGGGATTCCACAACCTCTCTTGGTAACCTATTCCAGGATTTATTTATCCTCACAGTTGGAAAGTTTCTTCTAATAGCCAACCTAAACATCCCTTGCTGTAGATCAAGCCAATTACTACTTCTCCTACCCCAGTGTACATGGAGAACAATTGATCACCATCCTCTGCAAAGCAGCCTTTAACATATCTGAAGACGCTTATCAGGTCCCTCCCAATCTTCTTTTCTCAAGACTAAACAAAACCAATTCTTTCAAACTTTCCTCAGAGGTCACATTTGAGGATAGTGAGCCAGCTTTGTGGATGTTTACTTCTGAATTGATATGAGCAGCGCATGATTGCATACATTAAGGAGGAGAGAAGAATGTTGCAATAAATTGAGACAGGAGAATATGAGAGCTTGGACAAAAGTTTTAGCTGTGTGGATGGGTAGGAAAGGCTGTATCTTAGGGACATTATGCAGAAAGAAAATGCAAGATGTAGAAATAAGATGCATGTGAGGACCTAGATAGAGGCCTGTGTTGCAGTGTATGTGAAGCGTACAGACGTGAGAGACAGAGTGCAGAAAAGGATGGTGGTGGTCTCTGCAGTGGTACAGAAAAGAGGTTGGGGGATGGCTCAGGGGAAATATTAAGAGCTGTGTTTTAGCCATTTAAGCTTTTGAGCTTGAGCTGATGACTAGACATCTATGAAGAAATATCAGACAGGCTGAGATTTCAGTTTGGAGAGAAAGAGACAGGTCTGGTGCAGAGAATTAGATCTGTGAGTTATCAGCAGAGAGACGGTAGCTGAACAACAGACCTAAAAGTGGCAATTCTTCAACAAAAAAACCTTCAAAAACAAACTCCAATGTGAAACTGCAGAACTGGAATTAATATGCAAACTGGACACCATCCCATTAGGCCTGAATAAAGACTGGGAGTGGTTGGGTCATTACAAAACCTAAATCTAATTTCCTCCATACTAATTTCTCCCTACTGTTCCTCACACCTTCTCGTCAACTGTTTGAAATGGGCCACTCTCATTACCTCTACAGAAGTTATTTTTCCTCCCTTGGTATCCTACTGTTAATTAAATTATCTCGTTAGACTGACCTCACACTTGGTAAGGCAACTCCCATCTTTTCATGTATTTATACCTGCTCCTATATTTTCCACTCCATGCATCTGATGAAGTGGGCTCTAGCCCATGAAAGCTTATGCCCAAATAAATTTGTTAGTCTCTAAGGTGCCACAAGGACTCCTCGTTGTTTTTGCTGATACAGACTAACACGGCTACTACTCTGAAAGCAGAATTTGTGTTTGTGAATGAAATGAACCAATATAAGGTACAGAGGAAGAAGAAGTGAACAGAGCTTGTGTAAGCCCCGCAGAAAGCTGGAGTGGGGATGAGGCTTGTCCAAGGAAACACCGAAGGAGAGCTCAAAGAAGTAGGAGAGGATAAGGGAAAATCAGATTTCAAGAAGAGGAGCATGATCGATAGTTTAAAAGGCAGCTGACAGGTCAAGGAAGATCAGAATGAAGTAGTGGTTCTGAGCGTTGCCTAGGGAGAGGCCAATAGAAACTTTTGCAAAAACAGTCCCAGTGCCCTGCTCAAAATCTCTCATTCTCTGAAATGGCCCCTTCCCCCCCCCCCCAGGCCCTTCCTGCTTCCTAGAGCAACCACTCTCCAAACCCTTTACTCTCCAGGTCCCTCAGCTCCAAGTGTTCCCCATACCCAGCTACTCATCACCTACTCAACTCTCCCTCAACAGCACCACC
The DNA here is from genome assembly GCF_009764565.3 of Dermochelys coriacea. Lineage (NCBI taxonomy): Eukaryota > Metazoa > Chordata > Testudines > Dermochelyidae > Dermochelys > Dermochelys coriacea. The sequence goes on along the minus strand of NC_050095.1, from coordinate 6,686,486 downwards.
ATTGCTCCACCCCCTTTTCCCCATTCCTAGTCCCCACTCTCCCAGCTCACACCATTACCAGTTCCCAGGAGCAACTCTCGCTGACTCCCTCCAGCCTCCTCCTTCTACTGTACCCAATCATCCCTGATTCCCTCTAATCCTAGTCCTCCACACACCGCTCCCCTTTGTCCCCTCTGATCTCAGGCCTCCCTGCCTTGTGGCACCCCACAAACACCAGTTCCCCATCATCTCCCTTCCTCCTGCTATCCCTTATCTTAAAGCCTGAATGAGACCCTCAAACTGTCTCATGTCCACAGATGGGTGCACCCGATTGCCACATCCTCCATGCATTTGGAAAGTTACCCTAGAAGACCACCAGCTCCCCTGTATTTAGGATTCAGCATTACTTTCTGTTTAAAAGCCAACTATTCTAGTTTCTCTGCAGTTTACATGCTTACTCATATTGTCCTGAAATATAGTGCTCATCATGTGGGTGCAGGGCAGGATTAGTGGTCTAAAGAGGGGGTTAATACCATCTTGCCCTTGTGACTTATTAATGTTTAAATTATCCATTTGTTCCAAAATGTCCTCTAACACCACCTTAATCTGGGACTTTTCTTCAGATTTGCCAGCTACTAAGAATGGCTCAGGTGTAGGAAAGTCCCTCACATCCTCTGCAGTGAAGACTGATGCAAAGGATTCAGTTAGGGAATCAAGGGCATTGCAGAGCAGCTGAGTGCTCATTTAGCACCCCAAGCACCCAGTCGTCCCACTGATTGTATGACAGGGTTCCTGATTCTGATGTACTTAGCCAGGATGAACAGAAATGGTGTCCCTAGCCTCTGTTTGCCAGAAGCCTGGAATGAGTGACAGGGGATGGATCACTTGATGATTACTTGTTCTGTTCATTCCCTCTGGGGCACCTGGTACTAGCCACTGTCGGAAGACAAGATACTGGGCTAGATGGACCTTTGGTCTGACCCAGTAGATCCATTCTTATGATCGTATGAAAAATTTACAACACACAGTGTTAGGGCTCTGACTCAAATGCATGATGTGAAAGACAGCATAGAGTGAAATATAGTAAAAAAAAAAAAAAAAATTAAATGAATCAAACTATTCCACAGAATCTCTACTGATAAAAATTCCATGCTTGAATAATAACAGTATAGCAACAGGAATATACTACTGAACACCTTACCAGGATGATCTTAGTGATTATGGAATGCTCAGGAAGATTAGAGAGACTATAAAAATGGAAAAGTCAGTAATATATGGTCAGTGGAAATCCCCCAATGTTTACTGGGTACGTGTCACCTCAGGGTGGGATGCAGAGATAAAGCTTTTATTCACCGTTAATGACATCTTATTGGAGCAGCTAGTTCTGGAATCCTCAAGGGGAGAGGCAAGTCTAGATTTACCCCTAAATGGCACACAGGATCTGGTTCAAGAGGTGAATACAGCTTAATCACTTTGTAACATAGACCATAATGTAATTAAATGTAATATGCCTGTGAGGGGTAAAATACCAAAGAAGCCCACCACAGATGTATTTAAGAGCATGTTCTTGTCACAAGGTTTGTCAGAAGTCTGGTGGCATACATGCTAGTCATCTCTAATGCTCAGAGAGGGTAAGTGAAGGCAATTACTCAGAAGGAATCCTTGGTGCAAGGGTAAAGAGGTGGTAACATTATGAAAGTCTGAGATGGATTGTGTGTAGTAGGCTCAATATCTAAGTGCAGGCCAGGCGTAGGTACCTTCTGTTCCCTACATGAAACCTAATTCCAAGTTTTGCCTTAGCAAAGAGAAGGAGTTAGACTTTGTGCTGTACTTCTCCTGTGCTCTGTTCCCAAACTGCTCCAGAGCGGGGAGGGTAGAGTGCTAGTGTGTGTCATTTTGCTGTTGGGGTGTTGCTGAAACAGGGCAGAGATGAGGTTGCAATGTGGGGTATTGTGAAACTAAACTCTTCACTTCCCCTTCTAATAACCAAGGGGACAGGAATCCTTACCCAGTGAGTTCACATTCTCATAGTTCTCCTGCATGACATCTCTGTACAGAGCTCTCTGAGTGGGGTCCAGCAAAGCCCACTCTTCCTTGGTGAAATACACAACCACCTCCTCGAAGGTCACTGGCCCCTGAAAGAAAAAGAGCCCCCACTCAGTACCTGCTGCCTACTGACAACCCCACAATTCACAGGAGAGGAGTGTCAATCCCATGGAAACTCTGGGAGGCAGGCAGACAGCATAATCCCACACCTATCCCATCGGAACAGACAGGAAGCATTAAGGTGAGGGGAGAAAAAGAGAGCCCTTCACCCTTCCGAGCAGAGAGAGGGGGCAGGGGTCTTCACATTCATCACTCGTGTACTAGTCATAGGCTCATACAGGAGATGAGGCTTCCAGGAGAGTCCAGAAGGAACACCATGGTGGGAATTGCAACATCCTCCCCATTGATAGCAACTAGATGGGAGGGGATGGGGGCGTCTTCCCTCGGCCTCCCTGAAGTGCTAAGTTCCCTCTAAGGTGTGCGGCCGCACAGCTGCCTATTAAGCCCCGCGCAGGGACTCAGGGCTGCGGCAGGGAAAGACACCCCTCCCCATCTGCCCCGGTGTGGACCTGCTCCAGACTTACCACGGTTGGGGGAAAGGCGTCCCTCCCCCGGCCCAAGCACAGACCTGCCCCGGACTTGCCGCTGCTGTAGGAGAGGAGCCCCTCCCTGAGGCGCCTCTCCCCCTGCCCCAAGCTACTGTGTTGAGAGAGGGCTGGTGGGGGTCCTCTCTCCCCACCGCAGCCCTGGGGCAGCCTGTATCCCCAAACCCCTCATCCCCAGCCCCACCCCAGAGCCCACATAGTCACACATCACCTCCATATTGGGGCACATAAAATTCATTCCACACATGCACATAAAAAATTAGAGGAACAGTGCTGGTGGGTTCCCCTTTATATCTCACAATAGCCTCTGCCTAGAAGGTTCAGGCTCTAGTATTGGACTTTGGTAAGTTTTCCCAGCCCACTCCAGGGGGGTAGTTTCCTGTTCCACAAATTAGGAAATTCCCACCCACAAACCCCAGGGGTCTGTTCCTACCATCTAGGCCTCACTGTAAACAAATCCCAGAACGTTTTTCCACACCTTGCCCCCTTCCCTTTCTCCACCCTGTGTAATTCCTGACCCCTCCCACCTTCAGACCAACTCCCGCCCCCCCAAGTGCCCACCTCCTATGTATTTACTGCCCTTCTCTCTCCAACAGGAACCCACCAGCAACTCCCTGATAAATCCTACCTCAACTGGCTCCACTGCAGCCATTTCCCTTCCCTGAAAGGATGGAATGATCTGGAGCAAAACAGGGATGTTACGCTGTAGCCTGTTAAGGCAAAAAGGGAAATTGGGGATATGTCAGAACAGCAAATAATTTCACATCAAAATTACCCCCCAGGCTCTTTCCCTGCACACTGTTGTGCAAATAACAGAGAAATTCAAAATACAATTAGTAATGGGGGGACTTTACTTACCCAGACCTCTGTTAGAAAAGGAATTGAAAAAAACCTGTAAGTTCTTGGAATGTACTAGGGACACCTGTTTGTTTCAGAGGACTGAAGTAGTAGTAACCGGAGGAGAGCCTTTTAGACTTGATTCTGGCTAACAAGAAGGAATTAGTTAGGAAACTGAAGGTGGAAAGCAATATGGGTAAAAGTGATCATGAAATGATGATTTAAAGATTCTATGAGAAGGCAGGCATAAGAGTAACAAAATAAGGACAAAAAGAAAAGGAGTACTTGTGGCACCTTAGAGACTAACAAATTTATTTGATAAATAAATTTGTTAGTCTCTAAGGTGCCACAAGTACTCCTTTTCTTTTTGCGAATACAGACTAACACGGCTGCTACTCTGAAACTTGTCAAAATAAGGACAATGGACTTCAAAAAGGCAGACTTCAACAAACCCGGAGATCTGGTAGATGAGGTCCCATGGAATGAAATCTGAGCTGAAAATAAGAGTTCAGGAGAGATGGTGATTTCTCAGAGACAATATTAAAGGAGCAACAGCAAACTATCATAATGTGAAGGAAAGATAGAAAGAATTGTAAGTGGGCAAAATAGCCCTATTAGGAGTTCTTTAATGATCAGAAAATAAAAAGGAATCCTACAAAAAGTGGTATCATGGACCAATTGCATAGACAATCCAGGAAGTTTTTGGAAAGCGTAGGGGACAATTTCCTGGTGCAAGTGCTAGGGGAGCCAACTAGGGGGAGCGCTTTTCTTGACCTGCTGCTCACAAACCGGGTAGAATTAGTGGGGGAAGCAAAAGTGGATGGGAATCTGGGAGGCAGTGACCATGAGTTGGTTGAGTTCAGGATCCTGACGCAGGGAAGAAAGGTAAGCAGCAGGATACGGACCCTGGACTTCAGGAAAGCAGACTTTGACTCCCTCAGGGAACAGATGGCCAGGATCCCCTGGGGGACTAACATGAAAGGGAAGGGAGTCCAGGAGAGCTGGCTGTATTTCAAGGAATCCCTGTTGAGGTTACAGGGACAAACCATCCCGATGAGTCGAAAGAATAGTAAATATGGCAGGCGACCAGCTTGGCTTAATGGTGAAATCCTAGCGGATCTTAAACATAAAAAAGAAGCTTACAAGAAGTGGAAGGTTGGACATATGACCAGGGAAGAGTATAAAAATATTGCTCGGCATGTAGGAAAGATATCAGGAGGGCCAAATCGCACCTGGAGCTGCAGCTAGCAAGAGATGTCAAGAGTAACAAGAAGGGTTTCTTCAGGTATGTTGGCAACAAGAAGAAAGCCAAGGAAAGTGTGGGCCCCTTACTGAATGAGGGAGGCAAGCTAGTGACAGAGGATGTGGAAAAAGCTAATGTACTCAATGCTTTTTTTGCCTCTGTTTTCACTAACAAGGTCAGCTCCCAGACTGCTGTGCTGGGCATCACAAAATGGGGAAGAGATGGCCAGCCCTCTGTAGAGATAGAGGTGGTTAGGGACTATTTAGAAAAGCTGGACGTGCACAAGTCCATGGGGCCGGACGAATTGCATCCGAGAGTGCTGAGGGAATTGGCGGCTGTGATTGCAGAGCCCTTGGCCATTATCTTTGAAAACTCGTGGCGAACAGGGGAAGTCCCGGATGACTGGAAAAAGGCTAATGTAGTGCCCATCTTTAAAAAAGGGAAGAAGGAGGATCCTGGGAACTACAGGCCAGTCAGCCTCACCTCAGTCCCTGGAAAAATCATGGAGCAGGTCCTCAAAGAATCAATCCTGAAGCACTTAGAGGAGAGGAAAGTGATCAGGAACAGTCAGCATGGATTCACCAAGGGAAGGTCATGCCTGACTAATCTAATCGCCTTTTATGATGAGATTACTGGTTCTGTGGATGAAGGGAAAGCAGTGGATGTATTGTTTCTTGACTTTAGCAAAGCTTTTGACACGGTCTCCCACAGCATTCTTGTCAGCAAGTTAAGGAAGTATGGGCTGGATGAATGCACTATAAGGTGGGTAGAAAGCTGGCTAGATTGTCGGGCTCAACGGGTAGTGATCAATGGCTCCATGTCTAGTTGGCAGCCGGTGTCAAGTGGAGTGCCCCAGGGGTCGGTCCTGGGGCCCGTTTTGTTCAATATCTTCATAAATGATCTGGAGGATGGTGTGGATTGCACTCTCAGCAAATTTGCGGATGATACTAAACTGGGAGGAGTGGTAGATACGCTGGAGGGGAGGGATAGGATACAGAAGGACCTAGACAAATTGGAGGATTGGGCCAAAAGAAATCTAATGAGGTTCAATAAGGATAAGTGCAGGGTCCTGCACTTAGGATGGAAGAATCCAATGCACCGCTACAGACTAGGGACCGAATGGCTCGGCAGCAGTTCTGCGGAAAAGGACCTAGGGGTGACAGTGGACGAGAAGCTGGATATGAGTCAGCAGTGTGCCCTTGTTGCCAAGAAGGCCAATGGCATTTTGGGATGTATAAGTAGGGGCATAGCGAGCAGATCGAGGGACGTGATCGTTCCCCTCTATTCGACACTGGTGAGGCCTCATCTGGAGTACTGTGTCCAGTTTTGGGCCCCACACTACAGGAAGGATGTGGATAAATTGGAAAGAGTACAACGAAGGGCAACAAAATGATTAGGGGTCTAGAGCACATGACTTATGAGGAGAGGCTGAGGGAGCTGGGATTGTTTAGTCTGCAGAAGAGAAGAATGAGGGGGGATTTGATAGCTGCTTTCAACTACCTGAAAGGGGGTTTCAAAGAGGATGGCTCTAGACTGTTCTCAATGGTAGCAGATGACAGAACGAGGAGTAATGGTCTCAAGTTGCAATGGGGGAGGTTTAGATTGGATATTAGGAAAAACTTTTTCACTAAGAGGGTGGTGAAACACTGGAATGCGTTACCTAGGGAGGTGGTAGAATCTCCTTCCTTAGAGGTTTTTAAGGTCAGGCTTGACAAAGCCCTGGCTGGGATGATTTAACTGGGACTTGGTCCTGCTTTGAGCAGGGGGTTGGACTAGATGACCTTCTGGGGTCCCTTCCAACCCTGATATTCTATGATTCTATGATTCTATGAATTGCTATGAATGAGTACAAAAGAATAGCACAAGCATGTGTGGGGAAAAAACAGAAAGATTAACTCACAAAATGAGTTAGGCCTAGCAAGTTATATAAATGGCACCAAGATAAGGGTTCTATAAATATATTGGGAGCAAGAAACAGGTGAAGGAATATGTAGGTGCTCTACTTACCAGGGACGAAGAGTTCGTAACAGATGACATCAAGATGACTTAAGGTGTTTAATGCCTTTTTATATTCACTAAAAAAGTGTAATTGTGACCAGATACTAAAACAATTATTCTTAATCGAGAGTGGGAGGAACAGAAACCACAATGGGGAACTAACAGGCTAAAATATATTTAGATAAGTTAGATGTATTAAAGTCAGCAGGGCCTAATGAAGCTCATCCCAGGGTAATTGAGGAATTAGCTGAAGCAATCTTGGAACAGTTAACAATTATCTTTGACAACTCCTGGAAGATGGTGAGGTCCCACAGGACAGGAGAAGGGCAAACATAAAACCGGTCTTTAAAAAGGGGAACAATGAAGACCTGGGAATAAAGGCCAGTCAAGCCTTACTTAGATAACTGGAAAGAAAATTTTATTAAAACAATCAATTTATAAGTACCTAGAGAACAGTAAAGTAAAAAGTAATAGGCAGCATGGATTATCAAATACAAATCATGCCAAACCAATCTGATTTCCTGCTTTCACAGGGGTAATGCCTTTACGGATGCGGGGGACACTGTAGACATGATATATCTTTATTTTAGTAAGGCTTTTGACCCAGGCCACCATGGCATTCTCATAAGCAAACTAGGGAAATGTAATGTACATGAAAGTACTATGAGTGCACAATTTCTTGAAAGGCTGCACTTAGAGCATATGTATTAATGGTTTGCTGTTAAACTGGGAGCATTTACCTAATGGGGTCCCACAGGAGCCAGTCCTGGATCTGGTACTATTTAATATTTTTATGAACGGCATGGATAATGGAGTGGAGGGTATGCTTATAAAATTTGTAGATAACACCAAACTGGGAAGAGTTGAAAGCACGTAGAAGAACAAAACTAGAATTTAAAATGACCTTTATAAATTAGAGAATTGATCTAAAAGAACAAGATGAAATTCAATAAAGAAAACTGCAAAGTACTACATTTTAAGCAAGGAAAATCCAATGCACAACTACAAAATGGGAACTAACTGGCTAGTACTACTGAAGAGAGTCTGGAGGTTATAGTGGATCACAAATTGAATCTGAGTCAGCCATGTGACAAAGTTGTGAAAAAGGCTAGTTAAGTACTGGAGTAGTTACCAAGGAAGGTTGTGGAATCGCCATCACTGGAGGTTTATAAGGACAGGTTGGACAAATGCCTCAGTGTAGGGGGCTGGACTAGATGAGCTCTCAAGATTCATTCCAGCCCTACATTTCCATAATTCTATTCTGAGGAAATGTTTGGTCACTTTATTACAGCACTGATTCAGCCCCTTCCATCAGCACTAAACCACCAGGACATTTTAAAACTGTCCCAGTAACGAAGTCTGAGAAGCAACTGTGAGACAAGAGTAGAACAAAAGGAGTGACTTTGGGGGATTCCCCCCCGCCCCAACATTGTCCCCAGGGCAGCACACTCCCTCAGCTAGTGGTATAGGAATTGTTTTTTTTTCTTCTCCCTGCACCTCACCTTCTCACAGGAAAGTGAATCTGCCCAAGGATGCTGCAATAAGTGTGAGTGGGCAGGTCAGACATCTGGGAATCTCTCCTCAGTTATTTCTCCCCCTACCCCTTTCAGTCTCTCTCTTTTTTCCCCTTATGTCTTCCTTCCCCTGTCCCTCCCCCTCTGGTTGAGGGGCAGCCATTCCTAGATGTTCAGTCTCCTATGGCTGGATCAGCTCCTACAATTGCTAAGGGGAAGAAATCTGTGGGATGAAGGGGAGGGCTGTTTGTGCACAAGCATTTTCCCTGAAGTTATCTATTAATCACCTGGAGTTTCTGGCTCAGCTGTTGGTGTTAGCAAAGTCTAGGGCTGCCTTATTGGCTAATTACAGCTGGAGAAAGTCCTCACCTTGTCTGGGCACAGAGGAGACTTTACTTAAGGTCACTCCCTAGCCTTGATTACGCCAGGGGAACAGGAGCTGCTCAGTCTTGATTCCCAGATTGGAACGGAGGCAGCAGCATCTGACCAAGGAAGCTCAACTCCAGTATCCTGAGCAGAGAGAGAGAGAGAGAGAGAGAGAGAGAGTGAGTGGTTTCCCCACCTTTAGTGATAACTGAAATACCCACCCCACAGGGAGGCATCCTGATCTCATTTGCCCACATGTTAATCTCGTAATCTGGCCCTCAAACTCCTGCCGGGGAGCGGGGTCCAAAAAATTAGAGAGAAAATGGGGCAAAATCTGAAAAGGAGACTAGAGAAAGTGTCAGTAATTGCTTGCTGCCTTTACACCTGAAAGGAGACTTCCTTTCTCTGACTCCTGTCCATGGGGCACATGGTAGGAAGTGGTGACCCACAGAAGCTGACTTGAGACTGACACAAGGTAAGCAAAGCCGAACCAGCCTCCTAGGGTACTGGTTTGGAAGTCGGTACGGTGGGTGGGACTGGGTTCCCCCAACATCAGTGGTTCTCAACCAGGGGTACAGGTACCCCTGGGGGTACACAGAGGTCTTCCAGAGGGTATGTCAACTCATCTAGATATTTCCCTAGTTTTATAACAGGCTACATAAAAAGCACTAGTGAAGTCAGTCCAAACTAAATTTTGCACAATCCAACGTGTGTATGCCGCCCTATATACCACACACTGAAACGTAAGTACAATATTTACATTCCAGTGGATTTATTCTATAATTATATGGTACAAATGAGCAAATCAGCCAGTGGGCTGCGACACGTTGGTATTTCTGTATCTGACACTTGGGGTACAGGAGACACATCCGACTCCTGAAAGGGAGCAGTCACCTGGAAAGTGAGCCACAGCCCCCTACCTCGCCCCCTCAGGCAGGAGACCCCGCCGACAGCACGATACCTGGCCCCCGACTGCCAGGAGCCGGGCGGGGCCAGTTGCTCCCTCTGGAGCCCCTGGCATGGGACGCGGGGCCGGTCGAGCGGGGGGGAAGCGCGTTCCTAGGGGCGCTCCCGGGACCTCGGGGAGCAGCAGGGCGGGGCCCGGAGACCCCGGGGCTGAGGTTCCCCACGCAGCGCAGCGGCCCCGCCCCCGGGACACGAGAGTTCGCGTTAGAAGCGGGAAGGCGCCGGGGGGCTCCGGGCAGGTCTGAGAGGCGCCGGCTGTGGGAGGGGCGCAGGGCCAAGGTGGCGGTGGGGGGGGGAGGTGTCTCGATGGGGGGGAGGGTCAGGCTGACCCCGGGGCCCTGCCTTACCTGGGCTCGAGAGGGCGGAAGTACCGCGGGACAGGCTGAGATCCGGAGTTCCGGATTCTCCTCGGAGCGGAAGTGAGGTTTGGTTGCCCTGGCAACAGCCACCCATTCTGCAGGAAGCGGAAGTGGCCTATCCCGGTGCGCACTGGGAAGCGTAGTTCTCTGGCGCGCCCTCACGCTCGGCTTTCTATTGGCGGAGGGTGCGTGGGCACCCCCCCGCTCCCTGATTGGTGGAGAGATGAGGGTCAGCGCGAGGCGGGCAGGACAAAGACCCTGCGCCAAGGCTGCGGGAACTGCAGGGAGGTGGCGGCCCCGGGGGACCTGCTCCCGGGCGGGGCCTGGGCAGCGATGGCGCCGCGGCGCGGGGGCAGCGCCGCGCCGGGGGAGTTAGGCCATCTCATCGCACCCTTTCAATTGCTTTGACTTGGGCTCCGGTTGTGGGGCTAAAAGCTGCAGTGTGGTCATTTGGGCTCAGGCTGGAGACCCTCACCCCTCGTGGGGGCTGGGAGGCTGGGCTCAAGCCCCTACGTCTCCACTGTCATTTTATAGCCCTGCAGCTGCAGCCCCAGCCCCACAAGCCTGAGACAGGTGCACCGGGTGTTCTCATTGCAGTGTAGACATAATGTGAGGGTATATTCACACTGCAATTAAACACCCACGCCTGGCTTTGGCAGTCGGGCTATAAAGTTGCAGTGTAGGCATCTTGTCTCAGGATTGATACTGGGCTCCAGGACCCCACAAGGTGGGGAGGGAGTTTAGCAGGTGTAAATGGTAAAAGCGCAGTGAAGTATTACCCTAAACCTTACGGCATTTCTCCATTGGTCTGTCTGCTTTGGGGCAGGGACAATAACATGTTCTGCTGCATTCATTCAAAAGGTGGTTTATGATTTTCATTCTCAAACATGGTTCACAAAACAGGATTCAAACCTCAGTGTAAATGAAAGAGCTGCTCACAGATTCTTGCAGCCACAATATGCCGTTTGAGAGCTGAGATGTGCCCCTGTCCCAGAGTGATGGGGTTGTCTGGTAAGGGACTGGAACACTAGCCTATCCACGTACAACTCCCACACTTTCAGCACCTTTATTATTAGTGCCTGGCAGTATAATTTAAGCCCTCCCACACCTAACTCCCTCCCAGCCCCTACTTGGGCCCAACAAGCTTCACTTGGGGCCAGGTCTATGCTACAAAATTAGGTCGGTATAATTACATTATACAGGGGTGTAAGAAATCCATCCCCTTGATCAATGCAGTTATATCAATCTAACCCCTGGGGTAGACAGCACTGTCAACAGGAGGACTTCTAACGTCAACATAGCTTGAGATGGTGGAGGGGAGAAGCCCTCACATCAACGTAGATAGTCTCCACTGAAGCACTAGGATGGTGCAGCTGCACTGGTGCAGTGCTTATGTGCGGACCTGCACTTTGTGAGATGGAGGTAATGTGTGTGGGGCTGTTACTGAACTGAAGGAGAAAATGGTTGTTGAGGAGAGATGGGAGGAGGATAAAAGAGGCCAGCAAGGATTGCACCACATTAGCAGCGCAGCCCGTTGCTTTAACTACTCAGGCACCTTGCTGATGGGTTTGCTGTTATTTAATTGTTTCCGTGGTCTCCGCAACCCGTAACGTTTCCCCCAGCTCATTGGCTGGCTGAGGAAGGGAGGGTTTGGCTTTTTATAAAACTGTCTCTGTGTTATTGGAAGGGACTAAGTGAAAGGAACAAAATTCCCAAATCCTTCCTGGTGCAGGGAGCCAGGTTTGCTGCTCATAGTCTGAATTTCAGTTTTCCAAGTCTGGGAATATCCAAGAAGAGCATTTATAATGGGAAGGTGGATGCAGAGCGGTTAAACTGGAGATGTCCCGATTTCCTATGGTGGTGCATTGGAAATTAATAATATTTTGCAGATCATATGGGAAATTCACCTTTAGTGACAAGGTTTGTCTCTGTTTTTATTTCATTGTATTGTGTTTAGAGGAATCAGTAATCAATTTTTATATATATAAAATATCGAATTATCTATATATCTATCTAAATATCTAATATTTTATAATATCTAAACTTTATTTAATCAATCATAACAATAGCGTCGCTTTTATTTTCCTCTCTTGCAATAATGAACTGAATTTTGTGGCTTTCTGGAAAGTACACAGAGATTAAATTTGGGGAATTCAGGCTCTGTATTTGTGAATCGATGTTTTACTCTCACAGTTCCATGCACACACTGAAATAGACAGATCTAAGGGCTGGTCTCTACTGAGAACTTACACTGGCAAAGCTTTGTCTCTCGGGGTGGAAAAATCCACACTCCTGAGCAACGTAATTAAACTGACTTAAGCTCTGGTGTAGACAGCGCTAGGTGGATGGAAGAATTCCTCTGTTAACCTCACTACCACTTCATGGGGAGGTGGATTAGCTACAATGACAGGATCACCCCTCTCATTACTGCAATGAGTGGCTACTGTGAAGTGTGGAAATACTGTAATGTTTTATGTGTAGACTTAGGCCCTTGCTACACTTACAAGTGGCACAGCTGTACCGACACTGTGCTGCTGTCTGCACACGTGGAGCCGCATTATGCCAGCAGCCAGCTCTCCCATCAACAAAATAAAACCAACTCAATGAGTGGTGGTAGCTAGGTCGGCAGGAAATCACCTCCCATCGACACAACACTGTGCACATGAGCACTTATGCTGGCAAATTCCCTGAGTGACAAGTGTTTTGCTGACATAAGTGCTAATGTAGACATCGCCTTAGCCTGACACCAGCCCGAGCTTCAGTTGGCACCAAGGATGCACCGGCAGTAGAACCGCAGTAACCACAACTTTAGCTCTTCCCTGGGTGACAGGATTCAAACCTGTGTTGGGAGACCCCCAATGGATTTCTAGGCTATCACCTTACCCACTTGGCCACAACTACTTGACTTCCTTGTTTGTCTCACTACGCTATGGCTCTGTTCTCACTGAATGATCATTTCCAATTGTTTGCTCAGACCAGCTTCCCCAGCACCCTCACTGCTGGGCGGGTGTGTAAGTGGGTCCAGGGCTGACCAGCAGGAATTCCTGCCAGTTTCCCTTCTGGCTGGAGTATGATGAGAGTGTGTCTGTGGTTAATGATATTACTGTAGATTGTTGTTCATTCCCTACCTTGACAATTTAGACAGTCCCTTTCCCCATCATATTGTCAGCACATCACTGATTCCAAGGGCAGGGGTCAGGTTTTCTCAGGGGCACTGAGCTTTTTCAAGAGGTTGGAGGCTCCTTCCTTTCTCCACCCTGGAGTGAACTCAGCCTTTTGTTCCATCCTTGACATATCACAAAATAACAGCAGCAGCATGAAGAAAGAAGAGAGCGAAGGTCTCGTTGTCAAGGATGCAGGTGGCTACATGCCCTCTGTTTGACCACTGCCATTGCAGGATGGAAGGTTTCAATGGAACTGAATGCCCTGGCTCAGACAAAAGACACAGGAAGGTTTTAGAGTAGCAGCCGTGCAAGTCTGTTTTCGCAAAAAGAAAAGCAGTACTTGTGGCACCTTAGAGACTAACAAATTTATTTGAGCATAAGCTTTCGTGAGCTACAGCTCACTTCATCGGATGCTGTTCATAGATCTGTGGGAAATGAAACACCCACATGATGGCGCAATGCCCTAAGGCATGAGAGTGAAGGACTTTGGCTGAGAACTGAATTAACTCCACTTGCATGATTTAGAAACATTTGTTTATGTTGAGCACATAGTTGGAAATGGGACATTAATTCAGACCGGGGGAGGGCAGGGCTGAGGCTTCTTTAGCTCTTTGTAAAAACGTGACCTTGATTCCCAGGAAGGGAGAGAGGCAAAGCCCAGAGCTGCCTTTAGTCTCAGGCTGGGGTCTCCTGTGTGGTGGGAAAGTCCCTTGTTCACTGCTGATCTCATGGGATTCTTTTGCTGAAAAGGCTCCAGAGTCCTGGGTAGAGGGAGGGGATCACTGCACAACCTGCAATGCCAGGGGGGACCCTGGAAGGAAAGGAAGGGACAGAAAATGGAGAGGAAAGAAACAGAGAAAACACCTCTTCTGTCTGCCTTCCCAAACAGCCTGACGAAGACCCCCCGCCAAGGTTCCACCCCCAGCCTGCTGTTCCCTGGGGCAGGGAGGCTGGGGGCCGCGGTGCACCCCTAGGGCTGCTCCATGCCATGCCATCTGTTAGGATATAGATATTCAGGCCTGTCTGCAAAGGCCTATGCTTTAAGAATTTAGGTATATGTTTATCATTTAGCTATTTATAAAGGTATAAAGAGAGAATCAAAATCGCTGTCTGACTGTATAAGGTCTTTTCTCAGTGTGACAGTCTGAGGCCCTGTTCTTAGGCTACGGCCTCTGGCTAAGCAGCAGAGGCAGCCATAAGCTGGGAAGCAACAGGTCACATCTTTACATTCCAAACTAGTCACATTGAAAGAAGGTGCTATGGGGCTGTTAGGATATAATCCTGTCCTGATAGTGCCTCTCACCTCCAGAGAAAGGGAAGTGCCTAGAAGATGTAAAGGGAAACTTAGTTTGATAGCATCCTGTCCGGCAAGAACTCACTTATCAATAGCTGGGATGTGAAATCCTCATTTCTGTGTTGTTCTATCATTGTAGTCCCCATTTCCCTATTGTTTGTCTGTATAATCTCTGTCCGGTTCTGCAATTGTTTCTGTTTGCTGTATAATTAATTTTGCTGGGTGTAAACTAATTAAGGTGGTGGGATATAATTGGTTAAATAATCATGTTACAATATGTTAGGCTTGCTTCAGAGTAGCAGCCGTGTTAGTTTGTATTCGCAAAAAGAAAAGGAGTACTTTAGAGACTAACAAATTTATTCGAGCATAAGCTTTCGTGAGCTACAGCTCACTTCATCGGATGCATTTGGTGGAAAATACAGTGGGGAGATTTATATACACACACAGAGAACATGAAACAATGGGTTTTATCATACACACTGTAAGGAGAGTGATCACTTAAGATGAGCCATCACCAGCAAGGGGGTGGGGAGGAGGAAAACCTTTCATGGTGAAAAGCAAGGTGGGCCATTTCCAGCAGTTAACAAGAATGTCTGAGGAACAGTTGGGGGTGGGGTGGGAGGAGAAATAACATGGGGAAATAGTTTTACTTTGTGTAATGACTCATCCACTCCCAGTCTCTATTCAAGCCTAAGTTAATTGTATCCAGTTTGCAAATTAATTCCAATTCAGCAGTCTCTCGCTGGAGTCTGTTTTTGAAGTTTTTTTTGTTGAAGTATAGCCACTCTTAGGTCTGTAATGGAGTGACCGGAGAGATTGAAGTGTTCTCCGACTGGTTTTTGAATGTTATAATTCTTGACATCTGATTTGTGTCCATTTAGTCCTGATCCCTGTTGATGTGGTCCTCGAGGTCCTGATCCTGATTCCCTTGAACGAGAGAGAGGGGAAACATGAGCTGACTCCATCCAATCTATAGCCATTTACAGCAACAAACTGAGTAACGTTGCAAGTTTATTCGTTTAAGTCCATTTTGTCTTAGTTGGGTCTAGGCGTTAAGCCTGCTTGTACTCTGTAAACCACCGAGCTGTTTCATTCTGTTTTACATTTACCACCCTGTCTATCCTTTATCCTGCCCACTTAATATATTCCTCTTAGTTCATCCCTTTAAGAGTGTTTTTCTTTAATTTCCCCATTGCGACCAATAGGTGATAGATCCTAATTTAGGGACTCAGGCTTATTTTAGAAGCGGGGGTCCTTATTAAAATATCCTTCCCTAGTTTCTTCTGGTAACACCAATATGGCCATTCTTATGTAAAAATTGATTATAATAAAAATGTTTCCAAAAAGAAAAGGAGTGCATCCGATGAAGTGAGCTGTAGCTCACGAAAGCTTATGCTCTAATAAATTTGTTAGTCTCTAAGGTGCCACAAGTACTCCTTTTCTTTTTGCGAATACAGACTAACACGGCTGCTACTCTGAAATAAAAATGTTTAGTACAGAAACTCCCAACACCAGCCAAAATTGATCACTTGGCAACACAGCTCTGTCCGCTGGATACCTAGGCAGAGTAGATGAGTTCATGTAAATACAGTCTGGTACTGAAGCCTTCCCCCTCATCACTAGCTCTCAGGGGAGAGTTCATTCAGATCTTGCTTACAAATCATAATTTTAAGTTATAAGGTTGGTCAACATTGCAGAAACCAATGCACCAACATTGTCAGAAAAAACAACAGCTGTGTGAGGAAACTAGTCTTCGTTCATACTTTTCAAACCTGTTATATGTTTTCAGGTACAAGTATTTTATCATACACTGTATATGCTTTTAAAGTGTGTATTAATCTTTCAATTTCAATTCAAATTTCCAACCAATCACTAAATTGGCAACACTGCATGTAACTAGTTGACCACTTTGGGGGGGGGGGGGTTGTTGGAGAAATTCAGGGGTGGAGAGGTGTAGGGAAGTCTCTGTTTCTCTGAATTAAGTCTCCTGCAGCACCTCAGTAGGTTATATCAGACAGAGGACCTGCAGTGACTAGGCATTGGGATGTCTGGGCCTTTAAGAACCCAGCCCTGGGAAGCCAATGCTGCGGGAGGGGAAATAAAAAAATCCCCTTGCCCTATTTTTACAAACACAAGTGTCTCAGGCCACTGGGGTAACAGTTACCCCCTCTGCTCCTGCCTGGGCCAGGGTTTTACCCTCTGGTACTGCCTCACCACTGGGCTTAACCCCAGCTCCTCCACCCCCATCCCTGATTTTGCCCCTCAGCCCCTCTCCTAACCCTGCCTCTAGCTACTTGACCCTCCTGACCAGTCAATTTCCGCCTCCTGCTCTGATTTGGCCCCTTTTTAACCCCTGTAAAAAACTGTTCGATGAAGTGAGCTGTAGCTCACGAAAGCTTATGCTCAAATAAATTTGTTAGTCTCTAAGGTGCCACAAGTCCTCCTTTTCTTTTTGCGGATACAGACTAACACGGCTGCTGCTCTGAAATCTGGCCCCAGACTCTGCTGCTAAGGAAGGGCAGGGTCTAGGGCAGTGCCTTTAGCAGCTGATACTGCGCATGCTCAGTGCGAGCCCAGCCAGCGCTGCAGTCCGGGCTGGTGTTTGTAGGAGACCCAGGAAGGGGCTGGAGCAGCTGGGGGCGGAGGCAAGAAAATCCTCCAGCAGCTCCGGGCTGTGCAATACAAGGCGCTGCTCCCCGCAGGGGGTCTGTGCTGGGGGGGCGTCATTAACCCCTCCCTGCCTGGCCGTGGGGGACGATTCCCAATTGGGAGCAGCCCCGGGCCGGAGCCTGCAGGTAAGGGGGGCTGGGGGGGGTTCTGGGCGCAGGGACAGGCACGGAAGCGCCTCTGTACAAGGGGGCCCAGATCCCCCGCCGCCCCTGGGAACCGGCCCCCGGGTTGTTCCCGCACCTGGGGCAGGCCCCGAGCTGCGTTCACACCAGTGACCCCGCTGCCCCTCCCTCCCTCCCCGCCCCCGGCTCCAGCCAGGGCCTGCACCGCGGCACGGGGGGGCGGGGTTTGTCAGATGGGGCAAGAGACCGGGCCCTAGTGGGGTTCCCCTGCATGTATCTGGGGGTGGAGAGGTCAAGAAGGGAGGGATGAAAAATGAGCCAGAGATGGAGGGAGGGGACAGATCGTGTGAACTGGGGGCAATTGAACTGTCCCCGGGCAGGTAGGAGATTGCAGGGGCAGGGGCAGGGGCAGGGGGGAGGGGAGCAAGGACCTGCTGTCTGATTTTGCTGCTTTGCTCTCAAATATTGATAAAAATCTTTGTTTTTATCTCTAATGACCAAATGGGGTCTAAAATCCATGTTGTTTTGCCCACCTTTCTCTCCTCCTGAGATTTTATCCTGTCTTCTGTTCCATTCTCAAATATCAATTTAAAATCTCCTCAGTTTTGGGGTGTTTTCCCACCCATTTTATCTACAGCAGTTTGTCCTTGTGTAGGTGGGCAATTGTTGCCCTGAGTCATTCCCCAGATGGGGATCTGGTCAATGGGTGCACCGTGGGAGAGCTTTGAGACACTGCCGTCTCTGGGATGCGGATGGGGTGGCCGTTCTCTGCCAGCAACAGGGCCTGGAAGGGGCAGAGCAGTGGAAGGCAGGAGCAAGTGTCACCAGTGGAGTAACCAGTCCCAGCTCTTGTCTTCCAATCTGCCCAGTGCAAGACCCACAAGCTGCCAGTCACCTGCCCATTTCCTGCTGCTGCCCCCTTCCTGGCAGCCTTCCCGGGGGGGGGGGGATGCAACTAAAAATGATAACTCAAAGGTGGGGAGCTTAGCTCAAAAAATTTGAAAACAGTTTAGGGTGCAGGGAGCAGGGTCGTTAGGGGCTGTGTGCAGGCAGCGGGGTAGCTCAGGGTGCAAGGAGGTGGGTAGCTGAGGCTGTGTGCAGGGGGAGGGGGTAGCTCAGGGTGCAGGGAGAGTGGCATTAGGGGCTGTGTGCTCTCCCCTGCGGTCCCTGTTCCCAGAGGGGTCTGCCAACCACAGAGCTGGGTCTCCCCGCCCAGGGGGCTCTTATCAGCTACCTCAGCCAGCCATGTGTTGGGTCAAGAAAGGATTTTCCTCCCTCCCCAATAAGAACATAAGAATGGCCACACTGGGTCAGACCAAAGGTCCATCCAGCCCAGTATCCTGTCCTCTGACAGTGACCAATTCCTGGTGCTCCAGAGGGAATGAACAGAACAGGTAATCAGGAAGCGATCCATCCCCTGTTGCCTATTCGCAGCTTCTGGCAAACAGAGGCTAGGGACACCATCCCTGTGTTCTGCATTTTTTTTCTCTTTTTCCCCTGAAGCATCTCCATGGCTGGAGATGGGACAGGGGATGGAGTGGGTCAGTGAGCACTCTCCCTCTTAGGTACTTGTTCGCATGCTCAGTGGTTGGGTTTAGTGTGCGGGTGCCTGTGAGATGGAGGAAGTCAGACCAGATGATCTGGGGGCACCTTCTGGCTTTAAACTCTGTGACTATGAACAGAAGTATCCCAAACCCCATGATGAATGGTCTCTGTGACGGTCTTCCCCAGGGTGTAACTACTTGGAACTGGGATACTGCTGAGCCCTCTAACATACCCATCCGGGCCCCTTCTCACACTGTGAGGCTGTGACAATCTGCAGACTGCTCCCGGTCCTGTGCTCTCCCAGACCTTTACACAGGCAGGGACACACCCAGCTGCAGTTACATGAAGACTTCTCCTCAGCCACTCATGAACGAACAATAGAGATTTCAGAGTAGCAGCCGTGTTAGTCTGTATTCGCAAAAAGAAAAGGAGTACCGGTGGCACCTTAGAGACTAACAAATTTATTAGAGCATAAGCTTTCGTGAGCTACAGCTCACTTCATCGGATGCATGCATCCGATGAAGTGAGCTGTAGCTCACGAAAGCTTATGCTCTAATAAATTTGTTAGTCTCTAAGGTGCCACCGGTATTCCTTTTCTTTTTGCGAACAATAGAGAGGCTCCAGCCAGCTCTCCCCAGCTCCCGAGCCTAGGACAATGTTTCTCAAATGCAGCCACCTAGGGCTTTTCCTGCGGCCATGACAACCTCAAGAACCTGGCCGGGCGGCCCCAGGCCCTGACCGCAGGGCAGCGGGTACTGACCGCCCCCTGACTCTGGCCACGCGGCTCTGGCCATCCTGCTGTGGGGCTTCAGCCTCTGGCCCCTGGTTCCAGCTGTGCAGCAGCAGGTGCTGGCTCCCACCTCCAGTCCCAGGCTCTGGCTGCGCAGTGGCAAGTGCTGGTCACAGGCGTCGATGGCCCCTGGCCACAGTGCATAGCCATGGGCTCCAACCACAGGGCTTTGGGCGCCAACCCCTGGCTCTGGCCATGGAGCTTCAGTTGGCCTGTGGCCCCCCAGTTTCGGCTGTGCGGTGGCAGGTGCTGACCCTGGTCTCTGGCCACGTGGCCCCACCCCCTGGCGCTGATCTCCTGCCCCAGCTGCCTGGCAGCAAGTACCAACTCACAGCTCAGTTCCCAGGCTCCAGCCATGCGGTGGTGGGAGCTGGTCTTGGGTGCTGACCCCTGGCCCTGGCTGCGCAGCAGCGAGGCTCCAGCCTCGCACCCCTGGCCTCCGGTACCCAGCTCCGGGATCTGGCCGTGCGGTTGCAGGCACTAGCCCCAGGCTCTGACCCACAACTCCGGCTGCAGGCTCCAATCGCTGGCTCCAGCCATGCTGTTTCTGTCCCTGGCTCCAGGTTCTGGCTGCTGGCACCGACCCCTGGTCCTGGCCACATGGCAGCAGACACCAGGCCCTGGCTTTGGCCATGCAATAGTGGGGCTCATCACCCACCCCCATCGCCTGTGGCTGCCACTGCCTCCCAGGGCCCTGTATCTACTGCGTGCCCCCCACCCCGCCCTGCCCCAGACCGTGCTGCTTTCCTGGCCTCACATCCATCCCACCATCACCTCTGGCCCCTGCTGTCTCTTCTTCACCCCCCCCCCCTTCCCCATCCAGGGCTTAATGCATTCTGGGGCTGCCTGAGAAAAATGATATTAACAAACATGCAAATATCATGTTTAACAGCAGACTTACTACCTATCTGTGAAAAGTGATACTTGTATGTTTGTTAATATCACTTATCCCTTTTCATAGCCTCCCAGGTAGCTAAAGTGTGCTGTGAGATTAACAAATATCACTTTTCACAGCAAGCCCAAGCACCCATTAAGTCCTGGATGGGGGTGCTGAAGGGGGAGGCAGCAAGTGAGCTGTAGCTCACGAAAACTTATGCTCAAATAAATTTTAGTCTCTAAGGTGCCACAAGTCCTCCTTTTCTTTTTGCGGATACAGACTAACACGGCTGCTACTCTGAAACCTGTCTTATGAAAGGAGACTCAAGGAGCTTGGCTTATTTAGCCTAACCAAAAGAGGGCTGAGTGGAGATACAATTGCTCTCTATAAATATATCAGGGAGGGAGAGGAATTGTTTAAGCTCAGTACCAATGTGGACACAAGAACATATGGATATAAACTGGCCACCAGGAAGTTTAGACTTGAAATTAGATGAAGGTTTCTAACCATTAGAGGAGTGAAGTTCTGGAACAGCGTTCCAAGGGGAGCAGTGGGGGCAAAAGGCATATCTGGCTTCAAGACTAAGCTTGATAAGTTTATGGAGGGGATGGTATGATGGGATAACCTAATTTTGGCAATTAATTGATCTTTGACTATTAGTGGTAAATATGCCCAGTGGCCTGTGATGGGATGTTAGATGGGTGGGATCTGAGTTACTACAGAGAATTCTTTCCTGGGTGTCTGGCTAGTGAGTCTTGCCCACATGCTCAGGGTTTAGCTGATCGCCATATTTGGGGTTGGGAAGGAATTTTCCTCCAGGGCAGATTGGCAGAGGCCCTCGGGGTTTTTCGTCTTCCTCTGCAGCGTGCGGCCTGGGTCACTTGCTGGAGGATTCTCTGCACCTTGAAGTCTTTAAACCATGATTTGAGGACTTCAATAGCTCAGACATACGTTAGGGGTTTGTTACAGGAGTGGGTGGGTGAGATTCTGTAGCCTGCGTTGTGCAGGAGGTCAGACTAGACAATCATAATGGTCCTTTCTGACCTTAAAGTTTATAATTCTATGATTATTTTTATTATTGAGTCTGCCAAAAACCCTACAATTATAAATTACAGTGACTTGGATGTGAATCTTTGCCTATTTAATTGTTTTCCCTAAAGTTAATCAAGTATTTTAGGAAAAAGTGTCAGCGTGGCCACCAGTGAGAGTTGGTGGCTGCACTCTGAGGCCACCAAAAAATTTGTTGTGAACCCCTGGCCTAGGACCCCAGAGCAGTATAGTTTACCCCGGTCAAAAGCCTGACCGGTATAAGTTTATTACCTAGTCTGCCCCTCCCTCATTGCCTACGTGCTCCCTCTCGGAAGCCTCCATTGTAATCAATTCTTGAGATAGTCCCAGGGTGTGTGAATTCCCTTTAATGGGGCTATTAGCATTGTCTAGCTTCTTAATTATTGTACCTGAAAGGTACAAACAATTGTGGTTGTTTCCAACTTCATAACATCTTTCAGTAACACACATGCAGCAAAACTTCATAACATCACATACAATGACAGCACATACACTCTAACAGGATATTAATGTTAAACAGATCAAGACTTTTAGACTGATACCTCATAAGGCATACTTTGTACACAACATATAATTATATGACAGTGGTGAATATGGGGGTGTTAGTGTGTTGCTTTGGGGTGTCACAGTCTCCAGAAGAGTTGCTTTCCCCAGCTCTGAGATGTAGCCATCTCTGGGGTGGTCCTTGATGGTCATTATTAGCCGATGACAAGGCATTAAAATTCCTTGATATTTGGGCTCCTTCATGTCCTCCATTGTCTTGTTAAAGAGTCATAGAACTGGAAAGGACCTTGAGAGGTCATCTAGTCCAGTCCCCTGCACTCAAGGCAGGACTAAGTATTATCTAGACCATCCCTGACAGGTGTTAGTCCAACCTGCTCTTAAAAATCCCCAATGATGGAGATTCTACAACTTCCCTACGCAATTTATTCCAGTGCTTAACCACCCTGACAGGAAGTTTTTCCTAATGTCCAGCCTAAACCTCCCTTGCTGCAATTTAGAAAAGAAGCGTCGCCCAGGGCTCCCCCAGCCTATGTCAACCGACGGGGGGTGGCGGTAATGTTCTATCCTTTAATCAAATACTGCTATGTGCTGACCCCAGATGGTGCTTCTCACCCCCCTTCCAAACTGCAGCAACTTGAGGTTGTGGATGGAAAAATGTTCCCCAGAGTCCTTATTGTGGATACAGGGAGTGAGGCGGGAAGGGGTCTGATTTGTTTAAAAGGACTCTGGCCTCATCCCTCCTGACCCGTGTTTCTGGTTTCATTGAGACCAGTGTTGATCCAGAGTCACTGAAAGGAGGAACAAGGAGTGATTCTAGATTAACATGGGGGTGAATGAGATCAGCAGCTGTCCCTATGGGGAAGTGGGTTCATTAGCAGCTGTCACCAGGATATTGGGGTTGAGCTTCCTGGGTCAGAAGCTGCTGCCTCCATTGTGATCTGGGAGCCTGGGGGGGTTGAGCAGCTGCTGCTCCTCTAACAGAGTCTGTGCTGGGGATTGACCTTAATTAAAGCTTCCTCTGAGCCCAGCTGAGGTGGGGAATTTCTCCAGTTGGAACTAGCTCTGTAAGGCAGCCCTTGGTTCAGCCAACATCAACTCCTGAGCCAGACACTCCAGGTAATTGAGAGAGACCTCAGGTGTTGCAGACAGGCATGAAAGTCACTCTCTGCACAGACAGCCCCTCCTCATTGTATCCTCCTGTTAGCAATTGCAGGAGCTGATCCAGTCATGGACGAGTGAATGATCAAGGAATGGGACTGTCCCAGCCATAGCGGGGGTGGGGAAAGGAGAAGGAAGGTGAAAGAGGAGAGAGATTGAATGGGGCAGTGGAAGACCTAAGTCGGAAAAGATTCCCAGATCTCTGACCTGCCCAGACACACTGAATGCAGCATCTCTGGGCAGATTGTCTTTCTTGGGAACAAGCTGAGGAGCAGAGAGAGCAAAAGCCAGTTCCTGCCTCTGCCTGCCCCTGTACTGCTGAGGGAGCGTGCTGCCCTGGGGACATTGCCATGGGAATCCCCCAAAGGGACTCCTATGATTGTGCTCTTTTATAGCATTTGATTCACAGACTTTGCTACTGGGAGGGTTAATAAATGTCTCAAAGGGTTTAGTCCTGGTGGGAGTGGCCAGGTCTGTGCTAAAATTAAGAAAGCAAATGATTTCCCAATATGGATTCATAGAAACATATGGCTGGAAGGGACCTTAAGAGGTCATCAGCACCTTTGCTGAGGTAGGACCAGGTAAAACTAGGCCATCACTGACAGGTATTTGTTTACCCTGTTCTTAAACACTTCCAGTACCTACATGTCCCCAGATTTAGGCTACGTCTATACTGCACACCTTACAACGGTGCAGCTGTGCCGCTACAGCCGTGCTGTTGTAAGGCACGCAGTGTAGCTGCTCTTTGTTGCCGGGAGAGAGCTCTCCTCACTACAAAATAAAACCACCCCCAATGAGGGGCGGTAGCTGCGTTGGCGGGAGAGTGGCTCCCGCCGACAAAGCACTGTCCACACTGGTGCTCTTTGTCATTAAAACTTTTGTCAGTCAGGGGGTGTATTTTTCACACCTCTGAGCAACAAAAGTTTTAACAATGAAAGTGCAGCGTAGGTATGGCCTTAGACAGCTTTGACTGATATCCAACCTAAATCTCCCTTGCTGCAGAGTAAGCCAATTAATTCCTGCCCTACCCTGGTGGACATGATGAACAATTGATCACCATCCTCTTTATAGCAGCCCTTCACATATTTAAAGATTGCTATCCGGTTCCCCTCCTCCCCCGCACCATCAGTCATCTTTTCTTAAGACTGAACATGTCCAGTTTTTTAACTTTTCCTCATAGCTCAGGTTTTTTGAGCCTTTTATCACTTTTGTTGCTCTCCTCCAGACTCTCTCCAATTTGACCACATATTTTTTAAATGTGGCATCCCGAACTGGACACAGTACTCCAGCTGAGGCCTCACCAGTGCTAAATCAAATGGGACAGTTCTCTCTTATGCCTTACATACAACACTCCCGTTATACACCCCAGGATGATATTAGCTTTCTTTACAACTGGATCATATATTTGACTCAGATTCAATTTGTGATCTTCTGCAACCGCAGATCCTTTTCAGCAAAACTATGGGCGGTTATTTCCCATTGTGTACTTGTGCATTTGAGGCACCTTAGAGACTAACAAATTTATTTGAGCAAAGAATAAATTTGTTAGTCTCTAAGGTGCCACAAGTACTCCTTTTCTTTTTGCGAATACAGACTAACACGGCTGCTACTCTGAAACTTGTGCATTTGAGTTTGTCTTCCTAAGTATAGTATACACAAACAGAAACTCTCCTCTCTGACACACTCTAATATCAGAATTTATTTAGGTAATAAAGCTCCAATTTTCACAGGCCAAGAATGAAACCCAGGTTTGCATGGCAGGTGCAAATTCTACCATTGAACCATCTTAGTGAAATGAAGATCTATCATTTCTACTCCTTCCCCGCATCCACTAGGCCAGTAAGACTGTCAAAGAAGGAAGTTAGGTTGGTTTGGCACAATTTGTTCTTGAAAAAGCCATGCTGACTATAACTTCTACCCCTATTTTCCTGTAGGTGCTTACCAACTGATAGTTTAAGAATTTGTTTCAATATCTTTTCAGGTATCAAATGTAGGCTGAGTGGTTTATAATTCCTCAGGTCCTTTTTGTTCCTCTGTTTAAAGGTAGGTTTCAGAGTGGTAGCTGTGTTAGTCTGTATCAGCAAAAACAATGAGGAGTCATTGTGGCACCTTTGAGACTAACAAATTTTATTTGGGCATAAGCTTTTGACTCCTCATTGTTTTTGTTTAAAGATAGATACTATGTTTGCTGTTCTTCTGCCTTCTGAGACCTCACCCTTTCACCAGGAGTTCTCAAAGATAATTGCTAATGGTTCCAAGATCACTTTTGCTAGTTCCTTAAGTGCCCTAGAATGAATTTCATCAGGCCATGCTGTCTTGAAGGTATCGTACTTACCTAAATATTCTTTAGCCAGTTCTTTCGCTTTTGTGGCTTGCATGCCCTCCCTTGTTGTTAATAGTAATCGTGTTAAATTACAACACCTTTTTCAGAGGTTTAAGTTTAGCCACTGTCCACATGCTGGAAAGGCAACCTTAACACTTCATTAATGTAGTTTATGGGCATTACTTTTCCTTGATTTTTAATGGACTTTTTGCCATTGTAACTGTGTCTACTCTAGAGCTTTATCCTGCATAGCTATGTAATTTAGGGATGTTATTTTTTCACACCCCTAACTGGCAAAGATGTGGGCTAGCAAAACTTTTCCATGCATCCCAGGCTGTAGTCTAGATGTGCATTTCAGTCTCCTTGACTCATCAGGTTGACTCATGCCAGTCTGAAATTCCAAACTGTGCAGTTTACTAACTTTCTCAGTAGTGCTTCCCCGAACAGGCAGTGAACATGCTAGCTGAGATAAAAGTCAAGTGACTGAGATCAGTTCAGGGAACATTTAGAACCATCGTATCAGTCCCAGATATGTGCAAACTATGTTAAAAGAGCAAAGTGATTTTTGTAACAAGCTGCTTTTCTTGGGAGGGTATATTTGTATCTCAGGAACCCCTTGATCAACTAACCCCAAATTTAGACCACTCACTCTGCCCTGCACCCCCCCATAAAGAGCAGCAAATTTCAAGACAACTCAAGTAAGTTTGTGGATTTTAGAGCAATTAAAATACTTGGTCTAGAAAGAGAAATTCATGCTGAACCTTAACTATGGTAGAGCTGAAAGAACAAGGAGTACTTGTGGCACCTTAGAGACTAACAAATTTATTCCACTTCATCAGATGCATGCAGTGGAAAATACAGTAGGAAAAATAAATATATATATATATACACACACACACACACTCACACAGAGAACATGAAAAAATGGAGGTTGTCATACCAGTTCTTAACGAGACCAATCAATTAAGGTGGGCTATTATCAGCAGGGGGAAAACAAAACAAAATACAACTTTTGTAGTGATAATCAGGATGGCCCATTTCAAACAGTTGACAAGAAGGTGTGAGTAACAGTAGGGGGAAATTAGCACGGGGAAATAGTTTTTAGTTAGTGTAATGAGTCATCCACTCCCAGTCTTTATTCAAGCCTAATTTAATGGTGTCCAGTTTGCAGATTAATTCCAGTTCTGCTGTTTTTCATTGGAGTCTGTTTTTGAAGTTTTTTTGTTGAATAATTGCGACTTTTAGGTGTGTAATTGAGTCTCCAGGGAGGTTGAAGTGTTCTCCAACTGGTTTTTTAATGTTATAATTCTTGATGTCAACAGTCAAACTCCTTGTTCTTTCTGCTGATACAGACTAACATGGCTACCACTCTGAAACCTGTCACTATGTAGAGCTGGTGCTTCACCATAATGAAGTCCTAAATTCAGACAGGGTGTGACAGTCAGGTGGGCCCAGCTGCTGACAGGAGACAGTGTGAGGTTCCTCTCCAGGAGTCCTGGGGAGAAGGGAGAACAGGGAGCAATGGGAGGGGGGAAGATGACTAGTAGCTGGTGCTCGTACAGTGCTGCGAAGCAGGGAGGGTTGAGAGCAGTGGGAGGAGGGGTGTGTGTACACGAGGATTAGGACGAAAGGGAATCAGGGAGGATAAGGTTAGGTGGAAGGAAGAAGAGGGAGGGAGTCAGGGACAGGAGCACCTGGCAACTGGTAGTGGGGTGGGCAAGCGGGACGGGAGACTGGGAATGCGGAAAAGGGGATGGAGGACCCAGCAGTGGTGCTGTTGGTCAGGGAGAACTGGGTAGGAGATCTGGGTTACCTGGAAGTGGGGAACCTTGGGGGTAGTGGGAGATGCAAGGAAGGGTTTGGGAGGGGAGTGATTACTCTCAGGAGCCGGGGGGGGGGTCTGGTGGGGTGGGAAGGGACAGATTCAGGGAGGCAAAGATTTGGAGCACTCCACTGAGGCTGCTTTTGCCAAACTCTCTAATGTCCTGTCCCTAGGCACAGCTCAGAATCCGCCCTCCATCCTTCCCCTCCTCGGCCTGTCAGCCGCCTTTGATTCTTCTGACCATACGCCTCTTCTTGAAATCTTGTCTTCTCCTGACCTCTCCTGGTTCTCCTCCTACCTCTCTAGGCCAGTGGTTCTCAAAGCCGGTCTGCCGCTTGTTCAGAGAAAGCCCCCGGGGGGCCGGAACGGTTTGTTTACCTGCCACGTTTGTAGGTTCGACCGATCGTGGCTCCCACTGGCCGTGGTTTGCCGCTCCAGGCCAATGGGGGCTGCGGGAAGGGCGGCCAGCACGTCCCTTGGCCCGCGTGTCCCTTGGCCCACGCCACTTCCTGCAGCCCCCATTGGCCTGGAGCAGCAAACCGCGGCTAATGGGAGCCACGATAGGCTAAACCTGCGGACACGGCAGGTAAACAAACCAGTCCGGCCCGCCAAGCGCTTTCCCTGAACAAGCGGCAGACTGGCTTTGAGAACCACTGCTCTAGGCCACTGGTGTTGCTGAAACCACTGCCTATCATAGTGACCAACATTGTCTCCTTTTACTCCTCCCTGTGTCTGTCTGTATCCAGGGGTCGGTTGTCTTAGTTTTATGGTGTCAGCTCTTTGGGGCAGGGACTGTGCTTTTGTCCTTGGTTTCAGAGTAGCAGTCGTGTTAGTCTGTATTTGCAAAAAGAAATTTTTTTTACAGCAAAAAGCTGTAGCTCACGAAAGCTTATGCTCAAATAAATTTCTTAGTCTCTAAGGTGCCACAAGTACTCCTTTTCTTTTTGTCCTCCGTTTGTAGATTGTGCAGCACATTGGGATCCCAATCCATGACTGGGGTTACTAAATGCAACAGTGATTGAAATAATAAATAATGGGCAGGATGTGGTCAGCGGTCAGCAATGTGGTAAAAATTGTGAGGTCCGTGGTAATTTTTAAAAAATTGAATGACATAACCCCCCCAATGTCTGTCACTAAGTACAGTAATTTTGACAATTGTCTGTCATGCAACATGATGGTGCTGACCCCTGAATGTGGGCAATGGAAGGGAGGGAGTCAGAGAGCTGGGAGGGGATGGGTGATGGCAGGCTGTGGTGTGGAAGGTTTGGGACAAAAATATTCTGTGAGCTGAGGGGGCTAGGGACTGGGGGAAGAGGGATTCCCTGGAGCAGGGTCTCTCGGAAGGTGGTTTGCTATGCAGGGCTGAGAGCAATGGTAGGGTCTGGGTCAGGCTGGGTTGGTAGTGGGGGTGGGAGTAAAGGGAGGTGGGTGTCGGGCAGCAGGTGCTCCAGAAAGTGGGGGTGCTAGCAATGGGAGGGAGGGAAGGGACACTTTTTGGCTGGAGCTGCTGGGAGTCAGGAACAAGGAACAGTGGGAGTGGGGGGTAGAAGGTGGTTGGGGAACAGGAAATCTGGGGGAAGGGGTAGCGAGACAGGTTGCGGGCAGTGGGGGGTGGGGTAGAAAACACAAGGAGTGGGTGTGATCCTAGCATCCCTGTATTCACCTGCACACTACTGTGGTCAGATGTTTGGCTGTGTGTGTGTGTTCCCTCCATATGTCGTCCCAGCTCTGCAGAGACAGCTGGCACAGCAGACCTCAAGCAAACTGCCCAGTGACCACAAAATCTGGTAAGGTACGAAGGCACCCAGGCAGGTTTATTGTCGAAAAAGCACCTGAGTCAAGAGAGATTAACTCTATCAAGGTATCTTAAAGTACAGTAGCAGCAGCAGTGAGTTTAGCAAACTGAGCAAGGATATAAAGGAAAACTTAACCAGTATGTAAAAATATTTGAGAAAGAAGGTTATATTTTTAGCTCTGAGTGAGGAGTGTGGATCAGTTGGTTAAAGCAGTTGGGAACCCACATCCCGGATTTTTATCCTGGCTCTGAGAGGAGAGTGGGGGTCATTACCTGCTCCCGCAGAACCTGAAGTTTGTTCCCCCAGTGTATGTTGCTTTTGTGTGCACGCCAAATGGATTGCAGGAGTGCCCTTTTTTGCTGCAGTTAACTGTTTTTGGGCAACTCCATGTGTTAATGCGTTAATTCTCGGTATTCACTGGCTCAATTTTGGTTTTTCACTTTGAAATTCTTTATTTACTCCCCTGCAATTAAGTTGCAGCTCTTGTCTTCTAAAGTGCTCTGTGAACTGTTCCATTTTTCCCCTTCATCTGATTTACCAATCAAGTGAAAGTATTGTTTGCTACTTCTCCCTCCTGTGCACTCCCACTCCGATAGGCACCAGTCTAGGTCTTTGCTTAAGTTTTTCTGGAATCTGGCTTTTACTATAAGGTGGTGGTTATTATGCAGTGATTCCTGTTTCATTTTTTAATTTTACTATGGTCACCTTTTTCCATTTCTGTCCCCATTCTTCAGGCACAGGGTAGCTACCTGAAGCCTGCTGTTGGTCATCAATATTTATAACATGGCACGGCACATCTCTTTTTTGTAGGTTTATTTACAGCTGTTTCCAATGTTTTATTTGTTCCTGTGCTTGCTATCTCTGGACTGCTTGCAGCCCTGCTAGGAGACCAGGAGCATTCCAGAGCTCTGTGGCTTCTCCTGCTTCTTTTAATTCTTCCTTTGTTTCTGTTACTTGTGGTATATTGTCTTAACCATTTAACAGCCATGGTTATAGTTTGCAGTTTTCTACATTTCAAGGCTACAGTCTCTGCCCTAGCCTTACAAATTCCATTGCATGTTTCTTCCCCGCTATATTTTTTTAAATTCACATGGACCTCTTTTGCTAGCAACCCAGCACATCCATACCTTCTAAAAGTTTGTGGGGATTTTCCAGGAGAGGTTAGGGGGTTTCTCTAACACATATCAGATTAGCGATTGGGGTCACCAATATGGTCAGATATTTGGCTGCATGTGTGTTTTCTCCCTGTGTGGTGCCCCAGCTCTGCTCAGACAGCTGGCACAGCCGATCTTGAGCGAACCACCCAATGACCACAAAATCTGTTCACGTGTGAAGGCACTTGGTCAGGTTTATTGTCAATGAAGCACGATCCTAGCTCCCCAGATCAATGCCTACGGTTATACTGGTGAAAATGGATGCAGCTCAGTCAGTGGCAGGACTTTCGATTGCCCCCTCGGCTGGCCAAAGACACACTCTCTGAGATAAATCTTTATACGCCAATACAAACAATTTCCGTGTTGCCTTTGACATATCTGGGTGCCACCCATTGCCTAGTACCTGTTGGTTTGATCAAAACCTCTCTATCCATCATGCTGTCATCCTGACCTTAACCTTAAGATGCGTCAGCGTGTTCCTGTTATGTCTGGTGAATGTGCTGGTATCGGTGTGTTCTGGTACCACCTTTCTGGAATGGGTTTGTCTGTATATTCTTGTGCCTGTTACTACTTAGGAATGTGTGTTTCTGCAATATCAACCCTGTTCTTGCCAGATTCTGTGAGCAGGGCCTGCCTCTTGCTCACACCTTAACTTTGCTTTATATTAGCACAGTTTTGACTACTACATTAGCTCAGGCCTCTGATACAAGGGCTTAAGTCTCACGTTCTCTTCCTACTACAATTACTGCAATATTGTTTGTATAAAATATGCCCGTGAGGTATCATGTGGAAGCTAACAACATGCTGGTTATTAATGTCACTGTAAAATGCATGTGCTAACCTTAGATGTGACATTCTGAATTTCCTCTGTATGCTGTCACCAGAACATGTTTAACACAAAGACAGCCTCCCTAGGGAACAGTGACACACAGGCGTGTCCTAGACAAAGGAATGGGGGTTTGCTCTGCTTACTTAAAGCTTGAAGCTAGACCAACGGGTTCTCCTGAGCCTGAACTCAGGAGATGGAGAACTAACATAGCTCCTGCACCCAGAGAGATACAGGAGACTGAATCTCCAGGTGGCTTTGCTGACTTGAGATGCAGAGATCCCTGTGGGAAAGGAACAGAGAGAGACTATCTTTATCCTTGACCTTACCGAGATGAAGAAAGCAGGCGCTCTGATCTCTCACCAGGCTGGCCCATAAAAAGCTGGAAAGGAGATGGGGAGGGTGAAAGAAACCATCTTGCATAAAGATGGTATTTTGCTAGATTAAGTTTTAGATGTGTGTTTTCATTGTTTTTGTAACCACAGAATCATAGGCCTGGAAGGGACCTCAAGAGGTCATCTAGTCCAGTCCCCTGCATGCATGGCAGGACTAAGTATTATCTAGATCATCCCTGACAGGTGTTTGTTCAACCTGCTCTTAAAAAATCTCCAATGATAGAGATTCCACAACCTCCCTTGGCAATTTATGCCAGTGTTTAGCCACCCTGACAGTTAGGAAGTTTTTCCTAATGTCCAATCTAAACCTCCCTTGCTGCAATTTAAGCCCATTGCTTCTTGTTCTATCCTCAGAGGTTAAGAAGAACAATTTTTCTCCTTCTTTCTTGTATGTACTTGAAAACTGTTCTCATGTCCCCTCTCAGTCTTCTCTTTTCCAGACTAAACAAACACAATTTTTTCATTCTTCCCTCATAGGTCATGTTTTCTAGACCTTTAATCATTTTGTTGCTCTTCTCTGGACTTTCTCCAATTTGTCCACATCTTTCCTGAAATGTGGTGCCCAGAACTGGACAGAATACTCCAGATGAGGCCTAATCAGTGCAGAGTAGAGTAGAAGAATTTATTCTTGTGTCTTGCTTAGAGAACTGCTAATACATCCCAAATTATGTTTTGCTTTTTTTTTTTTGCAACAGTGTTAGACTATTGACTCATATTTAGCTTGTGGTCCACTCTGACCCCCAGATCCCTTTCCTTGGTACTCCTTCCTAGGTAGTTATTGCCCATTTTGTATGGGTCTACTTCTCCCTTTTACATGGGATCACTTAATTAATGCTCTTCTGTTAATAAATTTATTTTTAGAGAGACTAGATGGGTGAGGTAATGTCTTTTATTGGACCAACTTCTGTTGATCATAAACCAATTCAGTGCTGTGCTTGAAGGGATGGATGTATTTACCCCAGTTATATTAACAAGGCTCTTTCACAGAGCAGTCTGAGGATGAGCCATGGTAAGAGCTGTGCACTGCAGAGAAACATCTCTGAGTTCACTGGTTGTTACTTGCTAGTTTGCTGGTGAGGAAGACAGGCTGGTGTAGCAGGAAGCTGGCACAATCTAGTCCAGTGGTTCTCAAACTTTTGTCCTGGTGACCCCTTTCACACAGCAAGCCTCTGAATGCGACCCCCCTTATAAAGTAAAACCACTTTTTTCTATATTTAACACCATTATAAATGCTGGAGGCAAAGCGGGGTTTGGGGTGGAGGCTGACAGCTCGCCACTCCCCCCATGTAATAACCTCGCGACCCCCTGAGGGGTCCTGACCCCCAGTTTGAGAACCCCTGGTCTAGTCACTCTTGCTGAGGTAGAGAGGAAACAGTGGCTCAGAGCTCTGGGTAGCCCCTGCAGTGAGTTCCAGCAGGTGCTCATCAGGTCCAAGGAGGTGGTGAGGGAGAGGCACATGTGTCATAATGAGAGACAGGGCTCGCTGCAACCCTTTCCCTTTCCTTTATGTCTGAGTGGTCCACTGCCACCCCAGCAGCCAGACCTTGTGCTTTTGCCTCTCCTGGAATGAAATGCTGCAATTCTCCCATTCCTAGACCTTGGGCGAAAATACCTTTGTGTGAACAACTATCCCCTCTGGAGTAGGGAGTCCCTTTGTAAACTGCTCCAGTCCTGCTCATTTAACCCAGTTTGCAAGCTGGCTACTGCCAGCCAGTAGAATATCCAAAGTTCAGGCATTATCTCTTAAGAACCATTCATTATTTTTGCCAAGGGTGGCTCATCTTGAGACCTTCTTCTTCTGTTCCTGCTTGTTTTCCTCACAGATCTCCTATGAAATGAATCCAAATGATTCAGACAGTAAATATTGCAGGAACCAGGGCAACATACAGCAGTCATCAATATTACAGAGCAGCTCCGTCTCCGTCACAGGGGTTTGGAGAAATATGACTACGGGATACCTGGGAAGTGGACAGGGTGGGCGGAAGGGGCTGGGAGCTTTGAGGGATGTGGAGCTGTGGGGGATCCCAACCCATTCACACACAATTCCTGCCCAGACCCTACTGAGTTAGCGCCTGCACTCCATTCTTCCTCTAGCCCAGTTTCACTCTATTTTCCTTACTTTTCTCAAATATTTGTACTCTTCCCTTCTTGCCACTGCCCAATGCCTACCTCACTTCCCACCACACACACCCCTGTTCCATATCCATGTGGACCCCAGCCGCTGTTCCTGAGTCCTTACAATCTTTCTAGTCACAAGACAACCCCTTTCCTGGGACAAATGTGTACTATCTTAGAGATGTCATAGGTAAGTAACAAAATTTCTGCAGATTCGTAGGGTCTTGCTTTCCCTTCCCCTTATGCAGCAGCCACAATCTCTCTTTCCTGCTGTTACCCGCTTAATTTAGGGCATCCCGCCTATATGTTACCGAGGCTTTAAGGTGTGACCTGGTTAATTTAGGACACCTCTCTTATATCCTATTGACGGCTTAAGGCATGACTCAATTCATTTAGGCATTTTTTTCGAAGGCTTGGGCACCTATTTTTACCCCTGGGGCTTAGGAAGAAACTTGGTTAATTTAAGTATTTGCTTGGGGTGCGGGGGGCTTTACGGGTTTGTGGAATCTTTTTTTAGTGAAAGAGCTTTACACAGCTGTTTTAAATATTTATTTATTAGTAATATATACAGAATATATATGAAGCAAATTTTTTATGCTTACTATTTTTAATATACAGACACATTTTGCTTGATGGCTAGTTAGGATTTATTTATTTAGGGGTTTTTGGCGATGCCTTTGCACATCATGGTTGTGCAGAGGGGTTAGAGTTTCAGCTGTGGGATGTTGAACTGCAGTTCAGAAATGGTTTTTAAAGAGCATTGTTTTTTGTTTATATTATATAGGTGAAACTAGCTTTTTTTAAAAATTATTAAATTATATTTTATATTTTTAAATAACAAAAATTTTAATTACGCGCTGGTATTTGTGTGTGGGGTTTTTTTTTGTTTTGTTTGCTTAAGTTTTTTACATTTTATTAAATCTCAAGCTTATACTGAAGGCTCCTTTGATTTTTTGAGTGAGCCCCTACCAAGATCACATGGTACAAGTAATATTTTTCACATTCTCCTTTTGCAGAGGAGTTAGTCTTTTGATCCTGAATTACAGCATCTATTCCCCATCAGTCTCCACATACCGGGGGATTTTCATACTCCCTCCAACTACATCAGATTTGCTAGATAACCTAATTCCTCAAAACGTGCTTTCCTGACATCTAATAACTCTGGCATACTGCATTCAGTGATATTCCTGCCCCTTCTTATTCCTTGCAATGCTGAGTTCCTGCTTATCTGTCCCACCTTCCCTAGGACTCTCTCATTGTCTTTGGGCCTCTCTCTGTCTGTAAGAAGCAGTTCCAGAGGGATTTTCCTTAGGGCTGGAGACTTAATTTTCTGGGAGGTGGAGTTACTGTGACCTACCAGGGTACAATCTAGGCTAATGAGCAGCTGTCACCCCTGCGCTGTATCTGTGGGTGCCTTACAATGTCCTGCAGAAGTAGCTCCCTCTGGGCTGCTCACAAACAGCCTCCCAGCATGCAAACCACATCCTGAGTGTGTGTAATTGCAACCAGCCAGCCACCTTTGGGTTACAGTCTGGCTTTCACCAGTCTTGGTTATACTGCAGGGTGACTCCAACACACTGCCAGTCTCAGATTTCCCTCCAGAAATGTATGCCCTCTCCTGGACAATACAAGTTATATTAGGTCCATTATTTCTTTAAAAGAATAATGTGCACACAACTTGTCACCCTAAATGGAGTTTCCCAGACACTTCAGTTTAAACACACTGGATTAGGTAAAACAATACAAAAGTTTTTAGTTGTGATCTCAGCTTGTGTTTATAACTTCATATACAATGCTGCTATGTGCATTTTGCCAGGATATTAATTGAGTTTTTAAATGATACTTTACAAGGCACACTTTGTACAAAGGTTGTTAGGGTGTAGGGTATGAATACAGTTGTATATTCTGTCAGTTACCTACTCTATTTTTCGGAGCCCCTTTGATAAAGAATGCCTGGCTTTGTGTGTTTTCAGCAGAAATGTGGATAGTTACATCCCTCATAAGCACAGTGTGTGGCACATTTGGGTATCCGGGGGATCCTCAATTTGAGCATTTTTATTGCTTTAAAATGGGCTGGGGTTAAAACAATGGAACATTCTGTGTGACAAATATCTCATGAATTCACCCAATATCCCATGTTTTCTTTCCCCAAGTAGAGTTTCCAAATCTGATGTGATCTTCCAGCTACAAAGCTAGAATGAGGAGCGGAGCCATGGATCAGAGATCTCAGGATCCAGAAGAAAGACAGTTCATGGAATTTGCCTGCATAGGTGAGGAATCATTAATCCAAGTCAAAAACTGTAAGTGCCTGAAGGAACAGCTGCGATTCCCTACAAAGATCTTGGGAGCTCTCTTTTCCATTCCTGTTTCTGAGGTTTCCCTTTCTATCCCAGCAGATGTTGGGATGGTGATTCAGAATGAGAACCAGAATCCTCAGCAGAAGGATGTTAAGCAAGTGGAAACGCATGTAACGTTATTGCAAGGATCCAAAGGGAATGTGTTCATGAGTCATGAGTAGGAAAACGCCAGTGAGCGTCAGCACAAGCCAGAGATGCAGCAGGAAAACCAACAAGGTGAGAGAGTGGGTAAATCCATCAGTTGTTGGGAAACTCAAAAAGACCTCCATGAAACCCCAGCCCAGCAGAGAAACCTCATGGAAGAGAGAAAAAACTCATATATTGAGTGTGGGGAAAACTTCAGTAACCGCTCAGGCCTTATTAATCATGAGAGAATCCACACAGGGGAGAGACTTTATGAATGTGATGAGTGCGGGAAAAGCTTTAGTCAGAGCTCACACCTTATAAGACATCAGAGAATGCATACGGGAGAGCGACCGCATGAATGCAGTGAGTGCGGGAAAACCTTCAGTAATCGCTCAGATCTTATTACACATCAGAGAATGCACATGGGAGAGAGACCCTATGAATGCTGTGAGTGCGGGAAAACCTTCACACAGAGCTCACACCGCATTCGACATCAGAGAATCCACACAGCAGAGAAACCCTATAAATGCTGTGAGTGCGGCAAAAGCTTTGCTGACAGTTCAGCCCTTACTAATCATCAGAGAATTCACACAGGAGAGAGACCCTATAAATGCTTTGAGTGTGGGAAAAACTTCATTGATGGCTCGGCCTTTATGAAACATCAGAGAATGCACATGAACGAAAGACCCTATGAATGCTGCAAGTGTGGGAAAAACTTCAGTGTGAGCTTGGCCCTTATTAGACATCAAAGGATCCACACAGAAGAGAGACCGTATAGATGTTCTGAATGTGGGAAAGGCTTCCATCAGCGCTCAGCCCTTATTTATCATCAGAGAATCTGCAAGAGGGATAAACACCATCAAAATCTTGTCTAGGGCTAAAAAAATGTTTTCTTTAATCATTTTCCTAATTTCCACATAGTGAATTTTAAGGCTGTTGGCACCATTTGATTCACTGTGGTCCCGCAGTGAGTTGTGTACCTTGTATCAGGAATCCCCACCAACCCCAGCTGGGAGAGATGGGTGACCTTGTCTAGCCACATCAAGTTAAAATGTACCTGGCCTCATCTCTACTAGGATTTTCCATTGCGTTAGCTCAGTTGGGTTAGCTGTCCTGATGTAAAACCACAACTATTCTTGCAGTAAAGATATAGCCCCATATATAGTGCCCAGGATTATGTAGCACATTTCCTCATGACCTGACCTAACTTCCATCATTTTTCCTAGTCTAAACAGACCTGGAGCACATATTTCTACTCTTCTTCCCACTGCAAAGCAGTCTATTAAAGTCACCAAGTTCCCCTTTTGGGCAAAAATTGTCTCATTCTCAGTTGTCCTCATGTTGCCCTGTTGGTTGTTGAACAGCTGTTATTTTTAGTACCATTTTTCTCGTTTAAAATAGATGTAAATATAACACAGGGCAGGGGCATGGAAAATATGTCATTTCAGGCTCTGTGACACCAGAAGGAAATGGGGTGAGTCAAAGGAATTCCCTCCTTCCCCATCACCCCAGCAGTGTTACCTTCTGTCTGATCCTTGTGGAGTTTATCTTCTTCACATTCTGCAGAGTGTCAGTTGATGCAATATTCTCCACTCTCTGTGCTATGATTTCTTTGATCCTAAATCAGACTCTCTGGAGCTGGAGATGAAAGTGTCACAGACTTTAAAGGAGACTTTAAATTGATCTGAAATTCGGTGTGATCATTCGGAATTTAAATCCCACTTTTCCTTTATTAGCAAAGCCACTTTTAGGGCTGAGTTGGAATTGTTTCCAGATGGGAAGATTGGCTATTTTTTCCCCATTACGAGGCTAAAACTTTCATAAATAACATGACTCAATAATAATGAGACAGTGCTGAGTGAAGCAGGTTTGAACGGATCAGAGGAGAATGAGATGGGAGAATCTGTGGTCCTGATTCTGAGTCATCAGATATAAGCTGCTCTGAAATTTCACTTAATATAAAACTGGAAGTGTTGCATTCCTCTTTGTGATGTGGGTTTTTCTCTTTCCTGGAGGCCGTTTGGTCATATCACTAGATATTAATTTTGTTTGACAGAATGTAGCTCAGAATTATGGGGGACTTATAACCATTTGCTAAAATTGTTTTTTACTTTCTTTTTGTTCTTCCCCCCATCTCTTCATGATCACATGGAGAAAGTTTAAGTGTAGCTCAGTCAATCAGAGAGAATAGTCCAAGTTATTGGATACGCTATCAAGGAAACAGTTGTGTTTAAATCTCAGCTTTCAAACTGAACCACAGCACAACTCAAATTGTGTAACTAACTGAAGTAAATGGATATGATCACAACTGTATTTAACTATTTAGGTCAATATTGTTTCAATGATCTGGAGAGAGACTTCCATAGTAAGTAACTTGAAAATAGGCAAAATGCACATGTATTTGGTTCCCAATGAGTTGTGACCCATGCCCTATAGGAGGTTACTCCTGAAAATATCTCCTAGTTCATCCTCTGATTTGGGAAATGCTGCCCTGAACTGTGCAGATAAGGAGGAAATAGAAGTGTTTTTGCTGAACTCATCTGTTCTCATCGCTGCAAATGTGTATAACATGAAATCAGTATTGAATGTTAACTGACAGAAATTCTGATCCAGGTCTGTATCAAGTTTCTAATTGAGGCCTGTACCACCTGATTAAAAATAAATTAACTGGGCATGTTTAGGGAAGCTATTCCTCATTAACACTGCTGAGATTTTGGGTGGGTTGGTAGAGGTTTCTACTCCAGAAAAGTGTGAATTTACCCTGACAAAGGTAAAAGATTTGGGAAGAATTCAGGTAGAAGTAGCAGGCATCCAATGGTTGGTTTTCACACCAGAGAAGGAAGCTATGAAGAACTATGTCCAACTATTTTTAGAACAACATTCTCTATTTCAGTGGCATTGATTACAGTCCCAAAGGATGCCAAAGTTAGATTGGGAACAATTGTCCCTTTCCATTTGGATGCAAAGAGAGAAACTGTTGATGCCTTCAGGGGACATTCCTTCCCCCTGGATCACAGTCTGTGTGCCTTGTTTGACAACAAAGATTTTCACTTTGTGCAAGTGATGGTAACCAATGAGGGAGTATCAGGCTCCAAGTACAAATTGCAAGGTACTTGAATGTTGAGTCCTGAGTCTATGCTTTAATTTCTTAGGTTTGCTCTTGTGTATTATGTATTTGCATCACTTCTCTACCTCCTACTACTTTGAAAGGTTTTAAAAATATGAGAATAAAATAGAGGTGCTATTTTCATGGTGCAAACTTTCCCACATAATGTGAAACCCCTTCCACCAACACTTATGGGAGAAAACCTAGAACTCACTGAAGTGGAAGGCACCTATGGTGGGGTAAATCACAACTTTAGAGAAGCTTTCACCATGTGGAAATGGGGATTAAAAGAAAACTAACGTGATAATATTTTATCATTTTTGAATGTTACTGGTACCAATGAAAATTAAAGTAAACAGGAAGTTAATTATTAGTTGAAGAATAAGAGTCTAATGTGATAACCCAAATTACATCAGAAAACAGAGTTACATTGTTTTTGTTAGTATTATACGAAATGGCGGCTAACACTGAAAATCTTCTTTGATGTCATTTTTCCTCTTTGGACTAAGGAGTTCTGAAGTAAAACCACACACCAAAAATTGGAGTTGTGGAATATGTGAGAGAAATAATGTACATGAGAATACTGAACCAGTGTGATATTTCTATTTCAGATGGAATTTATTTTGATAAGCTTTAAAGTAAATTTCTGTTAAGAAAAAAACTAGTTCAGAAAAAAATTGTCACCTTTTACCCAGTTTAACTGTAAGAATCACTAGGTTCTCCACTTCTCTTGTTTGCAAAGGAAAGTTATGAAATCTGTCATGGGATGGCCACATATATTTTTAAGACTAGTGATGGATGCATGATGCAGTGGGTAGTTTTTCAGTTAACAACTTTTGCAACCATTTTTTTTGTGGGGGTATGGGTGCTGAGACCCATTTCCTTTTCAGGAGGGCAGCTGTTAGAGCGTGGCCATTAAACCCTCAGGCCAGGCCATAGAAACCGCTTCAGAACTGATCTTGTTTTTCTTTAAGTTCTGATATACTTGGGGTTTGCACATGCACCCTGGATGTGGTTTTCAACAGCTGCTCTTTTAAGAAAACTGCTGGGTTAAGGGGGAGTGACCCACAATCTGCCTCATTCCAACTGGAGTGGGCCATGCTGTCTGCACCTAAGGCCTACTTCTCACCTGATTTGCCTGGAGACCTCTGGGGAGGCAGCATAAAGCATGGTGAGCTTAACTGTCAACCACAAAGATCCTTCACCTTCCTCATCAACTCTCAGTCTGGAACTGCCTGGTTCCTCGACTGCAGCTACATTGCCTACTACGCAGAAGCCCACAGGCTGAGAGTGCAGGAGAGTTCCAACCCCTTGTCATTTTAGTATCATATTGTTCATGTTTCGTTTGAACTAACTGGGAGATGTCCCGGACATCTTTATTACACTAGGGTGTGACAATGTGGCTCAGTGAGTGTATCTGAGTTATCATCTGTAAGAGCCACCCAGGAGAGGTACTAGAGAGAATCACTGACCACATCTAAACAGCCCTAAAACTCCACCCTGTGAAATCACTGAACATGTGCTCCACATTCTGTGAAAACAACTAATGAAACTCAGCTATCAGCTGTGAACTGTTCACTGAGAGCTGCTAAACAACCAGGGCTGTGTCGGTGTTGGAGGGGGAAGGGGAACGGTTAGCCACACAGGCATGAACTCTAAGGAGGAAGCTTTAATTGGGGTTGAGGTTGTAGGCAGATCTGAATGATCGGTTTCAGTATTGAAATAGTCCATTGGCACAGTGTGGCTTGCACTGCCTGAGTGAAGTTCTCTGACTGGGCTTGGGGGTTCACCCAGGCCCATTAGGGCTTGTGTCACCCCCTGCCCTGTGACCCTGGGTGATTCTGTGCTGTGCGGCTTTAGCTCAAAGCCCTGGCAACCAGCAGCTTGCTCATGGCACAGTGGCCTCACCCTGGCTGCCACCAGCTGGTTACTCCTCGCAGGGTGACAGCAGTAGCTCTTCCAGTCCTGAGTCTCCTGAAACCCATCTCCCTGCAGTGTCCGGTTCCTGGCACTGGATCCTCACTGGAGGCAGTGAACACAACACCTTCTAAGAGACAGAGCATGCCCATACCTGCTCAATCAGATGAGGATTTTGCCCTTCAGTTTAATATTCAGCAATGAGATTATTCTGCAGTAAAATAAGTGAGTTTATTATCAGAGAACAGAGATGTAAGTGATAGTAAGAACACAAGGCATAGATGTGGTTACAAGTAAAACAAAGCAGATCGAGGTTTTTTGGGAACTAAAACTTGCATTCAGCAATTTTCTCTCTTTGTTTAAGCTGGTGTCTCACTAAAATTAAGTATCCAGCAACTCTTGTCAACTCAGCCAGACCAGCTGAGAGTCTGGTCAGGCTAAGAGGACCCAGCTTTGAGAGGTTCCAAGGGTGCTGCTGTACCCTACCATTCCTTCAGTGATGGATGACAAATGGTTTTATTGCCTCTGCTTATATCTTCCCAAAGTTTGTTGGCGCTGTTTCATGAAGCTGCAAGGCTTCCTGGGCTGCAGGGTCCATTCCACAGGGTGATCCATAAACAGCCTTCCCCCAGCTCATTCAGCGGGATGGCTTTGTTTCCTCTCCTGTAGATTTACTTTTCATTGTCCTCTGCCATGTTACCTGGCTCAGTATACATAGGAGTCACAGGAAGATGAGCACTACACCATTCCTTTGTCAAGGCAGGCTGGGTCTGTGCACTGCTTGCAAAACACATTTTACTAACATTTCCAGCACCCATCTATAACTCGGTATACACTGCCCGTACGTACATCTGACAGGAGCGTGGAGGGGAGCAAGCAAGGGGGAGAGTGGGAGTGAGTGACCGGGGAGGGGGACGGGTGGCAAGTAAGTGATGGGTGGGAGGGCCTGTAGTGTCCAGTTTTAAGAAATTTGAAAGTTGGCAACCCTAGGCGAACAAAAGCTTGAACCACCCCTGAAATAAGCAGTTAAACCACCTGATTGCATGCTGTATTACTGTACTTTAAAAGTACGTTAAGTATGGTATTTTATGAATGCTTGTAATGTTTGGAATTTCATGGTTTACCTAAGCAAACAAAAAAGAGACAGAGAAAGTTTATTTAAAAGCAAACTTGGAACTGAGGCCATATCTACATTACAAAGTTTTGTCAATGCAAGTTACATGGGCCTACAGCTGCTGCAGTTAGTATATCACTTGTGCAGGTGCATACTTGGCTCCTTGCATTGGTGCAGCACGTTTGTAACAGGAGTGCTTGTATTGAGGCATAGTATGGTGCACCATGGGTAAGTATCTCAGTATGCACCTCACCACCATCCAGAGCACTGTCTTTTGGGTAGTTTTGGCAATGCATGATGGGGGGATGGGATCAACTTCTCATAATGCAATGTTTTCCATCCCATAATCTCTCTCTACCTAAATTCCATGCCTATTTTCAGTTTCCCGTGAACCTGTGTGGGACTTGTCACTGTCTGCCATCTCTTGACAGAATCTGGGAGCACTCAGCTTTGCCCTATTGGCATGAGCATTCTCATGATCCTCCAGTATTTGCAGACCCGCAAGAAGATCTCCGGGAAATGTGACAATATCCTGTGGTCAGTTTGCTATGGGACATAGTGTGAACCCATTCAAGTTTGTTGATGTTATTCACAGAGCAGCTGCCAATGATGGAGCACCACTTCTGGGCCTGAGAAATGAGTACGGACTGGTGGGATAGCATTGTAATGCAAATTGCAGTAGCTACAGAACATTCAGATGTGCAAAGCCACATTCCTGGATCTGTGTGGTCAGCTCACCACAGCCATCTAATGCAGAAACACTAAATTGAGAACTGCACTGACAGTGCAAAATGAATGGCGATTACACTGGAAACTTGCAATGCCAGCTTCCTAGCTGTCAGGGGGAAATTATTTTGGAGTGTGAAAATTCACTGTGGGGGCCATTGTCATGCAAGTCTGCAGGACCTTTAGTTGTTTCTTACTACGCAAGACTGACTCTCAGCATAGTGGATATCTTTTCAGCTAAGTGGTTCCCAAACTGTAGTGTAGCAACAGACATGCTGTCCCCAGAGCACTGTCCCAGAATGATGTTTGCTTTTTTTTTTTTTTTTTTGCAAGAGTGTTACCCTGTTAGCTCATATTTAGCTTGTGGTCCACTATTACCCCTAGATCCCTTTCCCCAATACTCCTTCATAGGCAGTCACTTCCCATTTTGAATGTGTGCAGCTGATTTTTTTTTCTGCGTGGTCTACTTTGCATGTGTCCTTATTGA
This sequence comes from Dermochelys coriacea, assembly GCF_009764565.3. Taxonomy (NCBI): domain Eukaryota; kingdom Metazoa; phylum Chordata; order Testudines; family Dermochelyidae; genus Dermochelys; species Dermochelys coriacea. Next base: position 6,643,117 of record NC_050095.1, on the reverse strand, counting down.
ATTTCATCCTATTTACTTCAGACCATTTCTCTGGTTTGTCCATTTTGAATTTTAGTCCTATCCTCCAAAGCACTTGCAACCCCTCCCAGTGTGGTATAAATCCGCAAACTTTATAAAGGTACTCTCTATGCCATTATAGAATCATAGAATCATAGAATATCAGGGTTGGAAGGGACCCCAGAAGGTCATCTAGTCCAACCCCCTGCTCAAAGCAGGACCAAGTCCCAGTTAAATCATCCCAGCTAGGGCTTTGTCAAGCCTGACCTTAAAAACCTCTAAGGAAGGAGATTCTACCACCTCCCTAGGTAACGCATTCCAGTGTTTCACCACCCTCTTAGTGAAAAAGTTTTTCCTAATATCCAATCTAAACCTCCCCCATTGCAACTTGAGACCATTACTCCTCGTTCTGTCATCTGCTACCATTGAGAACAGTCTAGAGCCATCCTCTTTGAAACCCCCTTTCAGGTAGTTGAAAGCAGCTATCAAATCCCCCCTCATTCTTCTCTTCTGCAGACTAAACAATCCCAGCTCCCTGAGCCTCTCATAGAATCATAGAATCATAGAATATCAGGGTTGGAAGGGACCCCAGAAGGTCATCTAGTCCAACCCCCTGCTCAAAGCAGGACCAAGTCCCAGTTAAATCATCCCAGCTAGGTCTTTGTCAAGCCTGACCTTAAAAACCTCTAAGGAAGGAGATTCTACCACCTCCCTAGGTAACGCATTCCAGTGTTTCACCACCCTCTTAGTGAAAAAGTTTTTCCTAATATCCAATCTAAACCTCCCCCATTGCAACTTGAGACCATTACTCCTCGTTCTGTCATCTGCTACCATTGAGAACAGTCTAGAGCCATCCTCTTTGAAACCCCCTTTCAGGTAGTTGAAAGCAGCTATCAAATCCCCCCTCATTCTTCTCTTCTGCAGACTAAACAATCCCAGCTCCCTCAGCCTCTCCTCATAAGTCATGTGCTCTAGACCCCTAATCATTTTCGTTGCCCTTCGTTGTACTCTTTCCAATTTATCCACATCCTTCCTGTAGTGTGGGGCCCAAAACTGGACACAGTACTCCAGATGAGGCCTCACCAGTGTCGAATAGAGGGGAACGATCACGTCCCTCGATCTGCTCGCTATGCCCCTACTTATACAACCCAAAATGCCATTGGCCTTCTTGGCAACAAGGGCACACTGCTGACTCATATCCAGCTTCTCGTCCACTGTCACCCCTAGGTCCTTTTCCGCAGAACTGCTGCCGAGCCATTCGGTCCCTAGTCTGTAGCGGTGCATTGGATTCTTCCATCCTAAGTGCAGGACCCTGCATTTATCCTTATTGAACCTCATTAGATTTCTTTTGGCCCAATCCTCCAATTTGTCTAGGTCCTTCTGTATCCTATCCCTCCCCTCCAGCGTATCTACCACTCCTCCCAGTTTAGTATCATCCGCAAATTTGCTGAGAGTGCAATCCACACCATCCTCCAGATCATTTATGAAGATATTGAACAAAACGGGCCCCAGGACCGACCCCTGGGGCACTCCACTTGACACCGGCTGCCAACTAGACATGGAGCCATTGATCACTACCCGTTGAGCCCGACAATCTAGCCAGCTTTCTACCCACCTTATAGTGCATTCATCCAGCCCATACTTCCTTAACTTGCTGACAAGAATGCTGTGGGAGACCGTGTCAAAAGCTTTGCTAAAGTCAAGAAACAATACATCCACTGCTTTCCCTTCATCCACAGAACCAGTAATCTCATCATAAAAGGCGAGTAGATTAGTCAGGCATGACCTTCCCTTGGTGAATCCATGCTGACTGTTCCTGATCACTTTCCTCTCCTCTAAGTGCTTCAGGATTGATTCTTTGAGGACCTGCTCCATGATTTTTCCAGGGACTGAGGTGAGGCTGACCGGCCTGTAGTTCCCAGGATCCTCCTTCTTCCCTTTTTTAAAGATGGGCACTACATTAGCCTTTTTCCAGTCATCCGGGACTTCCCCCGTTCGCCACGAGTTTTCAAAGATAATGGCCAAGGGCTCTGCAATCACAGCCGCCAATTCCTTCAGCACTCTCGGATGCAATTCGTCCGGCCCCATGGACTTGTGCACGTCCAGCTTTTCTAAATAGTCCCTAACCACCTCTATCTCTACAGAGGGCTGGCCATCTCTTCCCCATTTTGTGTTGCCCAGCACAGCAGTCTGGGAGCTGACCTTGTTAGTGAAAACAGAGGCAAAAAAAGCATTGAGTACATTAGCTTTTTCCACATCCTCTGTCACTAGCTTGCCTCCCTCATTCAGTAAGGGGCCCACACTTTCCTTGGCTTTCTTCTTGTTGCCAACATACCTGAAGAAACCCTTCTTGTTACTCTTGACATCTCTTGCTAGCTGCAGCTCCAGGTGCGATTTGGCCCTCCTGATATCTTTCCTACATGCCCGAGCAATATTTTATACTCTTCCCTGGTCATATGTCCAAGCTTCCACTTCTTGTAAGCTTCTTTTTTATGTTTAAGATCCGCTAGGATTTCACCATTAAGCCAAGCTGGTCGCCTGCCATATTTACTATTCTTTCGACTCATCGGGATGGTTTGTCCCTGTAACCTCAACAGGGATTCCTTGAAATACAGCCAGCTCTCCTGGACTCCCTTCCCTTTCATGTTAGTCCCCCAGGGGATCCTGGCCATCTGTTCCCTGAGGGAGTCAAAGTCTGCTTTCCTGAAGTCCAGGGTCCGTATCCTGCTGCTTACCTTTCTTCCCTGCGTCAGGATCCTGAACTCAACCAACTCATGGTCACTGCCTCCCAGATTCCCATCCACTTTTGCTTCCCCCACTAATTCTACCCGGTTTGTGAGCAGCAGGTCAAGAAAAGCGCTCCCCCTAGTTGGCTCCCCTAGCACTTGCACCAGGAAATTGTCCCCTACGCTTTCCAAAAACTTCCTGGATTGTCTATGCACCGCTGTATTGCTCTCCCAGCAGATATCAGGAAAATTAAAGTCACCCATGAGAATCAGGGCATGCGATCTAGTAGCTTCCGTGAGTTGCCGGAAGAAAGCCTCATCCACCTCATCCCCCTGGTCTGGTGGTCTATAGCAGACTCCCACCATGACATCACTCTTGTTGCACACACTTCTAAACTTAATCCAGAGACACTCAGGTTTTTCCACAGTTTCGTACCGGAGCTCTGAGCAGTCATACTGCTCCCTTACATACAGTGCTACTCCCCCACCTTTTCTGCCCTGCCTGTCCTTCCTGAACAGTTTATAACCATCCATGACTGTACTCCAGTCATGTGAGTTATCCCACCAAGTCTCTGTTATTCCAATCACGTCATAATTCCTTGACATCACCAGGACCTCCAGTTCTCCCTGCTTGTTTCCAAGGCTTTGTGCATTTGTATATAAGCACTTGAGATAACCTGTTGATCGCCCCTCATTCCCAGTATGAGGCAGGAGCCCTCCCCTCACAGACCTTCCTGCCTGTGCTTCCTCCCGGTATCCCGCTTTCCCACTTACCTCAGGGCTTTGGTCTCCTTCCCCCGGTGAACCTAGTTTAAAGCCCTCCTCACTAGGTTAGCCAGCCTGCTGGCAAAGATGTTCTTCCCTCTCTTCGTAAGATGGAGCCCGTCTCTGCCCAGCACTCCTCCTTCATGGAACACCATCCCATGGTCAAAGAATCCAAAGCCTTCTCTCCGACACCACCTGCGTAGCCATTCGTTGACCTCCACGATTCGACGGTCCCTACCCAGGCCTTTTCCTTCCACGGGGAGGATGGACGAGAACACCACTTGCGCCTCCAACTCCTTTATCCTTCTTCCCAGAGCCACATAGTCCGCAGTGATCCGCTCAAGGTCATTCTTGGCAGTATCATTGGTGCCCACGTGGAGAAGCAGGAAGGGGTAGCGATCCGAGGGCTTGATGAGTCTCGGCAGTCTCTCCGTCACATCACGAATCTTAGCCCCTGGCAAGCAGCAGACTTCTCGGTTTTCCCGGTCAGGGCGGCAGATAGATGACTCAGTCCCCCGGAGGAGAGAGTCCCCGACCACCACCACCCGCCTTCTCCTCTTGGGAGTGGTGGTCGTGGAACCCCCAACCTCAGGACATCGCATCTCATGCCTCCCAACCAGCGGAGTCTCCTTCTGCTTTCTCCCCCCAGACATATCATCTGGTCCACTCTCCGCATTGGTACCTGTGGAGAGAACATGAAAGCGGTTAGTTACCTGTGTCTGTGTTACTGGAACCCGGACATTCCGCTTACCTCTTCTGGAGGTCACATGTTGCCAAGCTTCTTCACTGGCCTCTTGGCTCCTCTGTGCAACCTGCTCTACATCTTTAGAGCTTTGTGCCCCTAGAAGGCTATCCTGAGTTTGGTCCAGAAAATCCTCAGTCTCTCGTATACAACGCAGGGTCGTTACCTGTTGCTCCAGACCTTCAATCTTCTCTTCCAATATGGAGACCAGCTTGCACTTTGTACAGACAAAGTCGCTTCTGTCCTGTGGAAGAAAGACAAACATGGCACATCCAGTGCAGGTCACAACAGCTGAATTCCCCCCTTCCATATCACCTACCTACTACAGAGCTTCCTCAGAGACGTTGGCAAGATGTAAGCCTCACTGGGCTCACTCCAGGCGAACTCCCAGGCAAACTCCTGCTGTGAGCTGCTCTGCTGTCCCCGCTGCTCCGCTGCCGCTCAGCTGGTTCGCGAGGCTCCGGCTATTTTTAAACAGCCAGGCTTCCCTGACGCAAACACACAGACACCCTAATGCCCGCCCCCTGCAGGCTAGCAGCCAATCAGACACTCACTCAGGCTCCCTCCCAGCAAACACACGCTCGGATACTTCCTCAGCAAGCAAACACACACACTCGGATACTTACCAGTCCCAGGCAAACTCCTGCTGTGAGCTGCTCTGCTGTCCCGCTGCTCCGCTGGTTCGCTGCCGCTCAGCTGGTTCGCGAGGCTCCGGCTATTTTTAAACAGCCAGGCTTCCCTGACGCAAACACACAGACACCCTAATGCCCGCCCCCTGCAGGCTAGCAGCCAATCAGACACTCACTCAGGCTCCCTCCCAGCAAACACACGCTCGGATACTTCCTCAGCAAGCAAACACACACACTCGGATACTTACCAGTCCCAGGCAAACTCCTGCTGTGAGCTGCTCTGCTGTCCCCGCTGCTCCGCTGGTTCGCTGCCGCTCCTCATAAGTCATGTGCTCTAGACCCCTAATCATTTTCGTTGCCCTTCGTTGTACTCTTTCCAATTTATCCACATCCTTCCTGTAGTGTGGGGCCCAAAACTGGACACAGTACTCCAGATGAGGCCTCACCAGTGTCGAATAGAGGGGAACGATCACGTCCCTCGATCTGCTCGCTATGCCCCTACTTATACAACCCAAAATGCCATTGGCCTTCTTGGCAACAAGGGCACACTGCTGACTCATATCCAGCTTCTCGTCCACTGTCACCCCTAGGTCCTTTTCCGCAGAACTGCTGCCGAGCCATTCGGTCCCTAGTCTGTAGCGGTGCATTGGATTCTTCCATCCTAAGTGCAGGACCCTGCATTTATCCTTATTGAACCTCATTAGATTTCTTTTGGCCCAATCCTCCAATTTGTCTAGGTCCTTCTGTATCCTATCCCTCCCCTCCAGCGTATCTACCACTCCTCCCAGTTTAGTATCATCCGCAAATTTGCTGAGAGTGCAATCCACACCATCCTCCAGGTCATTTATGAAGATATTGAACAAAACGGGCCCCAGGACCGACCCCTGGGGCACTCCACTTGACACCGGCTGCCAACTAGACATGGAGCCATTGATCACTACCCGTTGAGCCCGACAATCTAGCCAGCTTTCTACCCACCTTATAGTGCATTATCAAAATCATCGATGAAGATATTGAACAGAACCAGACTCAGGACCAATCCTTGTGGACCCCCCACTTAATATGCCCTTTCAACTTGCCTGTGGAACTACTGATGGCTAATCGCTGGGAACAGTTTTCCAACCAGTTATGCACTCGCTGTATAATAGCACCATCTAGGTTGTATTTCCCCAGTGTGTTTATGAGAAGGTCATGTGACACAATATTAAAAGCCTTACTAAAGTCAGGTTATATACATCTACCACTTCCCTCCTGTCCACAAGGCTTGTTACCCTGTCAAAGAAAGTGATTAGATTGGGTTGACATGATTTGTTCTTGACAAATCCATGCTGACTGTTATCACCTTATTGTCTTGTAGGTGTCTGTAAACTGCTTAATTATTTTCTCCATTATCTGTACGGGTACTGAAGTTTTAAACTGACTGGTCTGTAATTCCCTGGGTTGTCCTTATTTCCCTTTTTAAAAATAGACTCTATAGCAATGGAAAGGGCTACTTTCCCCTGTTATTTCAGTTGTGGTGGATCACCAGGGATGCTTCACCAACATGAGTGTGTCTGGTCATGGAAGTTGCATGATGCTCGCATCTTTAAGAACACAGGACTTTTCTGAAAGCTACAATCAGGACTCTTCTTTCCCAATCATGATGTTGAAATGCCAATAATGATTCTGGGGGAATCCAGCCTACCTCTTATTCCCCTGGCTCATGAAGCTGTACACTGGCCACCTCTACAACAGCAAGAAAAGATTCAGATAGAGGTAAGTGGGGAGAATGACAGGTGAATGTGCTTTCAGTAGATTGAAAGGGTGCTGGTATTGTTTACTCACCAGATTGGATCTCAGGGTTAAAAAATATCCCAGTGGTTACAACTGCCCATTGTGTCTTAAACGATATTTGTGAAGCAAAGGGGTAAAACTTGCCCCGGGGTGGATGGCATAGGTGGCGCAGCTGTCTGTTGAGTTTGAACAGGCAGCCACAAGAGCTGTCAGATGAGCCCAGCCTGGATGGCTATGGCTTGGGGATGCTTTCAAAGCGCACTTTAAGAGCAAGCCACTCTACTCTCACTGTAGAGTGCTGTGCTCAACCTTGGGTGGTAGTTTGGGGGTCTCTAGGGACTATGTAGTGCTTGCTGCATACCTGTGCATAGATACCAGTGACAGGGCACCTATTAATTTTGCAGGATGGGGGGAATACTGTACATTGGAGTTTGGCCATGATCCAGTGGGGTATGAGTGTACAAGACCCCTCCAGCAGTCATTATACATTCTTTTCTGTACACTAATAAAGATGAATACCTTTCAAAACAAAATAGTTTTATTCACTTATGAAAACAGCTTCAACAATAAACTGCAGAAATTAAAATACAATTTCAAAAATAAAAATTGGGCACCTTATAAATAAACAAGAGGAAGGAACAGTGATCTCCATTGTAGCTACACATTCATCAACAATGGCTGTAACAGGTCAGCGTAGGGAAAGCTGTTGTCCATATTTTTCCCTGATGTAGAATGGTAGGGGTAGGGGTGTGGGGATGGTATAGAGAGGTGCTCTGCCATTCACCTGCTCCTCATTTGGTCTCACCTTTCCTTGATTCCATCACCCCAGACATGTTGCACTGCTGCCCAGTGTCCCTTCTGGGTGTAATCTGCCTATATGGGAGACTTCAATCACCCTGATACCTGCTGGGAGAGTAATACAGCGGAGCACAGGCAATCCAGGAAGTTTTTTGAAAGTGTAGGGTACAATTTCCTGGTGCAAGTGCTGGAGGAACCAACAAGAGGCAGAGCTCTTCTTGACCTGCTGCTCACAAATCGGGAAGAATGAATAGGGGAAGCAAAAGTGGATGGGAACCTGGGAGGCAGTGACCATGAGATGGTCAATTTCAGGATCCTGACACAGGGAAGAAAGAAGAGCAGCAGAATATGGACCCTGGACTTCAGAAAAGCAGACTTTGACTCCCTCAGGGAACTGATGGGCAGGATACCCTGGGAGAATAACCTGAGGGGGAAAGGAGTCCAGGAGAGCTGGCTGTATTTTAAAGAATCCTTATTGAGGTTACAGGGACAAACCATTCCGATGTGTAGAAAGAATAGTAAATATGGTAGGTGACCAGCTTGGCTTAACAGTGAAATCCTTTCTGATCTTAAACACAAAAAAGAAGCTTACAAGAAGTGGAAGATTGGACAAATGATCAGGGAAGAGTATGAAAATATTGCTTGGGCATGCAGGAGTGAAATCAGGAAGGCCAAATCACACCTGGAGTTGCAGCTAGCAAGAGATGTTAAGAGTAACAAGAAGGGTTTCTTCAGGTATGTTAGCAACAAGAAGAAAGTCAAGGAAAGTGTGGGCCACTTACTGAATGAGGCAGGCAACCGAGTGACAGAGGATGTGGAAAAAACCTAATGTACTCAATGCTTTTTTTGCCTCTGTCTTCACAAAAAGGTCAGCTCTCAGACTACTGCACTGATCAGCATAGCATGGGGAGGAGGTGACCAGGTCTTTGTGGAGAAAGAAGTGGTTCAGAACTATTTAGAAAAGCTGGACAAGCACAAGTCCATGGGGCCGGATGCGCTGCATCCAAGGGTGCTAAAGGAGTTGGCTGATGTGCTTGCAGAGCCATTGGCCATTATCTTTGAAAACTCATGGTGATCGGGGGAGGTCCCGGACAACTGGAAAAAGGCTAATGTAGTGCCCATCTTTAAAAAAGGGAAGAAGAAGGATCCTGGGAAGTACAGGCCAGTCAGCCTCACCTCAGTCCCTGGAAAAATCATGGAGCAGGTCCTCAAGGAATCAATTCTGAAGCACTTAGAGGAGAGGAAAGTGATCAGGAACAGTCAGCTAGGATTCACCCAGGGGAAGTCATGCCTGACTAATCTAATTGCCTTCTATGACGAGATAACTGGCTCTGTGAATGAGGGGAAAGCAGTGGACATGTTGTTCCTTGACTTTAGCAAAGCTTTTGACACGGTCTCCCACAGTATTCCTGCCAGCAAGTTAAAGAAGTATGGGCTGGATGAATGGACGATAAGATGGATAGCAAGTTGGCTAGATTGTCGGGCTCAAGGGGTAGTGATCTATGGCTCCGTGTCTAGTTGGCAGCCCGTATCAAGTGGCGTGCCCCAAAGGTTGGTCCTTGGGCTAGTTTTGTTCAATATCTTCATTAATGATCTGGAGGATGGTGTGGATTGCCCCCTCAGAAAGTTTGCAGATGACACTAAACTGGGATGAGAGGTAGATACACTGGAGGGTAGGGATAGGATACAGAGGGACCTAGACAAATTAGAGGATTGGGCCAAAAGAAATCTGATGAGGTTCAACAAGGACAAGTGCAGAGTCCTGCACTTAGGACGGAAGAATCCCATGCACCGCTACAGACTAGGGACCGAATGGCTTGGCATCAGTTCTGCAGAAAAGGACCTAGGGGTTACAGTGGACGAGAAGCTGGATATGAGTCAACAGTGTCCCCTTGTTGCCAAGAATGCCAATGGCATTTTCGGATGAACAAGTAGGGGCATTGCCAGCAGATTGAGGGACATGATCATTCCCCTCTATTTGACATTGGTGAGGCCTCATCTGGAGTACTGTGTCCAGTTTTGGGCCACACGCTACAAGAAGGATGTGGAAAAATTGGAAAAATGATTACGGAACTGGAACACATGACTTATGAGGAGAGGCTGAGGGAACTGGGATTGTTTAGTCTGCGGAAGAGAAGAATGAGGGGGGATTTGATAGCTGCTTTCAACTACCTGAAAGGGGGTTCCAAAGAGGATGGATCTAGACTGTTCTCAGGGTAGCAGATGACAGAAAGAGGAGTAATGGTCTCAAGTTGCAGTGGGGGAGGTTTAGGTTGGATATTAGGAAAAACTTTTTCACTAGGAGGGTGGTGAAACACTGGAATGCGTTACCTAGAGGGGTGGTGGAATCTCCTTCCTTAGAAGTTTTTAAGGTCAGGCTTGAGAAAGCGCTGGCAGGGATGATTTAGATGGGGATTGGTCCTGCTTTGAGCAGGGGGTTGGACTAGATGACTTCCTGAGGTCCCTTCCAACCCTGATATTCTATGATTCTATGATCTCCGCTCTTTCAGCACCAGATTCTCTTTGCTGTTCAGGATGTTCCACTTTCTCTCCAGGATTCCCCCCGCCCCCCGGGTGAGGAGTATAGGGTGGGAATTCAAAAGCACCAAGCTCATTTAGGAGCACAAAGCCCACATGCCTTTCAGGGGACTGGAACTTATCCAGTGCAGTGAGCAGGATTCAAACCTACCCAGGAGAGCCCTTCTGCACGTCACAGCCACTTCCTCCACCACTCAGCCAGGCCTAACCAAAGTCTCCATTCAAACAAAGAAGCTGGGGACACCAATGACTGAACGCAGGCTCCCCTATGTGCAAAGCTCAAACAGAGCCACTGGGCTATAGTCACAGAGCTGTTACATAGAGGCAGGCCACTCAGCTGGTGTTAAGCCCGACAGTCCCGCATTTCTAGAGTTTGTCCCTCATCCACTACATGGCTGGTAGACATCACTGGACAACATCTGAAGAGCGCCCTCACACACAAGGTCACGCTGGCAGGAATGCTCTCCAAAATGACGCCCCTGTGCTGCATGCTCTTAAAAATGGCTGCAGCAGTGTGACATCATACACACCATGTGTGAGGTCATGCTGGCGGGGGAGGGATCATGCCATCCCCAGAAGTACCAGACGCTCCAGTGTTCTGGGTATGTGACAGTGGCCCCCAGAGCCTTGCTTTTCCCTGAGCATCCTCTGGCCTCAGAGCCACATGGAAAGCAGATCCCCTGCCCCCTCCCTGGGAGCCCATCAATCTCTGCTGGGGGATTGTGGCTCAGAGAGCGGGAGGAGTGTTCTTACAGCAAGTGCCAGGCCATGCTGGGTCAGAGACAAGGGCTGTTTGGGGGCAGGCTGGTTTATTGAGGGCTTTCCTTGCATTTCTGCTCAGCGCTAATCGGATCATTTCAAGTGGAGTGTGGAGGGGCAGCCCCAGAGCAGGGCTCTTGGTGCGGGAGAGTGATGGAGCATGCTTCAATCTCCGGGCTGCAGGGGCTGAGAAGGACTTTCCCTCCAGTCCCTTCTCCTGGCAGCTGGCGTTAGCTATGGCATCAACCCATCAGCACTAAGAGTAGGGGGCCTGTGTCACTGATGCTCTCCTTGGTCCCACTGCTGGTGCCAGGCAAGGTGGACACAGAGGAGGAAGCAGCCTGATCCCAATGCAAAGGGATGAGGAACAGAGAGGCCCAAGAGACATGATCTGCTGAGGGAGACAGGGTGTTCAGGGGAGGGGGGGGCAAAGAAGGGAACTCTGAGGTGTGATAGGGCAAAGTGGGGGATGGATCGTGCAGTCTCTACATTCCTCAGCAAATAGCTGTGCAACTCCCTCGCCAAATGTGGGTCACATCTCTGACTAGTGGCTAGGCTGCCTACAGGTTAACAGCCTACTACTACCAGCTCCTTGGAGAACTCAAGTGGCAGAGGTCTGCAGGATAGACACAGAGGACCAGGCCTGCTGACAACACAAGTGGGGTTAATACAGTTCACCAGGCTGGAATTTCTCTTTGTTCAATTTGTCTTCTTAAAAAAAAAATGTAGGAAATGACACATTAAAATGTCTGTTCCCTTTTCTGTGGGAGTCTTTGGTTATGAAGAGGGGCTTTATCTCCTAAGAAGATCCAGCAGCGCTATGGGTTGGTGCGGCACATGGAATGAGGATGACTGCTTCTGACAAAGCTTCTCCTCTACAATAATCTCTCTGCCTTTCTCTCTGCTAGCCCCAGATTAGACTGATACTTGACAAACCCCCAGCATGGAGTGGCCCCTAAGGTCAGGAAACCCCGAAAGAAGACGAAAATCAGCAGGACTTGGGGAGGTGACTCCTCTCTCAAAGGGGCTGGCAGACTCAAGCCAGGCCCCCCCGAATCTAGTCCCCTAGGGACGGGGTTTCATTATCTATTTACCTGGTTGCCTGGATAGCCTACAGTCCTTTTGTGATGTCAGGGAGGGTTCTTAGCCCATCTGAGCTGCATAAGGAGCAGGGAGCAGAGGGGCTGGGCACTGTCTAGGTCTTCCTGGGTTTTTCAAACTGGTGCTTTGAAAATGGGTTCTCCATAGATCTGGGCACTAGCTCTTCCCCACTGTGAAGGAATCCAAGGAGATCAGCAGCGGAAAGTCAGATGGATACAGATGGACAGACTCATGGCAACGCCCCAATTGGCCCCTTTAACACACATACATTTACCTTGCCAGCGCCACGTCCATTTCCAACCCTGAAGACCAGACCCCCCAACCTCATCCAGTCCTGACCAGGCACAACCCCAGGGCAATCCAGATGGAGGTGCAGGGTGGGCCTTCCCGTGATAGTGAGAAGCAGAGTAAGTCTCTCTGCTCCTACACAGAAATACCCCCACCTAACTGACACCTCCTCACTCAGCCACATTGACCTTTTATTATAAAGAACAAAGAAAATCAAGACCATACATCACAAAGGCTAAACTATGATAAACGTAACTCAACTTATTATGGGTTGAACACACAGTTATCAAAGTTCAAGTTGAACCAGTAAATCAAGGAGTGAACGATGATATTGCTTTGGAATCAAGTCATCAGTTTAATCTAATCCTCAGATGAATACAACAGATAAACAACTCATCTATTTTAGAAGAGTAATCCAGTGAGAAGGCTGTCCATTTAGTCATAAATCCCAGTCAGAGAACTTCACCCTGGTAGCTCAAGCCACACTGAAACCAATGAATATTTCAATATTGATATCAAATGATTGTTCACATTTAAGCTACAAACTCAAAGCCAATTAACGCTTCCGCCTCAGATTTCACTGTTGTGTGACTAAATCCTTCTCCTTCCTACTCCAACACAGATACAGCCTTTATCAAGGCTGTAGTCAGTAGAAATGTAACAACTGTGAAACAAAAGATGTGGGGAACTATTCCTTCTGGCATCTTCCCAGTGTGGATTTTACAGGTGATCAACACAGATGTATTCATTGAACCACCCTGTCACACCTAGGATGATAGAAAGTTGGGGGGCATACCCCAGATTATACAAATGAATGAAAAAAAAATAAAGGAACAATAAACTACTAAAATAGCAGAGTTAGAGCGCTCCAGCTCTCTTATTCTGTTGACTCATGTGTACTAGGAGACTTTCCCAGGTAAAGGGAGACTAATCGATGTTGGCACAGCTTGTCATTGATATCATGATTTCCCTCCCCAGAGGGCATCAGTCTCTCTCAGATATCTTGTTGACCTGAAAGTTGAAGGACTTCAACCTTTATCTTGATTTTTGCAGTTGATGATTCTAGCTTACCCCGCTTTACAGTGCCTCCCCAAGATCTCGGAGCAAATCAGGTGTGAAGTATGCCTCAGATACCAACAATGTGGACAATCTGGTTGGAATGAGGCAGATCTTGGGCTAGCATAAATTTGGAAAAGTCTCGTATAACCCATCCTTTTTCTCAAGATATGTATTGTAGCAAACCACATTCAGCATGAATGTGCAAAACCCAAAGATATCAAAAATGAAAGATCATCAAGATGAGTTTGAAAAGGTTTCCATAGACTGGCCGCAGGGTTCAAAGAGTCTCAGCACCCATAAAAATAGCTATTTGGAAGGTTATTTTAACAGCAAAGCTACTCATTGCATCATGCATCCATCACCAAGTTTAAAAATAAATGTGGATATATCATGAGAGATGTCATATCTTTCCTTTGCAAACAAGGGAAGTGGGGAACTCAGTGACCCTCACAATCTCCATGAGTAAAAGGTTAAAGTAAAACTTATCTCCTTAAGTAGTTTTCCTCTTAACAGAAATTTACTTTAAAGTTTATCAAAATAAATTTCATTTGAAATAGAAATAACTGAAGTCTATACAAGGTCTTTATTCTCATATACATCTCTCACATATTGCACCACCCCAATCTTTAGACTGACACTAATTCAGAACTCTTTAGTCCAAAGGGGGTAAATTACATCAAATAAGCTTTTTCAGGATTAGCCACCATGTCTTATATTTCTAAAAAGAAACCTGATAATTTCCAGTCTAATTTGAATGATCACATAATTAGTCTCTTACTCTAACTAATAATTAACTGCATGTTTAATTTAATTTTCATTGTCAACAGTAACATATTCAAAGATTACAAAACCCTATTATAGGTTTTACTTTTCTTTTCACCCCCCATTTCCACCCAGTGAACCCTTGAGTAAAGCTGTGGTTCTCCCCAACATTGGTGTCTCTAACTTGTGTGAGTTCATTTACCTGGGGATCACCTGCTGTAAGGGTTGGTGGAAGATGTCTCACACTAGGTGGGCAGGTTTGCATCAAAAGGAAAAACACCTGTACTCTATTTTCACACTTTTTAATCTTTCAGAGTAGCAGGAGATGGCGGAGAAGTGATGCAAATGCGTAAGAAACAAGAGCAAAACTAAGAGACAAAACCACAGAAACAGAACACAACATTTGTATATGCTGCACTCTGAACTTGGAAGCTGATAAAGTCATTCCCTTGGTGGTTACAGTCACTGGCACAGCACAAAAGTCCTTGCTGCCCAACCAGGAAAAGAGACTGGGATCCACAAGAAAGGAGTGTTCTCTGAAGATATCAACAGTTTTTCTCTTTAGCTTATGACACTTTGGATCCAAATGGAAAAGGGCAATAATTCCAAATCTAACCATGGCATCCTCTGGAACTGTAATCAGTGACATTGAAGTAGTGAAGGGTGTTCTAAAAGCAATTTTACCTGGATCATAGTTTATCATAGCTTCCTTTTTGGGGGTGAAATCTGACCATCGGGTACCTGCTATATCTACCTGAGTTCTTGCCAAATCCTTGGCCTTGTTTGGGGTAAATTTATACTTCTCTGGAGTAGAATTCTTCACCAAACCATGCAATATTTCATCAGTGTTAGTGAGGATGGCATCTCCAAACAGGACAAATGTATTTCTTTAATCTGGTGGCACATGTCTAAATTAGATCAGAATCTCTGTAAACTAGGAGAGGTGGGATTTCTATTAAAAATAGATACTTTTCTGCAACTATTTACTTTTATACACATTTACAGCACCTACAAAGGGCGAGTTCAAAAAAACCCACCAATCTTATTTCCTCTGAATCTGCATAGTTAGGGACAATATCTCCCATGTTATTTGATTATGCAGGAGATATCTTCATAAGTAATCTCCTGTAAGGCCTGAGTCATAGCTGCTTCGGGGATCAAATACATGGGTATTTTGGCTAGTTTCAAGTCACTTACGGTGGAATTCTGATTCCAGATCATCTGAGACTATACTGACCTAAATTACTGAATATTACTGTGATGACATGCAGTTACTTCAGATAGTTGCATCCTTTGCATAGTCTGATGTTGTTCACCGTTTCAGAGTGGAGATTTAAAAATGCTACGTTTTTTTTGTTAGCATGTCCAGTAGCTTGGAGTATGCTCTCCAGGTGACTGGAACTTTCCCTATATCATCATGGACGGGTAAGGAAAAAGGAAAATATAAAGTAAGAACATAAGAATATAAGTACAGCCATACCGGGTCAGAGCCCAGTATCCTGTCTTCCGATAGTGGCCAATGCCAGGTGCCCTTGGGGGAATGAACGGAACAGGTAAACATCAAATGATCGATCCCCTGTCACCCATTCCCAGCTTCTGGCAAACAGAGGCTAAGGACACCATCCCTGCCTATTTTAGCAAATCATCATTTATCTCAAAGTCCCCAAAAATAAATCTGAGCTACATTCTGTCAAACAAAATTCATATCCAGTTACGTAACCAAACAGACTTCAGAAAGAAAGAAAAACCCACATCCCAAGGAGGTATAAAACAATTTAAATTTCATATAAAGTGAAATTCCAGAGCAGGTTACATCTGATGACTCAGAATCAGGACAAGAGATTCTCCCCATTCTGTTTTCCTCTGATCTGTTCAAACCTACTTCACCCAGTGCAGTTTCATTATTATTTGTCATGTTATTTACTAAAGGTTTAACATCATTGTAATAGGGAAAACAGCCCAAATTTCCTCCTGCAAACAATCCTAACTCAGCGGGAAAAACCTCAGGAGTGACTTTGCCCATAGATGGAAACTGGGATTTCAATGCTGACTCATCACACTGTGTTTGGAATCCATTCAGATTCCCCTTCCAGGTTGGTGACACTTCACCTCCATCTCTAATGAGTCTGATTTAGGATCAAACAAATCAAAGGACAATTCCCAATCACAAAGGGCTACTAGGATGATTGGAGGAATGGAGAACCTACCTTACAAATGGAGAGTTAGGTCTGGTCTACACTACAGCCCAATATTGGTATAACTACATTGATTGGGGTGTAAATCCACAGCCCTGAGCGATATAGTAATACCCTTCCTCCCCTGTGTAGACAGTGCTATGTCAGTGGGAGGGCTACCACCTCTCAGGGCGGTGGATTAACTAACTTGCCAGCAGTTATGGGCCTATTACAGGAGTGAGTGCATGGGTTTCTCTGGCCTGCAATGTGCAGAGATCAGACAAGATGATCGCGATGGTCCCTTCTGGCATTAAAATTTGTGAAACTATGAAAGCTGAAGACACTCACATGACACTTTGGGAGTGGAGAGCTAAAATGTGAAGAACATAAACGTTACATAGCTCAGACAGAAGGTAAGAATGCTGGAGTGATGGGGAAGCATAGAATCCCTCCAACTTTTTCACGTGTCCCAGAGCCTGAAATGACACTTCCCTCTTCCCCCCTGCCCACTCCTGCTTCTGCTCTTTGTTATATTTAAATCTATTTTATATGAGAAAAAGGATACCAAAACAATTCTTATTCAGCACACCCCAAGGCAATGTATGGACAACTAGGAATGAGACAATCTGTGCCCAAGGGTGAATTTGGAGGCTCGAACAATCATTTTGCAGTGGAAAGAAGAGTATAAATTTGATCCTTGCTTAGACTTGGAAAAGGAGGTTAGGTCAGGACATGAGGATAACCCATGTACAGTGTCCAGATTATGTCCTTTCTGAAAGAGCAGTTACCTATCATGATGTAAAAACCTAACTCAAGCTAGCCAACTCCATTGAAAAGTGATGCATAGGACTATGGAGTTGACAGAAAGGATCATGGGATTCACCCCCAAAGGGGTGGAGCTGAAGAAGGCAAAAACAGACAACTCACCTGGAGGAGCTGAAATACCACAGTGAAGGAAATGGTGCAAATAGCTTTAAAGTTCACTATGGGAATGAGCAAAAATATTAAAGATAAAAAATTTTGTCGGCTCTAGACAAGTTTTTTATGGTGTTCCTCTCCCTTGTGGATTCTCTGATGATAAAGAAGAATGGAGCTCCGAGTGAAGCATTTCCCGCACTCACAGCATTCGTAGGGTCTCTCTCCGCTGTGGATTCTCTGATGTGTAATAAGGGCTGAGCTCTGAGTGAAGCTTTTCCCGCACTCACTGCATTCATATGGTCTCTCTCCACTGTGGATTCTCTGATGCGTAATAAGGGCTGAGCTCTTGCTTAGACTAGAAAAAGGAGGTTAGGTCAGGACATGAAGATAACCTGGAGACTGTACGTGGGTTATGTCCTTACTGCAAGA
Organism: Dermochelys coriacea; assembly: GCF_009764565.3. Classification (NCBI taxonomy): domain Eukaryota; kingdom Metazoa; phylum Chordata; order Testudines; family Dermochelyidae; genus Dermochelys; species Dermochelys coriacea. The sequence goes on along the minus strand of NC_050095.1, from coordinate 6,625,659 downwards.
CTAGTTAGGTTTTTACATCATGATAGAGAACTCAAGCTAGCCAACTCCATGGAAAATCCTAGTAGAGATGTAACCAAGTAGATTTTACTTTGATATAGCTAGATGACATCACCTGTATATCTCCCTGACCTGGAGGTGATGAACATTCCTTGTAGGAGGTCACAAACTCCCATGATCCAGAGGACTATGGAGTTGACAGAAAAGACCATGGGATTCACCCCATAAAGGTGGAGCTGCAGAAGGCAAAAACAGACAACTAATCTGGAAGAGCTGAGGTACCACAGTGAAGGAAATGGTGCAAATAACTTTAAAGTTTTCTATGTGGGAATGAGCAAAAATATTAAAGATAAAAAAAATCTTGTTGGCTCTAGACAAGGTTTTTATGGTGTTCCTCTCCCTTGTGGATTCTCTGATGATAAAGAAGGACTGAGCTCCGAGTGAAGCTTTTCCCACACTCACAGCATTCATAGGGTCTCTCTCCACTGTGGATTCTCTGATGCGTAATAAGGGCTGAGCTCTGAGTGAAGCTTTTCCCGCACTCACTGCATTCATACGGTCTCTCTCCACTGTGGATTCTCTGATGTGTAATAAGGGTTGAGGTGTCAGTGAAACTTTTTCCACACTCATAGCATATGTAGGGTCTCTCGCCTATGTGAATTCTCTGATGTGTAATAAGGGTTGAGCGCTGAGTGAAGCTTTTCCCGCACTCACAACATTCATAGGGTCTCTCCCCAGTATGGATTCGTTGATGTGTAACAAGGGTTGAGCTGGCAGTGAAGCTTTTCCCACACTGATGGCATTCATAGGGTCTCTCTCCTGTGTGGATTCTCTGGTGTGTAACAAGGGTTGAGCTGTCAGTGAAGGTTTTCCCACATTCACAGCATTCATAGGGTCTTTCTCCTGTGTGGATTCGCTGATGATAAATAAGTGCTGAGCAATTACTAAAGTTTTTCTGGCACTCACAGCATTCATAAGGTCTCTCTCCTGTGTGAAGTCTCTGATGTGTAATAAGGGTTGAGCGCTGAGTGAAGTTTTTCCCACACTCACAGCATTTATAGGGTCTCTCTCCTGTGTGGATTCGCTGATGTTGAATCAGGGCTGAGCTGTCAGTGAATCTTTTCCCACATTCACTGCATTTATATGGTCTCTCCCCTGTGTGGATTCTCTGATGCTGAATAAGGGTTGATCTGTCAGAGAAGGTTTTCCCACATTCACAGCATTCATAGGGTCTGTCCCCTGTATGGATTCTCTGATGTCTAGTAAGGGCTGAACTTTGAGTGAATGTTTTCCCACACTGAGTACATTCATAGGGTCTCTCTCCTGTGTGGATTCTCTCATGATTAATAAGGTCTGCACGTCTACGGAAATTTTTCCCACACTCAGCGCATGTGTTTTTTCTCTCTCCTGTGAGGATTCTGTGCTGGTCTGTGGTTCCCTTGAGGACCTTATGAGTTCCCTGACTATTAATGGATTTACTCACTTTCTCTTCTGGCGGGTTTCCCTGCTGCCTCTCTGGCCTGTGCTGACTCTCCCAACTTTTTTGCTGCTCGTGACTCCTGGACACATTCTGTTTGGATCTTTGCAACAATACCCCGTGCAGGTCCACATGCTTAGCCTCCTTCTGTTGAGGATTCTGCTCTTCATTATCACTCACCATCCCACCACCTGCTGGGATAGAGAAAGAAAAACCTCAGACGTAGGAATGGGAAAGAGGAGAGGAAACCAAAATAAGTGTTGGAGAAATGGGGGAAAAAAATCAGGAAGTGATTCCCCCAAACTCTTCCTCATAAGGGAAAGAGGAGGGGATCAATTCTGTTTCCACATCCTATCCAAACACATCCTATCCAAAAGGTCAGGGAAGGAGCTACTGCCAGGTGTCAGCCAGGATAGGTAGGAAGCCAGGAGAGATCTCTTCCCAGAGGATATTGCACCTACTGGGGACAATCCTGGACTGAGAGAGTTCACAAGGTCCTTGTAGGGAATCCCAGCTCTTTCCTTCAGATACTGACAGTTTTAAGTAGGTTTAATGTTTCTTCACCTGTGCAGGCACCTCTCAGGATCTCTTGTTCCTCTGAGCCCTGGAGGTCTGAGACCCATGGCTCATCCCCTTGTTCCAGCTGGAAGATCACATCAGGTTTGGAAACTGGAAACTCTGCTCAGGGGAAGAAAACAAGTGAGATCAGATGAATTCATGGGATATTTGTCACAAAGAAATATTATATTATTTTAAACCCAGCCAATTTTAAGGCAGTAAAAAACCAGAGCCAGCTCCACAGATGAGCTAGACTCCCTGCTTCTGAAGGACTTAACTAACCCCATCTCTGCTGGGAACATACACAGCCAGACAGTCATCATCAAAGGGGCTCCTAAAACCCAGAAAAGGTAACTCCCTGTCCCTGACAGTGAAGACTCCAGAAAGAGAGGAAATCCCCTAGAAATGCTTACTGGTGGAGAGAGAACCAGAGACAATAAAAGTCACAAAAAGCTAGAACTGGTGAGCATGGGTTTGTGGGGTTCAGCACAGTAAGGAAAAGCAGGGAGCAGGCATGTCCCAGAATGCAGTATGTCAGGGGTATTATCAAGGCTAAGATTTTGTCACCGAGCTCACGGAATCCGTCAATTTCAGAGACCTCCATAACATTTTCTGCTTCAGCCCTGGGGTGACGGGGCAGGAGCTGTCAGCGGGCGGAGGGACCCCCACAGCTCCGAGCCACCAGGGTTGGCAAGGGGGAACCCAGCACTCTCAGCCACCACTGATCACAACTAATCCCTTAGTGCCAAATTGCAGTCCCGCTGGTTTCCCATCTTCTGGGAACTCCCCTTGGCTCCCAGGTATTATGAATCAATGTCCATTCCTTGGGTCTCCCATTATCTCTCCAGGGCACTCCATATAGGGACAGTTCTTGATAGTGTATCCATGCCAAACTGCATAGAATTCCATTACTCCAGCAGCCATTACTTCCCCAGTGGAGCTGGCTGTATTTTAAAGAATCCTTATTGACGTTGCAGGAGCAAACCATCCTGATGTGTAGAAAGAATAGTAAATATGGTGGGCGACCAGCTTGGCTTAACAGTGAAATCCTTTCTGATCTTAAACACAAAAAAGAAGCTTACAAGAAGTGGAAGCTTGAACAAGTGACCAGGGAGGAGGATAAAAATATTGCTCAGGCATGCAGGAGTGAAATCAGGAAGGCCAAATCACACTTGGAGTTGCAGCTAGCAAGGGATGTTCAGAGTAACAAGAAGGGTTTCTTCAGGTATGTTAGCAACAAGAAGGTGGTCAGGGAAAGTATGGGCCCCTTACTGAATGGGGGAGGCAACCTAGTGATAGAGGATGTGGAAAAAGCATTAATACATTAATACATTAATTCAATGCTTTTTTTGCCTCTGTCTTCACGAACAAGGTCAGCTCCCAGACTACTGCACTGGTCAGCACAGTATGGGGAGGATGTGACCAGGCCCCTGAAGAAAAAGAAGTGGTTCAGGACTATTTAGAAAAGCTGGACAAGCACACGTCCATGGGGCCGGATGCGCTGCATCCAAGGGTGCTAAAGGAGTTGGCTGATGTGATTGCAGAGCCATTGGCCATTATCTTTGAAAACTCATGGTGATCGGGGGAGGTCCCGGACGACTGGAAAAAGGCTAATGTAGTGCCCATATTTAAAAAAGGGAAGGAGGATCTGGGGAACTACAGGCCAGCAGCAGAGTCCCATGAAGAAGAATCCCATGAACTGTTACAGACTAGGGACCGAGTGGTTAGGCAGCAGTTCTGCAGAAAAGGACCTAGGGATTACAGTGGACGAGAAGCTGGATATAAGTCAACAGTGTGCCCTTGTTGCCAAGAAAGCTAATTGCATTTTGACCTGTTTAAGTAGGAGCATTGCCAGCAGATCAAGGGACGTGATCATTCCCTTCTATTTGGCATTGATGTGGCCTCATCTGGAGTACTGTGTCCAGTTTTGGGCTACACACCATAAGAAGGATGTGGAAAAATTGGAAAGAGTCCAATGGAGAGCAACAAAAATGATTAGGGGCTGGACACATGAGTTATGAGGAGATACTGAGGGAGCTGGGGTTATTTAGTCTCCAGAAGAGAAGAATGAGGGGGGATTTGATAGCTACTTTCAGCTACCTGAAAGGGGGTTCCAAAGAGGATGGATCTAGACTGTTCTCAGTGGTAGCAGATGACAGAATAAGGAGCAATGGCCTACAGTTGCAGTGGGGGAGGTTTAGGTTGGATATTAGGAAAAACTTTTTCACTAGGAGGGTGGTGAAGCACTGGAACGGATTACTGAGGGAACGGAGCTACAGCTCACTTCATCGGATGCTCACGAAAGCTTATGCTCTAATAAATTTGTTAGTCTCTAAGGTGCCACAAGTACTCCTTTTCTTTTTGCGAATACAGACTAACACGGCTGCTACTCTGAAACCTGTAAGAATGTCTGAGGAACAGTGAGGGGTGGGGGGGGAAATAACATGGGGAAATAGTTTTACTTTGTGTAATGACCCATCCATTCCCAGTCTCTATTCAAGCCTAAGTTAATTGTAACGAGTTTGCAAATTAATTCCAATTCAGCAGTCTCTCGTTGGAGTCTGTTTTTTAAGTTTTTTTTTTTTTTTTTTTTTTTAAGAATTGCAACTTTTAGGTCTGTAATCGAGTAACCAGAGAGATTGAAGGGTTCTCCAACTGGTTTTTGAATGTTATAATTCTTGACGTCTGATTTGTGTCCATTTATTCTTTTATGTAGAGACTGTCCAGTTTGACCAATGTACATGGCAGAAGAGCATTGCTGGCACATGATGGCATATATCACATTGGTAGATGTGCAGGTGAACGAGCCTCTGATAGTGTGGCTGATGTGATTAGGCCCTATGATGGTGTCCCCTGAATAGATATGTGGACACAGTTGGCAATGGGCTTTGTTGCAAGGATAGGTTCCTGGGTTAGTGTTTTTTTGTGTGGTGTGTGGTTGCTGGTGAGTATTTGTTTCAGGTTGGGGGGCTGTCTGTAAGCAAGGTCTGGCCTGTCTCCCAAGATCTGTGAGTGATGGGTGGTCCTTCAGGATAAGTTGTAGATCCTTAATGATGTGTTGGAGAGGTTTTAGTTGGGGGCTGAAGGTGATGGCTAGTGGCATTCCATTATTTTCTTTGTTGGGCCTGTCCTGTAGTAGGTGACTTCTGCGTACTCTTCTGGCTGTGTCAATCTGTTTCTTCACTTCCGGTCCTCACAAGAGATTCACTTCCTGGACACTATGGTGCTAATGAGCGATGGTCACATAAACACCACCCCATACCGGAAACCTACTGACCGCTATTCCTACCTATATGCCTTTAGCTTTCATCTAGACCACACCACACGATCCATTGTCTACAGCCAAGCTCTACGATACAACTGCATTTGCTCCAACCCCTCAGACAGAGACAAACACCTACAAGATCTCTATCAAGCATTCTTACCCACCTGCTGAAGTGAAGAAACAGATTGAGGACCTTCCCTCTTATCTCATGACAACTTACTTTGCTTAAGAGACTTTGGTGAGGGACTTTTGTGGGGTATACTTGCCCTGCACTGGACAGGACAGAGTTAACCCCATGCTTTGGGCATAGGAAGCCACACCCCCTCGCCACAGCTGGGCATCCTCTAACAGTTGCTGCAGTATAAAAGGGAGCATCCCAGCTCATTCTAGGTGGATTGCCAGAGAGGGAGGACGCACCTCACAGGCTGCAGCCTGGGAGCAGCTGGAATCCCAGACCATGGGAGCCAGAGGTGCTGAGACCCCAGCAGATACCCAGATACCTGCAGATGCCCAAGGGAGGCCGCAGCCACCAGGAGCAGTGCAGGCTGAGCAACCCAGAGACTCTGAAGACGTCCAGACCACAGCATTGGGGAAAAGGGAAGGAAGTAGCCCAGGATAACTTGACAGTGGACCAGTTAGTGAACCAGATCTTGAGTCAGCGTGTTTTGGCCAAATCCCTGCTGACTCAGTGGCTTGCACACTTGCCACTGCCAGGGTCCTGGGGTGGGACCTGTGGAGGGGGAGGGCCCAGGTCCCGATACCCTGGCTGCGAACCCCCCATCCCCACGTGGCAGCCCACTTCCATAACTCTGACTATTAGGATACATAGCACTGTTAAGGAGGGCAGCCTTATTGACTCTGGCTGCCAGGCTGCATAACCGTGTTGAGGTGGTCAGCCATACTGACTGTGGCCATTAGTCCATAATGCCCTGTCATCAAGGCTGACTATACTGACTCTAGCCATTAAGCTGTATTGTCCTGACAATGAGGGCAGGCAGACAGACTTAACCGCAGGACTGCGACACCCTTGCCCCACCCCAAAGGGGGACAGGGTGTACTTGCCCTGTGACAGGGACCTTGTCAAAAGGTTCTCTGAAAATCTAAGCACACTACATCCACTGGATCACCCTTGTCCACATGCTTGTTGACCCCTTCAGAGAACTCTAGGAGATTGGTGAGGCATGATTTCCCTTTACAAAAACCATGTGGACTCTTCCCCCAGCAAATCATTTACATCTATATGTTTGATAATTCTGTTCTTTACTATAGTTTCAACCAATTTGCATGGTACTGAAGTTAAGCTTACCAGCCTGTAATTGCTGGGATTGCCTCTGGAGCCTTCTTTAAAAAAATTTCATCACATTAGCTATCTTCCAGTCATTGGGTACAGAAGCCGACTTAAATGACCTCAGTTGTTAGTTCTGCAGTTTTACATTTGAGTTCCTTCAGAACTCTTGGGTCCTGAGGGGTTCCAGCAATCTGTTCTCACAATAATTGGTTGGCTCAAAGGGACATGCTGTGGCCATTGAACTTAAGCTACACCATACATTTCAATTTCAGTCTCACCACTGACAGTTTTCTTTCATACTGTGGCAGTTCCTTTGGAAGTTTTGCACTGATACCAATATTTCTGGATTAAGAACAATATTTCAAAGTGCTCTAAGACCAGTATGCAGACTCTGGCCTGGCCTACACAGAAAAGTTTTCACAGAAAAACTGTTTTGATTAGTTAGGGGTGTGATTTTTCACATCCTTGACATGGCTATGCCAGGAAACAATCTAGCATACACACAATTATTATGGGGGGAGGGGAAAGTCCATTAAAAAAATCATGGAAATTAATTGACCATAGCTTCATGACTGCAGAGTTAAGGTTGCCTAGTGCTGCCTCGTGTTCTTCCAGCATGTGGACAGTGGCTGCACTTAAACCTCTGAAAACCATGAAATGAAGAGATAAAGGACATGCCGTTCCTGCAGTGCAACCTTAACTCTTCCCCCAACCCCTAACACGGGAGCTGGCAATCGCCACTAGGAACAGGTCAGCCCTGGTGATGCAAAGTTAACAAACTACCAAGGGAAGTGGTAGATGCTCCATCCCTTGAAGTCTTCAGGTCAAGACTGGATGCCTTTCTGAAAGATGCTTTAGTCATACAAAATGTATTCAGCTCAGTACCGCAGCAAGTGGATGAAATTCACTGGCCTGTGTTACACAGGAGATCAGACTAGATGACCTAATTGTCCCTTCTAGCTTTAAAAATCTATGAATCTACAATAGATACAAGGAAAGACTATGAGAACATGCCAGTGTGTGTGTGTTGTATTCCACAGATTGGAATACCAGCTGTGACGCTGTATGGAATGCGTGCAACACTTTGTGATATTGTTCATACCACTATTATAAAATTGTAATGAATCTGACCAGATAGGTTGTGCAAGGTATCTGCAAAAAATGTTATAATTTGTAGTACAAGTTATAAATATGTAGGGTATGTCTGTATTTCCAAACTTGTGCTGTTTTTCTGGGTGACATCCCGAGACAGATTGGCATCATTCTGCTTAGCCTGTTCAATGGCCCATCAAGGGTCATCAGCTGTACAATAAACCCATTGAAAGGAACCAGGGAAGACACCTTATGAGTCAGCCAGGCATGTGGTATGCCTGTGGACAGAGAACTCTAAGGCTTTTCCATGCCATGTGCTGTGAAGCTTGTGTTTGGGACAAAGAAAGTATAAGCCACATGGCAAAAGGAATATAAAAAGGAGATGATGCAGCTGCCCTTTGTCTTCCATCCCATTTCCTGCCCCTGGAGCAACTTCTCTACACATTGAAGCATTGAATAAGGGACTGAACAACCCATCCAAGCTGTATTTATGTTCCCCAGCAAACTCACCAACACTGCTAAGAACCTGATATATGGACTTTGAAGTCTTATGTAGGTATCCGATTGCTTTACTATTTAACGACTCTCTTCTTGTTCTTTCTTTTCTCTTTATAATAAACCTTTAGTTTTAGATACTAAAGGACTGGCTGGCAGTGTGGTAGTTTGTGCAAGATCCAACTTAATATTGTCCTGGCAATGTGGCTGGCCCTTTGGGGTTCAGAAGAACATTTTGTATAGTGAGCAGAGTTTAAGTCACTTATCACTGTACTGGACCTAGATGCTGATTAGGAGCCAGAGAACTGGAATGCAACAAAGGGGGATGTGTGATTTGTTTTTGTGGGGGATCAGGAGCACACTTTGTGACTGGTTGGTGAATCTAACTTCAGTGTTGAACATCAGTTCTGGGAGAATATGCTCTTCTTTTTGCAGCCTTCCCTGACCTTGGCATTTTCAGTGAGGGCTATGCCAGGCACCCCGGGTCACACCAGCATTTATCAGCATGCACTCCAGCAATGTGCATTTTGTCAGCTGTAGCTGTAAATGAACAGTGAGGGATTAACTGTAGCAGCTTGGCAGAGCTGTGAGTGTGGTATGAAGAAAGGGGCATGTGAACCCCATGGGACCTCGTCTGCCCCATTTCAGTGCTGAGTGTTGTAAGTTGTGTCAGTAAATGTATACAAAGGTGTGTTCTTGCCATGGGGATTGTTAGCAGTCTGGTGGCACATAATGCTAGTGGTCTCCAGGGCTTAGTCAGGGGTAAGCGAAGGCGATGACTCAGAAGGAATCCTCAGGTTGAGGGTAAGGGGTGCTAACATTTTGCAGTCTGAGATGGTTGATGTAGAATAGGCTCCGTGCAGACCAGGCAGCTTCTGTTCACTACATCCGACCTAAACCCAAGTTTTCCCTTAGCAAAGAGAAGTGTTAGACTTTGTGCCTGGGGTAGGCAACCTGTGGCATGCGAGCCGATTTTCAGTGGCACTCACACTGCCTGGGTCCCGGCCACTGGTTTGGGGGGGCTCTGCATTTTAATTTAATTTTAAATGAAGCTTCTTAAACATTTTAAAAACCTTATTTACTTTACATACAACAATAGTTTAGATATATATTATAGACTTATAAAAAGAGACCTTCTAAAAACGTTAAAATGTATTACTGGCACGCGAAACCTTAACTTAGAGTGACTAAATGAAGACTCGCCACACCACTTCTGAAAGGTTGCCAACCCCTAGCCTGTGCTATACTGCTCCTGGGCTCTGTTCCCAGAGTGTTGTGTAGCAGGGGAGGGTGCTAGTGTGCGTGTCACTGGCAGGTTGGGGTGATGCTGAAACAAGACAGAGTTGAGTTTGCATTGTGGAGTGATGTGAAACTTAATTCTTCATTTCTCATTACAATAAGCTAGGGGACAGGAATTCTTACCCAGCGAGGTCACAGTCTCATAGTTCTCCTGCATGACGTCTCTGTAGAGGGCTCTCTGAGCAGGGTCCAGCAGAGCCCACTCTTCCTTCGTAAAATACACAGCCACCTCCTCGAAGATCACCGGTCCCTGAAAGAGCAAGAGTCCAACCCTCAGTAACTGCTGCCCCACTGATAACTCCGCTATTCATAGGGCAGCAGGGCCAGTCAAATGGAAGCTCTGAGAGGCTCACAATCAGCAGAGTCCCACCCCCACCCCACACAGAGCACCCAACAGGCATCAAGGTGAGGGGAGAAAGAGAGAGCCCCTCGTATCACCTAAAAGACACAGGGGTAGGTGTCTTCACATTCATCACACATCTCCTAGTCAGAGGCTGATACAGAAGATGGAGCCCAGGGCCCAGGGACAATTCCCGGGTGGGAATACCAACTCTCTCCTCATTACCAGCAACTGGATGTGAGGGGACAGGACATCACACAAACCTTCTTGAGCATGGCCCCTCAAATGTCATTGTAGCCCCTCATTCAGGATCCAGCACTGGGAGTCTGGCAAGTTTTCCCAACCAGTCCGGGGATTTGTTTCCTCTTCCACAAACCAGGGAATTTTCATCCCCAGCCTTATGGGTCTGTTCCTAGAGTCTAAGCCAAGTCCTAAAAGGTTTGTCACACCCTGTCTCCCTCCTTTCTCTACCATCGGCACTTCCTTCCCCCTCCCATCTCCAGACCACATTCCCCAGAAGCTCCCACGGCCTGTTCACCCACGAAAGCTCATGCTCCAATATGTCTGTTAGTTTATACGGTGCCACAGGACTCTTAGCCGCTTTTATATATTTACTGTTCCTCTCCCAGCAGCAACTACTCAATAATCCTTCCCTGAACTGGTTTGCTGACTGCCATTTCCATCTTTTGTCTCATGGGAGGGTTTGGAGAAAAATATGGATATTATTCTGTATTCTTGCACATCAAGAAGGGCAACTGGGGTGATATCAGAGCAGGCTTCAATTTAATTTCACATCAAAATTGCCCCCGGCTCTTTCCCTGCAGAGAGACACTCCAGATTCTGCCATGCTTGGAAAACGCTTGGTCACTTTATTACAGTGAAGACCTGGCCCCTCCCACCAGGACTAAACCCACCAAAGACATTTTTCAATCCTCCCAGTAACAAACTTTCTGAACCAAATGGTAGAACAGAAGAGAACCAAAGGAGTCACTTTGGGGGATTCCCCCACTCGGTCCCCAGGGAAGCATACTCCCAGGCAGGGGGAATAGGGAGACTCAGGAATTTGCTTTTCCTCCTTCTGCTCCTCCCCTTGTTTACAGGCAAGGGAATCTGTCCCAGGATGCTGCAATAAATATGTCTGGGCAGGTCAGAGATCTGGGAATCTCTCTCCCCACTTACTTCTCCCACTGCCCCTTTCAGTCTCTCTCCTCTTTCCCTTTTGATCTCCTTTCCCCTCTCCCTGCCCCTCAGGTTTGGACAGTCCCATTCCTGGGTCATTTTCTTCCCCATGGCTGGATCAGCTCCTGAAACTACTACTGAGAGCAGAGATGAGGAATGAGGAGAGGTTGTGCAGAATCTCTTTGCTGCCCATCCTCGGCACCTTCCTTGAGGTCTCTGGCTCAGGAGTTGATGTTGGCAGAGCGTAAGGCTGTCTTAGGAGACTTGTTCCAACTGGAGAAATTCCTCACCTTAGCTCAGCATAGAAGAAATTTTAAACAAAGTCACTCTCCAGCACAGATCCCACTGGAACAGAAGGAGCAGCTCAACTTGGGCTTCCAGATAACAGTGGAGGAAACAACAGCATCTCAGCCAGGAAGCTCAATCCAAGTCTCCTCAGTAGAGAGAGAGTTTGGCTTTTAAAAGACTTTAAATAAAATCAGAACAGAAAGCAATAGTAAAAATCAAGAAAGAAAAATACAAAACAACTGTCCATCCCTAAAACTATTAAGTGCATTTCCAGCAGCCCACCACTGAATAATGTGATCCAAATTATGCATGAGTAGAATATCTAAATTCCAAATGAAGGCAGAAATCCACTAAAAAATAAATTAAAAAATGAAGCCCATTGGCAATGCCAATACCAGATACTTTACATTGTCTGTTTTTCAAAATAGCTGTCTTTGCTTGACTCAAAATGACGTCCACAAGGCATATTACAGATCTATTTGTAAATCCTTACTTAATAGTAAAAGGAAATACACTATGAGAAAAATCAAGGGACTATAACCAAAAGATACCCTGAAGTACAACAAATAATGGGTGTAACCTGGAACAAGTAAGAAATAGATGAGAAACAGTCTCCCCCATGCCACAGGGCACACATGGACACATTCAGAGTCAAATGATGCACAACCTGGAGGCCATAACCCTGTGAAGAATTCTCCATTGGAGATCACCCATATGCTTCGCAATCAGAGGATTGTGTAGAGACCACCAGGCTGGATAGACGGAGTCTGCCGCCAGAAGCTGTCTTCTCCACATTGAACCAGGATAATCAATAAGCATTTGAAAATGCTGAATCTTTACCATAATCATATACAGGTATAGTGCTTTGGGGCCTAAGCTCTTAAAAGTACATCTGTAAGACTCACTGAAGGTAAGCAAATCGCCATGCCTATCAATGTCCCAATCCACACCAGGAGCAACAGGCAAGGAAATAGAAATGTGAGTATAATCGGGAATGGCTTGCTCAAAGAGGCAGTTGTCCAGACCAGCAACACTGTGCCTCCAATAAAAAAAAGAGAAAAATAGCAAATAGAATGAAAACCAAGCTTAGCAGCAATGGTATCTGCTGAGACCCATGCAAAATTAGAAAAAAAAAATCAAGTGAACTAATTTTCTTCCACCTGCTGCAATAAGTGCACCCTGAACTTTGCTATCCAACAGGTCCCACAAGAACAGGTTTTTTTAAAATATTTTTCAAGCTGTCCTACAACCCAGCATCATTATTGCCATGAAAGGCTTTTTCAAGTTCTGCAACACTCAGCTCTAACTGCTCCATTCTCTGGCAAAGGCCCAGGGTTGTCTGCTGCATACATATTAACTTTGCCACCTCCCACCATTGCCTCAAAGAAGGAAAGACATCCTTTGGAGGCAACCAGGTGCCACAAAAATACTTAAAAGTGTCCCCAAAATGAACATCCTGTACAAGGCAAGTGTTAAAATGCTAGTATGGGTGACAGTCTCCCACAGAGAGAAGAGAACACAAATGAGACCAAACACGATCTGAAATCCCAGCTGGGACAATGCAACTAGAAAGCAAATGATGAATAAACACATAAAAATGCCTGCCCAAGTGGGCCCTAGAGAAAGAACTGGTACTGGCACTCAACCAGCTGTACGGCTGGGCATAAGGTTGGAAATGCTGTCGCAACACTGACAGACCCTGGTCATCAGCAGGCAGGATCAAACCTGGGACTTCTGGAGCTCAGTGGTCTCAGTGCCACTAGATGGGCCAGAACACGACACCCAGGGGGTGTGTAGGTTATACTATCTCACATCAGTCAGATCAGCAACCTGTAAAAGAGCTGAAAGTCACTGAACAGACAGTGGATGAGGTTCCAGATGATTCCTATCCAATCTGTTGTTAAGAGTACAATTGAAATTGCTCCCCCCCGGCCCAAATTAAAATATCACTTGTCAAAAAACCAATTTGCCAAAAAAGCACCCGAATGCTGGGAAGAAGAAAAAAAAGTACCCTGTATTTCCCTACAGTAGGAGATTACACATTAATCAAAAAAAGATGATATTGCTCAAAAGTAGCTTGAACCATCAATGAAAGTCCTGGAACAACTGCCTGCAGAACCAGCCCATCTGCAAAGAGAAAGGCAACTCCCTCACTCTCGGTGGAACCATGACTCAGAAAAACCTCCCCTCTCCAATCAGAAAGCCAATTGGTTTGGTGCCTGCATCTGTGCAAGAGTCTTGCAGGAATGAAATGTCCACTTTCTTCTGAGACAGGTTTCAGAGTAGCAGCTGTGTTAGTCTGTATTCAATAAAAGAAAAGGAGAACTTGTGGAACCTTAGAGACTAACAAATTTATTTGAGCACAAGCTTTTGTGAGCTACAGCTCACTTCATCGGATGCATTCAGTGGAAAATACAGTGGGGAGATTTATATACACAGAGAACATGAAACAATGGGTGTTATCATACACACTGTAAGGAGAGTGATCACTTAAGATGAGCCATCACCAGCAAGGGGGAGGGAGGGGGAGAAGAAAACCTTTAGTAATGATAATCAAGGTGGGCCATTTCCAGCAGTTGACAAGAATGTCTGAGGAACAGTGGAGGGCCGGAGGGGGGAAATAACATGGGGAAATAGTTTTACTTTGTGTAATGACTCATCCACTCCCAGTCTCTATTCAAGCCTAAGTTAATTGTATCCAGTTTGCAAATTAATTCCAATTCAGCAGTCTCTCGTTGGAGTCTGTTTTTGAAGTTTTTTTGTTGAAGAATAGCCACTCTTAGGTCTGTAATCGAGTGACCAGAGAGACTGAAGTGTTCTCTGACTGGTTTTTGAATGTTATAATTCTTGACGTCTGATTTGTGCCCATTTATTCTTTTACGTAGAGACTGTCCAGTTTGACCAATATACATGGCAGAGGGGCATTGCTGGCACATATCACATTGGTAGATATGCAGGTGAACAAGCCTCTGATAGTGTGGCTGATGTGATTAGGCCCTATGATGGTGTCCCCTGAATAGATATGTGGGCACAGTTGGAAACGGGCCTGTAGGAGGCACACAATCACAGAGAGTGCTGCCTAGTGAGGAGGAAAGGTTTTTGGCAGGGTGTCTCCCTGTTGCAAGCACAGCCCGGTCCTTCAGTGTCCCTGCCACAAGGGTTTCCCGTTCTCCCCATGAGCACAGAAGCTCTGCGAGGCTGGGCCCTTGGACAGTCCAGGCCTTCCCCAGCTGGTCTTTCACTTAGGTGGGGACTTCTGGTAAAAGTAACACCCGGCAGCAACCCTGACCCCCTGAGCAGTGTGTTTCCTGACTGCACTGGCCAAACCAGCCTGCTTCACAGCGCCCTCAGAAACTGGGGCCCCCTCCATCATCCATGGCCACATTTTAATAGGGGGCTTTCCCCACAAGCTAGAGTCCCCAGCGAAGGCCGCGGATTCCACAGCAACAGGCTCCGCCTGCATTTCATAGTCAGGAGCCCCAGAACCAGTCATGCCATCTCCCCCAGCTTGTAAAGGGCATTGCCTCTGCAGCCCATTGGCCCCCCAGTCTCACCCACAGCCCCCTTGCTCTTTCCTCAGAGAAACACCCAGGTTCCCAGGCCCAGGGTCACAGCTCCTGCGGCAGCCCGCCTCTTTCTCAAGCACTGATTGATTAAACGTGTCAGACTCCCACCAGGCCCTCGCTAGCCACACACACTCCCCAGTCCTATACTTCAGGGACATGTTTGGAACCATTGTTTAAAATCATAAAAATCTGCTTATGGAAGGAGCAGACATGTCAAAACTCCAGGGCTTTACAGCCCCGGGGAATCCTCACAAGAGGGCTGGTGATTTCACCATAGCTTGCCGGGTCTCACGCCAGCTGCTCATTTCTTTACAAAGGAGGAACATGAGAGACAGTGACTTTAACAGATGATGATGAGAGGACAACAAGGACAAAAACACCAACAAGGACAAAAACAGCCCAGTCCTTCAGCTGGTTGGCTAAGACCCTGGATAAAATCTTATAAACAGAGCAGAAAGAGGGGAAATCGGTCTCCAATTCCATAAATCACAGAGGTCCCCCTTTTTGAGAAGCACAGTGATCACTGCCCAGTGGCAGCACCTGATATACTTCAGCACCCCTAGAAAAACGTCAATAAGATGCCAGAAATTTTTGCAGAATTGGGATGGCAGCCCACTGATCCCTGAAGCCTTGCCTGTAGAGAGTTGTGGGACTGCAACAGAGGGCTCCAGTAATGATAGCAGGGCAGCCAGACACCATTGCAGCTCTCCGGGCAGACAGGATAATCTCTGATGCAGCTCTGCCATTACCAGCATGTAACAGGCTTTGGGGACATACAGAGAGCTGTAAAAGGAAACAGCTGCTTTCCGGATCTCAGCAGGATCAGTCATCAGACGACCATCTGATAGCTAGAGAGAAGAAATCTGCTGATGGTCCATAGTCTTTTTCTCCATCCCCAGCCCCACAAGACAGCTTGGAGAAGCACCAATGTCAAGTGGGTGGATCAAACAGGCCAAAACCTGGGCCCTGTGCACCTTCTCTTCCAACAAACACCTCAGGCATTAATACTTCTCCTTTAGAGTTTGGGGAATCTGCACTGGCTCCCCATATCAGGCTTGCCATGAAGGCCCAAGTTATCCCATTCCCGGGTGCTCTTGGCCTGAGGCAAGGGCTGCGTGGCAGCCTGGGTGTACAGCCGGCAGAACAACTGGATCTGGAGTTTCCTGACAGCCCACCCCTAACGCTCCCAAATCACTGTGGATAGTGGGGTGAAATCTGAGCCCTTCAGTAGTATTAAAGCACCAATGGGAAGCCCAGGCAGAAAGAGGGAGATGCACTTAAGAGTCCCAATGATGATCAGACAAATGAGTGGGGGACAAGGAAGAGCGAACAGGTAAGGCTGTCATGAACTGGTAATGACAGAAACCCCCCTTGGTGAGGTTTGAAGGACTGACTCCTGCCAGGCAACTGGTGGAGTGTATGTGTGTGGGAGGGGGAGGGTATCTCTGGTAAGCTTTTAGCACGTGTGTATGTTCTTTTATTTATCTTTAAATACGTTCTTTCTGTAATGTTTTCACCTTAAGAATAAGTGTTTGCTCATAAAGCTTTGTGTGGCACCATATAACTGCAGACCATGATGCTGTTAACAGCAGCTGGAGAAAAAGCCGGGTACAGACACTGGTCTGTTCGGACAGTCTGGCTTGCTGGGAATATCACTATATAGGCAGGGCCGGTCCGGAGGGAGAAAGCAGCGGGTCTCTGTCCAAGTGAGGTGACAGCAAGGAGCCAGAAGCCTAAGCATTGGCCCTTGCTGGAGCAAGGAGGGGGACCACAGGTGCAGTTCCCTGAGCTGTGACACAGATTTGATACCAGTACCTGCACCCCTGCCAGCCATTCACACAGGCAGAGGGAGCCCTGGGCGATGCTTTCACAGGACAATGGAGGGCATGGAGGAGCCACAACAGTTAAGAAATTTCCATGCCCTGTCACTGGCCAATAACGGCCACTGACCCACCCCAGAGGGGGCTGTATCTCAGGGCTGGAGGAAGGAACCCTTCATGGAGACCATTTGTCATGGGGTTTGGGAATACTCTGGTCAGAGTCACTGAGCCATAGTCATATGGTTTAAGGCCAGAAGGGACCACCTGATCTTCTGGCCTGACCTCCTGTATATCACAGACCACCAGCACCACCCAGCATCGCACACTAAACCCAACAACTGACCTGAGACCAAAGTCTCACAGCCCACAGGAACCTAAACAATTCTGTGCTATGGGAAGAGGAGTGGAGGGACACAGGTGCACCAGTGCCAGAGGCCCCAGCAATGGCAAGGAAATGAATCAGTGAGATACACCCAAATAATCCTGGCAAGTGACCCGGCACCCCACATTCTAGAGAAAGGGGGAAAATACTCAAGGTCACTGCCAATCTGACCTAGGCAGACTCCACTGTGGTGATCAATTAGACCCTGGGCATGTGAGCAAGAACCCGCCAGCCAAACTCCTGCGAGAGGGAATGTTCGGTGCTATCACAGATCCCTGGCCCCACCCAGTGTCTTGTCTCCAGCCATGGCAGTCTCTGAGGCTTCAGAGGAAGAAGACAAAATAAATAAAAACCCAGAATAAGTGGGGTGAGAGAATCCCATCCTGACCCCAGCAGGGGGCTGGCTCAAGCTCTGAAGCATCAGCTTTTAGGAACATAAGAAATAAACTGGAACCCAAGGCTGTTCAGCCCAACCCCCACTATCACAAGCAATGCTGTCATACGATCCCACTCATAAACAGTTGGAGGGAGAGGACAAATCTAAGTTGTTTGCCCCCAAGGGAGTGACCCCCTCATCCTGCCCCATCTGGGGAAAAGGTAAGGGTCCAACCAACTGTCCGGTTAGCAGCTGGGAAACACTGATCCCCCAAATATGGGGAAGCCTCTGGCTTTGATGTCTACTAAACATGGGAGACGTCACTTTCATCAGCCAACATTTTAATGGAGATAAATGAGGAAACAGATGATTCTCAAATGAGAAGGGAAAATTTTAGGATATCAGCCCCACCCCCTGCAGCTTCCAATCTGGGGAATGACTCAGGAAAACAGGTTCCCCCCAAACAGGAGTTGCTACAATTAAATAAACATGGGGAAGACCTCTAAAATGGAGAGGGTTTTTTAATTAGTTTTTGATAACTACACAGAAAATAGCAAAATCGGAGATGTGATCTCAGTGTTCAGTAATTAAAGAGAAAAGGGAGGAAATCTGAGGAATTTGGGGTCAGTTTTCACAGATTAGAGAGGAAAGTGGGAAAATGTGAGGCTTTTATACAGGGTATATAAAAATTGGTGATTTTTATTTAATTTTTTAATGTTATTTAAATCAGATTCTTTTGATTTTATTATTTAAATTATGAGCTTTTCTTTTAAAAAAACCTGTTTAAAATGAATTTTGAATTTAATACACAATATTTGAAGGCCTAGCCTTATTATAATCTATTTAAAATATTAAAATATTTAAATAACAAATAAATATGATGAATCCAGGAGCCTCTATCAAACACTTGACATTAAAGGCTGATTTTCTATGTAAAGAAAGAATCAGGGGGAAAGCATCTAACTTTTGAGGTCAAGATTTATAAATACAGCACAGTAGATCATTAAGGGCTTCATCCTGGGGGCACCAGGGGCTGTGCCACTGGGTGCCACAGATTGGCAAAGTCATCACAGGTGCTGGAACAAAGCCTCTGACTCCAACAAAGAATGTAAACTGAAGTCTCTTTCAGGTATATTGGAACATTTTCCCAGGCTGACCTGAAATAATCAGTTTAATTCATTAACTAGAGTTAATTTCTCTGTTTAATAAATCATTTAGTTGTAAATGTGAAACATGTTTTGATAAAAAGTTTATGTATCCAAGACATTTAAGATTATTTAGATTAATAAAAATAAATTTTATATGCTGCTTTGTGTGTTTAAATTAAATTCTAGTTACCATCATAATGCAGCATAACACAGAATCACTGGCAAAAGTTAATTATCTATTAAATAAGCAATATATCATTCACCATTTTCTAATGTATTAAAAATGTACAATTAATAAAAATCTGAAAATGTTAAGCTATATAATGTATCTAGTTATAGTGTACTCTCCTTGGTAGCAAAAAGATGTACCTAATCTCAGTGGTGTTGGAACTAGGAGGGCTGAGGGTGGCTGCTACACCCCCTGGCTTGAAGTAGTAATAGCAAACACCAAATACAAATGCTTACAGTGTGTATGATAAACCCATTGTTTCATGTTCTCTGTGTGTGTATATAAATCTCTCCTCTGTTTTTTCCACCAAATGCATCCGATGAAGTGAGCTGTAGCTCACGAAAGCTTATGCTCTAATAAATTTGTTAGTCTCTAAGGTGCCACAAGTACTCCTTTTCTTTTTACCAAATACATAGTTTCCATGGTTTCCATCATCAGCACCCCCCACTATAAAAATTGTTCCAGCACCTCTGCCTAATCTAGTTTAAAGTGTCTATTTAGTTTTAAATCAACATGTTGTAATGGTTGTAGCAACCAAAGGGAATGCACCTTTCTTTAGACCAAACCCCCCTCCAACAACAACTACAAATGGAAAAGTTTATTAAACTTCAATGGTTTATATCAAGGCTTCCCACTGGGTTATTTAAATGATTATTTAAATTGCTGATTAAAATTACCTTCATTTAAATCAATCCACCCTGATTTTATATCAATGATCAATAATAGCTAAAGAGGCAAAATGAGTGATTTATCAATATTTTATCAACAGAAAGGAAAAGAGCAACAGCAGCAATAATTTTATTGTAATATTCAAGAATTTGAGAAAAGGACAAAATCTAATGAGATTTTTATGTTACTATTCTATATTTAGATTGGCAGGGAGAAATCTCCAGCACATTAAGGTAGTAATATAACTTCGGAGAAAGTGGGGCAAATGGGGGGGGGGGTATTTTATACCGATCTTTAGGAATTAGGGAGAAAAAATGGATCAAAAAATAAATAATTGACAATAAGAGAGAAAAACACCAAGATCTGAGGGCAATTCAATAATTACAGGGGAAAAGGGGGAAAGTTTGAAGGGATTCAATAGGAATGTTCAATAAATCAGAAAGTGATGGTTCCCTCCACCCCCAGCATTCACATGGGGAGCAGGGAGCCCTTTGTGTCACTCATGCGAGGGAGGGGGTTTACAGCAGGAGATGGGCAGGTGGCTGAGTTGGGGAGGAAACAGCAGCTGAGAGTGGATCCTCCAGTGGGGACATTGGCTCTCCCTTCCCCTCCTGTGCCCCTTTCAGGCCCTGTTGCTGGCAGAGACCGGCCACCCTACCATCCCCACCCCAGAGTCAGCCGTGTTTCAGGGCTCTCCCAAACAGCACCCACTAACCCCCCCCATCCCATTTAGGAAACAATTTCCCACCTAAACAAGGACAAACTGCTGCAGATAGAATGGGCAGGGGAAACCCACATATCTGAGGAGATTTTAAATTGAGATTTGAGAAATAGAAAGAAAATGGGTTAATATGTGGGAGGGTAAAAGGTGAATCCTTTGAGAGAAAAGTAGGGGGCGGGGAACCACATGATTTGACAGGTTTCAGAGTAGCAGCCGTGTTAGTCTGTATCCGCATAAAGAACAGGAGGACTTGTGGCACCTTAGAGACTAACAAATTTATTTGAGCATAAGCTTTCGTGAGCTACAGCTCACTTCATCGGATGGATTTGATAGTCATATTTGATCGTTAGAGAGAAAGGAGGAAGAAGTGGAGAGAATTTTTTTCAACATTTGAGGGGAAAGTGACAAAATCAGAGAAGCCCGCATTTAACTCCCCCCCCCCCCCCACACACACACACCTACCTCTTCCCCTGGTCTTCTCCCCCTGAAATCTCCTGCCTTCCCAGAGACAGTTCAGACTCCCCCAGTTCACACTTGCCTGGTGTCACGTATCAGAGGGGAAGCCGCGTTAGTCTGTATCCACAAAAACAACCATGCATCTGAAGAAGTGGGGTTTTTTTACCCCCAAATAAATCTGTTAGTCTTTAAGTTGCCACCGGACTCCTCCTTGTTCCAGCTCACAGGGTCTGTCCCTTCCCTCCATCTCTGGCTCATTGTTCATCCCTCCCTTCCCCACCCTCAGACAGGCAAGGGGGGGGCAGCTCTAGGGCCTCTTTCCCCACCTGCAGCCCCCGGGGTTTTGCCTGTCCAGCCGGTCCTGCCCAGAGCTGCAGGCTCAGCCAGAGCAGCGGCCAAGTCTCTGTTGCTCAGGCAGCTCCGACCCTAGCCGGGCCATTGACCGGGGGGGCTGGGACACCTGAGAACCCCTGGGGCAGAGAGTCACTTTCCTGCCCGTCCCCAGCAATTCCCAGGGGAGTTTCTCACTCACCTGCAGTCTGCTGCCCAGGGGGCTGGTCCCAGCTGGAGAAAGTCCCGCCCGGCTGGGCAGGGAGAGGTTAATGAGGGGCTCCCCCCAGCACAGACCCCATTGGGGTGTGGGGAGCAGCAGCTGCTCAGCCCCGGCTCCCGGATCAAAATGGAGGTAGCAGTGCCTGGGATTTTAGGAGCATCCACGCCCAGGTGTCTGTCTGGTCTCGGGGCTTTGTTCTGCCTGCTGCCCGCCTCCTTCCTCCCAGCACCCAACGCTCAGCGCTGCAACAGCCCCTTCCTGTGTCACCAACCCCGGGCCTGTCTCCGGCTGCTGGCTGGAGCCTCCTCTCTGTGTTTGCCAGGCGCAGAGCTGCTGCCCTGACTGCCAGCTGCAGGCAGGCTCTGGGGACCAGCTCCTGGTAGCCGCTGCCGGGGCCGAGCCGGAGAGAGTGAATGCCCTGGGGACAGGAACGTGACTCAGTCTCCCTGCCAGAGAGGAGAGGAAGGGGTGAGACAGGGAAAGAGGAGAAAGAAAGGAGCAGAAGGAAAATAAGCGGGTGGGCTCCCAGAAAGATGTAGCAAATGACATCTGAGGACATTGAGAAAGTACCTAGATAAAAAGAAAAGGAGGACTTGTGGCACCTTAGAGACTAACAAATTTATTTGAGCATAAGCTTTCTTGAGCAACGCATGGGATGAAGTGAGCTGTAGCTCCTGAAAGCTTATGCTCAAATAAATTTGTTAGTCTCTAAGGTGCCACAGGTCCACCTTTTCTTTTTACGGATACAGACTAACAAGGCTGCTACTCTGAAACCTACCTAGATAAACTATCACATAGTCACAAATATTAAAACCAAAACACTTTCGGACAACTGCGGTAAGTTTCGAAATTGTTTTGAGTGTACAAAGAGTATTAACTTCGGTTTTGTCAAATAAAAGGATTGTAGGCCTAGATGTAGATAGATAAACGTGTTCTAAACTTTCCAGCCTTAGTGTGGCTTGTTTAGTATCCGTATCAGAGTTTGAAAGAAAATGACATGTGAACGCTCTAGCTTAGCTTTATGATTCAAGCCTTTCCAATAACAAATACACACCTACGTACCCTGTATTAACCTGCCCTGACCTTGGCATTTTCAGTGTGGGCTACCCAGGGGAAAGGGGTGCAGGTTCCTGGGTGATGGGACTACAGGGGGTCATTGGCGGCTGTGATTGCAGAGCCCTTGGCCATTATCTTGATAAAGCATCATCACTCAGGAGAGGCTGAGGGAGCTGGGATTGTTTAGTCTGCAGAAGAGAAGAATGAGGGGGGATTTGATAGCTGCTTTCAACTACCTGAAAGGGGGTTTCAAAGAGGATGGCTCTAGACTGTTCTCAATGGTAGCAGATGACAGAACGAGGAGTAATGGTCTCAAGTTGCAATGGGGGAGGTTTAGATTGGATATTAGGAAAAACTTTTTCACTAAGAGGGTGGTGAAACACTGGAATGCGTTACCTAGGGAGGTGGTAGAATCTCCTTCCTTAGAGGTTTTTAAGGTCAGGCTTGACAAAGCCCTGGCTGGGATGATTTAACTGGGACTTGGTCCTGCTTTGAGCAGGGGGTTGGACTAGATGACCTTCTGGGGTCCCTTCCAACCCTGATATTCTATGATTCTATGATTCTATGATTGTGGCCATGGCAGTGTCACTGTGTGGGGCAGGATCCATGAGGGTGTGACTGTGAAGGGAGAGCTGTGAGGGGGGGAGCTATGGGGTGTCCCTGTGAGGGGGAGGGGCTGTGAGGCTATGGTCACTTCCAGGCACCCCCTGACCTGGGTGTTGAACTGCCCCCTTCCCCAGAGGGTGCTAAGTGAACAATGTAACTGAAGTCAACGTACTTAGATCTACTCACCGTGGCGTCTTCACGGCGGTGAGTCGACTGCTGCCACTCCCCCGTCGACTCCGCCTGTGGCTCTCGCGGCGGTGGAGTACAGGAGTCGACGGGAGAGCGCTCGGGGGTAAATTTATCGTGTCTAGACTAGACTAGACAAGATAAATCAACCCCCACTGGATTGATCGCTAGCCGCTGATTCGGCGGGTAGTATAGGCATACTCTAGGTCTTGGTTTAAGTTTTTCTGGAATCAGGCTTTTACCATATGGTGGTGGTTATTATGCAGTGATTCCTGTTTCATTTTTTAATTTTGCTATGGCCACCTTTTTCCATTTCTGTCCCCATTCTTCAGGTACAGGGTAACTACCTGAAGCTTGCTGTTGGCCACCAACAGGGGACGGCACATCTCTTTTTTGTCGGTTTTTTACCTCTGTTTCCAGTGTTTTATTTTGTTCCCATGCTTGCTGTCTCTGGACTGCTTGCCATCCTGCTAGGAGAGCGGGAGTGTTCCAGAGCTCTGTGGCTTCTCCTGCTACTTTTAACTCTTTCTTTGTTACTTGCCCCACCAATTTTGTGGTATGTTATCTTAGCCATTTAATAGCCATGGTTATAGTTTGCAATTTTCTACATTTCAAGGCTACAGTCTGCCCTAGCCTTACAAATTCCATTACATGTTTCTTCCCCACTATATTTTTTAAATTCAGATGGACCTCTTTTGCTAGCAACCCAGCATATCCATGCCTTCTAAAACTTTGTGGGGATTTTCAGGGAGAGGTTAAACGGGTTCCCTAATACATAGTTTTCTACCACGTTAGATTGTGATTCCTACAGAGAGCAGCTTGCTTAGTTACCAGATCAGCGGTTGGTGTCACCAATGTGGTCAGATGTTTGGCTGCGTGAGTGCGTTCTCCTTGTGTGGTGCCCCAGCTCTGTGCAGACAGCTGGCACAGCAGATCTCAAGTGAACTGCCCAATGACCACAAAATCTGTTAAGGTGTGAAGGCACTTGATCAGATTTATTGTCAACAAAGCATGGTCCTAGCTCCCTAGATCGATGTCTACAGTTATATCCATGAAAATGGATGCAGCTCAGTCAGTGGCAGGACTTCCGATTGCCCCCTTGGCTGGCCAAAGACACTCCCTCTGAGATCCATCTTTATACACCAGTACAAACAAGTTATGTGTTGCCCCTGACATATCAGTGTGCCATCCTCTGACGTATATGGGTGCCACCGATTGCCTTGTACCTGTTGGTTTGAGCAAAACCTCTCTATCCATCATGCTGTCATCCTGACCTTATCCTTAAGATGGGTCGGCGTGTTTCTGTTATCTCTGGTGAATGTGCTGTTATCGGGGTGTGCTGGTACTACCTTTCTGGAATGGGTTTGCTTGTGTATTCTTTTGCCTAGCACTACTTAGGAATGTATGTTTCTGCAATATCAGCCCTGTTCTTGCCAGATTCTGTGAGCAGGACCTGCCTCTTGCTCACAACTTAACTTTGCTTTATATCAGCACAGGTTTGACCACTTCTTTAGCTCAGGCCTCTGATACAAGGGCTTAAGTCGCAGGCTTTCTTCCTACTACAACTACTGCAATAACGTTTGTATAAAATATGCCCCTGAAGTATCATGTGGAAGCTAACAACATGCTGGTTATTAATGTCACTGTAAAATGCATGTGCTAACCTTAGATGTGACATTCTGAATTTCCTCTGTATGCTGTCACTAGAACTAACGGTGACACACAAGTATGCCCGAGACAAAGGAATGGGGGTTTGCTTCCGCTTACCTAAAGCTTCAAGCTAGACCAGCAGGGGTTCTCCTGAACCTGAACTCAGGAGACGGAGAACTAACATGGCTCCTGCACCCAGAGAGATACAGGAGACTGAATCTCCAGGTGGCTTTGCTGACGGGATGGGAATATTTACCCTAGTTATATTAACAAGCAGTGACACACTGACTCCGTCACAGAGCACTCTGAGGATGAGCCATGGTAGGAGCTGTGCACTGCAGAGAAACATCTCTCAGAGTTCACTGGTTGTTACTTGCTAGTTTGCTGGTGAGGAAGACAGGCTGGTGTAGCAGGAAGCTGGCACAATCTAGTCCAGTGGTTCTCAAACTTTTGTACTGGTGACCCCTTTCACATAGCAAGCCTCTGAGCGTGACCCCCCCTTATAAATTAAAACCACTTTTTTCTATATTTAACACCATTATAAATGCTGGAGACAAAGCGGGGTTTGGGGTGGACAGTTCACGACCCCCCCCACCATGTAATAACCTCGCAACCCCCTGAGGACTGAATTATTTTGTTTACACCAGGGGTAAAATCAGGAGTGAATTATTCAGAACCTCTGGTCTAGTCACCCTTGCTGAGGTAGAGAGGTAACAGTGGCTCAGAGCTCTGGGTAGCCCCTGCAGTGAGTTCCAGCAGGTGCTCATCAGGTCCAAGGAGGTGGTGAGAGAGAGGCGCATGTGTCATAATGAGAGACAGGGCTCGCTGCAAATCTTTCCCTTTCCTTTATGTCTGAGTGCCCCCCTCAGCTGACAGACCTTGTGCTTTTGCATCTCCTGGAGTGAAATTCTGAAATTCTCCCTTTCCTAGACCTTGGGTGACAATACCCTGTGTGAACAACTATCCCCTTTGGAGTAGGGAGTCCCTTTGCAAACTGCTCCAGTCCTGCTCATCTAACCCAGTTTGCAAGCCGGCTACTGCCAGCCAGTAGAATATCCAAAGTTCAGGCATTATCTCTTAAGAACCATTCATTATTTTTGCCAAGGGTGGATCATCTTGAGACATTCTTCTTCCGTTCCTGCTTGTTTTCCTCACAGATCTCCTATGAAATGAACCCAAATGATTCAGACAGTAAATATTGCAGGAACCAGGGCAACATACAGTATTCATCAATATTACAGAGTAGTTCCGGTTCCACCACAGGGGTTTGGAGAAATATGACTACGGGACACCTGCGAAGAGGAGAGGGTGGGAGGAAGGGGTTGTGGGAGCTTTGAGGGATGTGGAGCTGTGGGGGATCCCAGCCCATTCACACACAATTCCTGCCAGACCCCACTGAGTTAGAGCCTGAGCTCCATGAGCTCTGACGTTCCTCTAGCCCAGTTTCACTTTATTTTCCTTACTTTTCTCAAATATTATTATTCATACTCTTCCCTTCTTGCCACTGCACAATGCCTACCTCACTGCCCTCCACACACACCCCTTTTCCCTATCCATGTGGACCCCAGCCACTGTTCCTAAGTAGTTACATTCTTCCCAGTCACAAGACAACCCCTTTCCTGGGACAAATGTGTACTATCTTGGAGATGTCATAGGTTGGTAGTGAAACTTCTGCAGATTCATAGGGTCTTGCTTTCCCTTCCCCTTATGCAACAATCACAATCTCTCTTTCCTGCTGTTACCCACTTAATTTAGTGCACCCTGCCTATATTTTACCAAGGGCTGAAGGCGTGACCTGGTTAATTTATGACAGCCCGCTTATATCCTATTGAGGGCTTAAGGCATGACCCAATTAGCTGGCAGGAACCTAATAAAACCCCTTGCTTCAGGCAGTCAGGGAGAAGGAGGAAGGAGAGAGGACTGGAGCTTGGAGGTGTGTTGTGAGATTTGAAAGACCAGAAAACTCACTCCCCCAGCATCTAAGGAGCAAAGGTACCCCACCCAAGATGGAAGAGGGTAAGAACCTACAGGGGTTGAGAGGGGCTGTGACTCAGAGTGAGGAGCAAACCCAGACCCCTCCCCCGCTTCCCTCCTTTACCACCTTCCCAGGACACTAGCAGGGCCCTTGGAGCCCAAGAGTAGGGGCAAAGGGTGGCATATTAGCCATGTAAAAATCATTATGAGATGTTACTAAGATTAAAGCATCATCAAACCCAGTGTCACAATCACTGAACTTGCTCTGTCCTGATATTGTACCAGCCCTGAAAACAATGTGAGTCGAACAAAAGCCTCTCTCAGCATCGATGCATGTAGAAAAATCACGGGGCTTTAATTCTGTGGCCATTTTGTTTGATGACTTTCAACTGAAAGTGTCAGTATTTGGGAAAGAAACAGTATGTCCTTTGAGCAGTGGCTGCATTGACTTACTCTACAAAGCAAAGCCCAACCTGCCTCGTGTGCTGATGCAGCTGTCCCACACCCATCCTCATAGCCCCCAGTACCTGCTGATGCCCCCTCTCTGTACTGTCTAGTGCCTGTAATGCTGAGGGACTTCGTCTCCCTTCTGTTCTGAGAGACCCTCTATCCTGCCTTGAGTCTGGCTGTTACTGGTCCAGGGGGGCTTCTTCCAGGAGAGGATCACTGCAGGGGGTTGGTCCCGGTTTGCTTTTTCTTCAATCTAGCCATGTCCAGGGTGCCTATAACTGGGGTGCCTGAGCGCCAGGGCCCTGTGGGGAGCTGCCATTCACCTGCTCCTCATTTGGTCTCACCTTTCATTGAATCCATCACCCCAGACACATTGCACTACTGCCCAGCGTCCCTCCTGGGTGTAATCTGCCTGTATCTCTGCTCTTTAAGCACCAGACTCTCCTCCATTTCTTTGCTGGTCAGGATGTGCTGCTTTCTCTCCAGGATTCCCCCCCCAAGGAGCACAGAGTGGGATTTTCAAAGGCACCAAGCTCATTTAGGAGCACAAAGCCCACATGCCTTTCAGGGGACTGTCACTTACCCAGCACAGTGAGCACGACTCAAACCTACCCAGTAGAACCCTACTGCACTTCACAGCGGCCTCCTCCTCCACTCAGCCAGCAGCCAGGCCTAAGCAAAGTCTCCATACAAGGAAACAAGCTGGGGACACCAGGGACTGAACGCAGGACCCCCTATGTGCAATGCTCACACAGAACCACTGGGCTACAGCCACAGACCTGTTACATAGAGGCAGGCCACTCAGCTGGTGTTAAGCCCGACAGTCCCGCTAGAGTTCTAGAGTTTGTCCCTCATCCACTACATGGCTGGTGGACATCACTGGACATTTGAAAAGTGCCATCACACACAAGGTAACGCTGGCAGGGACACTCTCCAAAATGACACCCCTGTGCTGCGTGCTCTTAAAAATGGCTGCAGCAGTGTGGCATCATACACACCATGTGTGAGGTCATGCTGGCGGGGGAGGGACCATGCCATCCCCAGAAGTACCAGATGCTCCAGTGTTCTGGATATGTAACAGTGGCTCCCAGAGCCCTGCTTTTCCCTGAGCATCCTCTGGCCTCAGAGCCACATGGAAAGCAGATCCCCCGCCCCCTCCCTGGGAGCCCATCAATCTCTGCTGGGGGGTTGTGGCTCAGAGAGCGGGAGGAGTGTTCTTACAGCAAGTGCCAGGCCATGCTGAGTCAGAGACAAAGGCTGTTTGGGGGCAGGCTGGTTTATTGAGGGCTTTCCTTGCATTTCTGCTCAGCGCTAATCGGATCATTTCAAGTGGAGTGTGGAGGGGCAGCCCCAGAGCAGGGCTCTTGGTGCGGGAGAGTGATGGAGCATGCTTCAATGTCCGGGCTGCAGGGCTGAGAAGGACTTTCCCTCCACTCCCTTCTCCTGGCAGCTGGCGTTAGCTATGGCATCAACCCATCAGCACTAAGAGCAGGGGGCCTGTGTCACTGATGCTCTCCTTGGTCCCACCACTGGTGCCAGGCAAGGTGGACACAGAGGAGGAAGCAGCCTGATCCGAATGCAAAGGGATGAGGAACAGAGAGGCCCAAGAGACATGATCTGCTGAGGGAGACAGGGTGTTCGGGGGGGGGGGCAAAGAAGGGAACTCTGACGTGTGATGAGGTAGAGTGGGGGATGGATCGTACAGTCTCTACATTCCTCAGCAAATAGCTGTGCAACTCCCTGGCCAAATGTGGATCACATCTCTGACTAGTGGCTGGGCCGCCTACAGGTTAACAGCCTACTACTACCAGCTCCTTGGAGAACTCAAGTGGCAGAGGTCTGCAGGATGGACACAGAGGACCAGGCCTGCTGACAACACAAGTGGGGTTAATACAGCTCGCCAGGCTGGAATTTCTCTTTGTTCAATTTGTCTTCTTAAAAAAAAAATGTAGGAAATGACACATTAAAATGTCTGTTCCCTTTTCTGTGGGAGTCTTTGGTTATGAAGAGGGGCTTTATCTCCTAAGAAAATCCAGCAGCGCTATGGGTTGGTGCGGCACATGGAATGAGGATGACTGCTTCTGACAAAGCTTCTGCTCTACAATAATCTCTCTGCCTTTCTGCTAGCCCCAGATTAGACTGTTTGATACCTGACAAACCCCCAGCACGGAGTGGCCCCTAAGGTCAGGAAACCCCGAAAGAAGACGAAAATCAGCAGGACTTGGGGAGGTGACTCCTCTCTCAAAGGGGCTGGCAGACTCAAGCCAGGCCCCCCTAATCTAGTCCCCTAGGGACGGGGTTTCATTATCTATTTACCTGGTTGCCTGGATAGCCTACAGTCCTTTTGTGATGTCAGGGAGGGTTCTTAGCCCATCTGAGCTGCATAAGGAGCAGGGAGCAGAGGGGCTGGGCACTGTCTGGGTCTTCCTGGGTTTTTCAAACTGGTGCTTTGAAAATGGGTTCTCCATAGATCTGGGCACTAGCTCTTCCCCACTGTGAAGGAATCCAAGGAGATCAGCAGCGGAAAGTCAGATGGATACAGATGGACAGACTCATGGCAATGCCCCAATTGGCCCCTTTAACACACATACATTTACCTTGCCAGCGCCACATCCATTTCCAACCCTGAAGACCAGACCCCCCAACCTCATCCAGTCCTGACCAGGCACAACCCCAGGGCAATCCAGATGGAGGTGCAGGGTGGGCCTTCCCATGATAGTGAGAAGCAGAGCAAGTCTCTCTGCTCCTACACAGAAATACCCCCACCTAACTGACACCTCCTCACTCAGCCACATTGACCTCCATTCCCTACTCCCACAAGCC
This sequence comes from Dermochelys coriacea, assembly GCF_009764565.3. NCBI lineage: Eukaryota > Metazoa > Chordata > Testudines > Dermochelyidae > Dermochelys > Dermochelys coriacea. Next base: position 6,595,716 of record NC_050095.1, on the reverse strand, counting down.
TAGGTGGGGGAGCTCATTTTCCCTTGCAATGCTTCAAATCCCCTGAGGAGCAACTGGAGCGGAGATCAATGCCCTCCTCAGCTGCTCTCCTGTGGGAAACCAAAGGGTTAATCGACAGGTTGCAGATTCAGCTCCGAAGTGGGCCACTTTATCTCCACCCAGATTCTCTACATTTCTGCCTATATTGTTTATTGACAGAAACATGACTTAACATCCCTTTGAGACATTTTATTATAAAGAACAAAGAAAATCAAGAACATACATCACAAAGGCTAAACTATGATAAACGTAACTCAACTTATTATGGGTTGAACACACAGTTATCAAAGTTCAAGTTGAACCAGTAAATCAAGGAGTGAACAATGATATTGCTTTGGAATCAAGTCATCAGTTTAATCTAATCCTCAGATGAATACAACAGATAAACAACTCATCTATTTTAGAAGAGTAATCCAGTGAGAAGGCTGTCCATTTAGTCATAAACCCCAGTCAGAGAACTTCACCCTGGTAGCTCAAGCCACACTGAAACCAATGAATATTTCAATATTGATATCAAATGATTGTTCACATTTAAGCTACAAACTCAAAGCCAATTAAAGCTTCCACCTCAGATTTCACTGTCGTGTGACTAAATCCTTCTCCTTCCCACTCCAACACAGATACAGCCTTTATCAAGGCTGTAGTCAGTGGAAATGTAACAACTGCGACACAAAAGATGTGGGGAACTTTTCCTTCTGGCATCTTCCCAGTGTGGATTTTACAGGTGATCAACACAGATGTATTCATTGAACCACCCTGTCACACCTAGGATGATAGAAAGTTGGGGGGCATACCCCAGATTATACAAATGAATGAAAAAAAAATAAAGGAACAATAAACTACTAAAATAGCAGAGTTGGAGCGCTCCAGCTCTCTTATTCTGTCGACTCATGTGTAGTAGAAGACTTTCCCAGGTACAGGGAGACTAATCGATGTTGGCACAGCTTGTCATTGATATCATGATTTCCCTCCCCAGAGGGCATCAGTCTCTCTCAGATATCTTGTTGACCTGAAAGTTGAAGGACTTCAACCTTTATCTTGATTTTTGCAGTTGATGATTCTAGCTTACCCCGCTTTACAGTGCCTCCCCAAGATCTCGGAGCAAATCAGGTGTGAAGTATGCCTCAGATACCAACAACGTGGACAATCTGGTTGGAATGAGGCAGATCTTGGGCTAGCATAAGTTTGGAAAAGTCTCGTTTAACCCAGCCTTTTTCTCAAGATATGTATTGTGGCAAACCACATTCAGCATGAATGTGCAAAACCCAAAGATATCAAAAATGAAAGATCATCAAGATGAGTTTGAAAAGGTTTCCATAGACTGACCGCAGGGTTCAAAGTGTCTCAGCACCCATAAAAATAGCTATTTGGAAGGTTATTTTAACAGCAAAGCTACTCATTGCATCATGCATCCATCACCAAGTTTAAAAATAAATGTGGCTATATCATGAGAGATGTCATATCTTTCCTTTGCAAACAAGGGAAGTGGGGAACTCAGTGACCCTCACAATCTCCATGAGTAAAAGGTTAAAGTAAAACTTATCTCCTTAAGTAGTTTTCCTCTTAACAGAAATTTACTTTAAAGTTTATCAAAATAAATTTCATTTGAAATAGAAATAACTGAAGTCTATACCAGGTCTTTAATCTCATATACATCTCTCACATATTCCACCACCCCAATATTTAGACTGACACTAATTCAGAACTCTTTAGTCCAAAGGGGGTAAATTACATCAAATAAGCTTTTTCAGGATTAGCCACCATGTCTTATATTTCTAAAAAAAAAACCTGATAATTTCCAGTCTAATTTGAATGATCACATAATTAGTCTCTTACTCTAACTAATAATTAACTGCATGTTTAATTTAATTTTCATTGTCAACAGTAACATATTCAAAGATTACAAAACCCTATTATAGGTTTTACTTTTCTTTTCACTCCCCATTTCCACCCAGTGAACCCTTGAGTAAAGCTGTGGTTCTCCCCAACATTGGTGTCTCTAACTTGTGTGAGTTCATTTACCTGGGGATCACCTGCTGTAAGGGTTGGTGGAAGATGTCTCACACTAGGTGGGCAGGTTTGCATCATAAGGAAAAACACTTGTACTCTATTTTCACACTTTTTAATCTTTCAGAGTAGCAGGAGATGGTGGAGAAGTGATGCAAATGCATAAGAAACAAGAGCAAAACTAAGAGACAAAACCACAGAAACAGAACACAACATTTGTGTATGCTGCACTCTGAACTTGGAAGCTGATAAAGTCATTCCCTTGGTGGTTACAATCACTGGCACAGCACAGAAGTCCTTGCTGCCCAACCAGGAAAAGAGACTGGGATCCACAAGAAAGAAGTGTTCTCTGAAGATATCAACAGTTTTACTCTTTAGCTTATGACACTTTGGATCCAAATGGAAAAGGGCAATAATTCCAAATCTAACCATGGCATCCTCTGGAACTGTAATCAGTGACATTGAAGTAGTGAAGGGTGTTCTAAAAGCAATTTTACCTGGATCATAGTTTATCATAGCTTCCTTTTTGGGGGTGAAATCTGACCATCGGGTACCTGCTATATCTACCTGAGTTCTTGCCAAATCCTTGGCCTTGTTTGGGGTAAATTTATACTTCTCTGGAGTAGAATTCTTCACCAAACCATGCAATATTTCATCAGTGTTAGTGAGGATGGCATCTCCAAACAGGACAAATGTATTTCTTTAATCTGGTGGCACATGTCTAAATTAGATCAGAATCTCTGTAAACTAGGAGAGGTGGGATTTCTATTAAAAATAGATACTTTTCTGCAACTATCTCACATTCAAAACTGATTTACTTTTATACACATTTACAGCACCTACAAAGGGCGAGTTCAAAAAAACCCACCAATCTTATTTCCTCTGTATCTGCATAGTTAGGGACAATATCTCCCATGTTATTTGATTATGCAGGAGATATCTTCATAAGTAATCTTCTGTAAGGCCTGAGTCACAGCTGCTTCGGGGATCAAATACATGGGTATTTTGGCTAGTTTCAAGTCACTTACGGTGGAATTCTGATTCCAGATCATCTGAGACTATACTGACCTAAACTACTGAATATTACTGTGATCACATGCAGTTACTTCAGATAGTTGCATCCTTTGCATAGTCTGATGTTGTTCACCGTTTCAGAGTGGAGATTTAAAAATGCTACTTTTTTTTGTTAGCATGTCCAGTAGCTTGGAGTATGCTCTCCAGGTGACTGGAACTTTCCCTATATCATCATGGACGGGTAGGGAAAAAGGAAAATATAAAGTAAGAACATAAGAATATAAGTACAGCCATACCGGGTCAGAGCCCAGTATCCTGTCTTCCGATAGTGGCCAATGCCAGGTGCCCTTGGGGGAATGAACGGAACAGGTAAACACCAAATGATCGATCCCCTGTCACCCATTCCCAGCTTCTGGCAAACAGAGGCTAAGGACACCATCCCTGCCTATTTTAGCAAATCATCATTTATCTCAAAGTCCCCAAAAATAAATCTGAGCTACATTCTGTCAAACAAAATTCATATCCAGTTACGTAACCAAACAGACTTCAGAAAGAAAGAAAAACCCACATCCCAAGGAGGTATAAAACAATTTAAATTTCATATAAAGTGAAATTCCAGAGCAGGTTACATCTGATGACTCAGAATCAGGACAAGAGATTCTCCCCATTCTGTTTTCCTCTGATCTGTTCAAACCTACTTCACCCAGTGCAGTTTCATTATTATTAGTCATGTTATTTACTAAAGGTTTAACATCATTGTAATAGGGAAAACAGCCCAAATTTCCTCCTGCAAACAATCCTAACTCAGCGGGAAAAACCTCAGGAGTGACTTTGCCCATAGATGGAAACTGGGATTTCAATGCTGACTCATCACACTGTGTTTGGAATCCATTCAGATTCCCCTTCCAGGTTGGTGACACTTCACCTCCATCTCTAATGAGTCTGATTTAGGATCAAACAAATCAAAGGACAATTCCCAATCACAAAGGGCTACTAGGATGATTGGAGGAATGGAGAACCTACCTTACAAATGGAGAGTTAGGTCTGGTCTACACTACAGCCCAATATTGGTATAACTACATTGATTGGGGTGTAAATCCACAGCCCTGAGCGATATAGTAATACCCTTCCTCCCCTGTGTAGACAGTGCTATGTCAGTGGGAGGGCTACCACCTCTCAGGGCGGTGGATTAACTAACTTGCCAGCAGTTATGGGCCTATTACAGGAGTGAGTGCATGGGTTTCTCTGGCCTGCAATGTGCAGAGATCAGACAAGATGATCGCGATGGTCCCTTCTGGCATTAAAATTTGTGAAACTATGAAAGCTGAAGACACTCACATGACACTTTGGGAGTGGAGAGCTAAAATGTGAAGAACATAAACGTTACATAGCTCAGACAGAAGGTAAGAATGCTGGAGTGATGGGGAAGCATAGAATCCCTCCAACTTTTTCACGTGTCCCAGAGCCTGAAATGACACTTCCCTCTTCCCCCCTGCCCACTCCTGCTTCTGCTCTTTGTTATATTTAAATCTATTTTATATGAGAAAAAGGATACCAAAACAATTCTTATTCAGCACACCCCAGGGCAATGTATGTACAACTAGGAATGAGACAATCTGTGCCCAAGGGTGAATTTGGAGGCTCGAACAATCATTTTGCAGTGGAAAGAAGAGTATAAATTTGATCCTTGCTTAGACTTGGAAAAGGAGGTTAGGTCAGGACATGAGGATAACCCATGTACAGTGTCCAGATTATGTCCTTTCTGAAAGAGCAGTTACCTATCATGATGTAAAAACCTAACTCAAGCTAGCCAACTCCATTGAAAAGTGATGCATAGGACTATGGAGTTGACAGAAAGGATCATGGGATTCACCCCCAAAGGGGTGGAGCTGAAGAAGGCAAAAACAGACAACTCACCTAGAGGAGCTGAAATACCACAGTGAAGGAAATGGTGCAAATAGCTTTAAAGTTCACTATGGGAATGAGCAAAAATATTAAAGATAAAAAATTTTGTCGGCTCTAGACAAGTTTTTTATGGTGTTCCTCTCCCTTGTGGATTCTCTGATGATAAAGAAGAACGGAGCTCCGAGTGAAGCATTTCCCGCACTCACAGCATTCGTAGGGTCTCTCTCCGCTGTGGATTCTCTGATGTGTAATAAGGGCTGAGCTCTGAGTGAAGCTTTTCCCGCACTCACTGCATTCATATGGTCTCTCTCCACTGTGGATTCTCTGATGCGTAATAAGGGCTGAGCTCTGAGTGAAGCTTTTTCCGCACTCATAACATTCATAGGGTCTCTCCCCGGTATGGATTCGTTGATGTGTAACAAGGGTTGAGCTGCAGGTGAAGCTTTTCCCACACTCATGGCATTCATAGGGTCTCTCTCCTGTGTGAAGTCGCTGGTGTGTAACAAGGGTTGTGCGCTGAATGAAGGTTTTCCCACACTCACCGCATTTATAGGGTCTCTCCCCCGTGTGGATTCGCTGATGATATATATGGCCTGACCTGTCAGTGAAGCTTTTCCCACATTCACTGCATTTATATGGTCTCTCCCCTGTGTGGATTCTCTGATGCTGAATAAGGGTTGATCTGTCAGATAAGTTTTTCCCACATTCACAGCATTCATAGAGTCTGTCCCCTGTATGGATTCTCCGATGCCTAGTAAGAGCTGAACTTTGAGTGAATGTTTTCCCACACTGACTACATTCATAGGGTCTCTCTCCTGTGTGGATTCTCTCATGATTAATAAGGTCTGCACATCTATGGAAGTTTTTCCCACACTCAGTGCATGTGTTTTTTCTCTCTTCTGTGAGGATTCTGTGCTGACCTGTGGTTCCCTTGAGGTCCTTATGAGTTCCCTGAATATTAATGGATTTACTCACTTTCTCTTCTGGCGGATTTCCCTGCTGCCTCTCTGGTCTGTGCTGACTCTCCCAACTTTTTTGCTGCTCATGACTCCTGGACACATTCTGTTTGGATCTTTGCAACAATACCCCGTGCAGGTCCACATGCTCAGCCGCCTTCTGCTGAGGATTCTGCTTCTCATTATCACTCACCATCCCACCACCTGCTGGGATAGAGAGAGAAAAACCTCAGATGTAAGAATGGGAAAGAGGAGAGGAAACCAAAATAAGTGCTGGAGAAATGGGGAAAAAAATCAGGAAGTGATTCCCCCAAACTCTTCCCCTTAAGGGAAAGCGGAGGGGATCAATTCTGTTTCCACATCCTATTCAAACACTCAGGATGAAGGGAGGTCAGGGAAGGAACTACTGCCAGGTGTCAGCCAGGATAGGTAGGAAGCCATGAGAGATCTCTGCCCAGAAGACATTGCACCCGCTGGGGACAATCCTGGACTGAGAGTGTTCACAAGGTAGGGAATCCCAGCTCTTTCCTTCAGGCACTGAAAGTTTTAAGTAGGTTTAATGTTTCTTCACCTGTGCAGGCACCTCTCAGGATCTCTTGTTCCTCTGAGCCCTGGAGGTCTGAGACCCATGGCTCATCCCCTTGTTCCAGCTGGGAGATCACATCAGGTTTGGAAACTGGAAACTCTGCTCAGGGGAAGAAAACAAGTGAGATCAGATGAATTCATGGCACATTTGTCACAAAGAAATGTTGTATTGTTTTAAACCCAGCTCATTTTAAGGCAGTAAAAAACCAAAGCCAGCTCCCCAGATGAGCTAGACTCTCTGCTTCTGAGGGACTTAACTAACCCCATCTCTGCTGGGAACATACACAGCTAGACAGTCAACATCAAAGGTGCTCCTAAAACCCAGGTAAGGTAACTCCCTGTCCCTGACAGTGAAGACTCCAGAAAGAAAGAAAATCCCCCTAGAAATGCTTCTTACTGGTGGAGAGAAAACCAGAGACAATAAAAGTCACAAGAAGCTAGAACTGGTGAGCATGGGTTTGTGGGGTTCAGCACAGTAAGGAACAGCAGGGAGCTGTCATGTCCCAGAATGCAGTATGTCAGGGGTATTATTAAGGCTAAGATTTTGTCACCGCAGTCACGGAATCCATGAATTTCAGAGATCTCCATAACATTTTCTGCTTCAGCCCTGGGGTGACGGGGCAGGAGCTGTCAGAGGGACCCCCGCAGTTCCCAGCACCAGGGATGGCAAGGGGAACCCCACAGCTCCCCAGCCACCGTGGGCAGATCCCGCAGCTTACCAGCCACCACAGGTGGCAAGGGGAACTCTGGCGCTCTGAGACACCACTGGTGGCCGTGGGGGGGGTGGGGGGGGAAGAGCCACGGTAAACGGACCCCCAGCAATGATGGGTGCTGAACCCTCCTCCCTCCACATTTTGTCAGTTATTTTTAGTAAAAGTCAGGGACAGGTCACAGGCTTCTGTGATTTTTTGTTTATTGCCTGGGACTTGCCCATGACTTTTGTTAAAAATAACCATGACAGAATCTTAACCTTAGTATTATATGTATGGAAAGCACATTCTAAGGAAGTAGGGAATCTAGCAAGTCAGGTGTAGCAGAACGGAGTATGAATATCTCCCAGAGTGTGGTTAGGTCTACAGAATTAGTTTCAATAACTCAGAAACAACAGATTCTACTTCCTCTGGAAAAGGAGAATGTGAAAATGATGAATCAGGCCATGTGACTTTAGGAGGGACTGATTCAAAGATCCAAGAAGCCTACAGGGAAGACTGATTGTGGATGCTGCAGATGAGTCCCCAGAAGTTGCACTACCAACCAATGACATCATCAAGAAAGTGCACATTTGTGCCAGGGATGGGTCGTTCTGCTGCTGTGAGGAACAGAAGATGTCAGGAATGGTGGCTGGGTCACAGGGTGTAGGGAAGAGATGTGTGTGTTGGGGGGGAGGCCCACGGGGGGAAGCACTAAGTAGCAGAGAGAGGAGAAAGTGAAAATAACATTTGAAAAAGATATGTAAAATAAAGTGAAACTGGACTGTAATAAGAATGGAATGCAGGCTCTAAATCAAAAGGGTGTGGGCAGGGGTTCTGTGTTAATAGGCTAGGATCCCCCTAGCTTTGACCCCCAAAACCTTCCTTTCCTTATCTGCCATTGACCCCACACACTGCAGGCGCCCCTTGGTCCAATTCCTCCAACTTGCTGTGACGGCACTGGAGCTGGGGAATATTGATGAATACTGCATGATGACCTGGATATTGGGATATTTACCATGGGAATAAGTTGGTTTAGTTTAATAGGGGGCTTAAAGGAAAACAAGTAGGAAGGGAAGAAGATTGGTCCATGGTCCCAAAATTCGTACATCGCCTACTCCATGGCATCCCCATGGATTAGGATCCAATTGTGCTAAACATTCTACAGAGAACAAAAGGACAGTCTCTGCCCCAAAAGAGCTGACTAGCCAAGAACGGGACCAGAGACAGATGGAGACAGACAGATGGTGAACACAAGGAAACAAATAGGACAATGTTGGTCACTAGGGGTCTAGATGTTGTAATGTCATTGTAGGCATCACGGAGAAGGAGAATGTTAAGGAGGGTTGGGAAGGAGGAAACTGAGATAGTTTGTGGGATGTGCATGGGCAGCTCCACTCAAAGCACAAGGAGCAACATGGGAGAAGGCATGAAGAGAATTGTTTGAAAAGGTAACAAGTGGGTGATGGAGGTTGGCATCACGGGCTGTCTGGAGGTGGGAGTCAGCATCTCAACACAGAACAAGAGCTGACATGTCAGGAGGGGAAAGGCTGGGACGGGTTCTAGGAGTGAAGATAAGCAACTTGTCTGATATGCTAGAGAAGGGGCAGCAAGTGGAGGGATTCAAAGAGAGGGCTCTGTCCTAGATTGACTAGGTGTGATATGCCCCAGCCTTTAGTGTGCCAGACATAGCTGGAATATATTTGATGATTCTTAGGTTAGTCTGGTAAAGCAAAACTTAATAAAAAGCTCATTTTATCAGAATCATCTGCCCAGCTTTCCCAAAGACTCCTCCATTTCATCTCTCCCTGTCTCAGTCTCTCTGCCCTGGACAATATCAACCTTAAAGCTCCGTCTGTTCACAACTAATCCCTTTATGCCAAATTGCAGTCCCGCTAGGTTCCCAAATTCTGGGAACACCCTTGGCTCCCAGGTATTATGAGTCTATGTCCAGTCCTTGGGTCTCCCATTGTCTCTCCAGGGCACAGTTCTTGAAAGTGTATCTATGCCAAACTGCATAGACTTCCATTACTCCAACAGCCATTATTTCCCCTCTCCCAGAGGAGGAATTAACTCCATCACACCCAGTGGGTAAAAAAGCAAAGTCAGAGGGGAAGCTGAGTCATCCACCAGCTCTATTGTTATGGTTCAGATCATTCAAATCACTCTAAAATGCACATGCTTACTCAGATTATCTTGACATTTGCTGCTCCTCATGGGGATGAGGGGCATGGTTAGTGGGCCATATATGAGATTATTTGATGAAGAGGTACCTGAGAAAAAGTTCTCACCAAAAGAAGCTGTTTCCAAAGTCACTTTTCTGTACAGACCTGGGGCTCAAAGTATGGCTAATTGTCCCCTGATTCATCTCAACCACTTGGCATTAATCTCAGCTGCACATAGTACCTACTGTCTTTCTGGGAGAGCAAAATTGAAAAAGTAAATAACTAAAGAGACTGGAACTTCAGATTAGCATCAGCCAAATAGACAAGTAGAAGAAATAGAAATGCACATGTGAAGCAAGACTAAGGCGCTGCTAAGAACACAAAAACATTAAGAACAGCCATACTGGGTCAGACCAATTCAATCTAGCCCTTTCTTCTGACAGTGGCCAGTGTCAGGTGCTTCAGAGGGAATGAACAGAAGAGATAATCATCAAGCCAAGGGGAGCAGAACATAGTGGGAACCCAACTATTTTCTGGGGCAAGGGCTGGAGGAACCAACGAGGGGCAGAGCTCTTCTTGACCTGCTGCTCACAAACCGGGAAGAATTAGTAGGGGAAGCAAAAGTGGATGAGAACCTGGGAGGCAGTGACCATGAGATGGTCAATTTCAGGATCCTGACAAAAGGAAGAAAGGAGAGCAGCAGAATACAGACCCTGGACTTCAGAAAAGAAGACTTTGACTCCCTCAGGGAACTGATGGGCAGGATCCCCTGGGAAAATAACATGAGGGGGAAAGGAGTCCAGGAGAGCTGGCTGTATTTTAAAGAATCCTTATTGACATTGCAGGAGCAAACCATTCCAATGTGTAGAAAGAATAGTAAATATGGCAGGCGACCAGCATGGTTTAACAGTGAAATCCTTGCTCATCTTAAACACAAAAAAGAAAGAAGTGGAAGCTTGGACAAGTGACCAGGAAGGAGGATAAAAATATTGCTCAGGTATTCAGGAGTGAAATCAGGAAGGCCAAATCACACTTGGAGTTGCAGCTAGCAAGGGATGTTCAGAGTAACAAGAAGGGTTTCTTCAGATATGTTAGTAACAAGAAGAAAGTCAAAGAAAGTGTGGGCCCCTTACTGAATGGGGGAGGCAACCTAGTGACAGAGGATGTGGAAAAAGCTAATGTACTCAATGCTTTTTTTGCCTCTGTCTTCATGAACAAGGTCAGCTCCCAGACTACTGCACTGGGCAGCACAGTATGGGGAGAAGGTGACCAGGCCTCTGTGGAGAAAGACAGCTGCAGTGGCACAGGAGCTAGCAAATAGAGCTCTAAACAGGGGAGTTTGAGTGGGAGTTTGAAAGGGGAGTTTGTATTGTGGTGCTTGTTTGGGGTTTGCTTTTTCTGGGGGGGGTGGTCTTGTTTTTGGTGTGACTTGTGTTTCCCAGATTAACAGGACTTAGGTGGGAAGGCGATGACAGATACGGAGGCAGCTGTGGGAGTGACTCCTGTAGTGAAAGACACATTGAGGATGACTGGATGTGGAAGCTGTGGTATGTACATGATCCTGGAGGGGGACCTGGTAAGAGTTTTTTCTGCATGAAATGCCGTCTGATAGAGCTGATGGAGGAAAAGATCCGAGGTTTGGAGATGCAGGTGGAAAGTCTCGTTGAGTTTAGGAAGGGGTTTGAGCAGATGATGGAGCAAAGATATGAGGTATCTGAAGGGAAAAGCTCAGACTCACAGATGGAAGCAGGGCTGGGGAATTTTGAGGGGAGACTGGGTGAGGAAAGTGGTCAGTGGAAGCATGTGACTAAAAGGACCAGGCAGAGGAAAAGACGGGCTAGTGAAGGAGAAATAGAGCTTAGGAACAGGTTTGCAGAGTTGGAAAATGAAGAAGGGGCTCAGCAGGTACTTGTTGAAGGTGGAAGGGTAAGGAAGAAGAGAAGAGAGGCTAGTCCTATAGGAAAAGCAGAAGAGTCAAGGGAGACTACACCAAATATGAGCCCCAGGAGGATACAGGATGGGTTGAAGAGGATTATAAGGGAAAATAGGAATGGAAAGAACTTGCAGCCAGAGGGAAGAGGGGAGAGACTGGAAAATAGCACTGTCACCAGGAAAAGGCAGGTCTATGTGATAGGGGACTCTTTATTGAGAAGAACAGACAGGCCTGTAACTAGAGCTGATCCAGAGAATAGAAGGGTGTGCTGTCTTCCGGGTGCTAAGATACGGGATGTAGATCTGAGGTTGAAAAGGGAGCGGGAAAGAATCCCCTAATTATCCTTCATCTGGGAACAAATGATACAGCTAGATTCTCGCTGGAAAGTATTAAGGGAGACTATGCTAGGCTGGGGAAGACGCTTAAGGAAATTGAGGCTCAGGTGATCTTTAGTGGGATCCTTCCTGTTCCTAGAGAAGGGCAACAAAGGTGTGACAAGATTATGACTGTCAACAGATGGCTTAGGCAGTGGTGCTATAAGGAGGGCTTTGGGATGTATGGCTACTGGGAGGCATTCACGGACAGAGGACAGTTCTCTCGGGATGGACTTCATCTGAGTAGGGAAGGAAATAGACTTCTAGGATGGAGTCTGGCACAACTGATAAAGAGAGCTTTAAACTAGGAATTAGGGGGAGATGGTTGGGAGATGTCCAGGTAATCTCCACGCCCGATTTTAGCATTCAGAGGGAAGAAGACAAAGTAAAAAAGGATACAGCCGTGGGTAGGAGAATGTATATAAGGAGCGAGGGCGGTGTGGATACTAGTGTAATAGGTTATACTGGCTGTAGAATGACTGTGCCTAATAGGGTAGAAAATGTGAGCGAGGCCAAACAGCAAAAATTAAGATGTTTGTACACCAATGCGAGGAGCCTAGGTAACAAAATGGAGGAACTAGAGCTACTGGTGCAGGAAGTGAAACCAGATATTATAGGGATAACAGAAACATGGTGGAATAGTAGTCATGACTGGACTACAGGTATTGAAGGGTATGTGCTGTTTAGGAAAGACAGAAACAAAGGTAAAGGTGGTGGAGTAGCATTGTATATCAATGATGAGGTAGAATGTAAAAAAATAAGAAGCGATGCAATGGATAAGACAGAGTCCGTATGGGCAAAAATTACATTGGGGAAGATAACTAGTAAAGCCTCTCCTATGAGTGCTAGTGCTTGGGGTGTGCTATAGACCTCCGGGATCTAATTTGGATATGGATAGAGCCTTTTTTAATGTTTTTAATAAAGTAAATACTAATGGAAACTGCGTGATCATGGGAGACTTTAACTTCCCAGATATAGACTGGAGGACCAGTGCTAGTAATAATAATAGGGTTCAGATTTTCCTAGATGCGATAGCTGATGGATTCCTTCATCAAGTAGTTGCTGAACCGACTAGAGGGGATGCCATTTTAGATTTAATTTTGGTGAGTAGCGAGGACCTCATAGAAGAAATGGTTGTAGGGGACAATCTTGGCTCAAGTGATCATGAGCTAATTCAGTTCAAACTAAATGGAAGGATTAACAAAAATAAATCTGCAACTAGAGTTTTTGATTTCAAAAGGGCTGACTTTCAAAAATTAAGGAAATTAGTTAGGGAAGTGGATTGGACTGAAGAACTTATGGATCTAAAGGTAGAGGAGGCCTGGGATTACTTTAAATCAAAGCTGCAGAAGCTATCGGAAGCCTGTATCCCAAGAAAGGGGAAAAAATTCATAGGAAGGAGTTGTAGACCAAGCTGGATGTGCAAGCATCTTAGAGAGGTGATTAAGAAGAAGCAGAAAGCATACAGGGAGTGGAAGATGGGAGGGATCAGAAAGGAAAGTTACCTAATTGAGGTCAGAACATGTAGGGATAAAGTGAGACAGGCTAAAAGTCGAGTAGAGTTGGTCCTTGCAAAGGGAATTAAAACCAATAGTAAAAGGTTCTATAGCCATATAAATAAGAAGAAAACTAAGAAAGAAGAAGTGGAGCCGCTAAACACTGAGGATGGAGTGGAGGTTAAAGATAATCTAGGCATGGCCCAATATCTAAACAAATACTTTGCGTCAGTCTTTAATAAGGCTAAAGAGGATCTTAGGGATAATGGTAGCATGACAAATGGGAATGAGGATATGGAGGTAGATATTACCATATCTGAGGTAGAAGTGAAACTCAAGCAGCTTAATGGGACTAAATCGGGGGGCCCAGATAATCTTCATCCAAGAATATTAAAGGAATTGGCACCTGAAATTGCAAGCCCATTAGCAAGAATTTTTAATGAATCTGTAAACTCAGGAGTAGTACCGAATGATTGGAGAATTGCTAATATAGTTCCTATTTTTAAGAAAGGAAAAAAAAGTGATCCGGGTAACTACAGGCCAGTTAGTTTGACATCTGTAATATGCAAGGTCGTGGAAAAAATTTTGAAGGAGAAATTAGTTAAGGACATTGAAGTCAATGGTAAATGGGACAAAATACAACATGGTTTTACAAAAGGTAGATCATGCCAAACCAACCTAATCTCCTTTTTTGAAAAAGTAACAGATTTTTTAGATAAAGGAAATGAAGTGGATCTAATTTACCTAGATTTCAGTAAGGCATTTGATACCGTGCCACATGGGGAATTATTAGTTAACTTGGAGAAGATGGGGATCAATATGAACATCAAAAGGTGGATAAGGAATTGGTTAAAGGGGAGACTGCAACGGGTCCTACTGAAAGGAGAACTGTCAGGTTGGAGGGAGGTTACCAGTGGAGTTCCTCAGGGATCGGTTTTGGGACCAATCTTATTTAATCTTTTTATTACTGACCTTGGCACAAAAAGTGGGAGTGTGCTAATAACGTTTGCAGATGATACAAAGCTGGGAGGTATTGCCAATTCAAAGAAGGATCGGGATATTATACAGGAGGATCTGGATGACCTTGTAAACTGGAGTAATAGTAATAGGATGAAATTTAATAGTGAAAAGTGTAAGGTTATGCATTTAGGGATTAATAACAAAAATTTTAGTTATAAGTTGGGGACGCATGAATTACAAGTAACGGAAGAGGAGAAGGACCTTGGAGTATTGGTTGATCATAGGATGACTATGAGCTGCCAATGTGATATGGCTGTGAAAAAAGCTAATGCGGTTTTGGGATGCATCAGGAGAGGCATTTCCAGTAGGGATAAGGAGGTTTTAGTACCATTATACAAGGCACTGGTGAGACCTCACCTAGAATACTGTGTGCAGTTCTGGTCTTCCATGTTTAAAAAGGATGAATTCAAACTGGAGCAGGTACAGAGAAGGGCTACTAGGATGATCCGAGGAATGGAAAACTTGTCTTATGAAAGGAGACTTAAGGAGCTTGGCTTGTTTAGCCTAACTAAAAGAAGGTTGAGGGGAGATATGATTGCTCTCTATAAATATATCAGAGGGATAAATACAGGAGAGGGAGAGGAATTATTTCAGCTCAGCACCAATGTGGACACAAGAACAAATGGGTATAAACTGGCCACCAGGAAGTTTAGACTTGAAATTAGATGAAGGTTTCTAACCATCACAGGAGTGAAGTTTTGGAATAGCCTTCCAAGGGAAGCAGTGGGGGCAAAAGATCTATCTGGCTTTAAGATTCTACTTGATAAGTTTATGGAGGAGATGGTATGATGGGATAATGGGATTTTGGTAAGTAATTGACCTTTAAATATTCAGGGTAAATAGGACTAATCCCCTGAGATGGGATATTAGATGGATGGGATCTGAGTTACTACAGAAAATTCTTTCCTGGGTATCTGGCTGGTGAATCTTGCCCATATACTCAGGGTTTGGCTGATCGCCATATTTGGGGTCGGGAAGGAATTTTCCTCCAGGGCAGATTGGAGAGGCCCTGGAGGTTTTTCGCCTTCCTCTGTAGCATGGGGCATGGGTGACTTGAGGGAGGCTTCTCTGCTCCTTGAAGTCTTTAAACCATGATTTAAGGACTTCAATAGCTCAGACATAGGTGAGGTTTTTTTTTGTAGGAGTGGGTGGGTGAGATTCTGTGGCCTGCGCTGTGCAGGAGGTCGGACTAGATGATCAGAATGGTCCCTTCTGATCTTAGTATCTATGAATCTATGAAAGAAGTGGTTCAGGACTATTTAGAAAAGCTGGACAAGCACAAGTCCATGGGGCTGGATGCGCTGCATCCAACGGTGCTAAAGGAGTTGGCGGGTGCGATTGCAGAGCCATTGGCCATTATCTTTGAAAACTCACGGCGATCAGCAGGAGGTACTGGAAGACGGGAAAAGGATTAATGTAGTGCCCATCTTTAAAAAAGGGAAGAAAGAGGATCCGGGGAACTACAGGCCAGTCAGCCTCACCTCAGTCCCTGGAAAAATCATGGAGCAAGTCCTCAAGGAATCAATTCTGAAGCACTTAGAGGAGAGGAAGGTGATCAGGAACAGTCAGCATGGACTCACCAAGGGGAAGTCATGCCTGATTAACCTAATTGCCTTCTTTGATGAGATAACTGGCTCTGTGGATGAGGGGAAAGCAGTGGACATGTTATTCCTTGACTTTAGCAAAGCTTTTGATATGGTCTCCCACAGTATTCTTGCCAGCAAGTTAAAGAAGCATGAGCTGGATGAATGGACTATAAGATGGATAGAAAGCTGGCTAGATTGTTGGGCTCAACAGGTAGTGATCAATGGCTCCATGTCTAGTTGGCAGCCAGTATCAAGCGGTGTGCCCCAAGGGTCGGTCCTGGGGCCGGTTTTGTTCAATATCTTCATTAATGATCTGGAGGATGGCGTGGACTGCACCCTCAGCAAGTGTGCAGATGGCACTAAACTGGGAGGAGTGGTAGATATGCTGGAGGGTAGAGATAGGATACAGAGGGACCTAGACAAATTAGAGGATTGGGCCAAAAGAAATCTGATGAGGTTCAACAAGGAGAAGTGCAGAGTCCTGCCCTTAGGATGGAAGAATTCCATGCACTGCTACAGCCTAGGGACCGAGTGGCTCGGCAGCAGTTCTGCAGAAAAGGACGGAGGGGTTAGAGTGGATGAGAAGCTGTATATGAGTCAACAGTGTGCCGTTGTTGCCATGAAGGCTAACGGCATTTTGAGCTGTATAAGTAGGAACATTGCCAGCAGATTGAGGGACGTGATTGTTCCCCTCTATTTGACATTGGTGAGGCTTCATCTGGAGTACTGTGTCCAATTTTGGGCCACACACTACAAGAAGGATGTGGAAAAATTGGAAAGAGTCCAGCGGAGCGCAACAAAAATGATTAGGGGGCTGGAAGATATGGTTTATGAGGAGAGGCTGAAGGAACTGGGATTATTTAGTCTGCAGAAGAGAAGAATGAGGGGGGGATTTGATAGCTGCTTTCAGCTACCTGAAAGGGGGTTCCAAAGATGATGGATCTAGATTGTTCTCAGTGGTAGCAGATGACAGAACAAGGAGCAATGGTCTAGAGTTGCAGTGGGGGAGGTTTAGGTTGGATATTAGGAAAAACTTTTTCACTAGGAGGATGGTAAAGCACTGGAACGGGTTACCTAGGGAGGTGGTGGAATCTCCTTCCTTAGAGGTTTTTAAGGTCAGGTTGTCAAAGCCCTGGCTGGCATGATTTAGTTGGGGATTGGTCTTGCTTTGAGTAGGGGGTTGGACTAGATGACCTCCTGAGGTCCCTTCCAACCCTGATATTCTATGATTCTAAGTGATCCATCTCCTGCTGCCCATTCCCAGCTTCTGGCAAACAGAGGCTAGGGACACTTCACAGCATAGCCTATCTACCATGAGTTTATCTAGTACTTTTTTAACCCTGTTATAGTCTTGGCCTTCACAACATCCTCTGGCAAAGAGTTCCACAGGTTGACTGTGCATTGTGTGAAAAAATACTTCCTTTTGTTTGTTTTAAACCTGCTGTCTATTCATTTCATTTGGTGACCCCTAGTTCTTGCGTTATGAAAAGAAGTAAATAACACTTCCTTATTTACTTTGTCCATACCAGTCATGATTTTATAGACCTCAGTCATATCCCCCTACTTATTGTCTCTTTTCCAAGCTGAAAAGTCCCAGTTCTATTACTCTCTCCTCATATGGAAGGTGTTCCATATCCCTAATAATTTTTGTTGCCCTTTTTTGTACCTTTTCCAATTCATATATATATATATTTACCACATCTGTACGCAGTATTCAAGATGTGGGTGGACCATGGATTTATATAGAGGCAATATGATATTTTCTGTCTTATTTTCTATCCCTTTCTTAATGATTCCCAACTTTCTGTTCGCTTTTTTTGACTCCCGCTGAACATTGAAAGGATGTTTTTAGAGAATTATCCACAATGACTCCAAGATCTCTTTCTTGAGTGGTAACAGCTAATTTAGACCCCATCATTTTATATGTACAGTTGGGGTTATGTTTTCCAATGTGCATTACTTTGCATTTATCAACAATGAATTTTGTCTGCCATTTTGTTGCCCAGTCACCCAGTTTTGTGATATCCCTTTTGTGGCTCTTAGCAGTTTGCTTGGGACTTAACTATCTTGAGTAGTTTTGTATCATCTGCAAATCTCACCATTTACCCCCTTTTTCCAGATCATTTATGAATATGTTGAATTGGCCTGGTCCCAGTACAGACCCTGGGGACACCACTATTTACTTCTCTCCATTCTGAAAACTGACCATTTATTCCTACCCTTTGTTTCCTATCTTTTAACTAGTTACCAATCCACGAGAGAACCTTCCCTCTTATCTCATGACAACTTACTTTGCTTAAGAGACTTTGGTGAAGGATTGTTGCAGGGTATACTTGCTCCGCACTGGACAGGAAAGAGTTAACCCCATGCTTTGAGCAGAGGAAACCACAATCCTTTGCCATGGCTGGGCATCCTATAACAATTGCTGCAGTATAAAAGGGAGCATCCCAGCTCATTCTAGGTGGATTGCCAGAGAGAGAGGACGCACCTCGCAGGCTGCAGCCTGGGAGCAGCTGGACTCCCAGGCCATGGGAGCCAGAGGTGCTGAGACCCCAGCAGATGCCCAGATACCTGCGGATGCCCAAGGGAGGCCACAGCCACCAGGAGCAGTGCAGGCTGAGCAACCCAGAGACTCTGAAGATGTCCAGACCACAGCATCGGGGAAAAGGGAAGGAAGTAGCCCAGGGTAACTTGACAGTGGACCAGTTAGTGAATTAGATCTTGAGTCAGAGTGTTTCGGCCAAATCCCTGCTGACTCAGTGGCATGCATGCTTGCCACTGCCAGGGCCCTGAGCTGGGACCCTGTGGAGAGGGAGGGCCCAGGTCTCCCTACTCTGGCTGCCAAACCCTCACCCCCAGGGTAGTGACCCACTTCCACGACTCTGACCATTAGGATGCATAGCCCTGTTGAGGAGGGCAGCCTTATTGACTCTGGCTGCCACGCTGCATAACCATGTTGAGGTGATCAGCCATACTGACTGTGGCCATTAGGCCATACTGTCCTGACATCAAGGCTGACTGTACTGACTCTGACCATTAAGCTGTATTGCCCTGACAGCGAGGGCAGGCAGACGGCCTTAATCGCAGGACTGCGACATCCTTGCCCCACCCCAAAGGGGGACAGGGTGTACTTGCCCTGTGACAGGGACCTTGTCAAAGGTTCTCTGAAAATCTAAGTACACTATATCCACTGGATCACCCTTGTCCACATGCTTGTTGACCCCCTCAAAGAACTCTAGTAGATTGGTGAGGCATGATTTCCCTTTACAAAAATCATGTGGACTCTTCCCCCAGCAAATCATTTACATCTATATGTTTGATAATTCTGTTCTTTACTATAGTTTCAACCAATTTGCATGGTACTGAAGTTAAGCTTATCAGCCTGTAATTGCTGGGATTGCCTCTGGAGCCTTCTTTAAAAAAATTTCATCACATTAGCTATCTTCCAGTCATTGGGTACAGAAGCTGACTTAAATGATAGGTTACATACAACAGTTGTTAGTTCTGCAATTTCACATTTGAGTTCCTTCAGAACTCTTGGGTCCCGAGGGGTTCCAGCAATCTGTTCTCACAATAATTGGCTGGCTCAAAGAGACATGCATGCTGTGGCCATTGAACCTAAGCTACACCATACTTTTCAGTTTCAGCCTCACCACTGACAGCTTTCTTTCATACTGTGGCAGTTCCTTTGGAAGTTTTGCATTGATACCAATATTTCTAGATTAAGAGCAATATTTCAAAGTGCTCTAAGACCAGTTTGCAGACTCTGGCCTGGACTCCTGCGGTACTCCTGCATGGTACTGAGTGACTCTGGGCTGACAGTGTGGTAGTTTGTGTAAGATCCAGCTTAATACTGTCCTGGCAATGTGGCTGGCCCTTTCGGGTTCAGAAGAACATTTTGTATAGTGAGCAGAGTTTTTAAATAATTTATCACTGTACTGGACCTAGGTGCTGATTGGGAGCCAGAGAACTGGAATGCAACAAAGGGGGATGTTTGATTTGTTTTTGTAGGTGATCCGGAGTACAGATTGTGACTGGTTGGTGAGTCTAACTTCAGTGTTGACCATCAGTTCTGGGACAATATGCTTTTCTTTTTGCAGCCTGCCCTGACCTTGACATTTTCAGTGAGGGCTATGCTAGGCACCCCGGGTCACACCAGCATTTATCAGCATGCACTCCAGCAATGTGCATTTTGTCAGCTGTAGCTGTAAATGAATAGTGAGGGATTAACTGGAGAAGCTTGGCAGAGCTGTGAGTGTGGTATGAAGAGAGGGGCATGTGAACCCCAAGGGACCTCGTCTGCCCCATTTCAGTGCTGAGTGTTGTAAGTTGTGTCAGTAAATGTATACAAAGGTGTGTTCTTGCCATGGGGATTGTTAGCAGTCTGGTGGCACATAATGCTAGTGGTCTCCAGGGCTTAGTCAGGGGTAAGCGAAGGCGATGACTCAGAAGGAATCCTCAGGTTGAGGGTAAGGGGTGCTAACATTTTGCAGTCTGAGATGGTTGATGTAGAATAGGCTCCGTGCAGACCAGGCAGCTTCTGTTCACTACATCCGACCTAAACCCAAGTTTTCCCTTAGCAAAGAGAAGTGTTAGACTTTGTGCCTGGGGCAGGCAACCTGTGGCATGCGAGCCGATTTTCAGTGGCACTCACACTGCCTGGGTCCCGGCCACTGGTTTGGGGGGGCTCTGCATTTTAATTTAATTTTAAATGAAGCTTCTTAAACATTTTAAAAACCTTATTTACTTTACATACAACAATAGTTTAGTTATATATTATAGACTTATAGAAAGAGACCTTCTAAAAACGTTAAAATGTATTACTGGCACAAGAAACCTTAAATTAGAGTGACTAAATGAAGACTCGCCACACCACTTCTGAAAGGTTGCTGACCCCTAGCCTGTGCTATACTGCTCCTGGGCTCTGTTCCCAGAATGTTGTGTAGCTGGGGAGGGCAGAGTGCTAGTGTGTGTGTCACTGGCAGGTTGGGGTGATGCTGAAACAGGATAGAGTTCAGTTTGCATTGTGGGGTGATGTGAAACTTAATTCTTCATTTCACATTACAATAAGCTAGGGGACAGGAATCCTTACCCAGCAAGGTCACAGTCTCATAGTTCTCCTGCATGATGTCTCTGTAGAGGGCTCTCTGAGCAGGGTCCAGCAGAGCCCACTCCTCCTTCGTAAAATACACAGCCACCTCCTCGAAGATCACCGGTCCCTGAAAGAGCAAGAGTCCAACCCTCAGTAACTGCTGCCCCACTGATAACTCCGCTATTCATGGGGCAGCAGGGCCAATCAAATGGAAGCTCTGGGAGGCTCACAATCAGCAGAGTCCCACCCTCACACCAAACAGAGCAGCCAATAGCCATCAAGGTGAGGGGAGAAAGAGAGAGCCCCTCGTATCCCCTAGAACAGTGCTTCTCAAACTATCTGATGTGGCAGACCAGCAATTTTTTTTCCCCCCAATGTGCCAGGGACCGGTACCATATTTTTGCCATATTATTATAGTTTTTGCATAGGCACGTAGCACATCAGAAAAACTAAGATTCTTCACTGTATTGATTGGAATGGGAGTGTGGCACAGATGCTAAGATGTTCCCATTTAAATACATTGAAGACTGACTGAAAGGCTGTGCGTCTGTGTGGATAGTTAAAAATGATTATTTGTTTACAATTCAAGAAAATATTATTTGGGCATTTGTAGTTAATATTAATTTATATCGGAAACAATATAATGAATACAATAAAAGTTGGCAGACATTTTTATTTATGTTTATTTTGTAAACAAATACAAATAAAAAAATATTAAAAAAAATCAAACCAGCAAAGTCTCCTAACAAAGATATTATAAAAAAATTTATTAACACAATAATAGACACGTTAAAACCCTAACCTTTACTAATGTGAAAGGTGAGTCTGCTTCTTCGTTGTCAGTTTATCCAGTCGTGGCTCAATTGAGGACAGTGCCACATGCAATGGAGAATGACTATCCATACTATTCTGTACTTTGTCTTAATGACACTCATGGTTGAGAAATCAGTCTCACAGAGGTATGTTGAAGGAAATGGGAGAAGAGTTTTCAGAGCAATTTCAGAAAGCTCAGGATATTCTGCTTTCACTTTTATCCAAAAGGAAGCAAGCGATGTTGTAGTTTCGAAACTAATCTTCAATCTTTCATCAGCAGCCAGCTCCAACAATTTATCCTCCATAGTGACAGTTAAGTCATCTTTCAATGGAAAGGACAGATTTTGGATCCATCCAGTCCCTTTCCGTGGTTCTTCTTCTGCTGGAAAGTAAAACTCAAAATGTTCTGCCAAATTCGTCAAGTGTTCACTGATGACATTTCGTAGAGATGTAACATCAAGGTCTTCACCTGCATTGTGATGATTGTTGCTAAGTTGTGAAACATGTCATAACGATCTTTTGACACTCGACTCGTCCATGCTTTTAGCTTTTGTTTCTGTCCGTCAATCATGTCTGCCATTGTAAGACACAGAGCCATCCTTCCCTTCATGGAGGTGTTGAGATCATTAAAGATGGCAAAGATATCAGCCAAATAAACCAGCTTGGCTATCTAATCCTCATCTTGGAACAATTGTGACCAATTTGTTTTCTTGTCATGAAGAAACTCGGCAAACTCGTTTCGGAGCTCAAATACTCTTGACAGGACTTTTTCTCTCGATAACCAATGTACATTGGCATGCAATAGGAGCTGTTTATGATCAGCTCCCATATCATCACATAATACAGTGAACAGTCTCGAATTTAAAGCATTCACCTTTACATGGTTCACAGTTTTTATGACTTCGCTGAGCACACTGTTTAGTTCTGTTGACATTTTTTTTGTTGCAAGACTTTCTCAATGAATGAAGCAGTGCATTGACTTGCATTCGGGTGCAAGCACCTTAATCTGGGTAACCACTCCAGAATGCCATCCTGTCATTGTGGCAGCACCTTCAGAACATACGCCTACAAAAAACTTGAAATCCAACCCACATTTGTGAAAAATGTAGTCACTCACAGTCTTGAACACTTCAGAACTAGTTGTTTTTGTTGGTAGTGAAGCAGAAACAAAAACTCTTCCTTCAAATCACCCTCATGTTCAAAGCACACATAAACCATCAGAACTGCCGTATTAGCAACGTCTGTACATTCATCAAGCTGCAAAGAGAAGTACTTTGCTAATGTAATCTGTCCTATGAGCTGATCTTCCATATCGTGAGCCAGATCATGAATTCATCGAGCTATAGTGTCATTTGAAAGTGGCACCTGAGCCACTTTCTTTGCTGCTGGTTCGCCCACTATTTCCATGCAGACATCTTTAATCCAGCTTATCACTGGTGTCTCACTGATTGTGTATGGCTTTTTAGCTTTAGCAATGCAAAGCGCTACTTTATAAGACAGGTTTCAGAGTAGCAGCCGTGCTAATCTGTATTTGCAAAAAGAAAAGGAGTATCTGGGGTATTTTAGAGACTAACATTTATTTGAGCATAAGCTTTCGTGAGCTACAGCTCACTTCATCGGATGCATTCTCGCAAAGCACAAGTATTTGTGTGTGACACTTCAAAGATCTGTTTCTGATGACCTTTTAAATCAACATGCTTTCTTTCTTTTGGCTTTGAACTAATTTAATTATGTTTTGTATTTAAATGCCTCGAGCTTTGACGACTTCATTGCATTGTTAGCCAACACATCGCCACAAATAACACACTGCGGTTTTGGCACTCCACCATCATTCCTGGCTACAAAACCAAATTGAATGTACGAGGAGTCTATTTCCGAGTAAAGCTAGTACGAATTCTTTTTGTTGACAATACTTCAGTTTCATTTACATTGCTGTCATCTGATTCAGAATTACTTGCGTGTTCAGCAACTGGATGTCTTTGCTTGATAAATATGTCGATTGGGCCTCACTTTGCCATCTGTAAATTAGGCATAAAAATAATTAATATAAATTCTATTACCCTGGGTATATACTTAATTTATGATATTAGGATGAAAGCCGAATAAATGCAGTGGGAATGCTTTTATTGAGAAATATGTGCAGGAGAACGTTGATTAATAGGGTAAGTAATGTTAGGATAAGAAGATAATTAAATTTTAAAATTAAATTGCAAACAGGATAATAATTGGAAAGTTAAGATGGTTTGAACATATGGAAAGAATGAATAATGAATGTCAAAAATAAGATTTACCTGTCTGAAAGATACAGAGTGAGAAAGCGAGGAATTTCGAGAACTTCCTGGCGAAACTCGCAAGTTTGATTCTAGAAGAGGGGAAGGCTATATGTAAGAACAATGAGAGCATGTATGAAATGATATATGGATATGGAGGAAGCGAGGATGTTATGCTCATACAAAGCACATGGGATCTTTTCAGGGGGAAAAGGCAAATACGCTGCATTTATTGAAAATACAACAGTTAGCATATGCTTTTCAGTCTCTCTCTCACACACGGTCCTGCCAGTTGTTGTTTATAGTTACCAGTTTTTTGTAGTTTGAGTCAATCTAATGGCCAGTTAGATTGAGCACGAGTGAGGAGCTGGGCTCTGTCAGTCGCGATCCGATGCTCCAAGGCTTTGCAGGACTGAACCCAGAGTTCCATGGCAAAACACCCCAGCTTTATAGTTGTAAATTCCCATTTCAGTCCATGCATTTTGCAACGTCATCCTGTAATCATTAGTCCTTAAGTGGTATTAATCTTGGGGTTTTCTGCTGTTATCATTTGATGGTTATTGTTGGGCTTCCCATCGTTATCTCCTATTTGTTGTCTTGCCTTCAGTGGTGCCTGTCTCACCTCTGAGGTCGTCAGTGCTGCTAACACGTTTAGCATCCGATACAATGGATGTTTTCTGATTGTCTCCTGGTCTTTCTAAATCTCTCACTTTTTCTTTCAGAGTAGCAGCCGTGTTAGTCTGTATCCGCAAAAAAAAAAAAAAAGGAGCACTTGTGGCACCTTAGAGGCTAACAAATTTATTTGAGCACAAGCTTTTGTGAGCTACAGCTCACTTCATTGGATGCATGCAGTGGAAAATACAGTAGGGGGATTTTATATACACAAAGAACATGAAACAATGGATGTTACCATACACACTGTAACAAGAGCGATCGGGTAAGGTGAGCTATTACCAGCAGGAGAGAAAAAAACAAACCTTTTGTAGTGATAATCAAGGTGGGCCATTTCCAGCAGTTGACGAGAACGTGTGAGGAACAGTAGGGGTGAAAAATAAACATGGGAAAATAGTTTTACTTTGTATAATGACACATCCACTCCCAGTTTTTATTCAAGACTGATTTAGTGGTGTCCAGTGGAATAAAGACTAGGCTTTCACACCTTATCTTTTCCTGATGCCTCATTCCTCATTCACACAAACAATCTCTCACAGAAACCTTCCAAGGTATACTGACAGTAGTATTTTATATTCAGCAGAATACATTGTAAATCAATCCTTGCTAAATCTTATAACTAAAACAATTCACACTGGGGCTTCAGGCCCTCAACATTTCTCTAATCTATTTATCATAGACACAATACAAAATCCTGTCTCTTACTAACTAAACTTTATAACAGGTCCTAATTGTAATGCATATTGGAAACAGGATCCCAGTCTTCTGACAGCCTCAGAAACAACTCTGACATCATAATCTAAAAGGCTGACAAAGGAGGTGCTGTCGTCATCATGAATAGGTCGGAATATGAACAAGAGGCTGCTAGGTAGCTCTCCAACACCACTTTCTATAAGCCATTACCCTCTGATCCCACTGAGGGTTACCAAAAGAAACTACACCATTTGCTCAAGAAACTCCCTGAAAAAGCACAAGAACAAATCCGCACAGACGCACCCCTGGAACCCCGACGGATATTCTATCTGCTACCCAAGATCCATAAACCTGGAAATCCTGGACGCCCCATCATCTCAGGCATTGGCACCCTGACAGCAGGATTGTCTGCTTGGCTATGTAGACTCCCTCCTCAGGCTCTACGCTACCAGCACTCCCAGCTATCTTCGAGACACCACTGACTTCTGAGGAAAGTACAATCCATCAGTGATCTTCCTGAAACACCATCCTAGCCACTATGGATGTAGAAGCCCTCTACACCAACATTCCACACAAAGATGGACTACAAGCCGTCAGGAACACTATTCCCGATAATGTCACAGCAAACCTGGTGGCTGAACTTTGTGACTTTGTCCTCACCCATAACTATTTCACATTTGGGGACAATGTATACCTTCAAATCAGCGGCACTGCGATGGGTACCCGCATGGCCCCACAGTATGCCAACATTTTTATGGCTGACTTAGAACAACGCTTCCTCAGCTCTCGTCCCCTAATGCCCCTACTCTACTTGCGCTACATTGATGACATCTTCATCATCTGGACCCATGGAAAAGAAGCCCTTGAGGAATTCCACCAGGATTTCAACAATTTCCATCCCACCATCAACCTCAGCCTGGACCAGTCCACACAAAAGATCCACTTCCTGGACACTACAATGCTAATAAGCGATGGTCACATAAACATCATTCTATACCGGAAACCTACCAACTGCTATTCCTACCTACATGCCTCTAGCTTTCATCCAGATCATACCACACGATCCATTGTCTACAGCCAAGCTCTACGATATGACTGCATTTGCTCCAACCCCTCAGACAGAGAAAAACACCTACAAGATCTCTATCAAGCATTCCTACAACTACAATACCCACCCGCTGACGTGAAGAAACAGATTGACAGAACCAGAAGAATACCCAGAAGTTACCTACTACAGGACAGGCCCAACAAAGAAAATAACAGAACGCCACTAGCCATCACCTTCAGCCCCCAACTAAAACCTCTCCAACACATCATCAAAGATCTACAACCTATCCTGAAGGATGACCCATCACTCTCACAGATCTTGGGAGACAGGCCAGTCCTTGCTTACAGACAGCCCCCCACAGCAACCACACGCCACACAACAGAACCACTAACCTGGGAACCTATCTTTGCAACAAAGCCCGTTGGCAACTGTGTCCACATATCTATTCATGGGACACCATCATAGGGCCTAATCACATCAGCCACACTATCAGAGGCTCGTTCACCTGCACATCTACTAATGTAATATATGCCATCATGTGCCAGCAATGCCCTCTGCCATATACATTGGCCAAACTGGACAGTCTCTATGTAAAAGAATAAATGGACACAAATCAGACGTCAAGAATTATAACATTCAAAAACCAGTCGGAGAACAATTCAATGTCTTTGGTCACTCGATTACAGACATAAAAGTTGCAATTCTTCAACAAAAAAACTTCAGAAACAGACTCCAACGAGAAATTGCTGAATTCCTGGAATTAATTTGCAAACTGGATACAATTAACTTAGGCTTGAATAATAACTGGAAGTAGATGGGTCATTACAGAAAGTAAAACTATTTCCCCATGTTTATTCCCCTCCCCTCCCCCGCGACTGTTCCTCAGACATTCTTGTCAACTGCTGGAAATGGCCCACCTTGATTATCACTACAAAAGTCCCGTCCCCCACCGCTCTCCTGCTGGTAAGAGCTCACCTTATCTGATCACTCTCCTTACAATGTGTATGGTAACACCCATTGTTTCATGTTCTTTATGTATATAAATCTTCCCACTGTATTTTCCACTGAATGCATCCGATGAAGTGAGCTGTAGCTCACAAAAGCTTGTGCTCAAATAAATTTGTTAGTCTCTAAGGTGCCACAGGTATTCCTTTTCTTTTTGTGGATACAGACTAACACGGCTGCTACTCTGAAACCTGTCATTCCTTTCTGTTATTCAAAAAGGGTGGCTGGCAGAATGAAATCAAAGTTTACATCGATTCTTATAGTACAATTAGTACAATTATAAAATCCTGCTCCTACAAGGACTGTCTATTTGGCTATAGGTGTGTGGTGCTCAAGAAGGGAAACTGGGGAGATTTCAGAGCAGGCTTCAATTTAATTTCACATCAAAATTGCCCCAGGCTCTTTCCCTGCAGAGAGACACTCCAGATTCTGCCATGCTGGGAAAACACTTTATTACAGTGTCAGTGTCAATTTATTACAGTGCAGACCTGGCCACTCCCACCAGGACTAAACCCACCAGAGATATTTTTCAATCCTCCCAGTAACAAACTTTCTGAACCAAATGGTAGAACAGAAGAGAACCAAAGGAGTCACTTTGGGGGATTCCCCCACTCGGTCCCCAGGGCAGCATACTCCCAGGCAGGGGGAATAGGGAGACTCAGGAACTTGCTTTTCCTCCTTCTGCTCCTCCGCTTGTTCACAGGAAGGGGAATCTGTCCCAGGATGCTGCAATAAGTATGTCTGGGCAGGTCAGAGATCTGGGAATCTCTCTCCCCACGTACTTTTCCCACTGCCCCTTTCAGTCTCTCTCCTCTTTCCCTTTTGATCTCCTTTCCCCTCTCCCTCCCCCTCAGGTTTGGACAGTCCCATTCCTGGGTCATTTTCTTCCCCATGGCTGGATCAGCTCCTGAAACTACTACTGAGAGCAGAGATGAGGAATGAGGAGAGGTTGTTTGTGCCAAATCACTTTGCTGCCCATCCTCGGCACCTTCCTTGAGGTCTCTGGCTCAGGAGCTGATGTTGGCAGAGCGCAAGGCTGCTTTAGGGGACTTGTTCCTAATGGAGAAATTCCTCACCTTGGCTCAGCACAGAAGAAATTTTAAGTAAAGTCACTTTCTAGCACAGATCCCACTGGGACAGAAGGAGCAGCTCAACTTGGGCTTCCAGATAACAGTGGAGGAAACAACAGCATCTCAGCCAGGAAGCTCAATCCAAGTCTCCTCAGTAGAGAGAGAGTTTGGCTTTTAAAAGACTTTAAATAAAATCAGAACAGAAAGCAATAGTAAAAATCAAGAAAGAAAAATACAAAACAACTGTCCATCCCTAAAACTATTAAGTGCATTTCCAGCAGTCCACCACTGAATAATGTGATCCAAATTATGCATGAGTAGAATATCTAAATTCCAAATGAAGGCAGAAATCCACTAAAAAATAAATTAAAAAATGAAGCCCATTGGCAATGCCAATACCAGATACTTTACATTGTCTGTTTTTCAAAATAGCTGTCTTTGCTTGACTCAAAATGACGTTCACAAGGCATATTACAGATCTATTTGTAAATCCATACTTAATAGTAAAAGGAAATACACTATGAGAAAAATCAAGGGACTATAACCAAAAGATACCCTGAAGTACAACAAATAATGGGTGTAACCTGGAACAAGTAAGAAATAGATGAGAAACAGTCTCCCCCATGCAACAGGGCACACATGGACACATTCAGAGTCAAATGATGCACAACCTGGAGGCCATAACCCTGTGAAGAATTCTCCATTGGAGATCACCCATATGCTTCGCAATCAGAGGATTGTGCAGAGACCACCAGGCTGGATAGACGGAGTCTGCCGCCAGAAGCGGTCTTCTCCACATTGAACCAGGATAATCAATAAGCATTTGAAAATGCTGAATCTTTACCATAATCATATACAGGTATAGTGCTTTGGGGCCTAAGCTATTAAAAGTACATTTGTAAGAATCACTGAAGGTAAGCAAATCGCCATGCCTATCAATGTCCCAATCCACAGCAGGAGCAACAGGCAAGAAAATAGAAATGTGAGTATAATCGGGGATGGCTTGCTGTGATGGAGTAGAGCAGATTGACCTGGGAATATTGCAGGGGAGTTTTATTGGGACAGTCTGCATTGGCGATGGGATACCAGGGTGTCACTTCACTTGAGGGATGATACCTGAGCCCAGGAGGGGGGTTGGGGCCAGGTGACACCTTTTGTCCGGGAAACTGGACAAAGGCTGGAGGAGGAACCAGGGGGCAGGCGGGGTGAGACGGCTGGAGGGGGTTTTCAGGTTGGAGCTGGCTGGGGAAACGGAGGGATCCCCAGGGCTGGGGTCTACGCTCCCTTCCCCCCAGAGGGACCTGACTGAGGACTCCTGTTTGTACCTACAAGCTCTGTTTTGGATTGTGTTCCTGTCATCTAATAAACCTTCCATTTTACTGGCTGGCTGAAAGTCACGGTGAATCACAGGAAGAAGGGGGTGACTCCGTGACACTTGCTCAAAGAGGCAATTGTCCAGACCGGCAACACTGAGCCGCCAATAAAAAAAGAGGGAGAGAGAGAGAGAAACCAGCAAACAGAATGAAAACCAAGCTTAGCAGCAATGGCCTCTGCTGAGACTCATGCAAAATTACAAAAATAAATCAATTGAACTCATTTTCTTCCATCTGCTGAAATAAGTGCATCTTTGCTATCCAACAGGTCCCACAAGCACTGTTATTTTTTAAAATATTTTTCAAGCTGTTCTACAACCCAGCATCATTACTATCATGAAAGGCTTTTTCAAGTTCTGCAACACCCAACTCTAAGTGCTCCATACTTTGGCAAAGGCCCAGGGTTGTCTGCTGCATATACATTAACTTTGCCACCTCCCACCATTGCCTCATGGAAGGAAAGACATCCTTTGGAGGCAACCAGGTGCCACAAAAATACTTAAAAAAGAGTCCCCAAAATGAACATCCTGTACAAGGCAAGTGTTAAAATGCTAGTATGGGTGACAGTCTCCCACAGAGAGAAAAGAACACAAATGAGACCAAACACGATCTGAAATCCCAGCTGGGACAATGCAACTAGAAAGCAAATGATGAATAAACACATAAAATCCCTACCCAAGTGGGCCCTAGAGAAAGAGCTGGTACCGGCACTCAACCAGCTGTACAGCTGGCATAAGTTTGGAAATGCTGTCACACATCAGTCAGGTCAGCAACCTGTAGAAGAACTGAAAGGCACTGAGCAGACAGTGAATGAGGTTCCAGAGGATTCCTATCCAATCTGTCATTGAGTACAATTAAAATCCCACCCCCACAAATTAAAATATCACTTGTCAAAAAAACAATTTGCCAAAAGAGCACCCAAGCGCTGGGAAGAAAAAAAAAAGTAGCCTGTATTTCCCTACAGTAGGAGATTACACATTAATCAAAAAAAGATGATATTGCTCAAAAGTAGCTTGAACCATCAATAAAAGTCCTGGAACAACTGCCTGCAGAACCAGCCTATCCGCAAAGAGAAAGGCAACTCCCACACTCTCGGTGGAACCATGACTCAGAAAAACCTCCCCTCTCCAATCAGAAAGCCAATTGGTTTGGTGCCTGCATCTGTGCAAGAGTCTTGCAGGAATGAAATGTCCACTTTCTTCTGAGACAGGCACTCAATCACAGAGAGTTCTGCCTAGTGGGGAGGGGAGGTTTTTGGCAGGGTGTCTCCCTGTTGCAAACACAGCCCGGTCCTTCAGTGTCTCTGCCACAAGGGTTTCCCGTTCTCCCCATGAGCACAGAAGCTCTGCGAGGCTGGGCCCTTGGACAGTCCAGGCCTTCCCCAGCTGGTCTTTCACTTAGGTGGGGACTCCTGGTAAAAGTAACACCCGGCAGCAACCCCGACCCCCTGAGCAGTGTGTTCCCTGACTGCACTGGCCAAACCAGCCTGCTTCACAGTGCCCTCAGAAACTGGGGCCGCTTCCACCGTCCATGGCCACATTTTAATAGGGGGCTTTCCCCACAAGCCAGAGTCCCCAGCGAAGGCCGCGGATTCCACAGCAACAGGCTCCGCCTGCATTTCATAGTCAGGAGCCCCAGAACCAGTCATGCCATCTCCCCCAGCTTGTAAAGGGCATTACCTCCCCAGAGGCCTCTGCAGCCCATTGGCCCACCAGTCTCACCCACAGCCCCCTTGCTCTTTCCTCAGAGAAACACCCAGGTTCCCAGGCCCAGGGTCAAGGGAGGAGCCACAACAGTTAAGAAATTTCCATGCCCTGTTACTGGCCAATAACGGCCACTGACCCACCACAGAGGGGGCTGCATCTCAGGGCTGGAGGAAGGAACCCTTCATGGAGACCATTTGTCATGGGGTTTGGGGATACTCTGGTCAGAGTCACTGAGCCATAGTCATACGGTTTAAGGCCAGAAGGGACCACCTGGTCTTCTGGCCTGACCTCCTGTATATCACAGACCACCGGCACCACCCAGCATCACACACTAAACCCAACAACTGACCTGAGACCAAAGTCTCACAGCCCACAGGAACCTAAACAATTCTGTGCTATGGGAAGAGGAGTGGAGGGACACAGGTGCACCAGTGCCAGAGGCCCCAGCAATGGCAGGGAAATGAATCAGTGAGATACACCCAGATAATCCTGGCAAGTGACCCGGCACCCCACATTCTAGAGAAAGGGGGAAAATACTCAAGGTCACTGCCAATCTGACCTAGGCAGACTCCACTGTGGTGATCAATTAGACCCTGGGCATGTGAGCAAGAACCCGCCAGCCAAACTCCTGCGAGAGGGAATATTCGGTGCTATCACAGAGCCCTGGCCCCACTCAGTGTCTTGTCTCCAGCCATGGCAGTCTCTGAGGCTTCAGAGGAAGAAGACAAAATAAATAAAAACCCAGAATAAGTGGAGTGAGAGAATCCCATCCTGACCCCAGCAGGGGGCTGGCTCAAGCTCTGAAGCATCAGCTTTTAGGAACATAAGAAATAAACTGGAACCCAAGGCTGTTCAGCCCAACCCCCACTATCACAAGCAATGCTGTCATACGATCCCACTCATAAACAGTTGGAGGGAGAGGACAAATCTAAGTTGTTTGCCCCCAAGGGAGTGACCCCCTCATCCTGCCCCATCTGGGGAAAAGGTAAGGGTCCAACCAACTGTCCGGTTAGCAGCTGGGAAACACTGATCCCCCAAATATGGGGAAGCCTCTGGCTTTGATGTCTACTAAATATGGGAGACGTCACTTTCATCAGCCAACATTTTAATGGAGATAAATGAGGACACAGATGATTCTCAAATGAGAGGGGAAACTTGGTTTTTAGGATATCAGCCCCACCCCCTGCACTTCCCATATGGAGAATGACTCAGGACAACAGGTTCCGTCCAAACAGGAGTTGCTACAATTAAATAAACATGGGGAAGACCTCCAAAATGGAGAGGGTTTTTTAATTAGTTTTTGATAACTACACAGAAAATAGCAAAATCGGAGACGTGATCTCAATGTTCAGTAATTAAAGAGAAAAGGGAGAAAATCTGAGGAATTTGGGGTCAGTTTTCATAAATTAGAGAGGAAAATGGGAAAATGTGAGGCTTTTATACAGGGTATATAAAAATTGGTGATTTTTATTTAATTTTTTAATGTTATTTAAATCAGATTCTTTTGATTTTATTATTTAAATTATAATGAGTTTTTCTTTTAAAAAATAAACCAGTTTAAAACAAATTCTGAATTTAATACACAATATTTGAAGGTCTAGCCTTATTATAATCTCTTAAAACATTTAAACAACAAATAAATATGAGGAATCCAGGAACCTCTATGAAACACTTGACATTAAAGGCTGATATTCTATGTAAAGAAAGAATCAGGGGAAAAGCATCTAACTTTTGAGGTCAAAATTTATAAATATAGCAGAGTAGGTCATGTTCTGTATTAAGGGCTTGGTCCTGTGGATACCAGGGGCTGTGCCACTGGATGTCATAGAATGACAAAGCCACTGACTCAAAGAGACACCAACAAGAAATGTAAGCTGAAGACTCTTTCACTCAGGTATGTTGGAACATTTTCCCAGGCTGACCTGAAATAATCAGTTTAATTCATTAACTAGAGTTAATTTCTCTGTTTAATAAATCACTTTGTTGTACATGTGAAACATGCTTTGATAAAATAAGTTGATGTATCCAAGACATTTAAGGTTATTTAGTTTAATAAAAATAAATTTTATATGCTGCTTTGTGTGTTTGTGTGTTTAATTAAATTCCAGTTACCATCCTAATGCAGCATACCACAGAATCACTAGCAAGTTAATTATCTAGTAAATATGCAATATCATTCACCATTTTCTAATGTACTAAAGATGTATCTAATCTCAGTGGTGTTGGAACTAGGAGGGCTGGGGGGAGAGGGGGTTACTGCACCCCCTGGCTTGAAGTAGTAATAGCAAACACCAAATACATAATTTCCATGGGTTCCATCATCAGTAACTCCAGTATAAAAATTGTTCCAGCACC
Organism: Dermochelys coriacea; assembly: GCF_009764565.3. Classification (NCBI taxonomy): domain Eukaryota; kingdom Metazoa; phylum Chordata; order Testudines; family Dermochelyidae; genus Dermochelys; species Dermochelys coriacea. The sequence goes on along the minus strand of NC_050095.1, from coordinate 6,561,850 downwards.
TCTGCCTAATCTAGTGTAAAGTGTCTATTTAGTTTTAAATCAACATGTTGTAATGGTTGTAGCAACCAAAGGGAATGCACCTTTCTTTAGACCAAACCCCCCTCCAACAACAACTACAAATGGAAAAGTTTATTAAACTTCAATGGTTTATATCAAGGCTTCCCACTTGGTTATTTAAATTAGTATTAAAATTGATGATTAAAATTACCTTCATTTAAATCAACGCACCCTGATTTTATATCAATGATCAATAATAGCTAAAGAGGCAAAATGAGTGATTTATCAATATTTTATCAACAGAAAAGAAAAGAGCAACAGCAGCAATAATTTTATTGTAATATTCAAGAATTTGAGAAAAGAACAAAATCTAATGAGATTTTTATGTTAATATTCTATATTTAGATTGGCAAGAAGAAATCTCAAGATCTTATTAACAGGTTTCAGAGTAGCTGCCGTATTAGTCTGTATTTGCAAAAATAAAAGTTGTACTTGTGGCACCTTACTAACAAATGTATTTGAGCATAAGCTTTCATGAGCTACAGCTCACTTCATTGGATGCATTCGGTGGAAAATACAGTGGGGAGATTTATATACACACACAGAGAACATGAAACAATGGGTTTTATCATACACTGTAAGGAGAATGATCACTTAAGATGAGCTATTACCAGCAGGAAGGAGGGGGGAAAGGAGAAAAACCTTTTGTGGTGATAATCAGGGTGGGCCATTTCCAGCAGTTAACAAGAACGTCTGAGGAACAGTGGGGGGTGGGGTGGGGGGAGAAATAACATGGGAAAATAGTTTTACTTTTTGTAATGACTCATCCACTCCCAGTCTCTATTCAAGCCTAAATTAATTGTATCCAGTTTGCAAATTAATTCCAATTCAGCAGTCTCTAGTTGGAGTCTGTTTTTGAAGTTTTTTGTTGTTGAAGGATAGCCATTCTCAGGTCTGTAATCGTGTGACCGGAGAGATTGAAGTGTTCTCCGACTGGTTTTTGAATGTTATAATTCTTGATGTCTGATTTATGTCCATTTATTCTTTTACATAGAGACTGTCCAGTTTGACCAATGTACATGGCAGAAGGGCATTGCTGGCACATCCTATCCTGAAGTACGACCCATCATTCTCACAGATCTTGGGAGATAGGCCAGTCCTTGCTTACAGACAGCCCCCCAACCAGAAACAAATACTCACCAGCAACCACACACCACACAACAAAAACACTAACCCAGGAACCTATCCTTGCAACAAAGCCCGTTGCCAACTGTGTCCACAGGCTGCTACTCTGAAACTTATTCAGGAGACACCATCATAGGACCAAATCACATCAGCCACACAATCAGAGGCTCATTCACTTGCACATCTACCAATGTGATATATGCCATCATGTGCCAGCAATGCCCCTCTGCCATGTACATTGGCCAAACCGGACAAGTCTCTAAGGTGCCACAAGTACTCCTTTTCTTTTTAATCAGAAAGTGATGTTTCCCTCCACCCCCACCATTCACATGGGGAGCAGGGAGCCCTTTGTGTCACTCATGCGAGGGAGGGGGTTTACAGCAGGAGATGGGCAGGTGGCTGAGTTGGGGAGGAAACAGCAGCTGAGAGTGGATCCTCCAGTGGGGACATTGGCTCTCCCTTCCCCTCCTGTGCCCCTTTCAGGCCCTGTTGCTGGCAGAGACCGGCCACCCTACCATCCCCACCCCAGAGTCAGCCGTGTTTCAGGGCTCTCCCAAACAGCACCCACTAACCCCCCCATCCCATTTAGGAAACAATTTCCCACCTAAACAAGGACAAACTGCTGCAGATAGAATGGGCAGGGGAAACCCACATATCTGAGGAGATTTTAAATTGAGATTTGAGAAATAGAAAGAAAATGGGTTAATATGTGGGAGGGTAAAAGGTGAATCCTTTGAGAGAAAAGTAGGGGGCGGGGAACCACATGATTTGACAGGTTTCAGAGTAGCAGCCGTGTTAGTCTGTATCCGCATAAAGAACAGGAGGACTTGTGGCACCTTAGAGACTAACAAATTTATTTGAGCATAAGCTTTCGTGAGCTACAGCTCACTTCATCGGATGGATTTGATAGTCATATTTGATCGTTAGAGAGAAAGGAGGAAGAAGTGGAGAGAATTTTTTTCAACATTTGAGGGGAAAGTGACAAAATCAGAGAAGCCCGCATTTAACTCCCCCCCCCCACACACACACACACCTACCTCTTCCCCTGGTCTTCTCCCCCTGAAATCTCCTGCCTTCCCAGAGACAGTTCAGACTCCCCCAGTTCACACTTGCCTGGTGTCACGTATCAGAGGGGAAGCCGCGTTAGTCTGTATCCACAAAAACAACCATGCATCTGAAGAAGTGGGGTTTTTTTACCCCCAAATAAATCTGTTAGTCTTTAAGTTGCCACCGGACTCCTCCTTGTTCCAGCTCACAGGGTCTGTCCCTTCCCTCCATCTCTGGCTCATTGTTCATCCCTCCCTTCCCCACCCTCAGACAGGCAAGGGGGGGGCAGCTCTAGGGCCTCTTTCCCCACCTGCAGCCCCCGGGGTTTTGCCTGTCCAGCCGGTCCTGCCCAGAGCTGCAGGCTCAGCCAGAGCAGCGGCCAAGTCTCTGTTGCTCAGGCAGCTCCGACCCTAGCCGGGCCATTGACCGGGGGGGCTGGGACACCTGAGAACCCCTGGGGCAGAGAGTCACTTTCCTGCCCGTCCCCAGCAATTCCCAGGGGAGTTTCTCACTCACCTGCAGTCTGCTGCCCAGGGGGCTGGTCCCAGCTGGAGAAAGTCCCGCCCGGCTGGGCAGGGAGGGGTTAATGAGGGGCTCCCCCCAGCACAGACCCCATTGGGGTGTGGGGAGCAGCAGCTGCTCAGCCCCGGCTCCCGGATCAAAATGGAGGTAGCAGTGCCTGGGATTTTAGGAGCATCCACGCCCAGGTGTCTGTCTGGTCTCGGGGCTTTGTTCTGCCTGCTGCCCGCCTCCTTCCTCCCAGCACCCAACGCTCAGCGCTGCAACAGCCCCTTCCTGTGTCACCAACCCCGGGCCTGTCTCCGGCTGCTGGCTGGAGCCTCCTCTCTGTGTTTGCCAGGCGCAGAGCTGCTGCCCTGACTGCCAGCTGCAGGCAGGCTCTGGGGACCAGCTCCTGGTAGCCGCTGCCGGGGCCGAGCCGGAGAGAGTGAATGCCCTGGGGACAGGAACGTGACTCAGTCTCCCTGCCAGAGAGGAGAGGAAGGGGTGAGACAGGGAAAGAGGAGAAAGAAAGGAGCAGAAGGAAAATAAGCGGGTGGGCTCCCAGAAAGATGTAGCAAATGACATCTGAGGACATTGAGAAAGTACCTAGATAAAAAGAAAAGGAGGACTTGTGGCACCTTAGAGACTAACAAATTTATTTGAGCATAAGCTTTCTTGAGCAACGCATGGGATGAAGTGAGCTGTAGCTCCTGAAAGCTTATGCTCAAATAAATTTGTTAGTCTCTAAGGTGCCACAGGTCCACCTTTTCTTTTTACGGATACAGACTAACAAGGCTGCTACTCTGAAACCTACCTAGATAAACTATCACATAGTCACAAATATTAAAACCAAAACACTTTCGGACAACTGCGGTAAGTTTCGAAATTGTTTTGAGTGTACAAAGAGTATTAACTTCGGTTTTGTCAAATAAAAGGATTGTAGGCCTAGATGTAGATAGATAAACGTGTTCTAAACTTTCCAGCCTTAGTGTGGCTTGTTTAGTATCCGTATCAGAGTTTGAAAGAAAATGACATGTGAACGCTCTAGCTTAGCTTTATGATTCAAGCCTTTCCAATAACAAATACACACCTACGTACCCTGTATTAACCTGCCCTGACCTTGGCATTTTCAGTGTGGGCTACCCAGGGGAAAGGGGTGCAGGTTCCTGGGTGATGGGACTACAGGGGGTCATTGTGGCCATGGCAGTGTCACTGTGTGGGGCAGGGTCCATGATGGGGGGAGCTATGGGGTATCTCTGTGAGGTGAAGGGGTTGTGAGGCTATTATCACTTCCAGGCACCCCCTGACATGGGAGTTGAATTGTCCCCTCCCCCAACAGGTTCTTTGGGGTGCCCTAGAGCCCAGCATGAAGCTGCTGCCCCTACAGGGTCCCTGGGAGTCACAAAGGGGTGTTGTGAGGTTACTGCCCTGCCTGGCCTGGGGTGGGGCAGGGGCCCCCAAAACAGCTCTGTGGGGAGACTCAGCCCTGGGGGGACTCATAGGCTGTGGAAAAGCACATCCAGCAGAGGTGACACATCGGGAAGGGGGGGTGGGTATGTGAATCAAGGTCAAATGCACCTACAGCAGCCGGCCCAGGTGGGGAGTGGAGGGAATGGGGCAAGAACCTCCTCTGGCCACTGGGACACTGCACCTGGTCGAGTGCCTGACTGTGGCTGTGGTGAGCTGCCTCCCTCCTAGGCTCAGCTTCTGGGGATGGCGGGTGAGGAAGCTGGAGTCCCCCCTCCTCCCCCGGCATGCTCCAAGTGGACCCCTATCCCCAGAAGCAGAGCCTGGTCAGGGATTGGGCTGCCACTTTCCCCTCTCTCCCAGGCAGTTGGCAACACTGCACCACGCAGCAACCGGGAGCAGCTCCATCCTGCTCCCTGCCAGGGGCCTGCCTGCCAGGGAGTGCAGCCAAACGTACTGGGGGAGCCAATACAGCGGGAGGACAAAGCCTCTCCCCCCACACAGCTAATGTGGGGTGCGGGGAGCGTGGGCGCCCCGGACTAGGGAGGAGACAGGTGGGGAGGTCATGTGTCCTCTCTTTTAGCTCGTACCCCCCCCAGTATGGGGATGCAGCAGTTGTCTCTGACTTCCAGTAACTGGGATTTCCAGCTGCATTCAGGTGTCAGACAGGAGAAGGAGGAGTTGCTGCTTTAGGAAAAAGAAAAGGAGTACTTGTGGCACCTTAAAGACTAACAAATTTATTTGAGCATAAGCTTTCGTGAGCTACAGCTCACTTCATTGGATGCATTCGGTGGAAAATACAGTGGGGAGATGTATACACACACAGAGAACATGAAGCAATGGGTTTTATCATATACTGTGTAAAGAGAGGTTTCAGAGTAGCAGCCGTGTTAGTCTGTATTCGCAAAAAGAAAAGGAGTACTTGTGGCACCTTAGAGACTAACAAATTTATTAGAGCATAAGCTTTCGTGAGCTACAGCTCACTTCATCGGATGCAGTGAGCTGTAGCTCACGAAAGCTTATGCTCTAATAAATTTGTTAGTCTCTAAGGTGCCACAAGTACTCCTTTTCTTTTTGCGAATACAGACTAACACGGCTGCTACTCTGAAACCTGTGATCACTTAAAATGAGCTATTACCAGCAGGAAGCGGGGGTGGAGGGGAGGAAAACCTTTTATGGTGATAATCAAGGTGGACCATTTCCAGCAGTTAACAAGAACGTCTGAGGAACAGTGGGGAGTGGGGTGGGGGGGAAAAATAACATGGGGAAATAGTTTTACTTTATGTAATGACCCATCCACTCCCAGTCTCTATTCAAGCCTAAGTTAATTGTATCCAGTTTGCAAATTAATTCCAATTCAGCAATCTCTCGTTGGAGTCTGTTTTTGAAGTTTTTTTGGGCCCATAATAAATTTGTTAGTCTCTAAGGTGCCACAAGTCCTCCTTTTCTTTTTACTGCTCATAGAGGAACCCTCTTGTGTTACATTCCTGGTGTCCTGGCGCCATCGTGTGGCCATTTCTTTCCCCTCCTTTCTGTGAAAAGTTTTGTTATTTTGGACAGAAACTTTATTTCCTCAGGCGACCCAGGAGCAGGGGCTGCCTGCAAACACCCACTAGAAGATGACAGATTAACAGCCTTAAGACCATCTTTCTGTCACTCTGGGAACCTGTCTCTGCTCACGGATGACAGGCTGCCTCCAGCCCACACATCCTGCTTATTAGCTGCAGGATCGAGTCATTTTGCTAGTACATGTGACCCCTGGGAGATCTTTTCTTTGCAGATGCATTGGTGGTATAGTGGTGAGCATAGCTGCCTTCCAAGCAGTTGACCCGGGTTCGATTCCCGGCCAATGCAAACATGTTTTTTTTTTCTTTCTCTGGAATTGGTTTAATGTCAGTCCCATTGTATGATAATCACATTATCAGTGAACTGAGAGAATTCATGTCCCGAATCCCAGCAGGTCACCAAACACACAACAGAGGAAGCATCCTTGTGTCATTGGACAAAGTCAGAATTGTGGGAACATGCATCTTTAATTCCTTGTCTTCAATGTTATATTTCCAGCTGTAGGAGGTGTTTGTATCATGTTCAGGCATGATGGGGAGAAAGGGGGAAACACAGTTTTTGCTGCTACGGATTCTTTTGTGTTCGAATAATAATGACATAACAAAACTTAAATACCAATGTGGACACAAGAACAAATGGCCATCAGCAAGTTTAGCCTTGAAATTAGATGAAAGTTTCTAACCATCACAGGAGTTTCAGAGTAGCAGCTGTGTTAGTCTGTATTCGCAAAAAGAAAAGGAGTCCTTGTGGCACCTTAGAGACTAACAAATTTATTTGAGCATAAGCTTTCGTGAGCTACAGCTCAGTTGCATCCAATGAAGTGAGCTGTAGCTCACCAAAGCTTATGCTCAAATAAATTTGTTAGTCTCTAAGGTGCCACAAGTACTCCATCAGAGGAGTGAAGTTCTGGAACAGCCTCCCAGAGGGGAAACAGAGGGGGCAAAAACCCAACAGGCTTCAAGACTGAGCATGATAAGTTTATGGAGGGGATGGTATGATGGGACTGCCTACAATGGCATGTAGCTGATCTGTGACTGCTAACAGTAAATATCCCCAATGGCCGTTGATGGGACACTAGATGGGGAGTCCTCTGAGTCACTATAGAGAATTGTTTCCCAGGTGTCTAGCTGGTATGTCTTGCTCACATGCTCAGGGTCTCACTGATTGCCATATTTGGGGTTGGGAAGGAATTTTCCCACAGGTCCGACTGTCACAGACCCTGGGGAGTTTTCTCCTTCCACTGAAGCATGGGGCACAGGTCACTTGCAGGTTTAAAACTTGGAGTCTTTAAACTATGATTTGAGGACTTCAATTACTCAGCCAGAGGTTCTGGGTCTATTACAAGAGTGGGTGGGTGAGGTTCTGTGGCCTGCAATGTGCAGGAAATCAGACTAGCTGATCAGGATGGTCCCTTCTGACCTTAAAGTCTATCAGCCTATGTTTTAGAGTGACCAGTAACTCAAAGCCCCCTAGTGTCCCATCTCCAGCCGCTGGGGATATTTGCTATTGTAAGTGGCCGATGGGCCACATGCCATTGTAGGCAGTCCGGTCATACCATCCCCTCCAGAAACTTATCAGGCTCAGTCTTGAAGTCAGTAGGGTTTTCTGTCCCAAGTGGAGGCTGTTCCAGAATTTCACTCCTCTGATCATTAGAAACCTTCATCTATTTTCAAGCCTAAACTTACTGATGGCCCGTTTATATCCATTGGTTCATTAATAGTGGGGGCATGTGATAGTGTGGGGGAGGGAGGGAGAAAGACTGGAGAACTGACAGTGGGACCCAGAAAGATTCCCTGTTGCCCAACCACCCATCTCTGGGAGGAACCAATTGGAATTGCCCTTGGGAAGCTGCCGCTAATAACTCAGGTGTAAAATCAGTATTCCATTTTAATGCGATTAAAGCCTCCTCATGCCCAGTGTCACAATCACGGAAATGGCTTTGTCCTGCTATGTTACCAGCACAGCAATAAAGCGAGTGGACCCAAATCCCTTTTCAGAGGCAGCACACACACTGAGGAATCATGGGGCTTTCCATTCCTTAGGTTCTGGCGCCAGTGAGTGGCCATTTTGTTTCACTCATTTATGTTAAAATCTTTAGCATTTTGTAAAGAAATGTTATGTCCTTGGGAGAGACCCAGGAGCAGAGGCTGCAGTCATTGAATCTGCACAAGCCCAAAACAAACAATAAAAGATAAGGATTGAAATGTTCCCCAGGTTCCTCGGTTCCAATCCCTCCCGCTTGGCGGCCGAGGCAGCTCCATCCTAGCCCCCAGGAGATGCTGATTCCCTCAGCCCCAGCTGGGAAGGATGTGAAACTCTTTCACTCTGCATAGGGTGACCATAGTTCCCAAAGGGAAAAGGGAACACCACGCGGGGCTAGCCTGAGCCGCTGGTCCAAGCCCTGGCTCCCCCCACCGCTGGGCTCTCGTCTGAGCCCAGCCTGCTCCCCCATGTATGGGGCTGACATTGCTCCTCACCCAAGCCCTGCTCCCCCCCCGCCCTCCATGTGGGACTGGCGTCACTCCACACTCAACCCCTGTTGCTCACCCTCTTCCCCCCAAAAGGGACTGTCCTGGCCAAAATGAGACATATGGTCACCCTAACTCTGCATTGCCTTGTTCTCATAATGCCGAGGGACTTCAGCTCCTCTTTGTCCCCCAGGATCCCGCATCCCACTCCCACCCCAGCTCCTACTTATCCCTGGGGCTTTCTCCCAGCAGAGGGACATTGCAGGGGACAGGGCCCCTGTTTGCCTTTGCTCTCTGTCTAGCCCAACCCAGGGTGCCTAGACTTGAGGTGTCTGAGCACTGTGGCCCTGCGTGGAGCTGCCAGTCACCTGCCCCTCATTTGGTCTCAGCTTTCATTTACTCCAGCATTTTATCTCTCCATCAGCAGCAGCATCCCAAACCCATTGCACTTGCCTCCTGTCCTCTCAAGGGAGCAGTGTCTCTGCAGTGTGAAAATCACCTGCAGCTCGGCTCTCTAAGCATTCAATCTGTGCTGATGGGACCTTTCCCTCCAGGATGCAGGGGTTTCTTCCTTCTCCATCATCATCCACCATCATCCCAAGAGACACAGGGGAGAGGAATCTCCATAGAGACAAGGGGATTTAGGAGCACAAGCCCCACATCCCTCTGACAGTGAACAGGAATTATTGAGCTTGTGCAGGGAAAGCCCAGTACATATTGATTCTGACTCCTTAACCCATTAGATCATCACAGCTGGGCAGGCCAAAAGAATCTGGAGACACTAAGGATTAAACCCAGGGCCTAATGCAGGTGAAGCACACACCCTACCACTGAGCTAGGCAGCCTTCCCTGTAGGTTACACCCCGAATCCTGCTTTTCCCAGAGCATCCTGTGGCCTTAGGGCTGCATGGAAAGCAGATTCTCCTCCTCATCCCTGAAGACCCAGTGTTCTCTCCTGGGGTAGGGCTGGTTCAGGGAGGGGGATTCACAGGGCGTGCCTTTGCAACAGGGCCACATCTTGTGCAGCAGAGGTTGTGAGAGGGGGAGGTTGTGCCCTGGACTCAAGATATAGAGATAGAGTCAGCCCCTACCCTGCATGGGAGGCAGCACCTCCTGCCCCCAAAGTGCCATAGTAGGGGATGGGTCTCCATGTCTGATCTGGGTGGTAGCAATGGTGTGGGGATCCAGGGGGATCCCATTATCCCAGGATGAGCTCCCAATGCTGGTGACTGGAAATGAAATAAAATAAAAGGTTCCTGTCTATCCCAAGTAAGCATGGGGCCTCCTATGTCAGAGTCATGCTTTCTATCACCTGGCTGCAGCTCCCAGTCAGCCGGCATTACTGTCCCGCACCACACTGGCCCCGGCTTACTGCTGTTCAGATATTGCAGTAGCCTGAGTCTGCTTTCAGAAACTGGCACGCACTGTGGAGGCCCCACATTAATAATCATTTTCAATATGAACTTACCCAAGATTCTATCGGAATATATTTTGGGGAAAACCTTTTAAAAATAATAATAAAACTCCCTTTCCCAGAGAGTCCCAGGGATCTCGATAGCCCGTGTATCAGGCAATGAATGTCCACTGAACATGGAGGTGATTGTGGTATAAACACCTGAGACTTCACTGGCTAGATAAGATCCCATCTTCATATAAATGTCAGGGAGCTGTGCTCTGCCCTAAAATAGTGACAATCTTAGAATAAAAAGAAAAGGAGTACTTGTGGCACCTTAGAGACTAACAAATTTATTTGAGCACAAGCTTTCATGAGCTACAGCTCACTTCATCTGAAGTGAGCTGTAGCTCACGAAAGCTTATGCTCAAATAAATTTGTTAGTCTCTAAGGTGCCACAAGTACTCCTTTTCTTTTTGCGAATACAGACTAACATGGCTGCTACTCTGAAACCAATCTTAGAGTAGTTAATCTGTGGAATTATTAGACTGGAATTATTAAATAATGGAATTATTAAGCATATGTGCAAAGCATGTGATCTGCCACTGAGCTACCTCTCTATTCCCCATCCAGTTCTGGAGGATCAAAATCTGAGCTCTCCGGCTTAACAGAATTTATTGGCTGGCTAGGGCTGTCCTCTGTGCTAACAGCTATGGGCAGATTTGTTCATTCCTTGTCAACTAGGTAACTTGCATGGACACCATGCCTTAAAGAGACACAACCAATTCCCATTAACATATCTAAACGACAGTTTTTCTGATTTCCAACGACCAATTTCTGCATCCCTAAGGCATCACAGGCATCAGAGCTCACACAACATATCCAAAGTGTCTCGCGGTCTACTCACAAGGCTGCTCTGCTGTGTAAATCCCGGAATCCAGCCTTTCCTCTGAACCTGAGACACTGACTGTTCACTTCCAATATTAGTTAACAAAGAAGCCTCCTTTAAGATACCCACACTGGATTTTTCTAAAGCAAATTCAGTGGGTTCATACACATTTGAAAGACTCTGGCCATTAGACACCAACTCACTTCTCTAAGGCTTTGTCTACACTATGCACTTTTTAGCGACCCAGTCAGGGTTACCTCCTCCTGAGCTCACAGTAACAGCATTTGCATAAAAGGTGTCAGTGTTGGGGTATACATTGTTACCCTCTTTCTGGTCACAGCATACCTGACTAAACACAGACAACTGCTCAGAGTCATACACACACACACCCTTCACAAATCTCCGTTAGGTACAGATAACACAGAAGATTCACATGCATACTCTCGCTGGGGCTGGGTTATGACATCAATTTGATCAAACACAGTTACCATGTTATTATCCAACAACATACCAAGATTGGTATAAACAGGATTTTCAGGACGATTCAGTTCCTGCTATTCTTTAACTTTTTTGATTTGGAGCATAAGTCTGGCAAGTTTTGCCTCAGCTTGCAAGCAATTCCATTCACCTCCAGTAAGATTCTTTGGCTCTGTCTTCAGCCTGCTTGGTTCTTTCCTCAGCTTCTTTTTGCAGCTGGGCCCAAGACTTGCTTCTCTTGCATTTGAAGATCTGCCAGTCTTTGTTCATGTTCAAGACACAGGCTCTCTCTCAGGGCTTGCAGTTTGATTGCTTCTGCAGCAGCAGCTGCATCTGGGGCAGGTGAAGGAGACCCTCTTTTCTGATCACTGGCCCATTAACAGACTTTTCAGTTCTCGCTCTAGGGCTTTTTCCTAAAAGTCCACCCCCTCTGTAAGAACAATTCTTCAAGGGTTTTTCGGTCCAGATCTTCATATGATTGTTGCTCACTCGTTGTAACTGTAACCCCAGTTCCCTCAGCCTCTACTCGTAAATCATGTGCTCCAGCCCCCTGATCATTTGTGTTGCCACTGGGCTCTCTCCAGTTTGTCCGCATCCCTTCTATAGTGGGGGGACCAAAACTGTATCAATTGTATTTATGCTTATGAATATGTAATCAATTAATGTAAGGAATGAGTTAGATAGTGTGAGTAACAGCCAATGGCAAAACGAAGAGGCAAATATTGCCTTTTATGGAACCATGGTATTATCTTGGTGAAGGTATAAATCTCAAGATGGGCAGCCAGGTCAGGGGTACCAACAAGAAAATGTAACAGCACGCTAAACTTGGGACCAGACCGGAAGCAGTAGAGCCTTCCCGCGGATCCAAAGGGACTTTGGGGACTCTCGTAGCCCCATGGCCAATCTCCAGGCAGCTGTCGCCTGGCCAGCCTCAGTCACCTGTGAAATCAAAATCAATCTTCACCTGCGCCTGCAGCCTGCCAGCATGAATGTGATATGTGTGTGAGTATAGCCGTATAAAACAAGTTTTGCTTAATCCCAATAAATAAACCTAAGTGCTGTTCTAGTTAGACCTTTGTCTGAGCTCATTCCTTGGCTGGTTCCAAGAACAGGTAATAGTACTTGGCAATCTTCTCCTGAACTTTTCTAGGGATGGCAGCCCATGTTCACCATGGTTGCTGTTGTGAATGGTGCCGTGCAGAAGCTCTCTGAAGCAGAAATGTCAATAAGCATGTCTTGTTTAAACCTTTAGGGGAGCATGGTAGGGGGTTTCTGAATCTTAACTTTTGCATTGCTTTGTGACTATAATGACAATAGTACTTCTTGGTGTGTGTTTAATCTGTAGCTGCTGCTCTTGAGGGGTTCCCCCTCCACACCCACAGAATGCCTGAGCCAGATAAGGAGGAGAAAAGAGGATCTGAGATGTTCTAATCAGTGAGATCCACAAGCCAGTGCTGCACCAGACCATGAACAGGGGGCCTGGAGGATAAATATTGCAGACTGAATGGAGAGGGAAAGAGGAGATAGGAGAAAGACACAGGAAATGGAGAGGGAGATAAATCAGAATATAATGGGGCTTCTCCCGCACCAAACACAAGACTCGCAGGCTCACCTCCCTTTCCAGTCCTTGGATAATTCCACTATAGCACCTCCCTCCTCCTCCCCAGTCCATGTAGCATCATGGGCTATATCCCTACCCCTACCACTCCACACAGGGGACATTAAGGACAACCACAGCTTTCACATACTCTGACCTCTGAAAGCCATAGCTGATGTACGGATAGCTAACATGGACATGACTGTTCCTTCCCTTTCTTTAATCTCTGTTGCAGATATTTATTGAGATTCTAATGTATTTGCTTTTAACCTGCACAGAATATTTGTGAAGAATTTTCAATACTCATGAAAACTGTATTTTTTGGAGAAATTATTCATCTTTATTATTTCCTAACATACGTTGCACAATACGTGGCAGTAGTAAAAAGCACCCACTTTGTTACTGTGCATTGTGACAATTCATAGGATCAGTGACTGTGTAACAATCATAAATCTACAGTAAGAACCACAAAACTAATATTGTCAGTGTTATATTGATACATGTAAACCAAGCACCATATGATTCCTAAAATGTCCCAAAACTGCCTGACCAGGTATAGCCCAGTACACCACAACAACACATTATTGTGGCTCACTGTTAAATTACTTAAATCTAATAAAATAGTTGTGAAACATTTTTTCAGTATTTACTATGGTGCCATACAGCCTACCTTCTCCCTAACAGTTTCACCCCGCTTTGTTCCCCCGCCTTCCTTGTATTTTTGAACACAACCCCACTAATTATAATTTGTGAAGAAAACACTGCAGTGAAATATTTTCATATACCCCCTCCGAAACAAAGAATCCCTTTTCAATGTATCTGACTGCATAAAGTCTCATAGCAGTTCACATATTTGTCTCATCTGTGGCTGGGAGTCCGTGAATTCCTCTTATCACTTCATCATTTAGCTTTGTTATTGTACAGATACATGTCATTGTGCTGTTTAATTTATATTTTAACAGCAAATACTCATTGAAAATATGTATATGTAAAGAGTTGCTAGTACTTTAAGCAATGACACCTGTGTTTCTAGTATTGCACTTGCTATGGTTTTTTTACTGTGATTTCTAATTTGGTGCCAGTGACGGCCAAAAAAGGGCCCACAGGTCTCATCCAACTCACAGAGTTCTACACTGTGAGAGCTGGCAGAGGTAGGTCACACTTTGCTACTCCTGGACCAGAAGATGGGAAAGGTGAGAGGTAGCCACTTGGGACAGATGCAATCCTCATCAGTTACAACTTGCAACCCCGGGACCAGAGGATGCTCAAGATGAGAGGTAGCAACAAGACAGCAAAACAGAACAACCTTGTATCAGTAACTGCTGCTGGTAACAATTCACTCCTCCAGGGAGCACATCCCCACACGCCTCCCCCTCCCTCCCGATCAGCTGTTTCATGGCATGCAGGAGGCTCGGGGGGGGGGGGGAGGAAGGAGGAGTGAGGGCACAGCAGGCTCAGGGAAGGGGGCAGGAAGGGGTGGAGTGGGGGCAGGGACTGTGGCAGAGCCTGGGGTTGAGCAGTAAGCACCCCCCGGCACATTGGAAAGTTAGCGACTGTAGCTCCAGCCCTGGAGTTGGTGCCTATACAAGGAGCTGCATGTTAACTTCTGAAGAGCCGCATGTGGCTCCAGAGCCACAGACTGGCCACCCCTGCGATAACAGCTTTGTTACTACCCCTTTCCCTATCACCGACAGCACATTCCTTGTGCCCTACACCCCAGCCGGGCACAGGGAGACCCCCCTGGCTTGCGCGCCCAGCTCTGGCAGGGGCGTGGGGGTGGGGAAACGCCCCCTCGGTGCGAGCTGCACTGTGCATGCCCGGGAAGGGCTGCTGTGCACTGGGTGTGCTGGGAAATGTAGTCTCCGCCTGCTTGGCACTGCGCATGTGCGGCAAATCGCGGGAACCGGCAGGCAGGGGCACCTTGACCCTTTGTGTGGCTCTGCGGGGCTGGGAGCGACCTACCCTGCCCGTGGGCCTGTTGGGGCCAGCTTTCGGTACAGGCCAGTGTTCCTGAAGATACATGTGTCATGCATCTTTCCGGCCCACCCTGTGATGATGTGAGTGAAATGCTCTCAATGATCCACAAGCACCTGCAACACCATAGAAAAATACCCCTTCCTATTGATGTACTACGTTGCAAGGTGTTCCAGTGCCAAAATCGTGATATGCATGCCATCTATTGCCCCTCTGCAGTTAGGGAAACCCATTTCTGCAAAGCCATCCACTGTCACGCATATTGCCAGGAGTCACGGTCCTTCCTAGGAGGATGCGATTAATGACCCTGCACACTTGCGTTAACGCAGCCCCAACAGTTCACTTCCCGACTCCAAACTGATTCGTGACTGACCAGCAGAAGTCTGGAGTCACCAGCTTCCACACTGTGATCGCCACGCGCTTCTCCACAGAGAGGACAGCTCTCATTTGAGTGTCAGTGCGCCTCAGTGCTGGGGCGAGCTCTGCACACAGTTCCAGGAAGGTGGTCTTCCTCATCCAAAAATTCTGTAGCCACTGCTTTTCATCCCAGATCTGCATGATGATGTGATCCCACCACTCAGTGCTAGTTTCCTGTGCTCAAAAGCGATTGTCCACCAAGTGCAGCTGTTCCGTGAATGCCAAAAATAATGTAATGTTGCTCCTATCCATTGCAGACAGCATGTCAGGCAACTGTGAATTAACTGCACTGCCAATCGCGATGTGTTAATGACATCCTGGGTGACGTGACAGCAAATGTGCAGCTGGTGGTTTAAAAATATCATATTGCCTCTATATAAATCCATGGTACATCCATATCTTGGATACTGCATGCAGATGTGGTCACCCCATCTCAAAAAGATATATTGGAATTGGAAAAGGTTCAGAAAAAGATAATTAAATGATTAGGGGTATGGAATAGCTTCCATATGTGGACAGTTTAATAAGACTGGGACTTTTCAACTTGGAAAAGACACGACTAAGGGGGGATATGATAGATGTCTATAAAATCATGACTGGTGTGGAGAAAGTAAATAAGGAAATGTTATTTACTCCTCCTCTTAATACAAGAACTAGGGATCATCAAATGAAATTATTAGGCAGGAGGTTTAAAGCAAACAAAAGGAAGTATTTCTTCACATAGTCAACCCATGGAACTCCTTACCAGAGGATGTTATGAAGGCCAAGACTATACCAGGGTTCAAAAAAGAACTAGATAAATTCATGGAGAATAGGTCCATCAATGGCTATTAGCCAGGATGGGCAGGGATGGTGTCCCTAGCCTCTGTTTGCCGGAAGCTGGGAATGTGTGACAGGGAAAAGATCACTTGATGATTACCTGTTCTATTCATTCCCTCAGGGGCACCTGGCATTGGCCACTGTTGGAAGACAGGATACTGGGCTAGATGGACCTTTGGTCTGACCCAGTATGGCCGTTCTTATGTCTTCCAGCAAATAAAAACAAAAGAGAAACAATAGAAAAAGGAATGGGAAGTTACTAGAATGCCAAGGGAGTGTAGGGGTGTAGCTGCAGTGAAGGCTAGTCTGCTATTTTAGGTATAGACAGACTAGTCAGGGCTGTCATAGCCTGCTGATGATGTGACTTCCTTCCCCAGAGGGGATCAGTCTTGGGGTCATGGTACATCAGTCTCTGTTAGACAGCTCGACCTCGAAGGTGAAGGATTTCCACCTTTATCTTGATCTTTACAATTGATGATTCCACCTTACCCCACTTTACAGTGACTCCCTGAAGTCTCCAGGCAAATCAGAAAACTCCTTAGATACAGACAATGTGTCCTGAGCCAGTTGAAGTGACGATCACTTTGGGCCAAAGTCACTTTGGTAAAGTCTCACTTCACCTAGGAGTTTTCTTAAAGTATTAATTGCCGAATCTGAGGGTTAAATGGACGTGCTCGAATAGCTTGCCTCCTCAAACTGAAAAGGGCCTTGGCACCTGTCATAAATATAAAGGGAAGGGTAAACACCTTTAAATCCCTCCTGGCCAGAGGAAAAACCCTTTAACCTGTAAAGGGTTAAGAAGCTAAGATAACCTTGCTGGCACCTGACCAAAATGACCAATGAGGAGACAAGATACTTCTAAAGCTGTGGGGGAGGGGGAACAAAGGATTCTCTCTATCTGTGTGATGCTTTTGCCGAGACCGGAGCAGGAATGCAGGTCAGAACTCCTGTAAAGAGTTAGTAAGCAATCTAGTTAGAGATGCGTTAGATTCTGTTTTGTTTAAATAGCTGATAAAATAAGTTGTGCTGAATGGAATGTATATTCCTGTTTTTGTGTCTTTTGGTAACTTAAGGTTTTGCCTAGCGGGATTTTCTATGTTTTGAATCTGATTAACCTGTAAGGTATTTACCATCCTGATTGTACAGAGGTGATTCTTTTACTTTTTCTTTAATTAAAATTCTTCTTTTAAGAACCTGATTGCTTTTCATTGTTCTTAAGATCCAAGGGTTTGGGTCTGTGTTCACCTATGCAAATTGGTGAGGATTTTTATCAAGCCTTCCCCAGGAAAGGGGGTGTAGTGCTTGGGGGGATATTTTGCCGGGGAGATGTTTCCAAGTGGGTACTTCCCCTGTTCTTTGTGTAACACTTTGGTGGTGGCAGTGTTTAACCTAAGATGGTAAGAATAAGCTTAGGGGATCTTTCATGCAGGTCCTCACATCTGTATCCTAGAGTTCAGAGTGGGGAAGGAACCATGATAGCACCCATGAAAAAAAATGGTTGCAAAAAACCCAAAACTTAAAATACCAGAAAAGCTACTATCTTGTACCCATCACCATTTTAAATTAAGACACCTCCTGACAGATGGGATATAATCTTTGGTTTGCAAACAAGAGAACTGGAGATTTCAGTGATTGTTACCTTATAACTGTGTAAAATGTTACACAACATGTCTCCTTACGTAATTTTTTCTCAACAGAAATATTATTTTAAAAGCTTATCAAAAATCCATTTGAAATAGAAATAATTAAAGTCTATACTAGGTCTTTATTTTGATATACACTATTTCTCCTACATACTACCACACACCAACCCCTTTTGAGTGAGGTTTTACTTTAGAACTCCTTAATGCAAAGAGGGTAAATTACATCAAATAAACTTTACAGTATTAATCACCTTTCATATACTAGTTGGAGGGAGGCAGGAGACAAAAACATAAGAATGGCCATACTGGGTTAGACCAATAGTCCATTTAGCCCAGTATCCTGTCTCCTGAAAGTGGCCAAAGCCAGATGCTTCAGAGGGAATGTACAGGTCAATTAGCGAGTGATCCATCCTGTATCATTCATTCCTAGCATCTGGCAGTCAGAGGCTTAGCCATCTTGGCTAGTAGCCATTGATGGACCTACACTGCATAAACTTAATCTAATTCTTTTCTGAACCCAGAAGAAAACCCAGATAACTTTCAGTGTTACAAATAAATTCATAATCAGTATAATCATAATCAGTCTCTTATTCTGCAATAAACTTTATGTTTAATTCCATTTTCACTAGTAACAACATATCTGAAGGCTACACAATTTTATCATCTGTGTTAGTTTTCTCTGAATCCCCTTTTCCACCAAGTAAGTCTTGTGTAAAGTTGTGTTCTGTACTAACATAGGTGCCTTCTATTTCTGGGAGCTCATTTCTCTCTGGGTCTTCGGTCATAAGTGTTGGTGGACGTCATCTCAAATGTGTTCTCATCAGGAGAAAAAGCACTTGTATTCTATTTTCACAATTTCTAATCTTTCAAAGTTGCAGGAGATGGAGAAGCAATGCAAATTCATAGGGCATGGGAGCAAAACTGAGAGCCAGAACCATGGAATCAGGACTCAACAGTCATCAGTCCTGCAGTCTGAGCTTGGGAGTCTGACATTCATTCCCTCATTGGTTATCATCACTTGCACAGCATGGAAGTGCTTCTTCTCTGACAAGACAGCGAGATTGGGATCCATGGGGAAGGGCTGTCCTCTGAAGGCATCAACTGTTTCTTTCTTTGGCTCATAAAACTCTGGATCCAAATGGTAAAGGACAACTCCCCAATATCTTACCACAGCACCGTTTGAACCAAAATCTGCCACTAAACTAGGAGATAGTGTTCTAAAAATAAATAGCTTACCTGAGCCTAAAGTTACGCTAGTTTCCATCTCTGGGGTAAAAATCAACAACTGGGTGCCTATTATTTCTACTTAAAATCTAGTCTAATCCTTAGCCATGGCCAGGGTAACTTTACTTCTTTGGAGTTGAATCCTTTACCACATCACAGAAAATCTCAGTAGTCAGAGTGAGGAATCACCTCCCCAACCAAGCATGCCCAGTTTATTTATTTAATCTGGTGGCAAAGATATGAGCCTGGATCACAAGCCGTGAAAGTTACCAAAGGTGGGGTATCTATTAAAAATAGATCTACTGCTGCAGCTATCTCAGATTCACAACAGATTTTATTTTATACACATTTGCAGCACCTATAAGGTGTAAACTCAGCAAAAATACCACTTCCATTTTCTCCATCTCCGCATCGGTAGGAACTGTGTTCTCAAATAATACGCAATGTGCACTTGATTACGAAAGAGAGATCTTCAGAAGACACCTTCTGTTAGGCCTAGGCCATAATTGCCTTGCGACCCAAATACATGGGCATTTTGCCGAGTTCCGAATCAATTACTGTGGAATATTGTCCTTGAATCATCTAAGACAATATTGACCCAAACTATATGATCACATTTTTATTCAATTCCATTCCTTAGTTAGATGTAGAATTTTTAAAATGCTACTGTTTCTCTGGTAGCAAATCCAATAGCTTTGAGTATTCATTCCTGACGACTGAACTGCTCTTGAACTTCCTCCATGTCATAATGGATGAGTGGAAAAATAGACATGCATGAAAAGAAATTGTTTTAGTAAATGGTCATTTGTCTCAAACTCCACCAAAAAACTGAACTTCACCCTATCATAAAGAAACTAAAGTCCACTTATGTTATCAAATGCCCTCAGGAAAGAGAGAAACCCAAAACACACAAGAGAATAAGATAGTTTCAGTATCATATAAAATGAAATTCCAGAGCATCTTACATCTCATAATGCCAAATTAGAATAGATTTTCCTATTGCGCTGTCCTCTGATCCATTCAAACCTTCTTCACTCAGCATCACCTCATTACTATTCTGTCATGCTAGTTCCTTCCCATCTGGAAACAATCCCAGCTCAGCTGGAAAAATCCTGAAAGCAACTTTGCTAATAGACAGAAACAAGGATTAAAGCACAGAAAGGTTAATCTGTTTGGGATCTTTTCAAATTCCCCCTGTAGGTCTGTGACACTCATTTCCAGCCCCAACAAGTCTGATTTAGGATCAGAGCATGATACCTAAGCACAGAGAGCTGAGAACAGTGCTTCATGTGACACTTCAGGAGCTGGAGAGATAGAACATGGAGAGAAGAAGCTATTGTGACTCCCTCCTGGCCAGAGGAAAAAACCCTTTCACCTGTAAAGGGTTAAGAAGCTAAGATAACCTCGCTGGCACCTGACCAAAATGACCAATGAGGAGACAAGATACTTTCAAACCGGGGGGGGGGGGGACGGGACAGGACGACAAAGGGTTCTCTCTGTCTGTGTGGTTTTTTTGCCGGGACCAGAGCAAGAATGCAGGTCAGAACTCCTGTAAAGGGCTAATAAGCAATCTAGTTAGATATGTATTAGATTCTGTTTTGTTTAAATGGCTGATAAAATAAGTTGTGCTGAATGGAATGTATATTCCTGTTTTTGTGTCTTTTGGTAATTTAAGGTTTTGCCTAGAGGGATTCTCTATGTTTTGAATCTCATTTCCCTGTAAGGTATTTACCATCCTGATTTTACAGAGGTGATTTTTTTACTTTTTCTTCAATTAAAATTCTTCTTTTAAGAACCTGATTGCTTTTTCATTGTTCTTAAGATCCAAGGGTTTGGGTCTGTGTTCACCTGTGCAAATTGGTGAGGATTTTTATTAAGCCTTCCCCAGGAAAGAGAGTGTAGGGTTTAGGAGGATTTTTTGGGGGAAAGACGTTTCCAAGCGGGCTCTTTCCCTGTTATATATTTGTTAGACGCTTGGTGGTGGCGGCAATAAAGCCCAGGAGCAAAAGGTAAAATGGTTTGTACCTTGGGGAAGTTTTAACCTAAGCTGGTAAAAATAAGCTTAGGGGGTTTTTCATACAGGTCCCCACATCTGTACCCTAGAGTTCAGAGTGGGGAAGGAACCTTGACATGTGGTAGTGATCGATCCCTGAATTGATACCTGTACTCCACCTTGGGAACAAGAGTAAGCAGAGTCGACGGGGGAGCCGCCACAGTCGACTCACCACCGTGAGGACGGCTAGGTAAGTTGAACTAAGATACTTCGACTTGAATAGTGAATACATGAACAGTGTAGCTGAAGTTGTGTATCTTAGTTCAACCCTCCCAGCATAGCCCAGGCTGAAGAGTGATGGAGATCAGGTCAGCACAAGGGGAAAGCTAACCACAACCACTGCACCCAGGTTATGTCTGCCCTGAAAAGAGCTGTGTTTTTACATCAAGATAGCTAATTTGAGCAATTTAGGCCGTGTCTACATTGGAGACCTTATAGTGGCACAGCTGTACTGATGTAGCCGTGCTGGTGTAAGATCTCTTGTGTAGTTGCTCTATGCTGGTGGGAGAGAGCTTTCCCATTGATATAATTAAACCACCGCCAATGAGCGGCGGTAGCTATGTCAGTGGGAGAAGCTCTCCCGTTGACATAGCGCGGTGCACACTGCCAATTATGCTGGCAAAACTTATGTTACTCAAGAGTGTGGGCTTTTTTCACACCCCTGAGTGACATAAGTTTTGCCGACATAAGTGGTAGTGTAGACATGGCCTAACTCAATGTACAGTTCTAGTGGAGACAAGGCACAGTTTTTATCTCACTGTAGCTAGATGAGGTCAACCCTCTCTCCCCCAACTCGGACTGATGGATATTTCTGCCAGGAGGGGGACACATTCCCATAACTCATAAGACAAAGGAGTTCATAGAAAGGATCACAGGATTCACCCCTAAGTAAGGTGAACTGCAAAAGGTAGAAGGCAGCAACTCACCCGAGGGGAGCTGGGAGTCAACAGTAAAGGAAATGGTGCAATCAACCTTAAAGATCAATATGTGGGAATTAGCCAATATATTAAAAAAACAACCAACCAACCAAAAAATCCACAACAAAAAAGAAACAAAAAAATCTTTGGACAGCCCTACTGAATACAAGTATAGCGTTATTCTCCTGTGTGGATTCTCTGATGTGAGACAAGCTGTGAGCTATAACTGAAGCCTTTATCACACTGAGAACATCTATAGGGTCTCTCTCCAGTGTGGATTCTCTGATGTATGATAAGCTCTGAGCTCCGAATAAAGCTTTTCCCACACTCACAGCAAGTGTAGGGTCTGTCTCCTGTGTGGATTCTCTGATGTATGATAAGCTCTGAGCTCCGACTGAAGCTTTTCCCACACCCAGGGCAGCTATAGGGTGTCTCCCCTGTGTGAATTCTGTGATGTGCGGCAAGGTTTGATCTCCGATTGAAGCTTTTCCCACACTCAGGACATATGTATGGTTTCTCTCCCGTATGGATTCTCTGATGTGTGATAAGGTTTGAGTGCCAACTGAAGCCTTTCCCACACTCAGGACATGTGAACGGGGTTTCCCTTGTGTGGCTTCTCTGATGTGTGATCATCTGTGAACTATCAGTGAAGCTTTTCCCACACACAGGGCATGAGTAGGGTCTCTCTCCTGTGTGGATTCTCCGATGTGAGACAAGATGTGAGCTATAACGGAAGCCTTTCCCGCACTCAGGGCATCTGTAGGGTCTCTCTCCAGTGTGGATTCTCTGGTGCTTACTAAGATCTGAGCTCCGAGTGAAACTTTTCCTGCACTCTGGACAAGTGTAAGGTCTCTCTCCTGTATGGATTCTCTGATGTCTGATCAGCTCTGAGCTCCGACTGAAGCTTTTCCCACACTCAAGGCAAGTGTAGGGTTTCTCACCTGTGTGGATTCTATGATGCATGATAAGGTTTGAACTCCGACTGAAGCTCTTCCCACACTCAGGACATGTGTATGGTTTCTCTCCCGTGTGGGTTCTCTGATGTGTGATAAGCTGGGAACTATGAGTGAAGCTTTTCCCACACACAGGGCATGAATAGGATCTCTCCCCTGTGTGGATTCTCCAATGTGAGACAAGCTGTGAGTTAGAACTGAAGCTTTTCCCGCACTCAGGGCATGAATAGGGTCTCTCTCCTGTGTGGATTCTCTGATGCGAGACAAGCTGTGAGCTAGAAGTGAAGCCTTTTCCGCACTCAGGGCATGAGTACGGTCTCTCTCCAGTGTGGATTCTCTGATGTGTGACAAGCTGTGAGCTATAAATGAAGTCTTTCCCGCACTCAGTACATCTGTAAGGTCTCTCTCCAGTGTGGATTCTCTGATGCTTATTAAGCTCTGAGCTCCGAATGAAGCTTTTCCCACACTCACAGCAAATGTAGGGTCTTTCTCCTGTGTGGATTCTCCTATGTATCCTCAGCTCTGAGCTCCGACTGAAGCTTTTCCCACACTCATGGCAAGTGTAGGGTTTCTCCCCTGTATGGATTCTGTGATGTGTGATAAGGTTTGAGCTGCGACTGAAGCTTTTCCCACACTCGGGGCATGTGTATGGTCTCTCTCCAGTGTGGATTCTCTGATGTATGATAAAAACTGAGTTATGTTTGAAGGTTTTCCCACACTCCAGGCAGATGTAGGGTGTTCCTCCGGTGTTGATTCTCTCATGTCTAATAAGGTCAGAGCCTCTACTGAACTTTTTCTCTTGTCTGTGCTGACTCTCACAGACATTTGCCTGTGCACAGCTCCAAGAAACATTCCCTTTGGATCTTTCCGATAACGTCTCATGTGCTTCTACTTGCTCAGCATCGTCTTCTTGAGGATTCTCCTCCTCATTCTCATTCACCATCCCATCATCAGCTAGGATAGAAAGAGAAACCAGACATAGGTCACTTCCTCTGTGAGAAAAAAAGGGAACCTCGGAGAGAGGAGTGGAAGAAAGGGGGGAACAAACAAAAGTAAGTGACAGAGAGATGAAACAAAGAAAGAGCTGTATCTCCCCCAAGCCTTTCCCCACAGGAGAGAAAGGAGGGGATCAATTCTGGGTCTAAATCTCAACCAAACACTCAGGGAGAAAATAGATTGGAGAGGGAGCTACTGTCAGGCATGAGTCAGAAGAGGTAAGAAGCCGTAAGTGAAGTCTGCCATGAGGATGCCACATCTCCTGAAAACAATCCTGAATTCAGAGAGCTCACAAGGGCTTAGTAGGAAACTCAAATATTTCCTTAATTCAGGGACAGATTTGGTGTTGGTTTAACTGATTCCTTACCTGTGCAGGTGTCTCTCGGGGTTTCTCTTTCCTCAGAGTCCTGGAGGTCTGGGACCCATGGCTCCTCCCCTCGTTCCAGGCAGGAGATCACATCTGGTTTGGAAACTGGAAATCCTGTACAAGTGACAGAAAACAAGCGAGATCAATTGAATTTGTGGGATACTTGTATCACATTTTGGGGGTGCAATCCAGACCTCCGAAAGGTTGTGTCACCACCTGCCCTGTAATCCTGGGTGCCTCACATTGCTTTGGTGTTGTAGCTCCCAACCTGGGCCGCTGACAAACAGCTTACCAGCATGCTGGTCACACCCTGAGTGTTTGTGTAAGGCTACAGCCCTGACCCAGCAGCCTGTGAGAAACAGTCCAGTCTCACTTTGGCCTCCACCAGCCTGGGTTACTATGTGCAGGGTGGCCCCAACATACTCCCAGTCCCTAATTTTCCCCAAAATGTGTGTTCTGCACTGGCCAGCCCTCTCCTGGACAGTTCACATCTGAGAGGTCCGTTGACCCTCAAGGGACCAATATTCAAGAATTTGCTACTTTAACTGGAATTACCACACAGTTCAATTTAAAACACAACACTGGATTAGTTTTGATTACAAATAAAAAGTTTATTTAACTACAAACAAAGAAATTTTAAGTGAGTATAAGCATAAAGTATTAAAAGTTAGAAATGGTTACAAGAGAAATAAAGATAAAAATGCTTTCTAAAACTTAACAAGCACAACTTCGTTCAAGGTAAAATCCTGAGCACGTGTGCCCAGGGTTGAGCAAATTGTCAGGTCAGGATCTCCACCAGAGTCAAAGGGCTGGTTCCTTTGTCTTCTTCCTTTCTCTCTTTCACCTAAGAATTGCCTTGGGGTGGTTTTGCCCTGACTTTTATAGTCCAGTCACCCTTTGAAATGGATTCTACTCAGGATTGCCCCTCAAAGCAAAGTTTATTCAAACAGCAAAGAAGGTGACATGGAGTCTAGTGGCGAAGGTGGAGCCAGGCTCATTCTTCTCTCCAGCGTATGCTGAAATGCAAATTTGCTTTGGCTCCTGCCATTTCCTCCTCTTGCTGTCTCAAGGACCCTATTACTTATATGCAAATTGAGGTAAACACACATTCCCTTGTTTAGGTTAGACTGGGTTAACAACTTTTGCCTAGTCATGGCTGTGTCAGTTTGAACATCTACTATCATCATCATACAGGGGAATTCATAACTTTACATACAACGTTGTTACATACATTTCACTGAATTATTGACCGGTAAGTTATTGGTTTTCAAGTGATACCTCACAAGGCATATTTTGTACAAAGGCTATTACAGTGGTGTGTAGGGTGCGATTACAGGGGTGCTTTCACTCACATCTTGTCACAAAGATTCCGTTTAACCCCAGTTTATTTTAAGGGGTAACATCCCCAAGCAAGCTTCCTTTGCTCAAAGCAGCAGGATAGTGAGCATTATCAATCATATTTGTTGGGATGGTGCTGAATTATTATGAATGACTGTGATTGATATGAATGTAGGAAGGCTGGAGACGTCTGAATTTGCTAAAGGATTCTGGGACCAGGGTTCTCTTAGTATCAGATGGTATGCTGAAATTGCACTTGAATGCTAACACAACTATGGATTATGAATGGTTACAACCAGGGTGTGTGTGCGCGTGTGTGTTAGTTAGCTGGAATTTTGGTCATGGTCAGTCGATGGCCAGCTCACTAAGTAAATGCGCAGAAAACACCTGAATGGTGAGCATGGTACTAACTGACCTGGATTAAGATGACCCTTTGGGATGGCACCACCCTAACAGCTCAAGGGAATGATTGATGAGAAAGTATACACCAAGTGATCTTTGGTCTCTGTCCCTCTTTAGCTCTCTTCCAAAAATATTGATTAGGAAAACAAGTAATGAAATGCCCACAGGGCATATTTCAGGGGCATGCGACTCGTTTGAGAGCGAGGGGTATAAGTACTAAGAATATCACAGGTATAGCAGCAGTTCCCAATTAATATCTGAAAAGGCCTGTGATGCTGTAGAACAGGTAGGGTAGCCAAAACCTTGCTACAAAGGACTTTTGTGGGAGTTCTGAACCAGAGGGTCTCCGGGTAGCCAACACCCTGCTTTGGGGGACATTCAACAGACCAAGTACCTGAGAAGAGAATAAAAGACATCTCCATCGAGGTCTGGTAGCTATACCTGCTTTATTTGCCAACTGTGTAGGGCTGTGATAAACGAAGCGGGGGGAAGAGGGAGTAGCTCCCTTTTATGGACACCCAGCTAGCCAGTTAGCTATAAAGTCCTTCTTGGTGGCTGTTCTCTGCTTGCTTTACCTGTAAAAGGTTAAAAAAGCCCACAGGTAAAAGGAAAGGAGTGGGCACCTGATCACAAGAGCCAATGGGAGGGCTAGAACTTTTTAAAATTTGGGGGAAAACTTCCCTTTGGCTGTTGTAAGAAATAAAGTGGGGGAATAGCTCCCTTTGATGGACACCCAGCCAGCCAGTTAGCTGTAAAATCCCTCCTGGTAGCAGTTTTTTACTTGCTTTACCTGTAAAGGGTTAAAAAGTCCCCCAGGTAAAGAAAAAAAGTGGGCACTTGACCAATGGGAAGGGAGAACTTTTTAAAATTGGGCAAGAAACTTTCTCTTTGTCTGTTCTCTCCGGGCTGAAGGGTCAGAGCAGCCATGCTATATGCAGCTAAGCCAGGTATGATTATAAGTCATCAGATCATGCCTAGAACTACTTATATGAACTCCAATGTGTCCGTAGATCAGAATGTTTAGCTAGAGGCGACCAGGGTTATTTCTTTTATTTCTTATTGGCTTGCGGACTCCTCTGTGCTAACTCCTGATGAAGTGAGCTTAGCTCACGAAAGCTTATGCTCAAATAAATTTGTTAGTCTCTAAGGTGCCACAAGTCCTCCTTTTCTTTTTCCAGATGCTTTTGTTTGCTTGTAACCTTTAAGCAGAACTCCCAAGAAAGCTATTTTGGGTGCCTGATTTTTGGAATTGCTCTTTTAAAATCTAGCAAAAGCCTAAGTTACAAATGTATTTTCTTTCTTTTTGTTTTTAATAAAAAATTTACTTTTTTAAAGTAACCTTGATGGGTAGATGCTGCCACCACTCAAATGCATGGTATGGCTGAACGCCGCATCAAGTGGACCTAACCCTGACAACAAAGTCAGGGATGAGGAGGTGGAGTTAGCAGATGGTGTGTAGCCCATGGCTAGGTTTCCATTTGGGGTGGCGAGTCAGGAACTCTGCTGCATTCTGGAGGTGTTTAGCCAGTCCCAGGAGTCCCACTCCAGTGGGCAAGAAGCAGGAGAGGAGACCTCTGGGAAGTGATTTTTTGAGTTGATGCTGCATGGTTATGATAGCCAACTTTCTTTTGCTTTGTGTAGTGTGGAAGTGGGTGAGGGGATAGAAATGTACAAGACTATGTTGCTGTGTGCTTGGTATGTTACAAGAGGTGTATTTTACTGTAATGATTCGATGCTGTGTGTGAACTAACAATAATAAGTCTATGTAATTGTTGTGCTTCTGCAGATGTGGCCTTCAGGGGAACCCCCTACACACTGGCGGAGTGCCTCTGCAAGATCAGAAAGCGACCAAGACAGAGCAAAGACGACATATTTCAGGAGGTGCTGCAATCCCTCCTTGTGATTTACTGCCCCTTCCCTCACCCTTCACAAAACATGACCCTAGTTTGGGTGGCAGGGGTCAGCACTGACCTCAGAAACAGCAAGCCTGAGACACCGGACAGCAGTAGTGGAAACACCGGGTAGAGGCGGGGGGAGGAAAATGTTGTAGTGGCCACACACCACCCCAAGCACACACACCCCCCGAGCCACTTCTGCCAAGCTGGCAGTTTGGGATGGGGAAGCCTGGTCCCCAGCCTCCAGCCAATGTCCATGTTTCAAAGGGGAGGTGAGCATGGTCCCCTGGCCACCTCTAGTTCTGCTGCAGGTGGCTCCCCTCCTGCTGCAGATGGTCCGGTGCCCCTGCCCCCATGCCATACTCACCATAGCTGGGACAGCAGACCAGCTCAATAAATACCTTGTAGAAATGAAAATGTTCTGCTTTATACTGGCATGGATTCAGTGAAGTGATTTCTCTATAGAAATACTGCACTACAGCCCGGCTCTGCCCTGACAGTGGTTCCTTCGTGCTTTGGATGTGTTATAACTGAAAGTGTGGCCTTCAGCTCTTCCTCCACAGCGGCAGAGAGGCTCTCCCAGACAAGATGGAGACAAAAGAATATGTGATATGTTTAACTAGATAATGAATGCCTCTGGAACAGTATACACAGCAAAGGGCGTGGAGGATTGCTCTCAGAAAAAAGGACATGGCGAGAAGGTGAGCATCACAGGAGAAAGACCGTGGCCCATTGCAGGAGATGCTGGGGATTCTGAAGGAACAGACATGTTGAGGCTTCTGGTTAACCTTCGGGGGAAAAAACCCTGAGGCTCGACTCCCTCTTCGGCCCCTGCAGAGCAACATTCCAACATCACTGTACTCCCCCTGGTCCCCCACCTCACGTTCCACTAGGCAAAGGGGGCACTGCAATATCCTCTCCACTCAACCCCAGAGGAGGGTGCCAAGAATAACAGCTGCACATGTGCTGATGTATGACAGGCAAGGCTGCTGTACTTTTATAGAGAGGATGTATGTGTTTTCCCTACTCCCAATTTTATTCCATCATCTTTCCAAGGTTTAATTCTTAGACAGATCTTTCAGTGTTTATGTCTGTGTGCAATAAAAGTATGCCTTGAAAATGAAATCATCTTTATTAATTCAAAGCATGGGGTGAGGGGAGGTGGAAGGATGTGCAGGAGAACAAAGAACAGCAGTCACAGCAAGGTTCAGACTATG
This sequence comes from Dermochelys coriacea, assembly GCF_009764565.3. NCBI lineage: Eukaryota > Metazoa > Chordata > Testudines > Dermochelyidae > Dermochelys > Dermochelys coriacea. The sequence continues at coordinate 6,533,048 of NC_050095.1, read as the reverse complement.
GGTAGGAATGATACAGAATAGCAGCGCACATTATTGTAGGTCATTACTAAAATGAGTTTCAATCCTTTCCTGAGACACATTGCTCCACCCTGAGCTCTTCTTATAGACCTGGTATTTGGCTGCTCAAAATTAGCAGATAGGGGTAGGGTGTAGAGGTGGATTGGCTGTGGAAACTTCTCTCTCTTTGCTTCACATATATTATGAAGCACACACTAAGCAGCTATAATCAAGGGGATGTTTTTCCCACCCTAGAGGGAAAGGATAGAGGTCTAACCTAGTGAGCAAAATGCACATTCACCCACCCTTCTGCACTTGCTGAACCTATTATTGAACCGATCTTTACTGCTGTCCACGTGTCCGGCTTCATGAACCACAGGAGTAAGGATAGGCTAGGTCTCCCCATATCACCATTGGCATTTCAATGTCACCAAGGGTGCTTTCGAAGTCTGGAAAGAAAGTCCCTGCTTGCAGCTTTCTGAACAGACCTGCGTTCTTAAAGATGTGCGCGTCATGCACCTACCCAGACCATCCCACGTTCACGTCAGTAAAATGTCCCCGGTGATCCACCAGTGCTTGCAACACCATAAAAAAGTTTCCCTTTCTGTTTATGTACTCTGTGGCAACTTGGTCTGGTGCCAAGATTGGGCAATGCGCAGGACATACTGAATTGTTTTGCTGTGGTGCGGTGATAGATGGCCCACATATCCCTGAGTCACTATTCTTCTTAGCAGAAGGCGATTAATGGCCCTGCCAATTTGGATCGCACACCCACGGTGGACTTACTCACTCCTAATTGATTCCCCAATGACTAGTAGCAATCTAGAGTTGCAAGCTTCCACACAGTAATCGCCATTCGCTTCTCCACTGTCTCAGTTTTAAGTCCCTGCAATTCAGGGCTGGGAAGAGCGCCACATACAGTTCCTGGAAAGTGGCCTTGCACATACGGAAGTTCTGCAGTCACTGCTCATAATCCCATACCTGCATAACGATGCGATCCCATCAGTCAGTGCCTGCTTCTCGGGACCAGAACCAGCACTCCACCATATTCAGCTGCAGGGCGACTGCCGACAGCAACCAGAAACTTTCGTTCCATTGTTTCCAGCCGTGCTACTTGAAGGACATTGAGAGGAACTGCAGTGTAGAACGTGACTCAGCTCTGGAAATATCCTACAGGATAAGGCAATGCTCACCACAATAATGCACAGCTGAGTGGAGTCCATGCTTCTCTAGAGATGGCATACCCAAGGCTATGCCAGCCTTTTGAAAAAAAGGCGCAAAATATTGTGGGCTGCAGATGAAATCAGGGGAAGGAGAAAACTGCATCATGGGATGTTGAAGCCATGATTCCAGTCACCCCTGTGAGAATGTTTTGGTCCCATGAGGCATTGCAAGCCTTTTCCAAAAACCCCTGAGGCGAGTTGCACTGCTCTCTGCATCAATGCAAGCGCTGCTAGTGAAGATGCACTCCACTGACACAAGGAGTGTGGTGTGGACACGCACAACCAACTTAATAACTGTGGCGGTCGGATGTCGAGTTAAGTTTGTAGTAAAGACACGAATTATGCCTACACTGCAATGTATACACTGCCACACTTTGTAGCATAATGAGAAGAAAAGATGTGTATCCAACTCCATGTGGCCACCTTACATATGTCCGTAAGGGACACGTCACGGAGTGTGGTGGTAGTCGATGCTGCCACTCTCATGGAACAGGCCCATATCCCACCTGGTTGGGACCATCCTGACAATTGATAACAGAGCTCAATTCACCCTGAGACCCACTTCAAGATTCTCTGTGTGGATATGGCCTGCCCTTTAATTCTCTCTGCTATGGCGACAAATAGCCGGGGAGATTTCTGGAATGGCTTTGTCCTTTGTAGGTAAAAGACCAGGGCCCCCTACGTACATCAAGGGAGCGAAGCTGCTGTTCCTCATTCAGAGCATGTGATTCAGGAAAGCAGGTAGGTTGAAATGGAAGCAGGAAACCACCTTTGGTAGAAATTTGGGATGCAGGCGAAGTGAGACGGCGCTCTACTTGCATTCAGAAATATAGCTTATGCACAGATGGTGCTGTGTGGAGGACTGCTCTGTCAGAACAGGTGGATGGGATCTGTGGACTATAGGATGTTTCTGAGGAGGTTCATAAGCCTGTTAGTGGTTAAACTGGGGATTTTGTAACACTGTGAGAAGATGGCAGGTGATAAAATATTTGCTTTGGTGCTGATGTATATATGCCTAAGGATTGCAGAGTGGCTATGGAATCTTTCCGTGAATGCAAGTAGTCATCCGTCTTTTAATTGAAGAGGTGTGATTCATCAAAAGGGAGATCTTCGATCGTGTTCTGCACTTCTCTAGGGAAACCAGGATTCCCTCCTTATGACGATTACAGTTGCCAAAACGCGCAAGGATGTGTCTGCTGAATCAACTGCAGCCTGAAGTATGGACTTTGTGACCAACTTGCCTTCCTCTATACTTGATAGGAATTGGGCATGATCCTGTTGAGGAAGCTCATTTGCCATATGTCCATACTGTAAGAAGTCGTATTTGGCCATCACTGCCAGGAAGTTCAAGATCCATAACTGGAGGCTGTCCAAGGAGAAAACCTTTCAACCCATAAGGTCCACTCTCTTGCCCTCCTTGTTAGTTGGGGTGGAACGTGGGTGCTGTTTCAGGCTGCTATGCAGTGAGCTAATCACCAGGGAATTGGGCAGAGGATGAGAGAATAGAAACTTGGAACCCTTGGGGGTAGGGGGGAGCACACTGTACCTCTTTTCTGTGTGCCATCCAACAGTGTGTGTCTGTTGGAGAGTGTCCTCCTTTGATAGGGCCACTCTAGCCGGTAGCAATGCGTGCAAAATGTCCAGCAGGTGGTGCTGCGTGTGCTGCACTTCCTCCAATAGTATTTCAACAGCATGAGGTATCCTTCGTAGCAGCTCTTGAAACTGAGAGCAGTAGTCTGGGGGAGAGGAGAGAGTTGATGACACCGCCTCGTCTCAGGATGATGGAGAAATCCCTCTGGATCTGTCAGTACCATCAGGGCCGGGCTGATCCCTGTTTCAAACGCCTGCTTGGCAAAGGACAGGTCTGTGCTACACGAGAGGATTCCCATGTTGAACAGGACTGTTCTGAAGACGAATATTGGGGCCACAAGCTCCCATATGGCCAAACCGGTTGATCCTGCTGTTGCAGCACTGGTGCCCAGGGACTCAGGTACCAGTAGCTCCTGGATTCAGTCCAATGTACTGGGGTGTTCCCTGGCCAAGATTCGACCGTGGCCCAGTGGTGACCTCCATGAGGTGCTTCTTGCAGAGGAGAGGGGGAGGGGCTCTGTCTTCCCGTGTACGGGCAGGGAAGTAGAGACAGATGCTGCACCTGGATGTGGTGTGGGTTTCCCACAAGCAGTACAGACAGCACTGGTGCTTGTCGTTGAGGGAGAACAAACTACTTTGAATCCTGTCCTCTTAGTCATAATCCAGCATCCTGACCTGGGTGCTGAAGGGAGGGGGGGGGGGAAGGTTTGGAGGGGAACTGCATCCTGAGCCTTAAGGAACTTTCAGAAACAAGAAAAATCACTATAGAAACCAGGAAAATTTTCATTATAGAGAGTATCCAGACACGGCTGCTGGGGGCGAAGTAGGGAGTTGGGGATTGTTTGGTGGGAAACTGCCGGAATGGCGTCCCCAGTCCTTAATCCTACGAAACGTTCAGAAACCAGAAAACTACTACATAAAACCAAGTCCTTGTAATCAGAGGCCTGGACCTAGCATAACCCACAGCCATCTTGTAGGCTCAGCCACCATAAGTGGCAAACAAAACTATAGAGTCAGGGGAATTCGGCCTTGACATAGGCAGACAGATAGAAAGTATTAGCTGCAGCCCTATGAATTGGGAAGAGATAGATATTCACAAAGTCATGAGAATGGAGAGAGAATGGATAAGTTAGCCTTGAGTTTCTGCAGTTTCTGTCTGATAATAAAAAGTTAGAAGTTTTGCTGTTGCTAAAGAAATTTTAAATAGTTAGAAAGTATACTTTAAATAGACAAAGAGTCCCGGACTACTGCTGGTTAAGCAAATTCTATCCTGACAGTAAAAAGAAAAGCAGTACTTGTGGCACCTTAGAGACTAACAAATTTATTAGAGCATAAGCTTTCGTGAGCTACTGTAGCTCACGAAAGCTTATGCTCTAATAAATTTGTTAGTCTCTAAGGTGCCACAAGTACTGCTTTTCTTTTTGCAAATACAGACTAACACGGCTGCTACTCTGAAACCTATCCTGACAGTGTATTCCATTAACAAAGCATAAAGATAAGTAGACCTTGAGAAGTTTTAACTAACTTTGAAAAACACCAAAGCTAATGAGTAGGCGGTCTTAGGCATGTGAACCCCTGCATAGTGAAAATGATTGGATAGTGTGTTTGCATAGCTATGTCTTAAGTATAATAATTGGTTAAAGGATAGATAAATCTTAATTTTAACTAAGTAATGGGGGTCAGAAGTGGGGCTCGTTGGAACTTAACTCCGAGATACAGCTCAAGACCAAAGGTGCCAGGACTTTTACCCCTGCACAACCATATTGTGCAGAAGCCCGAGCCCCAGATGAGAACAGATCCTGACTGGCCACCGGGAGACGTCCAGCTCTGGAGTGGTGTGCATTAGATGCTTGGCGTGTGTATTCTGTAGATTTGTTGCTAATAAATACATGCACATGTTTAAGGATATTACTGTGTAAGACACTTTCACTGGGAAAAGGCTCTGCAGACCTGTAGAACCCTGAATCCACTAAGAAGGGATATTAGCCCTGAGCCTAGGGAGGGATAAAGTTGGGCCCCTTGTCCCTGCGTATACACAAGGATGGGTAGGGGGTGGGAGCTTTAAATTGTGCGGGTTACATCCTGACTAAATAAGGAAAATGCGTCACCACGGACGAGGGGACAGCAGAAGCTCTGACTTGGAACATGTGGCGGTGAAAGGGAACTGAAGACGCAGGCAAAACCACAAGGCAAGGCAAGGGCGCACACATAACACCACAGACACTACTACTGTAAAAAGCTCCGGTTCTGGGAGCATGGCACATGCAGATTAGCCTCAGTGGAATTCAATAGGGACCATCACTCAAAGAAGAACCTGCTTTAATCAACACATACGGAACTCTGTAGTGTAGCCATAATTAGGTCAGCCTAGCCATCACTTTAGACTCAGCTAGGTCTATGGAACAGTTCTCAGTTGGCCACTTTCAGCCATAGCACCTATAGTGTAGACATGCCTTTAGTTCCAAGAGAGATCTCTGTGTGAACTCCATGACAGCTATGTAACAAAAATACTTCATGTGTCCTGGTCTTTACATTCAGATTATAATAATATCAAGCACAGGGGGAAACTGAGGTATGTACTGGAATCATAGAAATATTTCCAAAATTCCCACATCCAATGGTCATAGCCCTGGGAGATAAAGCAAAGTATTGGGTTTGGACTTTAATGTATCCAATAAGGATAAATTAAATAATTAAAAAAATCCTTTTGTGCCATTGGTCATTTAAAATTTGTGTACGTCTAAAAATGATACTGGGATGGGACATAAGCCAAGCGGTGTGGGAGGCCGGACACAGAAACCAGTCTACACATGTATGAGTTGTAAAGGTATAGAGTTATTACTACAGAGATTCTTCAGAGAACCCACAGCTTCCAATAACCAACGGGACAGGAAGGCTTACCCAGTGAGGCCAAAAACTCATAGTTCTCCTGCATGACATCTCTGTAGAGGGCTCTCTGAACGGGGTCCAGCAGAGCCCACTCTGACTCGGTGAAATACACAGCCACCTCCTCGAAAGTCAATGGCGCCTGAAAGAGCAAGGGTCCCCCACTTAGTACTTTAGTACAACCCCAGGATTCATGGGAGAGCAGGAACAGGAAAATAGAAGCTCTGGGAATGACAGGGTAGCACAGTCCCACCCCCATCCTGAGCAGCCAGGAGGCACCAGGTTGAGGGAAGAAAAAGAGAGCCCCTCACACTGGTCAGTGGACAGAGGTCTTCATATTCATCACACACCCAATAGCCAGAGATTGATACAGGAAATGGAGTCCCCAGGAGAGTCAGGGACAGCGGGAATATACAAATATATTGGCGGGAATCCCAATATCCCCCCATAAAATTATATAACATATATAAACAAACACCTGAAAGGAAGAGAAAGTTGACAGGAAAAAATGTCAGAAGCTTAGAATTGTAGAAAATTACTAAGGTAAGGCAAAGAAACAAATGGAGAAATCTCTGGCCAGCAGAATTAAGGAAATATGAAGGAGCATTGTGCTTATTTTAGTATATACTAACAAAAAGATCCTAACAATTTTATTGGTCCATTACTAGACAGAAAGGGCAGAAACATCAATAAATAATAATAATAATACCAAAGAAGTAAAAATGTTCAGTGACTATTTCTCTCCTGGATTTGGGGAAAACAAACAAATGATGATGTGATATGTTTATGACGACAACGACACTTTTCATTAAAATAGTAATTCACGAGGATGTTAAAAAGTAGCTACTAACATCAGACATTTTTAAAAACAGCAGTTCCAGTTATCTTCCATTCAAGAGTTTTAAAAAAGCAGGCTGAGGAGCTCTCTGGAGCATTAATGCTGCTTTTCAATAGCTCTTGGAAAACTGAAAAACTCCAGAACACTGGAAGAAATCTAAAGTTGCCCCTATATTTAAAAAAAAGTGTAAAAGGGATGACCAAGATAATAGCCCAGGTTTGATGTCAGGCAAGATAATGGGGGGGGGGGGGAAGGAGGGTATTAATAAAGAAATAAAAGAGGGTAACATAATTCATTCCAATCAACATAAGTTGAGGGAAAACAGATCCTCTCAAACTAATTGGATTTTTTTTTTAAGTTCAGAAATTTGGTTGATAAAGAAATAGTGTTAATGTAAAATACTTTGATTTCCCTAAGGTATTTGACTTGGTACAGCATGATACTTAAACAACTACAACAATACAAAATTAAACATGACATACACTACCTAGATTCAAAACCAGCTGATACATTTCAAAATGTAACTCTAAATGGTCACGTGGGTGTGTTTCTATTAGGGTCCCACGGGGATCGGTTATTAGCCCGTTGCTATTTAATTTGCTTATCAATAACTTGGAAGAGAACATAATATCACAGATGAAACATGCAGATGACACGAAGTTTGGGAGAGCGGTAAATAATGAAGAGTGTCAAATAATGAAGTGTGTCAGCTGGTTCGGGCTGCAGCATTGGGAGTCTGGGAAGTTTTTGTAGCCCTGGCCAGGGGGTTATTTCCTGTTCCACAAATAGGGGAAAGTTCCACACCCAAACCCAAGGATCCTGCTCCTTCAATGTGGGACCTAATACGAATTTATTCTGGCAAGTTTGTCCCTTCCCTTTCCCCACCCTGCGTATTTCTTGCCCTCTCCCACCTCCAGCAGCTCCCACCCTCCCGTACATTTACTGACCATCTCCCTACAGCCACAACCCACCAACCATCTCTGTGATAATCCATACCTCAGATAACTCTGCTGCAGCCATTGCCTTTCCTGTGGAACAGTGGGACGATCTGGAGCAAAACACTGACGTTATTCTGTAGCCTGTCAGAGCAAAAAGAGCAATTGGAGAGATTTCAGAAGGGGCTTTTGTCCATTTCACACATAGAGTCCCCCCCAACCAGACTTTTTTCCCTGGAAACTGACATTCTAGGCTCTGCCACACAGGAAAACAGTGACTTTATTAGAGGTAGGTCTTCCCACCAGGATTAAACCCTCACAGATGGTCTACACTACAAAGACCTGGTCTACACTGCATTGAAAGTGTAGCTGCATTGCATGGACTTAGTTGCACATCTCCACACTTGAATTAGTCTCCCACCAATGTAAACTGTCCATTATGCCAACACGGTAACACAAGTTCCCCAAGCAATGTTGAGCCCGGGTCAATGTACTGAGGTCAATACAGTGTAAGTGTAAACATGGTATGTATCTGATGAAGTGAGCTGTAGCTCACGAAAGCTTATGCTCAAATAAATTTGTTAGTCTCTAAGGTGCCACAAGTCCTCCTTTTCTTTTTGCAGATACAGACTAACAGGACTGCTACTCTGAAAACTGTAAACACTGCGTTACCCTACCAGTTCTCCAGCAGCTATCCCACAATGGCTCAGGGCAACAATTTCCCACCTAAACAATGAGAAACTGCTGCAGATAAAATGGGTGGGAAAACACCCCAAAGCTGAGGAGATTTTAAATTGATAGTGGAGAGATCATGCGAAAAAATCTGAGGAGAAAAGAGAATTGGTCAATAATTTGAGAGAAAACAGGGAATTTACATGGATTTCCTATCCACATTTCATAGTCAGAGAAAAGGGGCACACTTGAGAAGACTGTTGCCAATTTCAGAGGAGGGGAAAGCAGAGGAGATTTCACCCCCCTCCCCCCCGCAAGCCCTGTCCTGCTGAGAGATGGTGAAATCTGCCATGTCACACTCTCTCCACCCCCCCTCCACCTCCGTTTCCCCCTTTCCCTTCCTGACACCCGCACCCTCCAGACACACAAAGGCCAAGCCCCACTGAGGACCCGTCTCCTCCCCCCCGCTTGCTCCCTGGGCAGAGCCTGGCGGGAGCCGAGGCAGCGACATCACTGCTGCAGAGGCAGCTCGCAGCCTCCCTCAGGGCGCTCACAGCCAGGGAGCGGATTCCCGGGGGCTGTGAAATCTCAGGCTCCCGGGGCATCTGTGCAGAGTCACTTCCCGGCCCGAGCCCCGCCCTTTCCCCGCGGGCTCTGGCTCAGCGGTTGGAGCAACAGCCGGGGCCCCCAGCGACCCCCCCGCATCTCCCGCCCCCCGCCTTGTCCTTACTGCGGGGCCAGTCCGGACACTGGCGTCCCTCAGACCAGCCATGGCGGGGGGGGCGATACGGGGCCGTTAACGGCTGTAACGGGCGAGGGCGGAACACGGCGCTGTGAATGGGGGCGGGGCCCGTCATACGCGGTGCGGGGGGGGAAGGGAGGCTCCGCGGCCGGGCCAGGCTCCGCGGGGGGGTCCCCGCCCCCCCGCACTCACCCGCTGTCGGTCCTCCGGCCCGGCTCTCTCCGCGTACGCAGGACTAGGGGGCAGGGAAACGGGCCCCCCCGCCCCCCGGCGCGAGCTGCGCATGCCCGGAAACTGTGGCGCGCCGGGCCTGCTGGGAAATGGAGTCTCCGCCTGCTCCCGGCGGCCGCCGCGCATGCGCAGCGCTCAGCGACGACTGGCGCGGGGCGGCCGGGTTCTGCCCCTCCCCCTAGCGACGCTGCTGAGCCCGCGAACCCCAGGAGCAACGGCCTCCCCCGCTCCGCCCCCTGCTCCTCCCCTCCGCCATGGCCCCGCCCCCTGCTCCTCCCCTTTCCCCAGGGCCCCGCCCCCTGCTTCTTTCTTGGGTCCGCCCCTTGCTCCACCCCTTTCCCCCTGGCCCCTGCTCCTTCCCTGGCCCCGCCCCCTGCTCCTCCCCTCCACCAGGGTCCCGCCCCCTGCTCCTTCCCTGCCCCGCCCCCCTGCTCCACCCCTTTCCCCAGGCCCCACCCCCTGCTCCTCCCTGGCCCCGCCCTCTTCCCCACCCCTTTCCCTGTGGCCCCACCCCCCAGCCAGAAGCAGGAGCTGGGCTCTGGTAAGAGCCTCCGGGGGAGTCTGGGCCACTCTGGGAGCCCCGGACCCTGCCCCTGCCCCGGGCGCTGCGCCCTGGGGGGCGGGACACGGGCCGGGGGCTGCTGGTACCCGGGATGGTTGGGGAGGCAACCCCAGGGCAGCTTAGTTTGCATAAGAGCCTTTGGTGAGGGACCTTGTCAAAGGGTTTCTGAAAATCTAAGTCCACTGGATCCCCTTGGTCCCCAAGCGTGTCGACCCCCTCAGAGAATTCTAGCAGGCTGGGGAGGCTGATTTCCCTTTAGTAAAACCACGTTGACGATTCCCCAACAAATTCTGTTCATCTCTGTGTCTGAACATATTGCTCTTTATTATAGTTTCAGACAGTTTGCCCGGCCCTGAAGTCAAGCTTACAGGCTTGTAATTGCCGGGATCACCTTTGGAGCCCTTTTTAAAAATTGGCGTCGCATTAGCTCTCCTCCAGTCATCTGGTACAGAAGCTGATTTAAATGAGGGTTTACAGACTACAGTTAGTGGTTCTGCAATTTCACATCTGGCCCTGGTGACTTATTGCTGTTTAATTTATCAATTTGTTCCAAAATCTCTAATGATACCTCAATCTGGGACAGTTCCTCAGATCTGTCACCCAAAACGAATGGCTCAGGTTTGGGACTCTCCCTCACATCCTCAGCCGTGAAGACCAATGCAAAGAATTCATTTAGTTTCTCCGCAATGGCCTTATCATCCTCGAGTGCTCCTTTAGCATCTTGATCGTCCAGTGGCCCCACTAGTTGTCCCTTACATAGGAGTAACTGCTACCAGTAGCAAATTCCTACAAGGAGCACTTTCTCGTAAAATAATGTGATTCTAACACAGTGTGACGGAAATGAGACCAATTTCAAACAAGGGGGACAAAATACAATATTGCATTGGCTGGGAATTGAACCCAGGTCAACTGCTTGGAAGGCAGCTATGCTCACCACTATATCACCAATGCACTTGAAAACAATGTTTCACAAAGGTGTCAACTGTAGAAACAAAGCAGTGACACAGCCACAGAGCTAATGAGCAGGGTGGGTTTGAGTGGGGGGCAGCATGTCAGGTCTGGGCAGAGACAGGGTCCCCTAATGACTGAACAATGGGGAGAGGGGAGCTATATCCCAGCAGGAGTTGGTCCCAGCTCCACTCCTCCCCTAAGACAAGGGAAATGAAGATAAATTCATCTTACTCAAGAAAGAAGGAGGCTGCTCCGTTTAAAAGCAAATCTTTGAGTTCCTTCCTGCTCAGTACAGAGGGGTTTGATCTTGCTGCTGCCAATCTTTGGGAGAACAAACAGTAGCGGCCACTGAACTGAAGGAGGGAGATGATTTTTTGACAAGGACGGACGCCTCATTCTATGGATGTTTGGTACATGCAGGCAACTCCTGTTCCTGCATCTTTCCTGGGGAAATAAAGTTGCTGGACCAACTACCAAAACTTGTTACAGAAAGGTGAGGAAAGGAGATGGCCACACGATGGTGCCAGGACATAAGGAATGAAACACAACACTTGTCTTCTATATGCAGTCACTCTTGAAAAGTGATTGATCTCCACTCACTTGTATGTGAAGCGATGTTCAGTTTCGCCCTGGGCAAAATACAAGGCTGAAGCAATTTCACGGATTGTGACACTGGAATTGAAGGATTATTTAGTGTTATAAGAAATTGTAAAAAAACAAGACAAAACAAAAACCAGTTCATCTAAACTTGAGCTGCCTGTTATGAAAGGCCGGTTTCCCCAATTCAGTTCCAAATGCTCTTTGAGGATTGCCCCTGGGTTCCCTGCATGCCACAGCAGGAGTGAAAGCAGAAACCCCAGCTCTGCTCCTAGCTCCATGCTGATTTTTCACAGTGGGTGGAATTGACTTTTTTATGGCCTGTTCTCTGAGCACCAGAACTACCATCCTCTTCCCAGCCCAATCCAGGCTGCTTCCCTGCACCAGCCTCTGCCCCGCTGGGGGCACTACATGCTTCAGGTACATAAGGAACCAGTTGAAGCAATCTTGGACCCATTAGTGGTTATCTTCAAGAACTCATGGTAGAGCACAGGTAAGGGCCCAAAGAACTGGAGAATGGGAAACATTGTTCCCTTTTTTAAAGAGTGATAGACACTAAGAGGACCGTAGGAATTAAAGACCAGTCAAGCTAATCATTGACACTGGCAAAGAGAATGGAAGAAATGGTTAAACTATCAATTGAGACTTGTAGGGTTATAAATTAAAGCTAGCAAAGATTTGTCAAGAAGAAATCATGCCAAACCAACCTAATTTCCTCCTTTGACAAGGTTACCAGCCTAGTGGGCAGGCAGGAAGCAGTAGACATATCTTGATTTTAGTGAGGGTTTTTGCAGTCCCACATGATGGTCTCATAAGCAAAGTTGGAAAATGTGGTCTAGATGAAATGACATCTACCTAGGGAGGTGGTGGAATCTCCTTCCTTGGAAGTTTTTAAGGTCAGGCTTGACAAAGCCCTGGCTGGGATGATTTAGTTGGGGCTTGGTCCTGGTTTGAGCAGGGGGTTGAACTAGATACCTCCTGAGGTCCCTTCCAACCCTGATATTCTATGATTCTGTGACAGCAGAGAGGGTGCACAACAGCTTGAAAGGCTGCACTCAAAGAGCAACTAGCAATGGTTCACTGTCAAACTGGAAGGACACATCCAGTAGGGTCCAGTGGGTCCTGCAGTGCTGGGGGTGGGAGGGGAGGGAGGTGAGCTTGGCTGCTGGTGGAGTCAGCACCTACGCCCATGTCTCTTCCTGACAGTGTCCATGTGAAACATTCCAGCACTGGCTGGTAACAAGTGGCGGAGGGGAACTCCAGCCGCAGGTCGGTATGTTTGAATGAGCTGGGAAATCAGACACTTTTGTGTGAACTGAATGGGAAACGGAACTGGAACCCCAAGCTAGTAAATAATCATGCAATTAGCTGGTCTTCTCCTCGTGAAATACTGTTGCATATCAGCTGCAGCCTAGCACTGAGCATTTCATTCAATATGCCAGACCATTAGTGTTAGCTCCGGGTTAGGGTATTGGAATTCTGATGTCAGGCCATGTTGAGTCTGAACTTTCACCAATTTTAGTATTGATACCTTGAAAAGGAAACTTTCCTGAGGTGTCTCCTGCCCCAGGAACTCCGCAGAAGGAGCAGAAATGGCAGTCTTGGAAAGATGCTTTTCCCCTTTTAGCTGAAGGCTCTCCCCACACACACATACTCTAACCTGATCTACACTGCAGTGTTATGTCAAGTGTTATGGGGTAAGGCCTAGTGGCCAGAGTCCATATAATTGCCCTGATCCACAGAGCAATAGGGCCCCATGGACCAAGTCAATGGGGACACACTTCTCTGCAGAGCAGCAAGGCCAAGCAGCCAGAGTCAATAAAGCTACTCTGATTTGATGGGCAGCAAGGCCTAGTGGCCTGAAGAGGGGGGCCACCACCCCAGGGTGGGGTAGCCAGTGTAGGGGGTCCCAGCCCAGGGCCCTGGTGGCGCTGAGTGAGTGCACCACCGAGTCAGCGGGCATCCAAGTGCAACACACCGACTATGCTTGGTTCTATGAGTAGTCCCTCCCTTGGGCTACTTCCTACCCTGACTCCTGTCTCTGTGGTCTGGGTGACTTCAGGGTTCCCAGATTCCACTGCCTGGACTGGTGCCGGTTGCTCCAAAGTCCCTGAGGTGTTCGCAGGCATCCAAGCATCTGCCGGGGTCTCAGCACCGCTGGCTTCTGTGGGGCTGGAACTGGGGCCAGGGCGGCTGCTCCAAGAGAGGCACCAGCAGCACACATCCTTCTTCACTGGTGGTCAACCCAGACTGAGCTGGGATGCTCCCTTTTCTACTTGTAGTGCACTTGGTACATGCCCAGTAGGGACGTGTGGGCATGGCTTCCTCAGCCCACAATGAGGAGTTAACCCCTTCCCGTCCATCAGACTCCTGCTGACATCAGTGTCCCGTTACGCAAACTTAATAACACTACCTCCCCGAGCAGCATAGACCCAAGGCCAACATACTTAGCTTAATCCAGTGTTAGTGTAAACACTGCATTACTTAGGTTGAGCATTATTGTCCTCCAGCACTTGTCCAACAATGTCCCACACTGACCACTCTGGTCACCATTGTGATTTCCACAGCCCAGGGGTCACGTAGACCAGAAAACCCCCCCTACACACACACACACACACACACACACACAAACACACACACAAAGATCTGTGAATTTTTGAATCTTGTGAATTCATCTTCCTGATTGCCCGGCTTGGCGAGCACAGCTAGCAGCTCTCCATTGTTGAGTGCAAATGCTCAGCTGACCATGCCGGCTACACACTCCAGATGCATGTCTGCCTGGAGCAGACAGGAGCCTGTGGGGAGAAGACGCTGTGCAGGCACACCTCCAAAACAGCCAGAGAAACAGAGATGTCTATGAGCCGATTGCTTAGGGGATGCAGGAGAAGGTGAGAAGCAGAACCAGCAGCATGGACAGCAAGGAGGAGAAGGAGAAAGGGGGACAGGTGACCAGCTTCACAGTGAGCCAGGAGCTATTTCTGACTCCACTGCATTCCGGCCAGTTGCAGAATCATGCACCTGAGCTATTCCCCCTCCTCATTTCCCCAACCCCGGGAGGGCTATACTCACCGTGGCTGATGCTGTGACTGGCATCCTGTACAAGCAACCCCAAGCAGAAGTGAGAATGTAGTGCTTAAAAATTCAGGGGAGAAAAGGGAGTAAGTTCAGCCTCTGAAGTTTTGCTTTCTGCCGTGAATACACTGACAATGAAACCTCTGCGTGTTTTATCTGCAGCTGCTGCCATTGCAGCCTTCAGGGGCTCCCCCCTCCACACCCATGCAACGCCTGAGCCAGAGAAGGAGGAGAAAAAAAGAGGACTTGGGATGACATGTTACAGGAGATCCTGCAAGTCAATGCTCCATGAGACAGTGTGCACAGGGTGCACATCATAGCCAGCCTGGAAAAGGATAGAGTGGAGAGGAGCCAGGTGCAGGAAAAGGAGAGGGAGCTGCACCAGTACATAATGGGGCTTCTCAGGCCTCAAATACAGATTCTGCAGACCCTGGTGGATCTGCAGATTCAACAATCCCTAGATCATCTCCCTTTGCAGCCCATTCAAACTCAGTATCAGGACCTCAACTTTCCACATGGACATTAAAGAGAATCACAGCTTCACATAGGCTGACCTGTGAAAGCCACGGGTGGTGTATGTGTAGGTGAAATAGACATGAATGTTCCTTCCCCTTCATAAGTTCTGTTCTCTTAATTTATTACGGTTTTAATGTATTCGTTTTAAAATCCCACAGGTTTTTTTAAAACTCATTTTGTTACAGAATAAAAATTCTATTATTTTGAACATAATTCATCTTTATTACTTCACAACATATGCCGGCTGGTTATCAGGAGTTTGTAAGCAACCGATTATCTGTTATCGTTCAGTTTCACATACTGGTAAGACTGTTGTTAATGCAGCTATTTGGCTATCAATGTCATATTGCCACATATAAAGCAATCACCACATGATTCATACCGGGCTGTAAAAGAGCAGTGCCAGGTAAAGCACACTACAACAACGCACACTACTTTGGCTCACTATTAAAATGGTCTTGCAAAGCTTCCCTGAGCTGTACAGCTCTGCCTGGAGCTCTTGTATCTGGCTGTTCAGATTCAGCAAACTGCCACTCCACTTCCCTCCTCCACCCGATGGAGACTTTTCCTCCTTTGCTTTGGAGGTGTTATGCAGGACACTGCAGGCAGCTATAGCCACTGGGATACTTTTCTCACTGAGGTCCAATCTTGTGAGTCAGCAATGCCAGTGCCCCTTCGAATGACCAAATTCACATTCAGCTGTCATTCTGTGCCTGCTGAGCCAGCACTGGAAGTGTTCCTTGGTGCTGTCAAAGTGGCCGGTTTATGGCTTCCCTAGCCGTGGGAGCAAGGGGTAAGCTGGCTCACTCAGGATCCCTACTGGCATTTCAACTTTGACAGTGGTAATCCACCAAGTGGTATAGTCACAGCTCATGGCTTTCTGAAGAGTTCTGTGTTCTTAAAGATGTGAGCATTAAGGACTTCCCCCTAACCAAGCCACACTGATGTCAATGAAACTTTCACCAGGAAAAGGAGAGAGAGAGAGAGAGCTGGGGCTGCTGGTCTCGCTGTTCATGTGGACTTCCTTATCCCAGACTAAGAGGGGATTTTTGATCATTTAATCCCCTCCCAAAGCAATATAATCTAAACAGAAAACAGGCCATTCTTCTCCAGGAAAGAGAGTGTCTCCATGGGGAGCTCTACTGGGGTAAATACAGCAGGGTAAATGTATCTGATGTACAGAAGTCCTTTGAGAGGTGGAAAGGCAGAGGCAAGGAGGAAAGACAACTGGGGTGTGGCAGTAGATAGTGACAGGTGAAGAGAAGTAATAATTTAAACATGATACTGTCTCTCTCAGTGCAGCTCACCTCATGTATGCAGAGGTGAGGCTAGACGCTGGCTCCATGGTGAAATGATCAGTGCTCCGAACTCTGAATCCAACAATGTGAGTTCAAACGGTGGTAGGACCTCAATATGCTTTGCTTCTCTCCCCTGCCTCCCACCTTAGGCTTCATTTCATTGTATCAATACTTTTGCGACCAGGGTCTCAGGAGGGCCACGCTGAGGTGGCTCAATTGGAGCAAATTGCAAAGAATGGGGCAGACAATCCCCAAAGCTGGTGATTATTCTGATACTCAGATTTAGACACCAACAAAATAACATCCATAATGTCTTACTGGTTACCCAGAAGCCAAAGCACAGTTCCCTTAAAACAAACCAGCCGTGGGCTTTCTCCCAGATAGCTAAGTCAAATATGGTGAGGGCGACTGAAAATCTTGTTCATCATATAAAAAGTTCTACCAATCCCAAAGGATCAGACACATTATCCACCAGGTTAATGAATATTTCAGATCTTACCCAAATACACACTTACAGCCAATTCTTAATAACTAAACTAAGATTTATTACAAAAAGAAAAGAGAGTGTATGTGCTGAATGATCATTATACAGACAGACAGGAATAGAATCCTTAGGTCAGTTTCACAATAGAGCTGGTCTGCTTTAGAATTGCAAAGAGTCCTTTCCAGAATCAGTTCTTCAGGTTATAGTCCAATGTCCAAATATTCAATATCAGGGCAATCCAGATGAGGCTGGACACCTCAGTTTTATGATTCAAACTTCCCCTGAATAAAGCTTAAGCAGATCTGAGATGAAAGGATCAGGTCCCAAGAGTCTTTATAGAGATTTTTGGCCGCTTCTTGACAGCACCAGTCCTTGAGTGAACAATAGGCTTTTGAAGTAGACCTATTTCCTAAACATCATAGGTAATTAGCTACATGGATCAATATAAGGCAATTGACTATCTCTGCCATTTGCAGATGATTTACCACAAACTTAAAAGATAAATTAAGACAGTGACATTAGTACATTTAAATGTTAAGATCTTCTTTTGATCTCTGAATTAACAGAATACAGCATAGATAGGAACTCTAACACAAAAAACCACAATCATTAACTCCTGATATGTCTCTAAAGGTTGAATCTGGGTCAACTAGCCTGCAAGTTGCTTATCCCTTTCTGGCCCACGGTCACAACACTGTTTTCTCGTTTAGTTATCTTTCAGTCTCTTCACTCCCCCACTGGTTAATTTCATTATTCTTGTAACATAAAAGGAACATGAAGAGAAGCTAGAACTGACCCAAACTTGTATTCCCTCCCTCCCTCCCCACCATGCAGGCATATAGCACATGGAGGGGGGTTAATGGCTGAAGTGGAGTCTTTTGATGGAGTGAAGGGAGAGTATTTTGCAATTTAATTTTAATCAAGTGATAATCCCCCCCCCCCCCCCCCCGCCATCCTACCCCTCTGACTTAGATCTTCCTGCTGCTCAGCCCTGAGCCAGGTCTCAGTGTTGCAAATTATTGAACATCTGGAAAAGAAAACACAGTAGCCCACAACTCCAGCTCTTGTGACTATTTTCTCTCACAGGGATTTCATGAACAAAGGCAGTCCCTGTACATCAGGTGATGACTATCTCTCTGTTTTCTCTGCTGTTCATGGTGGGGAGTTTCCCCATTTATAACATTTCTTGAAGGGAGAGGAAGGGCAGAGAGAAGGGGTGTTTTCTCTCTGTTTCTTTCCTCTCTGTTTTCTGTTCTTTCCTTCCCTTCCAGGGTCCTCCCGGGCATTGCAGTTGTGCAGGGAGTCACTGGATTCCTATGGGTTGGGCTCCCTGCCCTAGGGTTAGGGTTCCTATGGGTAGGCCACTTGGAGTTAAGGTTAGGGTTTCTATAGACCCCAGGACTCTGGAGCCTTTGGAGCAGAAGGACCCATGAGCTCAGCATAAATCCAGGGATGAGTAGGCAGGGAGGAGTCTGAGCAGCTGTTCTGGGAATGCAGGTGAGAAATGACTCCCCCTTCTCTAGATTCTCCCTGTGGGGCTCTGGGGAGCAGGGAGGGTTGTGTGATAAATTCCATCCAACATCCTTCTTTCATCTAAGACAAGGGACATCTCCAGTGGGACATTTCCCACCACCCAGGAGACCCCAGCCTGGGACTAAAGGCAGCTCTGGGCATTGCCGCTCACCCTTTCGAGGAATCATGTTCACGTTTTAAAAAGAACTAAAGAAGCCACAACACTGTTCACACCTCCCCCCCCCACCCCCGGTCTGAATGAATTCCATATTCCCCTTCTCGAAATAAAAATATGTTCTTTCAAACCCAGGTGAGTGGAGTTAATCCAGTTCTCAGTCTCAGTCCTTCACCCATATTCCTTAGGGCATTGCATCACCATGTGGATGTTTCATGTCCTGCCTCAATTTCACACAGAGAAATAATTTCCTTTGCACAGATCCATGAACAGCAAAACCTTGCTGTGTCTCTTGTCTGAGCCTGGGTATTGAATTCTATTGAAACCTTCATTCCTGCAATGGCAGTACTCAAACCGAGGGGACGTGGCCACCTGCAGACCCGACAGTGAGATATTGGCTGGGCTCTTTCTTCATGCTGCTGCTGTTATTCCATGGAATGTGAGGGATGGTATAAAACTAATTCATTCTTGCTACAAGAGAGGAAAAAACTGGGGGCCTTAATTGTTATGGTTTGATTAAATAAAGTTTAGGGTTTAATTAATATAGAAAAAATAATTACTGATTCCTCTAAATAATACTATAAACTTGAAATTAGAACAGAGAAAAATCTTGTCAGTAACGGCTAATTTCCCAAGTGATCCTCACATTATTAATTTCCATTCCACCCCCATAGGAGGTCTGGGAATCACCAGTTTTACTGCTCTGCATCCACCTTCCCATTAGAAATGTTGGTTTTGGTTATTACCAGTTTTGAAAAATTGTAAACTGCAGAATTTGAATAGTGAACCTGCTCTCCTTCCTGCACCTGCTAAACATTGCTCTTCAGCAGCTTCTCCACTTGCAGAGTGACCCTAGTCTGAGGAGCCCAATTAGAGTCAACTAAATTACCTGCATGTCAAACTGAACCCCTTGCACTCAATCTGCTCTGTGGGATATTTTCTCGCAGCATGGAGCAGAGTGTGTGGGTGGGCAGTTTGTGGGTGAATGGTTCCTATTTTCTCTCTTCATTCACACAGATCTGAGACTGTGTGCTCCTGGGCATGACTTGGAAATGTCTTGTTATGGAAACTTCAAAGTGAAAACCCCTTCCCCAAATCAATCCCTCTCAGTAGCTGTGAGGACAGGAACCTTTAGAGTGAAAAAAAAACTCTGGGAATGAGGAGGAGAATATCACACTTCATTAAAGATTTGACTATGTTAAAATTAATAGGGAATATTTGGGAGAGGGGGACAAATTCAAGACAAACTCAGCCAGTGCTTGTCAGAAACAGAATTCAAACCCACTTCTCCACAGGAACTCTCTAATTTAGATACACTACCACATGCTGCTCAACCATCTTAAAAGCTAGGAGAAATGAGGGCAGTGTGGCACCTAACCAATCTGGAATCTGATTCCTCCATGGGGTGAAGGCTATCCTTCTTCTTTCCTTGCTAAACAGCCTTCTTCCTTGGATTACCCTTGCTGGGGATCAGGTTAGGGGAAAACTAGTGTCTGTGGACTAATTTAAGACTGTATTTTGATTTTAGAGGCAGATGAGATCTCTATGGACGTCTGGTCTGACCAGCTGCATAACAAAGTCCAGAGAATTTGACCCAGTGAGTCGTACATCCACCCCAACATCTGAAGGTTGAACTAGGACAGATCATTCAGAAAGTCATTGTGTTTGGATATAAAAACTTTACATGTTAGGAGGGGAAACTGGCCCTTACTTCAAGTTTGCATCCTGTAATTTCTACATCTAAGCATAGAACCATAGCATTACCAGGGACTGCAAGGGTCATCTAGTCTAAACCCCAGCCAACATACAGGATTTGTTGTGGTTAAACCATCCAAGACTGATGGCTCTCCAGCCTCCTTTTGAAACGCGCCAGTGAAGGAGCTTCCATGAACTAGACAGTCAGTTTCATTGTCCTACTGTTCTTACACTTAGGAAGTCTTACCTGACATTTAATCTAAATCTGCTATGCTATAGTTTGAACCCATTGCCTCTTGTGACAAGCGAGAACAACTTTTCTCCATCTTTTTTATGGCAGCCTTTCAAGTATTTAAAGACCGCTATCATATCCTCCCTGAATCTCCTCTTTTGCAAACTAAACATACCCAGTTCCGTCAGCCTTTGCTCAGAAAACTCAGCTCGGCATTGGCTGTGAATTAAGCCCAGGCCTGCTGGATGGGAGACAAGAATTCGCCCACTGAACCACAATTGTGCAAAATATAAAAAAGGGACCTGTTCATTATGGGCCCTCCTCGCTGCCAGTGTCTCAGTCTGCTGCAAGGCACAGGGGTGTGGCTGACACTCTCGGGAGCTCTGTGTTTCTAAATCAGAGTCTGGGAGCTCTGTGTTTCTGGTCAGAATGCCATTATTTGGGAGTTCCTTAATTAGTGCTATGGGGAGTAATGAGTTCTATTTACATGTGCCCTGTGCCTTTAAGGGTGTGGAGGAATGCTGGAGAGGTTAAATTGCACAGAGCTGGGGAGCAGGGTGTGGTCCCAGATAAGTAGTAGTTGTGGTCTGGTGAGACTGAGCAGGTGTGGGGATTGTGCAAGGTGTGGTGCTTTCCAGCACCTATAATGTTTAATAAAACCCCATTTTGAAAGCACCCATGGCTGGGAGTGTAACAAGAGCTCTTTGAACTAGGGTGTGTCCTTCATAATCCTCAAGAAACTAGCTCCAACAATCCTTGAGCACAGGGAGTATAGCTCAGTGGTAGAGCATTTGACTGCAGATCAAGAGGTCCCTGGTTCAAATCCAGGTGCTCCCTTAGGAGTTGTTTTTGTATTTTTAATATATTTTCATATCCATCTCTAGTATGTTCAGCAGTTCCACTGAATGGTGCGGGGCGGGGGCTTGTATAATGTCTAAAAATCTAGCAAACTTGTCCATCAGCTGAAATCAGATCCAATCCTCTAAGTATGACACACTGTACCCCAACAACAGCCTGAGGGACCTGGCTCTCTCTGGGAGGTCTATGGTGATTCTTAAAAGAGCCGTTGGGAGACAGGAGTTATCCCCACGGAAATCTCTTCTTTCTCAGGACCACCTTCTTCGCCCTGGCTTTGGGGCCTGGCTCTCTCATGACTTGGTTTTAGGTGGGATATTGACCACCTTCTGGACTTAGCAGCTTAGACCCTTTGGGGTCTTTTCTCTGCCATTTTGGTCCCTGCTGCAGCCACCACTTTCTTAGGGCTATTTCTGGCCCTGGGCATGGCGGCCTTTCTGGGGATCCTGGCAGCTCCGACCAGCTTCTTGGTGGCTATTTTCTTGCTCAGAGCCAATGGATTCTTCTCATGCCTTGTCCTGGGGGCCCAGATGCTGCTGGCTGAGCATGAAGGAGCCAAGATTCTTATTAAAATAAATATGACTCAATATCTCTTTTATACGCTTTATTAAAATGAACTAATCCAATCAAGAATACACATCGAAGATTAATCTACTACAAACCCAACTCAACTAAACTAGCATCAAACCATACAACTAGAAAGTTGAGGTCAAATCAGTCAATCAATGAATTAATTGCATTGGAATCAACTCATCAATTTGTCAAATCATCAGATTAATACAGCAGAAAACCAACCCTTATATATTTTAAAACAGAAATGCAAAGAGGTGGTGTGACACATGGCTGGAAAGGGTTAAGCATCCTGCAGGAAAAATGATCCAAATTCAACCTTTAGGGACATACTGGTATATAATGTTTCTGTTTTTGTGTGTTTACATATATATGCTTAGAGGTTAGAGTTCCTGTTTATGCTGTATTCTGCTAATTGAAATCAAAAGGAGAACTTAACATTTAAATGAACTGTAAATATTGTGATATCTCCATATTAATCTCTCTTTGATATATATAACAAATCATGTGTGAATGGTGAAAACAGGTGTCATAAATATAAAGGAGAGGGTAACCACCTTTCTGTATACAGTGCTATAAAATCCCTCCTGGCCAGAGGCAAAACCCTTTCACCTGTAAAAGGTTAATAAGCTAAGGTAACCTCGCTGGCACCTGACCAAAATGACTAATGAGGAGACAAGATACTTTCAAATCTGAAAGGGGGAAAACAAAGGGTTCGTCTGTCTGTGTGATGCTTTTGCCGGGAAGAGATCAGGAATGCAGCCTTACAACTGTTAGTAAGTAATCTAGCTAGAAATGTGTTAGATTTCCTTTTGTTTAATGGCTGGTAAAATAAGCTGTGCTGGATGGAATGTATATTCCTGTTTGTGTCTTTTTGTAACTTAAGGTTTTACCTAGAGGGATTCTCTATGTTTTGAATCTGATTTCCCTGTAAGGTATTTATGATCCTGATTTTACAGAGGTGATTCTTTTACCTTTTCTTTAATTAAAATTCTTCTTTTAAGAACCTGATTGATTTTTCATTGTTCTTAAGATCCAAGGGTTTGGGCCTGTGTTCACCTGTACAAATTGGTGATGATTTTAATCAAGCCTTCCCCAGGAAAGGGGGTGTAGGGCTTAGGGGGATATTTTGGGGGAAGAAGTCTCCAAGTGGGCTCTTTCCCTGTTCTTTGTTAACATGCTTGATAGTGGCAGCATATGGTTCAAGGCAAAGTTTGTATCTTGGGGAAGTTTTTAACCTAAGCTGGTAAGAATAACCTTAGGGGGGTCTTTCATGCAGGTCCCCACATCAGTACCCTTGAGTTCAGAATGGGGAATGAACCTTGACATGGTGGCAGAGCGGTGGGATTATTTTGAAATCATTCTGAACCAGAAGGACAGCAGGATTTTAAAGGGTTTTGTAAAAGGTGATTGCAGCTGTAGATTCTGTCTCTCTGCCTGGGGGATAGAGCAGCAGGTATAACAAAAGGATTTTTTTTGTAGGCTGAGAATAACTATCATAGAAATATAGGTATCAGGTTATAGCGCAGCAAACTTTTACAAGCCAGATTTTTGTTGTTTTCTTTCTAACTCTCGGGTGTAAAGTTAGTTAAAAACAGAGAGGTTAGGATGACAGAAAGCAAGGCACAACACAAACTGGAGTTAACCAGACAGGAAGCAAAAGAGAAAGAAAAGGAACACCGGCGAGCTATGGAGGCAGCGAAAGAGGCAGAAAAAGCCCAGGAGGCTGCCCACAGGAGAGCTATGAAGGAAAAGAAAAGAGAAATGGAGGCAAAAGAAAAAGAAATGGAGGCTGCCCACAGGAGAGAAATGGAGGCAAAGGAAAAAGAGAGGTAGCATGCACTGGAGATAGAGAAGGCAAAGGCTCAACAGAATATACCAGATAACTCTAACAATCCTTACCCAAAAATCCACTATGTCCACAGTATGATGAATCCAGTGATATTGCTGAATATTTTCTCTCCTTTGAGAGATTGTGCACACTCCATAAAATTCCTGAAGCTCACAAGATGACCACATTGGTCACATAATTGACTGGAAGAGCTCTGGACATATTCAATAAGATGCCTATTGATGAGGCTTCTGACTATAATAAATTAAAGGATATGGTTTTAAAACAATTTCAAGTTACACCTGAAACTTACTGAGTAACATTTAGAGCCCTTAAGAGAGGACCTGGGCTAAGTAATGTGGCTTATATAAACCAGATAAAGGATCTGTTAGATAAATGGATCAAAGGAAGGGATGTAAATAGCTTTGAAGGAATGTGTGATTTGATGACTCAGGAGCAATTCCTGAATATGTCCAATGAGGATATAAAACAGTGTTTATGGGCTAAGAAAATGGACTCAGCAGAAAGTCTCGCTTATGCTGATCAATACGAGCAGTCCCGGACCGCCAGAGAGGTGGGGCAAGCAAGAACAAAATGGGTGGAGGGAGGAGAGAGAAACAACCCTGGTCGCAGTCAGAGCAGATACAAGAAGGCACACCCTCAGACCACACCCTACTACCGGGAGCAGCCCAAGGCCCCAACTACACACCAAGGAACACTCCAGACACCTTATCGTCCCACCACACCGTTCTCCAGCAACCCACCATGCCCCGGTGATCCGTCAGCTGGACGATGCTTTAAATGTAACGAGCCGGGGCATGTAAAGGCCAACTGCCCCAAGAACCCCAACAGATTACAGTTCATTGCACCGGAATCACACCAGAGGTCCTCAGGCCCAGATACCTCCCAGATACCCTCAGAGTAGAGGGAAACTGTGACTGTGGGTGGAAAGAAGGTCATCGCGTGGAGGGACATTGGAGCACAAATGTCGGCTATCCATGCTTCTGTAGTGGACCCCAATTTAATCAACCCAGAGGTCCAAGTGATGATTCAACCCTTCAAGTCAAATTCTTTTGACTTGCCTACAGTCAAGTTGCTGATCCAGCACAAGGGCTGATCAGGAATGTGGACTTTTGCAGTCTATGATGATTATCCCATCTCCATGCTCTTGGGGGAAGACTTGGCCAATCATGTGAAGCTAGCCAAGAGGGTGGGAATGGTCACCCACAGCCAGGCTAAGCAAGCTGTCACACCTAGCTCTGTTCTAGAAACTTCTACCAGGACCTGGTTGGGGTGATGGAACCAGACCCTATGCCAACGTCTGCAACAGTCCCAGAACCGGATCCAGTGGATCCGGTCCCAGAACCGGAACCGGCAAAACAACCAGCACCAGAACCATTGCCAGCACTGAATCCAGTACTTTCAACCCCAACACCAGAGGGCCCCACCGAACCTGCACCAGCAGCAGTAGATAACCCTACACAAGAGGCTCAGCTGGAGCTGAACCCCAACATAGTGCACCAGCAGAGAGCTGTTCACAGTCAATGGAAACAGCCCTATCCTCCACGTCGCTTCCAGACGGACGAAGCCCAGGTCCACCATCCAGTGAGGAACTGATGTTTCCAGCATCAAGGGAACAGTTCCAGACCGAACAGGAAGCAGATGAAAGCCTCCAGAGCGCTTGGACGGCGGCACGGAGCAACCCACCACCTCTCAGCTCTTCTAATTGATCCAGGTTTATTGTAGAAAGAGAACTTTTATACAAGGAAACTCTTTCTGGTGGACACCAGGAAGACTGGCATCCTCAGAGACAGTTGGTAGTTTCAACTAAGTACCGGGTAAAGCTATTAAGCTTAGCCCACGATCATCCTAGGGGCCATGCTGGGGTGAACAGAATCAAAGACCATTTGGGAAAGTCGTTCCACTGGGAGGGAATGGGCAAGGATGTTTCTACCTATGTCCGGTCTTGTGAGGTGTGCCAAAGAGTGGGAAAACCCCAAGACCAGGTCAAAGCCCCTCTCTAGCCACTCCCCATCATTTAGGTTCCATTTCAGCGAGTAGCTGTTGATATTCTGGGTCCTTTTCCAAAAAAGACACCCAGAGGAAAGCAGTACATCCTTTCATGGATTTTGCCACCTGATGGCTGGAAGCAGTAGCTCTAAGCAACACTAGGCTAAAAGTGTGTGTCAGGCACTAACGGACATTTTTGCCAGGGTAGGTTGGCCCTCCGACATCCTTACAAACGCAGGAACTAATTTCCTGGCAGGAACTATGGAAAGCCTTTGGGAAGCTCAGGGGTGAATCACTTGGTTGCCACCCCCTACCATCATCAAATAAATGGCCTGGTGGAGAAGTTTAATGGAACTTTGGGGGCCATGATATAAAGTCATAAATGAGCACTCCAATGATTGGGATCTAGTGTTGCAGCAGTTGCTCTTTGCCTACCGAGCTGTACCCCATCCCAGTTTAGGATTTTCACCATTTGAACTTGTATATGGCCACGAGGTTAAGGGGCCATGACAGTTGGTGAAGCAGCAATGGGAGAGATTTACACCTTCTCCAGGAAATAACATTCTGAACTTTGTAACCAACCTACAAAACACCCTCCAAACCTCTTTAGTCCTTGGTAAAGAAAACCTAAAGGATGCCCCAAAAGAGCAAAAAGCCTGCTATGATAAACATGCCAGACAGCGTTCCTTCAAAGTAGGGGACCAGGTCATGGTCTTAAAGATGCTCCAGGCCCATAAAATGGAAGCGTCGTGGGAAGGGCCATTCACAGTCCAAGAGCATCTGGGAGCTGTTAATTATCTCATAGCATTCCACACCTCAAACTGAAAGCCTAAGGTGTACCATATCAATTCTCTAAAGTCCTTTTATTTGAGAGAATTAAAGGTTTGTCAGTTTACAGCCCAGGGAGGAGATGATGCTGAGTGGTCTGAAGGTGTCTACTACAGAGGGAAAAGTGATTTTGGCATGGAAGAGGTGAACCTCTCCATGACCCTTTGGCATATGCAGCGACAGCAGATCCAGGAGCTGTGCATTAGCTACGTTCTGACTTTCTCAGCCACCACAGGACTAACTGAATGGGTATACCGCTCCATTGACACAGGTAATGTTCTCCCAATTTTAGCCCAACCTTACTGGGTGTCTCCTCAAGCTAAAACTGCTATAGAATGGGAGATCCAGGATATGCTACAGATGGGTGTAATCCGCCCCTCTGGCAGTGCATGGGCATCTCCAGGGATTCTAGTTCCCAAACCAGATGAGGAGATACGCTTGTGTGTGGACTACTGTAAGCTAAATGCTGTAACTCGCCCAGACAACTGTCCAATGCCACACAGAGATGAACTATTGGAGAAACTGGGATGGGCCAGTTCATCTCTACCTTGGATTTAACCAAGGGGTACTGGCAGGTACCGCTAGATGAATCTGCCAAGGAAAGATCAGCCTTCACCACACGTCGGGCTGTATGAATTTAATGTGCTGCCTTTCGGGCTGTGGAATGCACCCGCCACCTTCCAAAAACTTGTAGATGGTCTCCTAGCGGGATTGGGAGAATATGCAATCACCTACCTAGACAATGTGGCCATATTTTCGGATTCCTGGGCAGAACACCTGGAACATCTACAAAAAGTCTTCGAGCGCATAAGGGAGGGAAGACTAACTGTTAAGGCTAAGAAGTGTCAAGTAGGCCTAAACAGAGGGGCTTACCTTGGACACCAGGTGGGTCAAGGAACTATCAACCCCCTACAGGCCAAAGTGGATGCTATCCAAAAGTGGTCTGTCCCAAAGTCAAAGAAACAGGTCCAATCCTCCTTAGGCTTGGCTGGATATTACAGGCGATTTGTACCACAATACAGCCAAATCGCCACCCCACCGATAGACCTAACCAAAAAGAAACAGCCAAATGCAGTTCAGTGGACTGAAGAGTGTCAGAAGGCCTTTAACCAGTGTAAAGTGACACTCATGTATGACCCTGTGCTAAGGACCTCAGACTTTGACAAACTGTTCCTAGTAACCACAGATGCATCTGAGTGTGGTGTGGAAGCAGTCTTAATGCAGGAAGGACCGAAGCAAGAGTTCCACCCTGTTGTGTTTCTCAGCAAGAAGATGTCTGAGAGGGAAAGCCACTGGTCAATCAGTGAAAAAGAATGTTACGCCATTGTCTACACTCTGGAAAAGCTACTCCCATGTTTGGGGACAGCGTTTCCACCTGCAAACTGACCATGCTGCGCTACAGTGGCTTCATACCACCATGGGAAATAACAAAAACCTTATTCGGAGGAGTTTAGCTCTCCAGGATTTTGATTTCGACATACAACACATTTCAGGAGCTTCTAACAAAGTGGCTGATGAACTCTCCCGTGAAAGTTTCCCAGAATCATCTGGTTAAAATCGTCCTTGAGATGTAGAAAATAGTTAGTTTTTATACAGTTCGTAGTATATTTAGAGATGCATTATTAACTCTGTTTTCTCCTAGAGCTCTAGGAAGAAATCACAGCCAGTGTTTCACCCTATCTGTGATTTGGGGGGCGTATCATAAATATAAAGGGAAGGGTAACCACCTTTCTATATACTGAACTATAAAATCCCTCCTGGCCAGAGGCAAAACCCTTTAACCTGTAAAGGGTTAAGAAGCTAAGATAACCTTGCTGGCACCTGACCAAAATGACCAATGAGGAGACAAGATACTTTCAAATCTGGAGGGGGGTGTGTGATGCAGCAGGGAGATGTGACGCAGCAGGGAGGGGGAGTGGTGACCTGGGAATGTGGCAGGGGTGTTTCACTGGGGATGGGAGACCTGAGAGCCTGTAACTTGAGCCACGAGAGGGAGGGGAGAGGCAACACCTCTGCCTGGTGCGCTGGATTCCCTGGTGTCCTGAGAGGGGGATGTCATGGGCCAGATACAGTAGCTTGCAGTGATACTTCTGGGGTACCACCAGCTGCCTCCTGACCCCACAGGACTCCACTTCCCCTGCGGGAGCCCATTCTCGGTACAGGAACCCCTCCTCCCACAGGAACCTCTCCTGGCAACTTCTCCTCATGGTCTGAACCACACTGAGGTCGGCCAGGTCCCTGAGCTTCTGCAAGGAGGGATCTTTCCACAACTTGGCCTTAGAAATCAGTGGCTGGGGAAGGGATGGGGCCTGGTTCCCTCTCACTGGCTGGGTCTGAGGCTACAGCGTCTCTGAGCTGTGCCCCTTGGTGCTCCCTCCCCACCAGGGTAGAGTCCTGCGCCTCCAGTGTGGCACCCTCCTCAAGGTCCTCGCTGGCTCTGGCTACGGGTCACAACCAGGGTGTGCTGGGGGTTGCTTGGCCAGTCCTCTAGGTCCCCCCCCATCAAAATCTCAATGGGCAAATGGTGATGCACCCTCACATCCCTGGGGCCCTCCTTGGCCCTGCATTTCAGGTGTACCCTTGCCACGGGCACCTTGAACGGGGTCCCGCCCACCCCCGTCAGTGTCAGGTAGGTGTTGGGCACCACCCGATCTGGGGCCATGACTCGGGCCGGGCCAGCGTCACCTCCGCACCCATATCCCAGTATCCATTGACCTTCCTCCCATCCACCTCCAGTGGAACAAGGTACTCTCTCCGGAGGGACAGCCCCGCACCCACCCTGTAAACCAAGATCCCTGAGTCCAGAGGATCCAGCCCTCCGGAGGAGCTGGCTTGGGGTACTCTTCCCTCCTGAGCAGGTGGTAAGCTGGCAGCCCCCCTTGCCTGGGCCATCTGCCCCTCATCCAGCTGAGTCCCTACCCAGTTAACCCTGGGTAGGTTGGTTCTGCTCAGTCTGTCCCTGAGCCTGGGGCACTGGGTCCGTACGTGGCCTCTCTGGCCACAGTGATAGCAGCTCAGGTCACGTTGGTCTCCCCGAGCGGGTTGGATGGTCCTGAGGCCAGGCGTTCCCCTAGGGAGAGGGTTCTCCATGTTTTCCCGCTGGGAGGTTCCATGGTGACTCTCTCTCTGCATCGTGGGGGGGGGGGCTGTTCTTTTGGGACTCCTCTTTGCTACCCTCTGACTGACTGTTCACAAACTTGTCTGCCAGCTGCCCTGCATGCTGTGGGTTCTCTAGCTTTTTGTACACCAACCATAGCCTCAGGTCAGAAGGGCACTGTTCATACAGTTGCTACAGTACAATTAGGTCAAGCAGGTCCTCTTTAGCTTGTTCCCCAGCTGTCCACTTGCAGGCATATCCCTGCATTTGGTTGACCAGTTGTAGGTATATGACCTCAGGCGTTTTACACTGACTCCAGAACCTTTTCCGGTACATCTCGGGGGTCAGCCCAAACTCACGGAGCAGGGCCTTTTTGAACAGTTAGTAGTCCCCTGGCTCCGCCCCTTTCATTTGGCTGTACACCTCCATGGCTTTGGGGTCCAGTAAGGGGGCGAGAAACTGGAGCCTGTCTGCAGGGTCAACCTTGTGCATCTCACAGGCATTTTCAAAGGCCGTCAGGAAGCTATCTATGTCCTCCCCCTCCTTACGCTGGGCCAGGAAGCACTTATCAAAGCTCCTTGCAGTCTTGGGTCCCCCCTCACTCACCACAGCTGAGGCCCCACTGCTCCTCAGCCTGGCCAGCTCCAGCTCACACGGATGTTGCCTCTCCTCCTCCCGCTCATGCTGACGTTGCCTCTCCTTCTTCTCCCGCTCATGCTGACGTCGCTTTTCATGATCCTCCAGCTCCATCATTTTCATCTCCCTCTCCCATTCCAGCCGCCTCCACTCCAGGGATGGGGAGCTCAGCTGGGAGGATCCCCTGCTGGCTGCCGGGGTCAGGGTGCCCTCGGTATTCACTGGGCTTCCTCTAACCCCTCCCCTAGGCATAGATAGGAAGGGTCTCGGGATGTCCTCAGCAGCAGTCTGACCCCTCCCAGCCCGGTCAGACCCCAGGGCTGCGTCCACCAGGTGGCTTCCCTCAGGGACAGGGATCGGGTCATCCAAGCGATCCTTCTCCTCCAACTGGGCAATCAGCTGTTCCTTGATGGACCTTCCAATGCGCAGCCTCCTCAGCCTGCAGAGCTCCACCAGGTCGCTCTTAAGGTGTTTAGCATACATCTCTCTGCTGGCCACTCGCAGGCCTGGGCAGCTTTCCACAGTGTCCAGGAAGAACCCCTAGGGTGCCAGTCCTTTTGACTGAATGCATCCGATGAAGCGAGCTGTAGCTCACAAAAGCTTACGCTCAAATAAATTTGTTAGTCTCTAAGACTACCTGAAAGGGGGTTTCAAAGAGGATGGCTCTAGACTGTTCTCAATGGTAGCAGATGACAGAACGAGGAGTAATGGTCTCAAGTTGCAATGGGGGAGGTTTAGATTGGATATTAGGAAAAACTTTTTCACTAAGAGGGTGGTGAAACACTGGAATGCGTTACCTAGGGAGGTGGTAGAATCTCCTTCCTTAGAGGTTTTTAAGGTCAGGCTTGACAAAGCCCTAGCTGGGATGATTTAACTGGGACTTGGTCCTGCTTTGAGCAGGGGGTTGGACTAGATGACCTTCTGGGGTCCCTTCCAACCCTGATATTCTATGATTCTATGATTCTAAGTACTCCTTTTCTTTTTGCGAATACAGACTAACACAGCTGCTACTCTGAAACCAGTCCTTCTTGAGGTGACCACCTCTTTGCCAGGGTCGAGCTGCAGACTCCTCCGCCCCTGGGACCATTTGCTGCAATCCCGGGGGACCCTGCTACTGCAAAAGTCCTTCTCTCTGGTCACACGCTCCCAGGGGTTAACCACCCCCTGAAACTGTCTCTCTCTGAATCTTCAGCACACCTGGTCCCCATCAATCCCCCTTTGTTTTACTGCCCCAGTCCCTTACTGCAGGAAGCATCATCCACAGGATGCAGTAGATCCCACATCTGCCACCAGTTATCACGGAGTGTGGGGGAGTCCGGACCCTGCACCCCTCTTCCTGGGATTCACCATGACTCTCAGCCAGCCAGTAAAATGGGAGGTTTATTGGACAATATGAACACAGTCTAAAACTGAGCTTGTGGGTACAACCAGGACCCCTCAGTCAAATCCTTCCTGCGGGGCAGGGAACTTAGACCCCAGCCCCAGGGTTCCCTGCATTCCACCACCTAGCACAAAACTGAAACAAAAAAAACCCTCCAGCAGGCTCCCTCCTGCAGCCTTTGTCCAGTTTCCCAGGCAGAGATGTTACCTCCCCCATCCCCCTCCTGGCTCAGGTTACAGGCTCTCCGGTCTCCCATCCCCCGTGAAACTCCCCTGTCACAATCTGTCACCACTCCCCCTCCCTGATGCATCACATCTCCCCACTCCCTGCTCCATCACAGGGGGAAACAAAGGGTTCGTCTGTCTGTGAGATGCTTTTGCCGGGAACAGATCAGGAATGCAGCCTTACAACTGTTAGTAAGTAATCTAGCTAGAAATGTTAGATTTCCTTTTGTTTAATGGCTGGTAAAATAAGCTGTGCTGGATGGAATGTATATTCCTGTTTTTGTGTCTTTTTGTAACTTAAGGTTTTGCCTAGAGGGATTCTCTATGTTTTGAATATGATTTCCCTATAAGGTACTTACGATCCTGATTTTACAGAGGTGATTCTTTTACCTTTTCTTTAATTAAAATTCTTCTTTTAAGAACCTGATTGATTTTTCATTGTTC
The DNA here is from genome assembly GCF_009764565.3 of Dermochelys coriacea. Classification (NCBI taxonomy): domain Eukaryota; kingdom Metazoa; phylum Chordata; order Testudines; family Dermochelyidae; genus Dermochelys; species Dermochelys coriacea. The sequence continues at coordinate 6,500,964 of NC_050095.1, read as the reverse complement.
TTAAGATACAAGGGTTTGGGCCTGTGTTCACCTGTACAAATTGGTGAGGATTTTTATTAAGCCTTCCCCAGGAAAGGGGGTGTAGGGGTTTGGGGGAAGATATCTCTAAGTGGGCTCTTTCCCTGTTCTTTGTTAAAACACTTGGTGGTGGCAGCATACGGTTCAAGGACAAGGCAAAGTTTGTACCTTGAGGAAGTTTTTAACCTAAGCTGGTAAGAATAAGCTTGGGGGGGGGTCTTTCATGCAGGTCCCCACATCTGTACCCTAGAGTTCAGAGTAGGGAAAGAACCTTAACAGGCAATTGCCTTATGTTAATCCATGTAGCTAAGTACTGGTGATGCTTCAAAAATAGGTCTGCTTCAAAGTCTTGATGATTGCATATTGTTCGCCTAAGGACTCCAAGCTGTCAAGAGAAGGCCTGGAACAGTATAAAAGTCTCTTGGGTCCTGATCCTTTTTATCTCAGATCTGCTTAATGCTTTATGCAGGGGAAGCTTAAGTCGTAACACTGAGATCTCCAGTCCCACCTGGACCACCCTGGATATGAACATTGGACTGAATCTACAGACTAATTCTAAGAACTCTTTGCAACTACAAAGCTCACCATAGTTTTAGACTATGAAACTAATCTCAGAACAGTACTCATGTCTGTATCTATACTGATCTTTTAAGCAATACTCTTCTTTTTTTAATTTTTAGTTTAGTTAGTAAGAATTGGCGGTAAACATGTATTTGGGTAAGAGACAAAATATTAATTTACTTGGGAGGTAATCATAGAATCATAGAATATCAGGGTTGGAAGGGACCCCAGAAGGTCATCTAGTCCAACCCCCTGCTCAAAGCAGGACCAAGTCCCAGTTAAATCATCCCAGCCAGGGCTTTGTCAAGCCTGACCTTAAAAACCTCTAAGGAAGGAGATTCTACCACCTCCCTAGGTAACGCATTCCAGTGTTTCACCACCCTCTTAGTGAAAAAGTTTTTCCTAATATCCAATCTAAACCTCCCCCATTGCAACTTGAGACCATTACTCCTCGTTCTGTCATCTGCTACCATTGAGAACAGTCTAGAGCCATCCTCTTTGAAACCCCCTTTCAGGTAGTTGAAAGCAGCTATCAAATCCCCCCTCATTCTTCTCTTCTGCAGACTAAACAATCCCAGCTCCCTCAGCCTCTCCTCATAAGTCATGTGCTCTAGACCCCTAATCATTTTTGTTGCCCTTCGTTGTACTCTTTCCAATTTATCCACATCCTTCCTGTAGTGTGGGGCCCAAAACTGGACACAGTACTCCAGATGAGGCCTCACCAGTGTCGAATAGAGGGGAACGATCACGTCCCTCGATCTGCTCGCTATGCCCCTACTTATACATCCCAAAATGCCATTGGCCTTCTTGGCAACAAGGGCACACTGCTGACTCATATCCAGCTTCTCGTCCACTGTCACCCCTAGGTCCTTTTCCGCAGAACTGCTGCCGAGCCATTCGGTCCCTAGTCTGTAGCGGTGCATTGGATTCTTCCATCCTAAGTGCAGGACCCTGCATTTATCCTTATTGAACCTCATTAGATTTCTTTTGGCCCAATCCTCCAATTTGTCTAGGTCCTTCTGTATCCTATCCCTCCCCTCCAGCGTATCTACCACTCCTCCCAGTTTAGTATCATCCGCAAATTTGCTGAGAGTGCAATCCACACCATCCTCCAGATCATTTATGAAGATATTGAACAAAACGGGCCCCAGGACCGACCCCTGGGGCACTCCACTTGACACCGGCTGCCAACTAGACATGGAGCCATTGATCACTACCCGTTGAGCCCGACAATCTAGCCAGCTTTCTACCCACCTTATAGTGCATTCATCCAGCCCATACTTCCTTAACTTGCTGACAAGAATGCTGTGGGAGACCGTGTCAAAAGCTTTGCTAAAGTCAAGAAACAATACATCCACTGCTTTCCCTTCATCCACAGAACCAGTAATCTCATCATAAAAGGCGATTAGATTAGTCAGGCATGACCTTCCCTTGGTGAATCCATGCTGACTGTTCCTGATCACTTTCCTCTCCTCTAAGTGCTTCAGGATTGATTCTTTGAGGACCTGCTCCATGATTTTTCCAGGGACTGAGGTGAGGCTGACCGGCCTGTAGTTCCCAGGATCCTCCTTCTTCCCTTTTAAAGATGGGCACTACATTAGCCTTTTTCCAGTCATCCGGGACTTCCCCCGGATGTAATGTATCCAATCCTTTTGGATTGGTAGAACTTTGATATGATTAAGATTTTCAGTAATCCTCATCATATTTGACTTGAGAGTCTGGTGGAGGCCTAAGGCTGGGTTGCTTTAAGGGAACTGTGTTTTGGCTTCTTTGTAACCAATAAGATATTATAGGTGCTGTTTTGGTAAATCTAAGTTTTGGAATATCCACCAGTTTTGGGGATTGTCTGCCCCATTCTTTGGAGTTTGCCCTGAGTGACCTCAGTGTGGCTCCCCTCAAACCCTGGTCATAGGTGATTATGTAGTTATTTAAACCACCCAGAGAACTTCACCCAAGCAATGCAATCCAGATTTAGCCAGTTGAATTTTTCAATACTGAAACCAAATAGTACTTACATATAAGCCGCAACCTCAAAGCCATGTAAAGCTTCCTCCTTAGCTTTTGTATTATGTGGCTAATCCTCTTCTCATTCTTACTCTCTCCCAGTCCCCTACTCCCACAGACCTTGCTGACACGTTAATAAGTGGAGGTTTTAACAGCTCTCATTGAACAATTCCTAGCTGACAGCTTAGCTTTTTTTAACGCTTTTGCAGATAAGGAACATTCACTGATTTCTGAGGACAGTCTTAGGGCTATTTAGACTTGGGGAACAATCTTTATAGAATCTTCCCCATGTGGATTTTACTGGTGCTCATAGAAAAACGTATGGACTAAGCCACACTGTTACACTTTAATATAATAGAAAGGCTGGAATATCTTCCAACAAATAAAGACAAAAAATAGAAAAAGGAACAATACATTACTAGAATGTCCAAGGAGTGGAGTAGAGATGTAGCTCCAGTGAAGGAACCAGGCAATGGCATAGCTGAACCAGCACGCCAAGCTAGTGTTTTTTTGTTTTTTTTTTCTTAAGGTACAGGCAGACTGGTCAAGGCAGTCATAGCCTGTTGACGATGTGACTTCCTTCCCCAGAGGGGATGAGTCTTGGGGTCATGGTACATCAGTCTCTGTTAGACAGCTGTTTGACCTCAAAGGTGAAGGACTTCCACCCTTATCTTGATCTTTACAATTGATGATTCCAGCTTACCCCACTTCACAGTGATTCTCTGAGGTTTCCAGGCAAACCCAGTGTGAAAATTCCTTGGAAACAAACAATATGTCCTGAGCCAATTGAAACGAGGAACACTTTGGGCCAAAGTCACTCTGCTAAAGTCTCACTTTACCTATAAGTTTTCTTACTCATTGTAGCAAATCACATGCAGCATGGATGTGAGGACCCCAAAGATATCAAAAATGAAAAAAAGTTTTGAAGAAGTTTCCATAGCCTAGTCTGAGGGTTAAATGGATGGGCTCTAATAGCTGGCCTCCTCAAACTGAAAAGGGCCTTGGCACCCATGGAAAAAAAAAAAAAAAAAAAAACTTAACAGAAAAGCTATCTTGCACCCATCACCATTTTAAATTAAGACACCTCCTGACAGATGGGATAACATCTTTGGTTTGCAAACAAGAGAACCAGGGAACACATCAGCTGTTACAGTATAACTGAGTAAAAGGTTAAACAACATGTCTCCTTATGTAATTTTTTCCCGAACAGAAACATTTTCAAAGCTTAACAAAAAATTCCACTTGAAACAGAAATAATTAAAAGTCTATACTAGGTCTTTATTTTGATATACACTATTTCTCCTACATACTATCATACACCAACCCCTTTTAGGTAAGGTTTTACTTTAGAACTCCTTAATCCAAAGAGGGTAAATTACATCAACTAAACTTTACAGGCTTAGTCACCTTTCATATACTACTCGGAAGGAGGTAGGGGACAGAAACATAAGAATGGCCATGTTGGGTTAGACCAATGGTTCATCTAGCCCAGTATCCTGTCTTCTGACAGTGGCCAATGCCAGATGCTTCAGGGGGAACGAACAGGTCAATTAGCGAGTGATCCATCCCATGTCATTCATTCCTAGCATCTGGCAGTCAGAGGCTTAGCCATCTTGGCTAGTAGTCATTGATGGACCTATACTACATAAACTTATCTAATTCTTTTCTGAAACCAGAAAACTTTCAGTGTTACAAAGTAATTCGGTTATCACATAATCAGTCTCTTATTCTGCAATAAACGTTCGTTTAATTCCATTTTCACTGGAAACAACATATTTGGAGGCTACACAATTTTATCATGTGTGTTGGTTTTCTCTTAATCACATTTTCCACCAAGTGAGCTTTGTGTAAAGTTGTGTTCTGTACTAACATAGGTGCCTTCTATTCCTGGGAGCTCATTTCTCTGTGGGTCTTCGGTCATAAGTGTTGGTGGACATCATCTCAAGTGTGTTCTCATCATGAGAAAAAAGCACTTTTATTCTATTTTCACAATTTCTAATCTTTCAGAGTAGCAGGAGGTGGAATTTCAAATTCATAAAACGTATGAGCAAAACAGAGAGAGATCCATAGAATCAGGACTCAATATTCATTAATCCTGCAGACTGAGCTTGGGAGTCTGATATTCATTCCCTCACTGGTTATCATCACTTGCACAGCATGGAAGTGCTTCTTCTCCAACAAGACAGCCAGTCTGGGATCCATTGGGAAGGACTATCCTCTGAAGGCATCAACTGTTTCTTTCTTTAGCTCATAACACTTTGGATCCAAATGGTAAAGGACAACTCCCCCATATCTTACCACAGCATTGTTTGAACCATAATCATTACCACTGAACTAGGAGGTAGTGTCCTATATATAAATAGTTTACCTGGGCCTAAAGTTACCCTAGTATCCATCTCTGGGGTAAAAATCAACCACTGGGTGCCTATTATTTCTACTTGAGCTCTAGGCCAATTCTGGACATGCTCAGGGTAATTTTGCTTCTCTGGAGTCAAATCCTTTATCACATCACAGAAAATCTCAGTAGTCACAGAGTGAGGAATCACTTCCCCAACCAAGTATGCCCAGTTTATTTATTAATCTGGTGGCACAGATATGGGCCTGGTTCACAAGCCGTGTAAGTTACCAAAGGTATGGTATCTATTAAAAAGAGACTGCTGCAGCTATCTCACACTCACAATGGATTTTATTTTATACACATTTGCAGCATCTACAAGGTGTAAACTCAGCAAAAATGCCTCTTCCATTTTCTACATCTCTGCATAGGTAGGAACTGTGTTCTGAAATAATACGCATTGTGCACTTGATTACAAAAGAGAGCTCTTTAGAAGTAACCTCCTGGTAGGCCTGGGCCACAACTGCCTTGCGACCCAACTACATAGGCATTTTGCTGAGTTATGAGACACTTACTGTGAAATATTGTGCTTGAAACATGAGACAATATTGATTCAAATTATACGATCACAGTGTTGTTCAATTCCACTCCCAAGTTAGATGTAAAATTTTAAAATGCAACTTTCTCTGGTAGCACATCCAATAGCTTTGAGTATTCGTTCTTGATGACTGAACTGCTCTTGGACTTCTTCCATATCGTAATGGAGAAGTGGAAAAAAGACATGCACAAAAAGAAATTGTTTTAGTAAATGGTCATTTATCTCAAACTCCACCAAAAAAATGAACTTTCTTATCATAAACTAATATTCAGTTATGTTATCAAATGCCTCAGGAAAGAGAGAAAAACCCACAACACACAAGCGAATAAGACAGATTCAGTATCATATAAAATGAAATTCCAGAGCATCTTACATCTCATAATGCCAAATCAGAATAGATTTTCCTATTGTGCTGTCCTCTGATCCATTCAAACCTTCTTCACTCAGCACCACCTCATTACTATTCAGTCATGTTAGTTACAAAGGTTTTAGCATCATCATAATGGGGAAAATCAGCAAACCTTCCCATCTGGAAACCATCCCAGCTCAGCTGGAAAAATCCAAAAACCAATTTTGCCAACAAACAGAAATAGGGATTAAAGCACAGAAAGGTTAATCTGTCTGGGAACCGTTCAAATTCCGCCTCTAGGCCTGTGACACTCATTTCTTAATGAGTCTGATTTAGGATCAAACCATGGTACCTAAGCAGAGAGAGCTGAGAACACTGCTTGGGAGCTGGAGGGATAGAACATGGGGAGGAGAAGCTATTGTGGTTCACTCAGAAGCCAATGCTGAAGGAGTGGCAGGAGATTCATGATGGTGATTTGAAAGAAATTACTCTGACTCACACCATCTCCTTTGGATATCACAGATGCTGAAATGATCCTTTTTTTCTACCTTTCCTCCTGCCTTTTTATTGCATCTCACTATATTCTAAATCAGAAATGTGGTAGAAAAACTACCTGCTATTCAGCACAACCATGAGCAATGTCAGAACAACTGGGAATGAGAGTCTTGTCCCAACCAGGAAATCTGATGACTAACAATCACTTTACAATGTGATGCTCAGGGTTTCTCCAGACTAGGAAGAGAGAGAGAGAGATCCGGTCAGCACAATGGGAAAGCTAACTACAACCACTGCACCTGGGTTATGTCTGCCTTGAAAAGATAGTTCTGATTGAGCAACGTAGGCCATGTCTACATTAGAGACCTTACTGCAGCACAACTGTACTGATGCAGCCGTGCTGGTGTAAGATCTCTTGTGAAGTCGCTTTATGCTCTCTATAATTACACCATCCCCAACGAGCGGCAGTAGCTATGTCGGCAGGAGAAGTTCTTCCGCTGACATAGCGCTGTGCACGCTGCCAATTATGCTGGCAAAACTTGTTACGCGGGGTGTGTGTTTTTTTTCACATCCCTGAGCGACGTAAGTTTTGCTGATATAAGTGGTAGTGTAAACATGGCCTACTCAATTTACAGTTCTAGTGGAGACAAGGCACAGTTTTTATCTCACTGTAGCTAGATGAGGTCAACCCTCTCTCCCCCAACTTGGACTGATGCACATTTCTGCCAGGAGGGGGACACACTCCCATAACTCATAAGAGTAAAGAGTTGAAAGAAAGGATCATAGGATTCACCCCAAAGTAAGGTGAACTGCAAAAGGTAGAAGGTGGCAACTCATCTGAAAGGCACTGAGACACTACAGTAAAGGAAATGTGCAATCAACCTTAAAAGACCACTATGTGGGAATTAGCCAATGCATTACAAAAACAACAAAAAAACCCCACAATAAAAAAAACAAAAAATATTTGGGCAGCCCAACTGAATACAAGGATAGTGTTATTCTCCTGTGTTGATTCTCTGTGTGATAATCTGTGAACTATGACTGAAGCCTTTCCCACATACAGGGCAAGATTAGGGTTTCTTTCCTGTGTGGATTTTTTGATGTGAGGCAAGCTCTGACCTCCGACTGAAGCTTTCCCCACACTCAGGGCAGCTATACGGTGTCTTCCCTGTGTGGATTCTACGATGTGTGGTAAGGTTTGAGCTCTGATTGAAGCTTTTCCCACACTCATGGCAAGTGTAGGGTTTCTCTCCTGTGTGGATTCTCTGGTGTGTGATAAGGTTTGAGTGCCAACTGAAGCTTTTCCCACACTCAGGACATGTGTGGGGTGCCTCCCCTACATGGCTTCTCTGATGTGTGATCATTTGTGAACTACCACTGAAGCTTTTCCCAGACACAGGGCATGAATAGGGTCTCTCTCCAGTGTGGATTCTCCGATGTGTGACAAGCTGTGAGCTATAAATGAAGTCTTTCCCGCACTCAGGGCACCTGTAGGGTCTCTCTCCAGTGTGGATTCTCTGGTGCTTATTAAGCTCAGAGCGCTGAATGAAGCTTTTTCCACACTCATGGCAAGTGTAGGGTTTCTCACCTGTGTGGATTCTATGATGAATGTTAAGGCTGAAGCTCCGAGTGAAGCTTTTCCCACACTCGGAACATGTGTACGGTCTCTCTCCAGTGTGGATTCTCCGATGTGTGACAAGCTGTGAGCTATAAATGAAGTCTTTCCCGCACTCAGTACATCTGTAGGGTCCCTCTCCAGTGTGGATTCTCTGGTGCTTATTAAGCAATGAGCTCTGAATGAAGCTTTTCCCACACTCACAGCAAGTGTAGGGTCTTTCTCCTGTGTGGATTTTCCTATGTAAGATAAGATGTGAGCTCCACCTGAAGCTTTTCCCACACTCCTGGCAAGTATAGGATTTCTTCCCTGTGTGGATTCTTCGATGCGAGACAAGCTGTGAGCTAGAAGTGAAGCCTTTCCCGCACTCAGGGCACGAGTAGGGTCTCTCTCCTGTGTGGATTCTCCGATGTGAGACAAGGTGTGAGCTAGAAATGAAGCCTTTTCCGCACTCAGGGCACGAGTAGGGTCTCTCTCCTGTATGGATTCTCTGATGCATGACAAGCTGTGACCTATAAATGAAGTCTTTCCCGCACTCAGTACATCTGTAGGGTCTCTCTCCCGTGTGGATTCTCTGGTGCTTTTTAAGCAAATAGCTCCGAATGAAGCTTTTCCCACACTCACAGCAAATGTAGGGTCTTTCTCCTGTGTGGATTCTCCTATGTATCCTAAGCTCTGAGCTCCAACTGAAGCTTTTCCCACACTCATGGCAAGTGTAGGGTTTCTCTCCTGTGTGGATTCTCTGATGTGTGATAAGGTTTGAGCTGCGACTGAAGCTTTTCCCACACTCGGGGCATGTGTACGGTCTCTCTCCAGTGTGGATTCTCTGATGTCTGATAAGAAGTGAGTTATGTTTGAAGGTTTTCCCACACTCCAGGCAGATGTAGGGTGTTCCTCCGGTGTTGATTCTCTCATGTCTAATAAGGTCTGAGCCTCTACTGAACTTTTCTTCTGGTCTGTGCTGACTCTCACAGGCATTTGCCTGTGCACAATTCGAGGAAACATTCCCTTTGGATCTTTCTGATAATGTCTCATGTGCTTCTGCTTGCTCAGCATCATCTTGGTGAGGATTCTCCTCCTCATTCTCATTCACCATCCCATCACCTGCTAGGATAGAGAGAGAAACCAGACATAGGTCACTTGCTTTGCCAGAGAAAAAGGAAACCTTAAAGAGAGGAATGGAAGAAACGGGGGGGACAAACAAAAGTAAGCGATGGAAAGATCAAACAAAGAAAGAGCTGAATCTCCCCCAAACCTTTCTCCAAAGGAGAGAGACGAGGGGATCAATTCTGGGTCTAAATCTCAACCAAACACACAGGGAGAATGTAGACTAGGGAGGGAGCTACTGTCAGGCGTGAGTCAGGACAGGTAGGAAGCCGTAAGTGAAATCTGCCATGAGGATGCCACATTTCCTAAAAGCAGGAATCCCAAATATTTCCTTAATTCAGGGACAGATTTTGAGTTGGTTTAACTGATTCCTCACCTGTGCAGGCATCTCTCAGCATCTCTCTTTCCTCAGAGTCCTGGAGGTCTGAGACCCATGGCTCCTCCCCTCGTTCTAGGCAGGAGATCACATTAGGTTTGGAAACTGGAAATCCTGCACAAGTGATAGAAAACAAGCAAGATCAACTGAATTTGTGGAGTACTTGTGTTACATTCTGCAATCCAGACCCCTGAAATGTTGCCTCACCACCTGCCCTGTAAACCTGGGTGCCTCACAATGCTTTGCTGTTGTAGCTCCCAACCCTGAGTGTTTGTGTAAGGCTACAGCCCTGACCCAGCAGCCTGTGAGAAACAGTCCAGTCTCACTTTGGCCTCCACCAGCCTGGGTTACTATGTGCAGGGTGGCCCCAACATACTCCCAGTCCCTAATTTTCCTCAAAATGTGTGTTCTGCACTGGCCAGCCCTCTCCTGGACAGTTCACATCTGAGAGGTCTATTGACCCTCAAGGGACCAATATTCAAGAATTTGCTACTTTAACTGAAGTTACCAAACAGTTCAGTTTAAACACAACACTGGATTACTTTTGATTAAAAATAAAAAGATTATTTAACTACAAAGAGATTTTAAGTGAGTACAAGCATAAAGTATTAAAAGTTAGAAATGGTTACAAGAGAAATAAAGATAAAATGCTTTCTAAAACTTAACAAGCACAACTTCGTTCAAGGTAAAATCCTTAGCACATGTTCCCAGGGTTGACCATTGTAAGGGACTGCGGAAGACTTTGTTACGGCCTAGCCAGGGAACTTCCGCTTTCTCAAGCCGAGAGGTTACTGTGGGACATAGATAGCTGCTTTGTTATTGCAGAATATAGATAGTTCTTGAAGGACACAGCTGCTTTGCATGGCCCTTCGCCAGGTAGCGGAAAGCCTCCCTTTGAAAAGTACTTAATTCTATATTCATGAGCTGTTTTTGTGCAATGCTTATTAACGCTGACTGTCAGCCCCTCTGTTGGACTCGTCCCAGGCAGAGCTCCAGTGTGCTGGGTTCCCCGCCTTCGTGACTGCAATGCTTGGAGTCCCCGTTGCAGGTGGGTCACTAACCTTCAGTAAAGCCAATAACTCACAGCTGTGTGTAAGCCTTGTTTTTCTCAGAGTACTCCTGTCAGACCTGTGGTGCTTTGAGCACCTTGGCCCAGAACAACCATATTGTCAGGTCAGGATCTCCACCAGAGTGAAAGGGCTGGTTCCTTTGTCTTCTTCCTCTCTCTCTCCCCTAAGAAGTGCCTTGGGGTGGTTTTGCCCCTCACTTTTATAGTCCAGTCACCCTCTGAAGTGGATTCTACTCAGGATTGCCCTTCAAAGCAAAGTTTATTCAAACAGCAAAGAAGGTGACGGAGTCTAGTGGTGAAGGTGAAGCCAGGCTCATTCTTCTCCCCCGTGTATGCTGAAATGCAAAGTTGCCTTGGCTCCTGCCATTTCCCCCTCTTGCTGTCTCAAGGACCCTATTATTTATATGCAAATTAAGGTACACACACATTCCCTTATTTAGGTTAACAACTTTTGCCTAGTCATGGCTGTGTGGGTTGAACAGCTATTATCATCATCATAAAGGGGGAGTTCATAACTTTGCATACAATGTTGTTACTGGTCAATAATTCAGTGAAATGTATGTAAGTTACTGGTTTTCAAGTGATACCTCAATAAGGCATATTTTGTACAAAGGCTACTACAGTGGTGTGTAGGGTATGATTACAGGGGTGCTTTCAGTCACATCTTGTCACAAAGATTCCCCGGCTCATTTTAAGGGGTAACATTCCCAGGCCAGCTTCCTTTGCTCAGAGCAGCAGGATAGTGAGTATTATCAATCATGTTTGTTGGGACAGTGCTGAATTATTATGAATGACTGTGATTGATATGAATGTAGTAAGGCTGGAGTCGTCAGAATTTGGTAAAAGATTCTGGGAGCAGGGTTCTCTTAGTATCAGATGGTATGCTGAAATTGCACTTGAATACTGACACAACTATGGATTATGAATGGTTAACCAGAGGCGCTGTGTGTGTATTTTAGCTGGAACTTTGGTCATGGTCAGTTGATGGCCAGCTCACTAAATAAATGCGCAGAAAACACCTGAACAGTGAGCTTGGTACTAACTGACCTGGGTCAAGATGACCCTTTAGGATGGCACCACTCTAACAACTCAAGGGAATGATTGATAAGAAAGTATATGCCAACTGATCTTTGGTCTCTGTACCTCATTGTCCGGTTCCAAAAATATTAATTAGGAAAATAAATAATGAAATGCCAATAGGGCATATTTTGGGGCCATGTGACTCCTTTGAGAGCGAGGGGTATAAGTACTAAGAATATCACAGGTATAGTAGCAGTTCCCAATTAATATCTGAAGAGGCCTGTGACGCTGTAGAATGGTCAAGGTAGCCAAAACCTTGCTACAAAGGACTTTTGGACCAGAGGGCCTCAGAGTAGCCAGCACCCTGCTTCGGGGGACAATCGACAGACCAAGTGCCTAAGAAGAGAAGAAAAGAAGTCTCCAACCAGGACTGTTAGCTATACCTGCTTTGTTTACCAACTAGGATACTGTGCAGGGCCAACATAGTTACTGAGAGTTTATGCTGTGGGAACTGAGGCTTATCAAGACAACGCACTGTATAACTTTTTACTGCTTGTGTAATTCTCTCTCAAATAAATTGATCTGCATTGAGAAAATTCTATCCAAATTCTCTCTGGTACCAGTAACTATCTGCCCAGCCATGGGCCATTAAAAATCTGTTTCAACAATGTTTATGATGGTAGTGCCTAAGAGCCAACAAAGAACAGGGCCCCATTGTATGAGGCACTGTAGAAACACAGTAGTAGACAGTCTCTGGCCTGAAAAATATACAATCTAACTGTACAATCTAACAAGACAGACACGTGATGGGGGAAGGGACAGAACACACGAGCAGAGTGAACATGTGATGGGCACAGTGGCAGATATGATGAACACAGGCATGTTGTGAGACAGGTGTATTTAATGTTATCAGCATTATCTGTGGGTGTGAGCCAGCCCTTGAAACCATGAAAACTTCAGAGACTGTTATACTGAGATGGGTTGGAGGATAGCAGCCCGCTGAATATCACAGATCTTTGTATCAATGTATGTGGCCTATGTATTTATGTGTTCCCAGCTCACTGGGGTGTGTGTTGGGGGTGATTTATGCCCAACCTGAAGGCTGGGTATGTAGCTATCCAGCTTTTGAGGCTCTTCCCCCTGCAGAAAAGGGCAGTACTTGTTTCCACAGAGTAAGGAACAAAGACAGATTTGGGGGCATAAAAGAATGAGTAGGAGCTGTCTGAAGGGGGGATCTCCTTAAGCTACACACTGACTTAACCTGATAACCAAGAGGTGAATCTGAGACAAAGGTTTGAAAGACTTTAGAATCTATAGGGGTACGACATACAGGGCTACAATTCAGACTTGTGGGGGCTGTGTCACCCCTGCCCTGTAACCAGGGGGGCCCTTTACCATGCCTTGCTACTGTAGCCTCCAGCCTGGAATGCTCACAAAACAGCCTCCAGCATGTAAGTCACTCCCAGCTACATGTGTGCGTGCTGCACCCAGCCAGCCACATGTTGGCTCTCACCAGCTTTGGTTATGTTGCAGGGTGACTCAAACAATCCCCATCTCAGATCTTCCCCCTGAAAAAAGTATGTCCTGTACTGCCCAGACCTCTTCTGGACAGCACAAATATATTAAATCCATTATTCCCTTTAGGGAATAATATGCCATCTTATTATTTTAAATAGAAACACAGACACTCCACTTTAAATATACTATTTTATCTAATCCAACGTAACAAGTTTACTCACTATAAAGAGATTTTAAATGAGTATAAATAATAAGGCATAAAGTCAGGTTACAAGAAAAATACATATTATAAGCAAAAAGAAAAGGAGGACTTGTGGCACCTTAGAGACTAACAAATTTATTTGCGCATAAACTTTTGTGAGCTACAGCTCACTTCATCCGATGCATTGCTCACGAAAGCTTATGCTCAAATAAATTTGTTAGTCTCTAAGGTGCCACAAGTCCTCCTTTTCTTTTTGCGGATACAGACTAAACACTACTGCTACTCTGAAACATATTATAAGCTTACTAGTATTTACTTTATAAACTATCTTAGTTGCAAAGCAAACTTTCTCACCATGTTTTAACAAAACTCTCAGGTCAGAACCCCTCACCCAGCATCCAACAGCTTTTTCTTTTTATCTTCTAAGTTGCAGGGAGGTGGGCAGGGAGAAGGGAAAGTGCATTGGGGTTCTTGTCGTTCCTTTTTATAGTTTTGGTCCTCCTCTTGAAAAACATTTATAGCTGAGAACCAGAAGACAGAGACCATGTGGAAGGATATTCCCTGTTTTTTTTTCCCCCCCACCTCTTTGAACTTCCTTTGTTTTCCCCTCCTGCTTGATGACATTGTATACTGCTTAAATGCAAATTAAGGAAAACATACATTCCTTTATTTAGGAGTGACCTGTTTGCCAACTTCTCTTTGGGGTGGGGTTGGAACATGTGATACCATCATACAGGGGAATCAATAAAGTGTTGCCACACACATTTTATCAGGATAATACTGACCAGCAAATTATGAGACTTTTCAAATGATCCCTTACAAAGCATACTTTGTACAAAGATTATTACAAGGGTGTCTAGGGTGGGAATCTTACTGAATGAAGGAGGCAACATAGTGACAGAGGATGTGGAAAAAGCTAATGTACTCAATTCTCTTTTTGCCTCTTTCTTCACGAACAAGATCAGCTCCCAGACTACTGCACTGGGCAGCACAGCATGGGGAGGGATGACCAGCCCTCTGTGGAGAAAGAAGTGGTTCGGGACTATTTAGAAAAGTTGGATGAGCACAAGTCCATGGGGCCGGATGCGCTGCATCCAAGAGTGCTAAAGGAGTTGGCGGATGTGATTGCAGAGCCATTGGCCATTATCTTTGAAAACTCATGGTGAACGGGGGAAGTCCCGGAGGACTGGAAAAAGGCTTATATAGTGCCCATCTTTAAAAAAGGGAAGGAGGAGGATCCTGGGAACTACAGGCCAGTCAGCCTCACCTCAGTCTCTGGAAAAATCATGAAGCAGGTCCTCAAGGAATCAATTCTGAAGCACTTACAGGAGAGGAAAGTGATCAGGAACAGTCAGCATGGATTCACCAAGGGCAAGTCATGACTAACTAATCTAATTGCCTTCTATGACGAGATAACTGGCTCTGTGGATGAGGGGAAAGCAGTGGATGTGTTGTTCCTTGACTTTAGCAAAGACACGGTCTCCCACAGTCTTTAGACATGGTCTCCCACAGTATTCTTGCCAGCAAGCTTAAGAAGTATAGGCTGGATGAATGGACTATAAGGTGGATAGAAAATTGGCTAGATTGTCGGGTGGAGTGCCCCAAGGGTCAGTCCTTGGGCCGGTTTTGTTCAATATCTTCATAAATGATCTGGACAATGGTGTGGATTGCACCCTCAGCAAGTTTGCAGATGACACTAAATTGGGAGGAGAGGTAGATACACTGGAGGGTAGGGATAGGATACAGAGGGACCTAGACAAATTAGAGGATTGGGCCAAAAGAAATCTGAGGTTCAACAAGGACAAGTGCAGAGTCCTGCACTTAGGATGGAAGAATCCCATGCACTGCTACAGACTAGGGACTAAATGGCTCGGCAGCAGTTGTGCAGAAAAGGACCTAAGGGTTACAGTGGACGAGAAGCTGGATATGAGTCAAAAGTATGCCTTTGTTGCCAAGAAGGCCAATGGCATTTTGGGATGCATAAGTAGGGGCATTGCCAGGAGATCGAGGGACGTGATCGTTCCCCTCTATTCGACATTGATGAGGCCTCATCTGGAGTACTGTGTCCAGTTTTGGGCCACACACTACAAGAAGGATGTGGAAAAATTGGAAAGAGTCCAGCGGAGGGAAACAAAGGAGAGGAGAGGCTGAGAGAATTGGGATTGTTTAGTCTGCGGAAGAGAAGAATGAGGGGGGATTTGATAGCTGCTTTCAACTACCTGAAACGGGGTCCCAAAGAGGATGGATCTAGATTGTTCTCAGTGGTAGCAGATGACAGAACGAGGAGTAATGGTCTCAAGTTGCAGTGGGAGAGGTTTAGGTTGGATATTAGGAAAAGCTTTTTCACTAGGAGGGTGGTGAAACACTGGAATGCGTTACCTAGGGAGGTGGTGGAATCTCCTTCCTTAGAAGTTTTTAAGGTCAGGCTTGAGAAAGCCCTGGCTGGGATGATTTAGTTAGGGATTGGTCCTGCTTTGTGCAGGGGGTTGGACAAGATGACCTCCTGAGGTCCCTTCCAACCCTGAGATTCTATGATAATACTGGGATATACCCTGTCATATGGGGACTCTCATGAGCGTCCTCTGGTAAGGCTAACTTTACATGTAGAGTCTTGTCTTATAAGATTTCTTCACAAGATTCAATTGCTGGCCCGATGGCAGGGAGCCAAAGATTTGTACCATGGGCCAGCTTCTAAACAGTCCTTAGCAGCTACCCTTTCAGTGCACTAGACCCCAGAGTGTCTCACTGTTCCACAAGGATAGGCCACATGGCCTCCACACCTCAGAGACTGAGCCTCTGGCTCCAGCAAAACTCCTGTTTCATCCGTGAGCTTAGTCCAGCAAGTCGACTCCTGTTTAGAGACTGATCCCTGAAAAGGGGAACAATGCACCTCTTGTCTACACTACACAGTTTTGTCAACATTGCATTGACACTAGTCAGCCTTTCAAAACAGCGGTGGGGTATATTAGGCCTTGTCTACACTACACAATTTTGTCAGCAAAAGACAGCTTTTGTCAATAAAACAGCACAGGTGTAAGCACTGCAATGTGACTTTTGGCAACAAAAGCGTCCTGTTTTGACGACAAAATAAAGCCACCTTGACGAGACATAGGACTCTGAGATAAAGTGTTAGCGAGAAAGTGTCATTGTAGACACTGTTTCAGAGTAGCAGCCATGTTAGTCTGTATTCTCAAAAGAAAAGGAGTATTTGTGGCACCTTAGAGACTAACAAATTTATTTGAGCATAAGCTTTCGTGAGCTACAGCTCACTTCATCGGATGCATTTGGTGGAAAATACAGAGAGGGCACTGCGCTTGGTTTTGTTGCCGTAAATGGTCTCCAGGAGATATCCCACACTGCCCATTCTGACTGCTCTGGTCAGCAGTTCCAACTCCGCTGCTGTGAAGCCAGGTAAACCACTATACACCCCTCCCCATTTAAAGGCCAGGGCATTTTTGAAATTCCACTTCTTTGCTCGGCCTGGAGAGCTCACATTGCATCTTCCCAGCTGACCATTTCGGCTCCACGAACGAAACGGCCGGACGAATTGCATCCGAGAGTGCTGAGGGAATTGGCAGCTGTGATTGCAGAGCCCTTGGCCATTATCTTTGAAAACTCGTGGCGAACGGGGGAAGTCCCGGATGACTGGAAAAGCTAATGTAGTGCCCATCTTTAAAAAGGGAAGAAGGAGGATCCTGGGAACTACACCGGTCAGCCTCACCTCAGTCCCTGGAAAAATCATGGAGCAGGTCCTCAAAGAATCAATCCTGAGCACTTAGAGGAGAGGAAAGTGATCGGAACAGTCAGCATGGATTCACCAGGGAAGGTCATGCTGACTAATCTATCGCCTTTTATGATAGATACTGGTTCTTGGATGAAGGGAAAGCAGTGGATGTATTTTTCTTGACTTTAGCAAGGCTTTTGACACGGTCTCCCACAGCATTCTTGTCAGCAAGTTAAGGAAGTTTGGGCTGGATGATGCACTATAAGTGGGGAGAAAGCTGGCTATTGTCGGGCTCAACGGGTAGTGATCATGGCTCCATGTCTAGTTGGCAGCCGTGTCAAGTGAGTGCCCCAGGGGTCGGTCCTGGGGCCCGTTTTGTTCAAATATCTTCATAAATGATCTGGAGGATGGTGTGGATTGCACTCTCGCAAATTTGCGGATGATACTAAACTGGGAGGAGTGGTAGATACACTGGAGGGGAGGGATAGGATACAGAAGGACCTAGACAAATTGGAAGATTGGCCAAAAGAAATCTAATGAGGTTCAATAAGGATAAGTGCAGGGTCCTGCACTTAGGATGGAAGAATCCAATGCACCGCTACAGACTAGGGACCGAATGGCTCGGCAGCAGTTCTGCGGAAAAGGACCTAGGGGTGACAGTGGACGAGAAGCTAGATATGAGTCAGCAGTGTGCCCTTGTTGCCAAGAAGGCCAATGGCATTTTGGGATGTATAAGTAGGGGCATAGCGAGCAGATCGAGGGACGTGATCGTTCCCCTCTATTCGACATTGGTGAGGCCTCATCTGGAGTACTGTGTCCAGTTTGGGCCCCACACTACAAGAAGGATGTGGATAAATTGGAAAGAGTACAGCGAAGGGCAACAAAAATGATTAGGGGTCTAGAGCACATGACTTATGAGGAGAGGCTGAGGGAGCTGGGATTGTTTAGTCTCCAGAAGAGAAGAATGAGGGGGGATTTGATAGCTGCTTTCAACTACCTGAAAGGGGGTTTCAAAGAGGATGGCTCTAGACTGTTCTCAATGGTAGCAGATGACAGAACGAGGAGTAATGGTCTCAAGTTGCAATGGGGGAGGTTTAGATTGGATATTAGGAAAAACTTTTTCACTAAGAGGGTGGTGAAACACTGGAATGCGTTACCTAGGGAGGTGGTAGAATCTCCTTCCTTAGAGGTTTTTAAGGTCAGGCTTGACAAAGCCTGGCTAGGATGATTTAACTGGGACTTGGTCCTGCTTTGAGCAGGGGGTTGGACTAGATGACCTTCTGGGGTCCCTTCCAACCCTGATATTCTATGATTCTATGATTCCACATGGCAAACACTCTCCTGCTTGGATCAGTGTGGAGCTGTTGGATGTGCTCAATATATGGGGAGAGGAGGCTTTCCAATACCCGCTGCGCTCCAGCCATAGGAACTTGGATAGCTACGGGCACACTTCTCTTGACGTGTGTGAAATAGCTAATGATTGGGACACAGTGCCGTGCAGAGCGAAGATAAAGGAGCAGAGAAGACGTACCAGAAGGCAAGGGAGGCAAACTGTCGCTCCGGTGCTGCACCGTAGACCTGCTGGTTTATAAGGAGCTGGACGCTATCCTTGGCTGCAAACCCACCACCACCAACCCCATGGATACTTTGGCATGGCTGGACGCAGCAGCAAGTGGACCTAACCCTGACGACAAAGTCATGGATGAGGAGGTGGAGTTAGCAGATGATGATTAGCCCACGGCTAGGTTGCCATGTGGGGTGGCAAGTCAGGAACTCTGCTCCATTCTGGAAGTGTCTAGCCAGTCCCAGGAGTTCCACTCCAGTGGGCAAGAAGCAGGAGGAGACGAGACCCCTGGGAAGTGATTTTTTTGAGTTGATGCTGCATGGTTATGACAGCCAACTTTCCTTTACTTTGTGTAGTGCGGAAGTGGGTGAGGGGATAGAAATGTACAAGACTGTTTCTGCGTGCTTGCTATGTTACAAGAGATGTATTTTGCTATAATGATTTGATGCTGTGTGTGAACTAACAATCATGCTTCTGTGTAATTCTTGTGCTTCTGCAGGTGTGACAGAGGATGTGAAAAAAGCTAATGTACTCAATGTTTCTTTTGCACTGCTGTCTTCACAAACAAGGTCAGCTTCCAGACGGCTGCACTGGGCAGCACAGTATGGGGAGGAGGTGACCAGCCCACTGTGGAGAAAGAAGTGGTTCAGGACTATTTAGAAAAGCTGGACGAGCACAAGTCCATGGGGCCAGATGCACTGCATCCAATGGTGCTAAAGGAGCTGGCGGATGTGATTGCAGAGCCATTGGCCATTATCTTTGAAAACTCATGGCGATCAGGGGAGGTTCCAGACAACCGGAGAAAGGCAAATATAGTGCCCATCTTTAAAAAAGGGAAGAAGGAGAATCCAGGGAACTACGGACTGGTCAGCCTCACCTCAGTCCCTGGAAAAAAAAATCATGGAGCAGGTCCTCAAGGAATCAATTCTGAAGCACTTTGAGCAGAGGAAAGTGATCTGAAACAGTCCGCATGGATTCACCAAGGGCAAGTCATGCCTGACTAACCTAATTGCCTTCTATGATGAGATAACTGGCTCTGTGGAAAGCGGTGGACATGATATATCTTGACTTAAGCAAAGCTTTTGATATGGTCTCCCACAGTATTCTTGCCAGCAAGTTAAAAAAGTATGGATTGATTGAATGGATTATAAGGAGGATAGAAAGTTGGCTAGATTGTCAGGCTCAGCAGGTAGCGATCAACGGCTCGATATCTAGTTGTCAGCCGGTATCAAGCGGAGTGCCCCAAGGGTCAGTCCTGCAGCCTTTCTGGTTCAACATATTTATCAATGATCTGGATGATGGGATGGACTGCACCCTCAGCAAGTTTGCAGATGACACTAAGCTGATGAGGTTCAACAAGGACAAGTGCAGAGTCCTGCACTTAGGACAGAAGAATCCCATGCACTGCTACAGGTTGGGGACCGACTCGCTAAGCAGCAGTTCTGTAGAAAAGGACCTGGGGATTACAGTGGACGAGAAGCTCGATACGAGGCAGCAGTATGCCCTTGTTTCCAAGAAGGCCGACGGCATATTCGGCTGTATTAGTAGAAGCATTGCCAGCAGATTGATGGAAGTGATTATTCCCCTCTATTCGACACTGGTGAGAACACACCTGGTGTATTCTGTCCAGTTTTGGTCTCCTCGCTAGAGAAGGAATGTAGACATATTGGAGAGAGTCCGGTAGAGAGCAACAAAAATGATTAGGGGACTGGGGCACATGACTTACAAGGAGAGGCTGAGGGAACTGGGGTTATTTAGTCTGCAGAAGAGAAGAGTGAGGGGGGATTAGATAGCAACCTTCAACTACCTGAAGTGGGGTTCCAAAGAGGATGGAGCTAGGCTGTTCTCAGTGGTGGCAGATGACAGAACAGGGAGCAACGGTCTCAAGTTGCAGTGGGGGAGGTCTAGGTTGGATATTAGGAAACACTATTTCACTAGGACGGTGGTGAAGCACTGGAATCGGTTCTCTAGGGAGGTGGTAGAATCTCCATCCTTAGAGGTTTTTAAGGCCCAGCTTGGCAAAGCCCTGGCTGGGATGATTTAGTTCATGTTGGTCCTGCTTTGAGCAGGGGACTGGATTAGAGGACCTCCTGAGGTCTCTTCCAACCCTAATAATCTATGAAAGTCCCTCTAATGAGGGGACTGGACTTGACATAACTCACAGCCATCTTGTGTATGGACTTAGCACAACCCACAGCCAGGTTGTAGGCTCAGCCACCATAAATTGGAAGCGAAACTATAGAGTCAGGGGAATTTGGCCTTGTCAGACAGACAGAAAAGTATTAGCTGCAGCCCTACTAATTGGAGATAAATAGATATTCACAAACTCATGAGAATGGGGAGAGAATGGATATGTTAGCCTTGAGTTTCTGCAGTTTCTGTCTGATAATAAAAAGTAAGAAATTTTGCTGTTGCTAAAGAAATTTTAAATAGTTAGAAAGTGTACTTTAAATAGGCAGAGCGTCCTGGTCTACTGCTGGTTAAGCAATTCTACCCTGACAGTGTATTCCACTAACAAAGCATAAAGATAAGTAGACCTTGAGAAGTTTTAACTAACTTTGAAAAACACAAAAGCTAATGCGTAGGCCGTCTTAGTCATGAGAACCCATGTATAGTGAAAATGATTGGATAGTGTTTTGCATTGCTGTGTCTTAAATAAATTAATTGGTTAAAGAAGAGAAGAGAAATCCTCATTTTAACTATATAATGGGGCTCGTTGGAACTTAACTCCGAGAAACAGCTCAAGACCAAAGGTGCCAGGACTTTTACCCCTACACGACTATCTTACACAGAAGCCAGAGCCCCGGATGAGAGCAAATCCTGACTGGCCACGGGGAGACATCCAGCTGTCTTTGCTGTGAGCGGTGAGCATTAGATGCTTGGTGTGTATTCTGTTGAATTGTTGCTAATAAATACATGCACGTGTTAAAGGATCTAACTGTGTAAAGTTTTCACTGTGAAAAGGCCCTGCATATTTGTAGCACCCCGAGTATACTGGGAAGGGATAATGGCTCTGAGCCCAGGGAGGAGTAATGTTGGGCCCCATGTCCCCGCGTACCCACAAGGACGGGTCGCAGCTGGGAGCTTTAAATTGTGCAGGTTACATCCTGACTAAATAAAGAAAATGCATCACCACGGACAAGGGAACAGCAGAAGCTCTGACTTGGAACATGTGACAGTGAAAGGGAAGTGAAGATGCAGGCAAAACCACAAGGCAATGCAAGGGCGCACATGTAACACCACAGACACTACCACTTTAAAAAGCTCCGGCTCTGGGAGCACGGCGCATGCAGATTAGCCTCAGTGGAATTCAATAGGGACCATCACGCAAAGAAGAACCGGCTTTAATCAACACACACGGCATTGATGAAACTCTGTAGTGTAGACGTAGCCATAGTTAGATCAGCCTAGCCCCCACTTTAGACACAGTTAGGTCTATGGAAGAATTCTTGGCTGGTCACTTTCAGCTGTAGCGCTTGTAGTGTAGACGTGCTTTTAGTTCCAAGAGAGCTCTCTGTGTGAAGCCCACAACAGCTATGTAACGAAAACACCTCGTGTGTCCTGGTCTTTACACTCTGATTATGGTAATATCAAGCACAGAGGGAAACAGAGGTATGTGCTGGAATCAAAGAAATATTACCAAAATTCCCACAACAAGTGGTCATAGCCCTCAGAGAGAAAGCAAAGGGTAGGGGCTGGACTTTAATGCATCCAATAAGGATAAATTAAATATTTTTTAAAATTATTTGTAGTGCCATTGGTCATTCAAAATTTGTGTAGGTCTAAAAATGATACTGGGATGGGACATAAGCCTAGCGGGGTGGGGGGCAGGACACAGAAACCAGTCTACACATGTATGAGTAGTAAAGGTATAGAGTTATCACTACAGAGATTCTCTAGAGAGCCCACAGCTTCCAATAACCAAAGGGACAGGAATTCTTACCCAGCGAGGCCACAGACTCATAGTTCTCCTGCATGACGTCTCTGTAGAGGGCTCTCTGAGTGGGGTCCAGCAGAGCCCACTCTTCCTTGGTGAAATACACAGCCACCTCCTTAAAGGTCACCGGCCCCTGAAAGAGCCAAAGCCCCCAACTTAATACTTTAGTACAACCCCAGAATTCATGGGAGAGCAGGAACAGGAAAATGGAAGCTCAGGGAGGGACATGGTAGCACAGTCCCACTCCCACCCTAAGAAGCCAGGAGACACCAGGTTGAGGGGAGAAAAAAGAGAGCCCCTCACGCTGGCCAGTGCGGGGAGGGGTCTTCATGCTCATCACACACCTATTAGCCAGAGACTGATACAGGACATGGAATCCCCAGCAGGGTCAGGGACAGCCTCCTGGCGGGAATCCCAATATCCCCGCCCCTAAACTGTATATAAACACCTGGAAGAAAGAGTAAGTCAACAGGAAAAAAAATGTCAGAAGTTGGGAACTGTAGAACATTAATAAGGCAAAGCAAAGAAAGAAATGGAGAAATCTATGGCCAGCAGAATTACAGAAATAAGAAATAGTATATTAATAATAAAAAAAATCCTAGCAATGATGTTACTGGTCCATTACTAGACAGAAAGAGCAGAAACATCAATAATAATAATAATAATACAGAAGAAGTAAAAATGTTCAGTGACTATTTCTCTCCTGGATTTGGGGAAAACAAGCAAATGATGTTGTGGTATGTTTATGACGACAACAACATCTTTCTTTTCATTAATCATAACTTTTGAGGACGTTAAATAGAAGCTACTAACAGACATTTTTAAAAACAGCAGTTCCAGATATCTTCCATTCAAGGGTTTTAAGAAAGCAGGCTGAGGAGCTCTCTGGAGCATTAATGCTGCTTTTCAATAGCTCTTGGAACACTGCGGAAACTCCAGAAGACTGGAAGAAAGCTAAAGTTGCCCCTATATTTAAAAAAATTGTAAAAGGGATGACCAAGATAATAGGCTTGACATCAAACCTGGGCAAGATAATATTGGGGGGAGGAGAGGCGAAATATTAATAAAGAATTAAAAGAGCGTAATTAATCATTTCCAATCAACATAAATTGAGGGAAAACAGATCCTCACAAACTAATTGGATTTTGGTTTTTTTGAAGGAGATCAGAAGTTTGGCTGATAAAGCAATAGCGTTAATGTAATATACTTTGATTTCTCTAAGGTATTTGACCTGGTACAGCATGATATTTAAACTACAACAACAATACAAAATTAACATGATATACATTAACTAGATTCAAAACCAGGTGATACATTTTGAAATGTAACTCTAAATGTTCACGTGGGCGTGTTTCTATTGGGGTCCCATGGGGATCAGTTATTGGCCCTCTGCTATTTAACTTGCTTATCAATGACTTGGAAGAGAACATAGTATCACTGATGAAGTTTGCAGATGACACAAAGTTTGAGAGAGTGGTAAATAATGAAGTGCGTCAGTTGGTTCGGGCTGCAGTACTGGGAGTCAGGGAAGTTTTTGCTGCCCCGGCCAGGGGGTTATTTCCTGTTCCACAACAGGGGAAAGTTCCATACCCAAACCCAAGGATTCTGCTCCTTCAATGTGGGGCCTAATACGAACTCATTCTGGCAGGTTTGTCCCAAGTTTGTCCCCTCCCTTTCCCCATCCTGGGTATTTCCTGCCCTCTCCCACCTCCAGCAGCTCCCATCCTCCTGTACATTTACTGCCCATCTCCCTACAGCCACAACCCACCACTAGGTCCGTGATAATTCCATACCTCAGATAACTCTGCTGCAGCCATTGTCTTTCCCCTGGAAGGATGGGACGATCCGGAGCAAAACATGGACGTTATTCTGTAGTCTGTTGGGGCAAAAAGAGCAATTGGAGAGATTTCAGAAGGGGCTTTTGTCCATTTCACATGCAGAGTCCCCCCCCCCCACCAGACTTTTGTCCCTGGAAACTGACATTCTAGGCTCTGGCACGCTGGAAACAGTGATTTTAATAGAGGTAGGTCTTCCCACCAGGATTAAACCCTCACAGGCCTGGTCTACACTACAAAGACCAGGTCTACACTAGATCAATGTAAGCTGCATTGCATTGACTTGACTTAGTTGCGTGTGTCTCTGCACTTAAATTAGTCTCCCACCAATGTAAACTGTCTATTATGCCAACACAGTAACACCAGCTTCCCAAACAATGTTGAGCTAGGATCAATGTACTGAAGACAACACAGTGTAAGTGTAAACACTGCAAGTGTAATGCATCCGATGAAGTGAGCTGTAGCTCACGAAAGCTTATGCTCTAATAAATTTGTTAGTCTCTAAGGTGCCACAAGTACTCCTTTTCTTTTTGCGAATACAGACTAACACGGCTGCTACTCTGAAACCTGTAAACACTGCGTTACCCTAACAGTTCTCCAGCAGCTATCCCACAATGGCTCAGGGCAACAATTTCCCACCTAAAGAATGAAAAACTGCGGCATATAAAATGGGTGGGAAAACACCCCAAAGCTGAGGAGATTTTAAATTGATAGTGGAGAGATCATGCGAAAAAATCTGAGGAGAAAAGAGAATTAGTCAATAATTTGAGAGAAAACAGGGAATTTACATGGATTTCCTATCCACATTTCATAGTTAGAGAAAAGGGGCACACTTGAGAAGACTGTTGCCAATTTTAGAGGGGGGGAAGCAGAGGAGATTTCACACACCCAGCCCGCAATCCCTGTCCTGCTGAGAGAAGGTGAAATATGCCATGTTGTTGGGGACACCGGGCACGGCCACTAGGTAACTCAAGGGGATGGAAGACCACGAGTGTCGATGGAGCCCCCTCGCTCTAGGCCCAGATGCCCCCCTCCCTTCCCTTCTCTGCGAGGAGATACTCACAGCCTTCAGGCTGAGAAATTTGCAGCGGTGTATTGCAGGCACAGACTGGCTGGAGCAAGATTAGGTCAAGCAGGACAGGAATGTTAGATAGTGCTGAACAAACAACTCCATATATGGGGGAATAGATGATAAGAGGAAAAAGGGAACTGGCCTATATACCGGATTGGCTATATGGATACTCAGGGCAGCTTGCTACTGGTTAAGCAGGCTAAAGAATGAATGTGTAAAAATATGTCTCTAAGGTGCCACAAGGGTTTTTTCTTTTTGCAAATACAGACTAACAGGGCTGCTACTCTGAAACCTATAAAATACGTGTAACTGCTCGCACTGGTGTGCAGGATTTGAGATTGTTGTCTCCCTGTACCGCTTGAAGCGTCAAATAAACTTTTCTACTTCTCCACCCGTCGTGATTATTGGGCGACGCACACCGGGCAACGAATCCAGCGGCTGCCTGCCTCGGGCATTTGGTGCCAGCAACAATGTCACACTCTCTCCACCCCCCCTCCACCTCGGTTTCCCCCTTTCCCTTCCTGACACCCGCACCCTCCAGACACACAAAGGCCAAGCCCCACTGAGGACCCGTCTCCTCCCCCCCGCTTCCTCCCTGGGCAGAGTCTGGCGGGAGCCGAGGCAGCGACATCACTGCTGCAGAGGCAGCTCGCAGCCTCCCTCAGGGCGCTCACAGCCAGGGAGCGGATTCCCGGGGGCTGTGAAATCTCAGGCTCCCGGGGCATCTGTGCAGAGTCACTTCCCGGCCCGAGCCCCGCCCTTTCCCCGCGGGCTCTGGCTCAGCGGTTGGAGCAACAGCCGGGGCCCCCGGCGACCCCCCCCGCATCTCCCGCCCCCCGCCTTGTCCTTACTGCGGGGCCAGTCCGGACACTGGCGTCCCTCAGACCAGCCATGGCGGGGGGGGCGATACGGGGCCGTTAACGGCTGTAACGGGCGAGGGCGGAACACGGCGCTGTGAATGGGGGCGGGGCCCGTCATACGCGGTGCGGGGGGGGAAGGGAGGCTCCGCGGCCGGGCCAGGCTCCGCGGGGGGTCCCCGCCCCCCGCACTCACCCGCTGTCGGTCCTCCGGCCCGGCTCTCTCCGCGTACGCAGGACTAGGGGGCAGGGAAACGGGCCCCCCCGCCCCCCGGCGCGAGCTGCGCATGCCCGGAAACTGTGGCGCGCCGGGCCTGCTGGGAAATGGAGTCTCCGCCTGCTCCCGGCGGCCGCCGCGCATGCGCAGCGCTCAGCGACGACTGGCGCGGGGCGGCCGGGTTCTGCCCCTCCCCCTAGCGACGCTGCTGAGCCCGCGAACCCCAGGAGCAACGGCCTCCCCCGCTCCGCCCCCGGCTCCTCCCCCTCCTGGCCCCGCCCCCTGCTCCACCCCTTTCCCCAGGGCCCCGCCCCCTGCTCCACCCCTTTCCCCAGGGCCCCGCCCCCTGCTTCTTTCTTGGGTCCGCCCCTTGCTCCACCCCTTTCCCCCTGGCCCCTGCTCCTTCCCTGGCCCCGCCCCCTGCTCCTCCCCTCCACCAGGGTCCCGCCCCCTGCTCCTTCCCTGCCCCGCCCCCCTGCTCCACCCCTTTCCCCAGGCCCCACCCCCTGCTCCTCCCTGGCCCCGCCCCCTGTCCCACCCCTTTCCCCAGGGCCCCGCCCCCTGCTCCACCCCTTTCCCCGTGGCCCCACCCCCCAGCCAGAAGCAGGAGCTGGGCTCTGGTAAGAGCCTCCGGGGGAGTCTGGGCCACTCTGGGAGCCCCGGACCCTGCCCCTGCCCCGGGCGCTGCGCCCTGGGGGGCGGGACACGGGCCGGGGGCTGCTGGTACCCGGGATGGTTGGGGCGTCAACCCCAGGGCAGCTTAGTTTGCCTAAGAGCCTTTGGTGAGGGACCTTGTCAAAGGGTTTCTGAAAATCTAAGTCCACTGGATCCCCTTGGTCCCCAAGCGTGTCGACCCCCTCAGAGAATTCTAGCAGGCTGGGGAGGCTGATTTCCCTTTAGTAAAACCACGTTGACGATTCCCCAACAAATTCTGTTCATCTCTGTGTCTGAACATATTGCTCTTTATGTGTGCTGCGGACCTGCGGGATTGGCCGACGCTACACATGGCTGATGTGGCGCCTCATGGTCTCAGATACCATCCGATGGCCCAGAGACATCTACATCGAACACGTCACTGGCCACCGACAGTACCAGGAGGTGTGAGCAGGAGTGACATCATGCATCGACTACAAGAAAGGGATCGAGAGACTTTTTCTGTTGGACCATATGAACTGGAACCATAAACTCACTGAACCTTAAATCTCACCAAATAAGGGTCAATCCATCCTGATCATCGTATCCCTGCATTATACTCGACACCTGAACATAATCATTATATGAACAACATACTCTCATATAGATTCATAGATTCATAATTACTAAGGTCAGAAGGGACCATTCTGATCATCTAGTCCGACCTCCTGCATAGCGCAGGCCACAGAATCTCACCCACCCACTCCTATGAAAAACCTCACCCATGTCTGAGCTATTGAAGTCCTTAAATCATGGTTTAAAGACTTCAAGGAGCAGAGAAGCCTCCCTCAAGTCACCCATGCCCCATGCTACAGAGGAAGGCAAAAAACCTCCAGGACCTCTCCAATCTGCCCTGGAGGAAAATTCCTTCCCGACCCCAAATATGGTGATCAGCTAAACCCTGAGCATATGGGCAAGATTCACCAGCCACATACTGCAGAAAATTCTTTCCTGGGTAACTCAGATCCCATCCATCTAATATCCCATCTCAGGGGATTTGACCTATTTACCCTGAATATTTAAAGATCAATTACTTACCAAAATCCCATTATCCCATCATACCATCTCCTCCATAAACTTATCAAGTAGAATCTTAAAGCCAGATAGATCTTTTGCCCCCACTGCTTCCCTTGGAAGGCTATTCCAAAACTTCACTCCTCTGATGGTTAAAAACCTTCGTCTGATTTCAAGTCTAAACTTCCTGGTGGCCAGTTTATATCCATTTGTTCTTGTGTCCACATTGGTGCTGAGCTGAAATAATCATATCTCAATGTCTGTATTGTGACCCGTTAACCTTTTACCCCCAATCGGGGATATTACAGATTATGTATTCCTTACACCTGTGGTTTTCAAACTAGGGGCACTGCTTGTTCACGGAAAGCCCCTGGCGGGCCGGGCCAGTTTGTTTACCTGCCATGTCCTCAAATTCAGCCCATTGCGGCTTCCACTGGCTGCAGTTCACTGCTTCACGCCATTGGGGGCTGCAGGAAGGGTGGCCAGCACATCCCTTGGCCCGCAGCGCTTTCCACAGCCCCCATTGGCCTGGATCGGCGAACCATGGCTAGTGGGAGTCGGCACCTATGCCCATGTCTCCTCCCGACAGTGTCCATGTGAAACATTGCAGCCCTGGCTGGTAACAAGGGGCGGAGGGGCGCTCCAGCCGCAGGTCGATACATTTGAATGAGCCAGGAAATCAGACACTTTTGTGTGAACTGAATAAATAATAGTAAATAATCATACAATTAGCTGGTCTTCTTCTCTTCATGAAACGCTGTTGCAAATCACCTGCAGCCTAGCACAGGGCATTGGATTCAATATGCCAGACCATTAGTGTTAGCTCTGGGTTAGGGCATTGGAATTCTGATGTCAGGCCATGTTGATTCTGAACTTTCACCAATTTTATTATTGATACCTTGAAAAGGAAACTTTCCTGAGGTGTCTCCTGCCCCGGGGACTCCGCAGAAGGAGCAGAAATGGCAGTCTTGAGAAGACGCTTTACCCCCTTTTGCTGAAGGTTCTACCCACACACACATACTCTACCCTGATCTACACTGCAGTGTTATGTCAATACAAGGCAACCTTTGTGCATGTGTCTACACTAAAATTTGGCTCCCTGTGATGGGGTGGGGGGACCCCATCCAGTGTGGGGTGAGTGCACCCCATCCTTCAAGCAGCCCTCTGACTCTAGGCAGTGAGAGCTAAGGGATAAAGTCAATAAGGTTGCCCTGATCCACAGAGCAGGCCCTGTAAGGCCTAGTGGCCAGAGTCTATATAATTGCCCTGATCTGCAGAGCAGTAGGGCCCCGTGGGCCAAGTCAGTGGGGTCACCCTTCTTTGTAGGGCAGGTGGCTCTCCAGCCTCCTTTTGAAAACCTCCAGTGATGGAGCTTCCACAAAATAGACAGTCTGTTCCATTGTCCTACTGTTCTTACACTTGCTTTCCTGACATTTAATCTAAATCTGCTATGCTATAGTTTGAACCCATTGCCTCTTGTGACAAGCGAGAACAACTTTTCTCCATCTTTTTTATGGCAGCCTTTCAAGTATTTAAAGACCGCTATCATATCCTCCCTGAATCTCCTCTTTTGCAAACTAAACATACCCAGTTCCTTCAGCCTTTGCTCAGAAAATTCAGCTCGGCATTGGCTGTGAATTAAGCCCAGGCCTGCTGGATGGGAGACAAGAATTTGCCCACTGAACCACAATTGTGCAAAATATAAAAAAGGGACCTGTTCATTATGGGCCCTCCTCGCTGCCAGTGTCTCAGTCTGCTGCAAGGCACAGGGGTGTGGCTGACACTCTCGGGAGCTCTGTGTTTCTAAATCAGAGTCTGGGAGCTCTGTGTTTCTGGTCAGAATGCCATTATTTGGGAGTTCCTTAATTAGTGCTATGGGGAGTAATGAGTTCTATTTACATGTGCCCTGTGCCTTTAAGGGTGTGGAGGAATGCTGGAGAGGTTAAATTGCACAGAGCTGGGGAGCAGGGTGTGGTCCCAGATAAGTAGTAGTTGTGGTCTGGTGAGACTGAGCAGGTGTGGGGATTGTGCAAGGTGTGGTGCTTTCCAGCACCTATAATGTTTAATAAAACCCCATTTTGAAAGCACCCATGGCTGGGAGTGTAACAAGAGCTCTTTGAACTAGGGTGTGTCCTTCATAATCCTCAAGAAACTAGCTCCAACAATCCTTGAGCAAGGAGTATAGCTCAGTGGTAGAGCATTTGACTGCAGATCAAGAGGTCCCTGGTTCAAATCCAGGTGCTCCCTTAGGAGTTGTTTTTGTATTTTTAATATATTTTCATATCCATCTCTAGTATGTTCAGCAGTTCCACTGAATGGTGCAGGGACGGGGGCTTGTATAATGTCTAAAAACCTAGCAAAGCTCTGCATCAGCTGAAATCAGATCCAATTCTGTAAGTGTGACACACTGTACCCCAAGTAACATCCTGAACCCCCATATTCACCACTGTTATATGGTTATGATATGTTTTGTACAAAGTATGCTTTGTGAGGTATCATTTGAGAATGCATCATCTACTGAAGATCATTTTCCTGTTAAAATGTGTGCACCAACATTGTATGTGAAGCTATGAGATTTTACAATATGTTTGTTACTGAAGTATGTTCTAATTCTGACTCCTCAGTGTCAGCAAAGGACTGACCACAGGGGTTGGAAAACTATTAGCTACCGAAGTGACCATTCATCATCAGGGGACTGTAAGCAATGGATTTGCATGTCAGCCCTGAAGACATCTCAAACTTCATGTGCCCAAAAAGTGTGAATGGGGCGGCAGGTTTGTAGAAATTTTGGTGGTGCCCAGAAACCATCCCCCCCAAACTCTTCCCCCCAACTGCCTAAGGCTCTGGGAGGGAGTTTGGGTGGGGGGGGAGGATGTCTGGGGTGCAGGCCCTGGGCTGGGGCAGGGGATTGGGGTGCAGGACGGGTGAGAGGTTGGGCTCTGGGAGGGAGTTTGTGTGGGGGAGGGGGCCTGGGGATGCAGGCTCTGGGACGGAGTTTGGGTGTAGGCTCTGGGCTGGGGCAAGGGGTGTGGGTGTAGGAGGGGGTGAGGGTGCAGGCTCTGAGAGGGAGTTTGGGGGCAGGAGGGGATGTGTGGGAAGGGGGTTGGGATGCAGGCTCTGGGACAGAATTTGGGTGCTGTGTGTAGGCTCCGGGCTGAGACGGGGCTGGGAGTGCAGGAGGGGCTGGGGGTGCAGGCTCTGGCAGGGAGCTTGGGGATGGGAGGGGGTGTGGAGGGAGGGGATGCAGGCTCTGGGAGGGTGTGGGGAGGTGTGGTGCTTACCTGGGGATCCTAGGCGGGGCAGGCCAGGGGGGCCTCCGTATGCTGCTACCCCCAGGCACTGCCCCCACAGCTTCCCATTGGCCACAGGGGCACTTGGGACAGGACACAGACCCACCCCACCCAGGGGCCACAGGGAGGGGCCAGGAGCTACATGGAGCAAGCAGGCAGGGAGCCGCTCAGCTCCACTGCACTGCTGGTGGTGGGTGGGGGCCCTGGGCTGTTTTAAATGGCCCAGGGGACGTGCAGGACAGGGGCGCCTAGGGCAGAAGGTGGGGCTGAGGGAGAGACCCAGCCTCAGACAGTGCTGGAGCCAGCTCCAGGGCAGGAATATTCCTGGTGCCCAGGTACCACGGGCCCATAGAACCACGGGTACCCCGGGCCCTCGCCACCCATGGGTGTGAATAAGACATTTACAATTCATCCAAAAGATACTTTGAATCTCCCCTACCCAGGGGACTGTTTTGAATCTCCTGTACCAGTGCGGGGGGGGGGGAGGATTCTCAAAAGGGGGGAAAAATAACAGTTACCTCTGCATTACCTGTCCTCCCCCATCTCGACTCATGGCAACAAGATCACTTGAAAGACAACAGGAGCATCATTGAACTGGTTGGGGGAGGGGGTGGTCCTAGCTGGAAGGCTTTTCAGTTAGCATGAATGGCTGAAAGTTTTTGCGTGCGAGAACATTTTTGCTTTCAAATCTTATTTATCTTGGTAAAGTTTAGGAATCAGATTGTGGTTTTATCTTTTTATTTCTTTTGTAACCAGCTCTGACTTTTAGGCCTTTATCACTAAGATTTGAAGTGATTATATCTTTTCCCAGTTAATAAACTTGTTTTTATTGTTCTAGCTAAACCAGTGTGCTTTGGTTGAAGTGTGTGGGGAATTGCAACTCAGATTAACAAAGGCTGGGGCACTATCATTTCCTTTGATGAAATGATGAACTATTAACGAGCTTGCTTTGGTCAGTAGTCTGCTGGCCAGAGCAAGATGGACATTTCTGGGGTGCAAGGCTGGGACTAAGAATTTTGGGGTGTCACCCTTTATATAAGTCATGAGTAGCTGGGAAAGCATTCATGTAACTCAGCTGGGAGTCACTTTGCATGCTTGTGGCTATGTGAGCAGAGCCTGGAGGGGTTTGTTGTTCACCAGCAAAGCAGTGGGTTGGAGAGTTAGGGGAACACAGCAGTTCATTGGTCCTGGTTGTACCCTGGGGAATGTCTCATTAAGTCTCTAGCTTATGTTTTCATCGATTAAACAAAGGTATAATATGAATGCACATTTGGCAAGTCCTTGGTCACCATGGGCTGTGATGTACAGAAGAACAAGAACCACACACAATTGGGGCTCAGAAGTCTGATGAGCAAAGGCACCTTCATATTCATGCTGGCTCCTTAATATTCATCGAGCAGCATCTGTGACCCCAGGACAAGGCATGAGAAAAAGCCAATGGCTCTGAGCAGGAAAATAGCCACCAAGAAGCTGGTCAGAGCTGCCAGGATCCCCAGAAAGGCCACCATGCCCAGAAGTAGCCCTAAGAAAGTGGTGGCTGCAGCAGGGACCAGAATGGCAGAGAAAAGGTCTAAGCTGCCAAACCCAGAAGGTGGTCAACATCCCACCTAAAACCAAGCCAGGAGAGAGCCAGGCTTAAGCCAACCCCAAAGCCAGAGCTAAGAAGGTAGACCTGAGAAAGAAGGGAAGAGATTTCCATGGGGATAACTTCTGCCCCCCAACGGTTCTTTTAAGAATCACCATGGGCCTCCCGGAGAGAGCCAGGTCCCTCAGGCAAACAGCCCCACGGAGAGTGAAGGGAGGTGATGACAGTCGGGAGTGTTTCTCTTCCAGAGGGCAAGGGCTGTGTTTTGTGAAACACCTGTCAGGTGATGCACTGACAGGGCAGCTGCCCATAGCTCCTGCATGAACTCGTTCTCTTTGATCGGAAAGTCAAAGTCAGAACCAGCCCTAGCGGGAGTGTGTCCCTATCACTTCACCAGTTGTACAATAGACTGTGTCTGCATCTCATCTTTGATTAATCCCAGTTTTTAATTCCTTCCTATTCTGATAATTTCCCAGGACTCTGCCTCATTCCAACATCAGGTCACAGATAGAATACGGGGAGGAATGGGCTAGCTTGTGTTACGCTTGGAAAGAAAGGTGCCATAGAGTGTGACTGAAAACTCTGCTGGAGGTGGGCAGGAGCCTGTTAGAAAAATCAAATAGCCAAGCTTTACCAAACTGTTACACATTCAAACCTTTCTTTGTGCACACACTATAAATTGGGGCTCTAATAAATGGCCACCTTCCTTGAACACAGATTACTGTTTTTTTGTAACTTTCAGAGGTATTAAAAGAGAATCTTTTAAAATCTTTTAAAGATGTGCTTCTATTTCATGATCAGCAGCAGAATCTCTGTAACTTTACCAACCACAGAGCTGGGCATGTCCACATCTAACTAATTGCAGGGTTAGTGTAGTACCGGATAGTTAATTGCACAGTCTTATTTCTCTAGTCTCGCTTTCTGGTCTCATTGAACACTTGTGTAGAATCAGGTAGGTTCCCCTGCCCCTTGATTTTCTCCTAAGGACTGTGTGATTTTGGGCATTTTATTTAAGTTCCCCCTGGGTCAGGAAAATACTATCCCCTTGAAGTAGGTGGGGGAGTGGCCTATTTATAGACCCTAGAATAAAGAAGCTTTTATGCAGTAGTTTAGCCTTTAAATATGCTGAGATAAAAACAATAAATTGAAATGCCAGACCCCAGCATAATGGAAATGTTAAGTTACTGTGCATAAAACCAGCTATTCTTAATGGGGGCAGGATCAATCAATTACTAAAGAAACAACTACTTGGGAAGTAGCTGTAATTTGTCCACAAACCTTTCTTTGTTCTCACGTGTTATAAGGGAATCACTCCAAAAGGGCAGAGTTAAGGTTATGTGGGCATGTACCTTCACTTTGTATTCTGTGCTTTTCCACCATTTGAGTTTTGCTGAACTCCACATTCTGGAAGGGTTCGAGATGCTCACGGGCAACCTTAATTCTGTGTTAACAAAGCCTTTTGTTAGTGACAAATGATGAGACTAATCCCCCGCTGTTGTAATTTCGCTGACTCCAGTGTACTCTTATCCCCATTATGAGTTCCAAGAAAAGAAGCAAATTAAAACAATTCAGAACTAAAATACTGTGCAAATGAGGAAACATTGGGTAGCTCAAACAATTCAGTTTATTCTTTGTGTGTGTGTAAAAGGCACAGCACATTAATTTATAACCACACTTTTCTTAACTTCTTTAAATATTATGTATTACATGAACTATATCAAATGGATTGTTCATTGCAATGACTTTCATGCATTGCCCAGAACATATTTCTAGAATTATTTAAATGCACCCTTCTCGTTGCACAAAAAGGTATTAATTTCATTCTGTGAAGTGTGTTGGTAGCTCAAATAAGTTGTTTTAATTTTTCTCTGTGTATATGAGGCACAACACATTATTTTAGTAATGCTAAAAATGTTCCCTTCTCCCTCCAGCACTGCCTCAGGATCACCTGCCCTTTGTAAATTAATCTGCTTCTGTGTCTCTATGAGGAAAGGTTTCAGAATAGCAGCCGTGTTAGTCTGTATTCGCAAAAAGAAAAGGAGTACTTGTGGCACCTTAGAGACTAACAAATTTATTAGAGCATAAGCTTTCGTGAGCTATAGCTCACTTCATCGGATGCATTTCATGCATTTCATGCATCCGATGAAGTGAGCTGTAGCTCACGAAAGCTTATGCTCTAATAAATTTGTTAGTCTCTAAGGTGCCACAAGTACTCCTTTTCTTTCTATGAGAAAAATAATGTTTATATGAAAAAAAACCAACCACATTTTTTAGTAAAAGGACTGACACCAAATGGCCACACGAGGGAGCCACAACATTAGAAATGCAAAGCAACAAGCTCCTGGTTTGCAGCATAATTATAACAAGGGATTGACCTCAGCTCCCCTCTGTTCCCAGACACCTTTGTTTATTTCTCTGGGAGCCAAACATAAGTTTAAATGAATTTCTCGGGCTGATGAAAGGGGCCTGAGTGATTGATTTCACTTGTAACAAACAGTATTTGTTGGTATAAAGAGCCCCATGGACTGGACAGAGAATGGAGACCAACCCTGAACTGGCTGGTACAAAAGGCTGGTTTCCCAGCTTCACATTTCAAGTGATGGTGCAAATAGCCCAGCTCCTTTCAGGGTTTTGTGCTTGGCCCAGCGCTGCTCGTAAAATGCGGATGCCATGAATGGGTGTATGATGCTACGGCACAATGCCCACATCTCCTATAGCAATGGAAGAGTGATTCCACCCCCAGCTCTGATGCAGGAGTTAGTTTCAAACACCAGTTTGTGAGGCTGCAATCTGGGGCACCCTGCTCTGTGCTGGTAGCTCAGACTCAGAGCTGGAGCAGGCCCTGGTTTTAGGGGGTGGCCACATAGTTTACAACATTCTGATGTCTGAGACAATCTCTCTCCCCTAAAACATCAGGTCTGCAGCCCCAGGGAAGCTTCCTCCATTGCCTCAGCTCCTTTCACTCTCTCTGTAGAGGAGCAGCAGCCAGGGCTGGGGCTGAGCTATGGGGCACGGGGTGCTAGGAAGGTGGCAGCGGTTTTGTTCTGAGAGAACTGGATTTGACATAACTCACACCCATCTTGTACACTTAGCGCCCCCCCCCCCACACACCCACACACAACCTGGAAAAGAGGACACCGCTCACCACCTCCCTGGACAATCAATTACAGACCTAAAAGTGGCAATTCTTCAACAACAACAAAAAAAACTTCAAAAACAGACTCCAACGAGCAACTGCAGAACTGGAATTAATGTGCAAACTGGACACCATTAAATTAGGCTTGAATAAAGACTGGGAGTGGATGAGTCATTACACAAACTAAAAACTATTTCCCCCATGCTAATATTTCCCCTACTGTTATTCACACCTTCTTGTCAACTGTTTGAAATGGGCCATCCTGATTATCACTACAAAAGTTTTTTTTCCTCCTGCTGATAATAGCCAATCTTAATTGATTAAAGAACAGGAGTACTTGTGGCACCTTAGAGACTAACAAATTTATTTGAGCATAAGCTTTCGTGAGCTACAGCTCACTTCATCGGATGCATTTGCCACAAGTACTCCTTTTCTTTTTGCGAATACAGACTAACACGGCTGCTACTCTGAAACCTTAATTGATTAGTCTCATTAGAGTCGGTATGGCAACACCCATTTTTCATGTTCTCTGTGTATATATCTTCCTACTATATTTTCCACTGCATGCATCCGATGAAGTGGGGTTTAGCCTATGAAAGCTTATGCCCAAATAAATTTGTTAGTCTCCAAGGTGCCACAAGTACTTCTCGTTCTTTTTACTGATATAGACTAACATGGCTACCACTCTGAAACCACTTACAAATAATTTGGCCTTGCTTAAAGTTAGGCAGATAGAACAAAAACAGCTGCAAGCTGCCGTTTTACTGACGGGGATAGATACAGTGAAAGGACAGATGCATGAGAATGGAGGGCAGGGGGGGGAAATGTGGACAACTGACTATTTTGGTGGTCTGTGTAAGTTTTTTTTTGCTGAAGCTGCTTTGCTGATAAAGAGAATAATGAATTGTTATTGGCTGTTACTAGGGAAATGGTTAGACTTTGAGGGGTTGTCACAGGTGCTGACTTTCCATTGTGCCAGGGGATGCTCAACCCCCAGCTCTGCCCCAGGCCCCACCCCCAATCCACTCCTTCCCTCAAGGCCACACTCCCAACCTGCCCCTGCCACACCTCTTCCCACCCCCGCCCCGAGCGCACTGCATCTTCGCTCCTCCCACTTTTGGCTCCTACCGCCTTTTGGTGAGGAGGATTTCCTGTGCCAACAGAAACCTCTCCCATCAGCATAGGTAGTATCTATATTGAAGTTGCAGCACTGCCACTGTAGCACATCATGTGTAGACAAGCTCAGTCCCATCCGCACAGAAAAAAGGGCAAGAAAATGGAGGGAAAGTCAGTGCTTAGAGAGAAGAGGCACAGGAGCTGTAGAGAGAGACAAAAAAAAAAAAAAAAAAGGGGTGCAGCCAGGCATACAACAGAGAGATGTAGGCTATAGAGGTGAAATATGAGTATTAATTAATGTTGTAACACAGGGGCCTCTGGCTTGTTGAAATAGGAAACAAGCCTGAGACATAAGGCCTTGTGTGGGGACTGAGGCTTGAACCAAAGTAGTGGTCAAGCTTTGCTGATATAAAGCAAAGGTCCGGCTGTGAGCAAAAAAGTAAGGCTCTGCCTGCGTGCAAGCTCACAGAACCAGGCAAGAACAGGGCCGATATTGCAAAAACACATACATTCCTGAGAGGTGCTAGGCACAGGACATTCATGCAAACACTTTCCAGAAGGATGGTGCCAGAACACACTGATATCAAGAATGGTATAAACATATTCCCCAAAGATAACAGGAACACGCTGACCTCTCTTAAGGATAAGGTCAGGATGACAACATGATGGATAGAGATGTTGCAGACAAGAGAAACTCACAGACCCTGACAGTCTAACTGGGTAAATGGGTATACAACTTGTCTCCTTAAATAGCTTTTCAGAAATCTACTTTAAAGCTTATTAAAAGAAATTCCATTTGAAATAGAAATAATTAAATCTATACTGGGTCAGCAGTCTCACATATTCTATTTCACTCACATATTCCACACCCAAATCTTTGGAGTGAAGTATTATTTCAAAACTCCTCGGTCTGAAAAGGAGGAATCACATCAAATAAGCTTTTCAGGATTAGCCACCTTGGCCTGTATTTCTAAAAAACATATATAACTTTCATTTTTCCCACTCTAATTCGGGATTTCACAGTCTCTTGCTCTTTAATCAATAATTAACTTCATGTTTATTTTCATGGGTAACAATACCATATTGAGATTACAACATCTTATCATATATGTAATATTTCTTTTAATCCCCATTTCCAGCAAGTGAACCCATGTGTAAAGTTACCCCAACATGTGTCCCACTTCTGTGAGTTCATCTATCTTTGGGTCGTCTGGATAGGTGTTAGCGGAAGGGGTTTGTAGCAAAGCAATGGCTCACTGATGCAGCACCTCCTGCTGGTCATCTTGGGAATTAGCTCAGCTCCAGCTTTGGAGCCCCTCCTTCTGGCCCGTATCTTGCCTGCCTTAGGCCCCGTGTCCCTCCTGGACTCCGGTGCCCCTTTCTTCAGGGTTCTGACCCCAGCAGTACCCCCTTGCTTTGGGTCTGCCCTCCTAGGGGAACCCCCAACCCTCTATCCCCACTTCACCTCAGTGGTTACTGTCAGTCATCATCTAGCCCCCACTCACTGGGGCAGACTGCAGTCTATAATGGCCACTCATCACTAGCAAGGGGGTAGGACCAGTTGCCTCTGCCTAACCCTGGGCTGCACCTCTGCAGCCCCCATACCCCTTTAGGCCTTACCAAGGCCTCAGCCTGGGGAGTTGCCAGGCTGGAAATCCCCAGCTCCTCTTACCCTTCCCCAGCACTGCTCTGCTTCAGGAATCCTGTACTCCCAGGCAGCTAGGCCCTTCCCACTCCAGGTCTAGAGTGAGACTTCTCTGTCTCCTGGCTCCACAGCTCTTTGGTCCAGGCCAGCTGTGGTCTGATTAAGCCAGCCACACCTGGAGCCAACTACCTCGCCAGCCTCCCTCAGCTGCTCTTAAGCCCTTTTACCTTGGAGTGGGGCAGCTGCCCCACTACAGGGTCTCACACTATATGGAAAAGTTTGCATCATGAGAAAAAGCGCCTTTATTCTAATTTCACTTTTTAATCTTTCAAAGTAGCTGGAAGTAGAGAAATGTGTAAGACAAGAGCAAAATGAAGAGACAAAAGCGTAGAATCAGGACTCAAACGTCATATATCCTGCAGTCTGAACCTGCAGCCTGACATACCCTTTCCCTCATTGGTTACCTCCACTTGCATAGCATGGAAATCCTTCCTGTCCAACAAGGCAGCCAGACTGTGATCCATGGAGAAGGAATGTCCTCTAAAGGCATGAACTGTTTTTCTCTTTGCCTCATGAAACCTTGGATCCAAATGGCAAAGGGTAAATTGTTCCCAACCTCAACGTGGCATTCCTTGGGAGTGTAATTAGTGCTACTGAACTAGGGGAGTGGTATTCTAAAGACAGCTTTACCTGTCCATAGTTCATTATAAACCAACAAATTAGTGCCTATTTCTACTGAATTCTTGACAAATCCTTGGCATTGGTCAGGGTAACTTTACCTTTCTCTGGAGTAGAATCCTTTACCAAACCACCCAAAATGTCAGCAGTACTACTGGAGGATGGCTTCCCCAAACTTGCCCACTCTATTTCTGTAGTCTACACTACCGCAGTAAGTTAACCTAAGTTACACTACTCCAGCTACATGAATAACTGGAGCTGGAGTCAACGTAGCTTAGGTCGACTTACTGCAGTGTCTACACTGTGTTGCACTGATGGGAGATGCTCTCCCGTCGACTTACCTTAATCCTCTCGTTCCAGTGGAGTACTGGAATCGATCGGAGAGCACTCTGTGATCAATTTAGCAGGTCTTCACTAAACCAGTTAAATCGACCCCCCTCTGCATCGATCACAGCAGCATCAATCCTCAGTAAGTGTTGACATGGCCTAAGTTAAGAATGAGACACAGACCTGAATCAGAATCTCTGATTTTATTTCTGTTCAAAAATAGTTATTTTTCTACAGCTATCTTACATTCAACGCTGATTTCATTTTATACTCATTTGCAGCACCTACAAAGGATTAGTTCAACAAAACCACCACTTCTGTTTTCTCCACGTCTGCATAGTTACACAACATTTCACAAATCAAAATATTAGCTAGGAGATATATTCAGAAGTGATCTCCTGTAGGGCCTGGGTCATAACTTCATAAGCATTTTGCAAAGTTCCAAGTCACACACTGTGGAACTTTCTTCCTGGATCATCTAAGACAATATGGACCTAAAGAATTGAACAAAACTATGATCAGTAAGTTGCACAATCTGGGGTGGGCAGTCGTTCACCATTTCATAGTGGGGATTTAAAAACACCTCTGTTCCCTTGGTAGCATGTCCAAAGGCTTAGAGTATTCTCCCCTGTTGACTGAAGTGCATTACACATTTCTCCATGTCATCATGAAAGGTTTGGGGGGAAAGCAAAAATAAAATAAGAAGTGACTATTTTTATCAGATAGTTATTTGTCTCAAAGTCTCCAATAAATCTGAGCATTCTGTCAAACAAAACTAATATCCAGTTACATAACCAAACAGCCTTCAGGAAAGAGGAAGACCTGAATCACCGAGTCTATAAGATACTTTCAGTTTCATATAAAGTAAAATTCCAGAGCAGATTACATCTTATGACTCAGAATCAGGACAACAGATTCACATCCTGTTCTCTGATGTCGTAATTGGAAAAAAACAGCCAATCTTCCCATTTCAGCAGGAGAAAGCCCAGAAGTTGCTTTGCCAACAGGCGGAAACTGGGATTTAAACTCAGAATGATCACACTGTGTTTGGGATCCATTCAAATTCCCATTGTGGTCTATGACGTTATCTCAATGAGCCCCAATGAGTCTGATTTAGAATCAAAGAAATCAGAGTGATCTCAGGCAAACAGAGCTGAGAACACTGCATCATGTGCCACTTTGGGAGAGGGAGGGTGTGATCCTGGCAGGCCAGTGGCCAGCTCTTGTCCAGGTGCAGGCATTAGCTAAGAATTCACAACTGCATAGCTGGAGACCAGACCAGTTCACTTGTGTTAGTTTTGCTCAAACCACGTATTGGTTTTATAAGAATTTGTTTAGTGTTCAGACTCTTTGAAATGCTTGTATATTGCTGCATGTGTTAATCTCACTTATAATGTCTGTATTCCATGTTGTGGGGTAGTATTTGAATGTTTGCTCCGTAGTTGTTAAAGTTTTGGCTCTTAAAATGCAAACTGCCCCAGTCAGGAGAGAAACATTATCAAGTGTGAAATATTGGTTTTCCACAGGATGTTTTATCTCCTGCCCAATCAAAGAATCATAGAACCACAGGGTTAGAAGGGACCACAAGGATCATCTAGTCTGACCTCCTGCCAAAATGTAGGATTTATTGTATCTAAACCACCCAAGACAAATGGCTATCCAGCCTCCTTTTGAAAACCTCCAGTGAAGGAGCTTCCACGACCTCCCTAGGTAGTCCATTCCATTGTCCTACTGTTCTTACAGTTAGGAAGTTTTTCCTGAGATTTAATCTAAATCTCTCCATTGCCTGTTGTCCTGCCCTCTGTAACAAGAGAGAACTTTTCTCCATCTTTGTTATAGCAGCCTTTCAAGTGGGACGTGACCACTATCACGTCCCCCTTTAATGTCATCTTTTCCAAACTAAACATACCGAGTTCCTTCAGCCTTTGCTCACATGGCTGCATTCCATCCCTTTGATCATCTTTGTCACTCGCCTCTGGATCCTTTCCAGTTTCTCTACCTCTTTTCTATACAGTGGTGACCAAAATTGGACACATTACTCCAGCTGAGGTCTAACCAGCGCTAGGTAGAGTAGTACTATCACCTCCTGTGACTTGCGTGCTGTGCTATGTTAATGTAACCTAAAATTGCACTTTTTTTTTGCAACAGCATCGCATTACTCATTCATGTTGAAGTTGTGACCAACCACAACTCCCAGATCTTTCTCAGCAGTGCTACTGCCAAGCCAGTTATCCCCCAATCTGTATTTGTGCATTTGGTTTTTTCCCCCTAAGTATAGCACCTTACATTTGTCTTTGTTGAATTTCATTTTGTTGGCCTTAGCCCAGTTCTCCAATTTATCAAGATCCCTTTGAATTTTAGCTCCATCCTTCAAAGTATTGGGAACCCGCCCCCAGCTTTGTGTCATCTACAAATTTGATCAATATGCTGTGTATTCCGACATCCAGGTCATTGATAAAGATGTTAACACCAGACCCAGAACAGATCCCTGTGGAACCCCACTTGAGACCTCCCTCCAGTCTGACATAATTCCATTAATAGCTACTCTTTGTATGCAGTTATTTAACCAATTTCTGTATCCACTTAATGGTAGTTCCACCGAACCCACATATCTCCAGCTTACTTATCAGAATGTCATGTGCGACTGTGACAAATGTCTTGCTGAAGTCCAGGTATATTATATCCACCACATTCCCCTGTGCACCAAACCATTCATCCTGTCAAAGAAGGAAATCAAGCTGGTTTGGCATGATTTTTTCTTAGTAAAGCCGTTATGGCTGCTAGTGATCACCCCTTCGTCCTCCAGGTATTTGCAAATTGAATGTTTTGTACATTGCTCTAGTAGCTTCCATGGTATCAAAGTCAGGCTGACCGGTCTGTAGTTCCCTGGTGCCTCCTTTTCCCCCTTTTAAAAGATGGGCACCATGTTAGCCCTTCTCCAATCTTCTGGGACCGCTTCTGTCATCCATGAGTTTGCAAATATTATTGCCAGTGTCTCCAAGATTTCTTCAGCTGATTTCTTCAGTACCCTGGGGTGAATAGCATCAGGCCCCTGCTGAGCTGAATACATCAAATTTGATTTGATGGCCCATAGGCTGTTTGAACTGTGAAGGGCCAGAGACTCTAAACTGAAGGCAGAGATTCCCCAGGGGCTGAGTCCTAGGTCTGCCCTGAAAGACACTTTGAACAGACAGAGCACTACAACTCTGTGACTCTGAGGATTTAGATGGTAACTCATTTGTGTGTCTATGTTTGCTTGCTTTAACCAGTAAGTAACTCTTTTGTTCTTTTTTCCTAGTTAATAAATCTGTAGATAGTTTATTAGAGGACTGGTTACAGGTTTGTCTTTGGTGTAAGATTTAGAATACCAATTGATCCGGGTAAATGATTGGTCTCTTCATACTGGAAGGAACCTGAGGGCATAGGTGCCAACTCCATGGGTGCTCCAGGGCTGGAACACCCAAGGAAAAAAATTAGTTGATGTTCAGCACCCACCAGCAGCCAGCTCCCAATCTCCCCCCAGCGCTTCCTGTCCACCGGTGGCTCTGCCAATCAACTCCTCCACCTCTCTCTAGGCACCTCCTGCCCACCACCACCAGCTGTTCCGAGGTGTGCAGGAGGCACTGGAGAGAGAGGGGGAGCAGGGACGAGGTGCGCTCAGGGGAAGGGTGGAACTAGGCGGGAAGAGGCAGGGTAGGGGTAGAGGGGGTGGGAAAAGGCAGGTTGGGGCAGGGCCTGGGGCGGAGCAGGGGTGGGAACGGGGTAGAGGCTTGGGGGAAAGGGTCAGGTGGAGGCGGGGCCGAGGCAAATCTGGTGTTGAGCACCCCCGGGGCCCAGAGGAAGCCAGTGCCTGTGCCTGAGGGTGGTGTGATTTTTGGTGTAAGTGACCATTTATCATTAAGTCGAGTTTGTCTGGATGGCAAGAGAGACCAGAGAGTTGAAGGGGCCTGT
The DNA here is from genome assembly GCF_009764565.3 of Dermochelys coriacea. Classification (NCBI taxonomy): domain Eukaryota; kingdom Metazoa; phylum Chordata; order Testudines; family Dermochelyidae; genus Dermochelys; species Dermochelys coriacea. The sequence continues at coordinate 6,457,056 of NC_050095.1, read as the reverse complement.
CTGTGACTCTGTGGTAAGACTGTCACAGTGAGCCAGGAGTTCATAACTGTTATTGGTTTGGTGAAATCTAATTGTCGAGCACACACCAGTTTAGGGTTTCTGGCCTGTTTTTGATAGTCTGCCCTGAGGTAAGCACTCCCATTGGTGAGCCACTCTAGACAGCATGACAGAAGGGTTGAATGGGGAAGAAGATAAAAGGTCTCAGTTTAGAGTCTCTGGCCCTTCACAGTTCAAACAGCCTATGGGCCATCAAATCAAATTTGATGTATTCAGCTCAGCCGGGGCCTGATGCTATTCACCCCAAGGTACTGAAGAAATCAGCTGAAGAAATCTTGGAGACACTGGCAATAATATTTGCAAACTCATGGATGACAGAAGCGGTCCCAGAAGATTGGAGAAGGGCTAACATGGTGCCCATCTTTTAAAAGGGGGAAAAGGAGGCACCAGGGAACCACAGACCAGTCAGCCTGACTTTGATACCATGGAAGCTACTAGAGCAATGTACAAAACATTCAATTTGCAGTTTGCAGGTCTCAGGCAGAGAGTAACAGTAATGGGATGATGGGGAAATAGGGAATCTCTCTGACTCATCCTATCTCCTTCAGTCATCACAGAAGCTGAACAAATACTTTTCCCCCTACCCCTGCTCCATGTGATAATTAATTCTATTTTAAATGAGAAGAAGGGTACCAAAAATAATTGCTGTTCATCCCAGCTCTGAGCAACAGGAACACTTGGAAATATGACAGTTGGGTCTCAGTGGCTCTAACAATTGCTTTGTAGTGATGCTCCAGGCTTGTTTAGATCAGGAAAAGTGTGAGAGGTGAGGTCAAGTCATGAAGAAACATGTTCGATAATCCCAGCCTCTTGTACACGGACTATGTCTTCACTGCAAGAACAGTTCAGTTTTTACATCAGGACAGCTAACTCCAGATGGCTAACTCCATGAAAATCGTAGTGGAGATGAGACCCTAGTATATTTTCCCTTAATGTAATTAGCTGAGATTCCCCACCTGTGTCTGAAGGACATTCCTGGCAGGAGGGATGCACACTCCCATTATTCATAGGAAAATGGAGTACATAGAAAAGACCACAGGATTCTCCCAAAAGAAGAGTGAACTGCAAAAGGCAGAAATGGGGGAGCTGAGTGACCACAGTGAAGCAAAGGGTACAAAATAGCCTTAAAAGTCACTATATGGGAATTAGCAAAAGTATTACAGGGGGGAAAGAAAATGTTTAACAACCCTAGACAAGGTCTTCATGGTGTTTATTTCCTTTGCAGATTTGCTGATGGTAAATAAAGTGTGAGCTCTGATGGAAGTTTTTCCCACACTCCCAGCATTTATTGAGTCTTTCACTTGTGTGGATTCTCTGATGTCTAATAAGGGCTGATCTATCAGTGAAGCTTTTCCTGCACTCACAGCATTCATGGAGTTTCTTCCCCATATGGATTCTCTGATGTGCAATAAGAACTGAGCTCTTAGTGAAGCTTTTCCCACACTCACTGCATTTATAGGGTCTTTCTCCTGTGTGGATTCTCTTATGTATAAGAAGATCAGAGCTCTGATTGAAGCTTTTCCCGCACTCACTGCACTCATAGGGTCTCTCCCCCGTGTGTATTCTCTGATGCGCAATAAGGACTGATCGCTTAGTGAAGTTTTTCCCACAGTCACTGCATTTATAGGGTCTTTCTCCTGTGTGGATTCTCTTATGTATAAGAAGGTCTGAGCTCTGAGTGAAACTTTTCCCACACTCACAGCATTCATAGGGTCGTTCCCCTGTATGGATTCTCTGATGTTTAATAAGGGCTGAGCTGTGAGTGAAGATTTTCCCACACTCACAGCATTTATAGGGCCTCTCTCCTGTGTGAGTTCTCTGATGTGTAATAAGGGCTGAGCTGTTAGTGAAGTTTTTTCCACACTCACAGCATTCATAGGGTCTCTCCCCTGTGTGGATTCTCTGATGGTGAATAAGGGTTGATCTCTGAGTGAAGGTTTTCCTGCACTCACAGCATTCATAGGGTCTCCCTCCCGTGTGGATTCTCTGATGTGTAATAAGGGTTGATCGCTGAGTGAAGCTTTTCTCACACTCACAGCATTCATAGGGTCTCTCCCCTGTGTGGATTCTCTGGTGTTGAATAAGGGTTGATCTCTGAGTGAAGCTTTTCTCACATTCACAGCATTCATAGGGTCTCCCTCCTGTGTGGATTCTCTGATGTGTAATAAGGGTTGATTGCTGAGCGAAGCTTTTCTCACACTCACAGCATTCATAAGGTCTCTCTCCTGTGTGAATTCTCTGATGTTGAATAAGGGATGAGCTATCAGAAAATTTTTTCCCACATTCAGAGCATCCATAGGGGCTCTCTTCCATGTGGATTCTTTGATGTCTAATAAGCGCTGAGCGCTGAGTGAAGTTTTTCCCACACTCACAGCATTCATAGGGTTTCTCTCCTGTGTGGATTCTCTTATGGTTAATAAGGAATGAGCATCTACTGACGTTTTTCCCACACTCAGTGCCTGTGTTTTTTCTCTTTCCCCTGAGGATTCTCCGCTGGGCTGTGGTTCTCTTGACATCTTTGTGAGTTTCCCAACAATTAATGGATTTACCCACTTTTTCCTCTGTCTGGTTTCCCTGATGCTCTGGCCTCTGCTGATGCTCATAACCTTTTCCCTGCTCACAATTCCTGGGCACATTCCCTTTGGATTTTCGTGATAATATCCTGTGCAGTTCCACTTGTTCAGTATCTTCCTCTTTAGAATTCTGCTCCACACTCCCACTCACCATCCCATCACCTGCTGGGAGAGAGAGGGAAACCTCAGAAACAGGAACGGAAAAGAGAGAGCAAACCAAAGTCTGTGCTGGAGAGACAGAAAAAATCAGGAACTGAATTTCCCCAAACTCTTCCCCATAGGGAGTCAGGAGACAATCAATTCTGCCTCCACATCCCACCCAAAAACTCATGGGAGAAGGGAGGTCAGGGAGGGAGCAACTGCCAGGTGTCAGTCAGGATGGGTAGGAAGCCATGAGTGGTATTGGCTGTGAGCATATGACACCTGCTGGAAATAATACTGAACACGGAGAGCTCACAAAGTTTCTGTAGGGAATCCCAGCTGTTTCCTTCAGGCACTGACAGTTTTTGAGTTTGTTTAATGATTCCTCACCAGTGTAGGTACATTTCAGGATCTCTCTTTCCTCTGAGCCCTGGTGATCTTGGACCAATGGCTTTTCCCCTCGTTCCAGCTGGGAGCTCACATCAGGTCTGGAAACCTGGAACCCTGCTCAGGGGAAAGAAAACATGAGAGATATTTGTCACAAGAAAATACTCCATTATTTTAACCCTAGCCTGTTTTAAAGAATTAAAATCCCAGAGCCAGTTCAACAGGTACTCAAAGGTGCCAGGCACTCTGCTTATGAGGGATTCAACTGTCCCCACCTCTGTCAGGAACACACAACAGGCAGACACTCATCATCAAAGGAGCTCCTAGAACAGAGATGGTAACTCCATGTCCCGGAAAGTGAAGGCTCCGGCCAGAATGGAAGATCCCCTGCAAATGCTTCTTGCTGACCTTAGAGGCCCAGAGACAATGAGAGATAGGGAAGCTACAACTGGTGAGAGTGGGCTGGTGGGGTTCAGTGTAGCGAGGAATAGGAGGGAGGAGGGATGACACTGAATGTGAGCTGTTAGGAGCAGTAGATGTCAAGAGAGCACATTTTGAGGCATTAGGGAATCTAGCAAGTTAGGTGTAATGGGAGTGGGGAGGGTATGAACATCCCCCAGTGTGGGGAAGGCTGTGGAATTTAGGACCAACAGACTCTAATGCCTCTAGAAATGGAGAATGTGAAAAATAAGAATCAGCCCATGTGACTTCAGGAGGGATGCACTCAAAGATCCAAGGATCCTGCTGGGAGGAGAGTTTGTGACTGCTGCAGATGGGAAGGGATTCTCTGTGTCTCAAGAAGTCTCACTACCAACTTATGACATCGCCAGGGACACACACACACTTGTGCCAGGGAAAGGGTCGTGTAGTGGCTGGGAGGAACATAAGGACTCAGAGATGGTGGCTGGGGTCACAGTGGGTGCGGGAGAGGTGTTTGCATGTGGTGGGGCCAGAGGCAGGCACTGAGTCATGGAGAGAGAAGAGGAGTGGCAATAATAATATTTGGGGAAAGTCTGTAGAATCCAGTGAAAGTGGAATGTAATGCAGATGGAGTGCTGGCTCCAAATCAGCAAGGATCATGTGTTAACTGGGTGGGATTCCCCCACCAATCCTGACTCCCAAAACCTCCCCTCTCCTATGTCCCACTGACCCCATGCCCCACCTCCTCTTTGACCTATTTCTCCAGACCCCCTGAGATGGAGCTGCTGCTTGGTAATACTGATGAATGCTGTGTGTTGTCTGGGCTATTGGGGGTGATTACAGTATGACTGATTTGACTTGGTTTAATGCAGGGTGTAAAGAAAATAAGCAGAAAAGGAAGAAGACAGGATGAGCCACCACTTGATAAACATTAAAGGGCTGAAAGGAGATGTCAGGGTTCCCTCCACACTCTGAACTCTAAGGTACAGATGTGGGAACCCTCATGAAAGACCCCCTAAGCTTATTTCTACTGGCTTAGGTTAAAAACTTCCCCAAGGTACAAATTCCTTTTGTCCTTGGATGGTATGCTGACACCACCAAGTTATTTAAACAAACATTCAGGGAGGGCCACTTGGAGCCCTAACTCCCCCAAAATATTCTCCCAAGCTCTTACACCCCCTTTCCTGGGGAGGCTTGAGAATAATATCCTAACCAATTGGTTACAAAGTGAGCACAGACCCAACCCCTTGGGTCTATAGGATACTGAAAAATCAATCAGGTTCTTAAAAGAATTTTATTTAAAGAAAACATGAAAGAATCACCTCTGTAAAATCAGGATGGAAGATAACTTTACAGGGGAACAAAAGATTCACAAACACAGAGGCGTTCCCTCTAGGCTTAGTTTCAAAGTTACAAAAAATAGGAATAAACCTGCCTCTAGCAAAGGGAAAATTCACAAGCTAAAAACAAAAGGTAATCTAACGCACCTTGCCTTGTTTACTTACTCTTTTTGCAATATTGAGATTAATTTTAGGATGCTTTTAGGAGAAGGAGATTTTCTGACCTGATGCTTCTCTGCTTCCCCAGAGAACACACTAACAAAGAGCATAAACAAACCTCCCCCCCTCCCCCCAGATTTGAAAGTATCTTCTTTCCCCATTGGTCCTTTTGGTCAGGTGCCAACCAGGTTATTTGAGCTTCTTAACCCCTTACAGGTAAGGAGGAATTCTAGGCTATCCTTAGCTTTATGGTTATGACAGGAGACAACACCCAAACTCTTAGCTTCAAATACTTTCCCGTCTCACTCCAGCCCCCTTACATCATTCAGTTTGATGAGCCGGGCCAGGGCCTGGGACCCAGACGGTCAAAAGAACTGGACAGTTTGAAAAGGGACTCCCTTGAGAGAGGGAGGTGGATGTTCAGGTAATTGTTTGGGGGAAAGACATGTAGACACGGGAACCCTGCTGGGGTGTCTGAAGAAGCTCTGCCTGCCTAGCTGCCTGTGAGGGGATGGGCCTTTAGGTGAGACAGGCATGAATATTTTACCCCTTTTTCCTACTGCACAATAAGCACAACTTCAATTTGCAGAAAGCTGCTCTGTCACTGCACATCACTGATCCCAGATGGCCGATGGTGTCTGCGCTCAGCCTGGCCAGCTGAGTAAGCAGGGCGCATACACAGGGTGCTGCAGCCCATGGCCTGGTCCAGGAGTGGGAGAACTGCAGAATTCCATGCCAGGAGAGGGAAAGGCACGAGGCCTGACATGGGAGGAGGGGTGGTGGTGGGGCCTCTCAGAGAGACCAGGAAGGGGACAGAGTTGCAGGCATCCCTGTCACTCACTATGACACCCACACCACTTCGTCCTGCTGCTTTCAGCCCTCCCCACCTCCTGGGAGCTCAGCAGCACCCATTCCATGTGTTCTCTCCTCCCCTCCTATTGTCTGCTGTCCTTCTGGCCCAAATTTCCTGCCACCCCCATCACTTTCCACCCCATCTTCCTACTGTCCCAAGGTTTCTTTGCTCCTGACTCCCCAGAACTCCTGCCAAAAAAAGTTCCCTCCTTCCCTCCCTCCCATTGTTAGCACCCCCGCTGCCTGGAGCACCCGCTACCCGGCACCCACCCTCCCTTTGCTTCCACCACCACCAACAGCCCTCCCAGCTCCTCAAGCTCCTGATCTGACCCCCTCCCATTGCTTCCAACATTCCCCGGCATTCCTACAGCAGGCACTCCATGGCATCCCCACTGCCCCCTGCCTTCCCAGCTGTCAGCTCTATGCCCCAAACCCACCCCCCAGCCTACCCTGACCTGGACCCTTCTCAGCTCACTAACACTGTCCTTCCTACTCCCCAGATCACCCACCATTATTATTTCTTCTATTACCGTATCACCTAGTGGACCCAGCCAGGGAACAGGATCCCAATGTGCCGGATGTGCTACAGACGTAGAGCACTAAGACAGTCCCTGCCCCAAGGCACTAACAATGTGAGAATAAGACAAGAGAGAGGTGGATACAGACAGTCAGGGAGAGTGCAAGGAAACAATAACATGGTGTTGGTCACCGTTGGTCACTCAGCACACCAGCAGCTGAGCTATTGGTATGTTTTTGTAGGCCTCATGGCAAAGCAGAAATTTAAAGAGGGGTGTAAAGGAGGAGGAGGAGGTGTGTGACAGGGTATACAGACTCCGCACTGGAGAGGAAGGGGTTAAGGCAGCATTCTTGGCAGCAGAAGCCACACTCCCTCGCCCCTGTTGGGCATGCTCCAAAGGCTACTGCAGTATAAAAGGGAGCAGCCCAGCTCAGTCAGGGCTGATCACTGAGGAGGAAGGAAGCACCTTGCTGGCTCCAGCCCAGGAACAGCCAGAATCCTGGACCACAGAGGTGCTAAGCCCCAGACTGACACCCAGGTGTTGGTGGATGCCCCAGGGAGGGTGCAGTTTGCAGTTTGCAGTTTGCAGTTTGCAGTTTGCAGTTTGCAGTTTGCAGTTTGCAGTTTGCAGTTTGCAGTTTGCAGTTTGCAGTTTGCAGTTTGCAGTTTGCAGTTTGCAGTTTGCAGTTTGCAGTTTGCAGTTTGCAGTTTGCAGTTTGCAGTTTGCAGTTTGCAGTTTGCAGTTTGCAGTTTGCAGTTTGCAGTTTGCAGTTTGCAGTTTGCGTTGGAGCCTGGTGATACCAGAGACACCCCAACTGCAACAAAAGGAGTCATGGTAGGAAGTAGCCTGGGGGGGAACTAGCCATTGTCAACACAGGAGTTGGCCTGTTTCTGTCAGAATCACCTGCTGACTCAGTGGTGAACCCATTCACCTCTTGCAGGGCCCTGGTGGAGCTGTGCGGGCCCAAGTCCTACCCCTTGCTGCCCCAGCCCTGCAGTGGCAGCTTCCCCACCTGAGACCAAGATGACTGCATTTGTCTGACATCCACCAGAGCTAGGACAGCAGGCTCTTTGCTGTCTGCCCTACCAGAAAGCTGATTTCCCTAGACTGATTATTGCTCTGCCTAGACTGCAGGCTAGGACCTCCCACCCTAGACTGTTTGTGGGGTGGCCCTTCTAACCCCTATTGACTCTGGCGATTAAACCATGCAGCCCTGAGGCTAAAGACAGCCATATTGATACAACCGTGGGGCCCAAACGCCCTTCCTCCCTACCCCAAAGGGTGATGGAATACACAGGCCACACAACAAGGTGCCTTTGTGGATGTTCATGGGGACATCCACATCAAGCACAAGGCACAGCACGGGAGAAACCATGAAGGGGATGGTGTTAAAATTTAACATGTGAGTGATGGAGTCTGGTGATGTGTGCTGTTCGGAGGTGGGAGTCAGCGTCTCTCTACCAAGTGAGAGATGACATGCAAGGCGGGGATATGCCCTGATGGGCTTTGACAGGGAAGTTATTCAGTTATAGAGATGGGGAGCCAGTGGAGGGAGTCAGAAGGCTGTCATGGATTTATGGGGTGTGGGAATCATCCTTTCACATAGAGATGGCAGGGTGAACAGCAAAGATGTTGAAAAATGCTGTGAACCAAAGATGGAAGCACATGGAATACTGGGATGGAAAGCACTGCATCATGGGATGGGGAGCCTGGACCCATGATGCATTGTGATACACACTACCTTCCCACAAGACCTAGCAGCAGAAGGTGACAAGCAGAACTGTAGGATAGCTACCACAGTGCACTGCTCACTGTCAATGCTATCATCCTATGTGTGGATGCACCCTGCTGACAGAGGGAGTATAGTGTGAATATGCAATGCCACTTGTGTTATAGTACTTTCTGGTCATCTACGAAACTTTTGCCAACAAAACTCTGTAGATAAAGCCTTAGTAACCTATTTGACTACTTATCTATCCTTATAGTTGGAAAGCTTTTCCTACTAGCCAACTCAACCCTCCCTTACTGCCAATCAAACCAATTACTCCTTGTCCTCTACCAGTGGACATGGAGAACAATTGATTACTGTCTCCTTTACAATAGTCTTTAATACATGGGGAGGGGGGTAGGTGCACTCACATGGACTGAGCATGCTAAAACACTGCTGAAGCTGGCCTCCCTCACTCTGTCCCCTCCCCCCACTATCAGCAGGCATGGGTCATCTTTGGCTTGCAGGAAACATTAAGAACACTATTTTAGTCATTTTAGCTCTTGAGGCTTGAATTAATGGCTAGACATCCATGAGGAGGGGTTAGAAAAACAGGCTGGGATTTTAACTTGGACAGAAGCAGACAGGTCTGGAGTAGAGGGGTAGGTCTGGGAGTTGTCAGAATAGACATGTTAGTTGAATTTATGATTGTGGATGAGATTACCTAGAGATAAGGTGTAGAGGAAGACTAGAAGGGTACTGTGGCACTCTGTACCCCCATATTCATCCCTGTCATGTAATTATGATATATTTCATACAATGCATGCCATGTACATAAGAATGGTCCCACTGGGTCAGACCAAAGGTCCATCTAACCCAGTATCCTGTCTTTCAACAGTGGCCAGTGCCAGGTGCCCCAGAGGGAATGAACAGAACAGGGAATCATCAAATGATCCATCCCCTGTCACTCATTCCCAGCTTCTGACACACAGAGGCTAAGGACACCATTCCCGCCCAATAGCCATTGATGAACCTGTCGTCCATGAATTTATCTAGTTCTTTTTTGAACACTGTTATGGTCTTGGACTTCACACATTCTTTGGCAAGGAGTTCCACAGGTTGACTGTGTATTGTGTGAAGAAATACTTCCTTTTATTTGTTTTAAACCTGCTGCCTATTAATTTCATTTGGTGACCTCCTAGTTCTTGTATTATGAGAAGCAGTAAACAACACTTCCTTATCTAGTTTCTCTACACCAGTCATGATTTTATAGTCCTCACTCATATCTCCCCTTAGCCGTCTCTTTTCCAAGCTGAAAAGTCTCTTATTAATCTCTCCTCATACAGCAGCTGTTTCATACCCCTAATCATTTTTGTTGCCCTTCTCTGAACCTTTCAAATTCCAATATCTTTTTTTGAGAGCTTTTTAAACCACATCTGCACACAGTATTCAAGATGTGAGCGTACCATAGATTTATATAGAAGCAACATGATATTTTATGTCCATATGAAAGGTCATGATCTGCTGAAACCCATTGTTCTGTCCAAATATGTATATTGTTAGTGTGTATGAAGTTGAGATTTTGTATATGGTTGTTACTTAAATAAGCTGCAAGTTTGAGAGTCTCTACTGGTAATTCCCCAGTGACAACAAAGGAGGTGATCCACATGCAGGAGGGTGTTAAGAGACAATTTAAGCAGCAGGGGAGTTCTGAACAAGGGATTTACAATGCTGTAAAAAGGATGGACAAGCATCACACTCAATTCTGTGACTCTGCAAACCCCACCAGGACATATCTGGGCTCATGTCTTCCAGGCACATGGACTGAGGATATAAAATAAGGGACAGTGGCATCATTCCTTGGACTTTCTCCTCCCCCATCTATGCTGGAAGTAACAAGAATGCTGAGAAGAGACTTGAACTAAGGAGACTGGTGCCAGGCTTACAGGGGAAGCCTGTGTATTAAGAACTGTAATATCTAGTGGGGTGAAAAAACTGCTTGATCCAAATATTACTTAGTCTAAATAAGGTTTAAGATTTAAACTGTGTGCTTTCTTTTATTTTCTTTGGTAACTATCTCTGATCTTTTGTCCCTACCACTTATAATCACTTAAAATCTATCTTTCTGTAGTTAATCTGTTTTGTTACCTAAAACAGTGTGTTTTGGTTGAAGTGCTTTGGAAATCTCAGCTCAGTTTACAAAGATTTGTGTGTCCTCTACACAATGAGGAAGGGGTGGACTGGGTAATGAACTTACACTGGTCAGGCTTCTGAGCAGGGCAAGATGCTACCATTCTGGGGTGCAAGGCTGGAGGCTTGGGAGATTTGCTGGTGTCTGTGTGATTCGTGAGTGGCTCAGGGAGCATACACACAACTTAGCTGAGTGTGGGGTGCCACATGCTGTTGGGCTAGGTGATGGCACCTGGAGGGATTTGCTGCTTGTCACTAGCAAAGCATTGTGAGAGACAGCCCAGGCTACAGTTAAGGGGACACAGTGGTACTCCAGTTCCAGGTTGCATCCTGGGGATCCAAGTGAGCAGGGTGACATGCATAGCTTGTTCAGACTTAGATTTGCACTTCTTGCACTGACAGACTTTAAGTGTGGTGGCTGCAAACAGTCAGAGAAGGTTACCAGTTTGTTTTCTGTTTGCTTATTTTGGGAAAGGGAAATAGGAGCAGAAAAAGCTTCAAGATGAGTGAAGAAATAGCACAATTAGAGCTGTACAGATAGTCCTTTTTCTGCTAAGAGCATCTGTTGAGAATGAAAGAACTGGAGATAAAGGAGAGTGAAGAAGGCAGCCAAAAAAGATGAAGCCCAGAAGTTAGCACATGAGGGCCATAGAACTGCAAGCTAAAGCAGCTGAGGGACGAGAGAGGGTGAAGACACCAATTGGACTTGCTGGAAAAGCAGAACCAGAACCCTCCCACACCGATTCCATCTTTCCAAAAATCCACAAATGGGAACAATTGTGACCTAGATACAAAGAGAGAAGATGTTACTGAATATTTTTTTAGTCCTTTTGTGAGGCTGTGAGTGAATCATCAGATTCCTGATAAGAGAATCCCCACTTTGGTTGCAAAATTTACTGGTAAAGCTCTGAGTATACTCCATGAAATGCTAATTCAAGATGTTTGATTATTATGAATTCAAATAAATAGTTTTGAAATGATTTCAGATTACCCCTGAAACTTGTAGAGTGAAATTTAGAAACCTTAAGGGTGCTATTATGAGTTATGGGGAATACGTGAACAAGACAAAAGATCTTATGGAAAAGTGGTGAGGGAAAGGGGTTGCAAGCTTTGAAGAAATGTTTGACCTTGTTACTCAGGAGCATTCCGAAGCATATGTAAAGATGACATGAAACAGCCAAAAATGTGAAAGCTGTGGATGAGATGGCATATCTAGATGACTTTGAGCAAACTCAGGCATCTGAGAGCAAATCACAAAAAGAGGTTTAAACCTGGTGAGAAGCAGGGTTCCTGTCTCCACTCTGGAAAGAAAGAGGGTGGCTGGACACTCGCCTCCCCAAAACCTTTCCTCTAATCCCCATCCCAAATCTCCTGTGAAAACAGAAGAACCCCAAAGGTGCAATCACTGTAATTTCACTGATCATCTGAGGAATACATGCCCTGTGCTGGGAGGAAGCAGGCAGCCAACAACCCGTGTGAAGGCTCCTTCCCTGAGCACAGAACCTCCAAGTGCCTGTCACTTATACTGATTTTGTGAGATTAGCCTCTGCAGAACCAGATATGGAGGACAGTAGGGTTGTCAGGGTTAATGGCAGGGAACACTTAGGATGGAGGGACATTGGGGCTCCAATTTCTCTGGTTAAGCAGACTGGCCCCACATGGCAGCATATTACCTGGTAAAATGGTAGATGTGGGCAGAACAAGATACCCTGTGCCACTAGCTAGAATTCATGTGGTGTGGGGAGATTTGGAAAGTGTTTTGACTGTGGGGGTAATGGAGCACCTCCTGGTGGACATGTTAATTGGGAATGATTTTTTTTTTCCCATGTAGCTCAGGTTGTTGAGGCAGCCAGAAGGAATATTATACTAGGACCCCTGAGGAAAAGGGTAAAGTCCCAGGAACTGCTGAAGGAATGGGAGAGAATCTCTTTAATTCCTATGAAGCAGGGGGAAGCTTTGGGAGTGGTTGAGATCAGGTCCTGTACTGCAGCTAGAGGCAGACTCTTCTCAGGAAGGGAAGGGGTGTGTGTGTGTGTGTGCGTGGTGCCTGTCAGCGAGAAAACTATCCAGGTTTTTAGCTGCCAGCAGGTTGCAGCTGAACAAGGAGGAATCCCCACTCCAGAGCATAGAGAGATGTGTCTTAGAACGGGGCTCAGAGTGGGAAACTGGGAAAGAAATAGTGGGAGTACAGGAATGTCTCCTCACTGGTCACTTGGGAGAGGATAAAGAAAAGGAGGACTTGTGGCACCTTAGACTAACAAATTTATTTGAGCATAAACTTTCATGAGCTACAGATCACTTAATCAGATGGGAGAGGATAGTAGGTCCCAGTTTTTCAGGACATTGGTCCTGATAGACTTTTTGGAAAGTAACTGTCTCTCTAAATCAAGAGGCAGCTCCCACGTCTGTGACAGCAGAGAAATTGAGACCAGGAAGTTTACAGGTGGTGGTTCTTTGCGAGAATGCCAATGACCCAACTAGCAGAGGAGAGGTCTTGCCCTACAGGCTGGTGAGACTCTGAATGCAGCTATGGAAGAGCTGCTGGGAAAAGCTGAATCTGAACAAAGAGCAGACTCTCTTAGCCCAGAGTGCCCCAAATCTCTACCTCCCTGAAACCTTTCCTTCCCACTTCCACCTGACCTCTAGAGCAATCCCTTACCAACCCCTTCCTTCTCTGCCCCCGCTCACGATCCCATGTTCCCCACTCCCCAGTAACCCAGATCTTCTATGCAATCCTCCTCACCAACAGCACCACTGCTGGGCCCTCCATCCCCTTTTCCTCATTCCCAGTCTCCCGCTCCCCACCCCTCAGTCCAACCTACTACCACTTCCCAAGAGCTCCTGTCTCCAACTCCCTCCCTCCAGACCCTTCTACTGCTCTCAGCCCTCCCTGCTTTGCAGCACCCAACAAGCACCAGCTCCCCATCTTCCCCCCCTCCCACTGCTCCCTGCTCTCCCTTCTTCCAGGGACTCCTGAATAGGAACATCAAACTGTCTCCCATCATCAGGTGGGTTCATCTGATTGTCACACCCTCCCCACCTCTGGGAAGTTATTAGCAGGTTGCCAGCTCTGATATAGTACTGGTTCAGTATTACTTTCTCTTTTAAGGTCAACTATTCTACTATTGCTAAAATTCACATGCTTATTAACATAGTCTTGAAATATACTGGTTTCAGGGTAGCAGCCGTGTTAGTCTGTATTCGCAAAAAGAAAAGGAGTACTTGTGGCACCTTAGAGACTAACAAATTTATTAGAGCATAAGCTTTCGTGAGCTACAGCTCACTTCATCGGATGCATTTGGTGGAAAAAACAGAGGAGAGATTTATACACACACACACACACACACACACACACACACAGAACATGAAACAATGGGTTTATCATACACACTGTAAGGAGAGTGATCACTTAAGATAAGCCATCACCAGCAGTGGGGGGGGGGGGGAGGAAAACCTTTCATGGTGACAAACAAGGTAGGCTAATTCCAGCAGTTAACAAGAATATCAGAGGAACAGTGGGGGGTGGGGTGGGAGGGAGAAATACCATGGGGAAATAGGTTTCAGAGTAGCAGCCGTGTTAGTCTGTATTCGCAAAAAGAAAAGGAGTACTTGTGGCACCTTAGAAACTAACAAATTTATTAGAGCATAAGCTTTCGTGAGATGCATCCGATGAAGTGAGCTGTAGCTCACGAAAGCTTATGCTCTAATAAATTTATTAGTCTCCAAGGTGCCACAAGTACTCCTTTTCTTCATGGGGAAATAGTTTTACTTTGTGTAATGACTCATCCACTCCCAGTCCCTATTCAAGCCTAAGTTAATTGTATCCAGTTTGCAAATTAATTCCAATTCAGCAGTCTCTCCTTGGAGTCTGTTCTTGAAGCTTTTTTGTTGAAGTATAGCCACTCTTAGGTCTGTGATCGAGTGACCAGAGAGATTGAAGTGTTCTCCAACTGGTTTTTGAATGTTAGAATTCTTGACGTCTGATTTGTGTCCATTCATTCTTTTACGTAGACTGTCCAGTTTGGCCAATGTACATTGCAGAGGGGCATTGCTGGCACATGATGGCATATATCACATTGGTAGATATGCAGGTGAATAAGCCTCTGATATTGTGGCTGATGTGATGTGGTAAGTTTGTCCTGACCCATAACTATTCCACATTTGGTGACAATGTATACCTTCAAATCAGCGGCACTGCGATGGGTACCCGCATGGCCCCACAGTATGCCAACATTTTTATGGCTGACTTAGAACAACGCTTCCTCAGCTCTCGTTCCCTAATGCCCCTACTCTACTTGCGCTACATTGATGACATCTTCATCATCTGGACCCATGGAAAAGAAGCCCTTGAGGAATTCCACCATGATTTCAACAATTTCCATCCCACCATCAACCTCAGCCTGGACCAGTCCACACAAGAGATCCACTTCCTGGACACTACAGTGCTAATAAGCGATGGTCACATAAACACCACCCTATATCGGAAACCTACTGACCGCTATTCCTACCTACATGCCTCTAGCTTTCATCCAGATCATACCACTCGATCCATTGTCTACAGCCAAGCGCTACGATATAACCGCATTTGCTCCAACCCCTCAGACAGAGACAAACACCTACAAGATCTCTATCATGCATTCCTACAACTACAATACCCACCTGCTGAAGTGAAGAAACAGATTGACAGAGCCAGAAGAGTACCCAGAAGTCACCTACTACAGGACAGGCCCAACAAAGAAAACAGAACGCCACTAGCCATCACCTTCAGCCCCCAACTAAAACCTCTCCAACGCATCATCAAGGATCTACAACCTATCCTGAAGGACGAGCCATCGCTCTCACAGATCTTGGGAGACAGGCCAGTCCTTGCTTACAGACAGCCCCCCAATCTGAAGCAAATACTCACCAGCAACCACACACCACACAACAGAACCACTAACCCAGGAACCTATCCTTGCAACAAAGCCCGTTGCCAACTCTGTCCACATATCTATTCAGGGGATACCATCATAGGGCCTAATCACATCAGCCACACTATCAGAGGCTCGTTCACCTGCGCATCTACCAATGTGATATATGCCATCATGTGCCAGCAATGCCCCTCTGCCATGTACATTGGCCAAACTGGACAGTCTCTACGTAAAAGAATGAATGGACACAAATCAAGAATTATAACATTCAAAAACCAGTTGGAGAACACTTCAATCTCTCTGGTCACTCGATCACAGACCTAAGAGTGGCTATACTTCAACAAAAAAGCTTCAAAAACAGACTCCAACGAGAGACTGCTGAATTGGAATTAATTTGCAAACTGGATACAATTAATTTAGGCTTGAATAGAGACTGGGAATGGATGAGTCATTACACAAAGTAAAACTATTTCCCCATGGTATTTCTCCCCCCCACCCCACCCCCCACTGTTCCTCTGATATTCTTGTTAACTGCTGGAATTAGCCTACCTGCTTGTCACCATGGAAGGTTTTCCTCCTTTCCCCCCCCTGCTGTGGGTGATGGCTTATCTTAAGTGATCACTCTCCTTACAGTGTGTATGATAAACCCATTGTTTCATGTTCTCTGTGTGTGTGTGTGTGTGTGTGTGTGTGTGTGTGTGTATATAAATCTCTCCTCTGTTTTTTCCACCAAATGCATCCGATGAAGTGAGCTGTAGCTCACGAAAGCTTATGCTCTAATAAATTTGTTAGTCTCTAAGGTGCCACAAGTACTCCTTTTCTTTTTTATTTTTGAAATATACTGCTCACCATGGAGGTGGAGGGTGAGGTTATTGGTCCAAAAGTAGCATTAATTTGATCAAGAGGTTCCTCGGATACAGTCCCCCCTCAAAGCAGCTGTTTACAAAAATCATTTTCCTCTTAGAACTTGATGGTTCCCTGTTCTGTTCATTCCTTCTGGGGCACCTGGCACAGGCCACTGTCAGAAGACAGGACACCAGGCTAGATGGACCTTTGGTCTGACCCACTCTGGCTGTTATGTTTTTGGTTTCTTGCATCTGCCTGGGGCTAATATGGTTCTAATGGTCTCCTGACTAATCTCCATCCCTTGTCATTTCTCAGCTGTTCCATGGCACTCAAGGCCCCTATGGGGAAGCAGTATTGAAAAGTTAATAACTGCAGAGTTTGCCAAACTGATGGGTGAGTCTTGCTGCACAGATGCACTTCACTCTAAGGCCCCGTTAACAGCCAGAGGGTTTCTAGCAATCTGCTCTCAGTAATTGGTTGGCACAAGAGGACATGCTATGGCCATTGGACCTGAGCCCTACCTGTGTTAACTTTCACACAGTGTGTGCTGTGGATTTGTCTTGCATGCTGCAGGAGTTCCTCTTGAAAGTTTTGCCCTGATACCAAAATTGCTTGGTTAAGAGCAATATTTTGAAGTGCTCTAACATCCACATGTAGGCTTTGGTTTCTTCTACATAGAAGTTTTGCCAGCATAGCTCTGTTGGTTAGTGGTGTGAAATCGCATCTCTAACTGACACAGCTATGTCATCAAAAGCGCTAGTGTAGAGACAGTCATAGTAGCAAAAAGTCAATTAAAATCACAAATTAAATGCTCATAAGGTACAATAATGCAGCATTAAGGTTGCCCAATGCTGCCTCATGCCATCATATCCACTTATGTGGATAGTGGCTAAACTTAAAACCACTGAAAACCAGGAAAAGAAGAGCTAAAGTACATGCCACCTCTGCAAAGCAACCTTAACTCTGCCCCCAATCCTGGAGCTGGCAATAGCCAGCAGAAATGGATCTGTAAGGGTGGTGTCAATGTTAACAAATTACCAATGAAAGTGGCGGATTTTCCCTCTATTGGAGTCTTCAAGTCAAGAGCAGATGCCTTTCTGGAAGATGATTTTCTCCAACACAAGGTATTCAGCTCAGCACAGCAGTCACTGGGTGAAATTCTATCGCCTGTTATGCAGGCGATCTGATTAGATCTAATACCCCATCCTGGCCTTAATCTGTGAATCTACAATATCTACAAGGAAGGACTAAGAACATGCAGTTGTTTGTGTGGTGGTCCACAGACTGGAATACCAGCATTTATCTGCATGCCCTCCAGCTGGGTGCACTGGGCCAGGTGTAGCTGTAATCGGACAGTGCAGGGATTAGTTGGAGCAGCTTGGCAGAGCTGTGACTGTGGTCTGCAGAGAGGTGCATCTGAACCTTGAAGAACCAAGTCCACCCCATTTCAGTGCTCAGTGTTGTAGGTTGTGTCAATGACAGTACACAAGGATGAGTTCTAGCCATGGGGATTGTTGGCACTCTGGTGGCAGACATGCTAGTGGTCTCCAGGCCTTAGTGAGGGGCAAGCAAAGGCAATGACTCAGAAGGAATCTCAGGAAGAAGGTAAAGGTGTGGTAACAGTTTGTACATCTGAGCTGGTTTGTGTGCAGTAGGCTCAGTGTTTGAGGGCTGGCCAGGTGCAGGCAGCTTCTGTTTTTTATGCCAGACCTGAACCCAAGTTTTGTCTTAGTAAAGAGAAAACCTTAGACTTTGTGCTGTGTTGCTCCTGTGCTCTGTTCCCAAAGTGCTCTCTAGGAGGGGTGGGTGCTAGTGTGTGTCACTGGCATGTGGGGGTGATGCTAAAAAGGGCAGAGTTGAGGTTGCATTGTGGGGGTAACGTGAACCTTAACTCTGCATTTCCCCTTCTAAGAACTGAGGGGACAGGAATCCTTACCCAGCAAGCTCACATTCTTGTAGTTCTCCTGCATGATGTCTCTGGAGGGGGCTCTCTGAGCAGGGTCCAGCAGAGGCCTCTCTTCCCTGGTGAAATACACAGCCACCTCCTCAAAGGTCACCAGCCTCTGAAAGAGCAAGAGTCCCACAGTCAGTACCTGCTGCCCCATTCTCAGCTCCACAAATCACAGGGGGAAGGGAGCCAATCAAATGGAAGCGCTGGCATGCACACAGTCAGTCCCATCCTCACCCCCCTCAGCGCAGTCAGAGGCACTGGGGTAGCGGGGAGAAGGGGCATGGTCTGCACATCCATCACTCCCCTACTAGACAGGGGCCTGATACAGCAGATGTAGTGCCCAGCCATGTCAAGGGACAGCCCTCAGTAAGAATCCCAACACCTCCCCCAATAACAGCAGCTGGGTATGTGTGGGGGTGGGTGGCATCTCCCCAAGACTGGTGGGTGCCCCCTTCATATTTCATAGCAACCTCTGGCTAGAAGGCTTAGAATCTAGCACTGGGAATCTGGTACATTTTCCTAGCGCTGTCCAGGAGGTTTGTTTCCTGTTCCAAAAATAGGAGAATTTCCTGCCTCAGTCCCTGTGGGTCTGTTCCTAGAATCTAAACCCCCAGGTTAAACAAGTCCAAGCAGCTTTGTCACACCCTGTCTCCCACCCTCCCTCCTCCTAGCTACTTACTGCCCCTCTGTCTCCAAAAGCAACCCACCAGCCACCCCCCCAGGAATCCCTGCCCGAACTGGCTCCATAGCAGCCATTTCTCTTCCCTGTCCCATGGGAGGATGGGACGAACTGAAGGAAAACATGGATGTTATGTTGCAGCCTGCCCAGGCAACTGGGGAGATTTCAGAACAGGCTTTAGTTCATTTCATAGCCCAATTCCCCCAGGTTCTTTCCCTGAAGATGAAAAGGAGTACTTGTGGCACCTTAGAGACTAACAAATTTATTAGAGCATAAGCTTTCGTGAGTCTCTAAGGTGCCATAAGTACTCCTTTTCTTTTTGCGAATACAGACTAACACGGCTGCTACTCTGCTCCCTGAAGATGGACATTCTAGACTCTGTTATGCAAACAATTGAAATAGCTAAAACACAAGTATTAATGGGGGGGATTAATTACCCAGAAGTCTGTTGGAAAAGTAATCTGGCCAAACACAATGTCCAGAATATATTGAATAATTTTTCTTTTGGAAGATGGAAGTAGTAATGGGGGTCAGCAGTTCTAGACTTGATTCTGACAAAGCTGGAGGAACTGGTTATTAATCTGAAGGTGGAAGGCAATTTGGGTGAAAGTGATCACAAAATGACAGATTTAATAACTATAAGGAAAAGGAGTGCCAGCAGCAGAATAAGGACAATTGATTTTAGAACATCAAAGTTCAAGAAACTCAGAATTGGATGGCAAGGTCCCATGTGAATAAAATCTAAGGGGTGGGGGAAGTTTGGAAGATCTGGCAATTTCTCAGTGAGACAATATTAAAGGAGCAACAGCAAACTATCCTTCTGTGAAGGAAAGACAGAGTGAGAGGCCAATGTGGCTCCACCAGGTGCTCTTTGGTGATCTGAATATGAAAAAAGAAAAGGAGTACTTGTGGCACCTTAGAGACTAACAAATTTATTAGAGCATAAGCTTTCGTGAGCTACAGCTCACTTCATCGGAAAGCTTATGCTCTAATAAATTTGTTAGTCTCTAAGGTGCCACAAGTACTCCTTTTCTTTTTGCGAATACAGACTAACACGGCTGATACTCTGAAACCTGTGAATATGAAAGGGACTCCTACAAAAAGTGGAAATGTGGACAAACTTCTGAGGATGAGTATAAAAGAATAGAAGAGAGATTCAAATACAAAAGGGGATCTTGTACAAAAGGCTCTGGGAGTTAGAGTGGATCACAAATTAAATCCAAGTCAAACACATGACTAGTTAGGCACTAGAATAGGTTACCAATGGAGGCTGTGAAATCCTCACCATTGGAGGTTTTTAAGAACGGGTTGGACATATCTATCAGTTTCCTTGATCCTGCCTTAGTGTTGGGGGCAGGACTTGATGACTGGTTAAAGTTCATTCCAGCCCTCCGTTTCTATGATTTTATTCTGAGAAAGCACTCGGTCACTTTATTACAGTTTAGACCTGGCCCCTTCCTCCAGGACTAAACCCACCAAGACATTTTTAAACCCTCCCAGTAACACAGGCTCTGAGTCTGGACCAAATGCTAGAGAAGAGCAGAACCCAAGGAATCACTTCTTAGGATTCCCCTGACACTGTCCCCAAGGCAGCCCCCCCAGAAATTGGCTTTTCCTGTCTCTGCTCCTCACCTTGTCCCCAGGAAAGTAAATCTGCCCAGGGATGCTGCAATAAGTGTGTCTGGGCAGGCTAGAGATCTGGGAATTTCTCTCCCCACTTATTTCTCCCACTACCCCTTTCAGTTTCTCTCCTCTTTCCCCTTCTATCTCCTTTCCCCTGTCCCTTCTCCTTCCCCCTCTGGCTGGGAAAGTTCCATTCCAGGGTCATTCCCTCTGCAATGGTTGGACCAGCTCCTGCAGAAACATGGCTCAGGAGGGATGAGGTCAGAATCCTTTTCAACAGATCTTTTGGGGGGGGGGGGGGGGGTAGGTAACCCACTTCCCACCTGCTCCCTCACTCCCCATCAAGGGGTCAGGGATACAGTTTTCCTTCCAAAACCTGGTGGTCCCATAGTTTTGGACAGGGGAGGAGAAGCAAGATCTGCGGTGGGTTTGTTTCTATATTGGACAAATGGATAGAAAGTTATCAGCACCCCCAGCCAGGGTATTCACACAGGCAGAGGGAGTTCTGGGGGGATGGTTCTTTAACAGGAGAATGGAGTGCACAGGGGCAGGGGGTCCAAAATCCATACCAATTTCCATGCCTGTCACTGGCAAATAAGTCACCATGGACCCACTGTGAAATCAGTGATGGGAATGTGAGGGCTTTATACAGTATTGTGAAAATAAGGAGTCCCGTGGCACCTTTTAAAGACTAACAGATTTATTTGGGCATAAGCTTTCATGGGTAAAAAAACCACTTCTTCAGTATTGTGGCAATTCTCAGATACCAATGACAGGAGAAATTTTGCTCATTTGAGAATTTAACCCCCTGTAATCTCCACTATGGAGACTGACTCAGGGTAACAGGTTCCCTCCAAAAAAGCAGAAATTCTTGCAATTAAAAGACAAGGGGAACAACTCCAAACCCGAGAAGATTTTTAATTCACATTTGATAATTGCAGGGGAAAAGGCAAACTCTGGGATTTGATATGAAAGTTCATTTTTTAAAGAGAAAAGGGTGGAAATCTGAGGAATTTTGGGTCAATTTTCACAAATTAGAGAGGAAAGTGTGAGGGATTTGATATCAATAGTGAATAAGTAAAGGTAACATTTGAGAATTTCTTCTCAATATTTTATAAATAGAAAAAGCAACACTTGAAAGAATTTTATATCAATATTCAAGAATTTGAAAAAGGCAAAATTGGAGGAGTTTTTGTTAATATTTTATAACTAGAGACAGGGAAAATCCTAGTTCTGTTACTGTTTTAATATACCTTGGGAAGAAAATAGGGCAACATTTTAGAGTATTTTATATCAATCTTTGGAAAAAAAACCATGAGAAAATGGGTCTGAAACTAAATATTTGGTACGGGGCGGCGGCGGCAGCGGCCAGAAAGCAAGATCTGAGGGGATTTTATATCCATATGAAATGAGAGGGGAAAGTTGGAAAGGATTGTATATGAATGGTCAAATGAGCAGAAAGTAATGATTCCCCCCTCACCAGCACCATCCACATGGCAGCAGGGAGCCCTTTGCAAAGCTGCTTTAACAGGGCAAGGGGAGAGGACAGGGTGACAGGCAGCTGGTGTCTGTGAGCAGCTGCACTGGGCAGATGGGGATTTCAGACTGGTTACCACCCTGGGGACTCTTGCTTCTCTCACTACCTCCTGTATCCAGGGCTTAATTTGTGCCAGGACTTTCCAGGGCTGAGCCCCGGCAGTTCAGGGCCCAGGCACCCCTGGGCTCCCTGTGTCAGTTAAAGTAAACTAATTGCTTCAGTAAAGTAAAGTAAAGTAAAATAAAGTAAAGAAAAAAAAATAAGTAAAGTAAAGTAAAGTAAAATAATTGCTTCAGTCCCCGCCCCGGCACTCCTGTCATTACAAATTAAGCCCTGCTTGTGTCCCTTCTAGGCCCTGTTGGTGGCAGGGAATGAGCACCCCATTCCCACACAGAGGCAGCCACCCCACTGTAGACACGAGGGGGGTGAGGTCATAGCTTTTATTGGACTAACTTCTGTTTAGTGAGAGAGACAAGTTGGTCCAATAAAAGATATGACCTCACCGGCCTTGGCTCTCGACTATCCTAGGACCCATACAGCCCCAGCCCCTACCCCAGAGCCAGCCGTGTCTCAGGGCTCCCCCAACCTGCACCCACTAACCCCCTGCCCAGTTAGAGGTGGACTCAGGATACCAATTTTCCACCTGAAAAAGGACAATTTCCCACAGGTGGGAAAATATCCCAAAGCTGAAGCGATTTTTAATGGAGAATCAATGGGGCAATGTGTGAGGAGGCAAATGGGGGAAGGGCCAGTAACTTGAGAGAAAGGGGGAATCTAGGGGGATTTTGTATCCCTATGTGAGAGTTACACAGTAAAGGGAAGAACTGGGGAGAATGTGAGCGGGATTTGACAGGGAAATGGCAACCCAGGAAGGATTTCATCACCCCCTGGAATCTCCTGCCTGCACAGAGACAGTGTGGGGAGGAGAGGGAGGCGCTGAACTGTCTTCCCCTCCCTCCATCTCTGGCTCATTTTTCGTCCCTCCCTTCCTGACCCCGGACACCCCCCTGGGGCCCGCTCTGGATCCCCCTGGAGCAGACCCTGGCAGGGGCTTTGCGCAGCGGCTTCCCTGTCATTAAACTAGCTCCAAATCTCGCTTTTAGCTACCAGGGAGCAGATTCCCGGGGGCTGCAGATCTGAGCCCCCGGTGAAAAGAGTCACTTTCCTGCCCGTCGCCTGCATTTCTCCCCCGGGTTCCCACGGACTCACCTGCAGTCTCCGGCCCGGGGGGTTAATGAAGGTCTCCCTCTCAGGACAGAGCTCATGGGATGTGGGGAGCAGCAGCTGCTCCGGCTCCCGGGCAGATCCCAGCCCCCTTGTGTTCACACAGCCCCGGAGTCTGCGGAGTGTGCCTGGCCCCTTTGTTCTCCCTGCATCCCGCCCCCCTGCCCAGCCCCAGCCCCAGCCCGACCTGTGTGTCCTCCACCCCCACACAGCGCTCGCTGGGCAGGGGCTGGCCCCGGCCGGCCCATCGCCACCCCAGCTGCCCGGGTGCCTGCGAGTCCCGCCGCCCTGCACCGACTCACCCGGGCAGCAGCTGGGCCCTGTTCCCACGTGCAGGGCCCGATCCTGCTGGGGGAGCGATCCAGCTGGGGTGCCCCCGGCCAGAGCCCGAGTCCCCGCGTGTCACAAACCCCACAGGGGCCAGGCCTGGGTAGGAGCCCAGGGGCGCCCCCCTCCCTACACACACACCCTGTTCGCAAAAAGAAAAGGAGTACGTGTGGCACCTTAGAGACTAACAAATTTATTAGAGCATAAGCTTTATTCGATGAAGTGAGCTGTAGCTCACGAAAGCTTACGCTCTAATAAATTTGTTAGTCTCTAAGGTGCCACACGTACTCCTTTTCTTTTTGCAATACAGACTAACACGGCTGCTACTCTGAAACACACCCTGTTGTGTGCCTAGGGTTACCACCAGGATGGCATTTGACCAGCCTGGTCGGTTGTTCTATGGATTTGCCAGTTGCCGATTAAATTATTTTTCTCGCCAGTTTCTTTTTTAGTTTTACGTGGGTCTAAAGTTTTGCGTTATTCCCACGGTGCACCCGGGGGGAGCGAATGGTGAAAGTTTGTGTTGTTGTTTCCCACAGTTTAAGGGACGGATCAAAACGGTGGGAAACACAGGGAGCTGCCCACCATGGGTGGCCAGTGAACCGGCCTTGTGGGAGAGGAAGGCTAGCCCCCGGCCCCTCTTCTTCTGCCCGAGGTCCCACCCCTCACCCTCCTCTTCTGCTCCCCCATGAGCCCATCCCAGAGCACCCCACTTCTGTGGCAGCCCCAAGCACCCCTTGCCTCAGAGCTCTGGGCAGGCCCCCACTGAGCGGCAGCAGGGCCCCAGCGCCAGCTGCCCTGAGTCCCGACCGCCCACCCAAGCCCCAGTCAGCCAGGGGTCAGGAAGGACGAAGAGGAACTGCAACTGCGGGAAGAGGCCTGGGGGTGGAGCGTGGGTGGGGCTACACCTGGATGTTTGGGGAGGCACAGCCTTCCCCGGCCTATGATACCTGGCACCCACCCTGCCCACCCACACGCAAGCACCCCTTGTGCTGGTGTGAGCGGGGTTGAGTCATGCGAGAGTGAGGAGACGGGCAATAACAGGTTTCAGAGTAGCAGCCGTGTTAGTCTGTATTTGCAAAAAGAAAAGGAGGACTTGGGGCACCTTAGAGACTAACAAATTCATTTGAGCATAAGCTTTTGTGAGCTACATACACGAAAGTTTTTGCTCAAATAAATTTGTTAGTCTCTAAGGTGCCCCAAGTCCTCCTTTTCTCTAGAGAAACTGTAACTGGCTCTCGAAGGGGAGGGTGGTGGAGTTGCCTGGGGTTTGGGGTTGCAGCAAGCTTGCCTGGTGGGGCGGGAGGGGAGGGGGTTTGCTGGTATTTTGGCATTTCAAAGGTGGTAACGCTAGTTGTGCCCCTCACCCTCCTTGACTCTCTTGGCAACCCCTCCCCCCCTAGGTCTGATTGCGCCCTCCCCTCCCAGCCTAGTGGGGAGAAGTGGTTTGCTTCCTTTTGCTTCTTTCCTACCTTCCCTTCCAGTGGCTGTTCCCACCACCTGTCCCCAGTGGTGGACCCTGACTCAGCCATGTGTGAGGCTTCAACTCTGGGGACTTCGCTTGTGAGGGGGGAAGAGGGAGAGACTTATGGAGGGGGACTCCTGGCCACCGTTGTCACCTTGCCTTGGCTTTCTCCCCCATCCACCTCCCCAGCTGTTGTACTTAAAGTACTGCACAGGATCTTTTCAGGGGGAATAAGGCAAAGTGCCACATTTATTGATAATACATGTATCAATCAACACTGTGTCATAGGCATATGACATACACCTCTACCCCACCATAACGCCACGCTGACATAACGCGGGTTTGCGTACACACGGTAAAGCTCCAACACGCTGCTCCTGAACCACTTCTTTCTCCACGGAGGGCTGCTCACCTCCTCCCCATGCTGTGCTGCCCAGTGCAGCAGTCTGGGAGCTGACCTTGTTCGTGAAGACAGCAATGCAAAAGAAACATTGAGTACATTAGCTTTTTCCACATCCTCTGTCACACCTGCAGAAGCACAAGAATTACACAGAAGCGTGATTGTTAGTTCACACATCAAATCATTACAGCAAAATACACCTCTTGTAACATAGCAAGCACGCAGAAACACAGTCTTATACATTTCTATCCCCTCACCCACTTCCGCACTACACAAAGCCAAGGAAAGTTGGCCATCATAACCATGCAGCATCAACTCAAAAAAATCATTTCCCAGAGGTCTCCTCTCCTGCTTCTTGCCCACTGGAGTGGGACTCCTGGGACTGGCTAGACACCTCCAGAATGCAGCGGAGTTCCTGACTTGCCACCCCACCTGGCGACTTAGCCATGGGCTACACACCATCTGCTAACTCCACCTCCTCATCCATGACTTTGTCCAACTACACCAAAGTATCTACAGGGCTCTTGCTGGTGGTGGTGGTGGGGTTGCAGCCAAGGATAGTATCCAGCTCCTTATACAGACAGCAGGTCTACAGTGCAGCCCCAGGGCAACAGTTTGCCTCCCTTAACTTCTGGTATGCCTTCCTCTGCTCCTTTATCTTCACTCTGCATGGCACTGAGGAAGCCACACCCGCATCCCTACTGGGCATGCACCAAAGTGCAGTACAAGTAGAAAAGGGAGCAGCCCAGCTCAGTCTGGGCTGACTACCAGTGAGGAAGGATGTGTGCTGCTAGTGCCTGCCTCAGAGCAGCAGGAGCCCCAGGAAAGCCAGTGGTGTTGCGACCCCGGCAGATGCCTGGTTACCTGCGAACACTTCAGGGATTTTGGAGCCACCAGCACAGTCCAGGCGGTGGAACCTGGGAACCCAGAAGTCACCCAGACCACAGAGACAGGAGTCAGGGTAGGAAGTAGCCTGGGGAGGGACTACTCATAGAACCAAGCATAGTTGGTGTGTTGCACTTGGATGCCTGCTGACTCGGTGGTGAACTCACTCAGCGCCACCAGGGCCCTGGACTGGGACCCAGTGGAGCAGGGAGGGCCCTGGTCCCTCTACACTGGTCACCCCACCTAGGGGTGGTGGCCCCCCCTTCAGGCCACTAGGCCTTGCTGCCCATCAAATCAGAGTAGCTGTATTGACTCTGGCTGCTAGGTCTTGTTGCCCTGCAGAGAAGGGTGTCCCCATTGACTTGGTCCATGGGGCCCTATTGCTCTGTGGATCAGGGCAATTATATGGACTCTGGCCACTAGGCCTTACCCCATAACACTTGACATAACACTGCAGTGTAGATCAGGGTAGAGTATGTGTGTGTGGGGAGAGCCTTCAGCTAAAGGGGGAAAAGCATCTTCCCAAGACTGCCATTTCTGCTCCTTCTGCGGAGTCCCTGGGGCAGGAAACACCTCAGGAAAGTTTCCTTTTCAAGGTATCAATAATAAAATTGGTGAAAGTTCAGAATCAACATGGCCTGACATCAGAATTCCAATACCCTAACCCGGAGCTAACACTAATGGTCTGACATATTGAATGAAATGCTCCGTGCTAGGCTGTAGCTGATTTGCAACAGCATTTCATGAGGAGAAGACCAGCTAATTGTATGATTATTTACTAGCTTGGGGTTCCAGTTCCATTCCCTATTCAGTTCACACAAGTGTCTGATTTCCCAGCTCATTCAAACATACCGACCTGCGGCTGGAGCTCCCCTCTGCCCCTTGTTACCAGCCAGTGCTGGAATGTTTCACATGGACACTGTCAGGAAGAGACATGGGCGTAGGTGCTGACTCCACCAGCAGCCAAGCTCACCTCCCTCCTCTCCCACCCCCAGCACTGCAGGACCCACTGGACCCTACTGGATGTGTCCTTCCAGTTTGACAGTGAACCATTGCTAGTTGCTCTTTGAGTGCAGCCTTTCAAGCTATTGTGCACCCTCTCTGCTGTCACAGAATCATAGAATATCAGGGTTGGAAGGGACCTCAGGAGGTATCTAGTCCAACCCCCTGCTCAAAGCAGGACCAAGCCCCAACTAAATCATCCCAGCCAGGGCTTTGTCAAGCCTGACCTTAAAAACTTCCAAGGAAGGAGATTCCACCACCTCCCTAGGTAGATGTCATTTCATCTAGACCACATTTTCCAACTTTGCTTATTTCAGAGTAGCAGCCGTGTTAGTCTGCATTCGCAAAAAGAAAAGGAGTACCCGTGGCACCTTAGAGACTAACAAATTTATTAGAGCATAAGCTTTCATGAGCTACAGCTCACTTCATCGGATGCATTTGGTGGAAAAACTTTGCTTATGAGACCATCATGTGGGACTGCAAAAACCCTCACTAAAATCAAGATATGTCTACTGCTTCCTGCCTGCCCACTAGGCTGGTAACCTTGTAAAAGGAGGAAATTAGGTTGGTTTGGCATGATTTCTTCTTGACAAATCTTTGCTAGCTTTAATTTATAACCCTACAAGTCTCAATTGATAGTTTAACCATTTCTTCCATTCTCTTTGCCAGTGTCAATGATTAGCTTGACTGGTCTTTAATTCCTACGGTCCTCTTAGTGTCTATCACTCTTTAAAAAAGGGAACAATGTTTCCCATTCTCCAGTTCTTTGGGCCCTTACCTATGCTCTACCATGAGCTCTTGAAGATAACCACTAATGGGTCCAAGATTGCTTCAGCTGGTTCCTTATGTACCTGAAGCATGTAGTGCCCCCAGCGGGGCAGAGGCTGGTGCAGGGAAGCAGCCTGGATTGGGCTGGGAAGAGAATGGTAGTTCTGGTGCTCAGAGAACAGGCCATAAAAAAGTCAATTCCACCCGCTGTGAAAAATCAGCATGGAGCTAGGAGCAGAGCTGGGGTTTCTGCTTTCACTCCTGCTGTGGCATGCAGGGAACCCAGGGGCAATCCTCAAAGAGCATTTAGAACTGAATTGGGGAAACCGGCCTTTCATAACAGGCAGCTCAAGTTTAGATGAACTGGTTTTTGTTTTGTCTTGTTTTTTTACAATTTCTTATAATACTAAATAATCCTTCAATCCCAGTGTCACAATCCGTGAAATTGCTTCAGCCTTGTATTTTCCCCAGGGCGAAACTGAACATCGCTTGACATACAAGTGAGTGGAGATCAATCACTTTTCAAGAGTGACTGCATATAGAAGACAAGTGTTGTGTTTCATTCCTTATGTCCTGGCACCATCGTGTGGCCATCTCCTTTCCCCACCTTTCTGTAACAAGTTTTGGTAGTTGGTCCAGCAACTTTATTTCCCCAGGAAAGATGCAGGAACAGGAGCTGCCTGCATGTACCAAACATCCATAGAATGAGGCGTCCGTCCTTGTCAAAAAATCATCTCCCTCCTTCAGTTCAGTGGCCGCTACTGTTATAGTGGTGAGCATAGCTGCCTTCCAAGCAGTTGACCTGGGTTCAATTCCCAGCCAATGCAATATTGTATTTTGTCCCCCTTGTTTGAAATTGGTCTCATTTCCATCACACTGTGTTAGAATCACATTATTTTACGAGAAAGTGCTCCTTGTAGGAATGTGCTACTGGTAGCAGTTACTCCTATGTAAGGGACAACTAGTGGGGCCGCTGGACGATCAAGATGCTAAAGAAGCACTCGAGGACGATAAGGCCATTGTGGAGAAACTAAATGAATTCTTTGCATTGGTCTTCACGGCTGAGGATGTGAGGGAGAGTCCCAAACCTGAGCCATTCGTTTTGGGTGACAGATCTGAGGAACTGTCCCAGATTGAGGTATCATTAGAGATTTTGGAACAAATTGATAAATTAAACAGCAATAAGTCACCAGGGCCAGATGTGAAATTGCAGAACCACTAACTGTAGTCTGTAAACCCTCATTTAAATCAGCTTCTGTACCAGATGACTGGAGGAGAGCTAATGCGACGCCAATTTTTAAAAAGGGCTCCAAAGGTGATCCCGGCAATTACAAGCCTGTAAGCTTGACTTCAGGGCCGGGCAAACTGTCTGAAACTGTAATAAAGAACAATATGTTCAGACACAGAGATGAACAGAATTTGTTGGGGAATCATCAACGTGGTTTTACTAAAGGGAAATCAGCCTCCCCAGCCTGCTAGAATTCTCTGAGGGGGTCGACACGCTTGGGGACCAAGGGGATCCAGTGGACTTAGATTTTCAGAAACCCTTTGACAAGGTCCCTCACCAAAGGCTCTTATGCAAACTACGCTGCCCTGGGGTTGCCTCCCCAACCATCCCGGGTACCAGCAGCCCCCGGCCCATGTCCCGCCCCCCAGGGCACAGCGCCCGGGGCAGGGGCAGGGTCCGGGGCTCCCAGAGTGGCCCAGACTCCCCGGGAGGCTCTTACCAGAGCCCAGCTCCTGCTTCTGGCTGGGGGGCGGGGCCACAGGGAAAGGGGCGGGGCAGGGAAGGAGCAGGGGTGGGGCTCTGGGGAAAGGGGTGGAGCAGGGGGCGGGGCCCTGGGGAAAGGAGTGCAGCAGGGGGCAGGGCCTTGGCGGAGGGGAGGAGCAGAGGGCGGAGCGGGGGGCCGTTGCTCCTGGGGTTCGCGGGCTCAGCAGCATCGCTAGGGGGAGAGGCAGAACCCGCCCCTCCCCAGCCGCCTCATGCCAGTCATCGCAGAGCGCTGCGCATGCGCAGCGCCCGCCGAGAGCAGGCGGACACTCCATTTTCCATAAAGAAAAGGAGTACTTGTGTACTTGTACTTGAGTACTTGTGGCACCTTAGAAACTAACAAATTTATTTGAGCATAAGCTTTCGTGAGCTACAGCACACTTCATCGGATGCATTTGGTGGAAAATACAGTGGGGAGATTGATATACACACACAGAGAACATGAAACAATGGGTTTATCATACACACTGTAAGGAGAGTGATCACTTAAGATAAGCCATCACCAGCAGCGGGGGGGAAAGGAGGAAAACCTTTCATGGTGACAAGCAAGGTAGGCTATTTCCAGCAGTTAACAAGAATATCTGAGGAACAGTGGGGGGTGGGGTGGGAGGGAGAAATACCATGGGGAAATAGTTTTACTTTGTGTAATGACTCATCCATTCCCAGGCTCTATTCAAGCCTAAATTAATTGTATCCAGTTTGCAAATTAATTCCAATTCAGCAGTCTCTTGTTGGAGTTTGTTTTGAAGTTTTTTTGTTGAAGAATAGCCACTCTCAGGTCTGTAATTGAGTGACCAGAGAGATTGAAGTGTTCTCCAACTGGTTTTTGAATGTTATAATTCTTGATTTGTGTCCATTCATTCTTTTACGTAGAGACTGTCCAGTTTGACCAATGTACATGGCAGAGGGGCATTGCTGGCACATGATGGCATATATCATATTGGTAGATGTGCAGGTGAATAAGCCTCTGATATTGTGGCTGATGTAATTAGGCCCTATGATGGTGTCTCCTGAATAGATATGTGGACAGAGTTGGCAACGGGCTTTGTTGCAAGGATAGGTTCCTGGGTTAGTGGTTCTCTTGTGTGGTGTGTGGTTGCTGGTGAGTATTTGCTTCAGATTGGGGAGCTGTCTGTAAGCAAGGACTGGCCTGTCTCCCAAGATCTGTGAGAGCGATGGCTCGTCCTTCAGGATAGGTTGTAGATCCTTGATGATGCGTTGGAGAGGTTTTAGTTGGGGGCTGAAGGTGATGGCTAGTGGCGTTCTGTTGTTTTCTTTGTTGGGCCTGTCCTGTAGTAGGTGACTTCTGGGTACTCTTCTGACTCTGTCAATCTGTTTCTTCACTTCAGTAGATGGGTATTGTAGTTGTAGGAATGCTTGATAGAGATCTTGTAGGTGTTTGTCTCTGTCTGAGGGGTTGGAGCAAATGCGGTTGTATCGTAGAGCTTGGCTGTAGGCAATTGATCGTGTGGTATGATCTGGATGAAAGCTAGAGGCATGTAGGTAGGGATAGCGGTCAGTAGGTTTCCGATATAGGGTGGTGTTTATGTGACCATCGTTTATTAGCACCATAGCGTCCAGCAGGCCCGGCGCGCCGCAGTTTCTGGGCATGCGCAGTTCACGCCGGGGTGGGGGGCCTGTTTCCGTGTCCCCGTGTCCTGCGTACACGGAGAGAGCCAGGCCCGGGGACCGACAGTGGGTGAGTGCGGGGGGGCGGGAGATGCGGGGGGGTCATTTGTCAGGGTCGCTGGGGGCCCCGGCTGTTGCTCCAACCACGAGTCAGAGCCCGCGGGGAAAGGGTGGGGCTCGGGCCGGGAACTGACTCTGCACAGATGTCCCGGGAGCCTGAGATTTCACAGCCCCCGGGAATCCGCTCCCTGGCTGTGAGCGCCCTGTGGGAGGCTGCGAGCTGCCTCTGCAGCAGTGATGTCGCTGCCTCGGCTCCTGCCAGGATCTGCCCAGGGAGCAAACAGGGGGGGAGATTCGGGGGGGAAAGGAGACGGGTCCTCAGTGGGGCTTGGCCTTTGTGTGTCTGGAGGGTGCAGGTGTCAGGAAGGGAAAGGGGGAAACCGAGGTGGAGGGGGGGTGGAGAGAGTGTGACATGGCAGATTTCACCATCTCTCAGCAGGACAGGGATTGCGGGGGGGGGGGGGTTGAAATCTCCTCTGATTCCCCCCCTTTGAAATTGGCAACAGTCTTCTCAAGTGTGCCCCTTTTCTCTAACTATGAAGTGTGGATAGGAAATCCATGTAAACTCCCTGTTTTCTCTCAAATTATTGACTAATTCTCTTTTCTCCTCAGATTTTTCCCCATGTTCTCTCCACTATCAATTTAAAATCTCCTCAGATTTGGGATGTTTTCCCACCCATTTTATCTGCCGCAGTTTCTCGTTGTTTAGGTGGGAAATTGTTGCCCTGAGCTGCTGGAGAAGTGTTAGGGTTGACACAGGTAACGCGGTGTTTACGCTTGCACTGTGTTCAGCTCAGTACATCGACCATGGCTCAACATTGCTTGGGGAGGTGGTGTAACTGTTTTGGCATAATGGACAACTTTCATTGGTGGGAGAGAAATTTTTGTTGAGAGACGCGCAACTAAGTGCGTGCAATGCAGCTTACGTTGACCTAGTGTAGACCTGGTCTTTGTAGTGTAAACTAGGCCTGGGAGGGTTTAATCCTGGTGGGAAACAATAAAGTCTATTAAAGTCACTAAGTGTTTTCCAGTGTGGCAGGGCCTAGAATGTCAGTTTCCAGGGGGAAAAGTCTGGGTGGGAGGTTTCTGTATGTGAAATGGACAAAAGCCCCTTCTGAAATCTCTCCAATTGCTCTTTTTGCCCCGACAGGCTACAGAATAACGTCCATGTTCTGCTCCGGATCGTCCCATCCTTTCAGGGGAAAGGGAATGGCTGCAGCAGAGTCAGCTGAGATATGGGATTATTATGGGGCTGGTGGTGGGTACTGACTGGAGGGGAGAAGAGCAGTAAAAGCACAAGAGGGTGGGAGCTGCTGAATGTGGGAGAGGGGAGGAAATACCCAGGGTGGAGAAAGGGAGGGAACAAACCTGCCAGAACTAATTTGAATTTGGCCCCACATTGAAGGAGCAGACTCCTGGGGTTTGGGTGTGGAACTTTCCCCTATTTGTGGAACAGGAAATAACCCCCTGGCCAGGGTTGTAAAACCTTCTCAGACTCCCTGTGCTGCAGCCCGAACCAACTGACACACTTCATATTTACCACTCTCCCAAACTCTGTGTCATCTGCAAATATTTAAATATTGGGGCAACTTTAGCTCTCTTTCCATCTTCTGGAGTTTCCGCAGTGTTCCAAGAGCTATTGAAAAGCATCATTAATGCTCCAGAGAGCTTCTCAGCTTGCTTTCTCAAAACTCTTGAATGGAAGATATCTGGAACTGCTGTTTTTAAACATGTCTCACGTTAGTAGCTTCTATTTAACGTCCTCATGAGTTATGATTTTAATGAAAAGAGTGTCGTCGTCATAAACATATCACAACATCATTTGTTTGTTTTCCCCAAATCCAGGAGAGAAATAGTCACTGAACATTTTTACTTCTTCTGTATTATTATTATTATTGATGATTCTGCCCTTTCTGTCTAGTAATGGACCAATAACATCATTGTTAGGATTTTTTTTGTTATTAATATACAAAAAAACCCAACAACCCCCCTTCATATTTCCTTAATTCTGCTGGCCATAGATTTCTCCATTTCTTTCTTTGATTTGCCTTATTAATGATCTACAATTCCAAACTTCTGACATTTTTTCCTGTCAATTACCTCTTTCTTCCAGGTGTTTTATATATTTTGTATAATTTTATGGGGAGATATTGGGATTCCCAACAGTAGGCTGTCCCTGACTCTGCCGGGGACTCCATTTCCTGTATCAGCCTCTGGCTAGTAGATGTGTGATGAATATGAAGACCCCTGTCCCTTCTGTCCACTGGCCAGCGTGAAGGGCTCTCTTTTTCTGCCCTCAGCCTGGTGCCTCCTGGCTGCTCAGGGTGGGAGTGGGTCTGTGCTACCATGTCATTCCCAGAGCTTCCATTTTCCTATTCCTGCTCTCCCATGAATTCTGGGGTTGTACTAAAGCAGTAGTTCTCAAACTTTTTCTTTTCGGACCACTTGAAAATTGCTAAAGGTCTTGGCGAACCACTTAATGATCTTTCCAAATGCTGTTTGTACTGTTAGCTGACTATTGCAAAGTGCTTTGGATAAAAGCGCTATATAGAAAAAAACTTATTAATAATTAATTTTTTTGTTCTACAAATAAAAGCACACAACTCATATTTTAATATCAGTAATCTTACCTTTCTAATGCGATGGATGTGCCCTCTCTCCCCCACTGTGCCAGCCCCTGAGCTGGGGCTGGGAAGGAGGGGAGTCCCTCCCACCATGGCAGCCCCCAAGCTGGGGCTGGGAAGGAACACCGTCTCTCCCTGGCAGCTGGAGCTGGGGAAAGTTGCCTCTTTCTCTGGCCGCCGCAGCCCTGCACGTCCCAAATTCATAGATTCATAGATACTAAGGTCAGAAGGGACTATTCTGATCATCTAGTCCGACCTCCTGCACAGCGCAGGCCACAGAATCTCACCCACCCACTCCTACGAAAAACCTCACCTATGTCTGAGCTATTGAAGTCCTCAAATCGTGGTAGAGACGGATGACTCCTTGAACTCGCTGAAAGATTCCAGAGCCACTCTGTGATCCTTGGGCATATATACATCAGCACCAAAGCAAATGTTTTATCACCTGCCATCTTCTCATAGTGTTACAGAATCCCCAGTTTTACCACCAACAGGCCTATGAACCTCCTCAGAAACATCCTAAAGTCCACAGAGACCATCCACCTGTTCCGACAGTGCAGTCCTCCACGCAACACCGTCTGTGCTTAAGATATATTTCTGAATGCAAGTAGAGAGCCGTCTCACTTTGCCTGCATCCCAAATGTGGCTTCCTGCTTCCATTTCAATCTACCTGCTTTCCCAAATCACGTGCTTTGAATGAGGAATGGCAACTTCACTCCCTTGATGTATGTAGGGTCCTGGTCTTTTACCTACAAAGGACAAAGCCATTCCAGAAACTCCCTGGCTATTTGTCCCCATAGCGGAGAGAATTAAAGGGCAGGCCGTATTCACCCAGAGAATCTTGAAGTGGGTCTCAGGGCGAATTGAGCTCTGCTATCAATTATCAGGATGGTCTCAACCAGGTGGGATATGGGCCCATTCCATCGACTACTGCCGTGCTCCGTGACATGCTCCTTACAGACATATGTAAGGCGGCCACATGGAGTTGAGTACACATCTTTTCTTCTCATTACGCTACAGAGTGTGGGTCTATGGCAGACCCAACAAATATTTCAGAGAATGCAACCATGGGGGTCCTGGTCTTCAATCTCTTACTTGGAAGCCTAAATTTGGCTAGGATCTCTCTCCTATTCCTGCCTATGTCATTGGTACCTACATGTACCATGACAACTGGCTTCTCCCCAGAACTTTGTTTCACAGGATTTTTCAATGGCCCTTGTTTGCTGTTGGCCCTGTCATCTCTGTGTGAAAGGCTGGATCCCACACTGTCATTAACACATCCTAAATGGCAGTGCAGTTAATCATGAAGTTCCTAACTCAACAGGATTCACAGTTGCCTGACATGCTGTCTGCCATGGATAGGAGCAACGTTAGATTACTTTTGCCATTCCTGGAAGAGCTGCACATGGTGGACCATCGCTTTTGGGCTAGTGAAACAAGCACCAAGTGGTGGGATCGTATCGTCATGCAGGTCTGGGATGAAGAGCAGTGGCTACAGAATTTTTGGATGAGGAAATCCACCTTCCTGGAACTGTGTGCGGAACTTGCCCCAGCACTGAGGCGCAAGAACAGCCAAATGAGAGCTGTCCTCTCTGTGAAGAAGCGTGTGGCGATCACAGTGTGGAAGCTGGTGACTCCAAATGTCTGCCAGTCGGTTGCGAATCAGTTTGGAGTTGGGAAGTGAACTGTTGGGGCTGCGTTAACACAAGTGTGCAGGGCCATTAATCGCATCCTGCTAGGAAGGGTAGACCCAGTTCCATAAACAAATGTATCATCGTGTCAGTGACTTGATGAGCTTCCCGGAGAGATCGGGCTCTGAGGAGACAATCATCCAGGTATGCGTAAATCATTGTCCTCTGAGAGTGTAAATGAGCAATTACCCCTGAGAGAACCTTGGAAAATACTCTCGGGGCTGCTGATAGCCCGAAGGTGAGCACTCTGTATTGATAGTGGTCGTGTCCCAGAGTGAATATGAGAAATTGTCTGTGAGCCGGTAGGATTGAGATGTGAAAATTGGCATCCCGGAGGTCGAAGGCTGAAAAGCAGTCTCCTGTTCCAATGCTGGAATGATCAGCGATAAGATGATCATCTTGAACTTTTGAGCCTTAACAAACTTGAGAGCTCTGAGATCTAGTATGGGTCCCCAACTTGTTTGTATCGGGGTGTAAAGATGCATCTCAGAGGGATTGTCTCTGTCTGGCCTAGGGAGGAACAGAAAGTCCTGCCGTTCACTGAGCTGGTCCATTGTTATGGGCATACGTGTCTTAGTGGTCTGGTAGTCTGTGGGATACTAGTACCGTGCTTTGTTGACAATAAACCTGACTGGGTGCCTTCATTCCTTAACGGATTTTGTGGTCGTTGGGCGGTTAGCTCAAAGTTTGCCATGCCAGCTGTCTGGGCACGGCTGGGGTGGCACAGAGGGAAAACACACATACCCAGAACCCCCCCCCATTCCCAGTGCTCCTCAGTCCCAACCCACAGCCCCCTCCTCTGTATACTGCTGCTCAATCCCGACCCACAGCACCCTCCTCTGCACAGTGCTATTCAATCCCTTTCCATAGCCCCCACCTTCCCCCCCAGCAGCAGGTGATTCTGACTCCTTCAGGGAGCTTTTCTTGCAAGGTTTTTGTGTGTGAATCAGCTTGTGGATTTTACAGCATGTTGAAAATTTCCATATTAAATAGAAAGCTCTGCTCACCTTCCCCACCCCCTCCACCTTCTTTTCTCTTCATAACTGGAGCTGAAGCATTTCATTTCTTAATTCCCAAGGGATGAGATGTATGTGTATAATATAGATATTTTCAACATATTTTCCCCCTTTGTGCTTAGAAATTGAAAACTGATTTTTTTTTCCAACGAAAACCTGAAATAATTCAGAAACCAGAAGAGAAGAACAAAGATAAATTCAAATCAAAGTGCCAGAACAGAACAGGACTGGATTTTCAGCAGAGAATTTTCCATTTGGGGGATTTTGTTTTCCCAGGCAAACAAACCTCTCCAAGGGAAGTGCAGAGAAAAATGTTTCACTTGCCTGCTTCAGAATAGCTTGGCCTAGACACTCTGGCTGTGTTTCACTGTCATGGGCTCACTGTGGACTGGGGCATTTTAATAATTTTGGGGGAAGTCCCAGGATCTTTGGGGGAAGTTCTGAGTATGTTACCTTTTGAAATAAAAAGTAGACTCCCAAACTCTCTTTGAAATCTTGTGTTTCAATTGGTTTTATTTCAAGCAGGGATCCAGCAGGCCAGTCTGACACCTTGGGAAGACTTTTGTTTGCAAGAAGCATCATGGTCTGTCCTTGTACCAAATAGGAGATGGGTGTTGGGAAGGGAAGGGAGAAGAATAAATGCATCCAAGGAGGATGGGATTCAAACCCATGCATGCAGAGCACAATGGATTAGCAGTTCATCACCTTAACCACTCGAGCATCTCATCTGAGCTGCTCAGTAGCAGACAGAAACTCCAGGAGAGGTAGGGACAATAAGGAGTTTTTAAATATGTTAGTGGAAGCAGGGTCTGAAGGAGCTCCCCCCTCCCATCTAGTGAGGAGCTGGAGGAAAGACTTCAGGAACAAACCATGTTTGCACAGATCCACAGCTACGCAGCACAGTGGAGCTGTTTTGCCAAAATGGCCAGTTTTGGCTGATATTGGGTTACAAATCACTGAGATGTTGTTATCCTTATCGCATGAGTAAAGGGCGGCAGAGATTACTTACCCTGCCCTGATTGAGGGGCTAGGGGGGTGAGGTTCTATCTTTTACTGGACTGAAGACAACTGATTGAGGGGGGTCGCCCTAAACTGAATCTGACTCACTGAACAGGAGGAGAGGGATGCCAAATGCTAGGGAAAAGTTGGGGGGATGACAGGTGTTTCTGTTTGCTGAGTTGGCTTGTGCCTGAAGATATGCTCTGACCTTTCCCTGTTTGGTGTTTGAAGGCAAAGCTAATTACCCTCCAGGGAGAGTTGTTGTTTCTGTTCAGTGATTAGCAGAGCAGAATTACTGATACGTGCCTCTCGGGGTTCTGTCTCAGACCCGGTGTCAGGACAGGGGTGCGAGGAAAGCCAAGGCAGCGGCTGTACTGGCAGTGAGGTTCCCTGCTACCCAGTGCGATCACGGAGAGTTGAAATCCCTGAACACCTGGGTTAAGCAGGGGAACCTCAGAACACAGCAGAAAAGGCAGCGAGTATCCAGCAGCACCAGCACCCGAGAAAAACAGCTGTAGCAGCTGCAGGTCTGCACAGCAACCACGGAGACTTCTCAGGTGGGAGGTGAACCCCTGTGAACACACCTCTGAATGCTGGGTCTGCACTAACCAAGTACAACTCGCCAATTGCGAGTGGGGTGCCATGGAGGGACAGGGGTGAGGTGTGTTAAATGGGCATTTGTTTGTCAGACTTTCCCACTGCCAGGTGAGAAACTGAGGCAAAGGAAACTGCCCAGTGCACTGTGGGGTGGGGTTTTTGCCTACAGTTGCAAGCTTTTGAATTACAGCTCACTTCATCGGATGCATTCAGTGGACTAACACAGCTGCTACTCTGAAGCTTTTGAATGTGACTGTCGCATTTTCCCAAACTAATGCGTCGTTCCCTTTCCCTTTTATTAAAAGGTCTCTTTTGTTATACACTGACTAAGACCTTGGCAACACTCCCGGGTACATCAATATAACTGACTTTGCTCTGGGGTGGGAATGAGCCACACCCTGAGTAACGGAAGTTACACTGACCTCACCTCTGACCCCCTATGAGCGCCCCAGCACCTCCAGCCCCCACTGCCTCCCCCCCAGTGCTTCATTTGTATTGAAAGAGGTGCCAGAGCTCAGCCTCGGCACAAATTAAGCCCTGGCAGTCAGCCTGATAGCAGCAGCGGCTGGCTGGGTACCCAGCTCTGAAGGCAATGCCACCGCCAGCAGCAGTGCAAAAGTAAAGGTGGCCTGGCATATGGTGCATTGCCACCCTTACCTCTGCGCTGCTGCTGGGGCTTGCAATGCCTGGCATTTGGTCTGTGGCTCAGGGCAAGCTTTGTTCTGTCACACGGGGCTACATCTTGCCAGAGCCCACAGTCCTCCCATAGCCCTCTGGCTTCCCCTGGCTCACTGGGGCACCGTTTACGATTTTGGAGAGTGGGGAGCAACTTTAACTGTGATTTCCAGGGGCTACTTAGGCACCTGAAGACTCTAGGCTTTTGTTGCAGATAACTACTTAGGAATTAGCTGACAGAAGCACTGTATCTAATTGTTATATAAAGAAAGAAAAATATATACAAACTCCAATTAAAGCCACATTTTAAATTTCTGTGTAAATTTAGAGCAATCAGGAGCTAATACAGCAAAATATTCCCAATCCCAAACCTTGAAGTATCAGTTCTGGAGCTTTAACACAGATATCAGAAACACATGTTTGATCTGTTGTACACTATCTTTCGTAGAGATAAATAAAATAAATAAAATCTGCTTACTGTCACTAATGGAAATACTCGGTGTTTCTGCCATTATCTCCTCTATTTTAGTCAATTGTTTTTCACTCCACTAAAAAAAGAAATTTACTTAATTCTAACATATGTGATTAAGGTTTTTCTCCTTTATTAAGAAAGGGAATTTAGTTTTCTAATTATTTTGGCACTTAGGTTTACCGAACACAATCATGTACGTGACTCACTAACAGTTCACCCCATCATTGGTATTAGTATCATACTTGGAACTGCATTTACTTTCATACGAATTTTAAGTTACTTTACAGCTATAACTAAAAATACAATTTGAAAATAAGCAACCTTCATCTGCAGAGTGAATAAAGTTTTGTGTTTAGGTAATTTTTTTTTAACTGGCACTGCTAAGGTGAGTATAAGCTAAAGTTACATTCTAGAAGGATACGATTATTTGTACCATTTTTAAGAGCATAAGAATGGCCCTAATGGGTTAGACGAAGGTCCATCTAGCCCAGTATCCTGTCTTCCAGTATGATATCATTACTGGAAACCAAAATAATCTGTAGCAGCAAAAACTGTCACAAAACTTAATATTTGCACTTTCTCCCCTGAGTATGGTGCAACCAAGAGAAGGAGCTACAGATGCATGTTCCTACGGTTTCTGACTTTCTCCAATGACACAAGAATGCTTCCTACAGCTCACTATATAGTCTCATCCCCTGCTGTGTGTTCAGTGACCTGCTGGGATTTGGGACATTGAGAATGTGACTACCACACAGTGTGACTGACATTAAAGCAATTCTGGACAAGGCAAAAACACAACCCTGCATTGGCCGGGAATCGAACCCGGGTCAACTGCTTGGAAGGCAGCTATGCTCACCCCTATACCACCAATGCAACTGCAGAAAGCTGCTGTCCCAGGTACCAGTAAAATGATTCATTCCTGCACAGCTGATGAGCAGGATGGGTGGACAGGCAGCAAGATGTCAGTTCTGAGCAGAGACAGGTTCCCACAGTGACTGAAAGATGGGGAGAGGTGTGCTACATCCCAAGGTGAGGTGTTGTAGTAGTAGGATTTTATGTTGGTATTCTGTATAATTTAAAATAAAGCATAAAAATAATAATGTAGCATGTATTAAATGTATTGGTGTATGATTTAATCATATCCTGCCAGCCACCCTTTTTGAATAGCAGAAAGGAATGGCCTAATGGGCCATTTGGTAAAGATACATCAGCGGGAATCTGTGTCTGGGCTGATTTCAAGTCAGTAATAGACCTTTTAAAGTCACCACTTTGCTGTAGGTTTAGCATTTTAAAATAAGTAAAAGAATGCAATGATTGTTTTCCCTTTGCATTGCAATTTGATGTTCCTGTTCAAAATGTTCTGTGTAAATCAGTTCTGTTTTGAGTGTGAATGAGGAATGTGTGTTGAGAGATAAGCGTGAAGGCCGTCGCTGAACCAGATGTACGAGGGAGGAACCAGAGACAGACGCAAGGGCACCAGGAGGCTACAACACACCCCTGTTGAGATGTCAGAGGAGGGCAGATTGACAACTCTAAAGATGAGACAGGCACCTATCAATGGGGACAAGATAGCGGTGATCAAAACCAGCATGGGATAACTCCCTGAAAGACTTGATAAAAGAACAAAATAAAGAACGAAAAGTTCAATTTAAAAAAACAAGCACTTGTCAAACAACAATTAATTACAGCATGATGGTGCAAAACTCATTGGCCCCAATGAAGGAAAATCACTATATAAACAAGGTGCCTTGCCATGAAACTTTGGATTCATTCTGCCAAGACTTCCTTGGAGCATCGTGTCGTGACCGACAGAACCCAACTCCTCCCTACCTGTGATCAACCTACCTGGCCACTAGATTGATCCCAACTCTGGACTGGTAACTATAACATTGACTGGTGGGACAGTGTGGGGAGGGAGAGGGGGGGTGTAATTAAATGCATATGCTGATTGTTGGATCTTCAATAAACACGGCATATTGCCTTTTCCCCTGAAAAAGATCCCATGTGCTTCTTATAAGCATAACATTGTCACCAACCCCACCCCTCCCCTCCCCTCAGAGAAGGGAAACAAAGATAAATTACTAGAATGACAAATCTTAGCGGAGACACCTCCTTTTAAAGTAAATGTTTGTGTTCATTTCCGCTATGTACAGCAGGGTTTGATGTTGCTCATTCCAGTCCTCGGGCTCTGTGGCAATAAGGGATGATTCAGGCTGAGGGAAATGCCTGTGTCCACATTGCTGCTGAAGTTTGGTTTGTGGTATTATTACGGGAACACAAAAGAATCTTGTAGCAGCAAAAAATGTCACTAAACTTTATATTTGCACTTTTGGTTGCACCATCCCATGCCTGACAAGGTGCAACCAAAGACAAGGAGCTACAGATGCATGTTCATCTGGTTTCTGACTTTCTCTAATGACACAAGGATGACTCCTGCAGCTCACTACATAGTCCCATCCCCTGCATCCCCCGCTGTGTGTTCAGTGACCTGCTGGGATCTGGGACATGAATTTTCTCATTCCACTGACAATGTGATTATCACACAATGGGACTGACATTAAACCAATTCCAGAGAAGGAAAAAACACACCCCTGCATTGGCCGGGAATCGAACCCGGGTCAACTGCTTGGAAGGCAGCTATGCTCACCACTATACCACCAATGCATCTCGCAAAATAGTTTTCTCCTAGGTGTCACATGTACTAGCAAAATGACTCATTCCTGCAAATTTAATGAGTAGGCTAGATGGACAGGCAGCAACCTTTCAGTTCTGAGCAGACAGGTTCCCACAGTGACTGAAAGATGGGGAGGCGGCACCACTCCCATCCCTCACCTGGGAGAAGGGACATGGTAATGGAGATAAATTACCATAATGACAAATCTTACCTGAGAAGGAAGGAGACAGCGCCTTTTAAAGAAAATGTTTGTGTTCGTTCCTGCTACCTACAGAGGGGTTTGTTGCTGATTCCAGCCCTGGGGCTCTGCTGGGAAAGGGGACGATTCAGGCTGTCACTGAGCTGAAGAAGAGAGATGATTTTTAACAGGGACGGCCACCTCACCTCCATGACATGTGTTCATCCATCACTTGCTAATGGGTGTGTGGTACATGAAGGCAGCTCCCGCTCCTGGGTCTCTCCTGAGGAAATAAAGTTTCTGTGCAAAATAACAAAACTTTTCTCCGAAGGGAGGAAAGGAAATGGCCACACGATGACGCAAGGGCACAGGTTTCAAAAAAGTCGCCATGTTAGTCTGTATCAGCAAGAACGAGGAATCCTTGTGGCACCTCAGAGACTAAGAAATGTATTTGGGCATAAGTTTTCGTGGTGGGTTCTGGAAGTGGGTTTTAGCCCACGAAAGCTTATGCCCAAATACATTTGTTAGTCTCTAAGGTACCACAAGGACTCCTTTTCTTTTTGTGAATACAGACTAACACGGTTGCTACTCTGAAATCTGACAAGTGATTGATCTCCCCTCTCCTGGATTCCAAGAGCTGTTTGGTTTCACCCTTGGTAACCTACAAGGCGGACACAGTTCTATAGATGGTGACACTGGGACTGAAGGATTTGATCATATTATTAAAAAGATTAGTTGGAACCTGAGCTCTCTGTTCTGACAGGCTGGTGTCCCCAGTTCAGTTCCAAAAGGCCCCCAGGATCCCGCACGCCCCAGCGGGAGTGAAAGGAGAAACCCACAGCTCTGCCCTTAGCTCCAGGCTGACTTATCAGGGGTGGGGGGAATTGACTTCTTTGCTGCTGAGAAGGGAGCCAGGCCAGTTCTCTGGGGGCCAGTGTTCCCAGCCTGAGCCAGAGACTTCCCTGCCTCCTGGGGCCTGCAGGCTTAGACTGGTGCTGGGGACACCCTGCTGCTCACTGAGCCAACCCTCAAGAAAGGCAGCGGTTTTGCTCCCTACTTCAGCCTTGTCTGAGCAGCGCTCTGGGGAATTCCTGAAAATAAAGACTCAGCATGGCCAACTCTCAGGAGTTTGCCATGAGTTTCAGGAGAATGATTGTTTTCCGTAAAGCCCCAGCTCCTGGAGTCACCTGGCTCTGTGATGATTTCAGCCTTCAGTCTCCAAGAAAAAGTAAGTTTCGAGCCCCTCTGGCTGTGGAGAAAGCTACCAAACAGGACCCCAGGGCTTGCTAACAGCTCAGCAAGCAGAAGGCAAATAAAAAGACCCCCCAAAGCGATTATTTTTATGTCATCTCATGATTTTAAAGCCAATCTCGTGAGTTTTGAACGTTTGGGGTTGGCCACACTGCAGACTGATTACTGAAAACCTTCCCTTCCCCCTCCCCCCCCCGATCCAATGCACCCAGACTTTCCTAAAGCATCTACTCCTTCTTCTGTC
This sequence comes from Dermochelys coriacea, assembly GCF_009764565.3. Lineage (NCBI taxonomy): Eukaryota > Metazoa > Chordata > Testudines > Dermochelyidae > Dermochelys > Dermochelys coriacea. Next base: position 6,413,213 of record NC_050095.1, on the reverse strand, counting down.
GGACACTTGCCTGCAGCTGGGAATCCCAGTTTCTGGAAGTGCTTTTCCACAGCCAGTGAGTCCCCACAAGAGCTGAGTCTCCTCACAGGGCTATTCCGGGGGCCCTGCCCCACCCCAGGCCAGATGGGGCAGTGACCTCACAACACCCCTTTGTGACTACCAGGGACCCTGTAGGGGTGGCAGCTCCATGCTTGGCTCTGCAGTGCCCTAAAAGCCCATAACCCAGCCCCTCCCCGTCACAGAGACCCACCATAGCCCTCCCCTCATAATCCCTCCCCCTCACACTGACACCCCCATGGACCCTACCCCTCCCAGAGACACCTCAGAACCCTTCCCCTCGCCCCTCCCCTCAAAGAGATGGCCCATAGCCCTCCCTCTCACAGCCCCTCCCCTCACACTGACACCCCCATGGATCCTCCCCCTCACAGCCCCTCCCTTCACAGTCATACCCTCATGGACCTTGCCCCCAACAGCCCCTGCTCCTCACAGAGAAATCCCATAGCCTCACACAGCTCCTCCCCCTCGCAGAGACAGCCCATAGCTCTCCCCCTCACAGCATCACCCCATAACTGTCTCCTCACAGCCCCTCCCTTCACAATGACACCCCCATAGCCCTCCCCTCCACAGCCCCACCCCCTCACAGAGTCACCAGTGCGGCGGCCCCGGGGCTGGCAGACCCACGCAGGGGCGGAGAGCGGGGCTAGTTCCCGTCCACACGGAGCGCTGCTGCAGCCCGGGGTGGAGTTGCAGGGCTCTGCCCAGGAAGGGGCTGGAGCAGCCGGTGCTGGCAGGAACCAGCCAGGGCGGAAGCAGGGAAAACAAAGAACAGAAACACGGGGGCAGCTCCCGGGCTGTGCAATGCAAGGCGCTGCTCCCGCGGGGGTCTGTGCTGGGGGGAGCCATTAACCCCTCCCTGCCCAGCCGGGGCGGGGGAACTTTCTCCAGCTGGGATCAGCCCCTGAGCCAGAGACTGCAGGTGAGTGAGAGGGACCTGGGGGAAATGCTGGTGACAGGCAGGGAAGTGTCTCTCTTTGCAAAGAGCTGGGGGACGGAGGGAGGGGGGGTCTTCAGACCTCACAGCCCCCGGGGTCCAGCTCCGGTCAGGAGCAAAACGGAGGGAGGTGGCAGGAAGGGAAGGGATGCAAAATAAGCCGGAGGTGGTGGAGGAACCAGCGCTGCTGATTGGAGAGGGAAGGTGCGGGAGGGGACCCCTTTTATTGGACCAGCTTCTTTTGGGGGCGAGAGACAAGCTGGACACAGAGCTGGGCTTCAGGCCTGTGTGTTCCTAGGCAAGCCCTCCGCTCCCTGATTTAATGTGGAGATAAAATCCCTTCAGATCCGGGGGGGCTTTTTCTCTCCTATTCAGGGATAGGCAACGTGTCCGCACAGGGACGCAAGTGTCCGCGGTACAAATGTTGAGGCTCGTAGGGGGGCACCCACACGCGGCTTCCCCGCAAGTGGCTCTCCATCCCTGAGACCTCTGTGACATTGGGGGGCCCCACATCTGCCCAGCCACTGCCAGCAGTGGGGGACCCCTGCAGCATCCCAGTCGCCATAGGTGCTGGGGGGACCTCTCCCAGCCTGCAGGGTGGTGGCCCCCCACCCCAGCTCCCAGCCCCGCAGGGTGGTGGGTCCCCTCAGCTCCCAGCCATTGCAGGTGGGGGGGACAGGACAGGTCACAGCTTCAGTGAATTTTTGTTAATTGCTCGTGACCTGGTCATGACGTTTACTAAAAATATTCATGACAAAATCGTAGCCTAAATAATGGTACTAACGCTTCCCTGTCTTTCCTGGCAATACCTCGCCTGATGCATCCTATGACTGCATTCGCCATTTTCCTGCCTGCCTCACATTGGTGGCTCACAGTCACCCTGTGATCAACCCGTACAATCAGGTCTTTTTCATCCTCTGTTGCTTCCATCTGATACGTCCCCGGCTTGTAACAAAAAGATCTTGTTGTTAGTCCCTACGTGCATGACCTTGCACTTTTCACTATTAAATTTCATCTCATTTCCAATTTTCAAGGTCATCCAGGTCTTCTTGCATGATATTCCAGTCCTCCTCTGTACTGGCAATCCCTCCCAGCTTTGTGTCACCCGCAAGTTCTGTTAACGCACTCCCCCTTTTTGTGCCAAGGTCATAGGCTCTGACTCCTGTGGATGCTCCGGGGCTGGCCAGCCCCACCCCCATCAGCTGGGGCAGGAAGAGGCAGGCGAGGTGGGGCCTTGTGGGAAGGGGTGCAGTGCGGGTGGGGCCTCGGCATGGAATGGAGCAAGAGTCGAGCACCCGGCCGGAAACTCAGAAAGTTGGCACTTCTGGCCAAGGTCATTAATAAAACTGTTAAATAAGATTGGTCCCAAGATTGATCCCTGAGGAACTCCACCAGTAACCTCCCTCCAGCCTGACAACTCACCGTTCACTATGACCCCTTGTAATCTCCCCTTTAAGCAGGTCCTTATCCACCTTTCAATGCTCATATTAATCCACATCTCCAATTCAATGAATACTTTCCCATGTGGAACTGCAGCAAACGCCTTCTGATATCCAGGTAGATAAGTTCAACTGCATTTCCTTTGTCTAAAAAATCAGTTATCTTCTCCAAGAAGGAGATCAGTTTGGTCTGGCATGATCTATCTTTCGTAAAACCATGTTGTATTTTATCCCAGTTACCATTTACCATGTTGTATTTTATCCCACTTACCGCTTACTCTATGTCCTTATCCACTTTCTCTCTCAAAGTTTGTTCCAAGGCTTTGCATACAATTGAGGTCAAACTCACAGGTGTGAAGTGTCCTGGTTCACTTTCCCTCCCCCTCACCCCTTTCTTAAAAATAGGGACTATGTTAGCAATTCTCCGGTCATAGGGTACAACCCTCAAGTTTACAGTCCTGGTGAGAAGGGTTGGATCTGTTCTGTGATAAAGTGACCAAGCATTTTCCCAGCATAGAATCATAGAAATGTAGGACTAGCATGAACCTCGAGAGGTCATCTAGTCCAGCCCTGAGGCAGGATCAAGGAAACCTAGACCATCCCTGCATGCGTGTGTCCAACCTGCTCTTAAAAACCTCCAATGGTGAGGATTTCACGGCCTCCCTTGGTAACCTATTCCAGTACTGAAGCAGCCTTTTTTGCAACAGTCATGTTCAACTTGGATTTAATTTGTGATCCACCATAACTCCCAGAGCCTTTTCAGCCTCGTCAGTTGTTCCCCATTATGTAATTGTGCATTTGTAGCAGTTTCCACTTCTCTTTACTGAATTGCATCATGTTGATTTTAGACCAGTTCTCCAATGTGTCAGCATCGTTTTGAATTCTAATCCTGTCTCCTAAAGAACTTCCAACCCCTCCGAGCTTGGTGTTAGCCCCAGTTTTTATAAACATCCAGTCCATTGTCCAGGTCATTCATGAAAATTTTGAATGGTACCAGACCCAGCACTGACCCAAGTGGAGCCCCACTAAATTTGGCCTCCTGGTTTGACAGTGAACCATCAATAATTACTCTGTGAGTATGGTCTTCCAACAAATGGTGCACCCACCTGAACATAAGAATGGCCATACTGGGTCAGACCAATGGTCCATCTAGCCCAGTATCCTGTCTTCCGACAGTGGCCAGTGCCAGGTGCCCCAGAGGGAATGAACAGAACAGGGAATCATCCAGGGATCCATCCCCTGTCGCTCATTCCTAGCCTCTGGTAAACAGAGGCTAGGGACACTATCCCTGTCCATCCTGGCTAATAGCCATCGATGGACCTATCCTCCATGAATTTATTTAGTTCTTTTTTGAACCCTGTTATGGTCTTGATCTTCACAACATCCTCTGGCAAGGAGTTCCACAGGTTGACTGTGCATTGTGTGAAGAAATACTTCTTATCTTATCTATCTTATCGTAATTTCATTCTAGACCACATTTTCCTAGTATACTTTTTAGAATGTCATGTGGGACTCTATCAAAAGACTTTACTAAAATCAAGATATATCACATCTGCAGCATTCCTCTCATCCATGAGCTCAATCACCCTGTCAGAGAAAGAAAAATGGTTGCTTTGGCATGATTTGTTTTTGACAAATACATGCTGATTATAGAAAAGGAGTACTTGTGAGTCTCTAAGGTGCCACAAGTACTCCTTTTCTTTTTGTGGATACAGACTAACATGGCTGCTACTCTGAAACCTGTCATTATGCTGATTATAGTTTGTCATTTGATTATCATTTAAGTGCTTACAAATTGATTTGTTCCAGTATCATTCCAGGTATTGAAGTAAGGCTTGATAGTCTTTATTTCTCCACAGCCTCTTTCTTCCCCTTTTTGAAGATAGATACATAGGTCCTTTGGTACCTCACCTGTCCTCCATAAGTTCTTGAAGATAATTGCTAATGATTTTGAGATTGCTTCAGCTAGTTCCTTAAATACCCTAGGATGAATTTCCTCAGGCCCTGCTGACTTGAAATGCATCTAACTTCCCTAAATATTTTTAAATCAGTTCTTTCTCTATTCTGGGTTCTCTTCCCTCTCCCTCATTGTTTATAATTGTTTTAAGTATCTGGTTAAAATTCATCTTTTTAGTGAAGGTTAAACAATTGGCGTTGAACACCTCAGTCTTCTTGATGCCATCTATTATTCACTCTCCTTCCCTACTAAGTAGAGGACCTGAACTTTCTTTCACTGTTCTCTTGCTCTGAGAACCCTTATCTTATTGCCTTTTATGTCCCTTTCTAGTGGTATGTCTACACACAAACTGTTAGAGGATGTTGTGAAGCCCAAGACTATAACAGGGTTCAAAAAAGAACTAAATAAATTCATGGAGGATAGGTCCATCGATGGCTATTAGCCAGGATGGACAGGGATAGTGTCCCTAGCCTCTGTTTGCCAGAGGCTGGGAATGAGCGACAGGGGATGGATCCCTGGATGATTCCCTGTTCTGTTCATTCCCTCTGGGGCACCTGGCACTGGCCACTGGCCACTGTCGGAAGACAGGATACTGGGCTAGATGGACCATTGGTCTTACCCAGTCTGGCGGTTCTTATGTTCTTAAGTTATGGTGACACTGCTACATCCTGACAGCAGCACTGCTATAATGTTTCAGTGAAGACACTATCTATGATGAGGGGAGGGATTCTTCCATTGGCATAGGCACTGAATCTGTGGGTGCTCGGGGCACCCATGAAAAAAAATTAACGGGTGCTTAGCACCCACTGGCAGTCCCACTGCCTCCCACCTGCCAGCAGCCCCGCCAATCAGCTCTTCCCCCTCTCTCCCAGCATCTCTCACCTACCTCAGATCAGCTGTTCTGCTGCATGCAGGAGACCCTGGGAGGGAGGAGGGAGAGCGGGGCATGGGGTATGCTCGGGGGAAGGAGTGGAATTGGGTGGGGAAGAGGCGGGGTGGGGACAGGAAGATGCAGGGCAGGGGTGGGGGTTTGGGGGAAGGGGTGGGGTGAGGTCAGGGCCTGAGGCTGAGTGGGGTTGAGCACTCCTGGTGAAAGCTGGAAGCTGGCACCTGTGGGCATTGGTTCTCCACCTCCCTGAGAGGGTAGCTAGGTCGATGGGGAAAATTCTGGGTGTAAGTCTTTCTGATTTTGTCCCTGCCTGCTTCTGCTATTCATTTCATCATGGATCTACATAAGCGTCTCACTATTCTGCCTATCTTTCCTTTCTGGGCTGGGGGGATAGTTTGCTGTTGCTAGGGTTGCCAACTCTCCCAGTTTGGCTGGGAGCTTCCCAGCATTGGGTTTTATCTCCCAGAGTCTACTGAAGCCAATGTGGGACATTTTAAGCTGATAAAAGTCCAGCAGGGCTAAGGCAGGCTCCCTACCTGCCCTGGTTCCACGCCACTTCCGGAAGCGGCCAGCGTGTCCAGCAGCAGCTCCTAGGAGGAGGCACGGCCAGGGGGTCTCTGTGTGCTGACCCCGCTCCGAGTGCCGACTCCGCAGCTCCCATTGGCTGGGAATAGGGAACCCCGGCCAATGGGAGCTGTGGGGCCCGTGCTTGCAGGCAGGGGAAGTGCGCAGAGCTGCCTGTGAGCCTAAGAGCTGCTGCCGGACATGCTGCCACTTCCGGGAGCTGCCTGAGGTAAGTGCCGCAAGGCCAGAGCCTGCACTCTGAACCCCCTCCTACACCCCCACCCCCTACCCTAGCCCCCTTATGCACCCAAACTCCCTCCCAGAGCCCACACCCTGAACCACCTCCTGCATCCCAACCCACTGCCCCAGTCCTGAAACCCCTCCCACACCTAAACTCCCTCCCAGAGCCCACACCCCGAACCCCCTCCTGAACCCCAGCCCCCTGCCACAGGTTCAGCCCGGAGCTCTCTCCCACACTCCAAACCACCCCCCAGCCCAGAGCCCGCACCCCAATGCCCTGCCTCAGCCCAGTGAAAGTGAGTTAAGGGTGGGGAGAGAGCTAGCGACAGAGGGAGGGGGGTCTGGAGTGGTGGGGGCGGGGTCTCGGAAAAGGGGCAGGGTGTGGCCTTGGGGAAGGGGGCAGGGCAAGGATGTTTGGGTTTGTGTGATTAGACAATCAGCAACCCTAGTTGTTGCTCCTTGAATATTTTCTCTTTGAGGAACTGTCACCTCGCGTAAACACCTTTTTCCCTTCCATTTTCTACACATGGGGCCTTACCTACCAGATCTCTCTGTGCGTGAACTCTGCTTTTTGGAAGTCCATTGGCCTTATTCTCCTGCTTTCACTCAGGTCCTTTCCTTACAGTCATGACATCTACCATTTCATGATCACTTTCACCCAAATTGCCTTCCACCATCAGATTCCTACCTAGGGCCCTACCAAATTCACCATCCATTTTGGTCAATTTCACCGTCATAGGATTTTAAAAATTGTCAATTTCATGATTTCAGATATTTGAATCTGAAGTGTCACGGTGGTGTAACTGTCAGGGTCCTGACCCCAAAAGGGTTGGGGTGGGGGAAACCAATGTTATTGTGTGGGGTCATGGTATTGCCACCCTTACTTCTGCACTGCTGCTGACGGCGGCGCTGCCTTCAGAGCTGGGTGGCCTGAGAGCGGCAGCTGCTGGCCGGGAGCCCAGCTCTGAAGACTTCTGCCCTGCTGCGGGCAGCTGTAAGGATGGCGTGGGATGCTATTGCCTCCCTTCATTCTGCGCTGCTGTCTTCAGAACTGGGCCCTCTCTGGCTCAGCAGCTGCCACTCTCTGGCCGCCCAGCTCTGAAGGCAGCGCAGAAGTAAGGGTGGCAATACCGCAACCCCCCTAAAATAACCTTGTGACTCCCCACATTTGAGAAATGCTGATGAAATCTATATAGTATAGGGTAAAAGCTCACAAAAGCCCAGATTTCACGGGGAAGACCAGATTTCACGGTCTTGATGTGTTTTTCATGGCCATGAATTTGGTAGGCCCCTATTCATAACCAATTTCCCCTTGCTCGTCAGAATCCAGTCTAAAGTAGCTGTCCCCCTTGTTACTACTTCCATCTTCTGAAACAAATTTGTTGCCAGTATAGTCCACAGACTCATTGAACATTTTGTGTTTGTTCATATTACATTTCCCAACAGATGTTTGTGTAATTAATTCCCCCCTCCCCCATTTCTACGTGTGTTTTGGATATTTCTTTGTTTGTGTGGCAGAGTCTAGAACGTCTGTCTTCGGGGAAAGAACCTGGGGGGAATCGTGCTATGAAATCATAGAATCATAGAATATCAGGGTTGGAAGAGACCTCAGGAGGTATCTAGTCCAATGCCCTGCTCAAAGCAGGACCAATCCCCAACTAAATCATCCCAGCCAGGGCTTTGTCAAGCCGAGCCTTAACAACCTCTAAGGAAGGAGATTCCACCATCTCCCTAGGGACCCATTCCAGTGCTTCACCACCCTCCTAGTGAAATAGTGTTTCCTAATATCCAACCTAAACCTCCCCCACTTCAACCTGAGACCATTGCTCCTTCTTCTGTCATCTGCCACCGCTGAGAACAGCCGAGCTCCATCATCTTTGGAACCCCCCTTCAGGTAGTTGAAGGCTGCTATCAAAACCCCCCTCACTCTTCTCTTCTGCAAACTAAATAATCCCAGTTCCCTCAGCCCCTCTTCATAAATCATGTGTCCCAGCCCCCTAATCATTTTCATTGCCCTCCACTGGACTCTCTCCAATTTGTCCACATCCTTTCCGTAGTGGGGGGACCAAAACTGGACACAATACTCCAGGTGTGTCCTCACCAGTGCCGAATAGAGGGGAATAATCACTTCCCTTGATCTGCTGGCAACACTCCTACTAATGCAGCCCAATATGCTGTTGGCCTTCTTGGCAACAAGGGCACACTGCTGACTCATATCCAGCTTCTCGTCCACTGTAATCCCCAGGTCCTTTTCTGCAGAACTGCTGCTTAGCCAGTCGGTCTCCAGCCCGTAGCGGTGCATGGGATTCTTGCTTTCTAAATGCAGGACTCTGCACTTGTCCTTGTTGAACCTCATGAGAATGAACTAAATGAACTAAAGCCTGTTCTGAAATCTCTCCAGTTGCCCTTATTGCCCGGGCAGGCTGCAGAATAACATTCATGTTTTCTTTCAGTTCATCCCAGCCTCCTGTGGGACACAGAAGGGAAATGGCTGCCATGGAGCCAGTTCAGGTAGGGATTATGGGGGAGTTGCTGGTGGGTCCCTGCTGGAGGGAGAGGGGCAGCAACCAGCTAGGAGGTGGGAGCTTCTGAGGGGGGTTTGGTCCAGAGGTGGGAGAGAGAGAGAGGGGGACAGGGTGTGGCAAACCTTCTGGGACTTGGGGGTCTAGATTCTAGGGACAGACCCATGGGCATTGAGGGAAGAAATGGCACTATCGTGGAACAGGAAGCAAAGCTCCTGGGCAGGGCTAGGAACCTGTATAACAATCCCATGCTGGAGCATGACCCTGCAAGTCAGAAGTTGCTATGACATATGAAGGGGGCACTCAACAGTGCAGCCTGGGGGAGATGCCACACCCCGCCCCACATACATAGCCAGCTGTTGGTGTTGGGGGAAGTGTTTGGATTCCTATTGGGGGCTGTCCCTTCCCATGGCTGGGGGTCTCCATCTCCTGTATCAGCCTCTGACTAGTATGGGAGTGACGGATGTGAAGACCCCTGCCCTCTCTCTCTGCTGGGAGGGTTGAGGGTCTCTCTCTTTCTCCCCTCACCCCGCTGCCTCCTGGCTGCTCTGAGCAAGGTGAGGGTGAGTGTGATGGGTTCCCCCCTGGGGTGCCGCATGGACCTGAGGTACCACTGAGCTCCCCTGACCCACCAGCCTGGGCTCCCTTTTACACCGTACTGCTGAGCCACGCTGCAAAGCCCGCTCAAGGCTGAACTTTCATCAGCATACACACAGGTAAGGACGCAGCCAGGTGCAGTTACATGCAGGCAAGCTTTCTCCCCACCTCACCACGCCACCCTCACTTCTGTGCTGCTGCCTTCAGAGCTGGGCGGCCAGAGAGGGCCCAGTTCTGAGGGCAGCAGTGCAGAATGAAGGGAGGCAATAGCCTCCCACGCCGTCCTTACTTCTGCCCTGCTGCTGGCAGCTGGCTTCAGAGCTGGGCTCCCGGCCAGCAGCTGCCGCTCTCAGGCCACCCAGCTCTGAAGGCAGTGCCGCCGTCAGCAGCAGTGCAGAAGTAAGGGTGGCAATACCATGACCCCACACAATAACATTGGTTCCCCTCCCAACCCTTTTGGGGTCAGGACCCTGACAGTTACACCACTGTGACACTTCAGATTCAAATATCTGAAATCATGAAATTGACAATTTTTAAAATCCTATGACGGTGAAATTGACCAAAATGGATGGTGAATTTGGTAGGGCTTTGGTAGGTAGGAATCTGATGGTGGAAGGCAATTTGGGTGAAAGTGATCATGAAATGGTAGATGTCATGACTGTAAGGAAAGGACCTGAGTGAAAGCAGGAGAATAAGGCCAATGGACTTCCAAAAAGCAGAGTTCACGCACAGAGAGATCTGGTAAGTAAGGCCCCATGTGTAGAAAATGGAAGGGAAAAAGGTGTTTACGCGAGGTGACAGTTCCTCAAAGAGAAAATATTCAAGGAGCAACAGCTAGGGTTGCTGACTGTCTAATCACACAAACCCAAACACTCATGCCCCGCCCCTTTCCCCAAGGCCACGCCCTGCCCCTTTTCTGAAACCTCCCCCCCCCCCCCGGTCGCTCGCTCGCTCGCTCTCCAACGCCCTTACTCAATTTCACCAGGCTGAGGCAGGGGATTGGAGTCCGAGCTGGGGGGTGGGGCCGAGGGGTTTGGAGTGTGGGAAAGGGCTCCGGGCTGAGCCTGGGACAGGGGCTTGCATAAAATGCATCATAATTATGATATAATTATATCATACTAATATCCCTATGAAGAATATGGGGTGCAGGGTTACAGTGGGATTCTGCTGCCTGCCTGTCTCCCTGAGCTTCCGTGTATTTGACCTTCCTCCCCGGTGAGTCTTGGGGTTGTCAGTGGGGCAGCAGATGCTGAGAGTTGGACTCTTGCTCTTTCAGGGGCCGGTGACCTTTGAGGAGGTGGCCGTGTATTTCACCAGGGAAGAGTGGGCTCTGCTGGACCCCGCTCAGAGAGCCCTCTACAGAGACGTCATGCAGGAGACCTATGAGAATGTGACCTCGCTGGGTAAGGATTCCCGTCCCCTCAGTTCTTAGAAGGAGGAAATGAAGAGTTAAGTTTCACCCCACCCCCACAATGCAACCTTAACTCTGCCCTGTTTCAGCATCACCCCGACATGCCAGTGACACACACACAAGCGCTGTGCCCTGCCCTGCTCCAGAACACTCTGGGAACAGAGCCGAGGGGCAGAATAGCACAGAGTCTAACGTCTTCTCTTTGCTGAGGCAAAACTTGGATTCACATCTGGCATAAAGAACAGAAGCTGCCTGCATCTGGCCAACATTCAAACACCGAGCCACACAAACCATCTGAGACGTATAAAATGTTACCACCCCAGGACCCTTGGGCTGAGAATTCCTTCTGTGACATCACCTTCAGTAACCCTTCACTAAGCCTGGAGAGCACTAGCATGTATGTGATGATCCCTGTGGCAGGAACTCATCCTTGAGCACCCTCACTATCACAACCTACAACACTGACCACTGAAATGGGGAAGACTCAGTCCCTTAGGGTTCACATGCACCTCTTTGCATACCACAGTCACAGCTCTTCCAAGCTGCTCCAACTAATCCCTCCAGCATTCAGTTACAGCTACACCTGACCCAGTGCACACAGCTGGAGGGCATGCAGATAAATGCTGGTATTCCAGTTTGGGGAAAACACAAACCACAGCATGTTCTCTTAGTCCCTCCTGGCCTTAAAGTCTTTGAAACTATGATAGATACGAGGAAGGACTATCAGGCCACTAGTCTTACATCCTGCATAACACAGGCCATAGAAATTCATCCAGTTATTGCAGTACTGAGATGAATATCTTGTGTTGGACTAAATCATCTTCCCAAAAGGCATCCAGTCTTGATTTGAAGACTTCAATAAATGGAAAGTTGGCCACTTCTATTGGTATTTTGTTAGACTTTGCACCACCCTTCCAGATCTATTTCCAGTGGGTATTGCCAGCTCCAGAACTAGGGGGTGAGGACAAAATTAAAAGCGCTTTGTAGATGTGGTAGGTACATAAACTCTTCATTTCATTCCTTCATTTCCTAATTTTAAGTTTAGCCACCATCCATATGCTGGAAGGGCACGAGGCAGCACTGGGCCACTATAATTTTGCTTTAATGTCATTTGTGGGCATTTAATTTCCTTGGTTTTTAATGGACTTTTTTTGCTGTATAATTGTCTGTACACTCGAGCTTTGATGGCATCGCTATGTCCGGTAGGGATGTGATTTTTTTTTTTATTTTCACACAACTAACTGACCAGAGCAATGTTTGGCAAAACTTTTCAGTAGTGAACAGGCCAAACTCTACATGTGACTATTAGAACAGTTCAGAATATTGCTCTTAGCTCAGAAATGTTTGGTATCAGGGCAAAGCTTCCAAGAATGCAGGATGCAAGAAAAATCAGCAACACGCACTGTGTGAAAGTTAGCAGTGGTAGGATTCAAGTCCAGTGGCCACAGCATGTCCTCCTGAGGCAACCAATTACTGTGAGAGCAGACTGCTGGGAACCCTCTCCTTACCCGCAAAAAATTAGGGCAACCCGCCTATACCCTATCGAGGGCTCAAGGCATGACCCGGTCAATGTAGGTACTCCCACCCTTTCCCTACTGAGGACTCGGGGTATAAAGCACCTACCTTTACCCATGGGGCTCAGGGAAAACCTGGTCAATTTAAGTACCCATGAGCTTTGGGTCTCTACAGGTCTGCAGAATCTTAGACAATTATGCTCTAAACGTCTATTTATTAGCAACACACAGAGAATCAATACCCTCAGAGTGCTGCCTGGAACTGGGGTACAGCTGAGCCCTCTGTCACACCAAACTAGGTTCCCTCTTGCCCTGTAAGGTTGTGACAAACTGCAAAGCCCTCCAAGCTTGCACTTACACCAATATCCACAAGCAGGGACCACCTATGTTCACTGAATGCTCTGTCAACCACTGCACAAACCAACTACCAAGAGGCTCCAACCAAAATATACTCAGCTCCCGAGCCTAGGACCCGGAGCTATACTGTCCTGCTCTGGTCAAAAACCTGACCAGTGTGAATTTATTACCCAGTCCACCACTTCTACAAAGGAAAGTGGACGTGCACCGGCTCTTTTTCCTGAGCTGAGATTTTTCCCTTTGCACTTCAAACAACACACAGTGTTTTAGGTAAAATATACAATGGATTTATTAACTACAGAAAGATAGATTTTTAAGTGATTATAAGTGATAGCAAACAGATCAAAGTAGGTTACTTAGCAAAACACAAGCTAAGCCTAATAGACAACACAGGATTTGAATCAAACCATGTCTCACCCTGTTAGATAGTACAAGCAGTTCATCAAGCTTCCATACACAGGCTAGAAATCCCTTTAGCCTGAGACCAGCACTTTGTGTCCATTTATTCTTTTGCGTAGAGACTGTCCGGTTTGGTCAATGTACATGGCAGATATATCTCCTCATGTGCCAGCAATGCCCCTCTGCCATGTACATTGACCAAACCAGACAGTCTCTACGCAAAAGAATAAATGGACATAAATCTGACATCCTGAATTATAACATTCAAAAACCGGTAGGAGAGCACTTCAATCTCCCTGGACACTCAATAATAGACTAAAAAGTGGCAATTCTTCAAGAAAAAAATTTCAAAAACAGACTCCAACGAGAAACTGCAGAACTGGAATTAATTTGCAAACTGGACACCATCAAATTAGGCCTGAATAAAGACTGGGATTGGATGGGTCACTACAAAAACAAATTTCCCCCTGCTGATACTCACACCTTCTTGTTAACTGTTTGAAATGGGCCACCTTGATTACATTGGCCTCATTAGCACTACAAAGATGATTGCCACTCCTTCTTGTCAACTGTTGAGAATAGCCCACTTCCACCTTAATGGAATTGGCTCGTTTGCACTGACCCCCCTCTTGGTAAGGCAACTCCCATCTTTTCATATGCTGTGTATTTATACCTCTCTACTGTATTTTGCTCTCCATGCATCTGATGAAGTGGGTTTTAGCCCATGAAAGCTTATGCCCAAATAAATTTAGTCTCTAAGGTGCCACAAGGAGTCCTCATTGTTTTTGGAGATTAGTCAGGAGACCATTAGAACCATAATATGAGCCCCAGGCAGGTGCAAGAAGATGTTATAAGAGGGAAATGATTTTTTTGTAACCGGCTGCTTTGAGGGGGGCTGTCTCTCAGGAACCTCTTCATGCAATCAACCCCTTTTTTTGGACCAATAACCCTGCCCTTCACCCCCATGATGTTGGATATATCTCAAGACTATCGGAGTAATCATGTGAATTTTAGAGAAATTAAAATAGTTGACCTGTAAAGAGAAAGTAATACTGAACCTGAACAATATTGGTACTGGCACTCTGCTGTAATAACTTCCCAAAGGTGGGGAGGGTGTGACAGCCAGCTGGGACCATCTGCTGACAGGAGACCGTGTGAGGAGTCCTTGGGAGAAGGGGGAACAGGGGGAAGACGATGCGGAGCTGGTGCTTGTGGGGTGCAGCAAAGCGGGGAAGGCTGAGAGCAGTGGGAGGAAGGAAGAGGGAGGGAGGGAGTCAGGGACAGGTGCATCTGGGAACTGGCAATGGGGTAGGTTGGGCTGGGGAGCGGGAGACTGGGAATGAGGAAAAGGGGATGGAGGGCCCAGCAGTGGTGCTGTTGGTGGGGGAGGATGGCGTAGAAGATCTGGGTTACTGGGGAGTGGAGAACACGGGATTGTGAGGGGTTGCTTTAGGGAGCACGGAGGGTCTGGTGGGGTTGGGAATGGACAGATGCAGGAGGGCAGGGATTTGGGGCACGCCACTGAGGCTACTTTGCCAAACTCTCTAATGCCCTCTCCCTAGGCACAGCTCAGAACCCGCCCTCCATCCTCATCCTCTTTGGCCTGTCAGCCTCCTTTGACACCTCTGACCATTGAAATGTTGTTGTCTCTTGTCTCCTCCCGGTCCCTCCCCTACCTGTCTAAACTCTTCTTCAGTGTGCCCTTAGGAGTACACCCCTCCAACTTTTGGCAGGATCTACCAGGCTCTGTCTGTTGTCAGATATTGGCTGATTGTGTGTTCTGTCTGTGAGCCATCCCAGCTCTGTGCAATGAACTGCCCAATGGCCACAGACCCGGTTTGTAGCGAAGGTGTCCAGCCAGGTTTATTGTCAACGAAGCGCGGTATCAGTATCCTGCAGATTCTACCGGACCATTAATACATGTATCCCTGTAACAATGGACCAGCTCAGTGAATGGTGGGACTTTCTGTTCCTCCTTAGGCTAGACAGAGATACTCCCTTTGAGTTTTCATTTTATACATTAATACAAACAAGTTACCCATTGCCTCTCTGACGTGGTTAGCTACCACCCAGTACCTTGTACATGTTGGGTCAATCAAAGCATCTCTATCCATCACACTGTTATCCTGACCTTATCTGTAGGAGCGGTCACTCACTATCTTTGGGGAATGTGTTTGCTCCAGTGTCCTGTGCCTAGCACTGGTGTGAGTGTGAGTTTTTGCAATACCAGCCCTGTTCTCAGGGCCGTCCTTAGGATTTATGGGTCCCAATGCAGTATCATTAAACTGGTGCCCCTATGCCTGATGGCAACCCGGGCTTGCATGCGTATTTTAGGTGGGGGGGAGGGTCTTTTGAAGGATTTATTTAAAAAAACTATATGTCTGAAGATCCAAGCATTTAAGGCTAAAGATGAATACTCAGATTGTGCATCTAAAAATCTGTGCAAGGATTTTTTAGAGATGTGATTTTATAATCTTCACCAACACACTAATGAAAAAAAGAAAAGGAGGACTTGTGGCACCTTAGAGACTAACAAATTTATTTGAGCATAAGCTTTTGGGAGCTACAGCTCACTTCATCGGATGCATTCGGTGGAAAATACAGTGGGGAGATTTATATACACACACAGAGAACATGAAACAATGGGTTTTATCATACACACTGTAAGGAGAGGTTTCAGAGTAGCAGCCATGTTAGTCTGTATTCGCAAAAAGAAAAGGAGTACTTGTGGCACCTTAGAGACTAAGGTTTTTTTTTCCACCAAATGCATCCGACGAAGTGAGCTGTAGCTCACGAAAGCTTATGCTCTAATAAATTTGTTAGTCTCTAAGGTGCCACAAGTCCTCCTTTTCTTACTGTAAGGAGAGTGATCACTTAAGATGAGCTATTACCAGCAGGAAGGAGGGGGGAAGGAGGAAAACCTTTTGTGGTGATAATCAAGGTGGGCCATTTCCAGCAGTTAACAAGAATGTCTGAGGAACAGTGGGAGGTGGGGTGGAGGGAGAAATAACATGGGGAAATAGTTTTACTTTATGTAATGACCCATCCACTCCCAGTCTCTATTCAAGCCTAAGTTAATTGTATCCAGTTTGCAAATTAATTCCAATTCAGCAGTCTCTCATTGGAGTCTGTTTTTGAAGCTTTTTTCTTGAAGGATAGCCACTCTCAGGTCTGTAATCATGTGACTAATGAAATACTTTTAAAGCAAATTTTAAACTAAATTCCTGTAGACTAACATGTTCTGAGTAAATATTATAGTCATGTACAATTGTTTTGGTCAGTAAATTCAGAAACTGACAGTATATACCTGAAAAAAGAAAAGGAGTACTTGTGGCATCTTAGAGACTAACGCATTTATCTGAGCATAAGATTTTGTGAGCTACAGCGAATACATCCGATGAAGTGAGCTGTAGCTCACGAAAGCTTATGCTCAAATAAGTGTTAGTCTCTAAGATGCCACAAGTCCTCCTTTTCTTTTTTGCGAATACAGATGAACACGGCTGCTACTCTGAAACCTAGATCCCCTCTGGAGGAAGACTCACCAGGCTGCCGCAGCCAGCTGTGGTGGGTGCCTGCAGGGAGGGTCGGAACAGGGATAGGAAGAGGCAGATGGGTCACCAAGACCGAGGGGTGCCCCAAATTTTCAGGTGCCCTATGAAGCCGCGTATGCGGCATATGCCTCAGGACGGCCCTGCCTGTTCTTGCCAGGTTCTGTGATCTTGCAAGCAGGCAGAGCCTGATGTCTGTTCACAGCCTGACTTTTACTAACTTTGCTTTATATGAGCAGGGCTCGACCACTACTTTAGTTCGGGCCCTAGGCCTCTGATAGAGGGTCTTAGGGTCTTTTTCTACTACACTGTTCGTGGTCCCCTTCTGTTCTTCCTCTACACCTGATCTCTGGATAATCTCATCCACAAACACAAATACAACTGGTGACTCTCAGATCTACCTCTTTACTCCAGACCCGTCGCCTCCTGTCCAAACTAAAATCCCAGCCGGTCTCTCTAACCTCTCCTTTGGAATTTCTGTCCATCAGCTGAAACTCAACAGCTAAAATGGCTAAAACAGAGCCCTTAATAAATCCCCCCAGCCATCCCACCATCTCTTTTTTTCTCTTTCATTGTGGAAAGCATCACTATCCTGCCTGTCACTCAGGCCCATAACTTTGACACAAACCCCTCTCCATGTTCTCATGAAGTGGTGTGCCAAGTCTTCATTTATTCACTCTAATTTAAGGTTTCGTGCACCATTAATACATATTACCATTTTTAGAAGGTCTCTTTCTATAAGTCTATAATATATAACTAAACTATTGCTGTATGTAAGTAAATAAGTTTTTTAAAATGTTTAAGTAGCTTCATATAAAATTAAATTAAAATGTGGAGCCCCCCACGGATCGGTGGCCAGGACCCGGGCAGTGTGAGTGCCACTGAAATCAGCTCACGTGCCGCCTTTAGCACGTGTGCCATAGGTTGCCTACTTCTGCTCTACATCTTGGATTTTCTTTCTGCTGAATGTTCCTAAACTATGGCCTGTCCTACCCATCCACGGAGCTGAAATTCTTGTTCAGGGCACTCATCATCTCCTACCTCAGTTACTGCAACATCGTTTTCTCTGACCTTGACAAACGCAGTTTTGCCCTGCTCATATCCATTCAGAAGCAAACACCTACAAAGCTACTGCATATGTGACCTATGAGGAAAGGTTGAAAGAACTGGGCATGTTTAATCTTGAGAAAAGACCTGATAATGGTTCTCAACTATGTTAAAAACTGTTATAAATGGGGACAGTGATCAATTGTTCTCCACGTCCATTGGGTTAGGACAAGGAGTAATTAACTTGATCTGCAGCAAGGGATGTTTGAGTTGGCTAGTAGAAAAAACTTTCCAACTATAAGAGTCATTAAGTGCTGGAATAGGTTACCAAGAAAGGTTCATAGAATCATAGAATATTAGGGTTGGAAGAGACCTCAGGAGCTCATCTAGTCCAACCCCTGCTCAAAGCAGGACCAGTCCCCAACTAAATCATCCCAGCCAGGGCTTTGTCAAGCCGGGACTTAAAAATCTCTAAGGAAGGAGATTCCACCACCTCCCTAGGGAACCCATTCCAGTGCTTCACCACCCTCCTAGTGAAATAGTGTTTCCTAATATCCAACCTAGACGACGCCCGCTGCAACTTGAGACCATTGCTCCCTGTTCTGTCATCTGCCACCACTGAGAACAGTCTGGATCCATCCTCTTTGGAACCCCCTTTCAGGTAGTTGAAGGCTACTATCAAATCTCACTCTTCTCTTCTGCAGACTAAATAACCCAGTTCCCTCAGCCTCTCCTCGTAAATCATGTGCCCCAGCCCCCTAATCAGTTTCGTTGCCCTCTGCTGGACTCTCTCCAATTTGTCCACATCCCTTCTGTAGTGTGGGGCCCAAAACTGGACACAGTACTCCAGATGAGGCCTCACCAATGTCGAATAGAGGGGAACGATCACGTCCCTTGATCTGCTGGCAACAGTCCTATTAATACAGCCCAATATGCCATTGGCCTTCCTGGCAACAAGGGCACACTGCTGACTCGTATACAGCTTCTTGTCCACTGTAATCCCCAGGTCCTTTTCTGCAGAACTGCAGCTTAGCCAGTTGGTCCCCAGCCTGAAGCGGTGCATGGGATTCTTCCTTCCTAAGTGCAGGAAGAACTCAGGTTCTTGTTTCAGTCCCGCCACTTGAAAAATGTTTCCAGCTGGCTACCAGGAGACAAAAAGCCTTTGTGGAAGGATGCTTCCCCTGCTTTTTCCTCAGCTATCTGAGCTTCCTTTGTGTCCCTTCCTGCTTGATGACTCTGTTGACTGCTTAAATCTAAATGAAACACGGCACACATTCCTTTGCGTAGGAAAGACCAGTTTGCCAACCTCCGTTTGGGCAGGGCTGTGGCTTTTGGAACATGTGGTAATAACTTTCCTACGGGGAAATTTTACAACTTCACATATAATGTTGCCACACACCTTTTATCAGGACAATAACAACCAGCAAATTATGAGTTTTCAAATGATACTTCCCAAGGCGTACTTTGTGCAAAGATTTTTACAATAGTGTGTCAGGTGTGAATCCAGGAGTGTGTTAGGTAACAGCCTCCCTGCTAAGAGGGGGAAATCCATATCCTTCTTGCTCTTGGTTTGCTCTGTGTCAGTGTCTGGGCAATTGGATCTGCCAGTGTATTCTTAAAAGCTCCATTGATATGGAACCTAAGGAACAGACAACTCGGCAACACCCATGTCTATGTCTCTTCACCTGCCCTGAGAGCAAACAGCCCTTTTCTAACCACTAGGGAGCAATGCAGCACATAGGGGAAAATGAGGCCAAAGCAGGATTCATAAAAATATTACAAAAAATCCCCACTTTGTCACAGCCCCATTAAACTAAGCCAATATCCCAGTGTTCATCAATATTACAGAACTGCACCATCTCATTAAGGGGGTCTAGAGAAATGGGACTACATGGAAGTGGGAGGGGATGGGACATAGGAAAGGGGAGCTTTGGGGGATCCGGAGTGGTGGGGTAATCTCAGTGAGTTTACATACTATCCCTGCTGAGGCCCTATTAATTTGGAGCCAGCACTCCATCCGTATTACATTCCACTTTCACTTGGTTGTTCGGATTTTCCCCAAATATTATTATTTTCACTCCTCTTCTCTCTCCGTGACTCAGCGCCTGCCCCCGTCCCCACCACATGCAAACACCTCTCCCCCACCCACTGTGACCCCAGCCACCATCTCTGAGTCCTTATGTTCCTCCCAGCCACTACACAACCCCTTCCCTGGCACAAGTGTGTGTGTGTGTCCCTGGCGACATCATAGGTTGGTAGTGAGATTTCTTGAGACACAGAGAGTCCCTTCCCATCTGCAGCAGCCACAAACTCTCTTCCCAGCAGGCTCCTTTGATCTTTGAGTCCATCCCTCCTGAAGTCACCTGGCCTGATTCTTATTTTTCACATTCTCCTTTTCTAGAGGAATTAGAGTCTGTTGGTCCTAAATTCCTCAGCCTTCCCTGCACTAGGGGATGTTCATAACCCCCCCACCCGCATTACACTTGACTTGCTAGATTCCCTAATGCCTCCACATGTGCTCTCTTGACATCTACTGCTCCTGACAGCCTGCATTCATTGTCATCCCTGCTCCCTCCTATTCCTCCAGACCATGCTCACCAGTCCCGGCTTCCCTATCTCTCTCCTTCTCTCTGGGCCTCTAAGGTCAGCAAGAAGCATTTGCAGGGGACCTTCCATTCTGGCCGGAGCCTTTGCTTTCCGGGACATGGAGTTACCATCTCTGTGTTCTAGGAGCCCCTTTGATGATGAGTGTCTGCCTGTGTGTTCCTGACAGAGGTGGAGGTAGTTAAATCCCCCATAAAAAGTGTGTCCTGCACCTCTGACCATAGGCGCTGACTCTATTCAGCGGTGTGCAGAAGGCGCTGGGCGGGAGGGGGAGGAGCAGGGACAGGAAGAGGCGGGGAGGGGATGGGAAGGGCTTGGGGAAGGGATGGAGTGGGGGTCAAGCACCCCCTGGGAGCATGGGACATTGGTACCTCTGAGCATCTGGGGGACTGCCCTGGACTTTACTGCTTTAAAATGGACTGGGATTAAAATAATGAAACCTTTTTTGTTCTGTTTTTGGTGACAAATGAATTCACCTGATCTTCCTGAGCAGGATTTCCAGTATCCGGACCTGATGTGAGCTCCCAGCTGGAACGAGGGGAAGAGCCATTGGTCCCAGAACTCCAGGACTCAGAGGAAAGAGAGATCCTGAGATGCACCTACACTGGTGAGTAATCATTAAACAAACTCAAAAACTGTCAGTGCCTGAAGGAAACAGCTGGGATTCCCTACAAAGACCTTGTGAGCCCTCCGGGTTCAGCAAGTGTCATATGTTCACAGCCAATACCACTCATGGCTTCCTACCCATCCTGACTGACACCTGGCAATAGCTCCTTCCCTGACCTCCCTTCTCCCATGAGTTTTTGGGTGAGATGTGGAGGCAGAATTGATTGTCTCCTGACTCCCTATGGGAGAGAGTTTGGGGAAATTCAGATCCTGATTTTTTCTGTCTCTCCAGCACAGACTTTGGTTTGCTCTCTCTTTTCCGTTCCTGTTTCTGAGGTTTCCCTCTCTCTCCCAGCAGGTGATGGGATGGTGAATGGGAGTGTGGAGCAGAATTCTAAAGAGGAAGATACTGAACAAGTGGAACTGCGCAGGATATTATCACGAAAATCCAAAGGGAATGTGCCCAGGAGTTGTGAGCAAGGTTATGAGCATCAGCAGAGGCCAGAGCATCAGGGAAACCAGACAGAGGAAAAAGTGGATAAATCCATTAATTGTTGGGAAACTCACAAAGATGTCAAGAGAACCACAGCCCGGCAGAAGATCCTCAAAGGAGAGAGAAGAAACACAGGCACGGAGTGTGGGGAAAACTTCAGTAGAGGCTCAGACCTTATTAACCATGAGAGAATTCACACAGGAGAAAGACCCTATGAATGCTGTGAGTGTGGGAAACGCTTTGCTCAGAGTTCAGCTCTTATGATACATCAGAGAATCCACACAGGGGAGAGACCCTACGGATGCTGTGAGTGCGGGAAAAACTTCACTAACAGCTCAGCCCTTATTACGCATCAGAGAATCCACACAGGGGAAAGACCGTATGAATGCAGTGAGTGTGGGAAAAGCTTCACTCAGAGCTCAAACCTTACTATACACGAGAGAATTCACAGGGGAGAGAGACCCTATGAATGCTGTGAATGTGGGAAAAACTTTCCTCGGAGCTCAGCCCTTATAAGACATCAAAGAATCCATGCGGGGGAGAGACCATACGAATGCAGTGAATGTGGGAAAAGCTTCACTGAAAGCTCAGACCTTCTTATACATCAGAGAGTCCACACAGGAGAAAGACCCTATAAATGCAGTGAGTGTGGAAAAAGCTTCACTAAGAGATCAGTACTTGTTACTCATCAGAGGATTCACACAGGGGAGAGACCCTACGAATGCGCTGAGTGCGGGAAAAGCTTCACTCAGAGCTCAGCGCTTATTGCACATCGGAGAATCCACAGAGGGGAGAGACCTTATGAATGCAGTGAGTGCGGGAAAAGCTTCACTGACAGCTCAGCCCTGATTCAACATCAGAGAATCCACAGCGGAGAGAGACCCTATGAATGCCGTGAGTGCGGGAAAAACTTTGCACGAAACTCAGCACTGATTACGCATCAGAGGATCCACACAGGTGAGAGACCCTATGAATGCCATGAGTGCAGGAAAAGCTTCCCTCAGAGCTCAGCCCTCACTTATCATCAGAGAATCTGCCAGGGCAATAAGCATAATTAAGACCTTGCCTATGGCTCTCGAAAGATTTTTTTTTTTTTTGTTTCTTTAATACTTTTGCTAATTCCCATATAGTCATCTTCAAGGCTGTTTGCACCATTTGCTTCACTGTGGTCCTGCAGGTCCCACAGGGGAGTTGCCAACTTCTGCTTTTTGCAGCTAGGCCTTCTTTTGGGTGAAGCCCAAGGTCCTTTCTACCAATGATGGGATTGTATGTCCTGCCTGTCAGGAATGTCCTTCAGACACAGATGGGGGAAATTGGGGTTATCTCAGTAGCTACATTGAGGTAAAATATTCATTTCCACTGTGATTTTCGAGGCGTTAGCTAGCTCAACTATTCTTGCAGGAAAGACTTGACCCATGTCTAGATGCCCAGGTTATAGGAAACATTTCCTCATGACATGACCTAACCTCTATCATTTTACTAATCTCAACAAACTTTAAGCATCACATTTATACTCCTCCCACTGCAAAGCAATGTTAAAGTCACCGAGTCCCCTCTTTGGGGATCAATCGTCTCGTTCCTAGTTGTTCTCACATTGCTCTGTGTTGGGATGAATAGCAGCTATGTTTGGTACCCTTATCCTCATTTAAAATATATGTAACTATAACAAGGAGCCTGGCAGGGGGAAAGTGTTAATTCAGCTTCTGTGATGCTGAAGGAGATGGGGTGAGTTGGGGGATTCCCTTTTTCCCCTTCATCCCATCAGAGTTGCTCTCTGTCCGAGCCATGTAGAATTTATCTTTTCCACCTTTACACTCTCCACCTCCCAAAGGGTTACTGTTCTCAGCTCACTTTTCCTGGGAGTCACTCTTTGATTTCCTTGATCCTAAATCAGACTCGTGAGAACTGGAGAGGAAAGTGTCCCAGACCCGGAAGAGGAATCTGAATGTATCCAAAACACAGATTGATCATAATGAGTTTAAATGCCGGTCTCCATCCTTTTGCAAAGCAGCTTCTGGGCTTTTTCCTGCTGAGTATGGATTGTTTGCAGATTAGAAATTTGGCTGTTCCCCCCCCCCCCCCCAGCCGCACACACACGCTATGATGATGCTAAAATTTTACTAAATAACATGACTCAACAATATGGAAAGAGTGCTGAACAAAGCACATTTGAACATATCAGAGAAGAACACTGTGAACCCATTGTCCTGATTGTGAGTCATCAGATATGATCTGCTCTGGAATTTTACTTTATATAAAACTGAAAGTGTCTTATTCCTCTCAGTGTTGTGGATTTTTCTCGCTTTCCTAAAGACCATTTGGTTACATAATGGGACACTAGTTTAGTTTTGTTTGAGGGAATGCAACTCAGATTTATTGGGGACTTTGAGACAAATGGCTATCTGGTAAAAATAGTCATTTATTTTATTCTTGTTTTTCCACCACCCCTCCATGATGACATGGAGGGAATTCTAATGCAGTTCGGTCAACACAGGAGAATACTCCAAGAATACTCCAATAGGACATGCTACCAAGGAAACATTTGTGTTTTTAATTCTCCACTATGAAATGCTGAACAACCCACTCCAAATTCTATAACTTACTGAAGTAATTGCATGCAGTCACAGTATTGTTCAGTTCATTAGGTCTATATTATCTCAGATGACCTGAGAAGAAAGTACCACCAGATGTGGTTTGGAGTTTTGTGATATGCTCATGCATTTGGTTCCCAAAGAAGTTATAAGCCAGGACCCACAGGAGGTTACTCCTGAAGATAGCTCCAGCTAATATTTTGATTGGTGAAATGTTGTCCCTAACTATGCAAATATGGAGGAAATAGAAGCAGTGTTTTTGTTGAACTAACCCTTTGTAGGTGCTGCAAAGGTGTATAAAATGAAATCCGTGTTGAACATGAGATAGCTGGAGAAAAATAACTATTTTTTTAACAGAAACTGCCTCATGTAGCTGACAGAGATTCTGATTCAGGTCTGTGTCTGGTTCCTAACAGAGAACTGTGCCACCAGAGAGATCGGCTCTGAGGCTCCTGTACAGTGAATGGGGAGAGATCAACGCCTAGACTCCTGAACCGTCAATGGGGAGAAATTGGCACCTTGGAATGGGATCCACAAAACCTGTCATGCTAGGATGCCCATGACCGGGAAATACTGAGCCCAACCCTCTGACAGAGAGCGGTGGATCTCTGCTTCTGATCCACAGACTGGGAACCAGCCGGCTTAGGTGCCTAAGTCATTTCTGCTGAGAATGAGGGAGGCACCTGCCTCATTCCACCCCCAGCATCCAGAGGAGAAGGCAGGCAGGCACCTACCATATCACGGTTAGCCTCGTGGGCAGAGAAATCAGTCCTAAACTTTTCCTGAGGGCAACCCAACTGAAGTTTGACTTTTTGGGGACCCACCATTATCCCTTCTCTCCTCTCCCCTCTCCTCCCCTGCTCCCCTGAACCACCCTGCTGGTCTCCCTTCCCTCCCCATCACCTCTCAAGCCGCCAGCTTCTTGCTTATCCCTTCTCTCCCCTTACAGTCGTCGCGGTTTACGGCCGCAAGGGAGCAGCAGATCATCTGGGTCTGGCCTCATGTATAGCACAGGCCACCGACATCACCCAGCACCGCACAGTAACCGTCAACCACAGGGATACCCCGGGAGCCTGAGCCATTCTGTGCCCCAGCCAGAGAACAGGAGGGACCCAGGTGCACCAGTGGCTGATGCCAGCAGGGAAATGCTGATGAGAGATATGCCCAGATAATCATAGCAAGTGACTCACATGCCATGCTGCAGAAGACGCTGGGGATGATAGCTTCCATGAAATGTCTGGTTGGCCTCGTGGGGGATGGGAGGCATCACAGCTACCATGAAATTAATGGCTGGGCTTGTCAGGATCATGGCTCCCACACATTGCCTGGCTGGGGAAACACAGCTCTCAAGAAACGCATGGCTGGACCGGTGGGAAGCAGGGCGCCCATAAAATGCCTGGCTGAATTTGTGGGGATTATGGATCCCACAAAAACGCCTGGCTGGGGTGGTGAGGATCAGGGCTCTTGTGACATCTGTGGCAGGGCTGTTGCAGATCCCCAGCTCGCACAAAGCCTGGCTTCAGTGGTGGGATAACAGTTCCCACAAAATGCCTGACTTGGCTCTTGGAAATCAGAGCTCCCACAAAGTACCTGGCTGGTCTGGTGGGGATCACGGCCCCCGCGAAAGGCCTGGCTTTGCTTGTGGGAATTCCAGCTCACAAAGAAATGACTTGCTGGGGTATCACGGCTCCCATGAAAAGCCGGGCTGGGCTGGTAGGGATCACTACTACTACGAAATTCCTGGATTGGCTGATGGGGATTAGGGCTCCCTCAAAGGGCCTGGCTGGGCCGGTGGAGCTTGTAAATGTGCAGTGCTCACTCAGACGATAACCCTGGTGCTCACCAGGCTAAAGGAACTGGACCTGCCAAACAGCAAACGTTTCAGGCTTCATGGGAATTATAAACTCCGTTGTAAGTCCCTTGATTGGTGAAATACAGAACTCAGAACAGCTGTGAACTCTATAGGCTAGGGGTGTGGGTCAGAGATTTCATCATCCAGTGCTGGACCAGTGATACCCTGGGGATGAGTATAATCAGTGGACTTGGAGAGCTATGTTAGGTCCACCCCGTTATACCCCATAGAACCTCCCAATAGGAGCAAGACCTGAACCCAGGGTAGCGTGGACCAGGCTATTTCAGTCAACACAACAGTCTAGTCCCTGCATTCCTTTCATTTGGCCAATGGCAAGGCTCAGCGGCCAAGATACTGAAGACGAGTTCATAAACAGGGGAGAATAAAGTGCAGTTCTATGTTTATTATCTTGCTGTGATTCCAGATTAAATGTACTCAGGTTAGAAACAAAGATAAAAAAAATTCATAAGTGTCAGGCTGGAAATCTCAGCCTAGGATCTGACATTTTAGACAATACTAGAATCATGCATGTCTTTCTCTTTTTTTTTTGGTTAAATATCAGATTTTAGCCTTCTAGGTCATTAAGGAAACATGATTTGAAAGGCTCAAAAAGTAGGAAAGAAATAGTATTACACCCCTCCCCTCCTCCCCCAATGTAGCATTTCTTAAATGATTCTTGATTTTTAAGGCATCCTCAGGACTTTTGAGGCCTGACTCCTAGTTACTGCGAGCTGGGAAGTGCAAAAATAATGTGTATTTTAGTTAATCACCACCTGGGCAGTCCCTGCTGTGAGAGACATGCCTCACCGGCTGTCAAGACCAGAAGTTGTGGGAGCGAGCAGAAGCCTGCCGGGCACCAAGCGATGGTACTCTGCCTTGCCCTTGTGACGATGGCTGCCTGAAATCTCCACCACTTACTGCTTTGCAAGCGGAGTCACTCTGGAATGCAACCCCGGCTGCTCCCAACCCTGCCCTCGGGAGCTACCGTAGCCCAGCAGGCATGAGGCATGCTTCAGCGAGGACCATTGCAACA
Source organism: Dermochelys coriacea (assembly GCF_009764565.3). Lineage (NCBI taxonomy): Eukaryota > Metazoa > Chordata > Testudines > Dermochelyidae > Dermochelys > Dermochelys coriacea. The sequence goes on along the minus strand of NC_050095.1, from coordinate 6,386,559 downwards.
GGAGGAGGAGTGGATCTACAACCTATCCTGAACTATACAAATATTTGTTTTGCAACTGTAAACCCATCAGGAGGGAGGCATCATTAAGTGTGACATACTGGTCTATCACCAGAGGTGTCATCTTCTCTCCATCAAAAGGCAGCCCATAGACACCAGACAAGCCTCAGTGGGCAAAAGATTTGTTGATTCTCCCCCCACAGCCAGGAAAAGGAGAGCTCACCCCATCAGCTTGAACTCTGGCGGAGGGGGGGGGAAGGGAATAAAAATCCTGGTTAGAAGAACAATTATGTCTACGCTGCTTCAACTCTGAGGTTGCAAAGAACCCAGCCAAGTCAGGCAGCCACGCCCAGGCTTCTGCCCCCAGCAAGCGCAGCTGGGACAGGAAATGGGCAGAGACGAGGAGAATTGTTTGTAATGTTTTATTGACAGTACGTAACTGGAAAGCTGGAGAGTAGAAGGCATAGGGGAAAGGAGATCCCCAGCCACTGAGAACAGTCCTCTTAATGGCACCACAGTAGCACAGACTTGCAAGAACTAACAGAGGGAATTACTGCGTGACAGTCTCACTTCCAGGAACATTTCATAAATCTCTGTCTCTCTCATGTTCTCTTTTCTTCTCGGTGTTTTCCTAGCCCTCACTTCCCATCCCTGTTTATTTTCCTGGGTCTCTCCGACTGGCCTCTCTCCTCCCTGACACAGATCATTGGCTTCTCCATTCTTTCCTGATTTTATCTCCTCCCCTCTTTCTGCTCCCTGGCTGGTTCCCCTGCCAGGCATATTTTCCTTTCACGCTTTTCATTTCTAATTTGCCACCATCTCTCCCAGGCTCGCCCTTTCTTCTTGTTTTATTTTAATTCACATTTTCCTCTCGCTTCTCCTAGTCCCTCTGGTTAAACCCGCCCTTTCCCTGCCAACCTCAGGAGTTTAAAAAAAAAAAAAAAAGAGACTGACCCAAAATGATGATTTTTTTTCTAAAAGATTATATAATGGTTTTGGTCTCTCTGCACCCCTGCCCATCCCATGTGTGTGTGTGTATGACAATTTCGCAGTGTGGCCAGCTGTCCCAGAGTGACGGGAGAAGGTGACTTTGGCCCCTGCAGGAGAGGTTCTGGCTGGGAGACCCCCTCCGTGAGATCTAATGACACAGATTTGCACAAGACACTCCCAGCTGCTGCAGAGCTTCTAGCTTCCCCCCCGCCAACCCTCCAAATACTAATGAATTAATCCTGTGTCCCTGCCCAGTCCCCACATCTTCCCAGGGGTGTGGGAACACTTTGTATGGGGGAGGGAGGGGTGGAAAGCCATTGAACAGAACAGTCAACCCTGTATATGATGGAAACCATTTCAAGCCAGGGGATGCTGCCGCACCCCCAGCCCCCCTAGTTCCAGCACCTATGTGTCTGTCTCTCAGGGCAGCTCCAGGGGTTCTCCCCGCTCCTCCAATCCCTGGTGCTGCAGGGAGGGAGGGGGCAGGAGCTTTCAGGGGTCATAGGGATGAAGTGCCGGGGGCTGGGTAGATGGGAGCCCTCCAGGGTCCCAGAGACTGGGATGATAGCTAGCTAGAGAAGCCCATGGTCAGAGTCATCCTGGACCACAGAGAATAGTGATAAAAGGGGCTACAGAAAACCTTGGGGCAATGCGAGTGGCTGCTCTACCTGCATCACTCCCTGCTTTCTGTGGTTTCAAAGTCCAGCGACTCCAGGGAGCCTGCAGGGTCGCAGAGACCACAGGGAGACAGCAGTCCTCCACAGGCATAGAGGCTAGGAAACCGGAGGCTAGGCTGGCTGGTTTTTGGGTCCCCCACGGGACACAGCCTGAGCCAGGCTCTCCATACCCAGAGCCAGGGACGGATTCTCTCCCCCAGGACGGAGCCCGGCGGGAAAGTGAAGATCAGGGCCTCGCTAACAGCATCAAAAAATGTCACCTGGCCCCATTCACAGTCCAGACAAACCCGGATCCTGCTGGGGACCCAGCCCAGGGGCAGGCGGGTGGCCGGGGAGGTGAGAGCCCGGAACTGACCCCACCAGCCCAGCTCCACCGCCCAGATCCCCTCCTCGGGGTCAAGGTTGATCCATCCCTTCCTCCTCACAGACTCTCTGGCCACCCCCACCGCCCAGTGTCCCCCCTCCTGCACCCTCACCTCCACCTCCCAGCAATGTCGCCCCGAGGTGAAGCCCTCGCAGCCCAGCACGCAGAGCTCAGAGTCGAATCTCTCCGGGCTGTCGGGCAGGGCCTGCCGGGTGCGTCCCCATCTCACGCTTTTCCCATCCGTGGAAAGGACGAGTTCGGGATGAGCCGTGTCTGGATCCAGGGTCACACTCACTGTGGGGGGAAGGGGGGGGAAGAGAGAGAGAACCAGAGCATTAGGGGCAGAGCCAGAGGCTACGGATTCTTCCTAAAAGTGTGGGGGAGGGGGAGGAAGAGGCCCCACCCCCTAAGTGGCCCCGCCCCCTCTGTGGCCCTGCCCCTCCTCTTCCGCCTAAGGCCCTGCCCCCCCCCCGGCCAAGCCAGAAGTTGGATCCATGACCTGGCCAAAAAGTTGCAGCCAGGTCATGATAAGAGCCACCCAGGGGGCTGTGGGGAGCCATGGGTCTCCATCTGCCCTGGGAGGGGGACCTGGGTGGGGGGGCTGCTCTCAGGCCCCCCCACTCCAGACAGGTGGAGAGCCCATGGCCCCCCACAGCTGCCCGGGCTGCTCTTCCCCAGGCCAGGCTCCAGCTTCCAGCCTGAGGAGGGGCCGGCCGGGAGCTGGGCCCTGGTGAAAAGCCAGGCCCATCCACTTTCAAAGGTGGGAGGGTCATGGCCCCTTGGACGCCCCCCTGTTCTGGCACCCCTGGGCAGAGCGCAGCCCAGGTGTGGGGGGGGGGCGGAGGAAGGAGGTTGGGACCATTTCTCACAGTCCCCAGCAGCCTTGTTCTGGCTGGGACAGTCCTGGATCCGGGGAGCTGCCTCTGTCCTGGGCCCTGAGGCTGAGCCCTGCCTGGAGGAAAGGCCGGATGTTGGAGAAGAGCCGTGGGGGAGACCCAGTCCGCTGCGGTAAAGGAGAGGGCTGGGGACAGAGCTCTGCTCGAGTGCTAGGCTGGGAGGAGCGTTTCTGTTCATCAGCATGGGCATGGCTGAGCACCCAGGCTGGTGTCAGGATTGCCTGTGTGTGACTTCAGCGTGGGGATCTCCTCACTGTGTTTCTATTCGGGGCTGTGTGTGACGGTCGGCATCGACTTGGTTGGTAACTTCAGCTACCCTCTCGTGAAGACGTTTTCGCTGGAGTTTTCTCATGACTGAAAGACAGTCTCCACCAGCAAACTCACCTTGTCTGTGTGCTCCTAGGGGTTCCCTTCTTTTTGTCTCCAGTTTAGGCAGCAGAATGTCTGGAGAGGGAAAGGAGAAAAGAGGGGGGATTTCAGACTGTCCTATTTATACCAGCATCCCCACTCTGAACTCACAGAACTATGCGTTAATCATGACAGAGAAACAGACACAGAGACACACTCAGGTATTTAATATAAATTAATCTGAAACCTTCTCTTCCCGCTCATAAGAATGGTCATTCTGGGTCAGACCGAAGCCCAGTGACCTGTCTTCTGACAGTGGCCAGTGCCAGGTGCCCCAGAGGGAATGAACAGAACAGGGAATCACCAAGTGATCCACCCCATCACCCATTCCCAGCTTCCGGCAAACAGAGGCTAGGGACGCCATCTCTGCCCATCCTGGCTAATAGCCACTGAGGGACCATTCAGGCAACTCCCATGCAATCAAGAGCCATGAAGCCTCAAGACCATCGCAGGACATACAATCTGCGAGAGAGAGAGATAGAGTTACTTTTCCCTCATCCGCCCCCGCCCCTTCAGACTCCAGCTGGTTTGTTTCATTCGCTTGCTGCCTTTTGTCAAAAGCTAGACCCAGATCATGCAAAGATTTTTGTCATAACAGGAACTTTACTCACTCGGGTCCCTTCGACACTAACGGGATGTTCAGAGCTTGCGAAATCCTGGCTCTAATTGTGAGCTGTTGGCTCTGTTTACTCAGCGTCTCTACAGAGAGCGGCACGACGGGGCCCTCGTCCACCATAGGCAGAAATATGAACAACAACAGAATCTTGGTGCCTGGGCCCCAGCTACCTCGTTCTCTGCTTTCCACTATTTATTACATTAAGTATTGGGAATTGATATAAGGGTCACTTCTTCTGCTCAAGTTTGGACATACCGAAACTGTGTGATTATGCTGACTTGCTTGGCTTTGGCCTACTTAGGAGTTTGCTTGACATAAGGAACTGTTGCTTTAAATTACCTTGCTATTAAGTGATGTGTTGATAAATTGCTATGTGGCCCAAAGATATGTTTTGACCACACAATGTGCTGAAAGACAACAGACCCCCAAAATGTACTGCCCAGGAGCAGTTAGCAAAGTCAAACAAACCCCTGTACAGAAAAGGGTCAAAGTGGCCTATGCATAATCAGTGATAATCAACCAATCAGAAAAGAGACCAACAACATGAAAATATCTTGGACAGCAAAAGCCTTGGCCTTAAAAAGTTCATGCATGTGTATTGTATGAGTTACATAATATATTTAATATTCATAACACTCAAAGGTGATTGGAAAAGAACTAATACATATATAATTTGCATGTGTATAATATGTTGGACATTGTAAGGGGTAGTCAGAGCATCATAGGAGAAATCCGCCTATGCCCCAGGAGATGGTAAATGGCCAGTACTTCTTTGTCATTTCTTATTTTAATAGTAGTTGTAATTGCAAGGCATGCTTTTGGGACACATAAAGGTTTGAATTCATAAAGCTGAGTGTTTGGTCCCCAAGTGTGTGGCATTCTCACCCAACAATTAAATAGATGCATCATCTAATTATGAACCAAGTGGCCAGAGCCATTCTTCTCCCACAGTCTCACAGGTTTATCACAATTTTCCCTCCTAGATACCTTTGAATTTCCTCAGAGTCTCCATTAGAGCATCAGTTTTCGGGGAGAAATCACTGAGTCTCACTTCCAGTTCAGGAGAAATCTCCACTGGCTGCTGGAACTTCCCCTTCTCACAACTGTACAAAAACAATTTCACATAGTTATATTTCATTTAGTGACTCATTATAAGTTCTTGCTAGCAAGTTGCTGCTGTAATGGGCCTGGAGTTAGAATTCCTCTCCTTCTCCCAGCTTCAGAGCAGGTGAATCACAGGCCAGGGCAGTGCAAACTTCTGCCCAGAGATCCCATTCATATTCTTCAACTCTGGCCTGGAGAGACCAGCTCTGGGGATAAAAGGGGAATTGAGTCTCCATAGCTAATTCACTCCTTGACCTCCAGGCTCTCAGGGACAGGAGGTTCCCATGTTAAGTGTTGTAAAAACCTGCTCAATAAAGACCGCAGAGATGTAATATCTCTAGGAAATACTTTTGGTCGATCTTTCCCACTGAATGGGTAATTCCAGAGTCTTCCATAAAAGGGTGAGAACTTCAGGATTTGTATCAAAAATGTGACCTTCCCCACATATTTGGCTGTAGAGCCCTGGAGAGATGTGGTGCTAATATCCTCTCCAAACTCTTCCCTAGCATTCTGAAATGTCAGGGGGTGTAAGGGAGAGCCATGTATCTGCTCAGGGTGCATCTAACATCCTCGAGGAGAGAGAGAGAGAATTTCAGCCCTACCTGACACACATTTCATATTCCTGAAAAGAGATATTGCAAATATAAAAGGAGTACTTGTGGCACCTTAGAGACTCTGAGAGCTCATTCTTAATCTTTCCCTGTTTGCTGTAGAGGATGTTGATCAGGTGGTTCCGCAGTTTCTTTGAGAGTGTGTGGCACAAGCTGTCAGCATAGTCTGTGTGGTATGTAGATTGTAATGGATTTTTTACCTTCAGTCCTTTTGGTATGATGTCCATCTGTTTGCATTTGGAGAGGAAGATGATGTCTGTCTGTATCTGTACGAGTTTTTTCATGAAGTTGACAGATTTCCACTCTATACGGCTAAATTCAGTGCCTTGCATAATGACAGTTTCAGAGTAGCAGCCGTGTTAGTCTGTATTCGCAGACTAACTCCTTTTCTTTTTGCGAATACAGACTAACACGGCTGCTACTCTGAAATTGCAAATATAGAATCATAGGACTGGAAGGGACCTCGAGAGGTCATCTAGGCCAGTCCCCTGCACTCACGGTAGGACTAAGTATTATCTAGACCATCCCCAACAGGTGTTTTCTAACCTGCTCTTAAAAATCTCCAATGATGGAGATTCCACAACCTCCCTAGGCAATTTATTCCAGTGCTTAATCACCCAGACAGTTAGGAAGTTTTTCCTAATGTCCAACCTAAACCGCCCTTGCTGCAATGTAAGCCCAGTGCTTCTTGTCCTATTCTCAGAGGTTAAGGAGAATAATTTACCTCCCTCCTCCTTGTAACAACCTTTTATGTGCTTGAAATCTGTTATCATGTCCCCTCTCAGTCTTCTCTTCTCCAGACTAAACAAACCCAGTTTTTTCATTCTTCCCTCATAGGTCATGTTTTCTAGACCTTTAATCATTTTTGTTGCTCTTCTCTGGACTTTCTCCAATTTGTCCATATCTTTCCTGAAATGTGGTGCCCAGAACTGGACACAATACTCCAGTTGAGACCTAATCAGTGCAGAGTAGAGCAGAAGAATTACTTCTCATGTCTTGCTTGCAACACTCCTGCTAATACATCCCAGAATGATATTTGCTTTTTTTGCAATAGTGTTACACTGTTGACTCATATTTAGCTTGTGATCCACTACGACCCCCAGATCCCTTTCCGCAGTACTCCTTCCTAAGCAGTCATTGCTCATTTTGTATGTGTGCAACTGATTGTTCCGTCCTAAATGGAGTACTTAGCATTTGTCCTTATTGAATTTCATCCTATTTACTTCAGACCATTTCTACAGTTTGTCCAGATCATTTTGTATTTTAATCCTCTCCTCCAAAGCACTTGCAACCCCTTCCAGCTTGGTATCATCTGCAAACTTTATAAGTGTACTCTCTATGCCATTATCTAAATAATTGATGAAGATATTGAACAGAACCGGACCCAGAACTGATCCCTGCGGGACCCCACTCATTATGCCCTTCCAGCATGACTGTGAACCGCTGATAACTACTCTCTGGGAACGGTTTTCCAATCAGTTATGCACCCACCTTATAGTAGCACCAGTTAGGTTGTGTTTCACTAGTTTGTGTATGAGAAGGTCAAGCGAGACAGGATCAAAAGCCTTACTAAAGTCAAGATATACCACATCTACTGCTTTCCCCCTATACACAAGGCTTGTTACCCTGTCAAAGAAAGCTATTAGGTTGGTATGACAGGATGAACTCACCCCACACTCGTCGGGGAAGGGTTAACCCCTCACTGTGGGCTGGGCATACTCCAGATGTAGCACTAGTATAAAAGGAAGCAGCCCAACTCAGTCTGGGCTGGCCACCAAGGAGGAAGGATGCTCATTGCTGGTTCCAGCCCAAGAGCAACTGAAACTCCTGACCATGAAAGACGGAGACCCAGACTGATGCCCAAGTGCCTGTGGATGTCCGAGAGGAATCAAAATCACCAGGAAACACATGCACCGAAAAGCCCAGAGATCCTGACAACACCTCAACTACAGCTCCAAAAGATAAGGTAGGAAATGGTCTGGTGGGAGACTAGCTATAGTCCAGTAGGAAGTGTTTCAGTGGGAGCCTCGCTGACTCAGTGGCGGGACACCCCGTCACTGTTAGGGCACTGGGCCAGGCCCCCCTAGCCTATCCGTCACCCTTCCCGCAAGTGGGGACCCATCGACTCTCGCCAGTAGGCCTTACTGCCCTGCGACTGAGGCCAACTTCATTGACTCTGGCCGGGCTGCCCCATGAATCAGGGTCAATCCCGTTGACTCTGGCCGCTAGGCCTCACTCCCCTGCACACCAGGGTTACCCTGTTGATTTTAGTCCTTAGGCCTCACCACCTTGAGGGAAAGGACCACTTGAGGGATAGGGTGAACTCACCCCGCATTGGACAGGGACACCCTCCCTGCCACATGTGATAGAGAATGTGAGCAATGATCACTGAGAGGCCTGCATTAAGAAGCCCAGGAAGAGAGAAGATGTGTTTTCCCCCTTACGGATACTTGTACTTCGCCACTCGGGAAATATTAGGCCTCGAGGTGGAGTCAGATAAAGACATTAAGCTGACTGTCTAGGTTGTCCTTATTTCCCTTATAGCTTGGCATTAGATTTGCCCTTTTCCAGTCCTCTGGAATCTCTCCCATCTTTGACTTTTCCAAGACTTTGGCTCAGATACCTCTTCAGTCAGCTCATTGAGTATTGTTGGATGTATTTCATCGGGCCCTAGTGACTTGAAGACGTCTAACTTGTCTAAGTAATTTTTAATTTGTTCTTTCCCTGTTTTAGCCTCTAATCCTACCTCATTTTCACTGGCATTCACTATGTTAGACATCCAATTGTTACTAATCTTTTTGGTAAAAACTGAAACAAAAAAGTAATTTAGCACTTCTGCCTTTTCCACATTTTCTGTTATTGTTTCCCTCCCATCTCATTGAATAGTGGGCCTACCCTGTCCTTGGTCTTCCTCTTGCTTCTAATGTATTTGCAGAATGTTTTCTTGTTACTCTTTATGTCTCTAGCTAGTTTAATCTTGTTTTGTGCCTTGCCTTTCTAATTTTGTCCCTACATACTTGTGTTTGTTGTTTATATTCATCTTTTGTAATTTGAACTAGTTTGCACTTTTTGTAGGACTCTTTTTAAGAGTAAATTAGTATTAGTAAACTCAATGGTTGGGTCATTACAAAACCTAAACTTAATTTCCCCAACACTAATTTCTCCCTACTATTACTCACACCTTCTTGTCAACTGTCTGTAATGGGCCACTCTCTTACCACTTCAAAAGTTATTTTTCCTCCCTTGGTATCCTGCTGTTAATTGATTTAACTTGTTAGACTGACCTCACACTTGGTAAAGCAACCCCCCATCCTTTCATGTATTTATACCTGCTCCTTTATTTTCACTCCATGCATCTAATGAAGTGGGCTCTAGCCCACAAAAGCTTATGCCCAAATAAATGTGTTAGTCTCTAAGGTGCCACAAGGACTCCTTGTCGTCTTTATTGCTCTTTTTTCCCCTCTACCGTTCTTTAGAATCATGAACTCGACCATTTCATGATCACTTTCACCCAAGCTGCCTTCCACTTTCAAATTCTCAACCAGTTCCTCCCTATTTGTCAAAATAAAATCTAGAACAGCCTCTCCCCTAGTAGCTTTCTCCACCTTCTGAAATAATTTTTTTTTGCCAATACATTCCAAGGACTTATTGGATCATCTGTGCCCTCCTGTGTTGTTTTCCCAACAGACGTCTGTGTAGTTGAAGTCCCCCATCACCACCAAGTCTTGGGCTTTGGATGATTTTGTTAGTTATTTAAAAAGAGCCTCGTCCACCTCCTCTTCCTGGTTAGGTGGTCTGCAGTAGACCCCTACCATGACATCACCCTTGTTTTTTACCCCTTTTATCTTTAGCCAGAAACCTTCACAGGTCTATCTCCTAGTTCCATCTCAACCTCAGTCCAAGTGTATACGTCTTTGATATATAAGGCAAAACCTCCTTTTTTCCCTGCCTGTCCTTCCTGAGCAAGCTGTACCCTTCTGCACCAATATTCCAGTCACGTGTATTATCCCACCAGGTCTCTGTGATGCCAACTATGTCATAGTTGTGTTTATTTACTAGCATTTCTAGTTCTGCTTATTCCCCATACTTCCTGCATTCGTGTACAGACATCTAAGATACTAATTTGATTTCCCCCCATGTTCTCTCTCGTCTCTCCTATGTCCCTGCTAGAACAGCCCCGGCTCCCCCCAGATACTTCCCTTCTATCTCACTGATCAACTCACTGAGTTTGTGAAGATACGGAACAAAAATATCCCCAATCTCCAGTCTAGCTTTTCCAGCAGCAGTCACTCTTATTCCTCCAGGAACTTAAATTCAGACAATTTTCTGCCCCTCCTTTTCTATCTGTTTTTGTAAAACAGTAGGAAAAGAGCTAATCCGGAACATGAAGGCAGCCTGGGGTTTTTTCAGGGAGTTACAGCCTGTGTAGGAGGGAGAACTTCTTTGCAAACCCTGAGATTTCTGACACTCAACTCTACCCTGTGGTTACTTGGGAGAGGATCCTGTCCCACCTTTGTCCTTTACCCCCAATAGCTCTGACAAGGGATGTTTCCACATCGGACGTAGTTAGGATGTTGTGCTATCAGTGGCCTCTGGGAAGGGAGATCCAGAGCCACAGGACTCAGCATTACACTGACAGAGATGCCAGAGGGGGGAAAAACAGAATCAAATGATCCAACAATTCAAGAAATGACAAGCACAGTGAAAGCCACAAGGGCTAGAAAGCATCAGAGGGGTAGCCGTGTTAGTCTGGATCTGTAAAAGCGGCAAAGAGTCCTGTGGCACCTTATAGACTAACAGACGTATTGGAGCATGAGCTTTCGTGGATGAATACCCACTTCGTTGGATGCATGGAGTGGAAATTTCCAGAGGCAGGTATAAATATGCAAGCAAGGGCTAGAAATGAACTCATTCCCTGAAATGAAAGCTTAGATGCTGCATATGAGTCTAACACAGAAAATTTATGATGATGGAGAAACACAGACAAGCCGACATTCATCAAGGCCACAGAGGAATATGCCTACAAACAGAAATCTCCATAAGTCAATAACAGGCACCTACCAGACACACCTGACTCGTCCCTTCTGCAGTCACTTTAAATCCCAGGAACTTTTTTCCTGTCTTCCCTCAGTCTTCAGAGAGGCCTGAATTTCTTTCCCTGTAGGAACAGAGACGCTTTGGGAGGTTTCATGTTGAGAGGGGCATATAGGGAGAATGGTCTGAGCAGCAGTAGATGTGCTGATTTTGGGTTACACATGGGTGGGGTTTGCCCTGGTGCTGTCCAGAACACACTCAGTAGCAATGCCTTCTGGGTAGATACCCTAGAGTTCAATTTCTAAGTAAAGATCCTGGAAGCAGTGGATTCTGGGAGCTTTCAAAAGGCTGCATTGTGGGACTAACAGAACCACTTTAGCTGATCCTTGACCACTGTGCACAATAAAAAAGCTCAGACTGATGCAGGTCAGCACTGACCAGAGGCTAGTTTTGCTGCAACCAGGTCCAATCCTAGTGGTATTTGTGCCTGGGACCTTTATCAAGGAGTCTTTTCCTCCCACACTTCATCACTGCTCAGTGCTGCCAGGGCAGCAGAATGGCCTAGTGGTCAGTGCCCTAGGCTGAGGATTGAGAGAGACCTGGGTTCTAGTCCTAGCTCTTCCACTCACCTTCTGGGTGCCTTTGGAAAAGTGACTACTTTCTCTTCCCACCATTAGGCCATCACCTGCTCAGGGTAGGGATTGTCCCTCACTTTTGAGGTCAGATATCATCTGGGGTCTGAAGTGGCTGCTGAGATGGAAAAAATAATAAATACTGTGATACAAATCAGTAACAATAACAGCGTTTCAGGGGGTAGCCGTATTTAGTCTGTATCAGCAAAAAGAACAAGGAGTCCTTGTGGCACCTTAGACTAACAAATTTATTTGGGCATAAGCTTTTGTGGGCTAAAACCCACTTCATCAAATGCATGGAGTGGAAAATACAGTAGGTGGGTATATATACACAGTACCTGAAAAGATGGGAGTTGCCTTACCAAGTGGGGGGGCAACTCCCATCTTTTCATGTACTGTGTAAATAACAGCATTGTAACTCCCCCTTCTCCAGTCTGAAGGCAACACTCCCACATCTTCTGGCCTGCAGATCTCGTGACTTAAACCTCACTGATCCTCTAACAGCTTCTGTTCTGTAACCAGTTCCCATATTTCACTAGCGGGAGCTGGTTTTGAAAAGGAATCAGCTCCTCAGATAAGTTTCCCACTTCAGGTATCTTGAAAGATTTCATTTTTTGTCTTGCACGCCACACTGCCAGATTATTTACTTTTTATCACCTCTCCCATACAACAAAGACTTTACTGAGCTCAATGATGCAGATACTGCTGTGCCAGGTGAAATTACACTGTATTTAAAATCCAGACTTACAACTCATTGAACTTGACAGCAATTCCCTACTTTGTACACTCCCGGGCAGCCTTCACCATGGGAACCACCGTGTGAGCTCTGTGAGCCCAAGACAGACGGCAAACCAGACAGACAGAACTTTGATGCTCTTCACAGAACAGTTTCAGAGACTCCTGGTGTTTCCCACACACCCTCTCCCCACCTGATCCCTGTGTGGCCTGCAAACTCAGCCTTTTGATTACTTCTACAACAGCAGCCAGTTTGGCCTGAGCAGAGGTGCCGGAACAAGCGGGGGCTGGAAGCCAGGGCCAAATCACTTTTAAAAGCATCCAATCTCTGCTCCAGGACCCTAATGCCTTCAGCAGCAGCGACCCTCTCTGGCCTGGGCAGTGCCCCAGTGTTGAGCAGCAGGGCTCGGAGCAGCCCCTGTATGCCAGCTGCACCCCCTATATAGTCACTCCGCCAGAGGCTAGCTCCCGCTCCCACATGCACAGAGACAGCACTAGTGGGGATGAATGCCAGCGAGATCCTTTGGGGGCCAATCAGAGCCATGACTTGATTCCCCAAAAATTTGTCAGAAAAGCCCTCAACTTTAAGAAAAACTTTTCAGGGGGAGGGGCCATATTTTAAGAACCCCTTTGTCAAATGACCTCTAATGTGGTCATGGCCCCATCCCTTGCCCCCATGAGGCACAGCGGATTTCAAGGCAATCCGACTATCCGTGCAGATGTTCAAGCACTAAGAAATGTCGCCCTGTAAACAGGAGGGGCTTCTCAATTTTACCAACCCTGGAGCTGGCGCTCCCCTAGAACTTCCCAGCTCTCTGGCCGGCCTGAGGTTTCTCTGTGGCGCAGCCTGTCTGCACTGAGGGCAGGAGACGTGTGTATCCGACCCCTCCCAGCACTGGCTGATTCGGGCTAGGCAGAAATTGCACCCACCGTCTAGAGGGACAGGGTCTGTGAAATACACCAGACCCAGGGTGCAAGGAGCTTCACCCTGGAGACTTCTCCCCGGGTTCCCTGCACCTGGCTTTCCCGAGCTTGGCGATAGCCCCCGTCTGCAGCACCCACTGGGCGCTTCCCCCTCCTGACACTGACTCCTGCGGTTTGCTGAAATGCCGGGGGGGGGGTTCCTGGGAGAGTCTTTGGGGAAAATGTAGCAGCCTGGAGGGGTCAAAACTCCTGAGTCAGCCGCCAAAAATCAGCAAAATGATCCCTCAAATCAGGGACATTAACCACAAAAACATTTTTTAAAGATTCTGTTGTGGGTTTGGTGTCTTTTGATACCTGAACCCCCTCCCCCCGCCACCCCCAGTGGGTGGGTGAGAATTAGCAGCCCCTCACCCACATGTAGCGAGTAAAGTGATTTTTGTCTCTCTGCACAAGCTCTCGCCCCAACCCTCAAATCCATCCTCGCCCCCCCATCAGTCCTGCACCCGAGTCCTGCCCCTCCCGCATCGCCCACGCCAGACCCCCCACCCCAATCTGACTCTCCCAGCTTCACCTCTGCTCCTGGGGTTCTCCCCCTCCCCGCCCCAGGTCCGGGGGGGCTGCAGTGGGGTCCCCGGCTCCCCTCCCAGCCGGGTGCTGTGGGGCTGGGCTGGGCTGGGCTGGCTGCTCGCAGGAGCGATGACCGTGGAGAAAACAACTTCTCTCCTCCCGATTTGCTGCCACGGAGCAAGCTCAGTAGCAGCGGCTCCCCCCCCCCATCAGCTCCCTGCAATTTCCGGGGGCGGAGAGTTTGTGCAGGGGCCAAAGCGTGTCCCGAGGAGGGTAAAACAGGGGGCGGAGAGGGGCAAAGGGCAGGCTCCGGGACAGGGTGCAGGAGCTGGGGGTCAGAAAGGGGGAGGCACTGGGGAGGGACCCCCCAGGAGGGGGAGGGGAAGAGGGGGGTCAAAATTCCCACAAATGGGGTGAGGAGCTTTGGGGTCCTGGCTTGGGTCCATCCCAGCAGCACCCCCACCCAGCGCTGCCCCGGCCCCCACGCCTGCTAGGGTTGCCAGCCCTCCAGGTTTGTCCAGGAGTCTCCAGGAGTTAAGGTTTCAGAGTGGCAGCCGTGTTAGTCTGTATTCGCAAAAAGAAAAGGAGGACTTGAGCTGTAGCTCACGAAAGCTTATGCTCAAATAAATTTGTTAGTCTCTAAGGTGCCACAAGTCCTCCTTTTCTTTTTGCAGGAGTTAAGGATTCGTCTTTCATTAAAGATGGTGGAGTGTGATTCAATCTCTGGCTGTAGGAAGCAGAGGGCAATGCCATAGCTTCCCTCAGGCGATGGCAGGCCAAGGCCAGCTGGGATTTCTCTCTTCATTTATCCATCTGTAATGTCTGTTTTTCTCTGCAGCCTGTGTCTGTCACAGGGCTAGGAGTTATCGCCAGTCCAAATCCTCTCTCTGCAGAACAAGGTCTCGCTCTCTCTCCCTTTCACGGGTTATGGGGTTCTCACAACATAATTTTTGGCGGCCGCTCTTGCTGGTGGCTGCTCTGAGAATTTTTCTAAAATACATCATTAACTTTAGGAAAAACAAATAAATATGCACATATATACATGTCCATATCGCTGTAATTTATTTATGTAGGGTTTTTTTTTGCAGACTCAGTAATAACAATACTGTACAGTGGTCTCTATTCTTTACTGGACCAAAACAGAATAGAAACAAAATTAAGGTGGTTTGATTTTTATTTTTTTATTGCTAGTTAGTTAGTCTGCTCCTGTGAATATATTGGTTAATATCATGTTTCACAGGAGACTTGCTCAGCCCTGGCATGCTGGGGGACATGAGGAGGTGGGTAAGGAGGCAGGGTGATCAGGAGGAGGCAGTGGAGATGGAGGTGATGAGTCCAGGGATGGCGCCCAAAACCCTGTGGCTGAGGGATGGAGCCCACAGCGGGCATAGCCAGTTGTTGAGCAAGGCCACCGGTTGTCTGCTCCCACGGGGTCTGTGGCTCTGGAAGGGGGTAGCGACCAACCCCTGCAGGCAGCCCCTGCTTTGCCAACACCCCCAACCCCCAAACACAGGCCAGGAGGCTGTGGCTGCAAGAAGAGCCTCTGGTGGTCGCATTAAGAAATGCTGGGTTGGTTTCTGCTTTCAGAATCTGGAACAATGAGGCTAACTTCAGCGGCTTTACTTCCCGTTTACACCATAGTAAACGAGACCCTTTCTGTCCAGTGTGTGTGTGTAAATCTTTTCAGCAGTGAGGGACAGCATGCTGTCTCCAGGACTATCTAGCAGAGAGACCCGGGCATGTGGTATGCAAACTGCAGGGTTTGATTCCTGAGTCTGTTACTGTATATATTGAGAGCAAGCTGCTTACCTCACGAAAGCTTATGCTCAAATAAATTTGTTAGTCTCTAAGGTGCCACAAGTACTCCTTTCCTTTTTTGCGAATACAGACTAACACGGCTGCTACTCTGAAACCTGCTTACCTCAGTTTCCCCATCCTTAAAACACCCTGACCACTGGACCGGGGGGTATTCTGGACTATACAATGATTCTTGCTTGTTCTCTTACCCAATTAATATTTATTTAAACGCAATGGAATTACTTCTACAAGAGAGATTGAGAGAAACCCCAGCAAGGATCTCCTCTAGTGCAGTGGCTGATGCACATCCCCAAGGCTGGAGACTCCCTGTTCAAATCTTGTCTCTGTGCCAGTTAGAGGCCTGATTCTCAGGGAGGGGTAAATTAGCCTAGACCCAATGAAGCTCCCAGCCTCCATCACCCACTTGCCACATTTTCAAACAAGCACGTTCCTGCTTTCCCCCACAGGGCCCCTCGTGCTTGGGAGCAGCTTCCCAGAGATGCACAAAGCTCCCTCCTCATCCTCTTCTTCGCCCCAGGAAACTGGCCGGCAGAAAGGCTGATGGTGTTCTGAGATCCCAGCCTGTCCAGCTGAGAGGGTGCTGTCTCCTTGTCCCTTTACACTTCCCCCTCCGTCTGTCTGTCTGTCTCCAGCTCTGGTCGCTTGCCTTGCACTGGAAGCTGCCAGGTGCAAGGACATCTTTTCTTTCTGTGTTTGTACAGTGGGTCCCGGTCTGTAACTTGGACTCCTACCCGCTACGGTGACACAACTAGTAATGTAGTAAAGGCCCCTTTGCGCTGCCCGAGTGGCATCAGAGGCATTTGTGTAACTAAGAATAGGCCCACTCTTTCTTCTGGAGATA
This sequence comes from Dermochelys coriacea, assembly GCF_009764565.3. Taxonomy (NCBI): domain Eukaryota; kingdom Metazoa; phylum Chordata; order Testudines; family Dermochelyidae; genus Dermochelys; species Dermochelys coriacea. The sequence continues at coordinate 6,370,345 of NC_050095.1, read as the reverse complement.
CCACGGGGCAGTAGTAGGTAGGCACAAGGGCCCGTTGCCACTGAAAAGGTATCCATTAAACCGTGGCCATCCAGCCCCATGAAGCCTACCCGCTTTGGCAAGGAGAGTTACGTGAGCGAGCGGGAGTTTAAGGAGCCAGCCGCCAATGACGTAAAACCCAAGGACGTCTTATGGAGCGATCTTTATCCAGATTGCTCTGAACTCGGAGAAGAGTTTACACTGCACAGCTGGGATTTCCAACAGAACGGCAGGGAGGGAATTACAAGGGGATTTGGGTGCCTAATTCCCTTCAGCTCCTCAGAAAACCCCATCACAGAAACCCAGCAGCTGCCCCGCCGGCAGCCTCCGACAAAACTCAGCCTCCTACCCCCAAACTCCACTCCCCGCAGAAGTCACCCAGCCAGGGGCTCCGTGGCCCAAAGAATTAAGGGGGGCCCCGTGACGGGTCTGACCGCTGGGGTGCTGGTTCCAAGCCTGGGCAGCCCAGCTAGAGTCCTCCAGAGCCACCCAGCGCAGCGAGAAATGGGCCGGGGGACACCTGCTGCAAGAAGATTCTCTGGCCAGGCCCCAGCCGGCTCTTTATGGGCGCGCTGAGACATTGCCGGGGAAAGGAGGAGGTCCAGGGGCTCGGAGAGATGGGAGTCCTCCAAGGACACTGGGGTTCGGATCTTGGGGGTTAGAGAAGCCCATTTTAGCATTCCCAGGGGGAAACTCCCCATCTCCCCAGCCCCTTGTCTCAAGAACACAGTCTGAGCTGGGATCCCCGCACCCAGAAGAAAGGGTGGATCCTCTCCCCATTGTAAGAGGCCGGAGGGAAAGAGAATAACAGGAACTTCCAATCAGCATCCAAAAATGGCACCTGCCCCGCTTCCTAATCTAGAGAAACCCCTATCCTCTTTATGGTATCCCACGAGATCAACTGGGTGCCAGGGGAGGAGAAAAAATGGTACATTTTACAATGACCCTTAACCCCGTGCATCCCCATAGCCCAGATCCCCTCCTCAGGGCTAGGGCTGATCCGTCCCTTCCTCCTCACAGACTCTCTGGCCACCCCCACAGCCCAGTATTGCCCATTCCCCACCTCCACCTCCCAGTAACATCACCCCGAGGTGAACCCCTCGGAGCCCAGCACGCAGTGACGTGTGTCGAATCTCTCCGGCGTGTCAGGCAGGTCCAGTAACGCCTCTGCTCGTCTCACACTTTTCCCATCCTCAGACACGACGAGGATGGGATGGGCCGTGTCTGGATCCAGAGTCACGCTCACCGGAGGGGAGAGAAAAGCCGAGTGTTAGGGGCAGAGCCCAGCCCGGGGGGAGGCTGGGACCATTTCTCACACTCCCCAGCAGCCCTCTTCTGGCCGGGACACTCCTGGACCCTGGGGAGCTCCCGGGCACCTGACTGATTCCACCGTTTCATACCCAGACACAGAACAGTAGAGACATGGAGGAAAGAGACTGAATCTGCAGGTAGGGAGTGAGGAGGAGGCTGGTCACCGATTTAAACCCCCTCAGGATCCCCCTCCCCCACCTGGCCCTTCCTTCCTTGTCCTGGGAGAAGAGGGGAAGACATAGCATTGGGGAGGAGCCGCTCCAGAGCGGAGGGAGTAAGGTCAATATTCTGTGAGGCAGCCCCTTGCCCGGCCCGAGAGAAGTGAGCCGCATGGGAAAAAGCCCAGCCCAAGAGGAAGGGAGGATGCTGGAGAAGAACCCTCACTCCACTCCTTCCTCTTGATTTAATACACAACAGGCCTGTGAAAGCCTCCCAGAACCCCAGGGCAGAGTTAAGGGTGTCTGGATGCCGGAGAGTGAGAACAGTTCTGTTCCCTGTCGTGAGCATGCACCGAGCAACGAGGCTGGTGTCAGGACTGTTTGTCTTATGTCGGCTTGGGATCTCCTCAAGGCAGGATGTGTTGATTGTTAGACAGGGTGTGTTTGACTAGTTACTTTATCAACGTGTTCAGAAAGATGTTTCCGTGAGAATTTGCTCTTAATATCAAGAAAATCTCCACCCAGAATCTCACCCTTTCTGTGTGATCGGACTGGTTCTCCCCTTTTTGACTCCAGCTCAGATGGCAAAGTGTCCACGAGGGGGGAGGAGGATAAAAAAGAGGAGATTTCATGCTGTCGTCTTTGTAACCACATCCCCACTCTCAACTGACTTATCATCACGACAAATCCCGAAGGGCAGTGGTCGCCTTGCCGATTAAACTCCATTCACATCAATCCCTAGCTAAATCTTTAAAGTGGCCCAGCCGGATAGTCACCTTACGTCCATCCGTAGTGATCTTATCACACCATGTTAGTATCCAGGCCCGTTAGTCAGCCTGACATAACTGTGTTTTAATTAAAACAAACACACAGAGATCCTTAATAAAACTTAATCAGGGAATCAGATGGGCTGAGATAAGGTGTTTGGGGGCTGGTCAGTGACAATGTTTCTGATGATCAGTGTGTGTTTGAGTTGTGTGTTCAGGCTACTTTAACAAAGATGTTTTCATAGGGTGAATTTTCTCTTAATTTAAATATAACCACCACCTGAACCCTCACCCTTTGTATACGACAACAGCCTCTTCCAACAGTCCCTCTCCATTTCCGATGGCAGAGTGTCTGGAGGGAATAAAAGGATACTCGAGATGAGATTTCATTCCATCACATTTACAATGACATTGCCACTATTAGCTGACAGCATAATGTTTTTATTATTACAGAGAACACACACACACACCTTTCTAAAGAGGCCAGATACTAATTAATGGGAAGCCTTGCACTTGTATTTCCTCTTTCATTCAGGTCTCTCAAAGCTGCTGAACCAACAGCCACCAAACGTCACAACCAGCTTGAGAAATATTATTTGTAGAAGAGCATAAGACCAACCACATTGGGTCAGACCAATGGTCCAGCTAGCCCAGTATCCTGTCTTCTGACAGTGGCCCGTGTCAGATGCTTTTGGCTTCTGGAGATCTCGGGACACCCAGACCATGGGGTTGTATCCCTGACCATCTTGGCTCATAGCCACTGATGGATCTATCCTCCATGAAATTATCTAATTCTGTTTTGGACCCAGTTATACTTTTGGCCTTCACAAGAAGTAGCATGAGTTGACTGTTCATTGTGTGAAGAAATACTTCCTTTCATTTGTTTTCAATTTGCCGCCTATTTATTTCATTGGGTGACCCCCCCTCCCCTTTTTGTGTTATGTGAAGGGGTAAATAACACTTCCCTATTCACTTTCTCCACACCACGCAGGATTTCATAGACCTCTATCACATCCCCCTTAGTCGTCTCTTTTCTAAACTCCCCGGTCCCAGTTCTTTAAACCTGTGTGCATCCGATGAAGTGAGCTGTAGCTCACGAAAGCTTATGCTCTAATAAATTTGTTAGTCTCTAAGGTGCCACAAGTACTCCTTTTCTTTTTGTGTTCATACAGAAGCTGTTCCATAGCCCTCATCATGTCTGTTGCTCTTTTCTGTACCTTTTCCAATTCCAATATATCTTTTTGAGATGGGGTGACCAGAACTGCACGCAGTATTCCAGATGTGGGCATGCCATGGATTTATAGAGAGGCAATAGGATATTTTCTGTCTTGTTATCTATCCCTTTCCTAAGGATTCCCAACATTCTGTTCTCTTTTTTGATTGTCTCTGCACCTTGAGCAGATGTTTTCAGAGAACTATCCAGGATGACTCTAAGGCACTACGGACTGTACGCTGGCCCAGCTGTACCGCAGCAAGATCTCCCATGTAGCTGCTCTTTGCCAGTAGGAGAGCCTCTCCCGCTGACAGAGTGCTGTCCACACAGGCACTTATGTCGGTCAGGGGGGTGTTAGAGGGCTTATTTTTTTACCCTTTTACTTTTTTTGGTTCTTTTTGCATGAACAGAGAGCAACAATACATGAAGTCTGAAGGTGCAAACAATCTGATGTTTATTGGAATGAACTTTTAACAAGCTTAAATTTAACCGTTTTTTTTTTTTATAATTTTTGAATTATAACTTACTTTCTGATTCCCCCTAATTTATATAGCAAGATTTTTATCTATACCTTAAGCAGTTATTTTCCTGAAATGTATTTAACCAATCCGAACATACTGTAACATATTTTTAACCAATTAACTTACACCTAGCAAAATTAATTATACAGCAAACAGAAACAAACAACAATAGAAAAGTGGGGGCCATACAGATAAAACATACAGAAATGAGGGTTTTATAACCACAACTATTGAGAAGTGATTTTTTCCCCCCAGACAGGATGCTAATAAATTAAGTTTTCTTTAAACATCTTTCTCTGGAGGCGATATCCTGTCCTGACAGTGCCTTGTATCCTAACAGCCCAATAGCACCTGATTTCAATGTGACGAGGTTGGGATGTGAGGAGGTGACCGGTCACTTCCCAGCTTATGGCTGCCTCCGTTGCTTAGCCAGAGATCTCAGCCTAAGCACAGGGCCTCAGACTGTCACAGTAAGAGAAGGACCTTATACCGGCAGACAGTGATTTTGATTCTTTTATACCTCTAGAACTAGCTAAATGATAAACATACACCTAGATTCTTAAAATATAGGCCTTCACAGACAGGCCTGAATATCTATATCCTAACAGGGGAGTGGTTTTTTTCACATCCTTGACCGACAAAAGTGGTAACGTAGACACAGCCGAAGATCCCCCTGTAATCCCCAGGTCCTTTTCTGCAAAACTGCTGCTCAGCCAATCGGTCCCCAGCCTGTAGCGGTGCATGAGATTCTTTTACTTCTCACTATCTGATGAATTAGTTTTAAGAGAACCCTCCAGCAAAATCAGTGCCTTAGTAAGATGTAAAATTCTTTCTTATGCCTAAAATCTATGGAAACCTATTTTTTGATGTTGGTGAAATTTCATAAACCTGTCTATTGTGATGGACAGCACCCGAAGTAAATGAGTGTGCCCTTTTTCTAAAAGCAGTGAACATGGTTATGAACACACTAAACCGCTATGACTGATTATTTTAAAATAATGTCTTTGTTTCAGTGAGTTAAATAGGTAGTCATCTGGAACGATTACTTTTATGAAGGCTTAAGAGTACATTTAAAATATAAAATCAGCTGAGAAATACTGATAAAGAAAATGTAAAACAGAGAAGAGCTGCATCATGTATTCCATAATATTTAAGGTTGTATTCACCAGGACAGCTGACTCACCCTGACTATAAAGTTTTTGCAAATAAATGTCTGACAAACTTCAGGGCATATCAGGGAGAGGGGCCGGGGGTCTCTGCAAGGAACTGTGACTCTCCACCACCGTGAGGCGGGCTGGGCATCTTGATATCCTTTGCTGCCTTATCGTCCCCCCGACCCCCTCCCGCACTCCTGTCTTGCGTAAGGCCCCAAAAATCCTTAGGACGGCCCTGTTAGGCTCCAGCTGCTCTGGAGAGCTTAACCCTTTATGGAATAGAACATTTTTAATATTGTTTCTCCTAAGAGCAATGGGCGTCAGGCACGAGTGGGGGTGAAGAGCAGCCAGACCCTTCGGGGTCTGAGTGGAGCCATGACTTGAGTCCCCAAGTGCGCGCAAAAATCTGTCAGATAATCCCTCAACTTTAAGAAAAACTTTTCAGGGGGAGGGGCCATATTTTAAGAACCCCTTTGTCAAATGACCTCTAATGTGGTCATGGCCCCATCCCTTGCCCCCATGAGGCACAGCGGATTTCAAGGCAATCCGACTATCCGTGCAGATGTTCAAGCACTAAGAAATGTCGCCCTGTAAACAGGAGGGGCTTCTCAATTTTACCAACCCTGGAGCTGGCGCTCCCCTAGAACTTCCCAGCTCTCTGGCCGGCCTGAGGTTTCTCTGTGGCGCAGCCTGTCTGCACTGAGGGCAGGAGACGTGTGTATCCGACCCCTCCCAGCACTGGCTGATTCGGGCTAGGCAGAAATTGCACCCACCGTCTAGAGGGACAGGGTCTGTGAAATACACCAGACCCAGGGTGCAAGGAGCTTCACCCTGGAGACTTCTCCCCGGGTTCCCTGCACCTGGCTTTCCCGAGCTTGGCGATAGCCCCCGTCTGCAGCACCCACTGGGCGCTTCCCCCTCCTGACACTGACTCCTGCGGTTTGCTGAAATGCGGGGGGGGGGGGGGTCCTGGGAGAGTCTTTGGGGAAAATGTAGCAGCCTGGAGGGGTCAAAACTCCTGAGTCAGCCGCCAAAAATCAGCAAAATGATCCCTCAAACCATGTGGTTTTTAAAAAAGATTCTGTTGTGGGTTTGGTGCCTTTTGGTGTCTGAACCTCCCAGTGGGTAGGTGAGAATTAGCAGCTCCGCACCCACATGTAGCGAGTAAAGTGATTTTTGTTTCTCTGCACAAGCTCTCACCCCCCCCCCCCCGCCACATCTGCCCGGCCCCCTGCCCAGCCATTTATCTGGCCCCAACCCTCAAATCAATCCTCGCCCCCCACCCTCCCCATCAGATCTGGAGGTAGAACTGTGACCGCCCCCCCATCTGCCCCCCATCAGTCCCTCCTCCCACAAGCACCTCCCAGCCTCGCCTCGCCTCACCTCTGCTGCTCCGGCCGCTCCTGGGGTGCTCCCCCGGCTCGGGGGGCTGCAGTGGGGTCCCCGGCTCCCCTCCCAGCTGGGTGCTGTGGGGCCGGGCCGGACGGTCGCAGAAGGGCGGAGGAGGAAGCAGCTGAGCTGACCCACGTGGCATCAGACGCAATCCGGTTCCCCTCCGGATTGGCTCCTTCGCACGGACTCCCGGAGCAGGCTCAGTAGCTGATGCTGACGTCGCTGCTCCGGATCAGCTCCCTGCAATCCCCGGCGGGGGGGGAGAGTTTGTGCAGGGGCAAAGCGTGTCCCGAGGGGGGTAAAGCAGGGGGCGGAGCGGGGCAAAGGGCGGGCTCCGGGACGGGGTGCAGGAGCTGGGGGTCAGAAAGGGGGAGGCGCTGCGGGACAGTGGCACGGGGGGAACCCCCAGGAGGGGCGGGATCAAAGTTCCCACAAATGAGGTGAGGAGCCACCTGCCGTGGTCCCGAAAATAGGGCGTGGGTGGCTTTGTGGCAGCTGAAGAAGTGGGGGGGGGGTTACCCCCAAAAGCTCAGGCCCAACTAAATCTGTTTGTCTTTAAGGTGCCACCGGACTCCTGGTTGTTTTGGGGGCCCTGGCTCATGGGCATCCCGGCGATAGTGTGGCTGTGGGGTCCGGAGCCTTGTCTACACTAGGATCCTACAATGAGGCAGAGAAACCCCCCAGTCTCGGTGCCCTGTCTCACACTGCAGAGCTTACTGGGGAACCCCCGGTGTCCAGGGTCCCGTGCAGCACCCCAGAGAGCCCACAGCAACTCCTCATAGTAAACCCCAAGCGTTCATCACAGGGACATGCGGGTGAGGTCCCTGCAGGTGCTGGGGTGACCCCGCTAAGTGGGGCAGCAAATCCCAGGACTGCCCTCAACCAGGGCAGCTGGGAAATTGAAAAGGAAGGAAGATGAAGAATTCTTTTTAACGCTGCATTGACATATGTAGGAGTTAAAAGGAACTCTAATAACCACAGAGCATATGGAAAAGAGGGGGAAGGAGCTTCCAGGGGTCCTAGATGTGAGGGACCAGGGGGCTGGGCAGATGGGAGTTCTCCACCCTCATAGAGATGACCCAGGAGGAAAGCTGTGTAGATGGGAGTCCTCCAGCATCAGAGAAGAACCAGATTTCAGAGTAGCAGCTGTGTTAGTCTGTATTCGCAAAAAGAAAAGGAGGACTTGTGGCACCTTAGAGACTAACAAATTTATTTGAGCAGAAGCTTTCGTGAGCTACAGCTCACTGCATTGGATGCATTTGGTGGAAAATACAGTGGGGAGATTGATATACACACACAGAGAACATGAAACAATGGGTTTATCATACACACTGTAAGGAGAGTGATCACTTAAGATAAGTCATCACCAGCAGCAGGGGGGGAAGGAGGAAAACCTTTCATGGTGACAAGCAAGGTAGGCTATTTCCAGCAGTTAACAAGAACATCTGAGGAACCGGGGGGGGGGGGGGAGAAATAACATGGAGAAATAGAGAGGAACCAGGGGACTGTGCAGAGTGGAATCCTCCAAGCTCTCAGATCCTCAGCTGACTGTGGCTACAGATAGGGTGACCAGATAGCAAGTGTGAAAAATCCGGACAGGGGCTGGGGGGTAATAGGCCTTTATATAAGAAAAAGCCCCAATTACAGGGACTGTCCCTATAAAATCAGAACATCTGGTCACCCTAGCTGGAGAGGCCAATTTTGTCATTCCTGCTGGCTGTGTTCTGCACTCTTGTAAGGGCTGTAATTTGGGGAAAGAAAAATCTGGTTTTTTCACACACATTGGAAGTTGAAACCCTGGTTCAAAAGTGCACGGAGATGTTCCCGACACCTGCAGAATCATGACTTGGTTTGTTTTGTAGATTCAGACTTGAAGCTCATTCCCTTAGGAGCTGTCTCTCACGCTGTGTATGTATAACACAATACCGTGCACAATAGGACCTCGAGCATGGGTGCAGCCTCTAGCCGCTACGGTATTAAAAATAACCCCGGAATCAGTAGAAATAATTACTGCGTAGACAGACAAGAATGAAACGGGGAAAGTTGTGGTAGGAGGAACAGGCCGTAGATCATCAGAGAGAAACTCCCCAGCCTAGCGATCTCAATTCCCAACCCTGCAAAATTGTACACACCTTTCCTCATACTACTGCTAATGGCCCCATTGATTTTAATGTGCCCGAGCTACAATCAGGCAGATGGTAAGGTTGTGAGGACAGGGGTCTTGAGCAGAAACCCAGCTCAGGGATCAGAGTCTCTCTCTATGTGTGCGAGTATATTTCCTGCTAACAGGTCTGATTCTCCTCTCCCTACAACTTCACACTGGTGTAAACAGAACAAGAGGTTCCAGTGGGATTATGTCTGGTTTACACCAGGGTGAGGGAGAGGTGAATGACCCTGTGAACCCAGTCAGACTCTTCCAGGTTTGTACTGGGCTCAGGGCAGGGGGCACAAAAGCTGAGTGAGTTTTGTCTCTGTGGGAAGTCTGAGGAGCCTATAACGGGGATGAGGTTGTTTGGGTGACCTCACTGTGTATTTCCATCCCAGACCATGTTTGCATTGCTTTTACCTTTCACCTTAGCTCTGGAGTGGGTAGGCATTTAATGCAAAACACAGGACACTGGGAGTGGGAGAAACTAAATTCTACTTTATTATTTCAAAGGCCGAAAAAAGACAGACTCCTTTCCCCAGCCCCAGCCCAGCCCAACGCAGGACTTTTCACCCCCAGTCCAGCACCTGGCCGTGCCCAATGCCTGCATGAACCAGCAACATTTATAAATGGGTAGAGAAGTGCCAAGGAGCCATGAGAGACACTGGGAGCCAGGAACAAAAGCAAACACCCCGAGAGCAGGGATCCCAAAGAGCTCTGGTTGGAGGGATGAGTGTGGGGTGAGTGGGGCAGAGACAGTCTCTGTCGTCCCTACACAGGACACTGTGATAGATGGGGAAGGAGTGACTGGCTGGGCTGTCAGGCTCCTTTGCTCCCTCCGGCCTCAATGATGGCAGTCAGCCTGGGTTCAAGGCTGGCCAGGTCTGCTGACATCCCCGGCTCCCGTCCTGCCTGTGCCCAACCTCGTCATCTCATAATAGGGAGACGCTGCCCCCCCTTCCCACATCATTCTTCTTGGGGTGTTGTTCATGGCCCTTTGGAGCTCAGGGGCAGCTTCACATGACACTCACAGGCCAATTCCTGTCTGTCTCTGGCTCTGATGCAGGGAGTTCACAGTTCTCAGCCTCAGCGGCCTGGCTCTGATAGCAAATGCAGGAGTTTCCCAGCTCTGTTCCCCCATCTCCCGCCCTCTCCCTCTCCTGATGGTATCTCACATCACTGCAGGGATCATTCAGGCAGTAACCTCCTTCCCCGTTTCAGTCTTGGCTTCTGAGTCTCACCCTGAGAGTTTGTGCTGAGAGATATTGATCATTGTCATTGTTCAAATACCACAAAAAATCTCATGACAAAGGGGTGGCCAGTGAGTGCCCGAGCAGCGCGTGTGTAAGCTGCCTCCTGACCCCCTCCACCTCGGGTGGGAGGTGAACTCTGCAGTGGCACCTCTGGGTCTGCAGTGTCGAAGGACAGCAACTGTGAGTGGGGTGCAGAAAAGGGACTGGCATGTTAAAGGGACCTTTGGGTTGCTGGACTTAAGAACCTGAGGCGAAAAGGGCACTGCCCAACTTACTTGGGGGTCGGTCTTTTGCTCATGGTTTATGTTTATAAATCCTGTTTACGGTGTTTCCCCAAATTAATGCTGCATTATTTCCCTCCTTTTTATTAAATGTTTTTTTTTTTTGCTACATTCAGATTCTGTGCTTGCGAGAGGGGAAGTATGGCCTCTTAGAGGCACCCAGGATGTGTGTGTAATTGTCCCAGGTCGCTGGATGGGGGCTCAATACGGTTTTGTGCTTTGTTGTTGAAAAGGGATCCCTAGATACTGAACCTGTCCCTTGTTGCTGCAAACTCTGACTGCAGAAGGGTTACAATTGTAAAAGCTTCTCAGAAGAACCAGTCTTCAGGGTGTGATCAGATCTCATTGGTTTTGTTGAGATAGTTACACTTCAAGTCACTGTTTCAGATTATCAAGTTGCACAGCTCATTCTGGCTATAAAATAACAGCAGCATTTTCTCGTCGCTTTTCCTTACACTTTTTAAAGGAAATCTGGTTTTGTACCAAATGGATCAATGTGCTCTCCTCGTGCAGCATGTGCCAAGTTAGGCAGTGAAGGTAACAACAGTAGCTGGAAAGTGGCAACAATTTCTACGCCTGTCATGAGGGGAAGTGTGAGTCCTCTCTTAAAGAAACAGCAACGGGGTAGCTGGAAGTGTCTGTACCAACAGACTCGAGCTTTCAGGTGTCTCAAGTTATCTGAATCCAGCAATGATTTTGAAGAGCCACTTCTTCCTGTTTTTTTTTTTTTTTTGCAGGCTATAATAAATTGAATGGTGACAACACCAACCAACCAACCCACCCACCCAACCAATCCACCCACAACTCACTCAACGAACCAACCAATCCACCAACAAAACCCCAACTCACCAACCAACCCATTCAACCCAACCAATCCACCCACCAACCAACCAATCCACCCACAACCCACCAACCAACCCACCCACCCAACCCAACCAACCAATCCACCAACCAACCCACCCACTCACCAACCTACCCATTCAACTCAACCAATCCACCCATCCACCCACCCAACAACCAGCCCATCCACCCACCCACTCACCAACCAACCAACCCACCCACCAAACAACCCATCAATCCACCTAAACAATCCATTCACCAACCAACCCATTGAATCCAACCAGATTGTTGAATGCAATCTGGTGAGTAAGGGTGAAAGGATTGTAACAGGGCAGGGAGGGTGATAAAATTTGACAGGCTCGGGCTTGTTTCTGTGGAGCAGATTGGGATCTGAGTGCAGGAGAGGCACAGACAGCTCTCCAGTACTGCTCTCCATAGTTCAAGTTTTGCTTTAGCACAAAGAACGCGTTTGATTTGGTGTGACAGTGGTCGTGTGCTCTATTCCCTGTGTGCCAGGCACTATCTCCAGAGGCAGAAGGCGAGTGCTGTGGGGGTCTTGGGGCATCGCTCAAAGAGGCCGCTGTGTTGCCATGTACATTAACTCTGTGTTTCCTGGTGTTCCAAAATTTTAGTTTTGATGAACTCGACATTCTGGAGCTGTCACTGGGGAACCTGAACGCTCCTTTAACAACATTGTGGGGTTTCTTTGTTCTCTGGGGTTTTGCTTGTTTGATTTTGGTTGGTTGGGATTTTTTATTTGTTTGTTTGTTTGCTATTTAATTTTCTAATATTTTGAATGGAAAGAGGCTTGTTGTAAGAGTTAACGATCATTTAAGCAGTTGTATTTAACACCTACGTGTTGCAGCTGATACAAGACTGAGATAAGGAAATAATAAAAAGACCTAGGGAGAATTTGGGAATTTTAAAACCGGCCCCCCTCCGTCTCCAGCCTCCCAGTTTCCTCTGCCACCCACCCCATATCACCCCTCACAGTTCTCCAAATGAAAATAAATAGTTATAAAGAAACACTGGCAGAGGTGGATGTCACCCACTTGTTTGCAGTTCATTCTCCGATTTGTGTCCAGGGTGGGTTTCAAACTTCATCGTTGGTAGAATCTATGAATTTTATGAAATGCTGTTGTCTTTGTTTCGGTTTGTTGTCGTTCTGTTTTGTGTTTTGGAGCCAGCTGTATCTTGGGAACATCAAGATCAAATGATCCTACATTTGAATCACTAACCCTACCCTGCACTCCCACAAGGCATAGTAAATGTCAACACAATCCAGGTAAGCACACCATTGTAGAACACGTAGAGAAATCATCATTTTAACAGGAGGGAAAGGGCTTCTCTACACAGCCGCTGCAGAATATCAGAGAGATGTGAAGTGGCTCAGTCACCTCATTGGATGAATACAGCCTGAAACATTAGCTCTACTGTGTGTGAAGCAGCCAGGTTTGTTGGTTGGTTGGTTGCTTGCTTGCTTGGGGTTGTTTTTTTAAAGTAAATTAAGAACATTCTGGCAGGGATCCCTTCTAGAACCAATATTTATCAGCAACCTGGCAGGAACTATACAATCATTGCTCATAAAATGTGCAGCTGATACACAGCTTGGTGGGGTGGTAAATAACGCTGAGGCCAGGCCAGTCCTACACAGGGACCCGGATCACTGGGTAAGCTGGGCCCATTCAGACCAAAGGTGCGTTCACACAGCCAAATGCAAAGTTAGATCTCTGGGAACAAGGAACGTAGGCCAGACCTACTGACCGCAGGGAGCTCCGTGTCTCCCTTGCATTCCTTGGGTGATGCTTGGGTTCTTCCCTGAAACAGGCTTTCCCAGCACCGAGGTGGGTCCTGAGAGTTTGGGAAGCAGCCTCGTGAAGCCACAATAAGAAATTTGACTACAGCGGGAGACGGGCGGTAACTGTTGCGGCTACAGCTAATTAAAATGAACTAGGCACAGGCTATATGTTAGCTTTCGCCCCCTTGCCTTTTCTGGACAGCTGGATGCTGTTAGCAGAGAGGGGATGTTAAAGGGAAGGACCTCATTGCTGCATGGTTGGGTTTTTTTCTGCTGAATGTGTCCCTTGTGATCTGTAGCCGTCACTCAACCCCATTTATCCGGCTGCTGTTTCCTGGATCTCGGCACAACACCCTGGGCGCTGCCTCTTCCCTCTCCGAGCAGCCCCCGATGGACAGACCCCTGGACCCACATGGTGGCTCCTGCAGGTTTGGGGCCGTGGTCCCTGGATCCTGTACAGCAACCAGTGCTCTCAGCTCCTGCTGGCTATATCTGGTCCCATCCAACCTTTTACAAGATTGAAGCATTGTGGCCATTCGCTGGGGGCAGATTTCAATAAATGGACTGAAAGGAGCTCTGACGAGAAACAGTTTTTAATCCGTGGAGCTGCATACATTTAAGCAGATGCACCAGTTCAACTAAATCCAGTTTTGACACCTATTTACTTAAACCTATTTACTTAAATTATCCCCCAACACACACAAATCCTTCCCAGAATCATAGACTATCAGGGTTGGAAGGGACCTCAGGAGGTCATCTAGTCCAACCCCCTGCACAAAGCAAGACCAATCCCCAACTAAATCATCCCAGCCAGGGCTTTGTCAAGCCTGACCTTAACCTCTAAGGAAGGAGATTCCACCACCTCCCTAGGTAACCCATTCCAGAGCTTCACCACCCTCCTAGTGAAATAGTGTTTCCTAATATCCATCCTAGACCTCCCCCACTGCAACTTGAGACTATTGCTCCTTGTTCTGTCATCTGCTACCACTGAGAACAGCATCCTTCCCTGGTAGGCTGGAGGTCACCCCCCCACCCCCTGGGTCTCCCTCTCCCAAGCAGCCTGCTGGTGCAGGACTCCAGCTTCTCCCCACCGCAAATCCCAAATAATCAGTTCTGTGTCCCTGCCAGCTGCCACCCCCACACCGCATCTCAGGGACACAGTCTGACCCCTCTGCTCGATCTCACTAAGAGCCAGGGGCGGATTCTCTCCCCAGAGACAGAAGCCAGAGGGAAAGTGAAGATCGGGGCCTCAGTAGCAGAATCGAAAAATGTCACCTGGACCCGTTCACAGTCCAGACAAACCCGGATCCTGCTGGGGACCCGGTTCAGGGGGGTCACAGGGGAGGTGAAAGCCCGGAACTGATGCCCCCACAGCTCCACAGCCCAGATCCCCTCCTTGGGGTTAAGGTTGATCCATCCCTTCCTCCTCACAGACTCTCTGGCCACCCCCACTGCCCAGCGTCCCTCATCCCCCACCTCCATCTCCACCTCCCAGCAATGTCGCCCGCAGGTGAATCCCTCACAGCCCAGCACGCAGTGACGTCGGTCGAATCTCTCAGGGTTTTCGGGCAGAGCCTGCTTTCTGTGTTCCCATGTCACACTTTTCCGATCCCCAGAGAGGACGAGTTCGGGATGGGCCGTGTCTGGATCCAGAGTCACATTCACTGCGGGGGAGAGAGAATCAGAGCATTAGGGGAAGAACTCAGCCCTGGGGGAGGCTGAGACCATTCCTTACACTCCCCGGCTGCCCCATTCTGGCTGGGACAGTCCTGGATCCTGGATGGCTGCCTCTGCTCAGTCTCAGGTTCCCCGGTCAGAGATGTCCAGACAGCATTTTGGGCTGTATAAGTAGGGGCATTGCCAGCAGATCGAGGACGTGATCATTGCCCTCTATTCGGCACTGGTGAGGCCTCATCTGGAGTACTGTGTCCAGTTTTGGGCCCCACACTACAAGAAGAATGTGGAAAAATTGGAAAGAGTCCAGCGGAGGGCAACGAAAATGATTAGGGGGCTGGAGCACATGACTTATGAGGAGAGGCTGAGGGAACTGGGATTGTTTAGTCTGCGGAAGAGAAGAATGAGGGGGGATTTGATAGCTGCTTTCAACTATCTGAAAGGGGGTTCCAAAGAGGATGGATCTAGACTGTTCTCAGTGGTAGCAGATGACAGAACGAGGAGTAATGGTCTCAAGTTGCTGTGGGGGAGGTTTAGGTTGGATATTAGGAAAAACTTTTTCACTTGGAAGGGGGTGCAACACTGGAATACGTTACCAAGGGAGGTGGTGGAATCTCCTTCCTTAGAGGTTAAGGTCAGGCTTGACAAAGCCCTGGCTGGGATGATTTATTTGCGGATTGGCCCTGCTTTTAGATGACCTCCTGAGGTCCCTTCCAACCCTGATCATCTATGATTCTATGTCACTGCAGTTTCTCAACCTGGGTAATGGGACCCACTTCTGTGCCTTCTACTGTCGCTATAGAGGTTTCCAACAGCTCCCTGTTTCCCTTCAGGAGCTGCTCCATTCCCAAGGAAGACATCAAAAACGTTTAATTAGGAGGGTCCAGAGGAGGCAGGTACCAACTTTGAACAACGAAATGGAAGCTTTCTCGCCCAAATGCATCCAACGCTCCCAGGCCAGGGATCAGAAATGAAGATGCAGCCCTGGGGCAGAGCCAATGATTTAAGGTCAGTGTGTACATCGTAGGAGAGGACATTGGGTGGGTGTGATGGAGTGGGAATTTTCTGTAATATTTTGTATGAATGCAGCATGGGCCTCAGTTTCCCCCATATACTGCATGATTAATGAGGAGGTGGGAAAAGGTTGTTTACCCTCTGCAAAGAGTCAGAAATCCAGGTGAGACAGATGCCTGACTGCCTGGAGCCTGGGCCCATGTCCCTGGTGAGTCCCACAAGACAATGGCCACTCCAATTATGCAGGTTTCAGAGTAGCAGCCGTGTTAGTCTGTATTCGCAAAAAGAAAAGGAGTACTTGTGGCACCTTAGAGACTAACAAATTTATTAGAGCATAAGCTTTCGTGAGCTACAGCTCACTTCATCGGATGCATTTGGTGGGGAAAAAAACCTTAGTCTCTAAGGTGCCACAAGTACTCCTTTTCTTTTTGCGAATACAGACTAACACAGCTGCTACTCTGAAACCTCTCCTTACAGTGTGTATGATAAAACCCATTGTTTCATGTTCTCTGTGTGTGTATATAAATCTCCCCACTGTATTTTCCACCGAATGCATCCGATGAAGTGAGCTGTAGCTCCCGAAAGCTTATGCTCAAATAAATTTGTTAGTCTCTAAGGTGCCACAAGTACTCCTTTTCTTTTTCCAATTATGCAGTCATTTGGCACCTAGCAACCAACGACCATGGATGGCTCAAACTCTGCAAGAAGCCAGCCAACTTACTAAGTTCTAAGACTCCATTTCTGTTCTGTCCCCGGCAAAAGCATCCCACAGACAGAGAGAGGGGGGCTTTGTTTCTCCCCCCCTCCAGCTTGGAAAGTATCTTGTCTCCTCATTGGTCATTTGGGTCAGGTGCCAGCAAGGTTATCCTAGCTTTTTAACCCTTTACAGGTGAAAGGGTTTTTCCTCTGGTCAGGAGGGATTTAAAGATGTTTACCCTTCTCTTTATATTTATGACAAGGGGCCAGGTGGTGGTTGTGAGGGGTGGGTTGCTGACAGCTGGGGACACGCTCTCCTGAACTGGGGCTAGAGAGGGGTCAGAGGGCTGTAGACTCAGGGTTCACCAAGGCTGGCTGAGAGTCACTGCAGATGCTGAAGTTGGGGGTGCGTTGCTCCCTTTGGGTGTCCAAGTCTCTCTTGGCTATACAACTCAAGCGGATCCACTGGAGGGAGCTCACAGCATGAAGCGGGGGGAGGGGGGGGGGCTGACAGCTCTGAGGTGAGGTCCCAGAGGGAGGTGAAGCCAAGTGGCTTCCCCTCGTGAAAGAGTGTGACTCTCAGAGGGTCTGGCTAAGGGGTTCCCCCAGGTGCTGTTCCACAGCTGTCCAAGAGCACTGGACCCATGGCTCCGTGACCATGGGGTAAGCCCTTCCCCAGCCCAGAGAGAAGAGAGGACAGAAACTGGCAGCATTAGAGAGACACCATCTACCCACACCACAAAGCAGCAAGCAAACCCAACGGGAGAGCCCAGCCTAGCCCAGCCCAAAGGAAAGTTGGGATGTTGGAGAAGAGTCTTGGGAGAAAGGGGAAGGATGTGACAGCCCTGAGGAGAGAGATCTCTCAGCTGCCAACCCTGAATGTAATATTAGAAAGGCCTGTCAATGTCTATACAAATGACCAGAAAGAAAAGGAGTACTTGTGGCACCTTAGAGACTAACAAATTTATTAGAGCATAAGCTTTCGTGAGCTACAGCTCACTTCATCCATGCATCCGATGACGTGAGCTGTAGCTCACGAAAGCTTATGCTCAAATACATTTGTTAGTCTCTAAGGTGCCACAAGTCCTCCTTCTCTTTTTGCGGATACAGACTAACACGACTGCTACTCTGAAGTTTGTGAAAATCTTTTCAAGGGATTTTTCTCTTCTTTTAAAGATAATCTCCGTGTGAAATCTCACCTGGTGTGTATGACTCTAGGGATTCCCCTCCTTTTCTCTCCAATTCAGAGGGCAGTGAGTCTGGAGAGGGAAAGGGAAAAAGAGATGAGGTTTCAGGTGTCATGTTTACAGAGACATCCCCACTCTTAGCTGACAGAACTATGTTTTAATTACGTGAGAGAAAACGTTGGCGAGGGACAGAGCCACGCCCAGGTCTTTCATCAAAGAATCTGAAACTTTCTATTTTTGCTTTCATTCAGGCATCTTGCATCCACAGAAACGTCCATTAACCCTCCCGGCCCCCCCCGAGCAGAATGACGTGGGAGACGGATTTCCCCGGGGTCCCTCTTCCTCCAGACCCCAGACGGTTACTCTCATTTTCCGTGTGCAGGTTTTCATGACCTAGACCCAGGTCCTGGCAAGAGTTTAGCATGAATGGAACTTTACACCCTTTGGCTCCTTTGACATTAATGGGCTGTGGAGACTTTGCAGGATCAGGGCCCTGAATGGCGAAGCTTTACCCTGGCTATGCCCCTCTATCCCTGCCCTACCCTCTTCCTCCTCCACCCTGCCTTCAACAACTCCACTCCCTGCCCACCCAGGAGCACCTCTTGAGCCTGCAGCTGATGGGGAGGAGGCACAAAAGGCTCCTGTGTTGCAGGGTTTGCACCTTTGGCCCACCCGAGCTGCCACAGGGGCCGGCGCACAAGGACGGGCTGGGTCCACATTTCAAAAGTGGCCTGTAATTTAGGGTCTAAATTTTGGCTGCCAAACTTCAGGCCCCTGGGGCCTGGTTCTCAGTGGTGCTGCATATCCCACTGCCTCAAGCTGCCATGGTGGATGATACACAGCTCTGCCGCACGCGTCCTGCAGTTCAGTATTTGGGAGAGAGAAACCGAGGCACCCACAGTTTGCTATGTTTTTACCTTAACAATTTTACCAAAGCTCACAGAGTGAATCACCGTGAGACATCCTGGTGCCTGGGCTCTTGCTCCATCTGCTCAGTTTCTCCACTTTCTGCTTTTTATTAAATTGGTACCCACTGTAATTATGAGGTAAATGGCCAGAGCTCATCTCCTCCCATGGTCTCAGAGACACACCCTCATTTCCCCTCCTAGATTCCCTCTTGGTACCTTTGAACTTCCTCAGAGTCTCCGTTAGAGCAAAAATTTTCTGGGAGAAGTCGCTGAGTATCTCTGCCAGCTCTGGAGAAATCTCCGCTGGCTGCTGGAACTTCCCCATCTCACATCTGGAGAGAGAATTTCACATGATTATATTTCGTTTACTGACTCATTATAATTCCTTGCTGGTGGAAGCTGCTGCTTTATGGAGCCTGGAGTTAGAAATCCTCTCCTCCCAGCCTCTGAGCAGATGCAGCACGGGCCAGGGCTTTGCAATCTTTCCCCATAGGCAGTGGCCCCATTAATATCCTTCCCATCTGAGAATGAAAGAGGTCCATCTTTCCTATGGACTAGAGAATTCCAGAGTCTTGTTCAGATGGGTGAGTGCCTGAGGATTAAGTTCATCAGAGAGATTTGCATCCAACGTGTGACCCTGCCCCACACCTTTTGCTGTAGAACCTTGGGGAGATGTGGTGCTCAGATGGTCCCCAAGCCCTCTCCCAGCATTGTGAAGCACAAGGGGGAGGAAGTGAGAGCCACGTACCTGCTCAAAAAGAAAAGGAGTACTTGTGGCACCTTAGAGACTAACAAATTTATTAGAGCATAAGCTTTCTGGAGCTACAGCTCACTTCATCGGATGCATAAGGTGCCACAAGTACTCCTTTTCTTTTTGCAAATACAGACTAACACGGCTGCTACTCTGGTACCTGCTCAAGGTGCTTCTGACATCCTAGAGGGGAGAGAGAGAAAAACAATCTCAGTCCCTCATGCCACACACTGGGGTCTAGGGAAAGGGATTTTGCAGCTAATGGAGAAAGAGGCACTTCCCTGGCCCCAGGGTCATGCATTGGCTGAATTAATGTCATCTCAAACATGAATGAGTCTGTAACTCTTCCAAGGGCAAAAATAATTCACAGGGCAGCAATGCACACACTGACTTACACTGTGATCTCTGACTGCTGGACCCCAGTGCCCATATTGTCTTGTCCCTGTGCGGGGATCTGGGATGTATTTAACTCAGTCTCACCTGCGGGAATTCACTCGCTGGCTTCTGATACTTCCCCTCCAGCTCACTGATCAGGTCACTGAGATGGGAAATCTCCTCGGAGAGTTGAGTGACGTGGTCTTTCTGTATCTTCATAATCTCCTCGTCCAGCTTGTCCAGCTGGGCCAGAAAGAGTCGCTCTTTTTCCTCTAGAAACATCTTCAGTTGCTGAAACTCAGACACAATCTTCTGCCTCTCGTTTTCTGTCTATCTGTTTTTTTAAAAAAGAGGTGGGGAAGGGACATATAGAGAAAGTCTAGGGTCTTTCATAAGTGCTGAGCGTGCAGGAGAGAGAATTGCCTTACATCTGACACTTGACTACACACTGTAGGGAATGGATTTCATAATACCTTCCTCTTTGTTCCGAATATCTCTTTGTGGGATGTGTGCAGGT
Source organism: Dermochelys coriacea (assembly GCF_009764565.3). Taxonomy (NCBI): domain Eukaryota; kingdom Metazoa; phylum Chordata; order Testudines; family Dermochelyidae; genus Dermochelys; species Dermochelys coriacea. The sequence goes on along the minus strand of NC_050095.1, from coordinate 6,350,371 downwards.
CTGACAGGGGCAAGGCACTGTGTCATCAGAGACCTACCTCAGTCCTGATCCAGAGCAGCAGGAGGCAGAGATGCCAGAGGAGAAAAAAGAATGAAGCAATTATTAAACAGTACAAGAAATTCCTGTGGGCTCCGCTGACGGCACTTACTGTGATATAGTCCAGTCAGCTTGGGAGGAGAGTTGGGAAAGCCACAAAGGCTAGAAATGAACTCAATCATTGGAATGGGAGCTTAGCTTCTGTAGAATATGAGGTAGGCCTGATCCTGGGAGAGGACTTCTCAGGCCCCCTGTATGTGTGTGGGTGCACACATGAATCTAATCCCTGGTCATTGCACACAACCAGTCCTCATTCCCCAAGGCCACAGAGGAATCTGCCTACAAAGAGACCTCCCTTCCCCAGCTTCTTGCAGGTTAATAACAATGGGGACCTACCAGATACTGCAGGCTTGTCCCCTCTCCAGTCACTTTAAATCCTTCAGCTTTTCCTTTTCTTCCCTCAGAGTCTCCAAAGAGGCCTGGATCTTTTCCTGGTGAAACAGAAATGCTCTGGTTGTTTAGTTGTGTGTCGTGGGTGTTTTCCCACCCAAGACTCTGTAGATGATTGTCAGCCCTTTCTGACATCAGGGATACCAAGGAAATAAATCTTCATGAATAGAGACTGGGAGTGTTTTATATTCAGGCAGTTTAGAATTATTTGTCCTTTTCCCCCACTGAGTTAAACCAGTGGAGAAAGCTGGAGTCACATGGTGGTGAATCAATAACCCAGTTGTTTAGAAGGTTTAACTAACAAAGTGATACAAACCCCAGAAGCCACCGGGGTTAGAAATACCATCTGGGATGCTCAAAGGAGCCCAGCTCCCATTGAATTTCAGCCCTGAACCCCGGGGGACTGGACTGGTTGGACAGAACTCGTCTAAGCACTTGGGTGGGTGATTTGTGTTAAGAATGGTTGCTCTATGCAATCCCAAACCCTTTCGTTTGCAATGCCCTCTGGGTAGCTGCCCCACCGTGCCTAGCAAAGCTACCCGAAGCCGTGGACTCTGGGAGATGCACAAGGCCGGGATTGTCCCCCACTATGTTTTGTGCAGGGCCCAGCCCAATGGAGGTCAGGTCTCAGGATTGGTCTGCAGGGGCTGATGGGATGATACGGACTGTGACGCAAAGCAGTTCTAAAACCAGCCGCTAGTCGTAAGTCCCCCTTCTCCGGCCTGAAGGCAACACTCCCAGGTACACTGGCCTGCAGCACATGTGACCGAAACCTCACTGATCCTTTCACAGTTTCATTTGAGTTGCAAGTTCCCTTATTTCACCAGGGGTAAGTAGTTTGAAAATGACAGGTTTCAGAGTAGCAGCCATGTTAGTCTGTATTCGCAAAAAGAAAAGGAGTACTTGTGGCACCTTAGAGACTAACAAATTTATTAGAGCATAAGCTTTCGTGAGCTACAGCTCACTTCATCGGATGCATTCAGTGGAAAATACAGAGGGGAGATTGACATACACACTCAGAGAACATGAAACAATGGGTTTTATCATACACACTGTAAGGAGAGTGATCACTTAAGATGAGCCATCACAGCAGCGGGGGGGGGGGGGGGGAGGAAAGGAGGAAAACCTTTCATGGTGACAAGCAAGGTAGGCCATTTCCAGCAGTTAACAAGAACATCTGAGGAACAGTGGGGGGTGGGGTGGAGGGGAGAAATAATATGGGGAAATAGTTTTACTTTGTCTAATGACTCATTCATTCCCAGTCTCTATTCAAGCCTAAGTTAATTGTATCCAGTTTGCAAATTAATTCCAATTCAGCCGTCTCTCGTTGGAGTCTGTTTTTGAAGTTTTTTTGTTGAAGGATAGCCACTCTCAGGTCTGTAATCGAGTGACCGGAGAGATTGAAGTGTTCTCCGACTGGTTTTTGAATGTTGATGCTCCAGCTTCCCAGAGGAAAGTCACCCACATCAGTCATCTGTTCTGCCTTCATTTCCGCTCTCACGTCACATCCCTCTATACATTTCTTTCCGTATCACTGTTCATACAGTGAAGGCTTTACCAAGCAGAAAGATGCAGGGGGGAGAAATTGAGTCTGATCAGCAAGTTGGGGTTAAATGAACCTGTCATTAAAACGCAGTTAGAACAAATTAGACGGGGCAGCGATTCCTTACCTTGTACTCCTGGATGGGAACTAGCAGGTAAGCGGCGTGAGCCTAGGATGCGTCACCAAGTGTGAGGATTCTCTGCTGAGCAGTTTCTCCGCACAGAAGTCAGGCGAAGTCTGTATCCGACCCTTCCCTGCACTGGCCGATGCAGGTTCTGCAGAAACTGTGCCCATCAGTCTGGAGACATTGTGCGGTGCTCTCTGCAGCCACGGCTCCTGTCTAGACAGTGCCAGTGGGTAAGTTTCACTTTCCTGAACTTAGAGATTCACTCCACCTGCCACAGTAACTGGGTGTTTCCTTTCCTGGAACTGACTCATGAGGTTTGCTGCATTGGAACAAGCCCCCTGGTAACATTACCAGCCCCGGGGGCTTTTGTGATTAAAGTACCAATAAAGCTCTGCCCCCCGTCATGCAATCAGCCCCTGTGCTGGTGTAGGACCTCTTGTGGGTGCCAGCATCCACTGGTGCTAATGAGCTTGCCAGAGCAGGTGTTTAAGGAGGGATATTTTGAAACTCACATTCTAAAAACTTGGCTAACCTGGAATCAGTGTTTCAAATATCTGATTCTCATTTACACCAGGGCTGCTCTGGCTCAGTGCATTGCCAGCCCCCATGATTTCATCAGGACTATCACGATATTTGCTGCGTTTGTTAGACCCCCAGCTCCCAGAAGCATGTGATTAGGGGAGACTCTTGCCACTTTTATCCAAGCAGAGCTGTTATGCTTACAGCTCTCTTGATGTAAAGGAAATCCTTAACATGCTGTTACTCCTTCAGCAACCTGGGCCCTGGCACTATTCCAGGCACAAGCCATTTTTGCTGAGGTCAGAATTAAGGATTTGCTTTACAGGGCAAGTGAGATGGATACATTGGGTGCAGCGTGAGACCACTTTCTGTCAAAGGCACATATCTGGGCTGGGGCAGCATCCCGCTTGTGATTTGTGTTTTATGGAAATATGCTTATGAGTATGAATATGATGTAACTGGAATATGCTTTACGCAAAAGGTCTCTTGTAAAGTATAATAACAAAGGTTATAACCTACTGAATATATTCCTCCTATTTGTATGCATGTATCCTGTTGCTGAAGCTAGAAATATGAAGTACAACTCTGAGGTCTTATTGTGATGATGCAAAGCGTGGGCCATTAATGGTGTTTTAGAATCTGGATGGCTCCCACGGACTAGGGCAATTGGTTGTAATGGTTTATTTACCTGCAAACCTCCCTGTGGGCCAACCCAGGAAGAATGGAGATTAGGGGTCTTACAGTGACCATGTCACATGAGACTGGAATCCATCTTAATCCTTGTACTTTTCCATTGATGAAGCAGGGGTGGAGCAAGCACAGACAAAAGATTCCTGCCTTATGCCAAAGCTATAAAAGGGGGGGGGAGCAGGACAAAGAGGGCCAGTCATGAGAAAACCCCTGCTTACCACCTGAGATGTCAGCTGGAACTAACAAGGACTGTACCAGGGGAAAGGATTGGGCCCAGACTAGGAAGGAGTCTAGTCTGTGTAAGAAGCTTATTGGAACATCTTTGAGGGTAAGATATTACCTGTAATCAGTTTCTTAATGTATTAGGCTTAGACTTGCGGGTTTTTGCTTTATTTTGCTTGGTGAGTTACTTTGTTCTGTCTGTTTTTACTTGAAACCACTTAAGTCCTACTTTTTATACTTAAAAAAATCACTTTTGTTTATTAATAAACCCAGAGTAAGTGATTAATACCTGGGGGTGCAAACAGCTGTGCATATCTCTCTCTCTCAGTGTTATAAAGGGTGGACAATTTATGAATTTACTCTGTATAAGATTTATACAGAGCAAAAAAAAAGATTTATTTGGGGTTTTGATGCCATTGGGAACTGGGTGTCTCGGTGCTGGAGGCAGGTAACCTGCTGAGCTGTTTCCAGTTAAGTCTGCAACTCTGGGGGCGTAGACCAAACCCTGGGTCTGTGTTGCAGCAGGCTAGCATGTCTGGCTCAACAAGGCAGGGTTCTGGAGTCCTAAGCTGGCAGCGAAAATGGGCTCAGAGGTAATTTCAACACATCAGGTAACAGTTCCAAGGGGATCTCTGTGACCGAACCCATCACACTGCTGACAATGGTTTTAGGAATGTGTCCATAAGAACATAAAACTGACCATACTTGGTCAGACCAAAGGTCCATCTAGCCCAGTATCCTGTCTTCTGACAGTGGCCAATGCCAGGTGCCCCAGAGGGAATGAACAGAACAGGTAACCATCAAGTGATCCATCCCCTGTCGCTCATTCTCAGCTTCAGGCAAACAGGCTAGGCACACCCATTTCTGCCCATCCTGGCTAATACCTATTGACGGACCTGTCCTCCATGAACTAATCTAGTCTTGGCCTTCACAACATCCTGTGGCAAGGAGTTCCACAGACTCTGTAGCAGAAAATGGAGTAGGTATTCCCTTGAAATCCATATTTCTTTGCTTATTAAAGTTGAGGCTGTGGTAAAAATCTACACTTTAGTAACCTAATCTGCCTTTCTGCTGGTTTTTTTATTTATATGCATTACACAGGATTAAAATTTCACCCACTAATTCAGTATCCCAGATTTAGACTGGAGGGGGGGATGTGAAAAAAAAATCTCTGCCAAGATCTTTGATCAGGGTTTTGGGGTAGGAGAATGATCCAGATAATACACAGAATAATAATAGAACCTACTGCGAGTGCAATATCACCTTGGTACCACAAAATCTGACCCCTGGAGCCTGCAGGTCAGAATGAAGGAGGGGGAGCTACGTGACACAGATGCTGGCTTCCTCCTTTCCCTGAGGGTGTTCAACCCCCACTCAGCTCAAGACCCCACCCTCACCCCACCACTTCCCACCCCTGCTCTGTCCCAGGCCCTGCCTCATACTCCACCCCTTCCTCCAAGACCCCACCCTGCCTCTTCCTGCCTCCACCCCACCTCTTCCTGCCCAGTTCCATCGGATGCATCCGATGAAGTGAGCTGTAGCTCACGAAAGCTTATGCTCTAATAAATTTGTTAGTCTCTAAGGTGCTACAATTACTCCTTTTCTTTTTACAAGAACTAAAAAAACCTAAATTTCCCCATGCTAATTTCCCCCTACTCTTACTCACACCTTCTTGTTAACTGTTTGAAATGAGCCACCCTGATAACCACTACAAAAGTGATTTTTTGTCCTGTGGATAATAGACCACTTTAATTGGAATGTCTTGACCCCCCCACTTGGCAAGGCATCCCTCATCTTTTCATGTACTGCTGTATATATCTTTCTACTGTATTTTCCACTCCGTGCATCTGATGAAGTGGGTTCTAGCCAACGAAAGACGAAAGCTTATGCCCGAATAAATGTGTTAGTCTCAAAGGTGCCACAAGGACTCCTTGTTGTTTTTGCTGATACAGACTAACACAGCTACCACTCTGAAACAGCTGGGAAGGGGGACACTGGGGAACAGACTCTAACAGTGTATAGAGATAAGTCCAACTGGTGTGAAGGGCTTTGGAATATGCTTGCTTGGAAACTAACCCCAATAAACATTGTATTATCTGCGCTTCAGACTTCTGGTCTTTTGCGGCTTGCTGTCTGTGTGACAAGGACCAGGGATGTGGGAGGATGGAGGGAGAGCCCTCTAACAATCTGTCTAATTGGAAGTCACATGATCCAACACAATCAACTTCTGCTATAAGAATAAGAAGAAAAATTTAGAATTAAAAATTCCAAATTAAAAGTCCCAGTAAAACACAAGGGAAGCGCTGTACTAGAAACACAGAGGTCATTGCTAAAGCTACTAGCAACTATTGACTTGTACCTATTTTCAATCAGGGTTTGCTATGAAATACAGAAGGAACAGCACACTGGCTTTCCTCTGCCGGGTGTTGACAAAGGTAAATGATGAGGTGCTGAGAGTAACCAGAGTCATAAAAATAACATTTAAAAAAAGGATCAGAACTCTATCTAAAGTGGCTGACAAGGGAGGGAGCCTTTCAGGGAATCCAGCATTGGAGAAATGTGGGACTTGCTAGGAGACTTTCTGCAGACCCAGAAACTGAGAAGAGAGTCCTTCAAACACGCCCCATGGGAGCTAAAGAACGCGGCGAGTTTTTGGGGGGCGCATGTCAGAGATTTCCGGAATCGAGCCTCCTGTTCCCAGCTCGGTAGGTTGGATCAGACACGGAGCCTGCCCCAGGCCCTGCACCCTGGGCCAAGCTGCGCCGGGGATATCGCTAGGACCCAGGAGCAGCGGGCTGGGGTCGCTGCCCCGGCAGCAGGAAGTGAATCGCACTCGCTCCGCAGTGACTCCGGGGCTCGGGCTCCTTTTGCAAAGCGCCCCGGAGTCCGGGCTCCAGCCGGGACAGTCTCCCGGTGCAGAGCCCCCAGCCCGGCCGGGACCTCTCTCCCCGGCCCCCGCTCCCGGGGGGGCCCGCTGGGAGGGAAGGTGAGAGACCCCCCCACAGACACACACCCGGGCTGCTCCCATCGGAGCTGGCTGCAATTCCCATCCCTGTGCGCACAAGGGCGGCCGGCAGCCCCACTGGGGGGGCTGGGATGGGGGAGGGGAGGCGGGAATAGGGGGAGATGTGGGGGGACCGTGGCAGAACAAGGGGATGCTGGCTGGGGAAGGGGCGGTGAGAGGTACCAGGGCAGCGTTCTCGCCCCATGGAGTGGGAGAGGGGGTGGGCTGGAGGCGCTGCCCCACCCAGCAGCCATTGTGGGTTCCTCCCTACCCCCGAAATGGTAACGTAAGCATTGCAAGTGGGGGGCAGCGGATTTCCCTGAAGGGGTGCGAATTGACACAGCAAATAGCCACACTCCCTCGCTCCTCCCGCAGTCTGCTCTCAATTTAATATTTTGTTTCAAGACCGTCGTTATTTCGGGGTGGGATTCCCGGGTGCTGGTCTGAATTCTGTGCAGGATTCGGTGTCACTCCGGAGTCACCATAGCCGGTAAGGAGTGGAATTGGGGGCTGGTTCGGGTTCAGTGTTCGGTTCTGGTTCAAGATGCCCCAAAATGATTCAGTTGCCAGGCAGTGTCGGGGTGGGGGGCGATGGTGAGGGTAGGAGCAGGCCCTGCAGCGTCCTTCAGTGGGGAACTGATTTGGGGGCCGGAGACCTGTGTCAAGTGGGACATTTGGAAGGAGGAGCTGCCCCAGGGGCTGGGGATGGGTGGGAGGAGGCCTGTCTAAGCAGGAGAAAAGTTGGGTAGCCAGTACCTTTTCCCCTGGAATTGAAGAGTTATTGTTAACTTCTGGGACCAGGAGCCCCCCCACTTCCCTCTCTGCTCCTGGGGTCTGTCTCCTCTTCTCCTTCTACTGGGGCAGGCCATTCTGGGAGCAATCGCCTGCCTGGGTGTTCTAGATAATGAAGGAAAGAGCAGAGAAGGTTTCATTTTATTTGATCAGATATTGAGCTTAAAAATTGCTGAAACTTTATTGTAACTAGCAACCAGTTTTTCCCCAGTTCAGTTCAGCTTCAGCTTCACCGAGTAAGAGAAAAATTATGGATCAAGTCTGGCTCCTGCTCAGTTAAAAATACCAGTTCAAACTGGTTCTGGTTCGGTTCTGATGTGAGTCCAGGTGGGCAAATGAAATCTGCAGCTGCCGAACTGACCCTGGGGGCTGCCGGGGCAGCCCAGGGGGGCTCAGTCATGGTGTCTGTGTTTCTCTCTGCTCGTGGTGTTAGAGCCCCTAGAGTTGAGTTTTCTGGGTCAGACGCGTCTGCCTCCTACATCGTGATCTGGGAGCCCAGACTGAGCAGCTGCTGCTCCCCCAGCGGGGTCTGTACTGGGGAAAGACCTTCATTAAAGCCCCCTCTGTGCCCAGCCCAGGTGGGGACTTTCCCCGTGGCTGGAATTGGCCCCAGGCTCTGCCTGCACCAGCCCTGAGCCAGAGCCTCCAGATGGTGGGGAGAGAACTGGGGACCGGCAGGAAAGTGACTTTGCACAAGGGCCCCCTTTCAGGGACCAGCTGGTGAGTTTGTACCAGAGGGGAAGGGGCTCCCCATCTGTCTGTGGATCCCAGAGCTGTTGCCCTCAGTGACATAGCCAGACTCACACTGGAGAGCAAATGCCCATGGGCACAGGACAGTCCCCAGTTCTCCCAGGCAGAGCGGAGAGGGAAGGAGACCGAAAGGGGAAGGGTGACACCGAAATGGGCAGCAGGAACAAGAAGTAGAGAGAGAGGTTCCCGGCTCCCCAACCTGCCCAGATCCATTCACTGCGGCATCTGGGGCAGATTGCGTGTCCTGGGAACAAGGTGAGGCGCAGAGAGAGGAAAGGCCATTTCCTGACCCTGTCAAGTCACGGCGCTGCTGGGCAGATGTGCTGCCTGGCGGACAAGAAGAACGGCCACACTGGGTCAGACCAATGGTCGGTCTAGCCCTGTGTCCTGTCCTCTGACAGCGGCCAATGGCAGGTGCTTCAGAGGGAATGAACAGAACAGGGCAATCATGGAGTGATCTCATCATTCTCTCTTCGTTTCTAGCAGTCAGACTCTAGGGACACTCAGAGCATGGGATTGCATCCCTGCCCGTCCTGGCTAATAGCCATTGATGGACCTATCCGCCATGAATTTATCTAGTTCTTTTTTGTACCCTGTTATAGTCTTGGCTTTCACAACGTCCTCTGGCAAGGAGTTCCACAGGTTGACTGTGCAGTGTGTGAAGAAATACTTCCTTTTGTTTGTTTTAAAGCTGCTGTCTATTAATTTCATTTGGTGAGCCCTAATTGTTGTGTTATGAGAAGGAGTAAACACCACTTCCTTATCTACTTTTTCTACATAAGTCATGATTTTATAGACCTCTATCATATTTCCCCTTACCCGTCTCTTTTCCCAGTCTTATTAATCTCTCCTCATACAGAAGCCGTTCCATACCCTTCATCATTTGTGTTGTCCTTTTCTGAACTTTTTCCAATTCCAATATATCAATATCGGGGGAATCCTCCAAAGTGGCTCCTTTGATTCTGCTCTTTTCTAGCATTTGTCTCAGAGCCTCTGTCCCTGGGAGGGTTTAAAAGTGCCTCAGTGGGTCCAGTCCTGATGGGAAGGGCCGGGTCTGTCTTGTAATGAAGGGCTAGAGGCTACAGGAGAAGCGTTTCAGTGGCTGCTGTCGGCAGAAGATTTCCACCCCCGCAAAAGGCAGCGGCTGTGTCCGTGGGAGAAGCTCTCCTGAGCAACGTCAATTATAGCCAAGTAAGCCTGAGTGTAGGCCAAGCCAAAGTGACTGAGGGTTTTCCCAGTGTGGCAGAGTCTAGAGCATCTTTCTGCAGGGAAAGACCCTGGAGGGGAATCGGGGTGTGACATGGACTAACGCCCCTTCTGAAACCTCCCCAATTGTCCCTCTCACCCTGACAGGCTGAAGAATCACGTCCACTTTTCGCTCCAGATCATCCCATCTTCCAGGAGACGAGGAAGAGAACTGGCTGTGGTGTAGCCCGCTCAGGTAGGGGATTTTCAGGGAGCTGTGTGCGTGTGCGTGTGCTTGTGTGTGTGGTTTGTAGAGGGGAAGAGGCAGAAAATATATAGGGTGAGGCAGGAAGGGGACAGGATGTGATAAATCTGCTGGGACATGTTCACCTTGGGCCTCGTTTTCTGAACAGGCCCATTGGGAGGGAGTGACCATCCCCCCATTTCTGAAAGAGGAAAGGCCCCAAGGACAGGGCTGGGAAAACTGACTAGATTCTCGGTGCTGGAGCCTGGGCCCACTAGCCAGAGGCTACCGTGGAGTATGAAGGTGCTAGGATTCCTGTCCCTGTCCCTTGCTTAGAGCTCTGCTTCCTGTATCAGCCTGTGGCTAGCAGGTGTGTGGTAAATGAGAAGACCCTGCTCTCCTCCATCTGCTGGGAGGGACAAGGGGCTCTCACCTTCTCTACTCCGGAAGCCACCTGGCTCCTCTGAGCAGGGTGGGGGTGGGATTCTGCTTCTCCGGCCCTCCTCCTTCGTGACTAGTGGGATTGTGGCCAGGGCAGCAGGCACTGAGTGGAGGAACTGATGTTGTTTCAGATACCGGTGACTTTCGAGGTGGTGGCTGTGTATTTCACCGAGGGGAGGGGGATCTGCCAGACCCCGCTCAGAGAGCCCTCTATAGGGACGTCATGCAGGAGAACTATGAGACTATGACCTTGCTTGGTAAGGATTCCTGTCCCCTCATTTATTAAAAGCCGTTGGGTCAGCATTTCTGAATCTGGTCAGGCTTCTCCCTGCTTGGTTAGATTGTAGGAGGGTCGCATTGTCCACAGCTCTAGTGCGGGTGCATCTCCATTCCCCTTTCAAGGGAAAAGGGGAATCAGAAACCTAATGGACATGCTAATTCAACCCCATCTCCAGCTTTCAAGGGGCCAGAAGCAGGGTATTGTCCTGCCTGTATAATTTCTTCTTTATCTTCCTTCTTGGGACTAGCTCCATCTGTGGCGAGGGCTCTAGGTTCTGCAGGCTTGGAAATAGGCAGGAATTTAACACCCGAGCCAGGTGTGTTGTGTGTCCATAAGTCCCCCAGAGCACACAGATCTGGAGAACTCCTAGTGCGGTCATAACAACACCCCTGCAGACCCCAAGGGGTCTGAGTAATTCTAATCCCATGTAAGGTCAGGCTAAACTCAGGGAATGTTCCTCGTGACAAATACTCCACCAAGACTCCACGCAGCTTGACTATGCCTGATTTCCCCCGCTATGCAGGATTTCCCATTCCCAAACCTGACCTGATCGCCCGGCTGGAAGGAGGGGAAGAGCCATGGGTCCCAGATTTCCAGGCCCCCAAGAAAAGAGAGCTCCTGAGAGGCACCCACACAGGTGAGGGGTCAGGGAAACTGACACAGAAAGCATCTGGGACTCCCCAAAATGTGCCATGAGCGAGCGCCCTCAGTTCTGCCCCATCTCACCCAGGTTAGGGCTGAGGTCAGAGGTGTCGTATCATCACAGCAAATATCAGTCCCAATTTCCAATCCACCCTGTTAGCTGTCAGGAATCTTCTCCCTGACTTTACTTCCCTGGAAGTATTCGGATGGGATGTGGAGGCAGAATCCATTGTCTCAGGCTTGGATCTACACTACCACTTATGTCAGCGTCACTTTTGTCGCTCAGGGGTGTCAATAAACCAACCCCCCGAGCAACATGAGTTACACCTACATAGTCGCCGGTGTTGACAGCGGTATGTCAGCGGGAGAGTTTCTCCTATCGACTTAGCTACCACCGCTCGCCAGGGCTGGAGTAAGGCCTCGTCTACACTTCAGAGTTTTGTTGACGCAAGTGATGCCGACATACAGCCACCGCTGTAATTAAACCTCTGTGGCAGGCCCACACTATGATCCTTGTGTTGTCAGAGCGCATCCACGCTAGCCGCTCTTGCACCGACACAGAGAGCAGTGCACTGTGGGTCGCTATCCCACTGTGCAACTGGCCGCAGGGTGCTTTGGGAAGGGTTTGCAATGCCTCATGGTACAGGTAGAGTGTCACATCCTACTACACTAGAACCTCAGAGTTATGGAGACCTCCGGAACAGGGGTTGTTCCTAACTCTGAAATGTTTGTAACCGTGAACAAGATGTTATGGGATGCTCCTCAGGGCAGATGGCTGGGAGCAGGGGCTCACAGCTGTGCCTGTGAACCTCAGCGTCTTCACCTCCTACCTGTAAGTGGCTGCCCCATGTGTGGCGGGTAGGGGTGGGGACAGGCAGCCCAGATGTGCCTACCTGTAAGATGCAATACAGGCACAAGTACAGGATTTTCTGGGGTTTGTTTCTTTGTTTTTTGTCTCCACTGCTGCCTGATTGCGTACTTCCAGTTCCACATGGTGTCCAGTTGACTGGTCAGTCTGCAACTCCGGTGTTCGTATCTAGTGTAGATTGCCAGTCGCTTTTCAACTGAAGTGTGGGTGTGGGGGGCAGGGGAGCAGTGGACAGTGTGTGACAGGGAGTGTGTGTGTGTGTGTGTGGGAGGAGAGACAGAGACACTGTGTGTGTGTGTGTGTGTGTGTGTGTTCCTCCCCTCCCGCCACAGCAGCCTGCCCTGCCTGTCTGCCGCTGCATTCCTAGCGCCGGGGAGAGCAGGATTTCACATTAATGATGCTGTGATTCCCTCCGAGTTCTCCCACAGCCTCCTCTGCCCACAGACCAAGGAGATCCGCCTCTCCCCTGTAGTCCAGGCAGGAGTGTGTTTGCTGCCTTCAGGCTCAGCCGGCAGTAGTTATGTGAGCTCTGCAAGCTGAGGAATTTCAACACTTCCGGGAGCTTTGAAAGGGGCGGGGATGCATGTCTGCGTGGCTGGATGCTGGGCAGCGGAGTTCAGAACAGTGAGCCGAGCGGTCACAGCGGGCATCATGGGATGCTTCTTGAAGGCCAGTTATGGCGACATAATGAACATACTGTTTGCACTGATGTTTTGTCTCTCTAACTTTGCTGCAAAAAGCCCTATGCCTCTCGTCAAGGTGGGGGAGGTTTTGTCCCCAAAACTGGAGAGTTTTGCTGCCAAAAGTAGCGTTGTAGTGTGTACTCCTCCATTGTTTTGTCAACAAAAGCTGCCTTTTGCCAACAAAACTGTGTAGTGTAGACAAGTCTATCTACGGAGAGCACAGACAATGACTCCTGTCTGGATTGTCTCTCTCTCCCGGCAGGTGATGAGCGTGGGAGTGAGAACAAGGAGGAGAATCAACAGCAGAAAGGTCCTGGGAAAGTGGAACCACAGGGGACGTTCTTGAGAAGAGCTGAAGGGAGTTTTTCCCAGTGGTTGAAACAGGGAAAAGCCTGGGGAAATAAGGGCAGGGCAGGGAGGCAGCTGGAAAACCATCCAAGGAAGAAACCAGATGAATCCATTCCATGTGAGGGAGGATGCGTAGATCCCAAGGAAACCACAGCTCAGCAGACAAATCACAAGGAAGAAAAACCCTACAAATGTCTTGACTGTGGGAAAAGATTCAGTGTGAGAACAAGCCTCACTACGCATTGGAAAATCCATACAGGAGATAAACCCTATAAATGTTTGGACTGCGGGAAAAGTTTCTATCAGAGCTCACACCTTATTACACATCAAAGACTGCACATGGGAGAAAGACCCTATAGATGCCTTGAGTGTGGGAAAAGTTTTAATGAAAGTTCATCTCTTACTAAACATGGGAGAATCCACACAGGAGAAAGACCCTACAAATGCCTTGAGTGTGGGAAAAGATTCAATTTCAGATCAGCCCTTAATGCGCACCAGAGAACCCACACAGGAGAGAAACCCTATAAATGTTTGGACTGTGGGAAAACCTTCAGTGAGAGCTCACATCTTATTAACCATGGAAGAATGCACACGGGAGAGAAACCCTATAAATGCTTGGAATGTGGGAAAAGCTTTCGTAAGAGGTCATCTCTTATTACACACCAGAGACTGCACACAGGAGAGAGACCATATAAATGCCTGGAATGTGGGAAAGATTTTAGTGAGCGATCAGCCCTTCTTACACACAAGAGAACCCACACAGGAGAGAAACCCTATAAATGCTTGGACTGTGGGAAAAGCTTCAGTCAGAGGTCACATCTTATTAACCATGGGAGAATCCACACAGGAGAGAAACCCTTTAAATGCTTGGAATGCGAGAAAAGCTTTAGTCAGAAATCATCCCTTATTACACACCAGAGACTGCACACAGGAGAGAGACCATATAAATGCCTGGAATGTGGGAAAGATTTTAGTGAGCGATCATCCCTTCTTACACACAAGAGAACCCACATGGGAGAGAATCCCTATAAATGCCTTGACTGTGGGAAAAGTTTCATTCAGCCATCCAATCTTATTACGCATCAGAGAATGCACACAGGTGACAAACCCCATAAATGCTTGGAGTGTGGGAAAAGCTTCAGTCACAACTCATACCTTACTAGACATCAGAAAATCCATACAGGAGAAAGACCATATAAATGCTTGGACTGTGGAAGAAGTTTTGCTCACAATTCAGGCCTTATTGTGCATCAGAGAATCCACACTGCAGAGAAGCCCTATCTATGCTTGGATTGTGGGAAAAACTTCAGCCACAAATCAAACCTTACTAGACATCAGACAATCCACCTGGGAGGAAAGACCATATAAATGCCTAGATTGTGGGAAACGTTTCATTTAGACATCAACCCTTGTTACACACCAAAGAATACTCACTGGAGAAAGACCCCATAAGTGCTTGGACTGTGGGAAAAGTTTCATTCAGATCTCGCACCTTATTAGACACCAGAGGATTCAGGGCCGTCCTTAGGCATATGTAGGGCACCTGAAAATTTGGGGCACTCCTGGGCCTTAGTGTCCACCTATCTGCCTCTTCCTATCCCTGTTCTGACCCTCCCTGCAGGCACCCACCGCAGCTGGCTGCTGCAGCTTTGTGAGTCTTCCTCCGGAGGGGATCTAGTAACTTAAAAGTGAAAAAGCCTTCCAGCCTGCCAGACCTATTAGCACAACACTGAAACTGTTAAAGAGCCATTCAAGGGGTAAAGAAGCCATTTAACAGGCATTTGCCAACCCCCAGGTATATACTGTCAGTTTCTGAATTTACTGACCAAAACAGTTGTGCATGACTGTAATATTTACTCAGAACATGTCAGTCTACAGTTTAAAATTTGCTTTAAAAATATTTCATTAGTGTGTTGGTGAAGTTTATAAAATCACATCTCTAAAAAAAAATCCTTGCATAGATTTTTAGATGCACAATCTGAGTAAAAAGAAAAGAGTACTTGTGGCACCTTAGAGACTAACAAATTTATTTGAGCATAAGCTTTCGTGAGCTACAGCTCACTTCATCGGATGCATCTGATGAAGTGAGCTGTAGCTCATGAAAGCTTATGCTCAAATACATTTGTTAGTCTCTAAGGTGCCACAAGTCCTCCTTTTCTTTTTGCGAATACAGACTAACACGGCTGCTACTCTGAAAACAATCTGAGTATTCATCTTTAGCCTTAAATGCTTGGATCTTCAGACATATAGTTTTTTAAATAAATCCTTCAAAAGACCCCCCCTTATCTAAAATACGCATGCGAGTCCGGGCTGCCATTGGGCATAGGGGCACCAGTTTAATAATACTGCATAGGGCCCCATAAATCCTAAGTTTCAGAGTAGCAGCCGTGTTAGTCTGTATTCGCAAAAAGTACTCCTTTTCTTTTTATAAATCCTAAGGACAGCCCTGAAAGAATTCATACTGGAGATAAACCTGATTAAATCCTCCACTGTAGGAAAAGTTTCACTGAGAGAACAAACCTTATTAGACGTCACAGAATCCACAAAGGCTATAAACTTCATAAATGCCTCAACTGTGGGAAAAGCTTCAGTAAGAGCTCAGAGCTTACCAAACATCAGAGAATCCTCAAGGGTGAGAGACCCTAGGAATAGCTTGACTAGATTCAGTCTGAGTTCACACATCAGTGAGCCACACAACAGAGAGACCTTGAATGGGCAAAGCTTCTAGGCTGCTCCCGTAATACCAGGCATCAGCAAATCCACACGGGGAAGAAAGCTCTCAGATGTCCTCAGGGTGGAAAATGGTCCAAGCGGGGCTAACATGGAATTGGGCATCCGAGACTCCTCCACCCAGTACGGAAATTCTCTCAGTGCCTGGCTAGGGCTGGCCATAGTAATAAGTCCATTTCCTGCTTCCCACACACACCAGGGGCATTTGGCTCCCAGGGATCCAGCTGCCCATCTCTGGGGTGAGGATACAACAGCAGCTGAGCAAGCCCCAGGCAGAAAAGGGGAAGCCCTGATCAGGCCCTCCTCCCTGCACCAGTCCTGGCTGCTGAGCTGATGGGCCACAGGTGGGTAAGGGAGAAAGAGAAACTCCTCCAGATGCTCCCTCTGCCTTGCTGAACTTCCCCCCCCCCTCTCCCTGCCCTTCCCAGACAGGTCCCCCTTCCATGGAGATTAGGAGAAGGACACTTGGGCCAGGCCTGACATTCACTCTATAGACACCGGTCTCACTCCCCTTCCTGTCTTCCACCAGACCCTGGGCTGAGCTCCCCCATGTACCTGGAGCTATTTCATGCAGATTTGGTGTCCCTGGGGGCTGGCAACTCCTCCCCTCCCCAAATCCCCCAGGGTGCTGGGTTCTGGGGGATCAAATACTGAGGGACCAGGAGGATGGGTTTTATGGAGGAAACTGGGGATTGAAGAATTGGAGCAGCTAGAACTAGGAAGCAGGGGAAACTGGGTGCTGGGGCTATCGAGTGTTTGGGGACTGTGGGATAAGAAGAGAGGGAGAGCATGGGGTACAGAGAAGTGCCGCTTCTTAACATTCAGTCCCTCGGTACCTTTGTGATGGGTTTCCCCAGGGTACAGCCTGGAACTGGGGTCCCCCTGAGCCCTCTGGCATACCAGTCTGGGCTCCCTTACTCACTGAGAAAGAGAGATTTTAAGTCATTATAAGTAGTGAGCATATAGATCAAAGCAGATTACCGTGAGAAATAAAACAAAACACAATCTAAGCCCTATAAACTCGACAGGATTTGAATCAAGCCGTGTCTCACCCAGAGACAGGAATTCTGTCCTGCCTGGGACCCCCTTCCCCAGTTCAGTCTTTGTTCCTGACGTGTTTTCCGGTGTCAAGTTGTAGGGGGAGAGAGGCCCAGTGGTGATGTCACTTCCCCCTTTTATAGCTTCTTGCAGGTGGCGTGAACGTCTTGTTTCAAGCCAAGGCCCCAGCAGGAGTCTGTGGAAAAGTACAAGCAACAAGATGGAGTCCAGTATCCCATGATCTAGTCACATGCCCTTGCGAGCTTCCATGAGTTCTAGCAGCCATTACTCATATCCTGACTGAAGTGTCCACAGGAAAGATCATCAGGTGAGGATTAAGCTTTGCCCATGGCCCGCTGTTTTTGCTGGCGGGCCATTCAACTAGAATAGGCCTTTCACAAAGTACTGGCTAGACTGGAGGTAGAGTATTTTGTGTTACCCAGGAGCAAACACATTTGAAATATAGATGCATAGTCAGCATTAATAACTCCAGATACAACAACGATACATGCATACAAATAGGATAATCATATTCGCCAAACCAGAACTTTTGCGTTGACACCTCACATGACGTATTTTGTACAAGGTGCACCATGATTACATCACATTCCTATCACTATGGTGAATATGGGGTCACGACCTTCTCCCTGGCCCCCTCCGCAATCAGAAAGCGCCACTGGACTCCCACAGGACCTTTTGTGGGAGGCCCAGAGATCCCACCACCTCTGACTCCTCAGCATCACCCTCAGAAGTTCTCTCTCTGGTAGGAAATGTGGGCGGGATTAGCCCGCGCATCCTTGTGACCCTCCAACAGATTTCCTAGTGTAAACTGACCCTGTGTATCTTATCTGTTCTGATCCCCCCATTAGCAGACTGATTGCTAGTCCCTGAGTTCCCCTTTTGGGGCCAGATTGTCTCATTCCCGGATATTCTCACGTTGCTCCAGGCCATTTATTGTTTGTACATTTTCTGCCTTATGGGCCAGAATTAACTAGATGCTAAAATAGCGGGAGCGGGAGCTGGGCCAGTAAAATGGTGTTTTACCTCCTGTGCTCTTTGAAGGCGATGGGGTGAGTCTGAGGGATGCTTAGGATCCACAGTTTGGTTTCTCTGATCCTTAGTCAGACTCCTGAGGGTTGAAGAAGAAAGTGTCACAGACCTGGGAGCGGGCAGGGGTACCCTAATAGACCTCAAGGCACAGTGTGACCTGTCCGAGCTTATAGCTCCTGTTTCCATCTATTGGTAAAATGGTTTCTGGGCTGCTTCCAGGCAAGTCCATATTTACTTATTTTTTGTCTTTCTTTCTCTTTCTTTTCTTATAATGATGCGAAAACTTTTGTAACTAATACAACCAAATAATGAGGCGAGAAGTAAAGCAGGTTTAGCCACTTCAGAAGAAAATGGGTATATTTATTTTACTGATTTTGAATCTTAAAAGACTCTCTGAGATTTCCCTTTATGAATGTGAAAGTGTTTCATAGCCCATCCTGCATTGTGGGTTTTCTCTCTTTGTGAAGGCCGTTTGGTCACATACTTCGATATTCACTTAGTGTGACAGGAGGTAGCTCAGATTTAGTGAGGACCTCACAAGACAAATGATCATTTGCTACAATAGCCTATTTAAATTTTGTTTTAACCTTTGTCTAACCCTTTGTATTGAGATATTTTGTGTTGTTTGAACACTGACTATGATCAATATCTCTAAGCACAAACTCTCCGGGTGAGAGCTTGATTCACACTCCGAGAGGCCGAGATTGAAACAGGGAAGGAGGTTACTGCCCAAATGATCCCTGCAGTGATGTGAGATACCATCAAGAGACGGAGAGGGCGGGAGATGGGGGAACAGAGCTGGGAAACTCCTGCATTTGCTATCAGAGCCAGGCCGCTGAGGCTGAGAACTGTGAACTCCCTGCATCAGAGCCAGAGACAAACAGGAATTGGCCTGTGAGTGTCATGTGAAGCTGCCCCTGAGCTCCAAAGGGCCATGAACAACACCCCAAGAAGAATGATGTGGGAAGGGGGGGCAGCGTCTCCCTATTATGAGATGACGAGGTTGGGCACAGGCAGGACGGGAGCCGGGGATGTCAGCAGACCTGGCCAGCCTTGAACCCAGGCTGACTGCCATCATTGAGGCCGGAGGGAGCAAAGGAGCCTGACAGCCCAGCCAGTCACTCCTTCCCCATCTATCACAGTGTCCTGTGTAGGGACGACAGAGACTGTCTCTGCCCCACTCACCCCACATTCATCCCTCCAACCAGAGCTCTTTGGGATCCCTGCTCTCGGGGTGTTTGCTTTTGTGCCTGGCTCCCAGTGTCTCTCATGGCTCCTCGGCACTTCTCTACCCATTTATAAATGTTCCTGGTTCATGCAGGCATTGGGCACGGCCAGGTGCTGGACTGGGGGTGAAAAGTCCTGCGTTGGGCTGGGCTGGGGCTGGGGAAAGGAGTCTGTCTTTTTTCGGCCTTTGAAATAATAAAGTAGAATTTAGTTTCTCCCACTCCCAGTGTCCTGTGTTTTGCATTAAATGCCTACCCACTCCAGAGCTAAGGTGAAAGGTAAAAGCAATGCAAACATGGTCTGGGATGGAAATACACAGTGAGGTCACCCAAACAACCTCATCCCCGTTATAGGCTCCTCAGACTTCCCACAGAGACAAAACTCACTCAGCTTTTGTGCCCCCTGCCCTGAGCCCAGTACAAACCTGGAAGAGTCTGACTGGGTTCACAGGGTCATTCACCTCTCCCTCACCCTGGTGTAAACCAGACATAATCCCACTGGAACCTCTTGTTCTGTTTACACCAGTGTGAAGTTGTAGGGAGAGGAGAATCAGACCTGTTAGCAGGAAATATACTCGCACACATAGAGAGAGACTCTGATCCCTGAGCTGGGTTTCTGCTCAAGACCCCTGTCCTCACAATCTTACCATCTGCCTGATTGTAGCTCGGGCACATTAAAATCAATGGGGCCATTAGCAGTGGTATGAGGAAAGGTGTGTACAATTTTGCAGGGTTGGGAATTGAGATCGCTAGGCTGGGGAGTTTCTCTCTGATGATCTACGGCCTGTTCCTCCTACCACAACTTTCCCCGTTTCATTCTTGTCTGTCTACGCAGTAATTATTTCTACTGATTCCGGGGTTATTTTTAATACCGTAGCGGCTAGAGGCTGCACCCATGCTCGAGGTCCTATTGTGCACGGTATTGTGTTATACATACACAGCGTGAGAGACAGCTCCTAAGGGAATGAGCTTCAAGTCTGAATCTACAAAACAAACCAAGTCATGATTCTGCAGGTGTCGGGAACATCTCCGTGCACTTTTGAACCAGGGTTTCAACTTCCAATGTGTGTGAAAAAACCAGATTTTTCTTTCCCCAAATTACAGCCCTTACAAGAGTGCAGAACACAGCCAGCAGGAATGACAAAATTGGCCTCTCCAGCTAGGGTGACCAGATGTTCTGATTTTATAGGGACAGTCCCTGTAATTGGGGCTTTTTCTTATATAAAGGCCTATTACCCCCCAGCCCCTGTCCGGATTTTTCACACTTGCTATCTGGTCACCCTATCGGTAGCCACAGTCAGCTGAGGATCTGAGAGCTTGGAGGATTCCACTCTGCACAGTCCCCTGGTTC
Organism: Dermochelys coriacea; assembly: GCF_009764565.3. Taxonomy (NCBI): domain Eukaryota; kingdom Metazoa; phylum Chordata; order Testudines; family Dermochelyidae; genus Dermochelys; species Dermochelys coriacea. The sequence continues at coordinate 6,330,152 of NC_050095.1, read as the reverse complement.
CTCTATTTCTCCATGTTATTTCTCCCCCCCCCCCCGTTCCTCAGATGTTCTTGTTAACTGCTGGAAATAGCCTACCTTGCTTGTCACCATGAAAGGTTTTCCTCCTTCCCCCCCTGCTGCTGGTGATGACTTATCTTAAGTGATCACTCTCCTTACAGTGTGTATGATAAACCCATTGTTTCATGTTCTCTGTGTGTGTATATCAATCTCCCCACTGTATTTTCCACCAAATGCATCCAATGCAGTGAGCTGTAGCTCACGAAAGCTTCTGCTCAAATAAATTTGTTAGTCTCTAAGGTGCCACAAGTCCTCCTTTTCTTTTTGCGAATACAGACTAACACAGCTGCTACTCTGAAATCTGGTTCTTCTCTGATGCTGGAGGACTCCCATCTACACAGCTTTCCTCCTGGGTCATCTCTATGAGGGTGGAGAACTCCCATCTGCCCAGCCCCCTGGTCCCTCACATCTAGGACCCCTGGAAGCTCCTTCCCCCTCTTTTCCATATGCTCTGTGGTTATTAAAGTTCCTTTTAACTCCTACATATGTCAATGCAGCGTTAAAAAGAATTCTTCATCTTCCTTCCTTTTCAATTTCCCAGCTGCCCTGGTTGAGGGCAGTCCTGGGATTTGCTGCCCCACTTAGCGGGGTCACCCCAGCACCTGCAGGGACCTCACCCGCATGTCCCTGTGATGAACGCTTGGGGTTTACTATGAGGAGTTGCTGTGGGCTCTCTGGGGTGCTGCACGGGACCCTGGACACCGGGGGTTCCCCAGTAAGCTCTGCAGTGTGAGACAGGGCACCGAGACTGGGGGGTTTCTCTGCCTCATTGTAGGATCCTAGTGTAGACAAGGCTCCGGACCCCACAGCCACACTATCGCCGGGATGCCCATGAGCCAGGGCCCCCAAAACAACCAGGAGTCCGGTGGCACCTTAAAGACAAACAGATTTAGTTGGGCCTGAGCTTTTGGGGGTAACCCCCCCCACTTCTTCAGCTGCCACAAAGCCACCCACGCCCTATTTTGGGGACCACGGCAGGTGGCTCCTCACCTCATTTGTGGGAACTTTGACCCCGCCCCTCCTGGGGGTTCCCCCCGTGCCACTGTCCCGCAGCGCCTCCCCCTTTCTGACCCCCAGCTCCTGCACCCCGTCCCGGAGCCCGCCCTTTGCCCCGCTCCGCCCCCTGCTTTACCCCCCTCGGGACACGCTTTGGCCCCTGCACAAACTCTCCCCCCCCGCCGGGGATTGCAGGGAGCTGATCCGGAGCAGCGACGTCAGCATCAGCTACTGAGCCTGCTCCGGGAGTCCGTGCGAAGGAGCCAATCCGGAGGGGAACCGGATTGCGTCTGATGCCACGTGGGTCAGCTCAGCTGCTTCCTCCTCCGCCCTTCTGCGACCGTCCGGCTCGGCCCCACAGCACCCAGCTGGGAGGGGAGCCGGGGACCCCACTGCAGCCCCCCGGGCCGGGGGAGCACCCCAGGAGCGGCCGGAGCAGCAGAGGTGAGGCGAGGCGAGGCGAGGCTGGGAGGTGCTTGTGGGAGGAGGGACTGATGGGGGGCAGATGGGGGGGCGGTCACAGTTCTACCTCCAGATCTGATGGGGAGGGTGGGGGGCGAGGATTGATTTGAGGGTTGGGGCCAGATAAATGGCTGGGCAGGGGGCCGGGCAGATGTGGCGGGGGGGGGGGGTGAGAGCTTGTGCAGAGAAACAAAAATCACTTTACTTGCTACATGTGGGTGCGGAGCTGCTAATTCTCACCTACCCACTGGGAGGTTCAGACACCAAAAGGCACCAAACCCACAACAGAATCTTTTTTAAAAACCACATGGTTTGAGGGATCATTTTGCTGATTTTTGGCGGCTGACTCAGGAGTTTTGACCCCTCCAGGCTGCTACATTTTCCCCAAAGACTCTCCCAGGACCCCCCCCCCCCGGCATTTCAGCAAACCGCAGGAGTCAGTGTCAGGAGGGGGAAGCGCCCAGTGGGTGCTGCAGACGGGGGCTATCGCCAAGCTCGGGAAAGCCAGGTGCAGGGAACCCGGGGAGAAGTCTCCAGGGTGAAGCTCCTTGCACCCTGGGCCTGGTGTATTTCACAGACCCTGTCCCTCTAGACGGTGGGTGCAATTTCTGCCTAGCCCGAATCAGCCAGTGCTGGGAGGGGTCGGATACACACGTCTCCTGCCCTCAGTGCAGACAGGCTGCGCCACAGAGAAACCTCAGGCCGGCCAGAGAGCTGGGAAGTTCTAGGGGAGCGCCAGCTCCAGGGTTGGTAAAATTGAGAAGCCCCTCCTGTTTACAGGGCGACATTTCTTAGTGCTTGAACATCTGCACGGATACTCGGATTGCCTTGAAATCCGCTGTGCCTCATGGGGGCAAGGGATGGGGCCATGACCACATTAGAGGTCATTTGACAAAGGGGTTCTTAAAATATGGCCCCTCCCCCTGAAAAGTTTTTCTTAAAGTTGAGGGATTATCTGACAGATTTTTGCGCGCACTTGGGGACTCAAGTCATGGCTCCACTCAGACCCCGAAGGGTCTGGCTGCTCTTCACCCCCACTCGTGCCTGACGCCCATTGCTCTTAGGAGAAACAATATTAAAAATGTTCTATTCCATAAAGGGTTAAGCTCTCCAGAGCAGCTGGAGCCTAACAGGGCCGTCCTAAGGATTTTTGGGGCCTTACGCAAGACAGGAGTGCGGGAGGGGGTCGGGGGGACGACAAGGCAGCAAAGGATATCAAGATGCCCAGCCCGCCTCACGGTGGTGGAGAGTCACAGTTCCTTGCAGAGACCCCCGGCCCCTCTCCCTGATATGCCCTGAAGTTTGTCAGACATTTATTTGCAAAAACTTTATAGTCAGGGTGAGTCAGCTGTCCTGGTGAATACAACCTTAAATATTATGGAATACATGATGCAGCTCTTCTCTGTTTTACATTTTCTTTATCAGTATTTCTCAGCTGATTTTATATTTTAAATGTACTCTTAAGCCTTCATAAAAGTAATCGTTCCAGATGACTACCTATTTAACTCACTGAAACAAAGACATTATTTTAAAATAATCAGTCATAGCGGTTTAGTGTGTTCATAACCATGTTCACTGCTTTTAGAAAAAGGGCACACTCATTTACTTCGGGTGCTGTCCATCACAATAGACAGGTTTATGAAATTTCACCAACATCAAAAAATAGGTTTCCATAGATTTTAGGCATAAGAAAGAATTTTACATCTTACTAAGGCACTGATTTTGCTGGAGGGTTCTCTTAAAACTAATTCATCAGATAGTGAGAAGTAAAAGAATCTCATGCACCGCTACAGGCTGGGGACCGATTGGCTGAGCAGCAGTTTTGCAGAAAAGGACCTGGGGATTACAGGGGGATCTTCGGCTGTGTCTACGTTACCACTTTTGTCGGTCAAGGATGTGAAAAAAACCACTCCCCTGTTAGGATATAGATATTCAGGCCTGTCTGTGAAGGCCTATATTTTAAGAATCTAGGTGTATGTTTATCATTTAGCTAGTTCTAGAGGTATAAAAGAATCAAAATCACTGTCTGCCGGTATAAGGTCCTTCTCTTACTGTGACAGTCTGAGGCCCTGTGCTTAGGCTGAGATCTCTGGCTAAGCAACGGAGGCAGCCATAAGCTGGGAAGTGACCGGTCACCTCCTCACATCCCAACCTCGTCACATTGAAATCAGGTGCTATTGGGCTGTTAGGATACAAGGCACTGTCAGGACAGGATATCGCCTCCAGAGAAAGATGTTTAAAGAAAACTTAATTTATTAGCATCCTGTCTGGGGGGAAAAAATCACTTCTCAATAGTTGTGGTTATAAAACCCTCATTTCTGTATGTTTTATCTGTATGGCCCCCACTTTTCTATTGTTGTTTGTTTCTGTTTGCTGTATAATTAATTTTGCTAGGTGTAAGTTAATTGGTTAAAAATATGTTACAGTATGTTCGGATTGGTTAAATACATTTCAGGAAAATAACTGCTTAAGGTATAGATAAAAATCTTGCTATATAAATTAGGGGGAATCAGAAAGTAAGTTATAATTCAAAAATTATAAAAAAAAAAAACCATTAAATTTAAGCTTGTTAAAAGTTCATTCCAATAAACATCAGATTGTTTGCACCTTCAGACTTCGTGTATTGTTGCTCTCTGTTCATGCAAAAAGAACCAAAAAAAGTAAAAGGGTAAAAAAATAAGCCCTCTAACACCCCCCTGACCGACATAAGTGCCGGTGTGGACAGCACTCTGTCAGCGGGAGAGGCTCTCCTACTGGCAAAGAGCAGCTACATGGGAGATCTTGCTGCGGTACAGCTGGGCCAGCGTACAGTCCGTAGTGCCTTAGAGTCATCCTGGATAGTTCTCTGAAAACATCTGCTCAAGGTGCAGAGACAATCAAAAAAGAGAACAGAATGTTGGGAATCCTTAGGAAAGGGATAGATAACAAGACAGAAAATATCCTATTGCCTCTCTATAAATCCATGGCATGCCCACATCTGGAATACTGCGTGCAGTTCTGGTCACCCCATCTCAAAAAGATATATTGGAATTGGAAAAGGTACAGAGAAGAGCACGGACATGATGAGGGCTATGGAACAGCTTCTGTATGAACACAGGTTTAAAGAACTGGGACCGGGGAGTTTAGAAAAGAGACGACTAAGGGGGATGTGATAGAGGTCTATGAAATCCTGCGTGGTGTGGAGAAAGTGAATAGGGAAGTGTTATTCACCCCTTCACATAACACAAAAAGGGGAGGGGGGTCACCCAAAGAAATAAATAGGCGGCAGATTGAAAACAAATGAAAGGAAGTATTTCTTCACACAATGAACAGTCAACTCATGCTACTTCTCGTGAAGGCCAAAAGTATAACTGGGTTCAAAACAGAATTAGATAATTTCATGGAGGATAGATCCATCAGTGGCTGTGAGCCAAGATGGTCAGGGATACAACCCCATGGTCTGGGTGTCCCAAGATCTCCAGAAGCCAAAAGCATCTGACACGGGCCACTGTCAGAAGACAGGATACGGGGCTAGCTGGACCATTGGTCTGACCCAATGGGGTTGGTCTTATGTTCTTCTACAAATAATATTTCTCAAGCTGGTTGTGACGTTTGGTGGCTGTTGGTTCAGCAGCTTTGAGAGACCTGAATGAAAGAGGAAATACAAGTGCAAGGCTTCCCATTAATTAGTATCTGGCCTCTTTAGAAAGGGGTGTGTGTGTGTGTGTGTGTGTTCCTCTGTAATAATAAAAACATTATGTTGTCAGCTAATAGTGGCAATGTCATTGTAAATGTGACTGAATGAAATCTCATCTCTAGTATCCTTTTATTCCCTCCAGACACTCTGCCATCGGAAATGGAGAGGGACTGTTGGAAGAGGCTGTTGTCGTATACAAAGGGTGAGGGTTCAGGTGGTGGTTATATTTAAATTAAGAGAAAATTCACCCTATGAAAACATCTTTGTTAAAGTAGCCTGAACACACAACTCAAACACACACTGATCATCAGAAACATTGTCACTGACCAGCCCCCAAACACCTTATCTCAGCCCATCTGATTCCCTGATTAAGTTTTATTAAGGATCTCTGTGTGTTTGTTTTAATTAAAACACAGTTATGTCAGGTTGACCAACGGGCCTGGATACTAACATGGTGTGATAAGATCACTACGGATGGACGTAAGGTGACTATCCGGCTGGGCCACTTTAAAGATTTAGCTAGGGATTGATGTGAATGGAGTTTAATCGGCAAGGCGACCACTGCCCTTCGGGATTTGTCGTGATGATAAGTCAGTTGAGAGTGGGGATGTGGTTACAAAGACGACAGCATGAAATCTCCTCTTTTTTATCCTCCTCCCTCGTGGACACTTTGCCATCTGAGCTGGAGTCAAAAAGGGGAGAACCAGTCCGATCACACAGAAAGGGTGAGATTCTGGGTGGAGATTTTCTTGATATTAAGAGCAAATTCTCACGGAAACATCTTTCTGAACACGTTGATAAAGTAACTAGTCAAACACACCCTGTCTAACAATCAACACATCCTGCCTTGAGGAGATCCCAAGCCGACATAAGACAAACAGTCCTGACACCAGCCTCGTTGCTCGGTGCATGCTCACGACAGGGAACAGAACTGTTCTCACTCTCCGGCATCCAGACACCCTTAACTCTGCCCTGGGGTTCTGGGAGGCTTTCACAGGCCTGTTGTGTATTAAATCAAGAGGAAGGAGTGGAGTGAGGGTTCTTCTCCAGCATCCTCCCTTCCTCTTGGGCTGGGCTTTTTCCCATGCGGCTCACTTCTCTCGGGCCGGGCAAGGGGCTGCCTCACAGAATATTGACCTTACTCCCTCCGCTCTGGAGCGGCTCCTCCCCAATGCTATGTCTTCCCCTCTTCTCCCAGGACAAGGAAGGAAGGGCCAGGTGGGGGAGGGGGATCCTGAGGGGGTTTAAATCGGTGACCAGCCTCCTCCTCACTCCCTACCTGCAGATTCAGTCTCTTTCCTCCATGTCTCTACTGTTCTGTGTCTGGGTATGAAACGGTGGAATCAGTCAGGTGCCCGGGAGCTCCCCAGGATCCAGGAGTGTCCCGGCCAGAAGAGGGCTGCTGGGGAGTGTGAGAAATGGTCCCAGCCTCCCCCCGGGCTGGGCTCTGCCCCTAACACTCAGCTTTTCTCTCCCCTCCAGCAAGCGTGACTCTGGATCCAGACACGGCCCATCCCATCCTCGTCGTGTCTGAGGATGGGAAAAGTGTGAGACGAGCAGAGGCGTTGCTGGACCTGCCTGACATGCCGGAGAGATTCGACACATGTCACTGCGTGCTGGGCTCCGAGGGGTTCACCTCGGGGCGACGTTACTGGGAGGTGGAGGTGGGGAATGGGCAATACTGGGCTGTGGGAGTGGCCAGAGACTCTGTGAGGAGGAAGGGACGGATCAGCCCTAGCCCTGAGGAGGGGATCTGGGCTATGGGGATGCACGGGGTTAAGGGTCATTGTAAAATATACCATTTTTTCTCCTCCCCTGGCACCCAGTTGATCTCGTGGGATACCATAAAGAGGATAGGGGTTTCTCTAGATTACGAAGCGGGGCAGGTAGCATTTTTGGATGCTGATTGGAAGTCCCTGTTATTCTCTTTCCCTCCGGCCTCTTACAATGGGGAGAGGATCCACCCTTTCTTCTGGGTGCGGGGATCCCAGCTCAGACTGTGTTCTTGAGACAAGGGGCTGGGGAGATGGGGAGTGTCCCCCTGGGAATGCTAAAATGGGCTTCTCTAACCCCCAAGATCCGAACCCCAGTGTCCTTGGAGGACTCCCATCTCTCCGAGCCCCTGGACCTCCTCCTTTCCCCGGCAATGTCTCAGCGCGCCCATAAAGAGCCGGCTGGGGCCTGGGCAGAGAATCTCCTTGCAGCAGGTGTCCCCCAGCCCATTTCTCGCTGCGCTGGGTGGCTCTGGAGGACTCTAGCTGGGCTGCCCAGGCTTGGAACCAGCACCCCAGCGGTCAGACCCGTCACGGGGCCCCCCTTAATTCTTTGGGCCACGGAGCCCCTGGCTGGGTGACTTCTGCGGGGAGTGGAGTTTGGGGGTAGGAGGCTGAGTTTTGTCGGAGGCTGCCGGCGGGGCAGCTGCTGGGTTTCTGTGATGGGGTTTTCTGAGGAGCTGAAGGGAATTAGGCACCCAAATCCCCTTGTAATTCCCTCCCTGCCGCTCTGTTGGAAATCCCAGCTGTGCAGTGTAAACTCTTCTCCGAGTTCAGAGCAATCTGGATAAAGATCGCTACTTAAGACATCCTTGGGTTTTACGTCATTGGCGGCTGGCTCGTTAAACTCCCGCTCGCTCACGTAACTCTCCTTGCCAAAGCGGGTAGGCTTCATGGGGCTGGATGGCCCGGTTTAATGGATACCTTTTCAGTGGCAACGGGCCCTTGTGCCTACCTACTACTGCCCTGTGGTATCTCCAGAGGAAAGAGTGGGCCTGATCCTTAGTTACACAAACGCCTCTGATGCCACTCAGGCAGCGCAAAAGCGCCTTTACTACATTACTAGGTGTGTTACCGTAGCGGGTAGGAGTCCAAGTTACGGACCGGGACCTGGTTTGCTAGCGGCTGAAAGAAAAGATGTCCCTGCACCTGGCAGCTTCCAGTGCAAGGCAAGCGACCAGAGCTGGAGACAGGCAGACAGACAGAGAGGGAAGGGGATATTTCTCATACCAGAAACCCCCTCCCACGATGCCTCCCAACATCCATAAACCGCCACAGTGCCAGATGCTCTGCTGCATCCTCCATGCTCCTTTACGCTGTTCTCTGCTCCTCAGGGGTAGCCTTGGCTAACTATAAGTTTGTTTTTTATAAATAATTTTGAATAGCAACATTCATTTTAAGCCATTTTCTATTTCGATCTGTTTAGATGTTCACCCTTTTGTACAATTGTGGGTTTCAAGCATTTTCAGCTTTTCTCTAGGGCAACTTTCACATGGGAAGGACAGCAAATAAGAGGGGGTCAGACCATTGTTATTTCATGACAGACGCTGGCAGGCAAAACAAAGTGGAAGCTTTAGACCCTTTGAACACAACTGTACATTTGTGCTGTTGACAAAGTGAATCTTTTTAAAATCATACTTTTAAGTTCTCAACAGTCTTTTTCCTACTTCACCTTTCTTCATATTTGGATGATTAGCAGTGCAAATATTTTCCCAATCAGTTGGTATGTGTACAAGGAAATCGACATTGCCTGACAAAAATCACACCCTTTCAAACCAATTCAGATGCTGTCTTAGCCTCCACCTTTCCCAGAGTCTGGCTCCAGGGGAAGCTAACCCCCAGCCCCTCCCCTTGTGCCCCAGGCCCTGCCCCTCCCCTTCTGCCCCCATCCCTCCCTTCCTGGAGCTGCAGGTGGCCTCACCCCCAGCCCCGGGCGGCCCTCAGTCCCGGTGCTCATGTTGCCAGCCCCAAAGTGCCAGACAGGCAGCGTGGCCCAGAGTCCCTGCTGGAGGCATGCTGGCCTGGGGGCGGGGGGGCATGATAGGCTCCTTGGGGAGGCACAGCCTCCCCTTGCCTATGATACTCGCTGCCCATGTCTGGCTCACTCAATAACCTGTGCTCCTGCCTCAGTTTACCTCGAGCTGTGCTCTAGCAGCTGTGTTCTTAGGGTGCTGGGCACATTCACTGGCGGGGGTGGGGGGATGAGAATCAGAGCATTAGGGGCAAAGCTCAGCCCTGGTGTGGGGCTGGGACCATTTCTCACAGTCCCCAGCAGCCCTGTTCTGGCTGGGAGGGTCCTGGATCCCGGCGAGCTGTCTCTGTCCTGGGCCCTGAGGCTGAGCAGAGCGGTCACTGCAGTTCCTCGTTTCTCACTCAGTTTGCAGAGCCTTCAGCTCTCTGCACTCTCCAGTCCAGGGCTGGGGAGCAGAGGTGAAGTGCAGCATTGGGGAAAAGCCACCTAAGACCAGAGAGTACCTGGTGGTGGGGAGGGGAGCCAGCATCTGGGGGAGAGCATCGCCCCCATCCATGGAGCTGTGAGCAGCTCGAATGGCAGAGCCCAGTCCTGCCGGGGGGAAAGGCTGGATGTCGGAGATGAGCCATGGGGTAAAGGAGAGGGCTCTGCTGGGGTGCTCCATCGGCAAAGGGTTCAAAGCAAAAGTGGATGGGAATCTGGGAGGCAGTGACCATGAGTTGGTTGAGTTCAGGATCCTGACGCAGGGAAGAAAGGTAAGCAGCAGGATACGGACCCTGGACTTCAGGAAAGCAGACTTTGACTCCCTCAGGGAACAGATGGCCAGGATCCCCTGGGGGACTAACATGAAAGGGAAGGGAGTCCAGGAGAGCTGGCTGTATTTCAAGGAATCCCTGTTGAGGTTACAGGGACAAACCATCCCGATGAGTCGAAAGAATAGTAAATATGGCAGGCGACCAGCTTGGCTTAATGGTGAAATCCTAGCGGATCTTAAACATAAAAAAGAAGCTTACAAGAAGTGGAAGGTTGGACATATGACCAGGGAAGAGTATAAAAATATTGCTCGGGCATGTAGGAAAGATATCAGGAGGGCCAAATCGCACCTGGAGCTGCAGCTAGCAAGAGATGTCAAGAGTAACAAGAAGGGTTTCTTCAGGTATGTTGGCAACAAGAAGAAAGCCAAGGAAAGTGTGGGCCCCTTACTGAATGAGGGAGGCAAGCTAGTGACAGAGGATGTGGAAAAAGCTAATGTACTCAATGCTTTTTTTGCCTCTGTTTTCACTAACAAGGTCAGCTCCCAGACTGCTGTGCTGGGCAACACAAAACGGGGAAGAGATGGCCAGCCCTCTGTAGAGATAGAGGTGGTTAGGGACTATTTAGAAAAGCTGGACGTGCACAAGTCCATGGGGCCGGACGAATTGCATCCGAGAGTGCTGAAGGAATTGGCGGCTGTGATTGCAGAGCCCTTGGCCATTATCTTTGAAAACTCGTGGCGAACGGGGGAAGTCCCGGATGACTGGAAAAAGGCTAATGTAGTGCCCATCTTTAAAAAGGGAAGAAGGAGGATCCTGGGAACTACAGGCCGGTCAGCCTCACCTCAGTCCCTGGAAAAATCATGGAGCAGGTCCTCAAAGAATCAATCCTGAAGCACTTAGAGGAGAGGAAAGTGATCAGGAACAGTCAGCATGGATTCACCAAGGGAAGGTCATGCCTGACTAATCTAATCGCCTTTTATGATGAGATTACTGGTTCTGTGGATGAAGGGAAAGCAGTGGATGTATTGTTTCTTGACTTTAGCAAAGCTTTTGACACGGTCTCCCACAGCATTCTTGTCAGCAAGTTAAGGAAGTATGGGCTGGATGAATGCACTATAAGGTGGGTAGAAAGCTGGCTAGATTGTCGGGCTCAACGGGTAGTGATCAATGGCTCCATGTCTAGTTGGCAGCCGGTGTCAAGTGGAGTGCCCCAGGGGTCGGTCCTGGGGCCCGTTTTGTTCAATATCTTCATAAATGATCTGGAGGATGGTGTGGATTGCACTCTCAGCAAATTTGCGGATGATACTAAACTGGGAGGAGTGGTAGATACGCTGGAGGGGAGGGATAGGATACAGAAGGACCTAGACAAATTGGAGGATTGGGCCAAAAGAAATCTAATGAGGTTCAATAAGGATAAATGCAGGGTCCTGCACTTAGGATGGAAGAATCCAATGCACCGCTACAGACTAGGGACCGAATGGCTCGGCAGCAGTTCTGCGGAAAAGGACCTAGGGGTGACAGTGGACGAGAAGCTGGATATGAGTCAGCAGTGTGCCCTTGTTGCCAAGAAGGCCAATGGCATTTTGGGTTGTATAAGTAGGGGCATAGCGAGCAGATCGAGGGACGTGATCGTTCCCCTCTATTCGACACTGGTGAGGCCTCATCTGGAGTACTGTGTCCAGTTTTGGGCCCCACACTACAGGAAGGATGTGGATAAATTGGAAAGAGTACAACGAAGGGCAACGAAAATGATTAGGGGTCTAGAGCACATGACTTATGAGGAGAGGCTGAGGGAGCTGGGATTGTTTAGTCTGCAGAAGAGAAGAATGAGGGGGGATTTGATAGCTGCTTTCAACTACCTGAAAGGGGGTTTCAAAGAGGATGGCTCTAGACTGTTCTCAATGGTAGCAGATGACAGAACGAGGAGTAATGGTCTCAAGTTGCAATGGGGGAGGTTTAGATTGGATATTAGGAAAAACTTTTTCACTAAGAGGGTGGTGAAACACTGGAATGCGTTACCTAGGGAGGTGGTAGAATCTCCTTCCTTAGAGGTTTTTAAGGTCAGGCTTGATAAAGCCCTAGCTGGGATGATTTAACTGGGACTTGGTCCTGCTTTGAGCAGGGGGTTGGACTAGATGACCTTCTGGGGTCCCTTCCAACCCTGATATTCTATGATTCTATGATTCTATGAAAGGAGGGCTGAGGGTGATTTGGGGGGATCATAGGGAGGGGTTGTGGGACAGGATGGTTACTGGGGCCCAGGGGAATGGAGCTGGGGGGGCAGTTGTGGGAGCAAAGGTGGGGGCTGGGAGAAGGGAATTATTAGGAGGGTCTTTGGGGGTAAATGGGACCATTCAAGCTGCAGCCAGGAGATGGGAGGTTAAGGGCTGAGCCCCCTTTTCACTGACAGAGCTGCACCCCCCCAGGCCCCTGGGCCCACCGGGAGGGGGCGGGGGGAGATACGGCAGCTCCCCCAGCGAGGCGCACCCTGATCCCAGCTGGTGAAAGGTAGGGGTCACAGAGACATTTGTGAGCTGGGGGGAGGGAGCTGACGGCTGGGGGGGTCCCATGTCATTTTGCCAACCGAAACCATTCAAAAATGATGAATAATGTCCACACAGCCACTTCTACCGGCGTAACTTCTTATTTTAGACACACGGAGTTTGGGGTCGGCTTGTTCCCTGCCCAGTGAGAGCAGCCCCCGCTCCCTGCCCCTCCTGAGCCAGGCCCCACTCAGCTCCCCTGGGAAACACCGCACAGTGCTGCAGCTCAGGGTGACCTGATCTCCCGGGCACTGGCCCGGTGTGGGCGATTTCTGAGACCTCCAGGCACTGCCAGAGACAGTGACCGACTCAGCAAGGGGGTGATGGGCCCTCTTTGGGGTTCAGACAGGAGAGAGATCTGATCCCCTTAGTGGGGGCCATCACCCGAGACAGTCACCCCAGGTGTCACACAGCTCAACCCCAGCGGATCAGCACCTGGCCCCGGAGAGGGGGGCAGGAATATTAGCTCCCAAAGCTTGTTCATTTCTCAGTGACTCTGCCGGGGGCCCAGCGATTTCTACTCATTCCCCGTCTGATCCCAAGGAAATCCCAAGCTCTGATCTCTCTCGACTGGGGGGGTTGGGGGATATTGCTGAAGAGAATCTGGACTCCTGATAGTTAATCCTCCAGCTGGGGCTTGTCCACACACTGCTCAAGTTGAATGGGAAATCTGGACTCTGGCTGAGAGCAGGGGGTGGAGGGAGGAACTCACCTGTTTTACTCCAAGTCAGGCCCCCAAAGTGAGGGAAATCCCTTCCCCAACTCACTTCAGGATTGCTGCCAGAGGCTGGTGTCCGTGTAAACAGAATTAACCCCAACTCTTCACTGGTTTCTTCTCCCTTGGGAAGCCGAACAAGGCCAGTCATTCTTTACTCACCTGAGGGACAGCCCTGGGATCGGGGATAACATAATCAGGCATCATAAGGACACGACAAGACCCATGATTTAGTTATGAGCTGAGCAGTGCCCGGGAGTGTGCGAGCAAGTGCCCCTGGTTCTCCCACACACAGTTGTGTGACTCAATTCCTGCCTCTGGAAGCAGAGGAACTAATTCCAGATATCAGGGGGGTCGCCGTGTTAGTCTATACCCACAAAAACAACGAGGAGTCCGGTGGCACCTTAAAGACGAACCGATTTATTTGGGCCTGAGCTTTCGGCGTGGGTAAAAAACCCACTTCTTCAGAGGCCTGACTCCAGATGTGAGTTCCAGATGTGACCCAAGGGAGGGGTAACAGCAGCAGGGAGATGCAGGGAGGCTGGGGCCTGGCCTGAAGGAGACAGCTACCGGCGTGGGAGGCAGGGGGGCTTCGGGACTGGCTAGACACGGGTGTGGGGGGAGATTTACCCAGCGCTGGGGAGGAATCAGTCCAGGGAGGATGCTGCAAAAAGACCTGGGACCTGCGAACCCCTCTCCCCTCTCCCCTTCTCCTTCTGCCCGTTTCAGGGTCTCCTCCTTCCCTGCCCAGCCCCCCGGGCTTGGAGCCTTGGTCACCTTCCTGTACCCCGGCGTGGGTCTCTCCCGCGGTTGGATCGGCCCCTGGGGATGCTGCCGCCGGGGCTGGAGCCAGATCGCGGCGGCTCTGCGGGGCGCAGGGAGGGGGTCGGAGCCGGCCGGAGAAAGCCCCCCGGCCCCCATGCATTGTTGCAGCCCGGGGGTGGTTTGGACGGACACCGAAAGGGCTGGAGGCGGCCGGCAGCGGTGGGTGCTGGGAGGAAGGAAGCAGGAATCCGGCAGAACAAAGGGACGGGGGTCAGGGGCTTGCACAGCTCCCGGCGGGGAGTCGGTGAAATACCCTGTGATCCGGGAGCTGGGCTGCTGCCCGGGGTCTGTGCTGGGGGGAGCCGGCATTAGCCCCTCCCTGCCCAGCCGGGGGGGGACTTTCTCCAGCTGGGACCAGCCCCCTGGGGCCGCTCCAGGATCTGCAGGCAACTCCGGAGCCTTCAGGTAACTCAGAGAGAGCCCCGGGGACAGGGACTCGCTGCACCAGGGGCGTTGGGCGCCGTCAATCCTGCAGCCCGGGGAGCTGGTCCCTTGTCCGGAACATGCGGCTCTGGGCAGAGCGTGAGCTGGGGTAGCAGCTCCCTCCCTGCCTCCGGCTCAGGGCAGCATCTGCCAGGGGCAAAACTGGAGGTTTCCGATTCCGATGGGGCAAGAGACCCGGCCCCAGTGGGGTTCCCCTTGGTGTGTCTGGGGGAGGAGGGGCAGGGAAGGGAGGGAGGAGAAATGAGCCAGAGATGGAGACCGTGTGAACTGGGGGAGATGGACCTGGCTCTGGGCAGGCAGGAGATCGCAGGGGGAGAAGAGCAGGGGAGGGAGGGATGGATGGAAAATGAGCCAGAGATGGAGGGAGGGGACAGACCGTGTGAACTGGGGGAGACGGACCTGGCTCTGGGCAGGCAGGAGATCGCAGGGGGAAAGCAGGTGACAGAAGTCGCGATGGTTTCCCACTTTCCTTTAAACTATTCATAAAATTATCTCTAGTTCTTCCCCGTTTTCTCTTTAATTCTCAAGCAGGGATAGACAAATCTCTGGCCGTTTCCCTCTCTCAAGTCACGGAGAAGTTATCTAGTCTTCTCAGGTTTTGCCACATGTCTCTCTAATTCTCAAGTGCCCCTTTAAAATCTCCCCCAGACAAGGTGGAGGAGGTTATGGCTTTTCTCGGACCAGCTCCTGTCGGGCAGAGAGCCAGAGCTCCAAAGCATGCTGTCTCTTTCCCCAGCAAAAGTTGGTCCAATACAAGATGTTCCCACCCCCACCTTTTCTAGCCAATATCCTGGGACCAACAAGGCTACAACAGCACTGCATATCCTGGTTGAAAATCTTCTCAGAGTAGGGGGGTTTCCCTGCCCATTTTATCTGCACCCAATTGTCCTTATTTAGGTGGGAAATTGTAGCCCCCCAAGTCAGGGGGTTAACGGGCAGACCTTGGAAGAGCCCTGAGAAGCAGCTGCCTCTGGGGTGGGGATTCTCCGCCAGCAACAGATCATGGACAGGCATGTTTTGACCCATTTTCTCCCCAGGTATCAAAGGCTGATATGAAATAACCCGAATGCTCCATTTCTACTCCAGTTATTTATTACTAATTCAGTAGGCCCTGAGATTTTCCCCTGTCTCTCTAATTATACAATATTAATGCACAATCGCCTCAGAGTTTGCCTTTTCTCAGGTTCTTGAATTTGGATGTAAAATCTTTGCAAATGTCGCCTCTTTTCTCTGTTTATCAAATAGTGATAAGAAATTCACTCAAATTTTACCTCTTTTTTCAAAGATCAGCTAATGATATAAAACACCCCTGGCATTTTTCCTCTTTCCTGTCTAACTTGTAAAAATTCATCCACATTTCTCAGATTTCCAACTGTTTCTCTTTGATGGCCGAACATTGATCCCAATGCTCAGATTTGGCCTTTTTACATGTAATTATCAAGTGTCAATTACAAATCCTCTCAGGCTAGGAGTTGTTCCCCATATTATTTGAATTGCAGCAACTTCTTCGTTTTTGGAGGGAACCTGTTGTCCTGAATCACTCTCCATATTGGAGCTTGCAGGGAGCTAAATGATGCAATGATTTCCCCCTCATTAGAGAATCATGTCTTTCTCCCTTTAACTGACTCACCCCATATTTAATACACATCAAAGCCGGAGCTACTTGGTCGAACAATGTCTCCCAGCTGCTTACAGGACAGTTGGATGGAACTTTTTCTTTTCCCCCAGACAGGGCTGGAGGAAGGGTTCATTCCCCTCAGAAAGCTACTTTGTGTGTGGCCAGGTCCTGTTCCCAGGGCAGTGCCCAGACTGGCTGGGTATCTCCATGCTCCTGTATCTCCCCTTCACCATCCTATCACCAGAAGAATGTCCAAAACCCGTGACAAATGGTCCCCAGGAGAGGTTGCTTCCCCCAGCTGTAAGATGATGCCACCTTTGGGCTGGGTCCATGGTGGTTATTATTGGCCAGTGACAGGGCCTGGGCATTCTTAAATATTTCAGCTCCTCCAGGCCTCCCATTCTCCTGTTGAAGAAGCATCACCCCTGGGTTCCCTTTGCCTGTGTGCGTGGCTGGCGGGGGCTGCTGCTAACTTTCTATCCATTTATCAAATGCTGACATGAAATCACCCCAGATTTTGCTGCTTTCCCCCCCTTCAGAGCGGCAGGAACTTCAGGTTTATGGGAGGTGGGGGGGCCGTTGTCCTGAGTCCCTTCCTAGAAATGGGGATGGAGGGACGGGAGAAGGCAGTTCATTCTCCCACCCCCTGCAATGATCATTTTGAAGATTCTGGCCTCATACCTCCTAAGCCCTGGTTCTGGTCTCACTGAGACAAGAGTTAATCCAGAGTCACTGCAAGGAAGAACAAGGAGTGACTTCAGATTAACAAGGGGGTGAATGAGATCAGCAGCTGTCCCAGTGGGGACTTGCTTTCTGTAACTGCTGTCACCAGAGACCTCCGAGTGTTGCTGAGGGGAAACCACTCAGTCTCTCTCTGTCTCTGTCTCTTTGCTCAGGATACTGGAGTTGAGCTTCCCTGGTCAGGCACTGCTGCCTCCATTGCCAGCTGGGAATCGAGACTGAGCAGCTGCTGCCCCCCTGGTTGGGGTCTGTGCTGGGGAACTGACCTCCGTGTGCAGCCACGGTGAGGACTTTCATCCTCCGTGATTAGCAACCTGGGGCAGCCCTAGGCTCTGCTGAGAGAGACCTGGAGGGAAGTGCTGGGGATGGGCAATGACCCGGAGAGGTGGGAAGGTCCCAGAGCCCAGCATCCAGGCTGATGTCTACACCTCTACCTTTAGCCCCGCAGCTTGAGTCGTGTGAGCCGAGTGAATTGACCTGGGCTCTGAGTCTCGCTGCTTTTATTTATTTATTTATTTTGTTGAGTCTTTTATTAAAAAGTTTCAGAGTAGCAGCCGTGTTAGCCTGTATTCGCAAAAAAGGAAAGGAGGACTTGTGGCAACTTAGAGACTAACAAATTTATTTGAGCATAAGCTTTCGTGAGCTACAGCTCACTTCCTATAGCAGCGTAGACATCCCCCAATGTGGCCAAGCATTTTCCCAGCACCAAAATCATCGAATAACAGACATGTAGGGCTGGAAGTGACCTAGTGTGAGATCGTTCAGTTCAGTCCCCTGGACTGAGGTAGGACCAAGTAAACCTAGACCACTGTTGGCAGGTGTTTGTCCAACCCATTCTAAAAATCCTCCAACATTGGGGATTCCACAACCTCCCTTGGTAACCCGTTCCACTGCTTTACTATCCACTGTAAATTCCAGATCCTTTTCAGTGGTATTACTGCCTTGCCAGCTATTCCCCATTCTGTAGCTGTGCATGCTTCCTAATGTAGCACTTGTCTTCATTGAATTTCATCTCATTGATCTCAGACCGGTTCTCTAATTCATTAAAGTTATTTTGAATCCTCATCCTGCCTTCCAAAGTGCTTTGCAACCCCTCCCAGTTTGGTATGATCCATACATTGTATAAGCATATTCTCCACTCCATTATCCAAGTCATTCATGAAAATATAGAATAGAATTGGATCCAGGACAGATGCCCTCAGGACTCCAGTTGATGTGCCCTCCAATTTGAGAGTGAACCATTGATCATTACTCTTTGAGTATGGCATTTCTATGATTTATACACCCACCTTACAGTAATTTAATCTAACCATATTTTCATCATTTAATTATGAGACTGTCATGTGGGACTGTGTCAAAAAAACTTACTAAAATCAAGATATATCACAGCTACTGCTTCCCCCTCTCCACCAGACCAGTAACCCTGTCAAAGAATGAAATGAGGTTGGTTTGCCAATAGTTTGTTCATAACAAGCCCATGCAGGCTCTTGCTTAAACCTATTATTCTACAGGGTGTTTACAAACTGATTCTTTAATTATTTGTTCCAATATCTTTCCAGGTATTGAAGTTAGGCTTACTGGTTAGTACGGGCAGATCGACAGTGAAGATGCTGCATCAATGCTGCTCTACGCTGACAGGAGAGAGCTCTCCCATTGGCATAGTTAATCCACCTCTGTGAGAGGAGGTAGCTGTGTCAGTTAGACAAGCTCTTCTGTCAACAGAGCTCTGTCTACACCAGGGCTTAGGTCAATATCACGTACCTCGCTCAGGGGTGTGGATTTCTCACCCCCCTGAGTGACATAGTTATACCAAAGTAATTTTGTAGTATAGACTTGCCCGAAGTCTCCAGGTGCTCTTTGTTTCCCTTTTTAAAGATAGGTACTATATTTGCCTGTCTCGAGTCCTGTGGACCCTCACCCATCCTCCCTTAGTTCTCAGAGACAATTGCTAATGGCTCTGAGATTGCGACAGCTAGTTTCTGAAATACCGTAGGTTGAATTTCATCAGGTCCTGTTAACTTGAATACATCTTCCTTATCTATGTTCTTTAACCTTCTATTTCCCTGTTTTGGCTTGGTTCCTTCCCCCTGTTGATAATAATAATTGTATTAAGTACCTGATCTTATGTGCTGATTATTTCTGTTATTTGCATAGCAGAGTCTAGAACGTCTGTCAGCAAGGAAAGAACCTGAGGCGGGAGGGAATCGTGATGTGAAATTAACTCAAACCTCTTCTGAAATCTCCCCCGTTACCCTTCTGCAGAATGATGTCCCTATTTTGCCACAGCACGTCCCAGCCTCCCATGGGACAGGGAAGAGAAATGGTTGCTGTGGACCTGGTTCAGGTAGGGATTATGGGGGAGTTGCTCGTGGGCTCCTGCAGGAGGAAGAGGGGCAGTAAATACCGAGGAGTTGGGACTGTCTAGGAAGTTTGGTGGGAAGTGGGAGTGCGGCAGGAAACATACAAGGTTTAGAACGGGAAGTGGACAGAGTCCTGCTGGGATTTGTTTAATCTGGAGCCTGGATTATAGCAGTGAACCCAAGGGGGTTGTGATGGAAATTTCATTATCTGTGGAATAGGAAACAACCCCCCTGAACAGGGCTGGGAAATCTTTCCAGACTTTCAGGGTCAGAGGCTACTAACCAGAGGCTACTATGAGATATGAAAGGGGACACCCACCGATGAGGTTTAGGAAAGATGTCCTGTCCTCTCACATTCAGCTGCTGGCAATGGAGAGGGGGCTGGGACTCCCAACAGGGAGTTGTCCCTAGTTCCTGCTTGGGGGCTCTATCTCCTGTATCAGCCTCTGGCTTGTAGGGGGGGTGATGAGTATGAGGACCCCTGCCCCATCTCTCTGCTGGGAGGGATGAGGGGCTCTTTCTTTCTCTCCTTACCCCAATGCCTCTGAGTGCTCTGAACAGGGTATGTGTGTGTAGTGGGGGGGACTTTGCTGACTGGGCCTGCCAGAGCATCCATGTGATTGGTCCTGTTCCCCCATAAATAGTGGGATTGTGAGTGGGGCAGCAGGTACTGAGTGGGGGGCTCTTGCTCTTTCAGGGGCCGGTGACCTTTGAGGAGGTGGCTGTGTATTTCACCGAGGAAGAGTGGGCTCTGCTGGACCCCGCTCAGAGAGCCCTCTACAGAGATGTCATGCAGGAGAACTATGAGAATGTGACATCGCTGGGTAAGGATTCCCGTCCCCTCAGTTCTTATCAGGGGAAATGCAGAGTTAAGGTTCACATCACCCCCACAATGTAACCTTAACTCTGCCCTATTTCAGCAACACCCTGACATGCCAGTAACACACACACCAGCACTGTGCCCTGCCCTGCTACACAACACTGAGGGAACAGAGCCCAGGAACTGTATAGCACAAATTCTAACGTCTTCTCTTTGCTAAGGCAAAACTTGGGTTTAGGTCCAGCATAGCAACAGAATCCTCCTGCACCTGGCCACTGGTCAAACACTGAGCCTACTCCATGCAAACCGTCTCAGACTTGCAAAATGTTACCAGCCCTTTACCCTCTCCCTGAGATTCCTTCTGAGTCGTTGCCTTCACTTGCCCCTCACTAAGTCCTGGACACCACTAGCATATCTGCCACCAGAGTGCTGATGATCCCCATGGCTAAAACACAGCCTTGTGCACTGTCACTGACACAACTTACAACACTGAGCACTGAAATGGGGCAGACTAGGTCCCTCAGGGTTCACATGCACCCCTCTGCATACCACAGACACAGCTCTGCCAAGATGCTCCACTATTCCCTCCACCGTTCAGCTACACTTAACTTTTTTTCATTACTGCTTCGCCAAAGAGACTCTGTATGGGCCATGTATGAGCTGAGATAAATGCCAAGGGACTGACATGGTTCAGGGACAGTTGGAACCAAAGTTTCAGTCCCAGGTATGTGCAAAACTATTGTTATAAAATCAAGGAACCCCCTCGATCAAATAACCCCAAATTTGGACACTTAACCTCTCCCCACACCCACATGAAAAGCAGCTAAATTCAAGACTTTCCAAGTAAGTGTGTGTATCTTAGAGAAATTAGGTTCGGTAATGCTGAACCTTAACTCCAGTAGAGTTGGCCTGCCACTATATTAACTTCCCAGAGGTGGGGAGGGTGTGACAGCCAGGTGGGCCCATCTGCTGCCAGGAGACAGGGTGAGGTTCCTCTCCAGGAGTCCTTGGGGAGAAGGGAGAGCAGGGAGCAGTGGGAGAGGGGAAGATGATGGGGAGCTGATGCTCGTGGGGTGTCCCAAAGCAGGGAGGGCTCAGAGCAGTGGGAGGAAGGGGAAGAGCTGTGTGGAGGATTAGGACGAGAGGGAATCGGGGAGGGTTGGGTACAGTGGGAGGGGGTCAGGGATAGGACTGGGAACTGGCAGTGTGATGGGCTGGGGGAGTGGGCAGACTGGGAATGGAGAGAAAGGGGATGGAGGACCCAGCAGTGGTGCTATTGAAGGGGGAGGATTGGGTAGGAGATCTGGGTTACCTGCATGTGGGAAGCAATGGGGAGAGGAAAGGTGGTTGGTCTAGGGAGCAGGGAGGATTTGATGTGAGTGGGAAGAGCAGGTTTCAGAGCAGAGATTTGGGGCACTCCATTAAATCTGCTTTTGCCAGACTCTTTAATGCCCTGTCCCTAGGCACAGCTCAGAACCCGCCCTCCATCCCCATCTTCCTTGGTCTGTCAGCCGCCTTTGACGCCACAAACTATGGTCTTCTTCCTGCCTTCCTTTGTCCTCTCCTTGTTCTTCTCTGTAATGCTTCTTGAGATTCTCCTACCCTTGAGCCCATGGAGCATCCCTCTGGAGCGACCAGTCCCTCTTCCACTCGCCCCTCATGGCGTTAACAGGCTTGCTGCTCCCCCAGAAGCAGTGCACCCCAGCTTACCAGTTACACCTCAGATGTCTGTGCCACTGAACGCACGACACTCCAACGTGCTTAGAGTAAAAACAAGTAACAGTTTATTTAACGAAGGGCAGAGATTCAACTAACATCCAATGAAAACATGTGGAATGTGTGGTTATAGATAAAATCAAGTCAGAACCTGCATTCTGAGCCTGCATACTCAGGGAGCCTGAGTGAGTGTCTGATTGGCTGCTAGCCTGCAGGGGGCGGGCATTAGGGTGTCTGTGTGTTTGCGTCAGGGAAGCCTGGCTGTTTAAAAATAGCCGGAGCCTCGCGAACCAGCTGAGCGGCAGCGGAGCAGCGGGGACAGCAGAGCAGCTCACAGCAGGAGTTTGCCTGGGAGTTCGCCTGGAGTGAGCCCATTGAGGCTTACATCTTGCCAACGTCTCTGAGGAAGCTCCGTAGTAGGTAGGTGATATGGAAGGGGGGAATTCAGCTGTTGTGACCTGCACTGGATGTGCCATGTTTGTCTTTCTTCCACAGGACAGAAGCGACTTTGTCTGTACAAAGTGCAAGCTGGTCTCCATATTGGAAGAGAAGATTGAAGGTCTGGAGCAACAGGTAACGACCCTGCGTTGTATACGAGAGACTGAGGATTTTCTGGACCAAACTCAGGATAGGCTTCTAGGGGCACAAAGCTCTAAAGATGTAGAGCAGGTTGCACAGAGGAGCCAAGAGGCCAGTGAAGAAGCTTGGCAACATGTGACCTCCAGAAGAGGTAAGCGGAATGTCCGGGTTCCAGTAACACAGACACAGGTAACTAACCGCTTTCATGTTCTCTCCACAGGTACCAATGCGGAGAGTGGACCAGATGATATGTCTGGGGGGAGAAAGCGGAAGGAGACTCCGCTGGTTGGGAGGCATGAGATGCGATGTCCTGAGGTTGGGGGTTCCACGACCACCACTCCCAAGAGGAGAAGGCGGGTGGTGGTGGTCGGGGACTCTCTCCTCCGGGGGACTGAGTCATCTATCTGCCGCCCTGACCGGGAAAACCGAGAAGTCTGCTGCTTGCCAGGGGCTAAGATTCGTGATGTGACGGAGAGACTGCCGAGACTCATCAAGCCCTCGGATCGCTACCCCTTCCTGCTTCTCCACGTGGGCACCAATGATACTGCCAAGAATGACCTTGAGCGGATCACTGCGGACTACGTGGCTCTGGGAAGAAGGATAAAGGAGTTGGAGGCGCAAGTGGTGTTCTCGTCCATCCTCCCCGTGGAAGGAAAAGGCCTGGGTAGGGACCGTCGAATCGTGGAGGTCAACGAATGGCTACGCAGGTGGTGTCGGAGAGAAGGCTTTGGATTCTTTGACCATGGGATGGTGTTCCATGAAGGAGGAGTGCTGGGCAGAGACGGGCTCCATCTTACGAAGAGAGGGAAGAACATCTTTGCCAGCAGGCTGGCTAACCTAGTGAGGAGGGCTTTAAACTAGGTTCACCGGGGGAAGGAGACCAAAGCCCTGAGGTAAGTGGGAAAGCGGGATACCGGGAGGAAGCACAGGCAGGAAGGTCTGTGAGGGGAGGGCTCCTGCCTCATACTGGGAATGAGGGGCGATCAACAGGTTATCTCAAGTGCTTATATACAAATGCACAAAGCCTTGGAAACAAGCAGGGAGAACTGGAGGTCCTGGTGATGTCAAGGAATTATGACGTGATTGGAATAACAGAGACTTGGTGGGATAACTCACATGACTGGAGTACAGTCATGGATGGTTATAAACTGTTCAGGAAGGACAGGCAGGGCAGAAAAGGTGGGGGAGTAGCACTGTATGTAAGGGAGCAGTATGACTGCTCAGAGCTCCGGTACGAAACTGTGGAAAAACCTGAGTGTCTCTGGATTAAGTTTAGAAGTGTGTGCAACAAGAGTGATGTCATGGTGGGAGTCTGCTATAGACCACCGGACCAGGGGGATGAGGTGGATGAGGCTTTCTTCCGGCAACTCAAGGAAGCTACTAGATCGCATGCCCTGATTCTCATGGGTGACTTTAATTTTCCTGATATCTGCTGGGAGAGCAATACAGCGGTGCATAGACAATCCAGGAAGTTTTTGGAAAGCGTAGGGGACAATTTCCTGGTGCAAGTGCTAGGGGAGCCAACTAGGGGGAGCGCTTTTCTTGACCTGCTGCTCACAAACCGGGTAGAATTAGTGGGGGAAGCAAAAGTGGATGGGAATCTGGGAGGCAGTGACCATGAGTTGGTTGAGTTCAGGATCCTGACGCAGGGAAGAAAGGTAAGCAGCAGGATACGGACCCTGGACTTCAGGAAAGCAGACTTTGACTCCCTCAGGGAACAGATGGCCAGGATCCCCTGGGGGACTAACATGAAAGGGAAGGGAGTCCAGGAGAGCTGGCTGTATTTCAAGGAATCCCTGTTGAGGTTACAGGGACAAACCATCCCGATGAGTCGAAAGAATAGTAAATATGGCAGGCGACCAGCTTGGCTTAATGGTGAAATCCTAGCGGATCTTAAACATAAAAAAGAAGCTTACAAGAAGTGGAAGCTTGGACATATGACCAGGGAAGAGTATAAAAATATTGCTCGGGCATGTAGGAAAGATATCAGGAGGGCCAAATCGCACCTGGAGCTGCAGCTAGCAAGAGATGTCAAGAGTAACAAGAAGGGTTTCTTCAGGTATGTTGGCAACAAGAAGAAAGCCAAGGAAAGTGTGGGCCCCTTACTGAATGAGGGAGGCAAGCTAGTGACAGAGGATGTGGAAAAAGCTAATGTACTCAATGCTTTTTTGCCTCTGTTTTCACTAACAAGGTCAGCTCCCAGACTGCTGTGCTGGGCAACACAAAATGGGGAAGAGATGGCCAGCCCTCTGTAGAGACAGAGGTGGTTAGGGACTATTTAGAAAAGCTGGACGTGCACAAGTCCATGGGGCCGGACGAATTGCATCCGAGAGTGCTGAAGGAATTGGCGGCTGTGATTGCAGAGCCCTTGGCCATTATCTTTGAAAACTCGTGGCGAACGGGGGAAGTCCCGGATGACTGGAAAAAGGCTAATGTAGTGCCCATCTTTAAAAAAGGGAAGAAGGAGGATCCTGGGAACTACAGGCCGGTCAGCCTCACCTCAGTCCCTGGAAAAATCATGGAGCAGGTCCTCAAAGAATCAATCCTGAAGCACTTAGAGGAGAGGAAAGTGATCAGGAACAGTCAGCATGGATTCACCAAGGGAAGGTCATGCCTGACTAATCTAATCGCCTTTTATGATGAGATTACTGGTTCTGTGGATGAAGGGAAAGCAGTGGATGTATTGTTTCTTGACTTTAGCAAAGCTTTTGACACGGTCTCCCACAGCATTCTTGTCAGCAAGTTAAGGAAGTATGGGCTGGATGAATGCACTATAAGGTGGGTAGAAAGCTGGCTAGATTGTCGGGCTCAACGGGTAGTGATCAATGGCTCCATGTCTAGTTGGCAGCCGGTGTCAAGTGGAGTGCCCCAGGGGTCGGTCCTGGGGCCCGTTTTGTTCAATATCTTCATAAATGATCTGGAGGATGGTGTGGATTGCACTCTCAGCAAATTTGCGGATGATACTAAACTGGGAGGAGTGGTAGATACGCTGGAGGGGAGGGATAGGATACAGAAGGACCTAGACAAATTGGAGGATTGGGCCAAAAGAAATCTAATGAGGTTCAATAAGGATAAATGCAGGGTCCTGCACTTAGGATGGAAGAATCCAATGCACCGCTACAGACTAGGGACCGAATGGCTCGGCAGCAGTTCTGCGGAAAAGGACCTAGGGGTGACAGTGGACGAGAAGCTGGATATGAGTCAGCAGTGTGCCCTTGTTGCCAAGAAGGCCAATGGCATTTTGGGTTGTATAAGTAGGGGCATAGCGAGCAGATCGAGGGACGTGATCGTTCCCCTCTATTCGACACTGGTGAGGCCTCATCTGGAGTACTGTGTCCAGTTTTGGGCCCCACACTACAGGAAGGATGTGGATAAATTGGAAAGAGTACAACGAAGGGCAACGAAAATGATTAGGGGTCTAGAGCACATGACTTATGAGGAGAGGCTGAGGGAGCTGGGATTGTTTAGTCTGCAGAAGAGAAGAATGAGGGGGGATTTGATAGCTGCTTTCAACTACCTGAAAGGGGGTTTCAAAGAGGATGGCTCTAGACTGTTCTCAATGGTAGCAGATGACAGAACGAGGAGTAATGGTCTCAAGTTGCAATGGGGGAGGTTTAGATTGGATATTAGGAAAAACTTTTTCACTAAGAGGGTGGTGAAACACTGGAATGCGTTACCTAGGGAGGTGGTAGAATCTCCTTCCTTAGAGGTTTTTAAGGTCAGGCTTGACAAAGCCCTAGCTGGGATGATTTAACTGGGACTTGGTCCTGCTTTGAGCAGGGGGTTGGACTAGATGACCTTCTGGGGTCCCTTCCAACCCTGATATTCTATGATTCTATGATTCTAGAACCTAGACTTACATAACAAGATACTTTCCTGTCTTGTGGAGCATTGCTTATCCGAATATCCTTCTCACAGGGCTTTGCAGCAAGACTGGCTGTGAACCCCTCCCTACCGCCCCATTCATAAGACAAGCACGCTATTGGCTTGCCTACTTTGTGTAGGATCCATGCATCCCCAGATACACCCCAACGATCCATTGTCTTCGCATGTAAACAGTATTCCCTCCTGTGGGTTACTTCTACCTGTGAATTTCCTGTCTTGAAGATTTTGCAATCTCTTGATTAATATTGGACTCAGCATGCAAATAGCTATCTCCTGTGAACAATACTCTACAAACATGGCCAGACAGAGAGATAAGCATCTGTTACCTCCTGCCTGAAAGGAACACATCCAAGTCTGGTCACACTGTACAGTACATAATTTCCACTATGGATACTACCAGCCATACATACATTTCACAATGTCTTACAGAGCAATGTTCACCCAAAGGCCTTCCAGCATTTTATAGCCAGGCTTGTCTGACCTTCCATTCATGAGACGAGTCACACTTTGGAAGATGCACAATGGACCCAAAACTTTACCCTGGCAGTCCATTGTCTTTACTCATAAACTGGATCCTGCTGTTTATTTTTCTCTGTAAATTTCCTCTGTTTCACAATCTCCTCATTAGCATGAGGCTCGGTATACAGCGACCCATCATCAAACACAGTGCCCAAGACACAAATGACCAGAAAGAGAGAGATACGATTGGTTACCTCCTGTTGGAAAGGAACCTGTTTGAGGCATGCCACCTCCTGGTGACCTCTTTTCACTTCAGGGCTTTAAGAACGTAACTTCCAGGTATAGATACACTTAACTTCTCCTGCATTATCCTTCCACACATTTTGGAAGGATGATAACGACCAGCAAGCTACTTGTCTCTGTAGAGACTTGCATTCCGTCCTTTGGTGAACTAATCTGTGCATAGCTGACCCACAGGATCCCTGCAAAACCCTAGACACTCCCTCTGCCAGTTGGCATCAAGAGATCCCTGGGTCACATCCTCCTACCTCTCTAGTCTTTCCTTTAGCATGTCTTTTGGAGGGACCTCCTTTCCCCCTCCAACTTCCTATGGGGAATCCAAAGGAATCTGTCTTTGGTCCCCTTCTCTTCTTTCTCTGTACCTTATCTCTGGGAATCTCATCTACAAACACGAATTCAGCTACTGTCTCTATGCTGGTGACTCACAGATCTACCTCTCTACTGCAGACCCGTCTCCTTCTGTCCAAACTAAAATCTCAGCCTGTCTCTCTGACATTTACTTATGCACGTCTAGCCATCAGCCCAAGCTTAACAGCTACAATGGCTAAAACAGAGCTCCTAATATTTCCCCCAAGCCAATGAGCTCCACCAACCTGCCTGTCATGCAATCCTGTAAGCTGGGCATCATCTTTGACACGGACCCCACTCTAGGTTTTCGGGCCATGCCTACAGCTTGCTGCATAACTTCCCTGAGATACAGCCTCTCCTATCTATCCACCCAGCTCAAACTCTTGTCCAGGCTCTCATCTCAATTACTGCAACAACCTTTTCTCTGACCTTGACAAATGCAGTCTTGCCTTGCTCGTATCCGTTCAGAAGTAAACACCCACAAAGCCACCTCGTTATCAAAGCCACAATTTCAAAGGACGAAAGAACTGGGCATGTTTCGTCTTAAGAAAAGAAGATTGAGGGGGGACCTCAGAAAAGTTTTTATTGGGTGACCCCTAGCTCTTGTGTTATGAGAAGGAGTAAATAACACGTCCTTATTCACTTTCTCTACACCACTCATGATTTATAAACCTCTATCATTATCCCCCCTTAGTCGCCTCTTTTCCAAGCTGAAAAGTCCCGGTCTAATTAATCTTGCCTCATACGGAAGCCGTTCCATCCCCCTCATCATTTTTGTTGCCCTTCTCTGAACCTTTTCCAATCCCAATATATCTTTTTGAGATGGGGCGACCACATCTGCAGGCAGTATTTAAGGTGTGGGCGTACCATGGATTTATATAGCGGCAACATGATATTTTCTGTCTTATTATCTATCCGTTTCTTAATGATGGGGATAGATAATAAGACAGAAAATATCATATTGCCTCAATTCTGAGATGGTATTGAGTAATCAACAATGCGTCAGCGCTGGCCAAACGCCTCCCTGCTGGGGAGTAAAGGTGTCAGGAACTAACTTCTCTCCAAGGATAGCTCCCGAGGACTGCTCCAAAGTACACGCTATTATCTAGATTTTTTTATAACTAACTTCTACAAAACCCATAGGTCATAATGACACCTACTGGATCATCACTTTTCTTGACTTTCAATACATTTCTAACATTAAAGGTGTCTAGACTCAATGTGTTTTCATCCACTTACCTTCTTTTAGTCTGTTATTTACTTTTCTTTCCCTTCCTCCCATTCTGATTAGCAGAAACTGTAGCTAGTTTTGACCTTGCCTCTGAAAACCTGTTTGCAAATTAACCCTTAATTATGTGGTGTTCTATTTCATTAATTCAGGGGGACTGAATGCACATAATATGGTTGCAAATAGCTTGATCGCATTCTGGGGTATACACACCCCTCAAATCCAGGGCAACAGTAGGAGAAGTTGTAGTTGGCTTGAATTGCAACATGGGAGGTTTAGGTTGGACATTAGGAAAAACTATTCAACTGTAAGGCGACATAACTGCTGGAATAGTTTACCAAGGTATGCTGTGAAATGCTCATCATTATAGGTTTTTAAGAATGGGTTGGACAAACACCTGTCAGGGATGGTCTAGGTATACTTGGTCCTGATTCTAGGCAGGGGAATGGATTAGATAACCTCTTGTGGTCCTTTCTAGCCCTACATTTTATGATTCTCTGCTTTCAGCAATGGGCTGGACTAGATGTCCTCCCAAGGTCTCTTCCAACCCTAATCTTCTATGATTCTATAATTCCTAAATTTTAACAAACTAATAGCACTTAAAAAGCAAAAGGTTTGTCTTAGCAAAAGCTGCAGTTATTTTCTCAGGCTGGGCTTCCTCCCAGTCTGGGACACCTCCCCATTAGTTCAGTGTCCTTAGGTGTTCATTGTTGTCATGAGCCAAGAGATGGGAGGTGGAGAGAGGTGGTTTGAAGGTCACTGTCTGTCATTCTTACATCCCACTCCCCTCTTTGAAGATTACCCATCGCTGGGGTGCAGACAAGCAGCCTCTCGTGTACGTGAGGTTTGAAACATCTCTGAGATGAAAAGTAAATTTCTTATTTACACCTTCTTTCCTGCTAGCTGCTTAAGCAGATGATGGCTGTTTAACACCTTGCTGGTGTGCCAGTGTGTCTGTCTCTGAGAAACTGCCTGAGGGTGTTAGCTGGAATTACAACATATTTCAGTAACAAGCATACAATAAAATCTCATCACTTTACACTTAGTGTTGTTACATACATCTTAATGGGACAATGATGTTCAGCAGATTATGAGTTTTCAGGTGATACCTCAGAAGGCATACTTTGTACAAAATATATCATAACCTTATAAAAGTTGGGGAATTTGGGGTAGAGAGTGTCACAGGCACATTGGGAAAGTAGTTTAGACCCAGGAAATGTGGGGGAACTGGTAGAGTATAGGGCTGCAGGCCATAGGAGGAGAAGAGAAAACACAAGGAGGTGCTGCTGGGGTCCTGGGAGCTGGGAAGTGCAGAGAGCAGTGGGTGTCATAATGGGTGACAGAGCCAGCTGCACCTCAGTTCCCTTTCTGTACTCTCTGAATTGACCCCCATCCCCACCCCTCAGGTGTCAGGCCTCCTGCCTTTTCCTCTCCTGGAGTGAAATTCTTCAGTTGTCCTGCTCCTAGACCGAGCCCTGGATACAATAGTCTGAGTGTTGACTGTGCTTTCCAGCAGGTCAGGCTGAGTGCAGGCAGCTTGGGAACCAGTTGGAAAGTGGGGGGGAAGAGCCATGGGTCCCAGACCTCCAGGGCTCAGAGGAAGGAGAGGTCGTGAGAGGCAACCGCAAAGGTAAGGAATCATTCGACTAACTCAAAACACTGTCAGTGCCTGAAGGAAGCAGCTGAGGTTCCCTAGGAAGACTGTGAGCACGCCAGTTTCAGGATTGTCCCCAGCGGATGTCATAACCTCACGGCAGATATTACTCATGGCTTCTTCCCTATCCTGATGTTAGGATGGGATGTGGAGGCAGAATTGATCTCCTCCTCTCTCCCTTATTGGGAAGAACTTGGGGAAATTCAGTTCCTGATTGTGTGTGTGTGTGCGCACATGCATCTCTCGCTCTCTCGTTATTATTTAGATTTGCTCTTCCCTTTTCTGTTCCTATGCCTGAAGCTTTGCTCTTCCTATCCCAGCAGGTGGTGGGATGGCGTGTGGGAACAAAGAGCAGCATCCTGAGCAGGAAGATATCGAGGAAATGGAACCGCCTGGGGCATTATTACAAAGATCTCAAGGGAATTTGTCCATGAGTCGAGAGCAGGGAAAAGTCTGTCAGAGTCAGCACAAGCCAGAGAAGCAGCAGGAAAACCAGCAAGGGGAGGAAGTGGGTAAAACTATTGATTGTCAGGGAACTCACAAGCACCTCAAGGAAACCAGAGCCCAGGAGAGAATCCCCATGAGAGAAAGAAACAACATTTGCCCTGAGTGTGGGAAGAACTTCAGTAGACAGTCACACCTTATTCGACATCAGAGAATCCACACAGGAGAGAAGCCCTACGAATGTGGTGAGTGTGGAAAAACCTTTGCTTTGAGCTCAAACCTTATTAAACACCAGAGAACCCACACGGGTGAGAGACCCTATAAATGCTGTGAGTGTGGAAAAAGCTTTAGCCACAGCTCACACCTCATAAGACATCAGAGGATCCACACAGGGGAGAGACCATATGAATGTTTTGAGTGTGGAAAAAACTTCAGTTACCGCTCAGACCTTATTACGCATCAGAGAATCCACACAGGGGAGAGGCCCTATGAATGCTGTGAGTGTGGGAAAACCTTCAGTTACCGTTCAGCCTTTATTAGACATCAGAGGATCCACACAGGGGAGAGGCCTTATGAATGCTGTGAGTGCCGGAAAAACTTCATTGACAGCTCATCCCTTATGAAACATCAGAGAATTCACACGGGAGAGAGACCCTATGAATGCTGTGAGTGCCGGAAAAACTTCATTGACAGCTCATCCCTTATGAAACATCAGAGAATTCACACGGGAGAGAGACCTTATGAATGCTGTGAGTGCGGGAAAAGCTTCACACAGAGCTCAACCCTTACGAGTCATCAGAGGACCCACAAAGGATAGAGACCCTACAGGTGCTTTGAGTCTGGGAAAACGTTCCATCAGAGCTTAGCCCTTATTTATCTCTGAGAATCCACAAGAGAGAGAAACACCATAAAACCTTGTCTAGGGTTGACAAAAGATTTATTTTCTTTATTACTTTTGCTAATTCCCTCACAGTAAATTGTGAGGCTGTTTCTACCATTTGCATCAGTGTTGTTTTCATGTCCCCCAGGTGAGTTGCGCGCTCATGCCTTTTGTAGCCTGCTCTGCTCCAGGGTGAATCCGATGGTCCTGTCTATCAACTCCTTTGTCCTATGAATAATTGGAGTGTGTGTTCCTTCCACCAAAAATGTTCATCACCCCCAGGTGGGGAACATGGGGATGACTTCAACTAGCTGTATAAGGGGAAATCTATCTGGCACGCATCTCCACTACAATTTTCCATGGAGCTAGCTAGCCTTTTGTAAAAACACAACTATTCTTGTAGTAAAAACAGAACCCACAGAGTATGGCTGGGGTTATTTAGGGCATTGCCTCATGGCATGACCTAACCCCCATCACTTTTCCTTGTCTAAACAAATCTGATGTATCACTTTTATACTCTTCCTCTAGTGAGTGTTAGAGTTGCCCACTTCCCCATTTTGGCTCTGATTGTTTCATTCCCAGCTGCTTTCACGTTGCCTTAGGATGTGCTGAGCAGCAGTTATATTTTGTTCCCTTTTTTCCAGTGAGAATATGTTTAAATATAACAAAAAGCAGGAGTAGGGTCAGGAAAAGGTATCATTTCAGTCTTTGTGACACCTGAAGACTGGTAGAAATTCCCTCCTGTCCCATCATAAAAACGGCCACTCTGGGTGAGACCAAAGGTCCATCTAGCCCAGTGTCCTGTCTTCCTGCAGTGGCCAGTGCCAGGTGCCCCAGAGGGAATGAACGGAACAGGGCAATTATCAAGTGATCCATCCCCTGTCGCTCATTCCCAGCTTCTGGCAAACAGAGGCTAGGGACACCATCCATGCCCATCCTGGCTAATAGCCATTGAGGGACCTATTCCCCCTAAACTTACCTAGTTCTTTTTTGAGCCCTGTTATACTCTTGGCCTTCACAACATCCTCTGGCAAAGAGTTCCACAGGTTACTGTGCATTGTGTGAAGAAATACTTCCTTGTGTTTGTTTTAACCCCTGCTTCTTGTGTTATGAGAAGGAGTAAATAAAATTTCCTTATTTACTTTCTCCACACCCATCATAATTTTATAGACCTCTATCATATCCCCCCCTTAGTCATCTCTTTTCCCAGCTGAAAACTCCCAGTCTTATCAATCTCTCCTCATACAGAAGCCGTTCCATACACCTCATCATTTGTGTTGCCCTTTTCTCAACCTTTTCCAATTCTAATATATCTTTTTTTGAGATGGGGCAACCACATCTGCATGCAGTATTCAAGATGCGGGCGTACCATGGATTTATATAGAGGCAATATGATATTTTCTGTCTTATTTTCTATCCCTTTCTTAATGATTCCCAACATTCTGTTCACTTTTTTGACTGCCGCTGCCCATTGAGTGGATGTTTGCAGAGAACTATCCACAATGTCTCCAAAATCTCTCTTTCGAGTGGTAACAGCTAATTCAGACCCCAACATTTTATATGTATAGTTGGGATTCTGTTTTCCAATGTGCATCTGTTTTTTGTCTTTCATTTTTTAACTGGGGATGTCCTGCCCTTTTTATTACATTCATTGCATGTCTAGATCAGATGTGAAATCCACACAGGGAAGGTGCGAGGTAGAATAGTTCCCCAAATCTAAATAGCCTTAAAAATCTGCCCCCTGAAATCACTGAATGTGTGCTCCTCGTTCTGTGAAACCATCTAAAGAAACAAATCTGTCAGTTATAAAAACGTTCAAGGAGAGCTGTTAAAATTCTGTTGATTAATGCCTCAATAACATCTGTATGTAAGTTGGAAAGGGAAGCAGAAGGATTAGCCACACAATGGTAACATCTAAGGAGGTAGATTTTTAATTGGTTTTAAGGTTGTATCTTAAACCAGAACAATCATTTGGTTTCAGGATTGAAATATTCGCTGTTTCAGTGTGGATTCTAAATGGACGGTCGTGTCGCTGGATTACTATTTGGGGATTTATCATAGAATCATAGAATATCAGGGTTGGAAGGGACCTCAGGAGGTGTCTAGTCCAAACTGCTGCTCAAAGCAGGACCAATCCCCAACTAAATCATCCCAGCCAG
The DNA here is from genome assembly GCF_009764565.3 of Dermochelys coriacea. Lineage (NCBI taxonomy): Eukaryota > Metazoa > Chordata > Testudines > Dermochelyidae > Dermochelys > Dermochelys coriacea. The sequence goes on along the minus strand of NC_050095.1, from coordinate 6,296,744 downwards.
GGCTTTGTCAAGCCTGACCTTAAAAACCTCTAAGGAAGGAGATTCCACCACTTCCCTAGGTAACCTATTCCAGTGCTTCACCACCCTCCTAGTGAAAAAGTTTTTCCTAATATCCAACCTAAACCTCCCCCACTGCAACTTGCAAACTATAACAGTTTATTATCTGTTGTATTAATCTGATGATTTGACTAAATTGATGACTTGATTCCAAAGCAATATCATTATTAACAAATTGACTTATTGATCTGACCTTAACTTGATAGCTCTGTGTTCAACCCTTAGTCAGTTTAGTCATATTGATAGTACTTTAGCATTAGTGTTGTGTGTTCTTGCTTTTATTTGTTTGCTCGTTTTAATAAAATATGTAAAAGGGAGGTCAACTCATCTTTCAATCAGCAACATGGACCAGAACCGTAGAAAATCTTGGGGGGAGATCAGCTGGTCCAACTTAGGGCCTAATCATCTCTCTCTGAATCAACCCTTTGGTTCTCAGATGAGAACAGCTGACGGGGGGGCACCACAAGGGAAAATGTGTCCCCCCAGACAGGCTTTTGGGAAGAGGAAAAGGGGGGCAGTGTGGCAGGGTGAAGCAGAGCCAGTGAGGTGGGGGCATCTTTCTGAGTAGGTGTGTGTATGTGGGGGTGCCTCACTCTGCAATCGCTGTCGTAGCCAGGACCAACCTGTGACACTGTCTGGCTTGCCCTGGGCTTGTGCTTGATCAGGCCCAGCTCAGATGGTGGGCTCTGGTTTGAAGGGTGGTAAAGGCAGGTGAAGAATTTGTCCTTTTCAGTAACTTTGGTGTTGGCAGAGTAAATGTACGTGTGTTAACAGGCCATACTGGGACATTGCTCTAAGAGGCAGAGTTAAGGTTGTGTGGGCAACCTTAACAGTACATTTCCTGGTTTGCAGATATTGGAGTTTTGCTGAAGTTGAGGTTCTGCCAGGGGATGATATCCCACTAGGCAACCTTAATTTTGCATTAATGAAGTGTTTTGCCCTTTCATTAACATAAAGGATGGAGGCCCTGGCTGCCCACTAGATATTAACCATCTTGCTAGGGTGACTCCTGGGTAAAACTCTTAGAAAGAAAACAATGGAAACACACATCAGCCAGGACTCCTTTAAGCCAATCAAGTCCCAAATGCAAGGGAAGGGGATATGAAGAAGTCCACAAGAAGCCTTCTTCTGTCTGAAGCAGGGAGCTCCGGGTTGTTCTTGGGATTCTTTAGCAATACACCACATAGCCTGTCTCTAATGCATTCTGCCTGTTGCTGAAATCTCGCAGGGATTTTAACTCCATACCCCACGGGCTCCACAGCCTTCTCATTATTTCCAAATTGTCAAAAGCTAATGGGTGCTTGCCAACACTTTGGAGGACAGAGCTAAAATTCAGAGGGATCTTGATAAATTGGAGGACTAGGCTATAGACCACCCAATAAAATTCAACAAGGACAAATGTCAGGTGCCACACTTAGGGAAGAAAAACCAAATGCACAAATGCAGAATGGGGGACAACTGGCTTGGCAGCAGCCCCGCTGAGACGGATCTGGGACTGCAAAACTCCAGTAGCAATTTCCAGCTTGTGGGTGGGTGAGAGGAGCCCCAGTGGAATGCCACCCCCATCTAGTTTCCTCACTCAACAGTTGATCCACCATTCCCCAGGCGCAGAACTGGGGCTCACCCTCAGGGCAGCTCCCCATTACCACGGCCGCTCAGGTGGTGCTCCAAGCTCCAGATTTGTCAGCTGCAGCACGGCCCCCGTCTCGGGATAGCCATGTAGACAAGGTGCTGTGTTTGTGTCACGTTTCCTGCTGGAAGCAGGAGTTTGAATCCCACGCTGCAGAGATATGCTCTGAGGGAAATAGTCGCCATGCACCGTAACAGAGTCAAATGTTTAATGAGGGGGCACATTCGGCTCACCATTCACAGACGGTTTTTGGCTATAAAGGTTCCTGTCCACTCAGCTCGTTAACCGGGAGCAATTTGAGGCAGGGGGTGGTTCCCTCTGAATTTCCTCTGGCAAAATATTTCCAAGCGAGGCCATGGCGTGTAGGTCCTGTAGAGACGCCTGGAGCTGTGTGAACAAAGCGAACATTGGAGGGCATCTCCCATGAACTGCCTAGTCAGAGACGCCGCCAGACGTGGAAAAGTGAAAAGAAGCAGTGAAAAGTGAAAGAGCCAGGGGCTTTGCCTGCTCTGTCGGGACGCAGCGGTAAACAGAGACAGAGGCAGCAAGTGGCTAATGAATGTTTTCCAGCTGTAAAAACGTGCCAGTGCCTGGGAAATATTTCAACCCTGGTCTATTTATTGGCTCAGCCTCCGCTCCTGGGCCTCGCCCAAGGAATTAGCATTTCTGGGCAATTTGAATAGAAATGAGTAAAATGAAATGGGCCCATGATGGCGCCAGCCCCAAAGGAAAGAAACAACCCAGTTCTTCCACGGGCATTGACAAAGGGAGTTCTCGTGAGGGCTGGTGCAAAACGAGGACGACCCACTGTCAGTGGTTGTGATGCTGGGTTTGTGGGTTCTTTACCCTCGTGACAATGATTTCACCCCCATGTTAGTGCAGGCAGCTTCCCCAGTGCGGGTCCAGCCTGTTTCTCGTGGTGACGGGGGGCTTCCACCATGAACCCCGCACCCGCCGCATGGGCTCCACCCCAGCGCCCGCCCTGGCCGCTCCTTGGCCCGGAGCCCACTCAGTGGGTCACCCCCAATTCCGTGTCTCTGTTACAGAGCTGGCTTTGCCCTTGTCTGCTCCAGTGGGAGCTGGGTATTCTCTAGCCAGATGCTCCTTGGGGTGGCAGGCCTGTGCGGGGAGCACTGGGTGGGATACGTGGCTCCGGTCTGCGGGTGTCTCAGCCCTGGGGGGGAGGGGATCTGGTATCTTGGGGGACTGGTGGCACCTTCTCTCCTGCAAGCGAGTTCTCCTCCGGTCATCGCCAATACCAACACCCTGGAGGCACTAGCATATGTGAGTAGCGAAGGCGGGGGGCAGGGAGGGGCGCTAGTTTCCGGACCGTTACAGCTTCCTCCCAGATGCATGTTGATCTCTGGGAACCGTTCCCACCACCCTCACTCCCCGCCCCCAATCTTTCCCTCCCCCAAACTCCCCCCAGCCACCCAACCTTCCCCCCAACCTCCCCCTGCCCCCAAACTTACCCCCATGCTCACCTCTTGATCTGACTCTCCAAACCTTCCCCCCAAATCTCATCTCTGACCCCCCAAATCTCCGCCAACCCACCCTGACCTCTCCCCAAACTCCCGTCCAAATCTTCTCCTCTCCCCAGGTCCTCCAGCCCCCCAACCTTCCCCCAAAACTCTCCCCTGCCATCAAGCCTTCCCTGCAAACTCACCCCTGATCTGACCCCCCAAACCTTCCCCCGACCCAACCTTCCCCCCAAACTCGCCCCTTGATCTGACTCCCCAAACCTTCCCCCCAAATCTCCCCCAACCCACCCTGACCTCCCCCCAAACTCCCCTCTGAATCTTCTACTCCCCACAGCCCCCAAACCCTCTCCCCAAACTCTCCCCTGCCCCCAGCCTTCCCCCCAAGCTCACCCCTGATTTGACCCCCCCAAACTCATCTCTGATCCCCAAATCTCCCCCAACCCACCTTGACCTCCCCCAATCTCCGCTCCGAATCTTCCCCTCCCCCCAAACACCCCCAGCACCCGAACCTTCCCCCCGCAATTCACCTCTGGCCCCCACTTCTGCTTCTGTTCAATAGAGAGTCCTGCTTTTAGTTCTTACCCCGTTTCCCAGGTTGGGGGGGGCGGTCTGTGGGGTGGAAGACCCCCCCCTGGGAAATTGGGGGAGGATGAATCCAGGGGGAGAGGTCTAGCATGATGCAGGCAAATAGATCTTGTGGCTTTTCATTCTTTCTTTCGCACTTTGTCCTTCGTTCTGCCGTGTGGGGGCCCAATTCCCACGCAAAAAGAAAAGGAGTACTTGTGGCACCTTAGAGACTAACAGCGTCTCCCCACCCATTCTCTCTAGGGGAACAGGACGGAGGGGGAGATGGAGTACCAAGAAATCACGTTCGAATGGGTGAGACTCCCCATTCCTGTCTCTTTCTTGGGGGTCAATTTCAGTGTAATGCACCCCCGAGGCAGACGCCTTATGCCCCCTGCTCCCCCCAGCTCTGCCGGTGCCCCTCACTCCCGACCACAGCCCCCTGTCCCCCCAGCTCTGCCGGTGCCCCCCATTCCCGACCCGCAGCCCCTGCCAGCCCGGCCCTGCTTCCCCCAGCTCTGCCGGTGCCCCTCACTCCCGACCCGCAGCCCCCCTAGCCCAGCCCTGCCCCCCCAGCCCTGCCGGTGCCCCTCAGTCCTGACCCGCAGCCCCCCTAGCCCAGCCCTGCCCCCCCAGCTCTGCCGGTGCCCCTCACTCCCGACCCACAGCCCCTGCCAGCCCAGCCCTGGCCCCCCAGCTGTGTCAGTACCCCTCATTCCTGATCCGCAGCCCCTGCTAGCCCAGCCCTGCCCCCCCCAGCTCTGCCGGTGCCCCTCACTCCCGACCCACAGCCCTCTGCCAGCCTAGCCCTGCCCCCCTCAGCTCTGCCGGTGCCCCTCACTCCTGACCCGCAGCCCCTGCCCCCCCAACACGTGGTATTTCGGGAGTGAATGTTTCTGGAGTCCCAGCTCCTCCACTCTGGGTTCCCCGAGTCTCTTTAGAAAACAAGGTCTTTCTCAGCTCAGGCGAGAAAATCCAGCCAGTGATACCGACTGATCTGGGTCCTTTGGTTAGCTGGGTGCAAGCAAACAGTAGGTGTTTTAATGAAGCTAAATGAAAATGGATATATGTAGGAAGAAGGACTGTCGGGCCTACTGAAGGACAGAGGATGCTATACCGGGAAGCAATGACTGAAAAAGATTTGGGGGGTCTTGGTGAATAATCAGCAGAATGCCATGCCTGCCCAATGCTGTAGCGTTTAGCAATATTGAAGGGTGTGGGGAGCCAGACGGGTCCAGGTATCAAGCCCGTGCCTGTCAGGGTAATTTAAGCCATCCATCACCTGTCCTGGCCAGCCCTGCACCGGTCCTGCCAAGGCTGGCCTGTCTTTTGAGTCTCCGAAGCAGGGATCCAGCAGGCTCGCTGGGGAGGTTTGTTGTTTTGCGCGTGTAGGGGCCTGTCCCTGGACCGAAGATGGGCGTATGGGCAGGAGACTAAAATCATCCGACGAGGATGGGGTTCGAACCCACGCATGCAGAGCGCAATGGATTAGCAATCCATCGCCTTAACCACTCGGCCACCTCGTCTGAGCAGTGCACCCACTTCAGCTTCCTGGGCTGTGCCTCTCGCCCCTCTGCCCCTTGCTGCTGCGGCTCTGCTAGGGTGACCAGATGTCCCAATTTTCTAGGGAGAGTCCCGATTTTTGGGTCTTTATATTGGCTCCTATTACCCCCCACCCCATGTCCTGATTTTTCACGTTTGCTGTCTGGTCACCCTAGGCTCTGCCTCCACCTCAGGGTGCTTCTCTGGTTCTCTCTGGTGCGGCTCTGCGCCCAGCACAGTGTAGGCCTGCTTTTTGTGAGAAGGAAGAAATGCGTGCGGGGCTGTCGTTGAACTGAAGGAGGGAGGCGGTTGTTGGGGAGAAAAGCGAGAAGCATAAAAGTGGCCAACAAATATGACACCAGAGAGAACCAACCCATCGCTTTGTCTACTCAGGCACCTTGCTGATGTGTTTGCTGTTATTTAATTGTTTCCATGGTCTCTGCTGCCCGTAACATTTTCCCCAACTCCTTGGCTGACTGAGGAGGGGAGGGTTTGGCTTTTTATAAAACTGCCTCTGTGCTATTGGAAAAGACTAAGTGAAAGTAATGAAACTCCCAAATCCCTCCTGGTGCGGAGAGCCAGGTTTGCTGCTCATAGTCTGAATTTCACAGACGTGCAAAACTGGGAATGTCCAAGAACGGCATTTCTAATAGCAAGGTGGATTCAGAGGAGTTAAACTGGAGATGTCCAGACCTCCCTTGGGGTCAGGATTGGAAATTAATAATATTTTGCAGATCATCTTGGAAATTTGCCTTTAGTGAGAAGGTTTGTCTCTGTTCTTATGTCATAATACGATGTTATTTAGAGGAATCCAAAATTAATTTAAATGTAAATAACTCATCTCTAAACTTTATTTAATCATAAAAATAGCATTGCCTTTATTTCCCTTCCCAATGCAAGAGTGAACTGAATTTTGTGGCTGTCTGGAAAGTGCACCAAGATTAAATCTGGGGAATTCAGGCTCTGTATTTGTGAGTCGATGTTTTACTCTCACAGTTCCCTGCACACACTGAAATACTCAAAGGGATCTAAGGGCTGATCTCCACCAGGAACTTACATTGGTAAAGGTCTGTCTCTTGCGGGGTGTGAAAAATTCACAACCCTGAGCAACGTAGTTAAACTGACCTAAGCCCTGGTATAGACAGCGCTAAGTGGATGGAAGAATTCCTCTGTTAACCTCACTACCACCTCGTGGGGAAGTGAATTAACTAGAGGGGCAGGATCAGCCCTCCCACCAGCAGCTACTCTGAAGTGCTGTGTGCTGTAATGTTTTAAGTGTAAACAGCCTAAGAGTCAGACCCAACCTGGCGCGGGTTGGCCTGAAGGATGCTCAGGCAGTAAAACTGCAACAAGCACAACTCTAGCGCTTCCATTGTCAGAGGGCCCAGCCCCATCAGTGGCTGCAATCGGAGCTGGGGGATGCCGAGCAGCTCAGGGGAATCAGCCTGGCTGAGCCCCAGAGGGTCTTTGCAAGTGGTTTCCTTTGCCCAGGAGAAAGAGCTGGATCATTTCCTGTTCCTGGTTCGGTGGAAAGAAAATCGCCGTTCTCTGTGCAGCAGTGGCCCCGCGGGGCTCAGGGGATGGGACGACTCGCCTCGACCCAGACTGACCCAGGCCTGCGGCTTGTGCGGGAAATAGATCTTCTGCTACTGAACTGGCTTATACACGACCCCGGTGCAACGGGCTGGCGAAAGGCTCTGAGTCCTCACTCCCACTCCCTTTACCCAGAGGCCGGCCTGACCTCGAGGAGGCCCCCCGTGTGGCAGAGTCCCTTGTAACCCCAACATGGCTGGGGCCCAGGATTCCTGGGTGGGGGGGCTCAACCCCCCCCCCATCTTGTCATAGGACAGAGGCTAGAGTGTGCCCACTCCGGGATGTGCTCTCCACGCTGGACGCTTCTCTGACCCACTGATCATTGCATATAGCTGGAAGCAAAGACAATTTATTCAACAACAACCAATTAAAAAATAAGGGAAAATATTGCAAAGGTCTCGGGTTAGCCTGCCCGCCCTGTCAATCACGCTGACTGGAAGCATTGGCCTCTCCACCTGGACCCTCGGGGACTGTCAGTCTCAGGGTCCTGATTTCCCATCAACCCTTCCCCGTTCTTTTGTTACTGGGAGCTAGCCAAGCAAAACCCCCACACTGAGTTTTAGTAAAGGGCCAACAGTCCCCTTAGGCTATCAGTGGCAGAGAGAGGAAAGTGTGACATTAATTCCCACTGGGCATGTTTCTGCCCCTTTCCCAGGTGCGTGCTGCCGAGCCCACCAGGTGTGAGAGACCAAAGCCGGGGTGGGAGAGGGTTCAGTGCAGCAAGGCTGGGCTGGCCCAGGTGTCAGCTTGGGGCCTGTCAGTGCAAATTAAGCCAGCCCCCACCTGGGCCTGCCAAGGCTGGCTTGTTTTCCAAGTCAGAGGAGCAGGGATCCAGCAGGTTCGCTGATGAGGTTTGTTGTTTTGTGAAGGTTTTTGTGTGTGCGCGTGTGGGGGCCTGTCACTGAACTGAAGAGGGTCATATGGGAGAGGAGTCTAAAAGCGTCCGATGAGGGTGGGATTCGAACCCACGCGTGCAGAGCACAATGGATTAGCAGTCCATCGCCTTAACCACTCGGCCACCTCATCTGAGCTGTTTGTTTAGATTTAACACTTCCCAAAATCAGTGCTGCTGGGAAACTTTTTGCCAGATCACCGGCTGGCCAGGACGGGAACGTTTGGCTATTAAAAAAAGTTCTTGGTGCTATTGTAGAAGTCTAAGTGCAATGAACACCACCCTCCATTCCCCCCCCCCCCCGCAAAATACCCCTTGGAGGCGCAGAGACGGGTTCGCTAGTTCGCTATTCATCGTCTGTATTTCAGAAATGGCCCTATCCGTCAGTGTCCAACATCAGCATTTCTAATGGGAAGATGGACAGGGAACAATTAAAGTGCAGGTGCCCAGAGCTCCTGCAGAGGTGTGGAGGGAATTCAGAACAGTTGGAGGATTGTTTGGGAAATTAGCCTTTACTGGGAAAAGTTGTCTCTGTTCTGCATAGCTATTTTGAGGAATGTTTACTGCACTTTTTTTACAAGAGAAAATAATAGCTACATTTGATGTCATTAGGTTATTTTTCAGAGTCACTGCTTCCCAGGGTAGACTCCCCCATCCTCTGAGTATGGCCTGCATTCGTTGTTCCTAGATGTATGAATTTACCCTTATTACACATGGATTGTTTGCTTGCACCCAGCTTACCAAGCAATCCAGACTGGGTCTGTCTCAATTTTCTCTCCTGAGCTCCATGCAGAGAAAGACCCTGGTTTTTTAAAGGGACACGGGGAGCCGGGCCTCCAGACCCACTAACCCCCTGGGCTGCGGCACCGCCCCCCAACCCCAACCCCAACCCCAACTCCAACCCCAAACCCATTATCCTGTGCTCTCTGCTGCACCCGAACCCCTCCAGCTGACAGCCCTTTGCTCCTGCATGGGGTGCACTGTCCCCTCTATCTTGCTCATTGCGTTGATTGATGTTGAAGTCCAACACCGCCATGCAGCTGCAGCCAAGGAACCAGCCCGTGGAGACTGAATCCAGCCTTCCTGCCTGCAAAGCGCATGCACACGTTACCCCGAGGTACGTACACACAGAGCGCCATGCATGATTCATCCCTTCCTAGCAGGAAAACCCTCCTGCCCCTCTCCTGCCTTCTGTCACCCCACCAGGAGCAGAGTCCTCAGCTGGGCAGTTTGTGGGCGAACCGTTCCCGTTTTCTCTCTTCATTCACACGGATCTGGGATTCTGTCCAGCTCCCGCCCTCCTTGGCCCGACTCTCCAGGAGCTGTGGGGACAGGGACCTTGAGCAAGAGAGAGAGGGAGACCTGTTAATGGGAGGGAGGATGTGATACCTCGGTACACATTTCACTCTGTTCGAATAAATGTTTTCCTCTGAGACTGAATTTAAAGAAAGCTCAGCTTGTTGTCAGAAAGGACTCAAACTCATGGCTCCACCAGAAAAATGAGTTATGTGCAGCTAAGGTTTTGTGACAAATATTTTTCGTAAAAATCACAGACAGGTCACGGGCAACAGACAAAAACTCATGGAAGCCTGTGACCTGTCCCTGGCTTTCACGAAAAATATCCCTGATAAAAGGGAGTAGGTGGGTTCACACCCATGGCTGCTGGGGGTCCTGGGTCCCCCAATGCTGCAGTGCATGGGAACTCTGGGGTCCCCCTGCCTATGGGGATGGGTTGCTGCAGGGTCCCCTAGCCCCCGGGGCAGCTGGGGGAGCTGCAGGATCTCCCAGCTGTTGGAGGCAGCTGGGCAGCTGTAGGGTCCCCTTCCCCCCACGGTGGCGGGGCCCCTGCAGGGACCCCCCGCCAGGGCGGGGGCTGGGAGCTGCGGGACAGGGGCTGGCAGAAAACATCACAGAGGTCAATGGAAATCATGGTCGCAGCCAGAGACAGGAGCCCAGCACTTTAGGCTGGGTGCTCTGAGAGCCGTGGGGGTGACTTGGAAAAGCTCAGGGCTGAGGCTGAAAAATCTGGAGTTTGACGCCAAAAAAAAGTGGCACCAGGAGCGGGTAGGGCCTGCAAGGTGCCGGGGTTGGCTAAGGCAGAGGGGGCAGGCAGCAGCCCGGCAAGCCAGGTCTCTGTGGGATAGGCTGGCTGGGTTGGGGAGGAACGCAGGCTGGGAGAGTGAGATACAAGGCGGATGTAGAATAGACTCATAGAAGATCAGGGTGGGAAGGGACCTCAGGAGGTATCTAGTTCACCTCCCTGCTCAAAGCAGGACCAATCCCCAATTAAATCATCCCAGCCAGGGCTTTGTCAAGCCTGACCTTGAAAACCTCTAAGGAAGGAGATTCCACCACCTCGCTAGGTAACCCATTCCAGTGCTTCACCACCCTCCTAGTGAAACAGTGTTTCCTAATATCCAACCTAGACCTCCCCCACTGCAACTTGAGACCATTGCTCCTTGTTCTGTCATCTGCCACCACTGAAAACAGCCGACCTCCATCCTCTTTGGAACCCCCCTTCAGGTAGTTGAAAGCAGCTTCAAATCCCCCCTCATTATTCTCTTCTGCAGACTAAACAATCCCAGTTCCCTCAGCCTCTTCTTGTAAGTCATGTGCCCCAGCCCCCTAATCATTTGTGTTGCCCTCCTTATACAGCCCAAAATGCCGTTTGCCTTCTTGGCAACAAGGGCACACTGTTGACTCATATCCAGCTTGTCATCCACTGTAACCCCTAGGTCCTTTTCTGCAGAACTGCTGCCGAGCATCCGATGAAGTGAGCTGTAGCTCACGAAAGCTTATGCTCTAATAAATTTGTTAGTCTCTGAGGTGCCACAAGTACTCCTTTTCTTTTCGCCCTAGTCTGTAGCAGTGAATGGGATTTTTCCATCCTAAGTGCAGGACTTAGGGGGGTTGGACTAGATGACCTTCTGGGGTCCCTTCCAACCCTGATATTCTATGATATTCTATGACTCTGCACTTCTCCTTGTTGAACCTGAGTAACAGGAGGTTGATGGCAGGCAGCTGTGCTCAGCCGCAGTGGGAAACGGGAGGAAGTAACGTCTCAGCACCCTGACTCTGCAAAGCGTCTGTGCCAATGTGTGACTCTCTCTTCCCTCACTCTGACTCCAGGGTATGTGAGGGGAGGGGACGGTCATAGGACAGGTTGAGGGGGGGTATCACATTGGGGTTCAACTCCCCCCAATGGGACAGAGGCTGCTGCTGCTGGAGTCTTGCAGTGATGGGACCAAACTATCCACACACACACCTGCTGATGACGGGTTCTGCTCGATAACGACCCAAAGCAGTGCAGACGGACACACGTTCATTTTCATCATCTGAGTCAGATGCCACCAGCAGAAGGTTGATTTTCTTTTTTTGTGGTTCGGGTTCTGTACTTTCCGCATCGGAGCGTTGCTCTTTTAAGACTTCTGACAGCATGCGCCACGCCTCGTCCCTCTCAGATTTTGGAAGGTATTTCTTAAACCTTGGGTCGAGCGCTATAGCTATCTTTAGAAATCTCATGTTGGTACCTCCTTTGTGTTTTGTCAAATCTGCAGTGAAAGTGTTCTTAAAAGGAACATGTGCTTGGTCATCATCTGAGACTGCTATAACATGAAATATATGGCAGAATGCGGGTAAAACTACAGAGCGGGACACATACAATTCTCCCCCAAGGAGTTCAGTCACAAATGTAATTAAGGCATTATTTTTAAATGAGTGTCATCAGCATGGATGCATGTCCTCTGGGATGGTGGCCGAAGCATGAAAGGGCACACAAACATTGAGCATAGCTAGCACGCAATGCTTTGCAATGCCAGCCACAACAGTGCCATGCGAATGCTTGTTCTCACTTTCAAGTGACATTGTAAATAAGAAGCTGGCAGCATTATCTCCCATAAATGCAAACAAACTTGTTTGTCTGAGCAACTGGCTGAACAAGAAGTAGGACTGAGTGGACTTGAAGGCTCTAAAGTTTTACATTGTTTTGTTTTTGAATGCAGTTATGTAACAAAAAAACTACATCTATAAGTTGCACTTTCACAATAAAGAAATTGAACAACAGTAGTTGTCTGGGGTGAATTGAAAAAAAAATTTCTTTTATTTATCTTTTTTACAGTGTAAATCTTTGTAATGAAATATAATAATATAAAGTGAGCATTGGACCCTTTGTATTCTGTGTTGTAATTGAAATCAATGTATTTGAAAATGTAGAAAAACATCCAAAAGTATTAATAATACATTTCAATTGGTATTCTATTACTGTTTAACAGTGCGATTAAAATGGAGTACGTTTCTTTTGAGTTAATGGGTTGAATTAACTGTGGTTACTTGGCAGCCCTAATTTTTAGTGTTGGCTTACCCTAAGACCGAGCCCACAGCTGGCTCTAGTTGGCACCAAGGATGCTCAAGCACCAAATCTGCAGAAAACAGAAATCTAATTCTTCTGTAGTTGGCAAGATTTGAAGCTGGATGGATAGACCACCATGGATTTCTGCCCCCTGCAAGGTCCTGCCTAAGGCTGGATTGTCACACGCAGGCTGGCCCAGGTATGAAGCCTGGTGCCTGTCAGTGTAATTTAAACCATCCAACAATTGCCTCTGCCAGCCCCCGACCTGAGCCTGATAAGGTTGGCTTGTGTTTGGAGTCGAGATGCAGCAGGCTTGCTGGTGAAGTTTGGTGTGTGTGTGGAGGCTGTCACTGAACTGAAGATAGGTGTATGGGAAGGAAACTAAAATCATCCGATGAGGGTGGGATTCGAACCCACACGTGCAGAGCACAACGGATTAGCAATCCATCGCCTTAACCACTCGGCCACCTCATCTGAGCTGTTTGTTTAGATTTAACACTTCCCAAAATCAGTGCTGCTGGGAAACTTTTTGCCAGCTCACTGGCTGGCCAGGGAGGGACAGGACAGGAAAGTTTGGCTATTCAAAAAAAGTTCTCTGTGCTATTGTACAAGACTAAATGCGATGAATAAAACCCAAAAGACCCATTGGATGAGCAGAGAGGGCTTTGCTGTTCAAAGTCTCTATTTCAGAAATGGCCACGTCTGAGGATGTCCCAGAGCATTATTTCTAGTGGAAAGATGCATGTGGAGTAGTTAAACTGCATATACACAGAGCTCTGGTGGGGGGTGGGAATGCACAATATTTGGAGGATCGTTTCAGAGATTAGCTTTTACTGACAAAATTTGTCTCTGTTCTGATTTCGCCATCTGGTGAAATAATAAAAAGAAAAGGAGTACTTGTGGCACCTTAGAGACTAACAAATGTAGTAGACATGGGAATCCCCCGATTCAGGACCCAGGGTCAACAATTCTGAAGCAGGGTATTGCAGATACTCAAGGTGTAAATTAGCAAATCTAGAGGCTGCTAACTCAGTTCCGCTCACCCTGGGCTGACATTGCAATGGAGACACACCCTGAGAGTGCATCTATACTATGATAAAAGCCCTGCGGCCTGGCTCATCTGATGTGGGGTCCTGGAGCTCAAGCTGTGGGGCTCAAAACTGGGGTGCAGATATTTGGGCTCAGGCTGGAGACCCTCACCCCTCATGGGGGCTCAGAGGCTGGGTTCAAGCCCGTACGTCTCCACTGTCAATTTATAGCCCTGCAGCCCCAGCCCCAGAAGCCTGAGCCAGCTGCCCCGGGCTTTGAGACAGGTGCCCTGGGTGTTCTCATGGCAGTGTAGATATAATGGTACGATACGTCTACACTGCAATAAAACACCACTACAGCTGGCATGTTTCACCTGACTCTGGCTCACCAGGCTTGGGCTAAGGGGCTATAAACTTGCAGTGAAGGCTTTCTGTTATTTAATTTTTTTCCGTCGTCTCTGCTGTCTGGAACATTCCCCCCCAGCTTGTTGGCTGGCTGAGGAGGGTAGGGCTTGGCTTTTTATTAGGGCTGTCAATTCATCTCAGTTAATTCAAGCGATTAACTCAGAACAAACAAATTAACTTAATTAAAAAATGAATCATGATGAATCAGAGTTTTAACCACACTTTTAAACAATAACAGAATAGCAATGTAACTTTATTATAAATATTTTTGGATATTTTTCTACATTTTCAAATATATTGATTTCAATTACGGCACAAAATTCAAAGCGTACAGTGGAATGGTGGCCGAAGCATGAAGGGGCATACAAATGTTTAGCGTATCTGGCACATAAATACCTTGCAATGCTGGCTACAACACTGCCATGCGAACACCTGTTCTCACTTTCTGGTGACATTGCTTAACAATGCGATTTAAAATGTAATCGTGATTATTTTTTTAATCTTGAGATTGATCACAATTAATTTTTGTAATCCTTTGACAATCCTACAGTTTATAAACATTTCTCTGTGCTATTGGAAAGGACTAAGTGAAAGGAACAAAACTCCCAAATCCGTCCTGGTGCAGGCAGCCAGGTGTGCTGCTCATAGTCTGAATTTCACAGATTTCCGAGTCTGGGAATGTCCAAGAAGAGCATTTCTCATGGGAAGGTGGATGAAGAGCAGTTAAACTGGAGATGTCCCGACCTCCTAAGGGGTGGATTACAAATTAATAATATTTTGCAGATCATTTGGGAAATTCGCCTTTAGTGACAAGGTTTGTCTTTGTTCTTATTTAAAGATATGGTGTTGTTTCGAGGAATCAGTAATTAATTTTAATGTAAATAACTAATCTCTAAACTTTATTTAATCAATCATAAAAATAGCATCACCTTTATTTTCCCTCCCTATACAAGAATGAACTGAATTTTGTGACTTTCTAGAAGATGATCTAAGGGCTGGTCTCCACCGGGAACTTACACTGGCAAAGCTCATCTCTTGCAGGGTGTGAAAAATCCACACCCCTGAGCTATGTAGTTAAACTGACCTAAGCCCTGGTATAGACAGCGCTAGGTGGATGGAAGAATTTCTGTTAACCTCACAGGGAAGTGAATTAACTAGAGGAACAAGATCACTCCTCCCATCCCAGTAGTGAGTGGCAACTGTTAAGTACTGTGATACTGTAATATTTTAAGTGTAGATAGCCTAAGAGTCAGACCCAACCTGGCGCGGGTTGGCCTGAAAGATGCACAGGCCGTAGAACTGCAACAAGCACAACTCTAGCGCTTCCATAGCTGGCAGGGTTCAAAGCCATGCAGGGAGATCCCGATGGATTGACAGTCTATTGCTTTAACCGCTCAGCCACAACTACTTGTCTCCCTGGCTTGTCTCACTGCGCTGTGGCTCTGTTCTCACTGAATGATCATTTCCAATGGTTTGCTCAGACCAGTTTCCCCGGCACCCTCACTGTTGGGCGGGTGTGTAAGTGGGTCCAGGGCTGACCAGCAGAGATTCCTGCCGGTTTTCCTTCTGGCTGGAGCATGATGAGCGTGTGTCTGTGGTTAATGCCATGGCTGTAGGTTGTTATTGATTCCCCCCCTTGATAATTCAGACAGTCCCTTTCCCCATCATATTGCCAGCACATCAGTGATTCCAAGGGCAGGGGTCAGGTTTTCTCTGGGGCACTGAGCTTTTTCAGGGGATTGGAGGTTCCTTTCTTTCCCCGCCCTGGAGTGAACTCAGCCTTTTGTTCCATCCTTGACATATCACAAAATAGCAGCAGCATGAAGAAAGCGGAGAGCGAAGGTCTCACCACCAGGGATGCAGGTGGCCACGTCCCCTCTGTTTGCCCAGTGCCATTGCAGAAGAGGTTTCAATGGAGTTGAATGCCCGGGCTCAGACACGAGACACAGGGAGGTTTTGCTGTTCATGGATCTGTGCAAAGGAAATTGTGTCTCTGTGTGAAATTGAGGCAGGACATGAAACACCCACATGGTGGTGCAATGCCCTAAGGAATGAGGGTGAAGGACTCAGGCTGAGAACTGAATTAACTCCACTCACCTGGGTTAGAAACATTTCAAATCATAGAATTTTTGTTGCTTTTGAGTAAATAGTGAATGGGACATTAATTCAGATCGGGCTGAGGCTTCTTTAGCTCTTTGTAAAGACATGACCTTGATTCCCAGGAAGGGAGAGAGGCAAAGCCCAGAGCTGCCTTTAGTCCCCAGCTGGGGTCTCCTGGGTGGTGGGAAAGTCCCTTATTCCCTGCTGATCTCAGGGGATCCTTTTGTTGCAAAGGCTCCAGAGTCCTGGGTGGAGGGAGGGGGTCACTGCACAACCTGCAGTGCCAGGGGGGACCCTGGAAGGAAAGGAAGGGACAGAAAGAGAGGAAAGAAACAGAGAGAAAACCCCTCTTCTCTCTGCCCTTCCCCTCCCTGCAAGAAATATTATAACTGGGAAAACTCCCCACCATGAACAGCAGCGAAAACACACAGATGTCGCACGCACTGAGCAGGGACAGACTTGTGACATCTTTTCCCAGTGAGAGCAAAGACCGCCAGAGCTGGAGGTGTGGGCTGCTGTGGTTTCCTTCCTGGATGCTGGAATAATTTGCAGCACGGAGACCTGGCTCAAGGGTCCTAACGTGACAGGCAGGGACACTCACCCCTATACAAACGAGGAAGAAATTAGGGGCTGCTTTTGCACAGGCACTGAGGGGAACCAGCCAGGGAACCTGCTCAATGAGCTGTGGCTGCCAGGGACCCAGCTGGGACGTGGGGTGGGTCTGAGATCTGTGGGGGGTTTGCAGCAGAGAGCAGAGCCAGACCAGGGAGTGTCTTTGCCAGCAGATGGTGGGGTGGCCGTGGGGTCAGAGCTGGGACAGTGGCGGGGGGGCAAGATAGTGGGGTGTCACTGAAATTCATCAGCAAAAAATTGTCCCTTTGCTCCAGTAAAAGACCCCACTTAACCCTCCCCCTGCACAAAAATCTGCACCCCTGCCATGGCGCTCGGAGACCCCCTGGCCCCCCAGGCAGAGTTTGCTGTTTTCTTCCTTTTACTTGGTCTGGGACAAACATTTTGGCCACCAAACTGAGGAAGGACAATTCCAGCGAGAAAAACACCCCCCACCCCCAATGCTCTGTTCTCCGCCAGACACAGTGCTGGAGCACCCAGTAACCCGGGGAAATGTGACCCCATCTCTGGGTGCCACCTCTGATCGAGGTTACAGCCAGGGCAGCCTGAGGGGTGGGGGCCAGGGCGACTGCCCAGGGCGCCCTGCTGAGTGAGGGGCACCTCTAGAGCAGGGGGCCCTGTCCTCCCCCCCGCCCCGCCCCGCCCCACTGTCCTGCAGTGGCCTGCGGCTGCCCCTGCTCCTGCCCCCTCTCCCCCCCCCGGCCTGGCGCCGCCCCAGCCAAGCTGAACCCAGGAGCCTCCTGTCTGCAGTGCAGAGTGTGTGTCGGGGGATCCCCATCCCCCCACCTTTGTACCCTGGTTTCTGCTGAGCTGGGGGGGCAGGAGTCTGTGCTGCTCCGTGGGGGTCGGGAATGGGGGGGCTACTGGCGGCTAGGGCTGGACTGGGCAAGCCTCAGACAGGTGAGTACGGAGCTTAAAGTGACAGCACGCTTTGTGTAACACTCCCCCAGCACACACACCCCCACACACGCACCCACACCCACTGTGTCTCACATTCCCCCAACACACACACTGTCCCCCAAACATACATATGCACCCACACCCACTGTCTCACACTCCCCCAGCACACACCCACCCACACATATACACTGTCTCTCCCCCCCACACATATACACCCACTGTCTCTCACACTCCCTCAACACAACCTCTGTCTCCCCCCCACACACAGTGTCTCACACTTCCCCATCACACACTCTCTCTCACACACACAGAAACACACGCACTCTCTCTCACACTCCCTAATACACTCTCACTCTCTCTCTCATGCACACACTGTCCCCAACACACACTCTGTCTCTCCCCCAACTCTCTCTCTCTCCCTCATACACACAGGTGCACACTCCCCCAACATACACCCTGTCACTCTCTCACACACACTCTCACACTCCCCCACTACACACTGTCTCTCTCTCTCTGTCTCACACACACACACACACTCTCCCCCCAACACACACATGAATTATTGTTGTTGGTGGTGGTGGTATTACTTCTTGGTAGTTCCTGTCGAAATGCACAAGGCACATACATTTTCTGTAATTTTAGTCTTTCCAAGTCCGTTAAGGATTGCAGTGCAGTTATTTTCATTTTTTGACTGGTCTGTGCATTTCATAATTTTATTTCCCTCTTATGCTTCAAATTTAATTCTTTGAGTGGTGAGTGCTAAAATGCCTAACTTGTCCTGGCTGGAGTAATTATCGTTATTACTGTATTGTTCTTTGTCATTCATTATTTAAAATGGTACAAATAATCATATCCTTCTAGACTAACTTTAGCTCGTACTCACCTTAGCAGTGCCAGTTTAAAAAAAAAATAGCTAAACACGGAACTGTAGACACTAAACAGATGAAGGTCCCTTATTTTCAAATTGTATTTTTAGGTATATCTGTAAAGTAGCTTAACTTAAAATTTGTATGAAAGTTGTTGTGATGTGTAAGGGTTAATAGAGACCTGGGAAACCACTGGTGTGCTGGTATGGTATTAGGGAGTGAAGGTAGGGTGTCATCCCTTGCCCGCTCCTTCAGCTTGTTAAGGATAGATAAGCGTTGCAGCTGCAAAAGGAATGTGGTGGTCTAAAGGACACCCTTTGTGTAAAGAAGTGTTATCTCCCCCTCCCTTCCTTTCCCAGCTACATAAATCAGCTCGGGGTCATGGCCCCTTCCCTGTGAACTGCTAGATAAAGGGAAACTGTGGCTGCAATTACTGCAAAGAAATGCGTCTTCAAGGTAAAAATGTCTGTATGATATGCTTACTGCTGTAGAATAAAGAAAAGGAGTACTTGTGGCACCTTAGAGACTAACAAATTTATTAGAGCATAAGCTTTCGTGAGCTACAGCTCACTTCATCGGATGCATTTGGTGGAAATGCACCAAATGCATCCGATGAAGTGAGCTGTAGCTCACGAAAGCTTATGCTCTAATAAATTTGTTAGTCTCTAAGGTGCCACAAGTACTCCTTTTCTTTTTGCGAATACAGACTAACACGGCTGCTACTCTGAAACCTGCTGTAGAATAGAAGATCAGGGTTAGAAGGGACCTCAGGAGGTCATCTAGTCCAGCCCCCTGCTCAAAGCAGGGCCAATCTCCAATTTTTGCCCCAGATCCCTAAATGGCCCCCTCAGGGATTGAACTCACCACCCTGGGTTTAGCAGGGCAATGCTCAAACCATTGAGCTATCCCTCCCCCTAACAGGGGCTCATGGAATCATATTCAACTTACAGCTATGAATATTCATTATATGGGCATTCATATTATTCAATAAGGGTTTGGGGAGTGTTGTAGCGAATGTAAATATTTATATATTAACTTAAATAAAAAAGTGTAATGTAATTAACTCAGGGCTTACTCCACAACTGGGTCGAGGGGAACAAGAACCGCAATAAAGAAGCCCGTTTACTCAATCCGCCTCTGGTCCCCCTGCTCTTCTTCTAACAAAAGTAAATGCAGTTCCAAGTATGCTACTAATTGCAATAAGAAAAGGAGTACTTGTGCCACCTTAGAGACTAACACATTTATTAGAGCATAAGCTTTCGTGAGCTACAGCTCACTTCATCGGATGCATTTGGTGGAAAAAACAGAGGAGAGATTTATATACACACACAGAGAACATGAAACAATGGGTTTATCATACACACTGTAAGGAGAAAGAAAAGGAGTACTTGTGGCACCTTAGAGACTAACAAATTTATTAGAGCATAAGGGAGAGTGATCATTTAAGATAAGCCATCACCAGCAGCAGGGGGGGAAAAGGAGGAAAACCTTTCATGGTGACAAGCAAGGTAGGCTAATTCCAGCATCCGATGAAGTGAGCTGTAGCTCACGAAAGCTTATGCTCTAATAAATTTGTTAGTCTCTAAGGTGCCACAAGTCCTCCTTTTCTTTTTGCGAATACAGACTAATACGGCTGCTACTCTGAAACTAATTGCAATGTTGGTAGTGAACTGTTAGTGATCATGTACACGATTGTGATCGGTAAACACAAGAGTCCGACGGAGGGGCAGACGATCAGCGTTAATAAGCACTACTCAAAAACAGCTCATGAATATAGAATTAGGTACTTCCCAAAGGGGCTTTCCGCTACCTGGCAAAAGGCCATGCAAAGCAGCTGGAACTGATCAACGGCTGGTTCCAGCTGGGTTTCTGTGTCCTGCAGTAACTTTCTATGTCCTACAATAACCTCTCAGCTTGAGAAAGCAGAAATCCCCTAGCTAGGCCATAACAAAGTCTTCCGCAGTCCCTTACACCCTGCTTAACCCAGGGGTTCAGTGATTTCAACTCTCTGCGATCGCACTGGGTAGCAGGGAACCTCACTGCCAGTACAGCCGCTGCCTTGGCTTTCCTCGCACCCCTGTCCTGACACCGGGTCTGAGACAGAACCCCGAGAGGCACGTATCAGTAATTCCGCTCTGCTAATCACTGAACAGAAACAACAACTCTCCCTGGAGGGTAATTAGCTTTGCCTTCAAACACCGAACAGGGAAAGGTCAGAGCATATCTTCAGGCACAAGCCAACTCAGCAAACAGAAACACCTGTCATCCCCCCACCTTTTCCCTGGCATTTGGCATCCCTCTCCCCCTGTTCAGTGAGTCAGGTTCAGTTTAGGGCGACCCCCCTCAATCAGTTGTCTTCAGTCCAGTAAAAGACAGAACCTCACCCCCCTAGCCCCTCAATCAGGGCAGGGTAAGTAATCTCTGCCGCCCTTTACTCATGCGATAAGGATAACAACATCTCAGTGATTTGTAACCCAGCACCAGCCAAAACTGGCCATTTTGGCAAAGCAGCTCCACCGTGCTGCGTAGCTGGTGAGTCTTTGCAAACATGATCTGTTCCTGAAGTCTTTCCCCCAGCTCCTCACTAGATTGGAGAGGGCAACTCATTCAGACCCTGCACCCACTAACATAGTTTAAAACTCATTGGCCCTACCTCTGCTGGACCCAGATTTCTCCTTCTGTCCATCCCGGAGCAGCTCAGATGAGGTGGCCGAGTGGTTAAGGCGATGGACTGCTAATCCATTGTGCTCTGCACGCGTGGGTTCGAATCCCATCCTCGTCGGAGGTGTTTATTCTTCTCCCTTCCCTTCCAAACACCCATCTATCTACCCCTTTGGTGCAGTGACAGACCGACCCATGTTGCTTCCCGCACATGAAAACCTTCCCGAGGTGTCAGACTGGCCTGCTGGGATCCCTACTTTAAATAAAACCAACCAAAATATGAGATTTCTGAAGTGAGCTGTAGCTCACAAAAGCTTATGCTCAAATAAATTTGTTAGTCTCTAAGGTGCCACAAGTCCTCCTTTTCTTTTCTACTTCTGTATGTCTTAGTTTTTATCTCAAAAAGTAACATCTTCATAATCTCCCCCCAACACCTGGGACCTCCTCCAATTATTAAAATGCCCCAGTCTTGTGGGTTGGGATTGAGGGGCACTGGGAATAGGAAGGCCCTGGGTTGAAGCTGAAAAGCATCCTGGTTTGGGGGTCCAGGTTGTGGGGGGTAAGAAGTTGAAGCAGTTGGTTCCCTTCAGTGCATTTAGGTCAGTGAGACACCCGTACTGGTCCCAGTAGGACCCCCCCATACCGGTCTGGCGCTGGTCCCAGTGCATACAGCAGAACTGGTCCCTGTACTGGGACCAGCATGCATGTCTTATTGGGACTGTTTCTGCGGTATGTTCTGGGACCGGCCCTGGGACTTGTATGTGCATCTTACTGGGACCAGCGCTGGGGTCTGTGTCACGGAGTTCCCAGGTTTACGTGCTCGGGAACTGCTCTGTCTGAGGCTCTGCCAGGAGTCTGGTGACTTCCCCTCTGGCCACGCTGTCACCAGGGCAAGGAGCCTGCTCATCTTTGGCTTCTCCTGGGTTTGACCCTGGAGTAATCATCAGCCCACCCCTGTTCACCCCGTAAGCTCCACACTGCGAGTTCACCAGGAAGGGAGAGCCAAGGAGGCCCTGCACCCCCACTTCACCGTCAGACGTGACTCTCAGCCAGCATTGCAAAACAGAAGGTGTATTAGTCGACGGGAACACAGCATAGGACACATCTTGCCAGCACAGAAATCAGGAACTTTCAGCAAAGCCCATCTTGGGGGGCAGAAGGTGCAAAGCCCCAGCCCTGCCCCCCAAAGTCCCCAAACCCCAGACTGAACCAGTTCCAGCTGCCTGGCCTCAGTCACACTGTTGCCCTTCCTCCTTCCTTTTTCTGTTTCCCGGGCCAGCAGGTTACCTACTCTGCATTAACACCTGGCAGGGGAGATACTATGATCATTAAGAAAAAAGAACGAGGAGGACTTGTGGCACCTTAGAGACTAACATATTTATTTGAGCATAAGCTTCCGTGGGCTAAATCCCACTTCATCAGATGCATGCAGTGGAAAATACATGAGGAATATATATATATATAATATATATACACACACAAAGAACATGAAACAATGGGTGTTGCCATACCAACTCTTAATGAGAGTGATGAGTTAAGGTGAGCTATTATTAGTAGGAAAAAAAAAACCTTTTTAAGTCATAATCAGGATGGCCTATTTCCAACAGTTGACAAGAAGGTGTGAGTAACAGTAGGGGGGAAAATAAGCATGGGGAAATAGTTTTACTTTGTGTAATGACCCATCCACTCCCAGTCTTTATTCAAGCCTAATTTAATGGTGTCCAGTTTGCAAATTAATTCCAATTCAGCAGTTTCTCGTTGGAGTCTGTTTTTGAAGTTTTTTTTGTTGTAGTATTGCCACTTTTAGGTCCGTAATAGCTCACCTTAACTGATCACTCTCATTAGAGTGGGTATGGCAACACCCATTGTTTCATGTTCTCTGTGTATATAAAATCTTCCTACTGTATTTTCCACTGCATGCATCTGATGAAGTGGGTTTTAGCCCACAAAAGCTTATGCTCAAATAAATGTGTTAGTCTCTAAGGTGCCACAAGTCCTCCTGTTCTTTTTGCTGATACAGACTAACATGGCTACCACTCTGAAACCTAGGCTCATCAAGGTGGTTTTCCCAGGGTGAGGTTCGTCCATTGCACAGCGGCTGTGCTGACCCCTGCGATTTCCCCAAATGCGGGAAACTCGACTGCATAATTAACACCACTGGCTGATTCTTGCAGAGATTGGGGCCTGGCCACCAGTTGCCAGGCTACAGAGCGTTGGCCAGTCTCTGCCCCAGACAGAGAGTCACACCTCCCTTCTAAAGGTCGCTGCAATGATCACACACTCTTACCCCACCACCTAAATACATAGGGATACTGAGGCACATATACACAGGAGTCAGAAAAAACATTAAGAACATTCCCACTTTGTCATATCTCTCCCCGCCTTTGAGACCAAACTGAGTGGGGTCACTTAACCGGTGACCTGGGGAAGGTCAGGCCCCCCTCTCTATGACAAAGCATCGGCTAGAACATTGGCCCTCCCCTTAACATGGGCCACCTCCCTCTCGTAATCCTGGAGGGCCAGACTCCATCTCAGCAGCTTGGCATTGGCCCCTTTCATTTGGTGCAACCACATCCGAGGCAAGTGGTCCATGTACACAGTAAAGCGCCGCCCAAATAGATAACGGCTGCACTTTTTTTAAGAGCCCACCCCATGGCCAGACGTTCCTACTCTCTGTCACAGTACGGCTCCATCATGGTGAGGTGGTCCACTCAGAGGCTGTGAGCCCAGCTGGACCGTTTTACTACATAGTTCTCCTCATTTAACTGTTTGACGACCTTAAAGGGCCCGTCCCAGGCCGCTTGTAGCTTATTCTTCCCAGAGGAGAATTAGGGGTTTGTGGGGCCCTGGGCCAGAGCAAGTGGGGGCCTTTCCCCACCCCTTCTGCCTGCAGTCCCCCCCTCTTTCCATCCCCCAGTGCTCCTGCCAGGGAAATGGAGTTGGGGCACAGGGGCTTGCCCTGCCCCATCCCCACCCACCCGGTTCTCCTGTGCCTTGCAGCGGTTGGGGCCTGGCTATCAGTTGCCAGGCTACAGAGCGCTGGCCGTTCTCTGTCCCAGGCAGCCAGTCACACCTGCCCTCTGGGGTCGCTGCCATGATCATACATTCTTACACCGCCACCCAAATACTTGAGTGACGCATAGGGGAAACTGAGGCACACACACAGTAGTCTGAGAAAACATTAAGAACATTCCCAATGTGTCACAGCATGTACTGGGACGAGTATGGGCATCTTGCTGGGACCAGTATTGGGGTCTAACTGTTACCAGTCTGGGGGTCTTACTGGGACCAATAGAGGGGTCTTACTGGGACCAGCCCTGGGACCAGCACTGGGACCAGCACTGGGGTATATACTGGGACCAGTATGTGACTAATAATGTTTGAGTTCTGGCTGAAGCTTTTCTTGCACTCACAGCATTCATAGGGTCTCTTCCATGTGTGGATTATTTTATGTCTAATGAGGTGTGGGCGCCGCACGAAGGTTTTCCCGCACTCACGGCACTTATAGGGTCGCTCTCTGGTGTGGATTTTCTGATGTCTAATAAGGGTCGAATGTCTACGGAAGTTTTTCCCACACTCAGCGCAGGTGTTTCTCTCGCCGGTGTGGATTCTGTGCTGGCCTGCGGTTCCCTTGAGGTCTTTGTGAATTGCCCGACAATTAACGGATTTACCCGCTTTCTCCCCTGGCTGCTCTAGCTGCTGCCTTGCTGGCCTGGGCTGACTCTCACAAGATTGACCTTGCTCAAGACCTCTGGGCACATTCCCTTTGGCTCGTTGCAATACCATCCTGTGTGGTTCCACTTGCTCAGCATCCGTCTGCTGAAGATTCTGCTTCCCGTTCTCACTCACCGTCCGACCACCTGCTGGGATAGAGAGAGAAACCTCAGGAACAGGAACAGAAAATGGGAGAGGAAAACAGAGTAAGTGTTGTGGAGATGGGGAAAAAAATCAGGAAATGAATCCCCCAAACTTTCCTCCATAGGGGAGAGAAAAGGGATCAATTCTGCTCCCACATCCTATCCAAACACTCAGGATGACAGGGAGGGAGATACTGCCAGGTGTCAGTCAGGATGGGCAGGAAGCTCATGAGCGATGTCTGCCCTGAGGATATGACACATGCTGGGGACAATCCTGAACTGAGAGAGATTACAAGGTCTTTGTAGGGAATCTCAGAAGATTTAATTGTTCCTCACCTGGGCAGGCACCTCTCAGGATCCTTTGGGTTTCTGAGTTCTGGATATCTAGGACCCAGGGCTCTTCCCCTTGTTCCAGCTGGGAAATCACATCAGGTTTGGAAACTGGAAACCCTGCTCAGGGGGAAAGAAAACAAGGGACATCAGGTGAATTCATGGGACACTTGTGAGAAAAAATATTATTTTAACCCCCGCCCATTTTAAAGCAGTAAAAAGGTTGCACAAAGGTGCTGGACACTCTGCTTTTGGGGGATTTAACCATCCCCACCTCTCCTGTGACCACACAGGGCCAGACACTCATCCAACTCCTAAAACACAGCAAAGGTAATTCCATGTCCCAGACAGTGATGACTCCAGACTGTGGGCAAGTCCCCCCTAGAAAGGCTTTTTTCTGACAGAGAGAGGACCAATGACTAGGAGAGCTGGAACTGGTGAGCATTGGCTGGTGGGGTTCAGCACAGTAAGGAAGAAGAGGGAGCGCAGAGGCCCCAGATTACAGTATGTCAGAGATATTGTATGTCAGGAAAGCTCATTCTGAGGAAATAGTGACTCTAGTAAGTCAGGAGAAATGGAAGGGAGTATAAATATCCCCCAATGTGTGGATAACGCCAGTGAATTAGATTCTATATTTTAGGAGCAACAGACTCTCATTCCTCTGGAAAAGGAGAAAGCGAGAAAGAAGAATCAGGCCCTGCAACTTCAGGAGGGAGCAACTCAGAGATCCCAGGAACCTGCAGGGAAGACAGATTGTGGTTGCTGCAGATGGAGAGTGGGTGAAGTGAGACCCTTTCAGTCCCCTGAAGTTTCCCTACCAACCGAGGACATCACTAGAAAGCACACGTTTGTGGCAGGGATGGAGTGTATTGTCTTTGCGAGGAACACGAGATTTCAACAAATGTGGCTGGGTCACAGGGCATAGGGAAGAGATGTGTGTGTGTGGTAGGGGGAGGCATCGAGCCGTAGAGCGAGGAGAAGAGAACATAACATTTGAAAAAAGCACGTACACCAAAGTGAACCTGGACTGTTGTAAGAAGGGGCTGCAGGCTCTCTATCAATGTGGCCTGGGCAGGGATTCTGTGTTTATGGTCTGGGATCCCCCATAGCTCCGCATCCCCAAACCTCACCTCCCCTATGTCCCACTGACCCCCGCCACAAACTTCCCAGGTCTCCCTTGGTCCAATTTCCCCAACCCCCCACTGAGACAGAGTTGGAGCTGCTCCGTAATGTTGATGAATACTGTATGTTGACCTGGATATTAGTATATTAATTGTGTGAATAATTCGGTTTAGGAAAAACTAGCAGAAAGGGAAGGTGAATGGCTCACGCTGAGACACACTGTGGTGGTCCCTTGTTAAGTGACAGTGCCCGGAAAGAGCTGGAAGGAGACAGATGTGCAGCTATGATACCAGGTCCCCTTCTTCCCACCAATCTCAGCCCTCCCACCTCCTGAGACTCCTTGTGTTCCTTCCTTCCTTCCCGTTACCCACAGCCCTGCCAACTCTTGTCCCAAACCTCCCTCTGCCGGGCCACGCAGACTCAGTGCCCAGACGCTTCCCATTATTACTGACTATCAATTTCTCTTCCAGTAGCTCCTTGTAGTCCCAGCTGTGGATCAGGGCCCCAGGGTGCCAGACATTTTACAAACATAGAGCACAAAGACACTCCCTGCCCGCAAAGGCTGACAATCTGAGAATGAGACGAGGGATAGGTGGGTATGGACAGATGAGGGAGTGCAAGAAAACACTGGGACAATGTTGGTCACCATGACGGGCAGTGGTCTTGGCATGCCAATAGTCTAGCCATTGTTATGTTTTTGTGGGCAGCATGGAGAAGAAGAGTGTTAAGGAGGGATGGGAAGGAGGAGACTGAAGTAGTTTGGGGGATGTGCATGGGCAGCTCCACCCAAAGCACAAGGAGCAACAGGGGAGAAGGCATGAAGGGAATTGTTTGAAAAGGTAAAGAGTGGGTGATGGAGGCTGGCATCATGGGCTGTCTGGAGGTGGGAGTCAGAACAAGAGAGGACAGGTCAGGTGGAGATAGGCTGTGAAGGGCCTGGACAGTACAGATAAGCAGCTTGTTTGATGTGCCAGAGACTCAGAGAGCCAGTGGAGGGATTCAAAGAGAGGGCTCTGTGCTGGATTGATAGGGGCGTTAGATGCCTCATCTCTTCGGCTCGCCCCCGTTGGGGTATGTAAGGGTTAAGTAAAGAGCTGGGTATACCGCTGTCATGGTCTTAGGGAGTAAGGCACCGGCACAGACACGGACCCATTGATAGCTAAAGAGCCACCCTGCCTCCTGTCACTGCTGAGTGTTGCAGGTTGTGCCCGTGATGGTCTCACTTCGGGCACGGTCAGCCGTCTGGTGGGACACACGCTAGGGGTCTCCAGGGCTCAGGGAGCGGTGGTGAAGGAATGACTCAGAAGGAAGGTGAAGGGAGGGTAACATTTTGCATGTCTGTGGCAGTGTGCGTGGAACAGGCTCAGTGTTAGAGCAAAGGCAGCTTCTGCTCCCCACGTCAGACGTGAGCCAAGGTATGAGACTTTGTGCTATTCTGCTCCTGGGCTCTGTTCCCAGTGTTCTGGGGCAGGGCAGGGCACAGTGCTGGGGTGCGTCTCACTGGCATGTCGGGGTGACGCTGAGACAGGGCAGAGTAGAGGGGGTGCATTGTGGGGGTGACGTGAACCTTAACTCTTCATTTCCACCTTCCAAGAACCGCGGGGACGGGAATCCTTACCCAGCGAGGTCACAGTCTCATAATTCTCCTGCATGACGTGTCTGTAGAGGGCTCTCTGAGCGGGGTCCAGCAGAGCCCCCTCTTCCCTGGTGAAATACACAGCCACCTCCTCGAAGGTCACCGGCCCCTGAAAGAGCAAGAGCCCCCCACTCAGTACCTGCTGCCCCAGTGACAACCCCACTATTCACCGGGGAGCAGGGCCAACTCAATGCAAACTCTGGGAGGTTCACAGTCAGCAAAGTCCCACCCCCACCCTGCTCAGAGCAGCCAGGAGGCATCAGGGTAAGGGGAGAAAGAGAGAGACCCTCACCCCTCCTAGCAGAGAGAGAGAAATAGGATGTGACAAAGTGGGGGTTTATTCATCTGGTTACGTTGCATGAGAGTCTTACTGTCCTATACTAATACTCTGCGTTCCTCAGTTTCCCTTGTGTATTGCACCAATACTTCGGTGGTGGGAATTGGGTGTGTGGTTTTTGCTGAGGCCCTCAGGGCTGGTGAGTTTGCCCAGCTCGGTGCCCTTCACAACCTGAGACCCAGGACAGGGATGTGACCAGGTGACACCTTTTGCCCTGGGAAGTGAGACAAAGAGAAGGAGAAGGGGCATGAAAGGGGTGTTGAAGGTCGGGTCCCTGGAAGCGAGCAGTCTGTGTGCGGGGACTGGAAGAGGGGGAGTCCAGGGCATCTGGCCCAGGACTCCTAAGATGGACTTGGCTGAAAGTCACTGATCTCTGTGCTAACAAGCTCTGTTCTACGCTGTGTTCCTGTCGCCTAATAAACCTTCTGTTTTCCCGGCTGGCTGAGAGTCACTCTAACTGCGGAGTTGGAGGGCAGGACCCTCTGGCTTCCCCACGGCCCAGCCTGGGTGGACTCATTGTGGGAAGCACACGGTGGAGCAGGGGAGGCTGAAGGCTCTGAGGTCAGACCCAGGAAGGTGGAAGCTTCTTGCCCTGAAGACAGGCTGCTCCGAGAGAGGAGGCTCCCCCAGAGTCCTGGCAGGCTCCGGGAGGAGGTTTGGCTGTGGGAGGGGGCTCAGAGCTGGCATAGGGGTGCAGGAGCGGGTATGGGGTGCAGGCTCCAGGAGGAAGTTTGGGTGTGGGATGGGGTTCTGAGCTTGGGCAGGGGGTTCGGGTGCAGGAGGGGATGCGGGCTCCAAGAGGGAGTTAGGGTGTGGGAGGGGGCTCCAGGCTGGGGCAGAGGGGAGCAGGCTCTGGGTGGCACTTACCTCAGGGGGCTCCCCAGAGGTGGCGACACATCCCTTGGTTCCTAGGCGGAGGTGCAGCCAGGTGGCTCTGCACAGTGTGCACTGCTTCCACCCACAGGCGATTCCCGGCCAATGGGAACTGTGGAGCCGGCGCACAGGGTGGGGTCAGTGCGCGAAGCCTCCCTGTCCACCTTGCCCCTCAGAGCCGCAGGGACATGTCACCGCTTCCGGGAGTTGTGCAGAGCCAGGTAGGGAGCCTGCCAGCCCCGCCAACCTGACTAACGGCCCAGTCAGAGCCGCCTGGGTCTCTTTTCAACCAGATGTTCGGGTTGAAAACAGGACACCTGGCAACCCTAATGGGTTGTACAGCTTTTCTGGGGAAACTTCCCCCTTCCTCCCAGCCAGCCTGAGTTAGCCCTCCAGCTCCCTGAGCTGTGTCCTCAAGCCAGGGGGTCAGGGTTTGGGGGTTTTATTACCTGCTGCCTATTAAATCTGTGGACAGACTTGCCACGTGCTCCCCTGTGTGAGTCGCTCGAGCTGTCAGCCAAGTTGCTAACTGCTGCTCAGAAGGTACCGTCGTCACTGGCCGTCAAGGCTCCTAGGAAGTCCGCGTACCAACGGGACTTGCATTTGCTACGTCAGGACACATGACTGGAGAAATTCGTGGGGATTATCGGGTGTGGGCAGCAGTGACCCTGACTATAGGGTTTTACCCTGATACGTGCTATTTACCTCCTGGTTAATAAAACTGCGTTAAATACACAGGGACTCCTTTACACTCTGGCTACTGGCTGGGGAGCTGGTAATTTTTCCCAATCTTTTCTGGAGGGGGTTGTTTCCTGTGCCACAAATTTGGCAACTTCCACCCCCCCAAACCTCATGGATCTGTTCCTGGAATCACAGGCCCGGGTGAAACAAGTCCTTGCAGGTGTGTCTCACCCTGGCCCCCTCCTTTTATCCACCCTGGGTGTTTCCTGCCCTCTCCCATCTCCACACCAAACTCCCCACAAGTTCCTCCCTCCTGGGTAGTTGCTGCTCCTCTCTCTTGACCAGGATCCCTACCTGAGCTGGCTCCATTGCCCCTGTTTCCGTTCCCCGTCCCAGGGGAGGCCGGGAGGAGCTGGAGCAAGCCATGGCCAGGGCTCTGCAACCTGGGAGGGGGGAAAGGGGAGGCATTCAGAGTAGGGTTGAGTTCAGGTCACAGCAGAGGTTCCCCCAGGGGCTTTTCCCTGCAGACAAACCTTGTAGTTTGTGCCAGGCTGAGAAAATGCTTGGTCCTGTTTTTATTGCACAACTCCAGCCCCTCCCACCAACACTAAACCTACAGAGATTTTTAAACTCTCCCAGTAATACTGACTCTGGACCAAATGGTAGAACAGAGCAGAACCAAAGGAATCATTTGGGGGGATTTCCCCAGACCTGGCCCCTCCCTACCCATCACCCATCCAAGGCTTAATTTGTCCCCGGGGTTGCCAGGGCTGAGTAAACTTGCTGTGAAAAGTGATACTTGTATGTTGGTTAATATCACTTTTGACAGCCTCCCAGCTAGCTAACAAGTCGGCTGCTGTGAAGGGTGATATTAACCAACGGACAAATATCACTTTTCACAGATGCAGATTGACTAGCTAGCCAGACTAAAAAAAAAAAAATGTAACCAAAAAAATCAAAAGAAACAACAAAAAAAAGACAAGAACATACAAAGCACCTTATCTGTGTTTCTAGTCTGCTTGGGTCCAGTAAAGAATACAGACAACTATATATTATTTTTTATTATTGAATCTACAAAAAAGCCCCAGCCTAAATAAATTGCTATGATTTGGACATGGACATGTGCATATTTATTTGGTTTTTTTCCCCCTCTAAAGTTAATTAAGTATTTTCAGGAAAAATTGCTATGCAAGAATTGGTGGCCGCATTCTGTGGCCACCAAAACATTTGTTGTATGAATCCCTGGAGGGTGACCAGATGTCCCATTTTGGCCTCGGGTGTCTTGACTTTTTTTGGCAAAAGTAGGCATTTGAGCAAACAGGACAAATGCCAAGTTTTGCCCAAAAAAGCCTGGGGGGGGGGAAGGGTGAGCAGCGGGGTTTAGGGGGGCTTGGGCCAGTTCCACACGGAGGGGGAGGGGAAACATGCCAGGGCCACTGGGCATGGGTCCCATGGACACCTCTGGTAATCCACCCCTGTTTTGGAGCTCTGCCCAGAGGAGCAGGCCTTTGCCTGCTTATCACCTGTTCCACGAGGCCGAGATCAAAGGCCCCAGCTGAGTATAGAAAAGACTGAACTGTTTGCGGCTGCTCTGGTTATGAGCTAAGGCTGTTCTCAACTGGTAACCACAAACCTTGGTGGGGTTTGAAGGGCTGACTCCTGCTAGGCCCTGGGGGAGCATTGTGTGTGTGTGTGTTGGCGGGGAGAGGAGCTCTGGTAAGCTTTTTAGCAGGCCTGTAGGTTCTTTTACTGTTTAAATGTTTTCACCTTAAGAACAAGTGTTTGCTCAGAAAGCTTTGTGTGGCACTATATAACTGCAGACCGTGATGCTGTTCACAGCAGCTGGAGAAAAAGCCGGGTACAGACACTGGTCTGTTCGGACAGTCTGGCTTGCTGGGAATATCACTATATAGGCAGGGCCGATCCGGAGGGAGAAAGCAGCGGGTCTCTGTCCAAGTGAGGTGACAGCAAGGAGCCAGAAGCCTAAGCATGGGCCCTTGCTGGCCCGAGGAGGGGGACCACAGGTGCAGTTCCCTGAGCTGTGACACAGATTTGATACCAGTACCTGCACCCCTGCCAGCCATTCACACAGGCAGAGGGAGCCCTGGGCGATGCTTTCACAGGACAATGGAGGGCACGGAGGAGCCACAACGGTTAAGAAATTTCCATGCCCTGTCACTGGCCAATAACGGCCACTGACCCACCCCAGAGGGGGCTGCATCTCAGGGCTGGAGGAAGGAACCCTTCATGGAGACCATTTGTCATGGGGTTTGGGGATACTCTGGTCAGAGTCACTGAGCCATAGTCATACGGTTTAAGGCCAGAAGGGACCACCTGGTCTTCTGGCCTGACCTCCTGTATATCACAGACCACCAGCAACACCCAGCATCGCACACTAAACCCAACAACTGACCTGAGACCAAAGTCTCACAGCCCACAGGAACCTAAACGATTCTGTGCTGCAGGGAGAATGAGGAGGGACTGTGGGGTGCTGATGGCCCCTGGCACGGCAGGGAAATGAGTGAGTGAGATACACCCCATTAATCGTGGTGAGTGACCCACACATGGCAGAGCAAGGCCAGACCCCCCCATGGTCACTGCCAGTCTGATGTGGGGGGAAATTCCCTCCAGACCCCACACACAGCGAACGTGCCAGCCATGCACCCGCGAGAGGGAATGTTTGGTGTCACCCCAGAGCCCTGACCCCACCGCACCCCGTGTCCCGTCTCCAGCCATGGCCGTCTCCGATGCTTCAGAGGAAGGAGACAAAAAGCCCAAATCTATTTGGGCAGGGAGGCAATCCCTTCTTCACACCTGCAGGGCCCGGCTGAAGTCCTGAAGTTGGAGCTTTGGGGAACGTAACTCCGAAATCTGTCCAGCTCTCACTTAGAAGTAGTTACTTGGTCTGCCGCCCTGCCCCAAGGGGAGTGACCCTCTCCTCCTGCCCCATAGGGGGGAAAAGGAAAGGGTCCAGCCAGCTGTCCGGTTAGCAGCTGGGAGACACTGTTCCCCCAAATATGGTTAGGCCTCTGGCCTCTAGTTTTGAGGTCTACTAAATATACGACAAGTCATTCTAATCAGCCAACATTTTAATGGAGACAAAAGGGGACATAAATGAGTGTCAAACAAGAGAGCACAGCTGATCACTGGGGAATCCAGCCCCCTGCCACCTCTCCTGTGGAGAATGACTCAGGGTGACAGATTTCCTCCCAAAAGGGGAAAGAGCTGCCATTAAAGGACATGTGGGGAGGGGGGGGGGGAAACAACTCCAAACCTGGGCAGATTTTTAACTGATCCTTGATCATTACATCGAAAATAGCAAAACCTGCGGTTTGATATCAGTGGTTACTAATGAAAGGAAAAGGTGGAAATTAAGGAATTTTGGATCAATTTTCACTAATGAGAGAGGAAATTGGGATAGTGTCAGGGATTTTATATCAATAATTGACAATCAGTGGAGGTAAAACGTGAGCTAATTTATTATCAATCTTTTATAAAGAGAAAGAGAGGGGAACGTTACCAAGGACTCTGAGTAGCAGCCGTGTTAGTCTGTATTCGCAAAAAGAAAAGGAGGACTTGTGGCACCTTAGAGACTAACAAATTTATTTGGGCATAAGCTTTCGTGGGCTAAAACCCACTGCATCAGATTTTTCCACTGCATGCATCTGATGAAGTTGGTTTTAGCCCACAACAGCTTACGTCCAAATAAATTTGTTAGTCTCTAAGGTGACACAAATTGTCCTCGTTGGTTTTGCTGGTACAGACTAACACGGCTACCCCTCTGAAACATATCAGTAACTGCTGCTGCTCGCCACTTCTGTCAGATCGCAGCATCCCCAATGGTCTGCATTCCCCTTTGGGGAATGACTCAGGGCCCCGATTT
Organism: Dermochelys coriacea; assembly: GCF_009764565.3. Taxonomy (NCBI): domain Eukaryota; kingdom Metazoa; phylum Chordata; order Testudines; family Dermochelyidae; genus Dermochelys; species Dermochelys coriacea. The sequence continues at coordinate 6,263,328 of NC_050095.1, read as the reverse complement.
CCCACGGAAAGAAGGAGAATTTTTCTGCAGCTAGAATGGGCAGGGAAACACCCCAGATCTGACAAGAGTTGAAATTGACATTGGAGAAGCAGAGAGAGAAAATGAGGCAAAATCTTCCACAGGGAGCAGAGAAAGAGCCAATAATTGGAAAGAAGGGGGGGGGGAGATCCATGTGCATTTTATAGCCCTATGTGACAGAGAGAAATGGGGGAAGATGTGGGGAGAATTTTATCAATATTGGAGAGAGAAACAGCAAAACCATTCCCTTCCTTGTCAAATTCAGAGGTGATTTCATCACCACCCCCCTTCCTGCTGCTTTGGGAACCTCTCTCTTCTCCTCTCCCTGCAATTTCCTGACTCCGTGGAGACGGTTTCAATCTACCACATTTCACTCTGTCTCTTCCCTCCCTTTCTTCTTGCACACCCCTTCCCTCCCGGACACCTTCAGGCCCCCAGAGGGGAAACCCCAGCAGGGACGGGTCTGCCCACCAGCCCCACAAACGCCCCCCCCCACACACACGCCTATGTTGCTTCTGGAGCAGATCCTGGCACCAGCATGAAACCCAGCTCCCATTCCCCCTGCAGACGCAGGCAGGCGCCGGGAGCAGATTCCCAGGGGCTGTCAGATCTGAGGCCCCCCCAAGTAACACTTGACAAAGCCCTGGCTGGGATGATTTAGTTGGGGATTGGTCCTGCTTTGAGCAGGAGTGTTGGACTAGATACCCCTCTTCCAACCCTAATCTTCTAGGCGTCTATGAGAGCCACCAATTCCTGCACTTTCCCCGAGGTCTCTCCGTCAGCTGGAATCACCAGCTGCCCTAGGGGGGCTCATCCTAGCCAGAGAAATTCCCCACCCCAGCTGGGCCCAGGGGAAGTCTCTCCCCAGCTCGGACGTGGTGAGGGAAGCAGCAGGGGCTTGGACATTACTCTAGGACGTGCACAGGGTCCAATCTCTGTTCTCCGGATCCCTGCCTCCCCCTCCCCGCAGCCCCCCACTCTCAGCTGCTCCAGCCCCCCCATCTTGTGGCCCCCCCCCAATACCTACAGCGACGGCAGCACGCACTGGGACAGGGACTTTCTCTGCTCGGTCTCAGCAGCCAGGCCCGGGCTGGTCTGCGAAGGGTGAGCTCCCAGGGGGAAATGAGTCACTTCCTCACAGAAGCTCATGTCCTGGTTGCTGACTCCCCCCTTGCCCAGAGAGCACATCCCTGGTCTCAGATCCCCTCTCCCGCCAGCCCCCTATAGTCACACACCCCATCTCAGGCCCCTGCCCCCCCCCCATCAGATTTCAGATTTGGGAGGGGGTTAACTTTAATTGTGATTCCAGGGGCTACTTAAGCACCTGAAAACTCTTCGGTTTTTCTTCCAGATAATAGGGGAGGGGGGTCAACCAAAAATTATAACTCAAAGGAGGGAGCTCAGCTCAAAAATGTGCAAAACCACTCAGGGTGCAGGGAGATTGTAGTTCAGGGGGCAGGGAGGGGGATAGCTCAGGGGGCTGGGTGCGGGTGGGGGGTGGCTCAGGGTGCAGGGAAGGGGTAGCTAGGGGCTGTGGATGGCTGCAGAGGGCAGCGGGGGTGGGGTGGGAGGAGCAGCATCTTTCCTCCTGCTTCAAAAATCACTCAAAGATGGTATGAAATTCAGGGGGAAAAGCCCCCTGCCTTCCCTAAATGAATGGGATGGCCCATTTCCAACAGTTGATAAGAAGGTGTGAGAGGTTTCAGAGTAGCAGCCGTGTTAGTCTGTATTCGCAAAAAAGAAAAGGAGGACTTGTGGCACCTTAGAGACTAACAAATAAATTTGTTAGTCTAAGGTGCCACAAGTACTCCTTTTTTAAGAAGGCGTGAGTAACAGTAGGGGGGAAATTAGCACGGGGAAATAGTTTTACTTTGTATAATGACCCATCCTACTGTTACTCACACCTTCTTGTCAATTGTTGGAAATGGGCCATCCTGATTATCACTACAAATGTTTTCTTTCCTCCTGCTAATAATAGCCAACCTTAACTGATCACTCTCGTTACAGTTGGTTTGGCAACACCCATTGTTTCATGTTCTCTGTGTGTATATGTCTATCTTCCTACTGTATTTTCCACTCCATGCTTCTGATGAAGTGGGTTTCAGCCCACAAAAGCTTATGCTCAAATAAATTTGTTTAGTCTCTAAGGTGCCACAAGGACTCCTCGCTCTTTCTCCCAGAGCTGTCAATGGTCCCTTGCATGTGGGGAGCAGATGATGTGGGTATCCTGCACCCCCACATCTGACCTGCCCAGTACGGACCAGCTGGGAACAGAGAAATTGCAGAAGGTGGCAAGTGGTGCGCAAGCGTTCACTTTTTCCCATGGCCCCTCTGCCGTTCTTTGCTCACTCCTGGGTTAAGGGGCCTGGGCTGGGGTTGGGGGGGGGTCGAGGCTGGATTTGCGGGAGACACATTTAGGATGCATTTCCTAAAAGGACAAGTGGGGAGATGCCGTACAAGGAGAAGCCTCCCAAGAGCTGCCCGGGGACTGGAGTCCACTTCTGGTGAGCATGACCGTGAACCTCTCCCAGCAACGGGGATATAACCTCCTATTCTGTGAGGGGAGTGGGGTCTAGTGGTTGGAGCTGGGGGGAAATGGAAATTGGGACTCCGGGGTTGTATCTTGTCTTGTGGGAGGAAAGTGGCACATAGCGGCTAGAACATAGTGGGGTGAGGGAAGGGCTGGGAGCCAGGACTCCTGGGTCTCTCCTGGCTCCGGGAGGGAAGTGGGATCTAAGGGGTTACAGGAGGTTTGCACTGGGAATCAGATGGACACCACGGTTCCCTAAGGCCCCATATCACATCCCCTGGGGAGCAGGGCTGAGCTGCTCACAGGGTCTGGAGGCCGAGCTGAGTTCTCTTCTCCACCCTCAGGATGTTGCGAAAGGGAAACAGAAGAAGGTGGGAGCTTTGCCAGGCCCCATGGTTTGGCTGGCGTGTAACAAAGCCCAGCTACCCCCACCCCCCACCCCGCTGCAGAAAGGCAGGGGGACTGCACGGAGGGCAGGGGGGTCTGAGCTGCAGTTCTACACCAGGAAGTGGGGTGAATCAAAGGGCCTGGGAGTCAGGACTCCTGGGTTCTGTCCCTGGCTGCGGGAGGGATGCAGAGTCAGAACAGGGGGAAAATGGGCGTCAAAGAGACAATAAAACCACTTTTCAGAGGACACGTGCCCTGAAGAATCATAGTCTTGGTCAGCCCCTAGTTCTGGTATTATAGAAAGAGCCTGGAGCAAGGTCTGAGGCCTGAACCCAGAGGCTGTGAACCAAAATTAGGCCATGTGTAAAATCAGATGTTTACAAATTTACTATCCAGTACGTGAACTTGGCAAAGTTGTGGCTAGTGTCCTAGGCACTAGAGATGTATGTAAATATATTCCAGCTAGTAAAGATAATCCCAGTCTACATCATAAAATGGTTTGACAAAACAGTGCCTAGGGATGTTTTGTCAAAGATATTAGGCACAAGGCGAGGTGACAAATGGATGTAATGAAATGGGAAGGATAGCTCAATGGTTTGAGCATTGCCCTGCTAAACCCAGGGTGGTGAGTTCAATCCCTGAGGGGGCCATTTAGGGATCTGGGGCAAAAATTGGAGATTGGCCCTGCTTTGAGCAGGGGGCTGGACTAGATGACCTCCTGAGGTCCCTTCTAACCCTGATCTTCTATTCTACGTTTACAGCAGTAAGCATATCATACAGACATTTTAGGGGAGGGATAGCTTGGTGGTTTGAGCATTGGCCTGCTAAACCCAGGGTTATGAGTTCAATCCTTGAGGGGGCCATTTAGGGATGTGGGGCAAAAATTTGGGATTGGTCCTGCTTTGAGCAGGGGGCTGGACTAGATGCCTCCTGAGGGCCCTTCCAACCCTGATATTCTATGTAGATAAGGAGGAACGTAAGTTGTATATTCCAGTTACTTGTCTCAGCCTATAAATGTCTGGGTACCTCGCCTTTGCCCTTTGTCCAGCCTACGGGACCGTGGAAAATCCCACCGCTGACTGAGCTGAGGCCATTGTCACGAGCATACATGTGTTACTGTCACTGCAGACATTGATCCAGGGAGCTAATACGGTACTTCATTGACAATCAGCCTGGCCAAGCATAACACGGAGGTCTGCTGAATGAACGTGCTACATGACCTACTAATAACATCGGCGCTCCAAGGACAGAAGCTCTGAGCGGCTCTACCAAGGTACTGACATTCCAGCCTCCAGCACTTAACACCACTGGGTCGGACTCTCGAGGTCTGCTGAACAGCACACTCCAAAAACACACACACACACACGCCAACTGACCACACTGATTCCCCAACCACGGATCCGGTAAGTGGTGAGCTGTCTTGTGTGGGAATCGCAATCTAACATGACAGAAAACTCTGAGCTAGGAACCCCCTTTTCCCCTCCCTTCAAATCCCCACAAAGTTTGGGTAACAAGTAAAAGTGGAGTGGTAAAAAACTCAGTGGGGAAACACGGATGGGAATTTGTCAGGGCGAGTAACAGACACAAAGAAAAAGTTAGAAAATAACAATCGAGGCAACACAAAAGCAACAGACACTGGGGGAACAAATTCAGGGTTAGCCAGAATACTCCTCTCAGAGCCAGGATAAAAACTGGGGATACAGGTTCCCAACAGCTTTAACCCACGGACCCTCACTCAGAGCTAATAAGATAACCTCCTGTCTCAAATATTTTTAAATACAGGTTAAGTTTTCCTGTACATCTTCTTTGAGTTGCTAAATTCGCAGCTGTTGCCTGTATAACTTGACAAAGTTAGGTTTCAGAGTAGCAGCCGTGTTAGTCTGTATTCGCAAAAAGAAAAGGAGGACTTTTGGCACCTTAGAGACTAACAAATTTATTAGAGCATAAGCTTTCGTGAGCTACAGCCCACTTCATCGGATGCATTTGGTGGAAAAAACAGAGGGGAGATTGTGTGTGTGTGTATATCAATCTCCCCTGTTTTTTCCACCAAATGCATCCGATGAAGTGGGCTGTAGCTCACGAAAGCTTATGCTCAAATAAATTTGTTAGTCTCTAAGGTGCCACAAGTCCTCCTTTTCTTTTTGACAAAGTTAATTCATTTCTCTTGGCTAAGGCCTCCCTCCCTTCCTGGTTTGCTCCCCCCCCCCCATCTGCTTTCTCTTTGTTTTAAAAGTTATAGTTATTACAGAAACCTTCACTGCTAAAAAAGAGGAAGCAACTGAAAACAAAACAAAGAGAAAACAAGTTGAACACATAACTGTAAATAAGTCCAGTGAATAGATTATGTGACCCCTGCTTCAGGGATGCAACAGCTGGAAATACTTACAGGGACTCCTCACTTAATGGCCTCCGGGTTCAGGTTGTCTCCTTGCTGATCAATTAGGGAACATGCTCGTTTAAAGCTGTGCAAGGCTCCCTTCTAATGTCGTTTGCAGGAAGAGCAGCCCGTTGCAGCGAGCTTGTGGGGGCTTGGAACCAGGGTGGACTGGCAGACCCCCTATCAGCTCCCCGCTCCCCTAAGTTCCCTGTGCAAAATTAATTAGGCTACCAATTGCCAGCAGTTGAATTGTCCCTCCCCACACTGCCCTGTGCTGCTCCTGCCCTCTGCCTTGGAGCTGCTCCCCAGAGCCTCCTGCTTGCTATGCAGAAGTGGGGGCGGGGAAGAGGGGTGCTGATGGCAGGGTGTCCCCCACTCCTGCAGAGTGGGGGGTGGGATACAACAGGGCTCAAGACGGAGGGAGCTTGCTGGCAGCAGCTGCTGTCTCAACTTGCTGATCTCCTTAAAAAGGCAATGTACTTAGAGTTGCGTCATCATACTTAAAGGGGCAATACGTGTCTATCTCACACACAGGGTTTCAGAGTAGCAGCCGTGTTAGTCTGTATTCGCAAAAAGAAAAGGAGTACTTGTGGCACCTTAGAGACTAACAAATTTATTAGAGCATAAGGTTTCGTGAGCTACAGCTCACTTCATCGGATGCATTTGGTGGAAAAAAAAAACAAAAAAAACCCAAATGCATCCGATGAAGTGAGCTGTAGCTCACGAAACCTTATGCTCTAATAAATTTGTTAGTCTCTAAGGTGCCGCAAGTACTCCTTTTCTTTTTACACACAGGGTTTGTGTCTCTGTCTCCCTCTGCCATGCTGTCTTCCCCCCCCCCCATTCGTGCTGCCCTGTGGAGTGTGACACTACATTAACAACAACATGTTAACCCTTGAGGACTCAGCCGAGTGCAAATTCATCATTTAGCAGCAAGGCATTCCCTGGGAAATATCCCACCCTCTGACTTCACCACCTCAGCCAAGCTTCACAATCATCATTGCCGTGTACCAGTATTAAATTAAAACAAAGAGGAGTCCGGTGGCACCTTAAAGACTAACACATTTATTTGGGCATAAGGTTTTGTGGGTAAAAACCCCACTTCTTCAGATGCATTAAAGAAACTTAAATTGTTTAAAACTTATACTGTGTGTATGTGTATATGAAATATAGTCTTCTGTCTGGTGAAAAAAATTTACCTGGAACCTAATCTCCCCTATTTACATTCATTCTTATGGGGAAATTGGATTCGCTTAATATCGTTTCGCTTAAAGTCGCATTTTTCAGGAACAGAACTACAACGTTAAGTGAGGAGTTCCTATGCTTTCTTGAAGACGTGGTTGCCAAGCAAAAGAAGCATTAACTTTGCTTCTAATTCTAACCACTGCCTAGTATTTGAAATATGGGCTTTTCTTATTTCCATTGAATAGCATCCTTTAAATAATTGTACGTTTGTTTCGTATGTCATCTTGTGCTGTAGGTTGTGTGTGTCACATGACTCCTTCCTTTGTTTTTTATTTTGTTGTAACAAAAGCCAATTTTTAAAATATATGTGGCATTGCACTATTTTAATATTGCACCATAATACCAATTCATACTTTGTTTGGAAAATTCCAAAAGGCCTCATTTATAAATATGTGTGCATGTATTTTTGTCTCAACAAATAATGCGATTGCAAACAAAAATAATTGCCTTTTATTAATCACATTTGGGGTTTTTTAGTCACAGGGAAAACTGTAACATTAGTGCCTGGGTAATATTAGTAAAATGTCAGTTTCTTTATAAATGTGATTGCTCTTTTATTAAATATTAACATACAGTTATAAAAATGTTTGTTAAAAAAGTAACAATATATACGATGTCTGGTTATGTGGCAAAGTATTAATGCTAACCAAACAATTTCAACAGGTTTCCTTCTTTGCCTCTCAAACACAACCAAGTGTCATAAAAGTTTAATACAGTCAAAGGGTTTGCCTAGACCTGTATTAAAAATTCATTTTGCTTCAATTTAATACTTTTTTCTTTCATGTTATGCTAAGGGGACATAGTGGTTGTTAAAATTTGTGCTTTCAAAAAATGGAATTTGGTATTACCAGCAAATTAATTCTTTAAAAACTGGGGCAAAAATTCTGCTACTAACTCTTTTGTGAAGGGTTTCAGAGTAGCAGCCGTGTTAGTCGGTATCCGCAAAAAGAACAGGAGGACTTGTGGCACCTTAGAGACGAACAAATTTATTTGAGCATAAGCTTTCGTGAGCTACAGCTCACTTCATCGGATGCATAGAATGAAACATATAGTAAGAAGATATATACACACATACAGAGAAGGTGTATGTAGGTATGCCATACAAACTGTAAGAGGCGAATTAATTAAGATGAGCTATTAGCAGGGAAAAAAAACTTTTGTAGTGATAATCAAGAAGGCCACTCACTCTGCATCACTTAGTTTTCTTAACTCTGAGGGGCCTCCACTCTCCTCTGTCCCAAGGGACCTTCCACCCCACTCCTAACCTGTCTCAGACTTGTGCATGAGGGTCTTTCCACAGGGGAGGGTCATCACAGGGGGGATGGGGAAGCGGTGAGCGGCAGACGGTCCCGATATCGGGACAAAGGGCACCCTGACCAATGTAAGGTCGGGACGTGGGACAAGTCCCCTAGCTCGCGAAAGCTTATGCTCAAATAAATTTGTTAAGTCTCTAAGGTGCCACAAGTCCTCCTGTTCTTTTAGCCTGAAGCAGTTCATGGGATTCTTCCATCCTAAATGCAGGACTCTGCCCTCGTCCCTGTTGAACCTCACCAAGATTTCCTTTGGCCCAATCCTCTAATTTGTCTAGGGCCCTCTGTATCCAGCGTATCTACCCAGGAGTGAGGCAGGGGCAAAGGGAATTGGGAGCTGGGACATTCTTTGCCCCGCTAATTCCTCCTTCTGCTCCTTTCAGTCTCCCCCTTCCCTTTCTCAACCTCCCCCCTCTGCCCTTCCTCTCCCTGGCCTCCTCCCAGCCCAGGAGCCAGGCCCTGGCCAGCGGGCGTCCGTGCAGCGGCTCCGGGGCTGCCGGAGAGCCGGGGAGCCGCCGGAGAAAGCCGCTGCCGCCCGGGTTGCTTTTTGCAGACACAGGAAGGGGCTGGAGCCGCTGGGGGCTGGAGGAAGGAGCCGGGAGAACAAAGCCCAGAGCCCGGGCACGGGGGGCAGCTCCTGGCCCAGACCAGAGGTTGCTGCTGCTCCCCGGGGTCTGTGCTGGGGGGGCGCCATTAACCCCTCCCTGGCCGGGGTGGGGGGGATTTCTCCAGCTGGGACCAGCCCCTGGCCGCAGGTAATGGACAGAGACCGTGGGAAAGTGCAGGGGACGGGCAGGCAAGTGACTCTCGGCCTGTCTGGGGGTGCAGGGGCCGGGGAGGGAGGGGACAGACCGTGTGAACGGGGGGGGGGGGGGGAGAGAGCTGGCTCTGGGCAGGCCGGAGATCGCAGGGTGGGGAGGGGGGTTTCTCTCTGGTTTTGTCACTTCAGTCTCAAAGACTGATTCATTTCCCCTGAATTCTTCCCCTTTTCTCTCCAATTATAAAATACGGGGATAAAATCCATGTAGATCCCCCCCCCGTTTTTCTCTCCAATGATTGGCCTCAGATTTTACCCCATTTTCTCTCTCAATTCTCAAAGGTCAGTTTAAAATCTCCTTAGCTTTGGGATATTTCCCCACCCGTTTTACCTGCAGCCAATGGGACTCATCCCCTCGAGGGGTAGGCGGCTGTAGGGGGCACACCCTGGGAAAGCCCTGAGATGCGGCTGGCTCTGGGGTGGGGACAGGGCGGCCGGTCTCTGCCAGCAACAGGGCCTGGAAGGGGCAGAACAGTGGAAGGCAGGAGCAAGTGTCACCAGTGGAGTAACCAGTCCCAGCTGTTGCCTTCCAGTCTGCCCAGTGCAAGACCCACAAGCCACCAGCTGCCAGTCACCTGCCCATTTCCTGCTGCTGCCCCCTCCCCAGCAGCCTTCCCGATCCGTATTCCACCCTTGCTCTCTTAAAGCAGCGTCCCAAAGGGTTCCCTGCTGCCCCCATGGTGATGGTGGAGGAGGAGAACCATCACTGTCTGTGTGTTTATTGGTTTCAGAGTAGCAGCCGTGTTAGTCGCTATCCGCAAAAAGAACAGGAGGACTTGTCGCACCTTAGAGACGAACAACTTTATTTGAGCATAAGCTTTCGTGGGCTACCGCTCACTTCATCAGATGTCAGAGTAGCAGCCGTGTTAGTCTGTATTCACAAAAAAGAAAAGGAGGACTTGTGGCACCTTAGAGACTAACAAATTTATTTGAACATTCATGTACAGACTGTCTCAGTTTTCCCCTCCTCCTGTTGAATCTCCCTCTGCTCTTGGTGTTTTTCTCTTCTCTTTTCAAATACTTCATTTTTGACCCATTTTCTTTCCAATTCTTAAAGATTGATATAGCCCCCCCCTAAAATTTGTCCCATTTTCTCTCTAGTTATAGATGACTAATTGAATAGGCCCAGAGATTCTTCCCTTTCTCTTTAATTATAAAATGGTAACATAAAATATCCTCCAATTTTGTTTGTCTCAGATTCTTGACTATTGATCTAAAATCCTTCCATGTGTTGCCCCTTTTTTCGAAATATAAAATATTCATAAGAATTTCACTCACATTTTACCTCTGCCTATTATCAATTAGTGATCTAAAATCCCTCACGTTTTCTTCTCTACTTTGTGAAAATTGATGGCAAAATCCTAAAATTTCCCTCTTCTCCCGTTAATTTGTGAACACTGGTATCAAATCTCAGCTTTTGCCATTTTCTATGCAGTTATTAAATATTGGCTGAAAATCCTCCCCATGGAGGTGTTCCCCATGTGTTGCAATCCCAGCAACTTCCTCTGTTTGGAGGGAACCCGTTGCCCCAAGTCATTTTCCAGATTGGAAGTTGCAGGGGATTAGATTCCCCAGTGATCAACTTTTCCCTCTGGTTTGAGAATCAAATTTTTCTCATCCTTTATAGTAGGGGGTCTCAAACACGCAGCCCATGGGGTTATTTTCTGCGGCCCACCAGCTCCTCCCCCCCACCCCCCCAGCATTTACCTAGAGCAGCTCTGGCCCGGCACGCACTGGGGGCAGGGCAGGCTCCCTCCGGGAAGCAGCCGGGACCTGGGGGGGGTACAGGGGTCTGTGTATTGCCCTGGCCGCTCCTCCAGGTACCTCCCCCAAAGCTCCCGTTGGCCGGGAATGAGAAACCATGGCCAATGGGAGCTTCGGGGGAGGTACCTGGAGGCGCGGCCAGGGCAACACACAGACCCCTGTACCCGTCCCGTCCCCCCCCCAGGTCCTGGCCACTTCCCGGAGTGGCACGGGGGCAGGGCAGGCAGGCAGGGAGCCTGCCCTGCCCCCGGTGTGCACTGGGCCGGACCCGCCCCCCCGAAACCTTCCTGCAGCCGAACCCCCTTCCCTAAGCCCCTTCCTGCACCCCACATCCCTCCTGCACCCTGACCCCCTGCCCTGAGCCCCCTAAGTCTAAATGGTTACTTTTCCCATTTTCTGAAATCCAAAGTTGTCCCCAGTAGATTCCAAAGGCTTATTGGACATTGTGCGTTTGACCACGTTCTGGGTCGCTAACGTCACTCCCTGGCTACCCGGTCTTGTGTTCTCGATATTTCGGTGTTGTGCAGAGCAGAGTCTGGAACATCTGTCAGCAGGGGAAAAGCCTGGGGGCGGGGAATTGGGATGTGACATAAACCAAAGCCTGTTCTGAAATCTCCCCAAATGCCCTTCGTCCTCCCATGGGACAGGGAAGGCAAATGGCTGCAGTGAAGCCAGTTGAGGTATGGGATGGTCAGGGAGTTGCTGGAGGGAGAGGAGCAGTAAATACACTGGAGTTGGGAGCTTTTGAGGGTTTGGTCTGGAGATGGGCAGGTGGCAGGAAATACACAGGTTGGAGAAAGCGAGGGGGACACGGGATTATTAAGCTACTGGGACTGGGTTACCCTGGGGCTAAATTCTAAGAACGGACCCTTGGGGCCTGGGTGTGTGTGTGTGTAAATTCCCTAATTTGTGGAAAGGAAACCAACTCCTTGGACAGGGCTGGGAAAACTCCCCAGACTCCCAGTGCTGGAGCCTGACCTCACTAACCAGCGGCTGCTGTGAGATACGAAGGGGGAACCCAGCAGTGAGGCTTAGGGGAGATGCCCCATCCCTTCACAGGAAGCTGCTAGCAAAGGGAAAGTTGTTGAGAGTCCTACCGGGGGCGATTCTCATGCACCACGCCGGAGGCTCCATCTCCTGCATCACCTTTTGGCTACTAGGTATATGATGAATGTGAAGGCCCTGTCCTCTGTCTCTCCCCTCACCTTGATGCCTTCTGGCTGCTCTGAGCATGGTGTAGATGGGACTCTTCTGACTGGGAGCCTCCCAGAGTTTCCATGTGATTGGCTTCTTTCCCCCAGGAATAGTGGGGCAGCCGGTTCTGAGTGCTGGACTCTTGCTCTTTCAGGGGCCGGTGACCTTCGAGGAGGTGGCTGTGCATTTCACCAGGGAAGAGGGGGCTCTGCTGGACCCCGCTCAGAGAGCCCTCTACAGAGACGTCATGCAGGAGAACTACGAGAATGTGACCTCGCTGGGTAAGGGTTCCCGTTCCCTCGGTTCTTAGAAGGGGGAAACGAAGAGTTAAGGTTCACGTCACCCCTACAATGCAACCTCAACTCTGCCCTGTTTCAGCGACACCCCAACATGGGAGGATGTGGGGCGTGGAAGGGAGGGAGTCGGAGAGATGGGAGGGGACGGATGGGGGCAGGCTGTGGTGTGGAAGGTTTGGGACAAAAATCTTCTGTGAGCTGCGGGGGGCTGGGGGAAGCGGGATTCCTTGGAGCCGGGGCTCTAGGAAGGTGGTTTGCTATGCAGGGCTGAGAGCAATGGTAGGGTCTGGGTCAGGCCAGGTTGGTGGTGGGAGTAAAGGGAGGTGGGTGCTAGGTAGCAGGTGCTCCAGGAAGTAGGGGTGCTAGCCATGGGTGGGAGGGAAGGGGACACTTTTTGGCTGGAGCTTCTGGGAGTCAGGAACAAGGAACAGTGGGGACAGTTGGAGTGGGGGGGTTGAACATGATTGGGGGACAGGAAATCCGGGGCAAGGGGTAGCAAGACCGGCTGCAGGCAATGGGAGGGAGGGGGAGAAAACACAAGGATCAGGTGTGATCCTAGCACCCCTGTATTCATGTACACACTACTGCAGTCATGATTGTACAAAATATGCCCATGAGGTATCATGTGGAAGCTAACTACACGCTGGTTATTAATGTCACTGTAAAATGCCCGTGTTAACCTTAGACGCGACATTCTGAATTTCCTCTGTCTGCTGTCACTAGAACATGTCTAATACAAAGACAGCCTCGCCTAGGGAACGGTGACACTCAGGTGCATCCTAGACAAAGGAATGGGGGTTTGCCTCAGCTTACCTAAAGCTTCAAGCTAGACCAGCAGGGGTTCTCCTGAGCCTGAATTCACGAGACCGAGAACTAACAGGGCTCCTGCACCCAGAGAGATGCCGGGATACCTGGGAAAAGGGGAGGGAGGTTTGGGGGGTGGGGTAGAGCTGTGGGGGATCCCAGCCCATTCACACACAATTCCTGCCCAGACCCCATTGATATAGAGCCTGCTCTTCACTCTTCTTCCAGTCCAGTTTCACATTAGTTTACTTACTTTTAAAATATTCGTATTCTCACTCCTTCCTTTCCGGCACTGCTCAGTACCTCCATCCCCTACCCTCCCACCCCCCACCCCATACACACACATCTTCCCTATTCATATGGATCCCAGTTTATCATTCCTAAGTCCTTACATTCTTCCCAGTCACAAAGCGATCCCTTCCCTGTCAGAAATGTGCACTTTCTTGGAGATGTCGTAGGTCGGTAGTGAAACATCTGTTGATTCGTATGGTCTTGCTTCCCCATCCTCTTCTGCAGCAGCCACAAGCTCTCTTCCCTGCAGGCTCCTGGGATCTTTGAGTCAGCCCCCACCAAGATCGCATGGCAGAAGATGTATTTTTCACATTCTCCTGTTCCAGAGGAGCTAGTCTTTTTGCTTGTGAATTACAGCATGTAAATCCCCAGCCTTCTCCACATACCGGGGGGGGGGGGGGATTTTCATACTCTCTCCAGCTACTCTGGAATTGCTAAATAACCTAATTCATTAACACGTACTTTCCTGACACCTAACACCCCTGGCATACTGCACTCAGTGACTTCTTCTTCCTCAACTCTGAACCCCACCAGTTCATGCTCAGCCGTCCCGGCTTTTCTGGGGCTCTTTTGCTGTCTGTTCCAGGGAGACTTTCCCTCTGGCTGGAGTCTTCCCTTTCTGGGACATGGAGTTACCTGCTCTGTTGTTCAGGAGCACCTTTGATGAGGCATGTCTGACTCTGTGTGTGTGTGTGTGTTCCCAGCAGACGTGTGGATCGTAGCAGAGTGGGAAGCACATCTGGGCACCCGCAGAGCCGGCCTCAGGAGGTTACTATTTTAAAACGGGCTCAGGTTAAAATAATGGAATGTTCCTCGTGAGAAATGTCATAGAACCACAGGGTTAGAAGGGACCACAAGGGTCACCTAGTCTGACCCCCTGCCACGATGCAGGATGTGTTGTGGCTAAACCATCCAAGACAGATGCTCGCCAGCCTCCTTTCGAAAAGCTCCCGTGAAAGAACTTCCACGACCTCCTGAGGCGTCTGTTCCCTGGTCCTGCTGTTCTCACAGTTAGGAAGTCTTTCCTGAGATTTAATCTAAATCTGCTAGGCTGTAGTTTGAACCCATTGCCTCTGGTCCTGCCCTCTGGGGCCAGAGAGAACTTTTCTCCATCTTTGTTATGGCAGCCTTTCAAGTATCTGAAGACCGCTATCACATCCCTCTTTAATCTGCTCTTTTCCAAACTAAACATACCAAGTTCCCCTTCAGCCTTTGCTCACATGGCTTGCGTTCCATCCCTCTGATCATCTTTGTCGCTCGCCTCTGGATCCGTTCCAGTGTCTCTTCATCCTTTCTCTACAGTGGTGACCAAAATTAGACCTCAGCTGGAATAATGTGTCTAACCAGTGGTACTAGCACCTCCCTTGACATGCAGGCTATGCCTCTTTTAGTGCAACCTAAAATTACATTTGCTTTTTTTGCAACAGCATCGCATTGCTGACTCATGTGGAGGTTGTGATCCACCACAACTCCCAGATCCTTCTCAGCCGTGGTGCTTCCAAGCCAGTTATCCACCCCCCCCCCATTCTGTATCTGTGCATTTTCTTCTCTAAGTGTAGCACTTTATATTTGTCTTTGTTGAATTTTATTTTGTCATCTGTAGCCCAGGTCTCCAATTTATCAAGATCCAATTGAATTTTAGCTGTATCCTCCAAAGTGTTGGCAACCCCTTCTAGCTTTGTGTCGTCTGAAAATTTGATCAGTATGCTCTCTATTCCTACATCCAGGTCATTAATAAAGATGTTAAACTACACTGAACCCAGATCAGATTCCTGTGGAACCTCACTTCAGACCTCCCTCCAATCTGACATCATTCCATTAATAGCTACTCTTTGTTTGTGGTTGTTTAATCAATTCTTTATCCACTTAATGGTAATTCTACTGAACCTGCATTTTGCCAGCTTACCTATCAGAATGTCATGTGGGACTGTGACAAAAGCCTTGCTGAAGTCCAGGTATATTATATCCACTGTATTCCCCCATGCACCAAACCAGTTACCCTGTCAAAGAAGGAAATCAAGCTGGTTTGGCATGATTTGTTCTTAGTAAATCCATGCTGGCTGCTAGTGATCACCCCTTCGTCCTCCAGGTACTTACAAATTGAATGTTTTATACATGGTTCTAGTAGCTTCGCAGCTATTGAAGGGCGGCTGGCTGGTTTCTAATTCTCCAGCTCCTCCTTTTCCCCCCCTTTTTAAAGATAGGCCACCATGTGAGCCCTTCTCCACTCTTCCCATCTCCCGTCATCCACGAGTTTGCAAATATTATTGCCAGTGGCTCCGAGATTTCTTCAGGTAATTCAGCTAAATATGAATTCTTTCAAACTGATCGGAAAATCTCTGACATGTTCTTTGCTTATCCCGATCGGCATCCCTTCCCCTTTATTGTCCATGGTAACTTCGCCAGTCTACCAGTCGCAGGTTATTTTTTGTGAGAAGACTGAAGCCAAGTTAGCACTGAGCAGCTCTGCCTTCCTCTCATCTTCCATTACCAGCCCACCTTCTCCGTTAAGCAGCGGACCCGCCCCGTCCCTGATCGAGCTTTTTTGTCTGACATATTTGAAGAAGCCGTTGTGTCTAATGTGGCTTGCCAGCCGTAACGCATTCTTTGGCTTGGCTTCCCTGATTTCTGTCCCTGTACGCTCGTGCTATTCCCATGTAGACTTCCCTGGTGACATGTCCCTCCTTTCCTGTCCTTGATGTGTCCCTTTTGGGTTTTAGAGAGCTAAAAATCTCCTTTCAGAGTAGCGTGTTAGTCTGTATTCGCAAAAAAGAAAAGGAGAACTTGTGGCACCTTAGAGACTAACAAATTTATTTGAGCATAAGCTTTCGTGAGCTACAGCTCACTTCATCGGATGCATCTGATGACGTGAACTGTAGCTCACGAAAGCTTATGCTCAAATAAATTTGTTAGTCTTTAAGGTGCCACAAGTAAAAATCTCCTTGTGCAGCCATTTTGACCTCCTGTGGCTCTTCTTATCTTTCCTCTGTGTCAGAATAGCTTAATGTTGAGCCTCTAATATTACATCTTTTAGGAACCGTCAGTTTCCTTCAACTCCTTTTCCTCCTAACTGGTCTTTCCATGGGACCTGGCCTGCTATTTCTCTGAGCCAGCTGAAATCTGCCTTTCTGAAGTCCAGTGTCCTTGTTTTGCTGGTCTTGTGTTCTCCTGTCCATAGGACCTTGAATTCGATCAGATCATGACTCCTTCCTCCCAAGTTCCCAACCACCTTCACACTTGTAACTAATTCATCCCTGTGGTTCAAAACCAGATCCAAAGTGGTTAATCCGCTAGTTGCGGCCTCAACTTTCTGAATCAGAAAGGTTTCCACTACACACACACTAAAAATTTGCAGGACGTATTATGAATTCACCTGTTTTCTTTCCCTTGAGCATAAGAACAGCCAGACTGGGTCAGACCAAAGGTCCATCAAGCCCAATATCCTGTTCTCTGACAGTGGCCATTGGCAGGTGCCCCAAAGGGAATGAACAGAACAGGGAATCATCAAGTGATCCATCCCCTGTCACCTAATCCCAGCTTCTGGCAAACTGAGGCTAGGGACACCATCCCTGCTCATCCTGGCTAATAGCCATTGATGGACCTATCCTCCATGAATTTATCTAGCTCCCTTTTGAACCCCAGGGTTTCCGGTTTCCAAAACTGATGTGATCACCCCAGCTAGAATGAGGGGAGGAGCCATGGGTCCCACGTCTCCGAATCCAGAAGAAAGAGAGATCATGAAAGTTGACTGCGTGGGTGAGGAATCAATTATTCATCCAAGTCAAAAACTGTCAGTGTCTGAGGGAAACTGTAGGGATTCCCTACAAAGACCTTCTGAGCTCTCAACATTCAGGATTGTTCCCAGCAGGTGATGGATCCTCAGGGCAGATGTCGCTCCTACTCACCCTGACTGACACCTGGCAATGGCTCCCTCCTGACCTCTCTTCCCACTGAGTATGTTGATAGGTTTAGGAGGCAGAACTGATCCCTCCTCTCTCCCCTACAAGGAAATGTTGGGGGAATTCAGATCCTGATTTCCGTCCCATGTCTCCAGATATTACTTGGGTTTGTTCTTCCCTTTTCCATTCCTGTTTCTGAGGTTTCTGTCTCTTTCCCCCACTAGGTGTTGGGATGGAGAATGAGAACGAGAAGCAGAATCCTCAGGAGGAAGATGCTGAGCAAGTGGAAGCACACGGGGTATCATTGCAAAAATCCAAAGGGAAGGTGTCCATGAGTCGTGACCAGGGAAATGACTATGAGGAACAGCTTAGACCAGAGAGTCAGAAGGGAAATAAGCCAGGGAAGAGAGGAGCTAAATCCATCAATTGTTGGAAAACGCACAAAGGCTTCACTGAAACCCCAGCCCAGCAGAGAATCCTCACGGAAGAGAGGAAAAACACATGTACTGAGTGTGGGAAAAACTTCAGTAACCGCTCAGGCCTCATTAACCATGAGAGAATCCACACAGGGGAGAGACCGTATGAATGCAGGGAGTGCGGGAAAAACTTCCCTCGGAGCTCACACCTTATAATACATCAGAGAATGCACACAGGAGAGCGCCCCTATGAATGCAGTGAGTGTGGGAAAACCTTCAGTAACCACTCAGACCTTATTCGACATCAGAGAACTCACACAGGTGAGCGGCCCTATGAATGCAGTGAGTGTCAGAAAACCTTCAGCTACCGCTTAGCCCTGATTGAACATCAGCGAATCCACACGGGGGAAAGACCTTATGAATGCTATGAGTGCAAGAAAACCTTCAGTTACCACTCCGATCTGATTAGACATCAGAAAGCCCACACAGGAGAGAGACCTTATGAATGCTGTGAGTGCGGGAAAAACTTCGCTGATAGATCAGCCCTTATTAATCATCAGAGAATTCATGTGGGAGAGAGACCCTATGAATGCCGTGAGTGTGGGAAAAGCTTCAGTTACCGCTCAGACCTTACTACGCATCAGAGAACCCACACCGGAGAGCGACCCTATAAATGCAGCGAGTGCGGGAAAGGCTTCAGGCAGAGCTCACACCGCATTCGACATCAGAAAATCCACACAGGAGAGAGACCTTATAAATGCTATGAGTGCGGGAAAAGCTTTGCTGACAGTTCAGTCCTTATTACGCATCAGAGAATCCACACGGGTGAGAGACCCTATAAATGCTGTGAGTGCGGAAAAACCTTTGCTGACAGCTCCGCCCTTATTAGACATCAGAGGATCCATACAGAAGAGAGACCCTATAGATGCACTGACTGTGGAAAAGGCTTCCATCAGAGCTCAACTCTAACTAGCCATCATAGAATCTGCAAGGGCAATAAACACCCTGGAAACCTTCTCTAGGGCTGACAAAATATATTTTTTGCCTAATTCCCACTTAGTGGCCATTGGCACCATTTGATTCACTGTGTTCCCTGAACTATCCCAGATTTACCTGCTTTTGCCTTTTGCAGCTCAACCTTTGGGGTTAATCCCATGGTCCTTTCTTTCAGCCCCTTTTTCCTAAGAGTAAGCCCCTTCGTTTTCAGTTTAAACCAATTTTTACCGAAAAAATCTTGGGTTCTACAAAAAGAATTATTTGTTTTTTTCTTCTGATTTTCGCCCTACTTTTGTATCATTCAAATGTATAAAAAATAACTTGTTTTATTAGGGAAATACAAGGCATGGTGTGAGCTAGATGTATTACGATAATACATGAGCCTGTGTGTATATGCAAAGCTGCCTGGTGAAGTAAGGCTCTGTATTCGTCTAGAAGATACACACAACAAACAAACAGGTGCGCGCACACAAACTCTGAAGTGCGCACGCATCTGAACATACAGATGAATCTCACGCCCATCACGTACACATTTCAAGCTGTTAGCAGATGATGGTGTAAAGATCTGACACACTAAAATTGGAAGAAAATGAAAGTCTGCGTCAGAATATGTTTCAGGACCCAAGTACGTATTCAAATATTTAAAAAAAACAGAAACAGGAGGAGAGGATGAAGTTAAGTGTATGTGCTCCAAATGGTGGGGCCCAATTATTACATGTAAATATTTATCAGCTGATAGTTATTAGTCTACAACAATAAGCTGTTTATTCAAATGACAAGTTTTATTTGGGGACTAGAGATATTATTGTCTTAAACTCAGAGGTGGCATTGTCTTTTGAGCTCTGTTTCAGTTGTGCAGCAAACCATCTTGAATTCCATTCATCAAAGCATTAATCTACTGAATACTCCCCACCCCCACTCCCGTCCTTCTGTCCACCAAAATAAACCCCAGTATTTACCCGGAAAAATTAATAGTTTTTTCCACTGATTTTTCACCTGTTTTTGTTGTTGTAGAAATAAACTCCGATAAATTCCCGGGAAAAATTAAATAAAATAACAACCGAAAACAAAGGGCCCTACCTATGTGTCATGGGAGCGTGTGTCCCTGCTACCATCAATCCCAGGTGGGAGAGAGAGGGGTAATCTTGACTAGCTACATCGAGTTAAAATCTGTCGGGGCCTCATCTCCACTCCGCTTTTCCACGGAGTTAGCTAGCTCGAGTTAGCTGTCCTGATGTAAAAACACAACTATTCTTGCAGTGAAGACACAGCCCATGTATAGTGGCCAGGGTTGTGTAGCACATTTCCTCATGACTTGACCTAACCTCTATCACTTTGACTAGTCTAACTAAACAGACATGGAGCACGTATTTCTACTCTTCCTCCCACTGCAAAGAAATCACTAGAGTCACTAAGTTCCCCCTTTAGGGAAAAATTGTCTCATTCCCAGTTGTTCTCACGTTGCCCTGTTGGTTAATGAACCAGCAGTTATTTATAGTACCATTTTTCTCATTTAAAATAGATTTAAGCAGGGGCAGAGGCATGTAAAAATGTCATTTCTGCCTCTCTAACACCAGAGGGAAATGGGATGGATCAAACGAATTCCCTCCTTCCCTAAAAAGAAAAGGAGGACTTGTGGCACCTTAGAGACTAACAAATTTATTTGAGCGTAAGCTTTCGTGAGCTACAGCTCACTTCATCGGATGCATTACCAAATGCATCCGATGAAGTGAGCTGTAGCTCACGAAAGCTTATGCTCAAATAAATTTGTTAGTCTCTAAGGTGCCACAAGTATTCCTTTTCTTTTTGCGAATAAAGACTAACACGTCTGCTACTCTGAAACCCTCCTTCCCTACTATCCCAGCAGGGTTAAACTCTGCACGGCTTATACAGAAGGTATCTTCTTCACATGCTGCTTGCCCACCTCCCAACGTGTGAGGTGATGCAATGTTCCCAGGTCTCTGTGCTTTGATTTCTTTGATGCCAAATCGGACTCTTAGGCCTGGAGATGAAAGTGTCACAGACTTTAAAGGGCAATTTGAATTGACCTCAAACAAAGTGTGATCATGCAAAGTTTATATCCCAGTTTTCCACTTCTGGGCGTTTCCCCTCCTGAATTGGGATTGTTTGCAGGTGGGAACATTTGTATTATGATGCTGAAACTTTTGTAAAGAACTTGACTCAATAATAATGAGACAGCACTGAGTGAAGTAAGTTTGAACGGACCAGAGGAGAATGTGGTGAGAGAATCAGTTGTCCTGATTCTGAGTCATCAGATGTAACCTGCTCTGGAATTTTACTTAATATGTAGGGTGACCAGATAGCAACTCTGAAAAAACAGGACAGGGGGTGGGGGTAATAGGTGCCTATATAAGAAAAAGTCCCAAAATATGGGACTGGCCCTTTCAAAATGGGACTTCTGGTCACCCTATTAATATGAAACTGAAAATGTTGTATTCCTCTCTGTGATGTGGATTTTTCTTCTCTTTACCAAAGGCTGTTTGGTCACATAACTGGATATTAATTTTGTTTGGCTGAGTATAGCTCAGAATTATTGGGGCTTAGAGACATGTGACCATTTGCTAAAAGTCATTTCTTACTTAATTTGTTGCTTTTTCCACTCTTCTTCATGATCATCTGGAGAAAGTTCCGTCAATAGGAGAGGATACTCTAAGCTATTGGACATGCTACCAAGGAAACAGTAATGTTTTTAAATCTCTACTTTCAAATTGTGAACAGCAGCAGAATCCAAATTGCGTAACTAACTGAAGTAAACAGATATGATCATGCTTTGTTCAGTTGTTTAGGTCAGTATTTTCTCAGATGATCTGGAGAGAGAATTCCATAGTAAGTGACCTAGAACTAGGCAAAATGAACCTGTATTTCCCAGACAGTTGTGATCTGGGCCCTACAGGAAATTACTCCTGAAGATATCTCTGATCTAATCCTATAATTTGGAAAATGCTCTCCTTAACTATGCAGATAAGGAGGCAATAGAAGTGGTATTTTCAATGAACTCACGCTTTGTAGTTGCTGAAAATGTGTATAAAATGAAGTCACAGTTGAATGTTAGCTGACCGAGATTCTGATCCCAGGCGTGTATCGAGTTTTCTAATTTAGACCTGTGCCACCAGATTAAAGAAATGAACTGGGCATGTTTGGGGAAGCCATTCCTCACTAGCACAGCTGAGATTTTGGGTGGCTTGGTAGACAGTTCTACTCTGGAGAAGTGTGAATTTACCCTGACAAAGGTCAAAGATTTGGGAAGAATTCAGGTAGAAGTAGCAGGCACCCACTGGTTGGCTTTCACACCAGTGAAGGAAGCTATGAAGAACTATGTGCAACTCAAACTATTTTTAGAACAACATTCTCTAGTTCAGTGGCCCTGATTACAATCCCATAGTTAGATTGGGAACAATTGTCCTTTACCATTTGGATCCAGAGTTTCATGAAGCAAAGAAAGAAACAGTTGATGCCTTTAGAGGACATTCCTTCCCCCTGGATCCCAATCTGGCTGCCTGCTTGACGTGTTCCAAATTACTCAAATGTGGAGTCCTGAATCCATGCTTTTTTCTCTTAGGTTTGCTCTTCTGTATTATGTAGTTACATCATTTTCCCTCCATCTCCGGCTTCTCTGAAAGATTTAAAAAACGTGAAAATCAAGTAGAGGTGCTTTTTCTCATGGTACAGACCTTCCCACCGAGTGTGAGACCCCCTTCCACCAACATTTGTGGGAGAAGACAGATATATTTAGATATAGATATAGATATATACATGCACTCATTGAAGTGGAAAGCATCTAAACCACAACTCTATAGAAGTCTTCACTAAGTGGAATTAGAGATGAACATATATGATAAGATTTTGAATATGTGACTGTTACCAATGCGAATGAAAGTAAACTGGAAATTAATGATTAGTTGAAGAATAAAAGTCTGAGGTTAAAACACAAATTACCTCAGAAAACTGAGAGTTATACTGTATGACATTGTAGTCTTGGGTACTTTCACTCACATACTTGCGCTAAGGGAGTTCTGTTTATGTTTTATTTTAAGTTTAGATTAATTGTATTAGAACAGGCTGATTACACTAAATAAAGAAAATACTTTGTGTTGGAAAGTGCTGCCAGGGTGTCAGTCCTTTGAGCGGAGGGCTGGATCTGTTCGGAGAAGTTTCCTGAAGGCCATAGGGAGATCTTTGGTAAGCCCTGGCAATTCTAAGGTGGGCCCCTTCCTTTCACCCCGCAGGGACAGATTAATAGGTCCACAGCTTGGGAAGCCAGAAGTCAGCAATAGGAGGGCTACTCTGGGATCCCTAAGTCTGTGCTTGGGGTAACACACACACACAGACACACATCACAAAAGCACGCAACAAAAAACCACAAAAGAAAATAACAAAGCCACACCATGCAAAAATAATACACATGCAAAAACCATACGCTGCATCCACAAAAGTCACACAGGCCCCATATGCACCTCAAGCAAGACACAACATAAACCACACATCAACATACAGAAAACAAGGCAGTGTTTGGGTGCATCAGCCATGGAGAGTGCAAGAGGGTGATTTGGGGAAGCACCAATGGAGGGGAAGCCAGAGGTGTCAAGGTTCCCAGGACTCTGTTTGAGGAATCAGGGCAGATAGGACTGTAGATCTGTGGATTTTGACCTTCCCTCTGTAGGGGAGGTAACGAGGAAGGGACGCAGGTCTTGACTCTTCGGGGTCTCTTGGGTATGTAATTCTGTGTTCTACAGGGCAAAGTGAGTGGGGGAAGCTACTTGGTCATTGGCGCTTTGGATGAGGCTTGAACTTCTGTGTGGTCAACTAATGGGGCCACTGGAACAAACACTGCTACGTTCCCCCTCCAATCCCCGTGGATGGCTCTGGGCTGTGCATGAGCCAAAATAAATAAATGTTCAAGTCCCCGGGGCAAAGGCATTGGTATTGGGTGGCCCTCTGTCTTGCAAAGGGCAGTTAGCTGGTTATGGGACGGTGGGTGGGTTGGTTGGTGGTTCAAATCCACACAGGGGTGGAGCTTTTCATGGAGGAGATTAAGGTGAATTTTAAAAAAAAGAGGAAAGTCTCTTCCATTCCTGGCTAGCTCCGTGTATCTCCTTTGAGCCTTCAGCCTCTCCCCTTCCCAGCTGGGCAGATGCAGAGACGAACCCACTCTGACTCGCAGAGCATCTGTAACTGAGAGAGAGAGAGTGTGTGTGTGCCCAGAGAGATTCCCCACCAATTATGGAGATTCCCAGTTGCCCAATATCACCAATTGCAGGGAAGAACAGATTGGAATTACCTTTAGGAAGCTGCCTTTAATCACTCAGGGATAAAATCATTATTCCTTTGGAAATG
This sequence comes from Dermochelys coriacea, assembly GCF_009764565.3. Classification (NCBI taxonomy): domain Eukaryota; kingdom Metazoa; phylum Chordata; order Testudines; family Dermochelyidae; genus Dermochelys; species Dermochelys coriacea. Next base: position 6,239,629 of record NC_050095.1, on the reverse strand, counting down.
CGGTTCAAGTGACCTCAAACCCAGTGTCAAAATCATTGGAATTGCTTTGTATTTTATTGGCCATAGAAATGAGATCACTGCTGATGGCCCTCAGGGGGTGAAGCCACATCTCTCTGCACTGCCTAGTTTCCACAGCTCTGAGGAACGTCAGCACCCCTCTGTCCTGTGGGACCCTCCACCCCACTCCCAACCCAGTTCCTACTTGTTCCTGAGGGTCTTTTCCTGGAGGGCAACATTACAGGGGGCTGGGTCCCTGTTTGCCTTTTCTCTCTCTCTCTATAGGATACTCCAGGGTGTCTGAGACCATGGCCCTGTGTGGAGCAAACTAAAATTCACCTTCTCCGCATTTGGTCTCATCTTTTACTGACCCGAGCGTTTTTTTCTATCCATCATCATCATCATCCCAAACACGCTGCACTTGCCTCCGGTTCCCTCCAGGAGACAGGGTCCCTGTGGTGTGTTAATGACGGACCACTCTGTTCTCTAAGCACGGGTGGTCCCTCCATTTCCTCACCATCCAGTCTGTGCTGATGGGACCTTTCCTGCCACTACTCAAGGATTTCCCCTTCCCATTCATCATCAGCCATCATCCCAAGAAGCACAGCGGGATGGATTCACAAAAGCGTAGGCCTTGCTGGAGCCCTAGGCATAACTAAGAGTGTGAACCAAAGGCTGTGAACCAGGGTAGGCCTGGCCTTGGCAATGTAACTCATTAGGCGTTGGCTAACCAAGTAAGCACGTTCCTGACTAGAGAGGGTGATGCAAGAACATCCAGAGTTCATAGAATCATAGAAGATCAGGGTTGGAAGTGACCTCAGGAGGTATCTAGTCCAACCCCCTGCTCAAAGCAGGACCAACCCCAACTAAATCATCCCAGCCAGGGCTTTCTCAAGCCTGACCTTAAAAACCTCTAAGGATGGAGATTCCACCACCTTCCTAGGGAACCCATTCCAGTGTGTCACCACCTTCCTAGTGATATAGTGTTTCCTAATATCCAACCTAGACCTCCCCCACTGCAACTTGAGACCGTTGCTCCCTGTTCTGTCATCTGCCACCACTGAGAACAGCCGAGCTCCATCCTCTTTGGAACCCCCCTTCAGGTAGTTGAAAGCAGCTATCAAATCCCCCCTCACTCTTCTCTTCTGCAGACTAAATAACCCCAGTTCCCTCAGCCTCTCCTCGTAAGTCATGTGTTCCAATCCCCTAATCATTTTTGTTGCCCTCCGCTGGACTCTCTCCAATTTGTCCACATCCCTTCTGAAGTGGATGATCCCAAACTGGACACGATACTCCAGGTGTGGCCTCACCAGCGCCGAATAGAGGGGAACGATCACATCCCTTGATGTGCTGGCAATGCCCCTACTTATACATCCCAAAATGCCGTTAGCCTTCTTGGCAACAAGGGCACCCTGCTGACTCATATCCAGCTTCTTGTCCACTGTAACCCCTAGGTCCTTTTCTGCAGAACTGCTGCCTAGCTGCTCGGTCCTAGTCTGTAGCGGTGCCTGGGATTCTTCCTTCCATGGGACTGGCGCTTGCCTGTCCCTGTGAGCACGGTGGACCCTGAGCTATGTTCCCACAAATACAGCAATTGCCATGCGTTACACCCACAGCCCCTTCCATGCCCAGAGCATCCTGTCACCTGAAAGCAGATGTCCCCTCCCCTTCCCTGAAGCCAGTCATTCTATCCAGGAGGTTTCTGGCTTGTAAGGGACACTTTGGGGAAGGGCCAGGTCCTGAACAGCAGAGGTTTGGGAAGAGAGCTAGTTTGTGTCTCGGCATCCATGGCACAATCGGCCTTCACCATGCATGGGGGCAGGGCCATCACCCCATGCCATTAGGCATTGTGGGGGAGGGAAGAGTCTCCATGCCCGATGCTGGTGGCAACAGTGGTCTGGAGCTCCAAGAGTTTCCACCTTATCCTGGGATGACCCCCATCCCGGTCCTGGGAAATGATCCAGAAGAATCCCCTGGAGATGAAACCGATTGATCTCACAGCCGCTTACATACAAAGCATGTTCTCTGCCACAGAGAGCCTGGTGGGGGATTTCCGACACCACTGGTGCATTGCCTGCCTGATCCGATTTTCAAATCACATACACCAGCTTTTCAGCACATGCAGCTCACTTTGGAGACCCCGCATTACTGACCATTTTCAAGATTAATTTACAGAAGATGCTGTAGGAATATTGGGGGAAAAAAGGGCCTTAAAATAAAATTAATCAAACGTCCCTTATCTTGTTATCCCCGTGTCTCCGAAAATGAATCGCCAGTTCCCATAGAACTGATTGTGCTATAAATGCCTTTGATTTTTAGACATGCCACGTCTTGGCATAAATGTCAGGGAGTCCTGACCTACCCGAAGATACTGACAGTCTTTCATCTGTTTCAGTACTGAGCAAAACTGACTTTGGAAATTACGGGTTTCAGAGGAGCAGCCGTGTTAGTCTGTATCCGCAAAAAAGAAAAGGAGGACTTGGGGCACCTTAGAGACTAACTGTGTCTACATTTACACTCCTGTATTAAGAGACAATTGATACAGACGTATACCAGCCAGGGTCGTTTGGAAGCAGAAGGCTTTCTGCTTCCATCCCCCACCACTGCCAAGTTTTAGCAAATTAGGAAAAGTCACCAAATAAGAACAACCATAGGTATCAGTAGCTGCTACTGGTAGCAAATTACATCAGATCGCAGTTTTTTACGATCTCTTTCATATGACAGGTTTCAGAGTAGCAGCCGTGTTACTCTGTATCCGCAGAAAGAAAAGGAGGACTTGTGGCACCTTAGAGACTAACAAATGTATTTGGGCATAAGCTTTCGTGAGCTACAGCTCACTTCATCGGAAATTACTTTTCACATGTAAAATGCTCACATATTCTGTTACTGGGAAAGGTATTGAAAGGCATGCATATGGATGATGCCACAAACTAGTCTTCTTAGGACAGGCTTGATTTTCTAGTTTAGTCTTAGAAAGCAGACACACAAGGTGGGTGAGGTAATATCTTTGATTGGGCCAACTTCTGTTGGTGAGTGAGACAATCTTTCAAGCTTACACAGCGCTCTTCTTCAGGTCTGAGATACTAATTCAGGGCTTGTCGACACTGGCACTTTACAGCGCTGCAACTTTCTCACGAAAAACACCCCACCCCACCCCCGAGTGCAGCAAGTTTCAGCACTGATGAAGGTTTCTCAATCCCTTCATTCCATGGGCATCCTACTAGATTTCCAGCTGCTTTTCAAATGAAGGGCGGGGGAGAGTGTGTGTGTGTGTGAGTGTGAGAGAGACAGAGGGCACATCTTTACTAGCAGCATTAAAGTGCTGCCACGGTAGCGCTTTAATGTGGCTTGTGTAGTCACAGTACCGGTGCTGGGAGGTCACCCCTTGCGTGGGGAGCCAGGTTTGCTACTCATAGTCTGAATTTCACAGACGTCCAAGTCTGGGAATGTCCAAGAACGGCATTTCTAATAGCAAAGTGGATTCAGAGCAGTTAAACTGGAGTTGCCCAGCTGACCTACGGGGGGAGGCTTGGAAATTAATACTATTTTGTGGATCATTTGGGAAATTCGCCTTTTGTCACAAGGTTTGTCTCTGTTCTTATTTCATGATACGGTGCTGTTTAGAGGCACCAGTAACTAATTTTAATGTAAATAACTAATCTCTAAACTTTATTTAGAATCAAAGCATTAAAAGGGACCACAAGGGGCTTCTTGTCGAACCACCTGCCAAGATGCAAAATAGCATTACCTTTAGTTTCCTGCCCATCACAAAAATGCAATGAATTTTGAGGCTTTCGGGAAAGTGCAGTGAGATTAAATTGGGGAAATTCGGTCTCTGTATTTGTGAGTCCATGTTTTACCCTCACAGTTCTGTGCACACATTGAAATAATAGGCGGGCGCTAAGGGCTTGTCCACACCGGGAACTTCCCTTGGCATAGCGCTGTCTCGCGGGGTGTGGGCAACATAGTTAAACTGACCTAAGCCCTGGTGTAGACAGCGCTAGGTGGATGGAAGAATTCCTCTGTTAACCTCACTACCCCATCGTGGGGAGGTGGATTAGCTACAGTGACAGGATCACCCCTCCTCTTGCTGCAGTCAGTGTCTACCCTCAAGTGCGAGGATACTGTAGCATTTTAAGTGTAGACAAGTGACACCAGCCCTGGCTCTGGTTGGCACCATGGATGCTCAGGCAGTAAAAACCATAGCAGCCCGAATGCTAGCCTTCCCGTAGTTGGCAGGATTCGAACCTGCGCGGGGAGACCCCAATGGATTTCTAGTCCATCGCCTTAACCACTCGGCCACAACTACTTGAGTTCACTGCTTGGCTTGCTGCACTGGGGCTCTAGGGTGACCAGACAGCAAATGTGAAAAATCGGGACAGGGGGTGGGGGGTAATCGGTGCCTATATCAGAAAAAGCCCCAAATATCGGGACTGCCCCTATAAAATCGGGACATCCGGTCACCCTATGGGCTCTGTCACCCCAGCTGCCTGGGATAGGGGTGAGCAAGTCAGAAACATTCTGGGGGAACGAGGGGGTACCTAGGTGGAGTAGATGGGGCTGTGCAAACACGGTCTGTTCCTGATGTCTTTTCCCCCAGCTCATCACTCATTCAGACCCTGCTTCTACTAACATAGTTAGAAACGCCGCATTGTCCTGACGTCGGCTGGACTTTCCATCTGCTCCTGAACAGCTCAGATGAGGTGGCCGAGTGGTTAAGGCGATGGACTGCTAATCCATTGTGCTCTGCACGCGTGGGTTCGAATCCCATCCTCGTCGGAGGTGTTTATTCTTCTCCCTTCCCTTCCAAACACCCATCTATCTACCCCTTTGGTGCAGTGACAGACCGACCCATGTTGCTTCCTGCACACAAAACCCGTCCCAAAGTGTCAGACTCACCTGCTTGAAATAAAACCTATCAAAATATGAGATTTCTAAAAGAATTCTGTAGTTTTTTATCTCAAAACTTAACATACTCAGAACCTCCCTCAAACATCCTGGGAACCCCCCCCCCCCAGTTATTAAAATGCCCCAGTTCTCAGCAAGCCCCTGACAGTGGAAACACAACCAGAGCATCTGGGCCACACTGTTCTGAAGCAGGCAAGTGAAACATTTTTCTCTACACTTCCCTTGGAGAGGTTTGTTAGCCTGGGAAAACAAAATCCCCCAAATGGAAAATTTTCTCTGCTGAAAACCCAGTCCTGCTCTGTTCTGGCACTTTGATTTGAATGTATCATTGTTCTTCTCTTCTGGTTTAAGTTCATGTTTTGGTTGGCAAAAAAAAAATCAGTTTTCAATTTCTAAGCACACCGTGAAAAAATTCTGTTGAACTACACATCTACAGGAAATCCCCGGGGAATTAAGAAATGAAATGCTCCCCGCTCTGGTTATGAAGAGAAAACAGAAGGGGAGGGGGAAGGTGAGCAGAGCTTTCTATTTAATATGGAAATTTCCAACATGCTGTAAAATCCACAAGGCGATTGACACACAAAAACCTTGCAAGAAAAGCTCCCTGAAGGAGTCTGCCTCATGAGGGGTTCTTGGTGCCAGCAGCTTCCCCAGTTCTCTCAAGTCCCTTCTTGGGCCATTAGCCATTTTCCCCTTCCTTTACTGAATACTTGGTCAGGAAATTGTAAACTCCCCTCCTCCCATGACTTCTGCCATTTCTTTCTCTGAAAGCCAGGTTTTGCCAGGAACAACCAGCTTCTACTTTGGTGACTAACCCTAATCGGTGACTATTTATGAGGAATTGCCAAATGTTCCTTTTATTTAGGCTAGGTCTACACTACAGGATGAAGTTGACCTAAGTTACGCTACTCCAGATACGTGAATAATGTAGCTGGAGTTGACGTAGCTTAGGTCGACTTACTGCGGTGTCTACCCTTCACTGGGTCGACGGGAGACACTCTCTCATCGACTTACCTTACTCTCCTTGTTCAAGGTGCAGTACTGGGGTCAAGCAGAGGTTGATCTGTGGTCGATTTGGTGGGTCTTCACTAGACCCACTAAATGCACCCCCACCCCCATGCATTGATCACTGGAGCACCGATCCAGCTATGGTGTAGACATAGCCTTAAAAGGTATTAGTAAATAACGGAGATGTGATAGACAAGAGCCAGCTTTCCTCATGTTAGCAGAACTGGTTATTGCAATAAAGTTGACCAAGATAACTGGGGAAAATACTGTTTAAATCAATTAGATTTTCAGATGACCCTAGTGCCTAATTGACCCATTAGCCGTAGTTTGTTCAAGCCTAAATCTGTATTAAATCTATATCTGATCCAATGCCAATTGACTTCAATATAAAGCCTCCCATTGCCCATGTTAATTTCATATGTAGTATAGAAAGTGATGAGCACACACAGGACTGTCACTACCAGACTCTAATCCAGCTACTTCCCTAGTCAGGCTTTCTAAGGCTTGAGAGAATAAATGAAACGGCCTATAATTTGTTTGACAACTTAAACTGAAGGGAAACAATTCTTCTGTCTGATCTACCCTTTAATTGTTTATTCTGTATCCTGGAAGGCCAAATTATACCATCCGTTACAACCATGAAATAATTAAAGTTAATGGCATTGCTCAAGTCGGAGAGAAGAGTTGATTCCAGCATATGCAATGTTCTCACAGTGGGGGGTCCCAACCCAAAAGGGGGTCCCAAGACGATTGTAGGGGGGTTATGAGATTGGTGGCTGCTGGCCAGGTCCCCAGCTGTGAAGGCAGTGCTGCTGCAGGATAGATATAAGGGTGGCAATGCCTTCCCTGTTTTTTCCTGCTTTAAGGGTGAGCGAGGGGGTGGGCAGGGCCTCGGGGGACGAGGTAGAGCGGGGATGGGGCCTTGAGGGAAATGGAGTAGGGACCTGGTTCAGATGCCAGTGGACTCCCCATTTCTTGGCTGCTTTTGGCACTGCTGTGAGAAGACCCTCATTCTTGGAACTCATTCCCTGAAACCTAACTGGAGTCTTTCAGTGGCTGTCTCCAGGCATTAGTACAACACCTTTCTGTTCGGGCCAGCTTCTCATTGACGGTCTTTTTCAATAACTCTTTCCTGGGTTTATTTTTTACTTTATTTTTTTTTCATCAGAGTAGGTAGTACCTGTCCCAGTTTGTGCCAGTTTTATTAGCTCACAGCCTATCTTTAAGCACATTCAGCAGGACGACTTGTTCTTAAAGTCAAGCATAATTTTAATCACTTTCCTGGATCAGTGCCAGAGTGCTCAGCAGCTTAAAAATGGTTTGAATTTTTAGACTGTGTGCGCTTCATAAGAACGGCCATACTGGGTCAGACCAAAGGTCCATCTAGCCTAGTGTGCTGTCTTCCAACAGTGGCCAGTGCCAGGTGCCCCAGAGGGAATGACTAGAACAGGGAATCATCCAGTGATCCGTTCCCTATCGCCCCTTCCCAGCTTCTGGCAAACAGAGGCTAGGGACACCATCCCTGCCCATCCTGACTAATAGCCATGGATGGACCTATCCTCCATGAACTTATTTAGCTCTTTTTTGAACCCTGTTATAGTCTTGGCCTTCACAACATCCTCTGGCGAGGAGTTCCACAGGTTGACTGTGCATTGTGTGAAAAAATACTTATTTTCATTTGTTTTAAACTTGCTGCCTATTAATTTCATTTGGTGACCCCTAGTTCTTGTGTTATGAGAAGGAGTAAACAACACTTCCTTATCTCCTTTCTCTACACCAGTCATGATTTTATAGACCTCAATCATACCCCCCCCCTTAGTCGTCTCTTTTCCAAGCTGAAAAGTCCCAGTTTTATTAATCTCTCCTCAGGTTATATCTGATGACTCAGAATCAGGGCAAGAGATTCTCCCATTGCATTCTCCTCTAATCTGTTCAAATCTGTTCACGCAGTGAAGCCTCATTATTATTATTACTTGTGTTATTTACTAAAAGTTTAGAATCATCATAATGGAAACAACTGCCCATGTTTCTACCTGCAAACAGTCCCAACCCTGCCGGGGAAAAGCTCAGAAATATGTTTGTCAAAAGACGGAAACTGGGATTTAAACTCTGAATGATCACACTGTGTTTGGGATCCATTCAAATTCCCCTTCCAGCTCTGTGCCATTTTCATCTCTAGCCCTAAGGAGTCTGATTTAGGACAAAGAAATCAAAACACAAGGGCTACTAGGATGATCAGAGGAATGGAGACCCTACCTGATGAGAGGAAACTGAAGGAGCTTGGCTTGTTCAGCCTAACAAAACAAAGGCTGAGGGGAGATATATTGCTCTCTGTAAATACATCAGAGGCATAAACACCAGGGAGGGAACTATTTAAGTTAGGGCCCAGTGTGGGAACAAGAGCAAATGGATATAAACTGGCTGTGACATCTCCCGGTGTACAACGTGGACCATGGGACTGCCGTATCCACTATCACAGCCACTCATGAATGATATACAGGGTGATCCCAGGCACTGCTACAGACTAGGGACCGAGTGGCTAAGCAGCAGTTCTGCAGAAAAGGACCTAGGGTTTACAGTGGAGGAGAAGCTGGATATGAGTCAACAGTGTGCCCTTGTTGCCAAGAAGGCCAATGGCATTTTGGGCTGTATAAGTAGGGGCATTGCCAGCAGATCGAGGGACGTGATCATTCCCCTCTATTCGACATTGGTGAGGCCTCAGCTGGAGTATCGTGTCCAGTTTTGGGCTCCACACTACAAGAAGGATGTGGAAAAATTGGAAAACGTCCAGCGGAGGGCAACAAAAATGATAAGGGGACTGGAAGACATGATTTACGAGGAGAGGCTGAGGGAACTGGGATTGTTTAGTCTGCAGCAGAGAAGAGTGAGGGGGGATTTGATAGCTGCTTTCAACTACCTGAAAGGGGGGTCCAAAGAGGATGGATCTAGACTGTTCTCAGTGGTAGCAGATGACAGAACAAGGAGTAATGGTCTCAAGTTGCAGTGGGGGAGGTTTAGGTTGGATATTAGGAAAAACTTTTTCACTAGGAGGGTGATGAAACACTGGAATGGGTTACCTACGGAGGTGGTGGAATCTTAGAGGTTTTTAAGGCCCAGCTTGAGCCCTGGCTGGGATGATTTAGTTGGGGATTGGTCCTGCTTTGTGCAGGGGGTTGGACTAGACAACTCCTGAAGTCCCTTCCAACCCTGATCTTCTATGATTCTATGACACCAGCAAATCCCCCCGCTCCATCCTTGCTCCCTAGAAATGTACTAGGTGTAAACTCAGTAATCAGTTCACCACTCCATCAGAGGGTAATGGACACACACAGTCTTTGTAATCTGAGCAGATTCCCCCACACTTTAGACATATTCACTGCAAAAGACAGAAATGGGCAGCTACATTGGGAGCTGAGGGCTCACGGTGAAGCAAATGGTGCACACAGGCTAAAGGGCTTGATGGCGGAATTAGGAAAAGTATTAAAGGGAAAAAAAATGTTGTCAGCCCGAGCTAAGGATTTTATGGTTGATCATTTCCCCTGTGGATTTTCTGATGCATATTAAGGTTTGAGCTGTGATTGAAGCTTTTCCCGCACTCACAGCATTTGTAAGGCCTCTCCCCGGTGTGGATTTTCTGATGTGCAAGAAGGGTTAAGCTGTGATTGAAGCTTTTCCTGCACTCACCGCATTCATAGGGCCTCTTCCCGGTGTGAATTCTCTGATGGACAATAAGGTTTGAGTTCTGAGTAAAGGATTTCCCACACTCACTGCATTTGTAGGGTTTTCCCCCTGTATGAATTCTATGATGTCTCATGAGGTGTGGGTGCCTTGCAAAGGTTTTCCCGCACTCACGGCATTCATGGGGCTTCTCTCCCACATGGGTTATCTGATGAATAATAAGGTGATTGCCGAGAAAACGTTTTCCCACACTCACAGCATGTGTAGGGTTGCTCTCCTATGTGGATTTTCAGGTGTCTAATAAGGTTTGAGAGCTGACTGAAATTTTTCCCACACTCGCTGCATTGATAAGGCCTCTCCCCTGCGTGGATTTTCTGATGTTGAGTAAGGCGTGAGTGAGAAATGAAGGTTTTCCCGCACTCACAGCATTCGTAGGGACTCTCCCCAGTGTGGATTCTCTGATGTCTAGTAAGATTTTCCCGCAAGCGACAGGTTTTCCCGCACTCACTGCATTTATAGGGCCTCTCTCCTGTGTGGATTCTCTGATGAGTGACAAGTTCTGAGTGATACGTAAATCTTTTCCCACACTCACTGCATTCATATGATCTCTTTGGCCTATGGATTTTCTGATGTCTAATAAGGGTTGAACATCTACGGAAGTTTTTCCCACACTCAGTGCAGGTGTTTTTTCTCTCTCCAGTGAGGATTCTGTGCTCGCCTGTGGTTCCCTTGAGGTCTTTGTGAGTTGCCTGACAATTAATGTATCCATCCACTTTCTCTGCTGGCTGCTCTGTCTGCTGCCTCTCTGACCTGTGCTGACTCTCACAAGATTTTTCTTGCTCAAGACTTATGGACACATTCCCTTTGGATCTTCGCAATACCATCCTGTGTGGTTCCATTTCCTCAGCAACTCTCTGCTGAAGAGTTCACTTCCCATTTTCACTCACTGTCCCACCACCTGCTGGGATAGAGAGAGAAACCTCAGGAACAGGAATGGAAAATGGGAGAGGAAAACAGAGTAAGTGCTGGGGAGACTGGGAAATTTTAGTTCCTATTTTTTCCCCAAACTTTCCCCCATAAGGGAGAGAAAAGGGATCAATTCTGCTTCTACATCCTATCCAAACACTCAGGATGACAGGGAGGGAGATACTCTCAGGTGTCAGTCAGGATGGGCAGGAAGTCATGAGCTCTGCCCTGAAGGTATCACACATGCTGGGAACAATCCTGAACTGAGAGAGTTCACAAGGTCTTTCTGAGGAACCAGCTCTTTCCTTCAGGCACCCACAGTTTTTGAGTTGATTTAATTGTTCCTCACTTGGGCAGGCACCTCTCAGAATCCCTGGTTCTTCTGAGTCCTGGATTCCTGAGACCCACGGCTCTTCCCCTTTCTCCAGCTGGGAGATCACATCAGGCTTGGAAACTGGAAACCCTGCTCAGGGGAAAGAAAACATGGGACATCTTGAGAATTCATGGGACACTTGTCCGAAAACAATGTTCTAGTATTTTAACCCCAGCCCATTTTAAGGCAGTAAAACACCAGGACCAGCTCCCAAGTTGCTCGAAAGTGCTGGACGCTCTGCTTTTGGGGGATTTAACAGTCCCCATCTCTCCTGTGAGCACACAGAGCCAGACACTCATCAAACGGCCTCCTAAAACACAGCAATGGTAATTCCATGTCTCAGACAGTGAAGACTCCAGACAGCAGGTAAGTCCCCCTAGAGATGCTTCTTTGGCAGAGAAAGGACCAGAGACTATGAGCCATAGGAGAGCTGGAACAGGGGAGCATTCGCTGGTGGGGTTCAACACAGTATGGAGTAAGAGGGAGTGCAGAGGCCCCAGAATGCAGTATCTCAGGGGTATAACATGTCAGGAAAGCTCATTTTGAGGAAATAGGGACTCTAGTGAGTCAGGGGTAATGAAAGGGAGTATGACTATCCCTCAGCGTGTGGATAGCTCCACTGAATTAGATTCTGTCACTGAGACCTTTAATTCCTTTGGGAAAGGAGAAAGAAGCATCAGGCCATGTGCGGCCCATAATCATAAACAGTTTGAGAACCATGGGGCTAGGAGATGCAGAGAGGTGCCTGGACACTTGAGAGCCCTCGTCTGCCTCGTGTCACTGCTGAGTGTTGCAGGTTGTGCCAGAGAAGGAGCACGTGGGTGTGGTCTCACCTGGGGCACGGTCAGACGTCTGGTGGCAGACATGCTCGTGGCTCCAGGGCTCAGCGGCGGGGAGTGAAGGAATGACTCAGAAGGAATCCTTAGGGAGAGGGTGAAGGGCTGGTAACTGTTGTCAGCTGGTGTGTGCGTGTGTGTCTCTCTCCATACGCTGCACCAGCCCCGCACAGATCACTGGCCCAGCAGAGACCAATAGCACTACCCAGAAAGACCACAGGCTCAGTTCAGTGACGAAGGCGCTCGAAGAAGTTTATTGCCAACAATGCACGGCACCAGCGTCCCAGAGGAGGTACAGGTACAGGTACACGCACGCCCGTGACAATGGACCAGCGCAGTCAGCTGCCGGACTTTCTGCTGTCCCCTGGGCTGGACAAAGGTGCCCCTCTCCTCTGATGTCTTTTTTCTACAGTGATATAAACAAGTTTCATGTAACACTCCTGACATGGTTAATTAACAACCCTGCACCTTGTACCTGCTGCTTCGCACAAAACATCCCTACCCATCATTCTGTCCTCCCACCCTTCTCTTACTCGGGGTCGGTGTGTTCCTGACCCATCTCCCGGGAATGTGTTCACATGAATATCTAGTACCTAGCAGTGCCTGTGTTTTTGCAATGCTAGCCATGCCTTGGCCAAGTTCCTGCATCAGACAGTGAACTCGTAAGCAAGCACCTGCTTTGTGACAGGGCCTGACTTTGGTTTATAGGATGGGCTTTTGCTGAACTTTGCTTCCGGGTTCCGGTCTTGCACCAGGCCTAGTGCTCCAGGCACTTTCTACTATAGGAACATTTTGCACATCTGTGGCAGTGTGCGTGGAACAGGCTCAGTGTTAGAGCAAAGGCAGCTTCTGCTCCCCACGTCAGACGTGAGCCAAGGTTTGAGTTCTGCCCCCCACTCAGTATCTGCTGCCCCACTATTCACCGGGGAGCAGGGCCAACTCAATGCAAACTCTGGGAGGTTCACAGTCAGCAAAGTCCCACCCCCACCCTGCTCAAAGCAGCCAGAGATTGATGAAGTGTATCTGCAGCTGAAGCTCAGCTGGGAGAGGGGCTGGTAAGGAGTCTAAGCCAGGAAGCGAGAGCAGGAAGAGCTCTGCAGTCCCTCCCTGGAGGGAGAGGGAGTTGGCCAGAGACAAGTAAGAGATCCAGGGGAAGGGTAAAGCCTGGGGTCCTGCCCTGCACTGGGGAGTCCAACAGGACACTGCGAAGGGTGAAGGAGCTGGAGGGAAACCAGACTAGACAAGGAGATGGAGAGGTAGGGTAGGAAGGAGCCCAGGGAGACAGCCCCAGACCTGGATTGCTTGTCAGAGGGCCCCTGGGCTAGAACCCAGACCAGCAGGTTACCTGGGGTCCCCTAACAGCCACGGGGACAGTAGCACAGGATCTGGGGACATGGAACAGGAAATCATCTGAGGTGCTATCAGGGTGGCTTCTCCAGTGGGACTTCCCCCCACCCCGGAAGCGGGGGCACTACGGAGAGACCTGGCTGGAGAGCCAAGAGGGGCCACAGCCCAGGCAAGTCATGCAAGGGGGTGGCAGATGGGGTGAAAGCGAATTCCCAGACCCAGCCACGAGGAGACTCCCCTGCAGCGAGCGGGACCCGTTTACACTCTGGCTAGTGGCTCCAGCACTGGGGAGCTGGTAATTTTTCCCAACCTTCTCCAGGGGGGTTGTTTCCTGTGCCACAAATTTGGGAACTTCCACCCCCCCAAACCTCATGGATCTGTTCCTGGACTCACGGGCCCGGGTGAAACAAGTCCTTGCAGGTGTGTCTCACCCTGGTCCCCTCCTTTTATCCACCCTGGGTGTTTCCTGCCCTCTCCCATCTCCACACCAAACTCCCCACAAGTTCCTCCCTCCTGGGTAGTTGCTGCTCCTCTCTCTTGACCAGGATCCCTACCTGAGCTGGCTCCATTGCCCCTGTTTCTGTCCCCCCCCCAAGCCCAAACTTCCTGCAGCCGTGAAGGGGGGAGAGAAGCAAAACCTGGGGGGATGGGCCTGCCTGCTTAAGGCCTGTAAGATCCGGAGAAAGAAAATGAGTACTTGTGGCACCTTAGAGACGAACAAATTTATTTGAGCATAAGCTTTCGTGAGCTACAGTTCACTTCATCGGATGCATGAGCTGTAGCTCACGAAAGCTTATGCTCAAATAAATTTGTTCGTCTCTAAGGTGCCACAAGTCCTCCTTTTATTTTTGCAGATACAGACTAACACGGCTGCTACTATGAAACCTGTCATTATGTAAGATCCGGAGCTTAGCCAGACAAGGCCTTAGGCCCAAGATATGTTGACATGATCCATTACCCAAGCAATGACCCTGCACCTGTACATTGCAGTGTTACAGTAAAAATGTGTTAATTGCTGACGCTTAGGAAAACCTGCCGCAGTGTACCCGTTAACACCTCAATCACAGTCATAAATATTTAGGGGAATCCTAAAATAGCCACAAGTTACCTTAGTAACTGATTGATGTCAATGTTAACGAGGGTAAGAGGAACTAAAGAATTTGCCTATGGAAAATGGGCACCCAAAACTCAGTGGGGTGTGGAAATACAGATAAGGAAAATGGGGTGGTGCCCTTATACATATGTATTAGCTTTAGTGGGCGTAAACACCCAGCTTGTGCGTGGCGGGGGGTGGTGGATGACACATCCTTACCTATTCCAGCGTTCCCCAAGGGGATGTGAGTGGGAACGTAACGATGCTGGACATTATGTACTTTCCCTCCATCTTCTGTTACATTCCCATGCTTTGTGCTTTCTTTATCTGCTCGGGGAAATGATGAATAAACAGATGCGTGATAACCTGTATTGTATCCCCTGTAAGAGTTGTTCCTCGTGTCTACCTAGAGTCTCTCCATCTAGTGATATACACAGCAGTGGTTCTCAGCCTGTGTGATGTTGTATGATAGAAACGTAATGAATCTCTCCTCTGTTTTTTCCACCAAATGCATCCGATGAAGTGAGCTGTAGCTCACGAAAGCTTATGCTCTAATAAATTTGTTAGTCTCTAAGGTGCCACAAGTACTCCTTTTCTTTTTGCGAATACAGACTAACACGGCTGCTACTCTGATCACTGGTATGGACACTGTTGTTAGACCTCCGCAACAAATCTTGCGCAAAGTAGATCACGTAAGGTGTTCATGCAAAAGTTATGATTTTCTGAGTATGATTATCATATTTATATGCATGTATCATTTTTGTTTCTGAAATTATGAATATTGACTATACAAATGTATTTCAAATGTGTTTGATCCTGGGGTAACACCAACGAGGTAGTTTGTATCCAGTCTGGCCAGTATATTGTCAGTGGCCCATTAAAGCTCTCAGAGTGGATATAGAAGAAGTATTCCCCACCCAGTGAGCCTTTCTATGGACGCTTTAGACAAAATATGGGTATCGGCTGCTCCTATGTGTCATCAAAGCAAGCAAGGGCATGTGACTTGCTCATGTGACCCTGGACTTCATCTTGTGCCTATAATTTAGCACAAACTAAGGCTAACAGCATTCCCTCCTTCCACGTGGGTGAAGGTACAAAAGATCCTGGAAGCATCTCCACTTTGCCTCTTTCCTGCTCTGATCTTTGGACTTGCACCCAAAAGGAGCACTGGACTGAGGACCTTCCAATTTTTTGGAAGTTACTTGAGACATTACAAACCAGCAGTTTATTCCATCAGTGCTCCAGACCTGCTCCAAGAACTTTGCAATGATTGTATGTATTTGATTTCCTTAATAATTTTAACTCTCTCCTCTTTCTTTTCTCGTATAAATAGACCTTTATATGTTAGATATAAATGACTGGCAACGATGTGATTGTTGGGTAAGACTGGAGTTTTATATTGACCTGGCCATGTGGCTGATCTCCTGGGATTTCAAGGAGCTTTTGTTTGACGAAATTGGTTTTAAATAGTCACTCATAGAGTTCAATGTCTAGGGGGTGAAATGAGTGCTGGAATACCTAAGGAGACTGCATTTCTGACTTCTTGTTAACCAGTGCGGTAAGACAGAAGTTTACTTTTGTGTCTGACTTGGTATATCTTATGATAGAATAACCACCAGTTTGGGGAGAGTCCTCCCTATTTCTCAGCAGTTTGTCCTGAGTTTGGTATTCTCAGTTGTGACACACAGAGACCTGGTGACACCCTGCGAATGGTACCAATAGGGAGGTCAAATCCTTATCGCAAATCACTGCAGTTTGAAATACCAATTAATTATTCCAGTCAATCAAATGAGGCTACAAAACCAACACCGCCCAGCACCAACACATTAAACCCAACAGCCAAAAATTAGACCCAAGTACAACAGCCCGAGGGAGGCGAGATTAATGTGTATCACGGGGAGAGAACAGAAGGGATTGAAGTGCACCAAGGCCTGAGGCACCTGCATTGGCAGGGAAAGAGTTAAGTGAGAGACATGCAGACAATCCTAGCAAGTGCCCCAGACCCCAAGCTGCAGACCCAGGTGACCTCCCCCCTCCATCAATGTGCCAATCTCACCTGGGGGGAAATGTCTTCCCGACCCCACAGATGGCAAATCATTTACACCCAGAGCATGCGAGCAAGAACCGGCCAGCCTGAGAGAGAGAAAGGTCGGAGCCACATCAGGGCACTGGCCCTCCCTGTCCAATGTCCTGTCTCCAGCCATAGCCGAATCGGACACTTCAGTGGAAAGAGATGAAAAATAAACCCCCCACAAACTATAGTGTGCGTGTTCCCGACCCCGCAGCTGGCCGATAAAGCTCTGAAAGCGGGAGCTTTTAGGAACACCAGACATGAACTGGAAGGGAGCCGGGGGGCTGCTGAGCCCTGCCCCCACTGTCACAAACAACTCCAATCATACGTCACCATCGGAAATGTGTCCATCTCTCTTAAAACAAACTGAGTTGTTTGCCCATGAAGGGGAGTGAACCCTCATCCCAGGGCATCTGGGGAAAAGGGTCCAGCCGACTTTTCCTGTTAGCAGCTAGGAGATACCGTTTCCCAATCAGGGAGCAACATCTAGATTTGGTGTATAATAAATATGGGGCCAGCCACTTTCATCAGTAAACGTTTTAGCTGAGACAGGGGAAACAAATGATTCTCAAATGAGGGGAAAGGTGATTATGGGAGAATTTATCCCCCTGGTAATTTCCAATATAGAGACTGACACAGAGCAACAGGTTCCCCCCAATAAAAGGAGAAGTTATGGCAATTAAACATGGGAATGCCTCCAGACTTGAGGGGATTTTTAACTGATATTTCATATTTACATAGAAAAAAGCAAAATCCGAGATTTGGTATTCATGTCCAGTACTGACAGAGAAGGGTGGAAATCGGAGGTGTTTGGGCTCAATGGTCACACATTTGAAAGAAAAGCTAAAAAACATGAGGGGTTTTAGATAAGATAAAAACACCAAGATCAGAGGGAAATTCAGTCATTAGAGGGGAAAGGATTGTATCGGATTGTACAATAAACCACCAGAAAGTAACGGTTCCCCCCCCCACATCACCTCCGCCATTCCCATGGGCAGCAGGGAGCCCTTTGTGAAGGTGTTTTAAGAAGGCCATGGGGGGGGGGGTCTGGAGCAGGAAGGCCCCCTGGCAGTATGGGATGGGCAGGGACAAGAGTGAGTCTTGGCCTAGCCTCGTACTTTTCCTGTTACCTCTCCTGAACAATTCATACACCTCAGGCCATGTCTACACGACAGACTTATGTTAACTCAGGTTACGTCAGCGTACAGTCTCTGCAGTGAGTATGTCACTTGTGCATGTGCCTACTTGACTCCTTGTGAGTGTACTCACCAGGAGCATTTGTACTGATGCAGAATGTGGTGCATTGTGGTTAGGTAACCCACTGTGCAACTCCCCACTGTCCACTGCACTGTATTTTGGAAAATTTTAGCAACGCATGCCAGGGCCCAAACAGGTTGCACAGGAGTGACTGGGAGCATGGGATCAACTTCCCATAATGCAATGTTCACCGTCCCATCATTTTATACATCTGCCATCATTTTCACACCTTTTTTCCTAAGTCCCACAGACCTGTGTGACCTTTCTCGCTGGCTGCCATCTCTAAGAGATTCTAAGAGGAGCATGGAGCCCACACAGCTCTGCATTATTGTTACGAACGTTGCAAGTCCAGGGCGCACAATCCTGCAGTATTTTCAGAGCCGCGAGAATAGATGTGGGAGAAAGGATGATTCTGTGCAGAACAGATTGCTGGGGGACACAGCGACAACCAATTCAAGCTTGTCACCGGTCAGTCAGAGACCTCGACTAAATACAAATGGAATAGATCTGTTCATCAAAAGTAGTTAACATTCCATGTTATGTGGCCGGTGAGCACCTCTCTCATCGATGGTGAGTTAGTGGGTTACAGACGGTTGTCTTTTACAACTCTGGGTAAAGGGAACTGGAGCGAGGACTCAGATCCTTTCGCTGTCCAATTCCACCAGGGCAGTGCAAAAGCCAGGAAAGTCCCCCACAATAACGGGACCATTGCCCCCTTTCCATAATTGGCATCACAAACAGGATCCTAACCGTAGGATCCACTCGATTGGTTGATTGGTTGCGTTCTGGTAGCAATGTCTGGTTGAGAACCCTACAATGGCTGGAATTGAAAAACTATGGGCCCAGTTTGCTGAACTTCAGTTCAAATTATTGGACAATGCTGAGGCATTATGACAAGCTAGATCAGAGCAGGCAAAAGTTTTATCTTTGGCCAAAGTGGTGATAGACCAGCTGCTGCAGCTAAGAAGCCTCTTACAATTTATGCTCCATGAGACTGGAAGATATCTGAGTTCAGCGGCTTCCCAGCAAAGCCAGGGGACATCACGATAGAGGAATGGATTAAGTCAGTGAAGGCAGCTCTATAGATGCTGAGAGTAGCTGAAGATCATGTGGATTTTGTGGAAGAGCATCACAAAGACCAGGCCAGATCCACAGTGAAGTTCATGGCAACAGCTGACAAGGCAGAAGTAGAGAAGACATTTCAGCTTCGCTTAGAAGTGGATGGAGACAAAGTGCCCCTTGGAACCAGACTCAAGGAATTCAGTGAGTGGACCCAGAATCCAGGTGGGGCCATTTGGATCTCTGCATACATCCTCCAGGAGAGAATGAGCAAGGTGGAGCGCCAGGACTCACAATGCAGATATGGTCCTGAAAGAGCAGTTAGTGTTGGGGCTCCGGGATGACTCCCTCTGCCATGAAGTGAAGAGGAGGTTGAAAGAAAAGCCCATTAAGAAGTTCCATGAACTCATGCAAGCTGCCGTTATATGGTATTATATTCCTCAGAAAAGGAAGTTCCCACGGAAATCCTCAGAAAGGCCTAACAAAACTGTTTATGAATGTTTTGAAGGAGAATAAAATAAAGCTTCAGGACTGCTGTGGCCAAGGCTATGACAACCGTGCGAACATGACGGGAAGAAACAGTGGCATCCAGGCGAGGATCTGAATACAAGAGCTTTCTTCATGCCTTGTGACTGCCCTTCCCGTCCTGTTCTCAGCATCAGCTATCAGGTGGAAGATTCTCATTGACAATGTTACAAATCTGACTGTGAAGCTGCCAAGTGACACTCGCTGGGAAAGCCGCATTGACAGCGAAAGGCCAGTGAGGTACCAAGTGACTGAGGTTTACGACGCCCTGATGGAACTGGTGCAGTCGAGTAAAGCCGAGGACAGAATCCAAAAGGAGGCACAAAACCTGGCAAAGCAGATCACTGACTTCAAATGTCTGGTCTCTGTTATGGTCTGGCATGATAGACTGTTCCAAGTAAATGTTGTAAGCAAGGCATTACAAACTCAGTTGATGGACTTCATGACCACTACTACTTTGATGAGAAGCTGCCTTGATTTCGCTGTGGCCTACAGAGACCATGGATTTGAAGATGCCATCACTAGTGCCAAAGAAATGGTGGAAAACTTAGGAGTTGAGCCTGTCTTCAAGGAAACTCGTATTCATTGGAAGAAGAGACAGTTTGGTTATGAGGGTAGAGATGAGGTGATGGAAAGCTCAGAAGAAAAATTTTCAAGAGGGATTTTTTTTTGTTCTCTTGTTGACACCGCTCAAGTGTCCATCGAAGAAAGGTTCGGACAAATGAAGCACCACAAAAGGACCTGGGAGGTTTTGTCTGACCTTAATAACCTGCCGGCAGACAGGAAAACGTTCTTCAATAATTGTACAGACCTTCACCGGATGCTGATACATGGGGAATGTTCGGACGTCAATGATAAAGACCTCTATGTCGAACTGGACAACATCCGTCACATTTTGAAACGCAGGGAGCTCTCTCCACTCCACGTTCTCCACTTCATTCATGATGCAGAGCTGGAGGACACTTTCCCTAATGTGTGGATAGCTTTGAGGATTCTGCTCACTTTGCCGGTCACAGTCGCAAGTGGTGAGTGCAGCTTTTTAAAGCTCAGGCTCCTTAAAACATATCTTTGATTGATGATGGCTGATGAGAGACTGACATGGCTTGCTATTTTATTGCTTGGAAAAGCCATTGGCCAGTCTTTGGAGCTCTCCGACACTGTGTTTCAGTTCGCGAGGGCAAAGGCGAGAAAAGTGACCTTTTGAACTAAAGGACTAGGGCAGGGTTCTTCAAACGTCATTGCCCCGAGACCCCCTTCTGACTACAAAAATTACTACGAGATCCCAGAAAGGGAACCAAAGCCTGAGCCCACTCTCCCTGGGGGGGGGGTGCTGAAGCTTGAGGGCTTCATTCCCGGGCAGTGGGGCTTGGATTTTGGTTTGAGCCCCGGGCCCCAGTAAGTTTAACGACAGCCCTGGCGACTCCATTAAAATGGGATCCCGACCCACTTTGGGGTCCCAACCCACAGTTTGAGAATCACTGGACTAGGGTTAACATTCTGACCCTGTCACCTGCTCTAACATTATTTAATACTGGTCCACCCAGTGTTGGTGCCCAGTTCAATTTCTGGATGTTAGTACATTCCAGTTATTCTTATAATTTAAAAGTTTCTATACACTTAGAAGAAACACATTTTTTTTATTTGCTTATCTATGGAATGAATAAATACAGATTTACAGATCCTATCATGCAAACATATCACCTTATATGACAGGGATAAACTATGCATGCAAATTGTGCCTCAATGTTGTGACGTGGAATTATAACATTCAAAAACCAGTCGGAGAACACCTCAATCTCTTTGGTTACTCGATTACAGACCTAAAAGTGGCAATTCTTCAAGAAAAAAACTTCAAAACCAGACTCCAACAAGAGACGGCTGAATTGGAATTAATTTGCAAACTGGATACAATTAACTTAGGCTTGAATAGAGATTGGGAGTGGATGGGTCATTACACAAAGTAAAACTATTTTAAAGGCCCGGCTTGACAAAGCCCTGGCTGGGATGATTTAGTTGGGGATTGGTCCTGTTTTGAGCAGGGGTTTGGACTAGATACCTCCTGAGGTCCCTTCCAACCCTGATATTCTATGATTCTATGATTCCCCATGTTTATTTCCCCCCCTCCACCCCCCACTGTTCCTCAGACGTTCTTGTCAACTGCTGGAAATGGCCCACCTTGATTATCACTACAAAGGTTTTTCCCCCCCCCGCTCTCCTGCTGATAATCGCTCACCCTACCTGATCACTCTCGTTACGGTGTGTATGGTAACACCCATTGTTTCATGTTCTCTGTGTATATAAAATCCCTCTACTGTATTTTCCACTGCATGCATCCAATGAATTTATTTATTCACTAAATAAATGTGTTAGTCTCTAACGTGCCACAAGTCCTCCTGTTCTTTTTGCGGATACAGACTAACACGGCTGCTACTCTGAAACCAATAAATAATAAGGCATTCAAAAGTTTAACACATGGAGGGAGGTAGCCAAAGATGGTTCTCACATGAGGCATCATTTGGTCTAGGGACAGCCCTGCCCTGGATCACAGAAGACACAGAGAACTTTTGGTGTTCAAGCAACCATGCAAAGAAAATTGTGTTTCTGCCTGAAATTGAGGAGGGAAATGAAACAGCCCCACGGTGGCACCATAAATTAAGGAATGAGCATAAAGGCCTCAGAATGGCTCCCTGGAGAACTGGATTACTCCATTCACCTGGGATTAAAGAGACATTGGGTTCTCCCAAGGAGACACTGGGGTTTTAGCCCACGAAAGCTGATGCCCAAATAAGTTTGTTAGTCTCTAAGGTGCCACAAGGCCTCCTCGTTGTTTTTGCAGATACAGACTAACACGGCTGCCCCTCTGAAACTTGGGAAATCATGATATTACGTCAGACCTGGGGGGTTCAGGCTTCTTTCTCTCTCTCTAACAAAGTGACCTTGATTCCCAGGAAGGGAGAAAGGGCCTGGAGCTGCCTTTAGTGGCATGCTGGGGTCTCCTGGGTAGAGTTATTATACGTCAGGGTTTTCTGGACATTGCCTCTTTTTTGAGCCCGTCTGGGAGGATTTTTCAACCAAGAGCCAGGGTCTAATTTTTGGACAGAGCAGACGCTGCAGCTCAGAAAAAGCCCCGATTGGTCCACTTCTCGATGGGTCCCTCCCTGGCATCTGCCTTGATTGGTCCGGTTCCTCTACAGCCACAGCTCCCAGAGAAAAAGAAAAGGAGGACTTGGGGCACCTTAGAGAGACTAACAAATTTATTAGAGCATAAGCTTTCGTGAGCTACAGCTCACTTCATCGGATGCAAATGTGTTAGTCTCTAAGGTGCCCCAAGTCCTCCTTTTCTTTTTTGCGAATACAGACGAACACGGCTGCTACTCTGAGCTCCCAGAGAGATGCCACCCACCTACCCCAGGCCCTGCTCCCAGCCCTGGGGAGGATGTGGGATCCCCCCCCCGCCACCTGTACCTTCTCCAGGTCCCCCAACTCTACCCCCTCCCCCCGTGTCCTCTTTCGGGGGAACCTGAAATCTGGTACCCCTATTCCCGAGCTGTGCCAATGCCCCTGGCTTGCTGCTGGCAGGGATACTGGGGTCCCCGGGCTGGGATCACAGGCAGAGAGATGCTGGGGTTTATTTTTTGTTTTTTCTCGGATCTAAGGAGTGTCATAAACCCCCTGCTATGGGCCCGGCGGGGCAGGGCCAGAGCCGGGTAGGAGCCGCCCCTTCCTGCCCCCCCAGCCCGGCCGGGAGCCCTTTGTGTGTGTACGGAGGAGCCCAGCGCGGAGCGGGCGGGTCCCGGGGGCAGCGTGGGGCGGACACGATCCTGCCGGGAGCGGCCCGGAGCCGGCTCGGTTGCAGAGCTCGGAGCCCGGGCTGGACCCCGGGAGCGAGGGGATGGGGGCCGCCGGGGGGTATATCTGGGGGTCAGAGCCGGGCTGTGGGGTGGGGGGGATGGGCTGACAGTGGGGGTCGTGGGGCTGCTTGGAGCTGGGAGTTTGGGGGTGCCGGTGGGGGGGCAGAGCTGGGAGTTTGGGGGGCATCAGTGTGAGGGGGCAGAGCTGGGAGTTTGGGGGTGTCGGTGGGGGGCAGAGCTGGGAGTTTGGGGGGCATCAGTGTGAGGGGGCAGAGCTGGAAGTTTGGGGGTGTCGGTGGGGGGCAGAGCTGGGAGTTTGGGGGGCATCAGTGTGAGGGGGCAGAGCTGGGAGTTTGGGGGTGTCGGTGGGGGGCAGAGCTGGGAGTTTGGGGGGCATCAGTGTGAGGGGGCAGAGCTGGAAGTTTGGGGGTGTCGTTGGGGGGCAGAGCTGGGAGTTTGGGGGGCATCAGTGTGAGGGGGCAGAGCTGGGAGTTTGGGGGTGTTGGTGTGGGGGGCAGAGCTGGGAGTTGGGGTGTCAGGGTGGGGGGCAGAGGTGGGAGTTTGGGGGTGTCGGTGGGGGGGCAGAGTTGGGAGTTTTGGGGGCATCAGTGTGAGGGGGCAGAGGTGGGAGTTTGGGGGTGTCAGTGGAGGGGCAGAGCTGGGAGTTTGGGGCTATGTAGCTGTGTTAATTTCAATGCTGGATCTGAATTGTTAGGGGGTGGCTGGCGGTGGGAAGTGGGGCCCCGAAATCTGCCAGCAGGGAGGTTGTTTGCAGCCTTTTGTAACCCCCGCCTCCCCCACCGCTTCTTCCAGGAGCCCCCACGGGAGCGTCTGACCCCTCTGGGAAAGAGAGAGAAGCCACCAAAGCGGGGAGCTGCTGCAGTCCCTGAGCCACTCCCTGCAGGTCAGGCTGTCCTTGCAATGATCCTACCCGGCGTTTCTATAGGAGCCTCTCAGCCCCAGACCCCAAAGCGCTTTACAAAGCGGGGCCGGGGGCATTATCCCTATGGGACAAGGGGGAAAACAGGGCAGAGCCCTGCCCAGGTCACAGAGCGAGTCTGCGGCAGGGCCAGGGATTGGGGACCAGCCTTCCCTCTCGCTGTTCCCACCCATGTGCAGAATGAATTTTGTGATGTGCCCCAACATGGAGGTGACTGTGACACATAAGGTCCATACTGGGGCACATAACAAAACTCACGTGGTGGGGGTAGAGCCGAGGGGTTCTTGTGGGAGGGGGCTCAGGACTGGGGCAGAGGGTTGGGGTGCAGGGGGGTGAAGGCTCCGGCTGGGGGTGCGGGCTCTGGTGTGGGGCCGGGGATGTGGGGCTCAAGGCTGGGATAGGGTTGGAGTACAGGGAGTGATAGCTCCAGCTGGGGTGCGGGCTCTGGGGTGGGGCTGGGGATGTGGGGCTCAGAGCTGGGTTAGGGTTGGGGTGCAGGGGGTGAGGGCTCCAGCTGGGGGTGTTGGCTCTGGGGTGGGGCTGGGGATGTGGGGCTCAGGGCTGGGACTGGGTTGGGGTACAGGGGGTGAGGGCTCTGGCTGGGGGTGCAGGCTCTGGGGTGGGGCCAGGGATGAGGGGTTAGGGGTGCAGGAGGGGCTCCGGGACTACGGCAGGGAGAGGGGAGCTCTGGGGCTGCAGGATAGGCACCCTCTCCCCTGGTCCCAGCAGGTCCGGGCTGGGGGAGGGCCGCTCCGGCCAGCCTGCTCCGGCTCTGCTCGGGGCCGGGCTACAGGGTGAGTTGGGGCTGAGGGAGGGGCACCCTGCCTCTGGCCACGGCACGTTCCCAGGGGGCAGGGTGCCCTCGGCGCTAAATAGGCTGATTCATGGCCATACAGCTTGCAGGGAACTTTGGTCCCTGATGCTACAACCCCAAAACCTTCACTCCTGCCCTGTCAACGTCTGTCTGCATTTGCACTTGGAGGGCGAAATCCTCCCCCATGCCTAAGGCCCCACTCACCCCAGGTTAATGGGTTACTGGGGCCAGGGGGCTTGGGGGGCTCTCAGCCCTAGTGGGACTTTCAGTCTCAAGGCAGAGAATTTTCTTCCTGTAAAGTGCCTGGGGAGAAACTTTTCCCCCACGGCCAGGGATTGCTGGGGCAGCTGAGAGCAACTGTCCCTGCTTGTGGGGATGGGGGGAGACGGCAGCTGCTCTCTGCACCAGAACCCGAAGGTCTGAAATTCCCCTAAATATCAGAGGGTCCCATGGTGATTCCCCTGTAGAGCAGGAGGCTTCCCAGTCTGGGACACCCCCTCTGATGGCCTCTCCTTTCTCTCCCTCTCCAGGGTGCTGGGAGCTCTGGGGGCAGGTAGGTGCTGGGCTCTGTCTCACCCCTCTCATGGTGTGTTAGGTCTGGTAACGGCACTGAATACAGGGCGTCCCCCGGCCCCTGCAGCGTGACACGCTGGCTTAGAGCCTGTGATTCTGTGTCCCCTCGCAGCTGCCTCAGCAAGGGGAAGAGCCTGTTACTCTCTGACAGCTGATACGGTCCCACCTGGGCTGTCAGACATATGGGCCAGGGGCCAGACCCGGCCTGCCTGAGGCATTTATGTGGCCCCATCACGTATTCACATGGCGCAGGGTCTCCGTTTGCATTGTTTTAAAAGTAAGTTTCTAGCCCTCCTGGTTACAAAGAAATCCTCCCAAATGGGAAACCCTCCCTTTCGGAGTCGGCCAATGGCCTGAAACAGCGGCTCAGGGAGGCGTGAATGGCCCTGTCCTCTGTTAATCCCATCGGACACACGACACTTCCATAGTCCCTGGCCGATGAGCTGAGCAGGTGGAACAGGAGCGAAGCCTTTGCAGGGTGGGAATAGGGGATTGCCACGGGGTGGGGGGGAGAGCAGAGGAGAGACACGAGGAAGCAAGAGATCAATAGAGAAAGGAGGGTGGGAAAGGAACGGAAACAAAGGGTAGCAAGAGCAGGGGTGTAGGGGAAGAGGCGATATTCCCACAGTGTGATATTGATTATGATAGTAAAAGACTTAATAAATAATCACTAAAATTTTATTTCCTATCCAAAGGGCAGCATCTCCCCTTGTTCTTTGTGCCTGGGTGTCCCACAGAGCAGTGGGTGCCCTGCTGTGAATGGAGGTGGGGTGGAGAGTCCTAAATCGATACCCTGGCCCGATGATCGCAACAGACAGTGGAATATGGCCGTCTTGGCCTGATGAGTTGGACACCCCAGGGTTACAGCTTTTACTGAAGGGCTCCGGGTGTTTAAGGCCCCAGGTTCATTCCCTGCTGAAGACCTGGCCTTTCTGTGTCCACACTGAGCATGTGGGATGCACCCCCTCTTTGGTCTGTCTCTTCCCTTTGCACATAATCCCAGTGCTGCTGTCCCTTGTTGCTGGAATATCCCAGTGGGGGAGGTGGATCTGCTCCCCACAGAACCAGAGCATCCTGGAGAAAGCCCATGAAACTGTCTTGGTTCCTTGCCCCAATGTTTCCCCACGTCCCATCTCTCTGGGCCCATGGATAGCACAGGGCTGAAGGTGACTCACCATAACAGCAACCATCCCAGACTACAAAGCTCAGATCCAGGTTTGCTGGAGTTTGGGGGTTGCTGGGCTCAGGGATTGGGGATCCGGGCCCGTTTCTCACTCCTCCTCCTTTCCCCAGCAGGGAGGATGGGGCGTTTCGGAAGCCAGATTCAGGGTTTGCGGAGCTGGAGAAGAGACTCAGCCATTTCTCTCTGAAAAGTGCCGTCCTGAAGCAGGTGCTGCTGGGATTCAAAGGTGAGTTGGAGTCTGGGGGTGGCGTCTCCTCTGGTTAGAGCGACCCTGGCCCTGGGGAGGAGTCGGGGACTCTAGTGATGTCACTGACCCCGGGCTCCATCTCACAGCCCCAGCTCCGCGCGTCGCCCTTCCCCATGGGAGTCGTCCTGTGGGGCTGGCTCCGTCTGCAGCGGCTGCGTTATGGGCCTCGGTCTGGGTCACCGTCCCGTAGTTAACAGCAGTTCCATTCATAACCAGTGGGAACCTCCCCAGGGATGCGGGGGCCTGAATCCTCACCTCTCCCGTCCTCTCCTTCCCCTAGAGACGCTGCGACGGGAGCTGGGGAGCGACACAGGTACGTGTCTGTCTCTGACGGGCCGGGGGGAGATTTCAGACCAATAACCATGTTAGCGGCAGGGGGGCGCCGCCTCCAGTCCCCATGTGCACCTGGAAATGGTGGAACAATGTGAAGCCGGGTGAGCCCCGTGACTGATTCACTCCTGCTGTGACATCTGATGGGGATTCAGAGTGAATCTGGATCTCAGGGGGGTGTTTCCCTTTGGGGAAAGGAACAACAACCTGAGTGGTGTGAAATAGGATGAGACAGGAACAAAATAGCCATACACCAAGAAGTCTGACAGCTTTAATGAGTGAGGGAAAGTGGGCAGCCAAGCCTCAGGAGTGAGGTTGGGTGGAGCCCAGCTGTACCCCATTTAAAAGTAACGCTGGCTGAAGCCATACATATCGCATACAGACCGGCTGCAAATGGTCATTATTGCTGTTGCACGTGTTCGTGTTTCTCACACTTTTCACATTGGTGACCCCGGGCTTCTTTTTGCAATCCCCTTATGCTGAATGCGAAACAAGAATAAAACACGGATCAAGGCTGATCCTATATAACTTGCATGGGTGCATTTCAGAAGGCTGACCGAGAACAGTTGTTCTTGGGGGCTAAAAGTGCAGGAAGTCAGGGGAAATGAGATTTTCTTTGCTTAAGAGGCCAGTAAAGCTAGTAAAGTGCAGAGTCCTGCACTTAGGACGGAAGAAACTCATGCATTGCTACAGGCTGGGGACCGAGTGGCTAGGCAGCAGTTCTGCAGAAAAGGACCTGGGGATTACAGTGGATGAGAAGCTGGATATGAGTCAGTGTGCCCTTGTTGCCAAGAAGGCTAAGAGCATATTGAGCTGTATTAGTAGAAGCATTGCCAGCAGATCGAGGGACATGATTATTCCCCTCTATTCGACATTGGTGAGGCCACATCTGGAGTACTGTGTCCAGTTTTGATCCCCCCCCCACTACAGAAGGGATGTGGAGAAATTGGAGAGAGTCCAGTGGAGGGCACCAAAAATCATTATGGGGCTGGGGCACATGGCTTCGGAGGAAGGGCTGAGGGAACTGGGATTGTTTAGTTTGCAGAAGAGAAGAGAGTGAGGGGAGATTTGATAGCTGCTTTCAACTACCAGAAGGGAAGTTCCAAAGAGGATGGGGCTCGGCTGTTCTCAGTGGTGGCAGATGACAGAAGAAGGAGTAATGGTCTCAAGTTGCAGTGTGGGAGGTCTAGGTTGGATATTAGCAAAACACTATTTCACTAGGAGGGTGGTGAAGCACTGGAACGGTTACTGAGGGAGGTGGTGGAATCTCCTTCCTTGGAAGTTTTTAAGGTCAGGCTTGACAAAGCCCTGGCTGGGATGATTTAGTTGGGGTTGGTCCTGCTTTGAGCAGGGGGTTGGACTAGATACCTCCTGAGGTCCCTTCCAACCCTGATCTTCTATGATTCTAAATCTTTCAATATCTCCCGGCCCATCTGATTGCCTGTCCTGGACCCCTTGGTGTTGCAACCCATCACCTGAGAAACACTACACAGTTTTGTCTCCCAAGTGGCTATGAATGGAAAGAGAGCATTGCATATGGACCAACTCTGAACGGAGCAGCTAGAGCAGATACGGACCAACCCTTCAGTGGTTAGCAGAGACGGGGATGAGGCAGAGCGTGTGGATCCACAATGGCATTTCAGGATAGGGAAGGCCTCCAGGAACAGACAATAACCAAATCTCTGAGCCAGGAGGGGAGAGAGAAACTGAGGCGGAATAAGCGGGGAGGGAGGTCACAGGCTCCCAAACCTGCTCAGATCCAATTCCTGTCTCAGCACTGGACAGGTTTTGCCTGGTCCCTAGCTGTGCGTAGTTCCCCCTCTGCTGGGGGAATGTGCCGTACTGGGGAACCATGGCAGGTTTAAAGGGTCTCAGTGGGTTTAGTCCTGGTGGGAAGGGAGGGGTCTGCATTTTCCCAGCATGAGAGTCTAGAACGTCTCTGCAGAGAAAGCACCAGTGAGACACGTGATGTGAAATGACCTAAAGTAAAGTCTGTTCTGAAATCCACCCCCTCCCTCCCGCCCAATAACCCTTCTCCCCCTGGCAGGCTGCAGAATAACATCCCCGGCTCCCTCCAGATTCTCCCAGCCTGCCTGGGGAAGGGAAATGGATGTGGCAGAGCTGGCTCAGGTAGGGATGCTGAGGAAATGCTGGGGGTGTTCCCCCAGGAGCCAGAGGGACGGTGAATACACAGGAAGTGGGAGTGACGATCCGAGGGTGGGAGGGTGCAGGCAGTAGACAGGGTGGTGAATGGGGAGGGTGTGATGAACTGGCTGCATCTGGGGCCTGGATTCTAGCAATACATCATTGCATGTGGAAATTCCCCTATTTGTGGGGCAGGGAACAAACCCGCCTGCGCTGGGAAAACTTCCCAGACTCCCAGTTCTGGAGCGTGAACCCACTAAGCAGAGGTTGCTATGAAGGGGGCACCCACTAGTGAGGCTTAGGGAAGATGTCCCATCCCCTCCCCTCCAGCTGCTAGCCATGAGGAGGGTGTTGGGATTTCTACAAGGAGGGGCTCTCCCTGGACCTTGCTGGGGACTCCAGCTCCTGTATCAGCCTCTGACTAGGAGGTGTGTGATGAAAGTGAAGATCCCTGCCCCCTCTCTCTGCTGGGAGGGGTGAGGGTCTTTCTCCCCTCACCCTGATGCTTCCTGGCTGCTCTGAACAGGGTGAGACTCTGGGCCTCCCAGAGCTTCTCA
Source organism: Dermochelys coriacea (assembly GCF_009764565.3). NCBI lineage: Eukaryota > Metazoa > Chordata > Testudines > Dermochelyidae > Dermochelys > Dermochelys coriacea. The sequence continues at coordinate 6,209,871 of NC_050095.1, read as the reverse complement.
TTAACTGGCCTTGCTGCATCATGAAGAGTGGGGTTGTGTCTGGGGTAGCAGGTACTGAGTGGGGGGCTCTTGCTCTTTCAGGGGCCAGTGACCTTTGAGGAGGTGGCTGTGTATTTCACCAGGGAAGAGTGGGCTCTGCTGGACCCCGCTCAGAGAGCCCTCTACAGAGATGTCATGCAGGAGACCTATGAGAATGTGACCTCGCTGGGTAAGGATTCCTGTCTCCACAGTTACTAGAAGGGGAAATGCAGAGTTAAGGTTCACGTCTCCTCTGCAATGTAACCTTTACACTGCCCTGGCTCAGCAACACCCTGACATGCCAGTGACACACACACACACACACACACACACACACACACACACACACACCCCAGCACTGTGCCCTGCCCTGCTAAACACTGCGAGAACAGAGCACAGGAGCAACACAGCAGAAAGTCTAAGGTCTTCTCTTTGCTAAGGCAAAACTTGGGTTCAGGTCTGGCATAAAGAACAGAAGCTGACTACACCTGGCCAGCCCTCAAACACTGAGCTTCTCCACACAAACCAGCTCAGATGTACAAACGTTACCACACCTTTACCCTCTCCCTGAGATTCCTTCTGCATCATCGCCTTCACTTACCCCTCACTGAGCCCTGCAAACTGACAGGTTCGTTACCGGAGTGCTGACAATCCCCATGGCTAGAACGCACCCTGGTGCGCTGTCACTGACACAGCCTACAACACTGAGCACTGAAGTGAGGCAGACTTGGTTCTTCAAGATTCACCTGCAACTCTCTGCATATCACAGTCACAGCTCTGCCAAGCTGCTCCAACTAATCCCTCCACCGTCCGATTACAGCTACAGCTGACCCAGTGCACACAGCTGGAGGGCATGCAGAGAAATGCTGGTATTCCAGTCTGTGAAACACAACACAAACAATGGCATGTTGTTAGTCCTTCCTCATCTACAGAAGGGATGTGGACAAATTGGAGAGAGTCCAAGGAAGGGCAACGAAAATTATTAGAGGGCTGGGGCACATGACTTACGAGGAGAGGCTGAGGGAACTGGGGTTATTTAGTCTGCGGAAGAGAAGAGTGAGGAGGGATTTGGTAGCTGCTTTCAACTACCTGAAAGGGGGTTCCAAAGAGGATGGAGGTCGGCTGTTTTCAGTGGTGGCAGATGACAGAACAAGGAGCAATGGTCTCAAGTTGCAGTGGGATTGCAGTAGGTTGGATATTTGAAAACACTGGAATGGGTTCCCTAGGGAGGTGGTGGAATCTCCATCCTTAGAGGTTTTTAAGGCCCAGCTTGACAAAGTTCTGGCTGGGATGATTTAGTTGGGGTTGGTCCTGCTTTGAGCAGGGGGTTGGACTAGATGACCCCCTGAGGTCTCTTCCAGCCATAATCTATGATTCTATTATAAATTCATGGATTTTATGACCCGAAGGGACTATCAGGTTGTCTACTCTGACCTCCTATATCACAGACCATAGAATATCATCCAGTTACTGTTGTGTTGAGCTGAATACCTTGTATTGGACAAAATCAGCTTCCAGAAAGACAATCCAGTCTTGACTTGAAGACTCCAAGAGAAGAAAAATCCCCCATTTCCTTGGGAGTTTATTAATGTTTGCACCACCCTTATTGCACTATAGCCAGTGGCTAATGGTATCTCCAGGGTTAGGAGGCAGGGGTAGAGTTAAGGTTGCCTTGCACGGGTGGGATGTACTTTTACTCGTCATTTCCTGGTATTCAGAGCTTTAAGTTTAGTCACCGTCCACATTCTGGAAGGGCACACAGCATCACGGGGCAACCTTAAGTCTGTGTTAAAGAAGTTAATTAACTGTGTCTACACTAGAGATTTTGCTATTATAACTCTATTGGTTAAGGGTGTGATTCTTCACACCCACAACCATCAGACATGTGCTGACTGAAGGAGGCATGCTGCAAAATTTTAAAGAGAGACCAGGCCAGAATCTGCATGTGGACATTAGAGCACTTGAAAAAAAAAAATTGCTCGTAGCCCAGTATGAGTGAGCAAAATTCCCAAGAGGAATTCCTGCAGAATGCAAGAAAAACATGTCACACACATTGTCAGAAAGCCATCAGTGGGAGGGCTCACGCTCAGATGCACGGTGAATTTCTGGTGCAGGGGCCACGATATGTCCTCTTGAGCCGCTCAATTAGTTTGAGAGGAGACTGCTGGAAACACTCGGTCTTTTAGTGGAGCCTTAACAGAGCCATGTAATCCCAGGCCATGTGCGTCTCGAATCTTCCAATCCTGGATTTCAAACCCCAGGCTGGAGCATCTACACTCAGTGGTGACCCTAGGTTAAGAATTTGAGTCCAGGCTTTTTGCAGATCCGAGTCCAACCAAGCACATCCCAGCCTGCCCATGCCTTTCCATTTGCCCTGAATCCTTCTCTTTGATCTTACACATGGTTGTTGGCCCTCTCCAGGATGCCAACCATCAGTTCATTGTGGAAACGTTTCCTCTTGGACTGGTCTGTCACGGTACTGAGACCCAAGCTTCTGCTGGAGTGTTCCCGAGCTGCTGAAGTACAACAAACTGCCAATACAGGTCTAGAGATACCTGCAAGCAGACATAAAACAGGACGTTGTTGTCTCAGTGATGCAAAAACTGCTCAGTGGACAAGCTCAGAAAAAGAGGCCTTTTGGAATCTCAAAGAAAAATTGGGTATTTTGCAAAACTGAACTTCACTATTTTGTGAGAAGAATGCTTCAGGTCCCAAAAGATCCATGGACACAACTGGGTAAGTCATGGTGAAAAGGGTGCACAGAGAATGGTAATGTGAAAAATCACGATTTTGCTTGGTGGGTTCTGGGGGAAGGCCATGACCTACTCCATAGGCCTTCTGTCCTTTCAAGCCTTCCACGTTTTGGAGGACACAACAATTCTTGTGGCTCCTGAATGGCAAAGAGAGATTTCATCTCATGCCTTCGGTGACCAGCCAGCCGTGTACGCCACCAAAGTATTCAAATTTAGGGGGGCCAAACAGCACATCTATAAGGGAAATGGGCTGATCAGCTACTGAGGATGCTGTAGAAAAATATACCCTTCCCGGAAATGTGGCTACCTATCTTCAGTTCCTGATACTGGAAACGTTTGCAGTACCTGGGATTGGGGCAAAATTTTGTGCAGGAATAAGCAGGATGTGTGTTAGCATCCGCATGCCTTACGGCAGTGGTTCTCAACCAGGGGTACGTGTACTCCTAGGGGTAGTCAGAGACCTTCCAAGGGGTACATCAACTCATCTAGATATTTGCCTAATTTTACAAGAGGCGACATAAAAAACAGAAATTGGTAGAAACTAAGATTTCGTACAGATAATGATTTATTTATACTGCTCTGCATCCTATACCCTGAAATGTGAGTACAATATTTATATTCCAATTGATTTATTTTACAGTTGTATGGCAAAAATGAAAAAGTCAGCCATTTTTCGGTAATAGTGTCGTTGGGATACTTGTCTATTTTTACTTCTGATTTTGTAAGCAAGTCGTTTTTAAGTGAGTTGAAACTTGGGGGTACGCAAGACAAATCAGACTCCTGAAAGGGGTACGGTAATCTGGAAATGGTGAGAGCCACTGCTGTATGGCCTTCCCATGGTTTCAGATACAGGCTTTTATGACTACTTGCAAATATACAAGATCCTGGGGACTCATGAGGAACTAGACAGAAATCAGTCGTTTCTATTGTTGGACTGCACCCTAACACAGCCATATTTCAGACAAATGATTGAGCAGTGTACTGACAGAGAAGGCAATCATAAAAGATTAGGGTTGGAAGAGACCTCAGGAAGTATCTAGTTCAATCCCCTGCTCAAAGCAGGACCAATTCCCAACTAAATCATCCCAGCCAGGGCTTTGTCAAGCCGGGACTTAAAAACCTCTAAGGAAGGAGATTCCACCACCTCCGTTCCAGTGCTTCACCACCCTCCTAGTGAAAAAGTTTTTCCTAATATCCAACCTAAATCTCCCCCACTGCAACTCTAGACCATTGCTCCTTGTTCTGTCATCTGCCACCACTGAGAACAGTCTAAGTCCATCCTCTTTGGAACCCCCTTTCAGGTAGCTGAAAGCAGCTATCAAATCCTCCCTCATTCTTCTCTTCTGGAGATTAAATAAACCCAGTTCCCTCAGCCTCTCTTTGCAAGTCATGTGCCCCATCCCCCTAATCATTTTCGTTGCCCTTCACTGGACTCTCTCCAATTTGTCCACATCCCTTCTGTAGTGGGGGCCCCAAAACTGGACGCAATACTCCAGGTGTGGCCTCACTAGTGCCGAATATCAGGTTTTAATTTTTTTTTTTTTTAACACCCCAAAGCATCGTAGCAAGAATACGAGTTTCTAGTCAAACTTCCATTGAAAATGCACATTTCACTGTTTGTGCTTCCCGGTCCCCTGTGTGAATTGCACGTGGTGGTGGAGGGGGCGGGGCGAGGCCCAGGTGGGCGGTTGTTGGTGGCAGTCGAGGGAGGGTGGCTGGAATAAGGGCTGCCCCTTGGATGGGCACACGGCTGTCTCCGGGGACTGACAGAGACAGACTGAACGGGGTTCCGACCCAGCCTGGCTGGCTGCTTGCATGGGCCCGGCCAGGACGGACCCTGCCATAACTTTTGCTGCTCTGCGCTAAACTACGCAAGGCTGCCCGATGCGGCGCTCCAGTTGAAGTGTAAACCCTGCTCTGTTTTGAAAGGCTGCCTGGTGTCACCCCAAATACTCAAGGAAAGCATTGCACCCTGAAGGGGTCCAGTCCAGGTCTCCAGCAGGAGTGCGGGCAGGCTGGAGTCACTGCAGGAAGCCATGAGGCAAAACAGGGTTAGCTGGTGTACAAAGGCTCCCATTTCACAGACTTAACTGCCAGAGGCCTGCCCCAGTGGAAATTTGTGGATCTCCAGCACATGGCCTGTTAAAGGGGTCACTCCTAGGGGACTGGTTACAGGCTGGGACATACACCAGACCCTGTGCGTCCCTGAGAGCAGACCTAACTTCTTCAGACACCCCATTGGGCCCCCCGGATGTCTGTCTCTCTCCCCTTACCAATCACCTGAGCAGCCATCCTCCTCTTGAGATGGGGTTTGTCTTTACGCCGCTCCAGTTTGGCCCAGACTTTGGCCCTGCTCACCTGTGTGTTAGCTGGAGCTAGGGGAGAGAATATTAAATGCTGACAGTCCGGGCATTGTCTCAACCATTTTTAAATGTTTGCCAAAGCGTGGCTCATTTTGAGCTATTCCTCTTCCCTTCCTGCTTGTTTTCCTTATAGCCCCCTATTAAACGTACCCAATGTATTCATACAGTAAACATCCCAATGGCCAGGTCAACATAAAGGATTCAGTGTTACACAGCAGCTCCATCTCCGTCACAGTGAGAAAGCGGGGAGGTTCATTGGCAGGAAGCAGCGGGGAGATTTGGGGGATCTGGAGCTGCCTGGATCCCACCCCATTATCACAGTCTCCCCACACAGCCGTCGCTGATTTAGGGGCTGCACTCCATGTTTCCGCTCTTAGGACTGTCTACTTGCTCTTTATTTTTTGTAATTTTTTTCAAATATTCTCATTTTCACTGCTCTCTCTCCCTTGCCGAGTGCCCCACCACCACCGTCACCCTGCCTACCGTGGCCCCAGCCACGATTTCTCCTCCTCACCTTCCTCCCAGCCACAAGATGACTCCTTCCCTGGCAAAAAGTGGACTTTCTTGGGGATGGGAGTGAGCCTGGGGATTCAGAAAAATCATATTTTTGCCTCCCTATCTGCAGCATCCACAATCTCTCTTCCCTGCAGGCTTCTTGGAGTCAGTCCCTCCTGAGGTCACCTGGCCCAATTCCTGTTCTTCATAGTCTCCTTTTCCAGAGGACCTAGAGTCTGTTGCTCCTGGACTATAGTTTTTTCCTTGCCAGCTGCAATTTTCACTTTCTAGGACATGGAGTTACAGTCTGTGTTTTAGGCCCCCCTTTGATGAGGATTGTCAGGTGGTGTGTTTTCCCAGCAGAGATGGGCTTAGTTCAATCCTTCTTTAAGCAGAGTGTCCTACTTATTTGAGTATCTGGGGAGCTAGCCCCAGCCTATTGCTGTTTCAAAATGGGTTGGGGTTAAAAATAGTAGAATTGTTTGTGTGAGAAATCTCCCATGAACCCACTGGATTTCCTTTCCCTGTGAAGAGTTTCCAGTTGTCACACCTGATGTGATCTCCCATCTGGAACAAGACAAAGAGCCATGGGTCCCAGATCTCCATGATTCAGAGGAAAGAGAGATCCTGAGCGGTGCCAGCACAGGTGAGGAATCATTAAATCAATTCAAAAGCTGTCGGCGTCTGAAGGACACAGCTGGGATTCCTGACAGAGACCTTGTGAGTTCTCAGAGTTCAGGATTGTCCCCAGCAGGTTTGTATCCTCAGGGCAGATGTCGCTCATGACTTCCTGCCCATTGTGAGAGACATCTGGCAGTAGCTTCCTCCTTGACCTCCCTTCCCTGTGAGTGATTGGATGGGATTTACAGGCAGAATTGATCCCCTCCTAACTGTGGGAAAGGATTTGGGGAAACTCAGTCCCTTATTTATTTCCATCTCTCTAGCACTTCTTTGGTTGACCAGGATGGGAATAGTGACCATGAAATTCTCAGGGAGATGAGAGAGGCCATAAAAATGAATAATCAACAATAATGGGAGATTTCAACTATATCCATATTGTCTGGGAACATGTCACTTCAGGACAGGATCCAGAGAAAGTTTCTGGACACCTGAATGACTGTTTCTTAGAGCAATTAATCCTTGAACCCACAAAAGAGGCGAGGCAATTCTTGATTTACTCCTAAATGGAGTACAGGATCTGGTCCAAGAGATGACTATAGCTGAATCACTTGGTAATAGCGACCATAATAGAATTAAATTTAACATCCCTGGTGATATCAAAGAAGCCCACCACCATAGCATTTCATTTCAAAAGGGGATCTACACAAAACTGAGGACATTAGTTAAACAAAAATTAAAAGGTACAATCTCAAAAGTGAAATGCCTGCAAGCTGCATGGAAACTTTTTAAATGAACTCAAGAAGGAAGTCTTGGAGTCATTATGGATAGTTCTCTGAAAAGATCTGGTCAATGTGCAGCAGTAGCCAAAAAAGCTGACAGAATGTTGGGATTTATTAGGAACGGGATAGATGATAGGACAGAAAATATATTGCCTCTATACAAATCCATGGTAGGCCTACATCTTGAATACTGCGTGCAGTTCTTGTTACCCTCATCTCAAAAAAAATACATTTGAATTGGAAGAGATGCACAGTAGGGCAACAAAAATTATTAGTAGTATGGAACGGCTTCTGTATGAGGAGAGATTATAAAGACTGGGAATTTTCAGCTTCGAAAAGAGACGACTAAGCAAGAATATTGTAGAGGTCTATAAAATCATGACTGGAGTGTAGAAAGTGAATACAGAAATGTTGTTTAATCCTTCACATGACACAAGAACTAGGGGTTAGCCAATGAAATTAATAGGTATCAGGTTTAAAACAAACAACACACAGTCAACCTGTGGAACTCTTTGCCAGAGGATGTTGTGAAGGCCAAGACCATAACAGGGTTCAAAAAAGAACTAGATAAGTTCATGGCGGATAGGTCCACCAATGGTTATTAGCCAGGATGGGCAGGGATGCAACCCAATGCCCTGGGTGTCCCTAGCCTCTGACGGCCAGAAGCCGGCAATGGGCGACAGGGGATGGATCACTTGATGATTCCCTGTTCTGGTCATTGCCTCTGGGCACCTGGCATTGGCCACTGTCGGAAGACAGGACACTGGGCTAGATGGACCATTTTTCTCTGATCCAGTGTGGCCGCTTTTATTACCCCGGCTTCATTTAGGAGCTCTGTAATGGGATCGGCACCCACCTCTCGCAAGCGCCCCCGCTGGTTCGGCTTGTCTGCATTCTTTAAACCAGTCCAGCCCTGGTATGGGGCTGTATCCCCAGACCTTCCTCCCTGGAGACATTATCTTCCTGTGGCCTTCCCCAGGCTCAGTCCCTACTCACTCCCAGCAGCCAGCCAGGAGACTCTCACTCCCCTGGTCTGTGACCCTAAAATTTAGATGCTAATTAAACTAGCCTATGATAGCGCTTCATTGCTCCCCCGCTCCCTGCTAGCGAACTGTTTTTGGCTTAGTTCTAGCAGCCAGCCAGGAACACCTCTCGCTCCCCTGGTCCCCGCAAGCAGATTTACCTGTCTGTCATCCTGCTGCTCTTCCACCCAGGCACACAATCCTTTCTTCTCCAGCTCCAAGCAGCAACTAACTGCTGCTCTATTCTGCAGCTCCTTTTATATGGCCCTCCTGGCCCCTGATTGGCTGTTCCAGCAGCCCCTCTGGGCTTCCTTGCAACCACTCTAGGCCAATTGGAGGACCTCTCCACTGCTCCTTTCCTGGGATGGGTGTGGTAGAACCCTTAGGCTTCCAGCGGGGGGCTGTTGGGCCTAGTCCACCCATTACAACCTTGCATCAGTTCTCTGTTGAACCAGAACGTACATACCAGATTTAGGATATTCTAAATGGCATTGAGAGTCTCTTTGGTCACAATCACACACTTCCCTTATACGTGTAAGCTGTGGGGTCTGGTCTCTAATGTGATGAACAAAACACATATTACAATGTATTAAAATTTCAGAGTAGCAGCCGTGTTAGTCTGTATTTGCAAAAAGAAAAGGAGTACTTGTGGCACCTTAGAGACTAACAAATTTATTAGAGCATAAACTTTCGTGAGCTACAGCTCACTTCATCGGATGCATTTGGTGGAAAATACAGAGGGAAGATTTATATACACACACAGAGAACATGAAACAATGGATTTTATCATACACACTGTAAGGAGAGTGATCACTTAAGATGAGCCATCACCAGCAGCGGGGGGGGGAAAGGAGGAAAACCTTTTATGGTACAGGGCTAGACAGCTGAGACGAAGAGAAATTGAGTAAGGGCACTTAACCTTTAGGTCACCAGCTTGTAGGCTTGGCAGAATTCAAATTTTATTTTATGCTTTCAACGTATTTTTTAGATTCCCCCCATTTTTATTGATTTCAGTGTTCAGAATTGTGGGAAATTACAGGTTTTAAGCGTGCTTTCAATTTTCAGCCATTTAAATTTTCAATTGCAGGAAATGCTGGCGGGGGGCGGTATCAGACAATAATTATTGAACGGCCATAGTTGTTGAGACTCGAACAGTTAAAACTTTCAAAAAGAAAAGGAGTACCTGTGGCACCTTAGAGACTAACCAATTTTTTAGAGCATAAGCTTTCGTGAGCTACAGCTGACTTCATCGGATGCACCTGAAACTTTAGCACATTTGTTAAGGGTGTTTCTGGGCTTCTTATCTCTTTATTTAAACTTCCTGCAGCAACAAAAAAAATAAAAATTGCCCCTCACAAGAGCGTGAGTATGTTTCTCATTCTGGGCTTCCTTTGGGTCCAGAAGAAACCAAGTGCTGATGGTTTCTTCTGGACCCAAAAGAAGCCCAGAATGAGCAACATACTCATGCTCTTGTGAGGGGCAATTTTTATTTTTTTTGTTGCTGCAGGAAATTTAAATAAAGAGATAAGAAGCCCAGAAGCACCCTTAACAAATGTGCTAAAGTTTCAGGTGCATCCGATGAAGTCAGCTGTAGCTCACGAAAGCTTATGCTCTAATAAATTTGTTAGTCTCTAAGGTGCCACAAGTACTCCTTTTCTTTTTGCGAATACAGACTAACACTGCTGCTACTCTGAAACCAGTTAAAACTTTATAACTGTTAAAACAAACCGTTAATATCACATGTCAAAATATACAAAGTAAGAACTCTTAAAGCAAACTCTACGTTCTAAGTAGCCTTTTTCGTAGTTTGCCCGTCTGAAATTCTGATTATTGATGGAAATATTTTTTGTTTGTTTCTGTGTTTACGGTGAAATTGATATTTACCAATAAAAATCTCATCCTCTCAAGCCTACCAATCTGAATCAATCAAAGTATGTGTTTAATTTAGGGCTGTCAAGTGATTAAAAAATTTAATCGCAATTAATTGTGAGATTAAAAAAATTAATCATGATTAATCATGTGATTAATCACACTGTTAAACAATAATAGAATACCATTTATTTAAATATTTTGGGTGTTTTCTATATTTTCAAATATATTTATTTCAATTACAACACAGAATACAAAGTGTACAGTGCTCGCTTTTTATTTATTTTTTATTACAAGTATTTGCACTGTAAAAAACCAAAAGTAGTATTTTTCAATTCACCTCATACAAGTACTGTAGTGCAATCTCTTTATCATGAAAGTTGAACTTACAAATGTAGAATTATGTATCAAAAGAACTGCATTCAAAAATAAAACAATGTAAAATTTTAGAGCCTGCAAGTCCACTCAGTCCTACTTCTGCCAGTCGCTCAGACAAATAAGTTTGTTTACTTTTACAGGAGATAATGCTGCCCACTTCTTGTTTACAGTGTCATCTGAAAGTGAGAACAGGTGTTCGCATGGCACTGTTGTAGGCAGCATCACAAGATATTTATGTGCCAGATGCGCTAAAGATTCATATGTTCCCTTCATGCTTCAAACACCATTCCAGAGGACATGTGTACACTTTGTATTCTGTATTGTAATTGAAACCAACATATTTGAAAATGTAGAAAAGCATCCAAAAATGTTCAATACATATCAGCTGATATTCTGTTGTTTAACAGTGTAACTAATTGCCGTTAATTTTTTTAATCACGATTAGGTTTTTTGAGTTAATCGCGTGAGTGAACTGCAATTAATTGACAGCCCTAGTTTAATTTAAAGCATGTGAGTGGTGTCATTGAAGCCCTAGGGTTTAGGGATTCCCAGGACACGAGGAGCTTCTGCCATTACCCCTTCACTGCAGCCAGTGTCCAACATGGGTTCATCTCCCCTTCTCCACTCCTGTTTCTGCCAACAGGAGGTGTGTTGCTGAGTGAGAATGAGGAGCAGAAACCTCAGCAGAAAGATGCTGAGCAAGTGAAACCACATGGGGTATTACTGAAAATATCTCCAGAGGATGTTTCCAGGAGTCATGAGCAGAGGAAAAGTTGTGAGAGTCAGCACAGGCTGGAGAGGAGACAGAGAAACAAACCAAGTGAGAAAACGAATAAACCCATTAACAGTTGTGGACCGCACACACACCTCAAAGAAACTGCAGCCCGGCAGAAAATGCAGGCAGGAGAGAGAAACAAGACATGCGCTGAGTGTGGGAAAAAATTCAGTAGCCGCTCTGCCCTTATATTACATCAGAGAATCCACACGGGAGAAAGACCCTACGAATGCTGTGAGTGCGGGAAAAGCTTCACTCGGAGGTCAGCCTTTATTAGACATCATAGAATCCACACAGGAGAGAGACCCTATGAATGCCGTGAGTGTGGAGAAAGCTTCACTCGGCACTCAAACCTCATTACGCACCAGAGAATCCATACAGGAGAAAGACCCTACAAATGCTGTGAGTGTGGGACAAGCTTCACTCAGAGATTTTCCCTGACTACACATCAACGAATCCACACAGGGGACAGACCCTATGAATGCTGTGAGTGTGGGAAAAACTTCACTAACAGCTCAGCACTTATGGCACATCGGAGAATCCACACAGGAGAAAAACCCCATGAATGCTGTGAGTGCCAGAAAACCTTCATTAGCAGCTCAAAGCTCATTGCACATCTGAGAATCCACACAGGAGAGAGACCCTATGAATGCGGTGAGTGCAAGAAGAACTTTACCAACAGCCCAGACCTTATAAAGCATCAGAGAATCCACACAGGAGAGAGACCCTATGGATGTTCTGACTGTGGGAAAAACTTCACTTACAGCTCAGCACTTAGGAAACATCAGAAAATCCACACGGGAGAAAGACCCCATGAATGCAGTGAGTGCGGGAAAAGCTTCACTCAGAGCTCATCCCTTATTTCACATCAGCGAATCCACACAGGAGAAAGACCCTATGCGTGCTCCGAGTGTGGGAAAAAATTCATTGACAGCTCATCACTTCGGAGCCATCAGAGAATCCACACGGGAGCCAGACCTTATGAATGCAGAGAGTGTGGGAAAAACTTTACTTGGAGCTCAAACCTTATTACACATCAGAGGCTCCATAGCTCATAGAGACACTCTAGAAGCTCTAAATGTGGGGAAAGATTGTATCAGAACTCAGCCCTAACGTATCATCAGAGACTTTTCAAGGGAAAGAAACACCACAAAAACCTTCTCTGGGGCTGACAAAGTTTTATTTATTTTTGGCTAGTTCCCTCTTAAAAGCTCGTTGAACTATTTGTGTCACATGGTCTCTCTCAGGTGGGTTGCTTGCACACCATTCTTTAGGGTGAATCGTGTAGGGTGACCAGATGTCCTGATGTTATAGGGACAGTCCCAATTTTTGGGTCTTTTTCTTATATAGGCTCCTATTACCTCCCACCCCCATCCTGATTTTTTACACTTGCTGTCTGGTCACCCTAGTCCCTCCTACCAGGAATGTCCATGAGGTTCAGGTGCAGGGGGACAGGAGTGACCCCAACTAGCTCCATCAAAGTAAAATTAGCTGGGCCTCATCCCCCCTAGGATTTTCTGTGTCGTTAGCTAGCTTGATGTAAAACCACAACTATCTTGCAGTGAAGACATGGCTTATGTAGAGTAGTTGGAGTTGTCTAGCATGTTTATTCATAACTTCACCTATGCTCCATCAGTTTTCCTTGTCTAAACAATCCTGGAGCATCACATTTCTACCATTCTCCCATAGCAAAGTGATTGTTAGAGTCACCAACTTCCCCTTTGGGCACAAATTCCCTCATTCTCATTTGTTCTCACATTGCCGTGTGTTGAACTGAACATCGGTTATTTTTTGTACCATTTTCTCACTTTAAAATATATTTAATTGTAGCAAATTCTGTGACACCCAAAGACAATGGGGTGTGTCAGAAGGATTGTCATGGAGTCCCCAGGGCGATGCTCTGGAACTGCTCCCTACAAAGCCAGTCAGGACCCTCGGGGAGCCTCCTCTCTCTGAGCAGGTTTCAGAGTAGCAGCCGTGTTAGTCTGTATTCGCAAAAAGAAAAGGAGTACTTGTGGCACCTTAGAGACTAACAAATTTATTAGAGCATAAGCTTTCGTGAGCTACAGCTCACTTCATCGGATGCATCTGATGAAGTGAACTGTAGCTCACGAAAGCTTATGCTCTAATAAATTTGTTAGTCTCTAAGGTGCCACAAGTACTCCTTTTCTTTTTTCTCTGAGCAGACTGTCTCCAGGGCAAGATGCTTACACAGCTTCCACCTTCCTGGGTCTGACCTCGGACCACTCAGCATCCCCTTCCACACCATGCGCTTCCTGCAGCGAGTCCACCCAGGCGGCGTCCTGGGGAGCCAGAGGGCCCTGCCCCCCAACTCCACAGTCAGACGTGACTCTCAGCCAGCCGGGACAACAGAAGGTTTATTAGATGACAGGAACCTGGTCTAAAACAGAGCTTGTAGGTAAAGAGAAAAGGATCCCTCAGTCAGGTGCATCTTGGGGGGGTAGGGAACCCAGACCCCTGTTCTGGGCCTCTCTCCATTTCCCCAGCCAGCTGTAAACTGAAACTCTCTAGCCCCTCCTCTGGCCTTTGTCTCTTTCCCGGGCCAGGAGGTCACCTGATCTCGTTGCTCTCCAACACCTTCAGTTGGCACCTTGTAGGGGAGGGGCCCAGGCCATCAATCGCCAGGAGACAGGGTGTCGGCCATTCTCTGCGCAGACACCTTCACACTGGCCCTCTAGGGCTCTGCAACAGTCACACCCCCTTATCCTACCACCTAGATACCTAAGAAATGCATAGGGGAAACTGAGGCACACACAGTCTTCAGAGAAAACATTAAGAACATTCCCATTTCGTCACACCCATCATCCCAACTGTGTTAGCTTCTGTCTCAGCTGTATAGAGTTTATCTTCTTCACATTTATACCTTCGCCACCATAGTTTCCCATAACACAGTGTTCTGAGTTCTCAGTGCTTGGGAATCATGGTTTGATTTCTTTGATCCTAAATCAGAATCATTACATCTGGATGTGAAGGAGTCACAGACCTGGAAGGAGAATTTTTAATGGATCTAAAACTGTGCGTGTGACCTTATTGACATAAACTGTGACCGTATAGATCATTGTTGCAACCACTGTTATATATTTGCAGCAAATAGTATACAAAGGTTGTTGTGTGCAGTGTCTCTGAAGAGATTATGATTTGCAGGTTATAATTATGCTAGCTGTATGTATCATTTTTGTATTTGAAATTATGAATATGGGCTATGTACTTGTATCTCAAATGTATTTGATTCCAAGTAGCCTCAGTGAAGCATTTGGTCAGCTGCTTGAGGAGGGACTATTCTCAGTAAGTGCCCAATCAAGAAACACTTAACTGACAATGAACTTTGGGAGATGCCAATCCACATCTGAGCTTTCCTGGGATCGTTCAAACTAACATAAACAATGGTGTCGGCCTGCAAACCGAGTCATGCATGGACATGTGACTTGCCCATGTGACTTCAGACTCCATCTTGCTGCTGTGATTTTCCACAGTAAGAACAAAGGGGTGTCCTTCCACAGGCAGAGAATATAAAAGGCCCTGGAAACCCCTTCATCTTTTCTTCAGTCCTGCTTCTGACCTTTGGAGGAACTTTGCTACAAACTGAAGCTCTGAACAAAGGGCTGAATGACCCATCCCAGCTGTGGATGTTCTCCAGAGCCTTGATTTGAACTTGCAGTTTATTCTATCACTGCTACAAGCCTGAACCAAGAATTTTGCAAATACTGTATGTAATTGATTCCAATTAACCAATTCTAGCTCTCATCTATATCTTTTTCCTTTTATGACTAAACCTTTAGATGTTAGATTCTAAAGGATTGGCAACAGCATGATTTGTGGGTAAGATCTGATTTGTATATTGACCTTGGTCTGGGGCTTGGTCCTTTGGGATCGAAAGAATCTTTTTTTTCTTTTACAGGGGTATTGATTTTCATAACCCGTCATCCCCATAATGAGTGGCACTTTTGGGGATACTGGGAAACTGGAGTGTCTAAGGGAATGACTTGTGTGACATATGGTTAGCCAGTGGGGTAAAACCGAAGTCCTCTCTGTCTGGCTGGTTTGGTGTGCCTTAGAAGTGGAGAAACCCAAGCCTTGGGCTGTAACTGCTCTTCTCTAAGCAATTTGTCCTGAATTGATACTCTCAATTGTGTCCCACCAAGGGCAGCATCGTTACAACCCACTAAGCATAAAATGCTCACCACTCCCAATAAGGCAGATTAACTTTTCCTGGTGGCCAGTCAGGATCAGGTCATGCGGGGCTCCTCCATGATATTCTTGGCAGGGTGTTGAGGCAGCTCTGATCTTGGGCTGTGTCCTGAGTTAGGTTCCAAAGAATTTCTTTTTGGACCCCAGTTTATATAGTTAAACTTGAGTCCTGCTTAGCTGTCCCTTAACCAATCACTTTAAACTAAAGTCCTACAACACCGTATTTTTTACCAATCCTAGCCCATAACAAAACAGCTCTTTAACCAATCATATCCCAACACCTTAGTGAATTTAAATCTTGCAAAATTAGTTACACCACAGAGAGAAACAATCAGAGACCAGACAGATAAACAATAGAGAGGTAGGGATCTGTGACAGAGATCGGGGCTGGGACTCCTGAAAACAACTCTCTGTCCCACCAGCTCCAATTAAGGGAAGTAAAATAGAGCTGGCTAGAAAAACCTGGCTGATTGGGAAACAGCTGCCAGCCTAATTAGCCTGGGGTTATAGACAGGCCCAGAGGAAGGAAACGGGGGAAGCCAGAGAGGGGAAGGAGAGTGCTAGCTCTTCCCTCCTGGCTGCAAAGCCCAAGAAGCCCTTAAGGCTGAAACCCCCAAGCTGTAGATGGTGGGATTGCACCCTGTGAATAAACTGCACCGGTGATTGCTGAACCTGAGTGGTTTTTGGAGCAGAGGCAGGAGTGAAGGAGCCCTGCCACATCCTGTTACAGGACCATATTGGTTGATCTATGAGCCGCTAATGTGAGGTGACTGTGGAAAACGCTAATGCAGCCCTAGGATGCATCAGGTGAGGTATTTTGAGTAGACACAGGGAAGTGTTAATACTGTTATACAAGGCACTGGTGAGGCCTCATCTGAAATACTGTGCTCAGTTCTCTCCCAGGTTTAAGAAAGATGAATTCAACCTGGAACAGGTGCAGAGAAGGGCTACTAGGAGGATCAGAGGAATAGAAAACCTGTCTTATGAGAGGAGACTCAAAGAGTTTGTCTTGTTTAACCCAACCACATGCAGGCTGAGGGGAGATATGATTGCTCTCAATATATCAGTGAGATAAATACCAAGGCGGGAGAGGAGTTATTTAAGTTAAGTGCAATGGGGAGAGAAGAACAAATGGCTATAAACTGGCTATCAACAAGTTTGGGCCTGAAATTAGATAAAGGTTTCTAACCATCAGAGGATGAAGTTCTTCTGAAACAACTGGCCTCCCAGGGGGAGCAGTGGGGGAAAAAACCTAAGTGGATTCAAGTTTGATATGTTTATGGAAGGGATAGTATGATGAAGTTGTTGCCTACAATGGCATGTAGGCAATCTGCAACTGTTAGTACCAAATATCTCCAATGGCCTGTGATTCAACACTAAATGCACAGGGCTTTGAGTTATTACACACAATTCTGTCCCAGGTGTCTAGCTGTTGGGTCTTGCTCATGTGCTCAGGGTCTAACTGATGGCCAGATTTGGGGCTGCAAAGGAATTTTTCCCTGGATCAGATTGTCAGACACCCTGGGAGGGGTTTCACCTTCCTCTGCAGCATGGGGCATGGGTCAGTTGCTGGTTAAACTAGTGTAAATGGTGGATTCTCTGTAGCTTGAAGTCTGTAAAGCATGATTTGAGGACTTCAGTAACTCAGCCAGAGGTTGGGGTCTACTACAGGGGTGGGGTCCTTTGGCCTGCAATGTGGAGAAAGAGGAGATGATCATGATGGTCCAAAAATCATCCAAAGCACACGACTTGGTGGTGATGGGGGACTTCAACTACCCAAGACATCTGTAGGGAAAATACAGCAAGGCACAGAAGTAGTACAAGGGGTCTACCAATAACTAACGTTGCTCCCACCTTCTGACCTATCAGGTCCTGCCTACCTGTGTCCCCAAGATTCTCCCCATAGGGTATTATTTCTGGGGTCAAAATGGACACATGACCAGAAGCAAGGGGTAGCATGTGACCCTACTAAGAACTTCCCCCATCACCCTCTGCCAATCAGGGTGGGTTTTGCCCCCGTAGGACCACCCTGACAGATTTCACCAACTGGGGTAGGTTCCAGGGCAGGGCAATCCATCTGGTAGTGAGTCATGTGACCCCTCTAAGAACTCCTCCCACCGCCCTTTACCAATCAGAATGGGTTTCAGCTACAGAGGACCTCCCTGAGAGCAGATTTGACCAAATAAGGCAGGTTCGGGGTGGGATAACCTGCCCAGAAGGGGGTCGTGTGACCCCTCTAAAAGCTCCCCCTACTGCCCTCTACCAATCAGAGCACAGCACCACCACCCTGTACATCCCAGTGCTGCGTGGAAGAGGCCATCTCATTCCAAGAAGGCGTGTTTTAGAAACTTATGGAAACGGTGAGGGGAAACATGGATTCCTTCACCACCTCCATGAGAAGTTCAGAATTTGTTTTAACTCCAAGGGCCTTGGATTGCCTGAGGAGAAAGTGCTACATCGGCGACAGTCCTGAGGAGGAGACGAAGAGGGAGCAGCTAAAGGGAGCCCGTTGGCTCAACTGTTGATGGATACTCCAGAACCAGACCCTGAAACCCAAGCGCTCATGAGGATGACCGATGAGCATGATGGCCTCTCATTGTGTACCCCTATGGAGGAAGGCGACCGGATCTTGTGGGAGTCACCAGCGGACAAGGTGAACGTAAAAGACGTCGCACAGATAAACGAACAATTAAGTGACTGTCAAGGATGGGGTGTAATGGATTAGGAACCAACCTGGGGTTGTGTAAATCTAAAAACAAGCTGTACCCTTTTATTTTACTTAAAGTGAATTTTGTAATGTGGTATTACACCACCATGGGTTCGGCTCTGGCAGCTACAGTTTCAAGCTTAAGAGTAAAAAGAAAAGGAGTACTTGTGGCACCTTAGAGACTAACAAATTTATTAGAGCATAAGCTTTCGTGAATGCATCCGATGAAGTAAGAGGTGGGGCAGAGGGAGTTATCTGGGGCCCCACACCCCCGTAGGGATGGCTCTGCCCCTTGCATTGGGCACAGCCCGCACAGGGGCTGGCTAAGGGATAGGGCTGGTCGTGTTATGCAGACAAAACTACACAGGATCTTTTCAGGGCACAAGCAAGATGTCACATTTATTATAACTCAATTCGATTTATGACCAATAAGCTAATATCTAATACCTGTGTGTGTGTACACACACATACACACACACACACACAAATGCATCCGATGAAGTGAGCTGTAGCTCACGAAAGCTTATGCTCAAATAAATTTGTTAGTCTCTAAGGTGCCACAAGTACTCCTTTTCTTTTTGCGAATACAGACTAACACGGCTGCTACTCTGAAGCTTAATAGTGAAAGTCACTGCTGCTACTTGTTTGAGTTAGTCTCTGGGAACACAGAAAGACCAAGGGTAGTGACCACACAGACATTCACCAGTACAAAGTCTATTCTATTCTTTAAGTTTTATTAAAGTTTCAACTAAATTTATAATTACCCAAGCATATGGAAATTTTATACAGACCTATGCACAAGTTACAAATATAGTTATACTCGCATCCTTAACAACAGTGTTAGGGTCTGATGGGGGTCTCATGGCTTGATCACTAGTAGATAAATGATTCCTACTGGAGTCTCCCATAGGGAGCTCAATTTTCCCGTTCTGGGCATCCCCTTTTTAAAATGGGATTCTATCTATACCTACCTTTTATTTTATGTCAATAAAAGTGTCAAACCTCTTTTCTTTTTTTTTCTTTTTTTTTTTTTTTTTTTGGTCTGTGTCCTCTGGAAACTTAATGGACCCCAATTTTCTATAGGCTGTGTAAATTCCCTTTGTTCTTATTAGCATTGACATACAACTTGTATCCTGTGGTTTAAGACACATGTCAGAGACGGATGTGCCTTTACAGTATTTTTATGATCTAATATTAATCTTCTGGTTAAATTTTGTGCAATATTACCACTTGGTACCGCTTTTCCCATAATCTTAGGGCATTGGGTTATTTCTCTGTCATTGGTTTAAGTTATTATTTCTTGTCTCCAAGGCCTAAAATAGCTAAGCTAAAGTCTTACAGGCCTCAACCTACATTTCGGCTTGTCTTACTCGCGTCTGCCGAAGATTTCTTAAATCAGACCTGAAAGCTGTTAGAGTAATAGAGAGAGGCATGTCGATCGGACGTTTTGCCTCATTGTGATAGTTGTAAAAAACATGGGTGTGGGGTGGCCGTAGAGTTTTAAATTCTATCCTCAGTAGTCAAACTATCCATAAAAAGAGACCGTGTTTAGTAGACCTGACTTACACCGGTACCAGTCTTTGTTTTGTGGCTGGGTTCTTGCCTTTGAATAGCATTTAGGAGGCAACATACAGGTGGTGATTTATGTGGTGAAAGTCAGGTGGGTTTTTTTTTAAATGGGGGGCCCAGTGTACCCCAAGACTTTTTTCATCCTGTTGCACGATGTGCATTACTATGGGGTTCTGGATGTGAAAAAGTTGTTCGGTGTGAAAAATTATGGTGAGTTTTGCCATGCGGTGTACAGTCACGGGCACTCTGGCAGGTATCGTCGCTGCCTCAGCGTGAGCGTAACATGCTCAGACAGTGTGAGCGTGCAGCTGAGATGTCCTAGGTGTAGACTGTATTGTCGCTCTAAAAAGTGTTTAGACAGACACGGCGACTGCGCATCGAAAAAACTTATGTTGGAAGTGTCAGTCCTACATGGACAAGGGGCACCAGTGTAAAGGAAGGCATTGTAAGTAATGTTAGGTTTTGATCACTGGTGATGTCGACAGCCACCTGTGTTTTATGGATAGCATTAGAAAGCCTGAATCATCAGAAAAATATTTTTTACAATTTTGAATGCCTGTAGGAGACGGCGTTGCATGTTCCCAATTACGTTTTTGCTATGTCCCTAAAGCCGGGAAACTCCTGGGAATTTAAGGGCGGTGAGTGTCTTTCTTCCCTTTGCTAAGACCTTTATTGGCAAAAAGTTCCGGGACTATATGTTCCTAGCGCACAATTCCAAAGGTTCTGATGCGTATTTTGTCGTTAGACAGTTATGGAAGGAAAAGATGTGCATAGAACTGATCACTCAGGGTTGTAAAGTAATGTGTGTGTGTGTGGGTGTGGGTGTGGGTGTGGAAGTTAAGGCCCTGGGCATTTGCTTTATAGACTCTTTAAACGTCTTGCCAATGAAGCTTAGCAAGCTCCTGCAGGCGATAAGATTTGAAGGTTGCAAAGGGTATTTTTTTAACACTTTAGAAAACCAAAATTATGTGGATCGTATGCCTGGGTGGAGCACTATGATATTGACTATAACAGGGTTCAAAAAAGAACTAGATAAATTCATGGAGGATAGGTCCATTGATGGCTATTAGCCAGGATGGGCAGGGATGGTGTCCCCAGCCTCCGTTTGCCAGAAGCTGGGAATGAGCCACAGGGGATGGATCACTTGATAAATGCCCTGTTCTGTTCATTCCCTCTGGGGTACCCAGCATTGGCCACTGTTGGAAGACAGGATACTGGGCTAGATGGACCTTTGGTCTGACCTAGTATGGCTGTTCTTATGATTCCCAGGGAGAAAGCAGAATTTCTTGACTGGCATTGGGACAACAGATATGAGCCATTTGACTTGCAGAAAGAGTTTGCATATTGTTGTCAGCAGGATGTCAAAATTTTGAGACGGGCTAGTATCCTGTACAGAGAAGAGATCATGAAAATGACAGAGATGGGAGATACTGCAGAGAGAGGCCCTGGTAAATTCACAGAGATAAAATTGTGTATAGATCCTTTCCAGTACATAGCCATGCAGACAGATGCCAGTGTTACATACAGCTTTATGTTTTTGCAGTCTAACACAGTAGCTCTTCTCCCTCCAGACAACTATCACAGGCAGAAAAAGAGACATTCGACCACCTCTATTCAGTGGCTGTTGTATACAGCTCACAAAGACAATATACAGATACAGCCTTCTTTACAGGGTGGGGAATTACAGGTAGGCCCCTACTTTCCAGATGGTTACATTATCATTGATGGGGTACACATGGCCTTTGAGTTTAACGGGTGTTTTTTCCATGGCTGTGTCACCTGTTGTTGTGAAAAATCACAGAACCCTATGACAGGGACAACTTTTGGGTTTCTTTATTACAAGACACAGCTCAAGACCGACTGTCTCAAAAGACTTGGTTTTGTAGAGAGGACCCTCTGGGAGCACAAGTGAGAGGTGATGATAGAAACAGACGGGGAGCTTGCAGATTTCTTAAACGAAGTCCAGCTGCCTCAGCCTCTCTTGCCTAGGGATGCTCTTTTGCGGGGAGGACTACCGCTATCTGCCCATATTACATTACTGCAGTAAAGAAATCCACAATTATGGTTTTACCAGCCTGTACCATTTCATAAACAAAAGCAAAGAATACCCTATTGGACACCCCGATATAGTTCATGACAAATTTGGACCCCTCCAAATTATTTTGGAATTGCGAAAGTTAAAGCGTACCCCCCGCGAGGTCCTTTTTCCTGTTACCTGTCAGAGTGGGTGGCAAACTTCTGTTCCTGCTATGCCGAACCTGTGAGGAAACCGAGCAGCGGGAGACCCTGCGCCCGTACTGAGGAGGAGAGGGCAATCCGGGGGACTTGGCGCATGGTGGAATTGAACGCGGCCATAGCAAAGGGATAGCTGTTTGTTTGTTTTTTTGTTTTTTTTGTTTTTTTTCAATTCCAGCCATGGTAGGGTTTCTCAACCAGACCTGGACGGTGCTACCAGAACTCAACCAATGAGGCAGCTCCTCCAGATAACATCCTGTTCATCACGCTCGTAGGCGAGCAGGGCCCTCCCTCGCTGTCAATCTCCGAGGAAGGCCGCGCCTCTTTGCTTTCACGCCCCTGGAATAACCAGTCTAAAACAAAGGAGGAAGTTAGCCGTCTCAGGGCTCAATCCCTCCAGCGGAGTCCAAGGCCCCAAACCCTCAGGCAGAGTGGGGCACACCAAGCAGTCTAAAGCCCAACCCTCTGGCAGGGTAGAGCCTGGTATAGTCTGGGAACCCAGGCCCTCAGACAGGGCAGGATACCAAGTAAAGTCAACCCTCAGGCAAGGCAGAGCGGTGAATAATCCGGGGAACCCGGCCCTCAAGCAGGGTGGGGTACCAGCTGTCCCTGGGCCACTTCCTGTCCTCCCCTTGGGGTATACCTGGATCTCGGGGTTGTCCTACATCTCCCCTGGATACACTGAATGAGGTAATCCCAACCGCTCCTCCATATCTGGCTTATCTAGTAGCTGGGGCAGTTCGGACGAGTCCTCGGGACACCAAAAGTCCTTCGCTTAGCCCCACAGCCGTCCCCTACCCTCCATGGGAGGGACTACCCCCAAGGAATGCCCCCTTCGCTGCTTCTCCCTCAGCCCCAATGATTCCCCCTTCCTCTCCCAGACATTCCCCACCCCCCCAAATGGGGAGGTTCCTCAGTGATGTACTCCCTGCTCCTTACATGGGGGGCTCCCCTCCTCCGACTCCAATGGTGCCCCCTTCCTTGCCCATCCCCCTGGACTAGAGACCTTCCCACCCCTCCCTTCACTTGGGTTCTCCCCAGAGACCTTAACATCCCTCCCAGCCCCATGGACCCCCAGAAATATCAGCCTGGAGCAAAGGGCTGGACTGGGGCTTTCTCCTTTCACTCCCGCTGGGGTGTGCGGGGATCCTGGGCACCTTTCTAGAGGAGCATTTGTAACTAAATTGGGGACACCAGCCTTTCATAAGAGAGAGCTCAGGTTTAGACCACAATCCTTCAATCCTAGTGTCACCATTGATAAAATTGGGTCAGCCTTGTAGTTAGGGTGACCAGACAGCAAGTGTGGGAAAAATTGGTACGGGGGTGGGGGGTAATAGGAGCCTATATAAGAAAAAGCCCCCATAATTGGGACTGTCCCTATAAAATCAGGAGATCTGGTCACCCTACTTGTAATTCACCAAGGGGGAAACTAACCAGCTCTTCAGATCCAGGAGAGGGGAGATCAATCCCTTGTCAGAGTTGATGCACATAGAGGAATCCTGTTACATTCCTGGTGTCCTGGCACCATCGTGTGGCCATTTCCTTTCCCTTTTTTTGGTGAAAAGTTTTGTTATTTTGCACAGAAACTTGATTTCCTCAGGAGAGCCCCAGGACAGTGGGCTGCCTCCATGTACCACACACCCGCTAGAAAATAGGGTGACCGGATGTCCCGATTTTACAGGGATAGTCCCCATTTTGGGGTCTTTTTCTTATATAGGCTCCTATTACCCCCCCCCCACCCCCATCCCAGTTTTTCACACTTGCTGTCTGGTCACCCTACTAGCAAGTGACGGATGAACACATGTCATGGAGACGAGGTGGCTGTCCCAGTTAAAAATCATCTCTCTTCTTCAGCTCAGTGACAGCCTGAATCGTCCCCTATCCCAGCAGAGCCCCAGGGCTGGAATCAGCAACAAACCCCTCTGTAGGTAGCAGGAACGAACACAAACATTTGCTTTAAAAGGCGCTGTCTCCTTCCTTCTCAGGTAAGATTTGTCATTATGGTAATTTATCTCCATTACCAGGTCCCTTCTCCCAGGTGAGGGATGGGAGTGGTGCCGCCTCCCCATCTTTCAGTCACTCTGGGAACCTGTCTCTACTCAGAACTGTCCATCCATCCTGCTCATTAAATTCTCAGGAATGAATCATTTTGCTAGTACATGTGACACCGAGGAGAAAAGTATTTTGTGAGATGCATTGGTGGTATAGTGGTGAGCATAGCTGCCTTCCAAGCAGTTGACCCGGGTTCGATTCCCGGCCAATGCAGGGGTGTGTTTCTTTTTTCCCCTTGCCTGGAATTGGTTTAATTTCAGTCACGTTGTGTGATAATCACGTTCTCAACACAACTGGCAGAGAGTTTTTGGGCTAGTCTCCACTGGCAACACTAAAGTGGCTCTCGGCGCTGGTGCCCTGTCTACACTAGCGCTTTAAGCGGTGAAACTTGCTGCACTCAGGGGGGTGTTTTTTCACACCCCCGAGCGAGACAGTTGCAGCGCTGTAAATTGCCAGTGGAGACAAGCCCTAAGTCCCACATGCTAGCATGTCCTTAAAGACACAGTGAGGGGATGCAAGGGGCAGGACTAGATAGTGAGGTGTAGGAGTCTTCCTTGTGTAGTATGAGAAAGTCAGAAACTGTGGGAACGTGCATCTGTATCTCCTTCTCTTGGGTGTTTTAACTCCTGCTGGCAGAGGTGTTTGTATCCTGCTCAGGCATGGTGGAAAGAAAGCGGAAATATAAAGTTTTGTGTCCGCTTTTGCTACTGCAGATTCTCATGAGTTACAAAAATAAGGATTCAGAGTAGCAGCCGTGTTAGTCTGTATTTGCAAAAAGAAAAGGAGTACTTGTGGCACCTTAGAGACTAACAAATTTATTAGAGCATAAGCTTTCGTGAGCTACAGCTCACTTCATCGGATGCATTTGGTGGGAAAAAAAAACCACCAAAAAAGTTTTTTTTTCCACCAAATGCATCCGATGAAGTGAGCTGTAGCTCATGAAAGCTTATGCTCTAATAAATTTTGTTAGTCTCTAAGGTGCTAAAAATAAGGATGTAAACAAAAGGGAGAGGGGCATAAAGGGAAATATAAACCAAAAATGGTCATGCAATTATGTAAGCAGAAGATCGTGGGTAAGCCAAGCCCTTCAAAATAATAACAATTAATAATAAAAAGGACTGAGAGAAGAGCTCAGGGATGTTGAGATCCCACTGATATTGGAACTCTCATTACTAGAATAAAAGTTCAGACCCTTATGCTGCAGCCTATAGGGAACTGCTCTGGGGCTCTCCGCCGTCGAGCAAAAGTATGGCAGCTCTCACACTTCAGTTCCTTGCTCTGGATTTGGAGGAATACGGGTGAAACTAGCTGATACAATCCCATGGCACAGGGCACACGCAGAGAGAGGCGGCTGGGCCCTGTTAACACGGGCAGCGACTGACACATCCCAGGGATTAATTTGTAATGAAAGAGGTGCCCGGGACGAGCAAAAAAAATTTTTTTTTTTTTTTAAAAGATTTTTCACTGGTGCAGCGAGCCCAGAGGTGCCCGGTCCCTGAACTCCCCATGGCACAGGAATGTGACCAAATCTCCCTCCAGGGAGCAGGGGGGTTTTCCCAGCCCAGAGCTGGATTCCCTGCGTGTCCCAAACACCCTGCATGGGGCCCGGCAGGGCAGGGCCAGGGCCAGGCCCGGGCCTGCTGCAGGGTGGAGCGAGCAGGGACACATGTGGGGCGGATATGCGGGGAAAGGCCCCCAGCACCAGCCCTTCCCCCCCACCCCACAGCCAGGCTCTTACCCTGAGATACACTCCCCCCCGCTCTCCCCCGACTGACCCATCCCCTCATTCCCGGGCCCAGCCTGGGCTCCGAGCTCTGCAGCTGAGCCAGGGTCCCAGCAAGTCTAAGCCAACCCTGGTGACCCCATTAAAACGGGGTCATGACCCACTTTGGGGTCCCAACCCGCAATTTGAGAACCACTGCTTTAGCTCATAAAAAAACTGATAATATCTCACAGCCCATCTTGTTGCCTGTCGTGAGTCACCTGGGGAAGCAAACCACCACTTGAGGAACGTCAGACTAGATCATTCATTTTCTGAATGGGAAGAGCCCATTACTTTGTATATGGGCCTATTGTGAATGAATAGTTAGTTAGCTGCTATGCCAGGTGTGGACTGAGCCAAGGAACGATTCATTCCCATAAACCCCCAATTCAAAAATCTTTCCGTATTCAGAATCCAGCTCACAGCTGGGCCCAGTGTCCCTTTCCCTGCCGTGTCTGTGTCACAGCCAGAGAGACTGGCTCCAAAATGGCAGTAGCACTGGTAGGACAGCAACGGCTCCATGAATAGACAGTAACGAAGTCCCCAGCCAGAGGGAGGGGAGAGAGAAGCGGAGGAGAAGTAAGTGAGAAGGGAGGTCACAAGCTCCCAGACCTGCTCAGCTCCAGTTCCTGTCTCAGCACTGGACAGATCTTACCCAATCCCCACCTCTGCCTAGATCCTGCCCTGCTGGGGAATGTGCTCCCCTCGGGGACCATGTCGGGCGGGCGTTAAAGGGTCTCCGTGGGGTTAGCCCTGGTGGGAAGGGTCGGGTCTGCACTGCAATAAAGCGACTTCAGTGTTTTGCGAGCAGCAGAGCCTAGAACATTTCTCTGCGGGGAAAGAGCCTGGGGGAGGTGCTGTGAAAGTCACTAAAGCTGCTTCTGAAACCTCTCCAATCCCCCTCCTCACCCCGACAGGCTGTGGAACGACATCCCCCTTTCCCTCCAGATGGGCCCAGCCTCCCAGGGGACGGGGAAGAGCAATGGCTGCCGGGGAGCTGGCTCAGGTAGGGATTATCAGGGAGTTCCTATGGGTTCCCTCTACACTGACAGGGGCAGTAAACCCAGAGGAGGTGGGAGCTTCTGGGGAGTTGAGTCTGGAGGTGGGAGGGGGCAGGAAACCCACAGGGTGGAGGAAAGGAGCGGGACAGGGTGTGACAGACCTGCTGGGACTTGTTTAACCTGGGCCTTACGTTCTAGGAACAGACCCTTGGGGGCTGGGAGAGGAAACTGCCCGATTGATGGGACAGGAAACACCCCTCGGACAGGGCTTGAGAAATGACCAGACTGCCAGTGTTGAGCCTGAACCCGCTAACCAGAGGCTGCTGGGAGATCCAAAGGGGCTTAGGGGAGATGCCCCATCCCCTCATGCCCAGCTGCTGGCAATGAGGCGGGTGTTTGGATTGCCGCCAGGGAGCTGCCCCTGGGCACTGCTGGGGGCTCCATGTCCTGTACCAGCCTGTGAGGCATGAGAATATCCTGCCCTCCTCTCTCTGCTGGGAGGGACAAGGGGCTCTCTCTTTCTCCCCTGATTCTGATACTTCCTGGCCGCTCTGAGCGGGATGTGGATGGGATTCTGCTGACTGAGGCACCTAGGGCTTCCATTTGATTTGGCCCCATTCCCCTGAAAATAGTGGGGTTGTGATTGGAGCAGCAGGTACTGAGTGTTGGATTCTTGCTCTTTCAGGGGCCGGTGACCTTCGAGGAGGTGGCTGTGTATTTCACCAGGGAAGAGGGGGGGCTCTGCTGGACCCCGCTCAGAGAGCCCTCTACAAAGGCATCATGCAGGAGACCTATGAGAATGTGACCTCGCTGGGTAAGGATTCCTGTCCCCTCGGGTATTAGAAAAGGCAGTGAAGAGTTAAGATTCACGTCACCCCACAATGCAACCTCAACTCTGCCCTGTTTCAGCATCACCCCAGCCTGCCAGTGACACACACACAGACACACACACTAGCACTCTGCCCTCCCTGGCTACACAACATTGGGAACAGAGCCCAGGAGCAGAACAGCGCGAAGTCTGACATGCGGCTAAATGCTGGTATTCCAGTCTGTGGAACGCAACACAAACAACGGCATGATTGTTGATGATTTAACTGGGACTTGGTCCTGCTTTGAGCAGGGGGTTGGACTAGATGACCTTCTGGGGTCCCTTCCAACCCTGATATTCTATGATTCTATGATTCTATGTTCTCTTAGTCCTTCCTCGTAGCTATTATACATTCATAGATTAAAAAGCCAGGAGAGACTATTAGGTCATCTAATCAAAGTTACCCCGGTGCTGAGCTGAATACCTTGTGCTGAACTAAATCATCTTCCAGCAAGGCATCCAGTCTGGACTCGAAGACTTCAGGAGACGGAGAATCCTCCACTTCCCTTGATGATGATGATTCCTTTTCCAGAGGAATTAGTCTGTTGCTACTGAGTTATAATATCTAATTCCCTAAGCTCGTCCTAGGTACTAACTGAGGCAATCTCAGCACCACTAGCAATTATCTTTGAGAACTTTTGGAGGACAGGTGAGATCCCAGAGGACTGGTGAAGGACAAATACAGAACCTGTCTTTAAAAAGGGGAGCAAAGTGGACCTGTGAAATTGTAGATCTGGCAGCCTTACTTTGAGAGTTGGAAAGAGACTGGAACATATTCTTAAATAATCAGTTGGTCAGCACCTGGAGGATAATAGCATTGAGGAATAGTCAGCATAGATTTGTCAGGAACAAATCCTGCCAAACCAGCCGAATTTCCTTCTTTGGCAGGGTTACTGGCCTAGGGTATGACAGGGAAGCAGCAGATTTGCTATATCATAATTTTAGTACGTCCTTTGGCGCAGGCCCACATGCCATTCTCATAGGGAAGCTAGGGAAATGGTGTCAAGATGAAATTATTATAAAGATGGGTACAAAACTGGTGGAAAGACAGTACTGTATTTTAAAGTGCAGCAAGGGAGAGTTAAGTTAAATATTAGGGGGGAAATTGTGACTACCATAGTAGTTATGCTCTGGAATAGGGTTCCAAGGGAGGTTGTGGAATCCCCACCATTGGAAGTTTTTAAGAACAGTTTAGACAAATACTTCTCAGGGATGGTCTAGGTTTCCTTGTTCCTGCCTTAGTCCATGGGCTGGATTAAATGACCTCTTGGAATCCCTTCCAGCCCCACATTTCTGTGGTTCTATCATTCTATAACCTTCCCCATGCACTGGGGGATTTTTATGCTCTTTTCCATTACACCTGACTTTCTATTCCCTAACTCCTCAAAATGTGCTTTCCTGATCCCTAACACCCCTGACATACTTCACTCAGTGGGATGGGATGTGGAGATAGAGTTGATCCCCTCCTCTCTATCCTCTGGGGGAAGTGTTTGGGGGAGTTCATTTCCTGATCTTTTTTCCCCAACTCTCCAGCACTTCCTTTGGTTTCCTCTCCCCTTTTCTATCCCTGCTTCTGAGGTTTCTCGCTCCGTCTCAGGAGACGATGGGATGGAGAGTGAGAACAAGGAGTGGAATCCACAGCAGGAAAATGATGAGCATGTGGAATTACCATGGGGGATTACCACAAGGAACTAAGGGGAACAGGTCCATGAGTCGTGAAGACTGGCAGCAGGGAAACAAATCGGGGGAAAAAAGTGGCTAAATCAGTTGTGAGAAAAATCACAAGGACCTCAAGGAAAGTGTGGGCCCCTTACTGAATGAGGGAGGCAACCTAGTGACAGAGGATGTGGAAAAAGCTAATGTACTCAATGTTTCTTTTACGCCTCTGTCTTCACGAACAAGGTCAGCTCCCAGACTATTGCACTGGGCAGCACACCATGGTGAGGAGGTGACCAGCCCTCTGTGGAGAAAGAAGTGGTTTGGGACTATTTAGAAAAGCTGGACGAGCACAAGTCCATGGGGCCGGATGCGCTGCATCTGAGTGCTAAAGGAGTTGGTGGATGTGATTTGCAGAGCCATTGGCCATTATCTTTGAAAACTCATGGCGATCGGGGGAGGTCCCGGACAACTGGAAAAAGGCTAATGTGGTGCCCATCTTTAAAAAAGGGAAGAAGGAGGATCCAGGGAACTACAGGCCAGTCAGCCTCACCTCAGTCCCTGGAAAAATCCTGGAGCAGGTCCTCAAGGAATCAATTCTGAAGCACTTAGAGGAGAGGAAAGTGATCAGGAACAGTTCACATGGATTCACCAAGGGTAAGTCATGCCTGACTAATCTAATTGCCTTCTATGACGAGATAACTGGCTCTGTGGATGAGGGGAAAGCAGTGGACATGTTGTTCCTTGATTTTAGCAAAGCTTTTGACACGGTCTCCCACAGTATTCCTGCCAGCAAGTTAAAGTAGTATGGGCTGGATGAATGGACTATAAGGTGGATAGAAAGCGGGCTAGATCGTCGGGCTCAACAGGTAGTGATCAATGGCTCCATGTCTAGTTGGCAGCCGTATCAAGTGGAGTGCCCCAAGGGTCGGTCCTCAGGCCAGTTTTGTTCAATATCTTCATAAATGATCTGGAGGATGGTGTGGATTGCACCCTCAGCAAGTTTGCAGATGACACTAAACTGGGAGGAGAGGTAGATATGCTGGAGCGTAGGGATAGGGATACAGAGGGACCTAGACAAATTAGAGGATTGGGCCAAAAGAAATCTAATGAGGTTCAACAAGGACAAGTGCAGAGTCCTGCACTTAAGACGGAAGAATCCCATGCACTGCTACAGACTAGGGACCAAATGGCTCGGCAGCAGTTCTGCAGAAAAGGACCTAGGGGTTACAGTGGACGAGAAGCTGGATAGGAGTCAACAGTGGGCCCTTGTTGCCAAGAAGGCCAATGGCATTTTGGGCTGTATAAGTAGGGGCATTGCCAGCAGATCAAGGGACGTGATCATTCCCCTCTATTCAACATTGGTGAGACCTCACCAGGAGTCCTGTGTCCAGTTTTGGGCCCCACATTACAAGAAGGATGTGGAAAAATTGGGAAAACGTCCAGCAGATGGCAACAAAAATGATTAGGGGACTGGAACACATGACTTGTGAGGAGAGACTGAGGGAACTGGGATTGTTTAGTCTGCAGAAGAGAAGAATGAGGGGGGATTTGATAGCTGCTTTCAGCTACCTGAAAGGGGGTTCCAAAGAGGATGGATCTAGACTGTTCTCAGTGGTAGCAGATGACAGAACGAGGAGTAATGGTCTCAAGTTGCAGTGGGGGAGGTTTGGGTTGGATATTAGAAAAAACTTTTTCACTAGGAGAGTGGTGAAGCGCTGGAATGCGTTACCTAGAGAGATGGTGGAATCTCCTTCCTTAGAAGTTTTTAAGGTCAGGCTTGACAAAGCCCTGGCTGGGATGATTTAGTTGGGGATTGGTCCTGCTTTGGACATGGGGTTGGACTAGATACCTCCTGAGGTCTCTTCCAACCCTGATCTTCTATGATTCTATGAAACCACTGCCCAGTGGAGAATCCTCAAGGGAGAGAGAAAATACATATGTGCCCTAAGTGTAGGAAAATCTTCCCTTGGTGCTCATGCCTTATTAGACATCCGAGCATCCACACAGGTGAGACCCCCAATGAATGCTGTGAGGGCGGGAAAACCTTCATTTACCCCTCAGACCTTAGGCGGCATCAGATGGTCCACACAGGAAAGGCACCCTATAGATGCTCTGAGTGCGGGGGGAAAAGCTTCCATCAGAGGTTACACCTTATTTAGCATGAAAGAAGCCACAAGGGAGATAAACATCATTAGTACTTTGTCTAATGCTAACAATAAAAGTTGTGGTCTCTCAGCGCCCAAAAGTGAATGGTCCAGTTTTGCTTTTTGCAGCTTGCCCTTCTTTGGGTGAATCTCCAAAGACCCTTTCTATCAACTGCTTTGTTCCATGAGTCATGGGAGTGTGAGTCCCCCTTACTACATCATACACAACACTTGCACATCAGCTCCAGGTGTGGGAAACACAAATGACCTCAGTTAGCCAGATTGTTGTAAAATCTACCTGGGCCTTGTCTCCATTAGCATTTTTTTAGGTCAAGTAAGTTATCCAGATGGAGGATTGGAACTATGTTTTCTATACTGACATGGCTGAAGTACAGTAGTCTGGTTTAGCTAGCATGTTTTCCCTTCACTTGTCCTAATCTGCTCCAAGTTTCCTAGTCTAGACAAACCAGTATCGAGATGCTAAAACTTTTGCAAATAATGGAACTGAATACTAAGAAGAAAGCTCTGAGTGAAGCAGGTTTCAGTGGATTGGAGGACAATACAGTAAAAGCTGTGTCGTTTTGGGGGTTTTTTTTTATCTGGCATTCTGGGGGAATGAGGGGTGCCGGTAAGTGGAAAAATTCCAGTTAACTAAAATGGAGGGAGTTTGGGTGGGGGGGGGGGCAGCTCGGGACAGGGGGGTGGGGCACGGGAGGGGTTTTGGGGTGCTGGATCCTGGGGGTGCTCACCTTGGGCAGGTCCCAGCAAGCAGTGACCAGTCCCTGTTGTTTCTGGCTCCACAGCTGCCATTGGCAAGGGACCACAGCCAATGGGAGCTGCAGGAGTGGGGCAGGGGCAGCGCACAGTCACCTAGCCAACCACCTCCTGCAAGAGCAGCAGGCACAGGTCATCGCTTTCAGGGAGCTACCCGAGGTGAGCGCCCCCCCAGATCCAGCACCCTGAGATCCCTCCCTTGGCATACGTGCCTTCTCCAAGAAGTCTCTAGTATAGTGGATTGTGTGTGGATGAGCCTTAATGCCGTCTGGCTGTAAATGGCTGTCGTAACTGAAAGGCTGGTTGTGGGTGTTCCCAACGTCATAACATTTTTTCAGTAACACATGTAGCAATACTTCATAACTTCACATATAACGGTATCACGTACAATCCAACAGGATATTAATGTTCAGCAGATTAAGACTTTCAAAATGATACCTCCCAAGGCATACTTTGTACAAAGCACCTCATAATCATATCACCATGGTAAATATGGGGGTGCCAGAGTGTTTCTTTGGGCTCCAGAGTGTCACACCTCCTCCCTTAGTTTACTATATGAGTGTTAGTCACTGATTAACGTGGAGGCAGTGTGCCCAAGGTCGTCCTTAGATTTTGACCATACAACTCCCAAGTGTTGCTAACATAGTAGTGTTTCCCACATGTGCTCTTGCAAAGTTCTGTGTACCTCTTAACACTTTCTGGATCAGTCTGATGATCTCAAAAGTTAGCCAGTATGCCTTCTCTGGGTTGCTAGAAAGTCTCTTTCTATCTGTGCAGCATTGTTAACCCTTCTGCTTTTCTAGCTTGTATTATCTCAATGCAGATATTAATGTTTTCTAGAGTATAGGTACCTTGGCATTCAGCCACCAATGCCATGAGGTGGTGTGCCTCAGTTTCTCCTTTCTCTCAGCAGTCCAAGTTTATTATGGTTTCTCTGCTGAAACAAGCTTCAAGCCGGGTTATAGGTATTAGCTGAGAAGCAGCATTACCATAAAGCTTCTTAACACAGGGGTGTTCTTATTCACCACTCCTAGCATGTCCAAAAACTTTTCCCCAAAATTGTGTATATTTTTTTCATAGGATTTACCATCAGAACCAAATTCTTTGTCATAAGGTTTACCATTAGTATCAAACCTTTTATCATGAGATTTAACAGTAACATCAAATCCTTCATCACAGGTAGGCGTTTCCAAATATCTTTATCTTCTGTTCAGACAGTCGGGTTATTCAATACCCACATTGTCTCTCCCAGCTCCTTCCTGAACCTTAGCATGTGTTCAGTTACTGGTTTTTCTTTTGCTCCAATGTTCCCTTCAGTATGGATCTCCAATCCAATCGTATCTTGTGGGCTATGGTACTCCAAGGTCTGGTGAGATAAGAATATAGGGGGATTTTGCATATTGTGGATGAGGTAGCATCTCTAGCTGATGGCTTTGAGCAGACTCAGGCCTCTATTGAGAATAAACCAGAGAAAGAGGAGTGTAAACCAGGTGGGAAGCAGGGTTCCCATTTTATGTCTTGGGGGAAAAAGGAGGCACATCCCCAAAACCATTTCTCTAATCCCCATGGTGCACTACCCTGTGTCAGTCCTAGAGCACCGTGAATGGGCTCAATAGACACAAGGAGCATCGGGTGAACAGGCACAAGCAATGTAACTATAGCAGTTTGTTGATGTAAATTAAGTATCGGGGGTAGCCGTGTTAGTCTGTATCCACAAAAATAAGGAGGAGTCCGGTGGCACCTGAAAGACTAACAGATTTATTTGGGCATAAGCTTCTGTGGGTAAAAAACCCACTTCTTCAGATGTTTACCCATGAAAGCTTATGCCCAAATAAATCTGTTAGTCTTTCAGGTGCCACTGGACTCCTCCTTGTTTTGATGTAAATTAAGTTTACTTAACTCTGTAGTGTAGACAAGGCCTTGCTTTCCTTGTCCTTCAAGGGTTGTTGATGCCATGAGCAGAGAGAGGGAGGAGTGTTTTTGGGCGTTTCACCCTCTTTTCTTGTAGTGACTCTTGTGCAAGAGAATGGATCTCCAGCTGAGTTTCAGGAGACATAAAATCTGTCTGGATGGGAACCTCAAGCTGTTCCTTTGTCAAAATGTAGATTTCTCACTCCCACCATTTTCCCAGCCAAAGAATGGCCACTTAGGTGGGAAGTCTATTTGATCTTACTGACATCTGCCTTTCTGTCTTTGGGGAACTGGTCTGTTTGTGTTCCCCAGAACTGCAAAATGTCTTAGCAACACCACAATAGACTCATAACTTTACATACAAAATTGCCACACATATTTTAACAAGACTGTGGTGATCTGCTGATTGAGTTTTCAAATGCTACCCCACAAGGCATACTTTGTACCAAATTTATCATAATCCTGTAAAGGGGTGAACATATGGGTACAGACTTATGGGTACATAAGGATAAGTGCAGGGTCCTGCACTTAGGATGGAAGAATCCAATGCACCGCTACAGACTAGGGACCGAATGGCTCGGCAGCAGTTCTGCGGAAAAGGACCTAGGGGTGACAGTGGACGAGAAGCTGGATATGAGTCAGCAGTGTGCCCTTGTTGCCAAGAAGGCCAATGGCATTTTGGGATGTATAAGTAGGGGCATAGCGAGCAGATCGAGGGACGTGATCGTTCCCCTCTATTCGACACTGGTGAGGCCTCATCTGGAGTACTGTGTCCAGTTTTGGGCCCCACACTACAAGAAGGATGTGGATAAATTGGAAAGAGTACAGCGAAGGGCAACAAAAATGATTGGGGGTCTAGAGCACATGACTTATGAGGAGAGGCTGAGGGAGCTGGGATTGTTTAGTCTGCAGAAGAGAAGAATGAGGGGGGATTTGATAGCTGCTTTCAACTACCTGAAAGGGGGTTTCAAAGAGGATGGCTCTAGACTGTTCTCAATGGTAGCAGATGACAGAACGAGGAGTAATGGTCTCAAGTTGCAATGGGGGAGGTTTAGATTGGATATTAGGAAAAACTTTTTCACTAAGAGGGTGGTGAAACACTGGAATGCGTTACCTAGGGAGGTGGTAGAATCTCCTTCCTTAGAGGTTTTTAAGGTCAGGCTTGACAAAGCCCTGGCTAGGATGATTTAACTGGGACTTGGTCCTGCTTTGAGCAGGGGGTTGGACTAGATGACCTTCTGGGGTCCCTTCCAACCCTGATATTCTATGATTCTATGATTCTATGACTGTTACACTATGTAAACAAATTACACAAGAGATGGTGAAAGATCACATTGACCCCTCGTAAGATAAGGAGGGAATGACAGGATAATAGATTAAAATGTTTTGATCAAACTAGCAGGTACAAAGGTGGTAGCAACATATGGAATATAACGCACAACTTGTTTCTATCAGTGTATAAAAGGAGAAATAGGAGGGGCATCTTGTGCTGGTCTATAGGACAGCATGCTGGTGTGATGATTGAACTGGTACCATGATCCTGGGCATACGTGTGTTAGTGTAGCTGTAGCTCCTAGGGAGCACAAGTATTCTGCTTTGTCGACAATAAACCTGGCCGAGAGCCTTCGCCACAGAACCAAGTCTGTGGTCTGTCTGTGTGAATGACATTGAGTTCTGCTGAATCAGTACGGTGCACTCTCGGCGCATGCAGGTAACACAGGAGCTCCAAGAACAGCAACGCTAACAGCATTGACAACAGCAGCCTTAACAACACTGCTGTACTAACGCAACTAGGCACCAGGTAGCCCTGCTTGTTCCACAGGCTGACAGGTTCTTTTTCTTAGCATGCAAAGAATTGCTCAGTCCCTTTGGAAGACAGGCTTGTTGTCAGTGTGGGGATGCGGTTGTCCTTGGGGAGAATCTGTGGCAGACGGCAGCGCTCACTCTGCTTTAGTCTCTATATTTGGAGGCAAGTCTTGGCACACAGTAGCTTCCTGGGAACTAGGCACTGGTGTGTGCTGAGATTTCTGGAGTAGGGGATTGTCCATGTGCTGTTTGCCTCTGTTGCAGGACAGGTGTATTTAGTGTAAATAGAGCAAATCATGTTTAGAGTTTGCCCAGGCTCTGTTCACTGATTTCGCCTTCACTGGGAAGCAGATCTGCAAGGCCCAGACCAGGTCAGGTGGATAACACTGAAGTCGGTAGGATAATAGGATAAGAAACAATAATGACGATACAATAATAATGGTGCCTTTAGTTATTAGTTTAACAGGGCCCATAAGTGTAAGAGTTTCCCTGGTGCCAGTGGAGGATTAACACATGGGCCCATGGGACTCTTCCCTTTCCCCCCCACCCCAGAGTCTGCTGCCCTGCTCCTTCTCTTGCCCCAGAGGCTCTGCCCCTAGGCCAGGCCTGAAGTCTGAGGAGGGCTGTGGTAGGGTGACCATATTTTTCCCCCCCCCCTGCACAGAGCTGGCTCAAGCTGCTCGCCCAAGGTCCCCTCCACGGGGGGCTGGGTCAAGCTCCACAGCCCTCACCCCCCGGTGTGGGGCCTTGGGGGAAGGGGAGGAGCAGGGCCCCATGGTGAGAGGGGTGGGGGGCCCCAATAATCTTTTTACCCCAATAAATCCTGGTGCCTCCCATACAGTTCAGTGAGACCGTTCCTACTCCTGGAAGCAGAGAAACTAACTGCAGCCGTGACCCAATCAGGCTCAGGCCTTTGCAGTTGAGCATCCTGGGTTGGATGCATTTTGACGGGGGAGCTTGAATCCTCTGTGCCCAGCCAAGGTGAGGACTTTTTCCAGCTGTAACCAGCCCTGTAGGGCAGCTTTAGTTGGCACCAACTCCTGAGCCAGAGACTCCAGGTATTTGAGAGAGACCTCAGGGACCATGCTGGGGACGGCCATGAAAGTGACTCTGCACAGACAGCCCCTTCTTTCCCTCATCTCTATTCCTGTTAGCAACTTCAGGAGCCGATGCAGACATGGGAGAGTGAATGACCCAGGAATGGGGCTCTCCCAGCCAGAGGGGACGGGGAAAGGAGATAGAAAGTGGCAGTGGGAGAAAAAAGGTGGGGAGAGAGATTCTGCCCTGACACGTGTATTGCAGCATCCCTGGGCAGATTCACTTTCCTGTGAACAAAGAGAGGGGCAAAAAGAGAAAAAGCCAGTTCCCACCTCTTTCTACTGCTCCTACTGCAAGTGCTGCTGTGGGGACAATATCGGGGGAATCCCCCAAGGGCACTACTCTAGTTCTGTTTTTTTTTTTTTTTTTCTAGCATTTGGTTGAAAGCCTGTGTTACTGGGAGAGTTTCAAAATGTCTCGGTGGGTTTAGTCCTGGTAGGCTGAGCCAAGTGACAAATATTTTACCAACATAGAATCACAGAAATGTAGGGTTGGAAGGGACTTGAGAAGTCATCTAGTCCAGCCCCCTTGATCATCCCTCAAAGGTGTTTGTCCACCCTGTTCTCAAAAAGCTCCAGACTGGAATTTCACAGTCTCCCTTGGTGAACTATTACCCTTCTAAATTTAAAGTTTTTTCCTGATGTCTAACCTAAAGCTTAATTGCTGCAGATTAAGCCAATTATTTCTTGCCCTACACCGGTGGACATGGAGAACAGTCGATCACCATCCTCTTTATAGCAACTATTCACATAATTGAAGACTGTTACCAGGTTCCCCCCTCAGTCTTCTTTTCACAAGACTAAACATTCCCTTTTTTTTTTTTTTAACCTTTCCCCATTGATTAGGCCTTTTTAAAAGTTTTTGTCATTTTTGTTGCTCTCCTCTGGACTCTCCTGACTTTATCCACATCTTTTTTAAGGTGAGGTGCTCAGAATTGGAGACAATGCTCTCAGGGAGGATTCACTAGTGCAAAGTACAGTGGCACAGTTATCTCCCACATCTTACATGGGACAGTCCTGTAAATACAAACCAGAATGATGTTAGTCATTTTTTGAAACTGCATCACATTATTGACTCGTATTTAATGGGTGAGTCATTATAACTGCCACATCCTTTTTGGGGGTACTACCTCCCAAGCAATTGTCCCCGTTTTGTCATTAAGCAGGAAAAATCCAATTCACAGGTGTAATATTTTGCACTTTCTTTTTGTTGTATTTGACCTTGTTGATTTCAGACCAATTCTCCAATTTGTCACTGTCATTTTGAATTCTAATCTTGTCCTCCAAAGTCCTTGCAACCCCTCCAAGGATGTCCTCTCCAGCAAATTTTATGCGCATACTCTCCACTCCATTATCCAAGCCATTAATGAAAATAGTACCAGACCCAGAAGAGACAAATGCAGGACCCACTGGATCTGTCCTCCCAGTTTGACAGCGTACCATTGATAGTTACTCTTTGAGTGCAGTCTTTCAAGCACTTGCGTACCCACTGTTACCCGCTCAATTCCGAGCATCCTGCCTATACCCTACCGAGGGCTCAAGGCATGACCCAGTTAATTTAGGCACCCTTTCCCTACTAATGCTCGGGGTGTAAGACGCCTATCCTTACCCACAGGGCTCAGGAAAACACCTGGTCAGTTTAAGTACCTGCCCTTTCCCATGGGGTTCTGGGTTTTACTGGCCTGTGGACCCTTTGCCCAGTGAAAGAGCAGCTGTGCTCTAAACATCTATTTATTAGCAACACACACAAAATACATATACCAAGCAAATCTCTTATGATCACCACTCCCAATATACAGACAAATTTCACCCGATGGCCAGTCAGGATCCACACCTCTGGGGTTTCCTGGCAATGCCTCTGCACATCACAGTTGTGCAGAGGGGTCAGAGTTCCAGCAGCTTGATGGAAATGGTCCGGAAATGGTTCCCAAAGAGCACTGTTTTTCATTTACATTATATAGGTAAAACTAGCAATTGCCTTCAAATTTACTAAACTATCGCATTATCCCACACTCCTAAATAACAATTTTAACCAATTACACACTGTCCTCCTTCCTTCCTGTAAATGGTGGATTCTCTATAACTTGAAGTCTTTAAATCAAGGCTTGAGGTCTTCAGTAACTCAGCCAGAGGTTATGGGCCTATTTCAGGAGTGGGTGGGTGAGGTTTGGTGGCCTGCCATGTGCAGGTCAGACTAGATAAACAGGATGGTATCTTCTGGCCTTAAAGCAAATGAGTCTATGAGTAGCTTGAAAGCTCGTGTCCTGTACCAACAGAAGTTAGTCCAATGAAACATATTACCTCACCTACCTTCTCTGTCTATTGGTTGAACACACAGTTATTAAATAAGGTCACGGTAGTGGATCAATGAGTTAACAATGATATTGGATTGGAATCCAGTCAAATCATCATAGTCATAAAACAGAAAATCCACCCTTATAAATCCTAAAAAATAAATTCTGAGAGGCAGCTGTTCATTTAATTATAAACCCCAATCAGAGAGATTCACCCGGGCAGTGCAATCCACACTAAGGTAACTGAATATTTCAGTACTGGAACCAAATTATTCATGTTTAAGCTACAACCTCAAAGCCAATTAAATCTTCCTCCTTAGATTTCCTATGGGCTAAATCCTTCTCCTTCCTCCTCCGACACAGAACCAGACATTACTGGGGCTTTAATAAGCAGAAATTTAACAGCTTGTCACTGAACAGTTTACAGTTAACAGTTTAGTTTCTTCAGACTTCACAGAATGAGGAGGAGACAGTCAAGCACTTCAGACGGCAGAGTTTAAGGATATTTAGATTTGGAGAAATAGTCTATCTGGTGTGTTCCCTGTGTGATCAACAGGTGATCAACAACAGGTGATTCCACAGGTGATCAACACTGGTGCAGACACTGACACAAACTATGATAGGAAAGCCAGGACATCACCGCGCTGTCTCATTATTATTAAGTTGCGTTATTTGCAAAAGTAAAAGGTGGTTTGTCTAGACTAGGAAATGTAGAATAGATTAGGACAGGTCAAGAGAAAATATATGAGCTAACCCAGACTTGTATACTGGGCAGTGTCAGTTGGCAGCTAATGGAGAAAAAGCCAAGGTAGATTTTACCACAATCTAACTAACCGATGTCATCTGTATTTCACCAACCTGGGGCTGATGTGCATTCCTAGTAAGATTTCAGAGTAGCAGCCACGTTAGTCTGTATCCACAAAAAGAACAGGAGGACTTGTGGCACCTTAGAGACTACCAAATTTATTGGAGCATAAGCTTTTATGGGCTACAGCCCACTTCATTGGATGCATAGAATGGAACGTATAGTAAGAAGATATATACACACATACAGAAAACATGAAAAGGTGAAGTAATAGACTGATTAATTAAGATATTAGCAGGAGAAACAAACGTTTTGTAGTGATAATCAAGATGGCCCATTTAGACAGTTGAAAAGAAGGTGTGAGGATACTTAACATGGAGAAATAGATTCAATATGTGTAATGACCCAGCCACTCCCAGTCTCTATTCAAACCCAAGTTAATGGTATCTAGTTTGCATATTAATTCAAGCTCAGCAGTTTCTCCTTGGAGTCTGTTTCTGAAGCTTTTCTGTTGCAAAATTGCCACCTTTAAATCTGTTATTGAGTGGCTGGAGAGGTTGAAGTATTCTCCTACCGGTTTTTGAAGTTATGATTTTTTATGTCAGATTTGTGTCCATTTATTCTTTTGCATAGAGAATGTCTGGTTTGGCCAATGCACATGAGAGAGAGACATTGCTGGCACATATCACATTGATAGATGTGCAGGTGAACGAGCCCGATGGCGCGGCTAATGTGATTAGGTCCTATGATGGTGTCACTTGAATAAATATGTGGACAGAGTTGGCATTGGGCTTTGTTTCAAGGATAGGTTCCTGAATTAGTCTTTTTGTTGTGTGGTGTGTGGTTGCTGGAAAGTATTTGCTTCAGGTTGGGGGGCTGTCTGTAAGTGAGGACTGGTCTGTCTCCAAAGATCTGTGAGAGTGAGGGATCATTTTTCAGGATAGGTTGTAGATCCTTGATGATGCGTTGGAGAGGTTTTAGTTGGGGGCTGAAGGTGATGGCTAGTGGCGTTCTGTTATTTTCTTTGTTGGGCCTGTCCTGTAGTAGGTGACTTCTGGGTACTCTTCTGGCTCTGTCAATCTGTTTTTTCACTTCAGCCAATGGGTATTGTAGTTTTAAGAATGCTTGATAGAGATCTTGTAGGTGTTTATGCTGTTAGGGTGCCAGTGCCTGAGATGATGGAGCATCCAGGATTTCCAGGTTTATGGATCTTGGGTAGCAGATAGAATACCCCAGGTTGGGGTTCTAGGCATGTGTCTGCACAGATCTGTTCCTGTGCTTTTTCAGGGAGTTTCTTGAGCAGATGGTGTCATTTCTTTTGGTAATCCTCAGTGGGATCAGAGGGTAATGGCCTGTAGAATGTGGAGTTCTAGCAGCCTCTTCTTCATATTCCAACTTATTCATGATGATGACAGCACCTCCTTTGTCAGCCTTTTTGATTATGATGTCAGAGTTGTTCCTGAGGCTGTTGATGGTGTTGTGTTCAGCGCCCTCGTAAGAGGGACTCGAATGCCTCTGACTCATAGAACAAAGCAGTTGATAGAAAGGGTCTCTGGAGATTTACTCCAAAGAAGGGCAAGCCGCAAAAAACAAAACTGGACCACTCACCTGGGGGAGCTGAGAGACCACAACATTTATGGTTAGCCCTCAACCAAGTACTTATGATGTTTATAAGAAAGGAGAAACTGCTGATGGAAGCTTTTCCTG
This sequence comes from Dermochelys coriacea, assembly GCF_009764565.3. Taxonomy (NCBI): domain Eukaryota; kingdom Metazoa; phylum Chordata; order Testudines; family Dermochelyidae; genus Dermochelys; species Dermochelys coriacea. The sequence continues at coordinate 6,168,198 of NC_050095.1, read as the reverse complement.
CACTCAGAGCATCTATGCTACATGAACCATCTTTTAACTCCTAAGGTCAGAGTGGTAAATGAAAGCTTTCCCGCACGCACAACATTCATAGAGTCGTCTCTCTCCTTTCTGGATTCTCTGATGATTAATAAGGGCTGATCAAACAGAACAAACTTTTTTCTATCATCACAGCATTCCTAGGGCTCCTGGCAAGCATGGGTTCTTTGGTGTCTAATAAGGTAGGAACGCCGAGTGAAGGTTTTCCCGCACTCACAGCATCCATAGGGACTTGAGCCTCCGTGGGTTATCTGATGTGTAATAAGGTGTGAGCGTCGAGTGAAGGTTTTCCCGCATTCACAGCATCCATAGGGTCTCTCTCCTGTATGGATTCTCCGATGTCTAAGAAGATGTGAGTGTCGAATGAAGGTTTTCCCGCACTCGCAGCATGCATAAGGTCTCTCTCCTGTGTGGATTCTCTGATGTTCAATAATGTGGGAGCGCCAAAGGAAGGTTTTTCCACACTCAGGGCACATGTTTTCTCTCTCTCCCATGAGGATTCTCTTCTGGGTAGTGGTTTCCTTCAGGTCCTTGTGGTTTTCCTCACAGCTGTTGGATTTAACTACTTTCTCCCCTGGCTGGTTTTCCTGCTGTCTGTCTTCATGACTCCTGGACACGTACCCTTCAGTGCTTTGTGATAATGCCCCATTCATTTCCACGTGCTCAGCATCTTTCTGATCTGGATTCTGCTCCTTCTTCTCACTCACCATCCCATCGTCTCCTGAGACAGAGAGAGAAACCTCAGAAGCAGGGATGGAAAAGGGGAGAGGAAACCAAAGGGAATGCTAGAGAGATGGGGGAAAATATCAGGAAATGAATCCCCCAAACTCTTTCCCATATGGGAGAGAGGAGGGGATCAACTCTGTCTCCACATCCCATCCCGATGCTCAGCATAAAGGGAGATTAGGAAGTGAGCTATTGCAAAATGTTGATCAGGATGGATAGGAAGCAATGAGTGGTATCTTCTCTGAGGATATGACACCTGCTGGAGGACAATCCTGAACTTCAAGAGCTCTCAAGGTCTTGGTAGGGAATCCCAGCTGTGTCCTTCACCTACAGACAGTATTTGAGTTGGTCTAATGATTCCTCACCTGTGCAGCTTTCTCTCAGGATCTCTCTTTCCTCAGAGCCCTGGAAATCTGAGACCCACAGCTCTTCCTCTGGTTCCAGCTTGGCCATCACCTCAGGTTTGGAAAGTGGAAACCCTGCTCAGATGACAGAAAACAAATAAAATCAGGTGAATTCATGGGATATTTGTCATAAAGAAAATGGCTTTTTGCTTTTTTTTTTTTTTTTTTTTAAACCCCTGCTCATTTTAAAGCACAGAAATTCTGGAGATAGCTCTACAGGTGTTCAAAGGTACCAGACACTCTGCTTATAAGGGGATTAATTCTCCACCGCTCTGCTGGTGGACACACAGCCAGACACTCCTCATCAAAGGGGCTCCTAAAAACCCAGAGAAAGTAACTCCATATCAGAAAAAGCCCAGGGGAGGTCACCTGGGAACTGCTTTTTACTGACAAAGACCCACAAAGGGAATGAGACAGTCTGAACTGGGACTGGTGAGCATGGGGTTTCGGGGCTTAGCATTGGAAGGAATGGGGAGATCACTGAGTGCAGTATGTCAGAAGTGTTAGGGATCGGGAAACCACGTTTTGAGAGATTAAGGAATATAGTGAGTCAGGTGTAATGGAAAGGAGCATGAAAATCCCCCAGTGTATGGTGACGGTTATAGAATGATAGAATCACAGAAACGTAGGGCTGAAAGGGACTTCAAGAGGTCATTTATTGCAGCCCATGCACTGAGGCAGGAACAAGTAATCCTAGACCATCCCTGAGAGCTATTTGTCTAAACTGTTCTTAAAAGTTTCCAGTGGTGTTGACTCTACAACCTCCCTTGGAATCCTATTCCAGGGATTAACTACCCTGGTAGTCACAATTTTTTTCTTAATATCCAATCTAACTTGCCCTTGCTCCATATGTAAGATTGAGTCCGGTCTTTCAATCAGTTTTGTACCCACTTTATATTAATTTAATCTAGACCACTGTGACACGGGGCCAGAAAGGGTTAAGCAGCTCACAGGCTAATTGACCCAGATTCAACTTTTACAGACATTTTAGAAAAGTATGTAAATGGTAATTAGGCCCATTCCATGTTAGATAGGCTAGAACTTTGAAATGCACACCTGTATTGTTAGAGAATTAAAGGTGATACTAATTTTATGAGTTTACTTATATCTTAGATCAGTGCATATTGCTATTCCCAGATGACTGTGGCAGGTGTTGGACACCCTGCCACTGAAATGCCATTGAGAAGCAGCAGTGGCAAGATGCGTCGTCGCCGAAATGCCAGAGAGACATGGCAACGCTTCTCGGCATCATTTTGGTGGGCGGTTCTCCGGCGGCCGAGTTTGGCGGTGGCATTTCGGCAGCGCGGTGTCCTGCAGGTGCACAAAAATGCCCTGGCGGGTGCCATGGCACCCACGGGCACCACATTGCGGACCACTGTCTTGGATGTTAGCCATGTAAACAGACAGTTCCTGTCTATTACTATAGCGATTGATTCAGCGATCAAAAGGTAATATTAACATTTAGATTAATCTTGGGTGAAATAATGCCATTGTCTATATGTCTGTTTAAAGTTTGTGTCTTCGCTGTTCAGAAATAAGGTGTGACCTCTGATGGACGTTTTTCCCATACTCAGATCATCTATAGCCTGTCTACCGCTCAGAGCTTCGGAGATATTAGAGATCCACACAGGATAAAGGACTGTTTTCCTGCACTCCTATTCATAGGGTCTCTACCCTTGGTGGATTCTCTAATGATTAATAAGGGCTTCTCTATCAGAAAAGGTTTTTCCATACTCACAGATTTCATAGGGCCTTGCGCCGGTGTGGGTTCTCTGATGTCTGATAAGGTGTGAGCCTCGCGTGAAGGTTTTCCCACACTCAGAGCACACATAGGGTCTCTCGCCTGTGTGGATTCTCTGATGTATAATAAGGTGTGAGCGCACAGAGAAGCTTTTCCCGCACTCACAGCATTCATAAGGTCTCTCTCCGGTGTGGATTTTTTTATGTCTGATAAGATGTGAGCTTCGAATGAAGGTTTTCCCACACTCACAGCATACGTAGGGTCTTTCTCCTGTGTGAATTCTCTGGTGCATAATAAGGTGCGAGAGCCCAGGGAAGGTTTTCCCACACTCAGTGCATATATTTTTTCTCTTTCCCATGAGGATTCTCTGCTGGGCACTGCATTCCTTGAGGTCCTTGTGATTTTCCTCACAACTGATGGATTTACTCACTTTTTCCCCTGCCTGGTTTCCCTGCTGCCTTTCCTCATGACTCCTGGGCACGATCCCTTTAGTTCTTTGTGATAATCCCCCGTGCAGTTCCATGTGCTCAGCATCTTCCTGCTTTGGTTTCTGCTCCTTGTTCTCACTCACCATCCCATCATCTCCTGAGACAGAGAGAGAAACCTCAGAGGCAGGGATGGAAAAGGGGAGAGGAAGCCAAAGGAAGTGCTGGAGAAATGAGGGGAAAGATCAGGAAATGAATCCCCCAAATTCTTCCCCAGAGGGTAGAACGGAGGTAATCAGCTCTGTCTCCACATCCCATCCCACTGGTCAGGATAAAGGGAGGTTAGGAATTGAGGTACTGCCACATGTTGGTCAGGATGGGTAGGAATCCATGAGCGATATTGGCCCTGAGGATACAACATCTGCTGGGGGACAATCCTGAACTCGAAGAGCTCTCAAGGTCTTGATAGGAAATCCCAGCTGTGTCCTTCAGGTATTTGGGTTGGTCTAATGATTCCTCACCTGTGCAGGTTCCTCTCAGGATCCCTCTTTCCTCAGAGCTCTGGAGATCTGAGATCCACAGCTCTTCCCCTTGTTTCAGCTGGGACATCACCTCAGGTTTAGAAACTGGAAACCCTGTTCAGATGAAAGAAAACAAGTTAGATCAGGTGAATTCATGGGGCATTTCTCACAAAGAACACAACCTTTTTTAAACCCCTGCTCATTTTAAAGCACTGAAATTCTGGAGCTAGCTCTCCAGGTGCTCAAAGGTGTCAGAGACTCTGGTTATAAGGGGATTAATTCTCCACCCCTCTGCTGGTGCACACAAAGCCAGACATGCCTCATCAAAGGGGCTCCCCAAAGTTAGAGAAGTAACTCCGAATTACAGAAAGCCCAGGGGAAGTCACCTTGGAACTGCTTCTTACCAACAGAGACCCCCCCAAGGGAATGAGACAGTCACAGGGGAACTGGGACTGGTGAGCATGGGGTTTTGGGGCTCAGCACAGAAAGGAATGGGAAGGAGTAGGGAGATCACTGAATGCAGCACGTAAGGGCTGTTAGGGATCAGGAAAGCACATTTTGAGAAGTTAGTGAATATAGTGAGTCAGGAGTAATGGAAAGGAGTGTGAAAATCCCCTAGTGCATGGACAATGTTACAGAATGATAGAACCACAGAAATGTAGGGCTGGAAGGGACTTCAAGAGGTCATTTAATCCAGCCCATGCACTGAGGCAGGAACAAGTGAACCTAGACCATCCCTGAGAAGTATTTGTCTTAGCTATTCTTAAATACTTCCAGAGATGGGGATTCCATAGCTTCCCTTGGAATCCTATTCCGGATCTTAACTACCCCTGTGGTTGCAATTTTCCCCCAATAGCTAACCTAACTTTGCCTTGCTGCAGATTAAAATTGAGTATGATCTTTCAACCAGTTTTGTACCCAACTTTATAATAATTTCATCTAGATTCCATGTCCCTAGTTTCCCTATGAGAATGTCATGTGGGACTGTGTCAAAGGATGTACTAAAATTAAGCAAATCTGCTGCTTCCTTGTAATACCCTAGGCCAATAACCTTGTCAAGAAGGAAATTAGGTTGGTTTGATATGATTTGTTCTTGACAAATCCATGCTAACTATTCTTCATAATGCTCTTATCCTCCAGGTGTTGACAAACTGATTATTTTATAATATGATCAAGTATCTTTCCAACTCTCAAAGTTAGTCTGACTCATCTATAATTCCTCAGGTCCTCTTTGTTCTCCTTTTTAAGGATAGGTACGGTGTGTGTACTTCATCTGTCCTACATGAGTTCTCAACGATAATTGCTAATGTTTCTGAGATTGCCTCATCTAGTCCCTGAAGTACCTAGGACGAGCTTAGGGAATTAGAGGTTTCAGAGTCGCAGCCGTGTTAGTCTGTATTCGCAAAAAGAAAAGGAGTACTTGTGGCACCTTAGTGCCATAAGTACTCCTTTTCTTAGGAAGTAGATATTCTAACGCAGTATCAACAGACTAATTCTCTGGAAAAGGAGACTATGAGAAGTAATAATAAGATCGTGTGAGATCAGGAGGGACTGCCTCAAAGATCCAAGGAGCCTGCAGAGAAGAGAGACTGTGGCTGCTGCAGATAAGAAGGGGGGAGCAAGATCCTCCAATTCCCCAGAAGTTTCATTACCAATTTAGAACATCACCAAGAGCGAAGAAGTCACCTTGTAACTGGGAGGAATGTCCGGCATCAGGATCGGTAGCTGGGGTCACAGTTTGTAGGGAATAGGAGTGTGCAGGTGGTGGGGATAGGTAATGCACAGTGGAGAGAGAAGAATGCGAATCATAATATTTAAAAATGTATAAAATGACGTGAAAATGGAGTCTGGTTAGAATGGAGTGCAGGCTCACCAGCAATGGGGACTGGCCAAGGATTTTTTCATAATAGGCTGCCATCCCCTGCAGGTCTAGATCCCAAAACCACCCCTCTTCCCCCCCCCCCCCACCCATCCCACTTATCAGGTGTCTCTTAGGACTCTCAAATCTTAAATTGACCTATCACTCTGGGGGGTGAAAAATCCACATCTCTGAGTGACGTAATTAAGATGACTTAAACCCAGTGTGGACTCCTCTAGATCAATGGAAGAATTCTTCCATCAACATAGCTAGCACCTCTTTGGGAGGTGGATTAACTATGTTGATGGAAGAATCCCTCCCATGATGCTAGTTAATGTCTACACTGAAGTGTTACTGCAGCGCTATGGCTGTGCCACTGCAGCATTTGAGGAGCAGGCAAGCCCTTAGTCCTGTTTCTTCAAACGCCCTGTGGTGGAGTCAGAGCTGCTCTGGAATAATGAGTGCTGTGTGTTTATTATAGCAGAGATCCAGCTCTGCCATAGTTATGGTTGAGCGCTACTTCCTGTTTAAAAGTTGACTATTCTAACGGCTCTGAAATGCAGAACCATACTTGGATTGTCTTGACATTTGGTACTCTCCATGTGTGTGGTTAAATTTTGGCGTTATTTGAGCAAGGAGTTCCTGAGATTCCCTCCCCCAGACTCCCTCCACTAAAGAACCTTTTTACAAAATCCCCATGCACTCACAACATTTTGCACACATGTAGGATGAATGTGAGCGTCTAATTGTGCCCAAAGGATCTCAGTCACTTGGTATTTATGTTAGCTAGTACCTGGCATCCACTGCCTCTCTCAGGAAGCAGTACTGAAAAAGTGAACTGTAAAAATTGCAGTTTCAGATCAGCAGGAGCCAAACTGATGAATCAAAGAGATTGAAATGCATATGTGCAGGAAGACTAAGGCTCTGTTAACTGCAGCGGGTTTCTTGCAATCAGCTCTCACAGTATTTGGCTATCTGTAGGGGACGTGCTGGGGCCGTTGCCGAACCTGAGCTACATTTGAATTTGAGCCCGACCATTGACAGCTTTCCGACAATGTGTGTGTTGAGCTTTTTCTTGCATTTTATCAGGGTCTAAGGTGTAACACAGCCAAGGCTCACCTGACAGCTCAATCAGTTTCCTTTTTAGGAATCATTCTGTCAAAGGAAGGACTGACACCATCACAACCAAATGTCGTGTTTGCCTCTACCTACTACTGTAAGATGTCTTTTAGGTTTTGCTGGCTATCACAGAGATTTCATACCTGATTTTGCCTCAGTCACTGCTCCCTTGACTCCTGAGGGCATCGTGTGCCAAAAAATTATAAATTCTGTGCATAATATTTTAAAATTCTTCAAATTTTATTTGTCAAATAAATACGGAGACTCCAGCATGGCATTGGGGAGCACAGGCCACTGGCTGCACAGAGGGGGGGAAATCATTGTGCAACTCTTCCCCCACCTCCACCCCAGGACAGACTCAGTGATGAGGCTGCACCCAACCCTGACACAGCGCAAGGAGCGGGCTCTGCCCCAAAACACCCCAGGCCCCCGCCCCTCCATGCCAGGTGCACCAGGTGTGGGCAGACATGCTCAGTAAGGCAGTATCCAAGTGTGGAGGGGCTTAGTGTTGGGGGAATCCAGGTGTGAGTTTTGGGGCAATCTGGGTGCGGGTGCCTCAGTGGGGGATAAGGGTGCAGGGGGGATCTGGATGCACAGGGACTTGTTGGGGGGTTCTGGGTGCAATGGTAATGGGACTCTACAGGTGGGTCCAGGTGATTGGGGCTCAGAAAGGGGGGAGGTCTGGGCGTGGGAGGATTTGGAACTCAGTGGGAGGTTTAGTGGGGTGGGGATCCAGGTGCAGCTGGTTGGGGCTCAGTAGGGTGAGGATCCAGCAGGTGCAAATGGCTTGTTGGGGCGGTCCAGGTGGAGGGGGAATGGGGCTCATTGGGGGTGGGGGGGCTCAGTGGGAGGTTCTAGGTATGAGGGGGTCTGGATGAATGGGGGTGGGTGGATGGGGAAGCAGTTCCCTGTACAATGACCCATCCCCCTGCAGCTGAGGAGTGATGGATGCAGGAAGTGCACAGAGGAGGGGGAGTCTGCAGAGCTTCCTACAGCCAGAGGAGAAATATGGGGGTGGGTCTGACATGGCCCCGGTTGCTGCGCAGGGGAAGAGGAAGTCCCGTCCTCCCCATCCCAGCCAGGACTAGCAGCTGAGCCCAGTACAGGGTAGGAGCCACCCCAGCCAGGTCTTTCCCGTTCTGCCTCTTACCCCACAGTGATTTACCCATCTGCCAACTGCCCTGGGCACCCAAAACATACTGCTGGGGAGGGCTGCCTGACCACTCTTGTGACTTCTCTTTGCTACCCTGTCAGAAAGTCATTTTTCTGTGGGGAAGTAAAGAAATCTGTGGGGACATAAATTCTGCGCATGCACAATGGCGCGGAATTCCCCCAGGAGTATCGCTTGTCCCACCTTCTCAGGAAGGGAGCGCAATGGTGCTGGACAGAAGAACATAAAAAGGCAGTCACTGCTTTGAAACACCACCTGACCAGACCCTAACCTTTCATTGGGAAGTTGCCACAAGAGAAAGAGCGCTCTGTGCTATTCTCTCTCAAGAAATCTATGGAAAAGAAGGCTCATTGCTTATGCCTCTAAGTACTTTCACCAGTGGAACTCAAGTACTGTGTGTGTGTGTGTGTGTCCGTAACTTGTTAGCCGCTTATTGGGCAATCAAACATTTCACCTTTTTAATTGGTCTCTCTCCCGTAATTTTACACACAGCACACACATCTACTAACCCACTCAGAAAGAAGAAAGTTAAGGACGGACAGGTCTCTAATGCTTGATTAGCTCACTTGTCACTGTTATTGCAGGATAAGGACATAACTGTTCACCCTTTATCTGCATCTTCATCTCCCTTTTGCACTTTTGTATAATGTTACCCCTCACGAGTGTCCTATGATGACACCTCCCTTTTCTCTAGACCAGTTTTTCAAACCGTTACCTCCTTGCTCTGACACTTCTTCTTTCCTATGTATTTTCACAGGTGGATCAAGTTTCTACAAAGATGGGAAACCTTTGACTGGTTTCAGCCTCTATGTTCTTTCTCCATCCGATTCCTCTTTCTTTTTCATGTACATCCCACTCAGCCCAGTAGGTTGGCCTCGTTGCTATGGCATGTGCACTGGAACATTTTGCCTCCTCTAATTTACAATTGCTTTTCCTATCCAATTCTGGATGGGTCTGCAAAGAATTGCAGAATTCTGCCTTTGGGGCATGCTCACAATTTGTATCCTCCTATGGATTTCCTTTGGCTTATGCCTTACTACTTTCTTACAGGGCTTGCCTTGCATCCCCCCCTTCCTTTGTTTGCAAGGTACAAAGCCAGAGTAAAACAGCTCAATTTCACCAGGAAAATTCTGTCGCTGATTCTCTTGTGAAATGAGGTGCTCCAGGGGGCAAGAAGTGGACATTGTCACACACAATCATGAGCACCCCGATTCCTTCAGTGAATACTGCAGAAACTCTAGCTGTGTCAGCAGGCAGAACCAGAGATAGGGACTGATTTGCCAGCACTACAGAAGCAGGATGCAGTGTTACTAGAGAAATGATTAAACATACAAGGGAAAATGGAATTGTCACAAGATTCATCTTTAAAACCTTCTGAATCAAAATTGGCATTGGCAACAGGAAGTTGTTTGCTCATAGACCAAGGGAATGAGATACCAGAATGGGTGTTACCAGAACAAATATGAAAGGATTTAATATACTCAGTCCATGACATACTTTCAGGAGGGCATCAGGGAACAGACAAAACTATGGAGAAGTTAAAATCACTGGGCTGGTGGCCACAGATGAAAAAGGATATAAGAGAATATTGTGACAATTGCTTAATCTGTGCACAAAATAATCCAACAAGCAATAAAAAATAATGCTCCCCTTTGACCCCAGAGAAATTCAGGACCAGGATCTAGTTTACAGATTTTGTTGGTCTGTTACCCAAGACTAAAAAGGGAACCAAATATTTGTTGGTCGTAGTAGATCCAGTCTCAAAATGGACTGAAGCTTTCCCAATGCAAATCAACACAGCCTTAGCTATGGCATGTGGATTGGCAGAACAGGTATTCTCCTGATGGGGTTTTCCAGCAAAACTGGAATCAGATCAAAGATTTCATTTTACAGGAACTGTAATGTAAAACTATTTGTTGGCATTAGGAATAAAACAAAAGTTCCCCATTCCTTATACCCCACAGTCCTCAGGGCAGATGGAAAGGAGAACTAGACTATCAAGAAAATTTGTGTTATTTCTGATGGCAACGAGAGCTACTCCAGCCAGTGCCTGAAACCCCACTCCCTTTGAATAATGACAGGGAGAGAAATGAAAATGCCAGGACGCTTGTTGTGGGAAACGAGTCATGCACATGTTGAAGGGATTAAAATGGATGTTTTTATGAAAAGATTTCAAAGACATACATGTCTTTCATCGGATGCATCCGATGAAGTGAGCTGTAGCTCACGAAAGCTTATGCTCTAATAAATTTGTTAGTCTCTAAGGTGCCACAAGTACTCCTTTTCTTTTTGCGAATACAGACTAACACGGCTGCTACTCTGAAACCATAGATAAATTATGTTCATCTGTTTATAAAATCCATGTCACTGGAAATAGATGTAAGCAGGGTCTGAATGAGCTCTCCCCTGGCTGCTAGCTGGGGAAGAGAGACTTCAGGAGAAAACTGTATTTACATGAACCCACCTACTCTGCGCAAGTATCCAGCAGACAGGAGCTGTATAGCTCCAAGTGATCAAGTCTGGCTGGTGTTGGGTTACAAATCACTTTGAATGCAGGGGTAGGGAAATGTTGTTGTCATTACTATATGAATAAAGGGGAGCAGAACTGTGCTTATCCTCCTTTCTTATCCCTGACTTCCCTCCTTTCATTAAACATTTCTTCTTTTCTACACTCAGACTGTGCTTGCGAGTGGGGAAGTATTATGTCTTAGAGGCCCCCAGGGGGTGGTGTGTAATTTTCCCAGGGTACTGGGTGGGGGCTTGAGCCAGCTCTGTGTTGTACTGTTGAAAAGGAACCCCTGGATACTGAACCTGGCCCTGGTTGCAAAAGATTTATCATGCTAATCAACTTAAGTTGTTTAAGGGAAAATCCCTTCCCTCTACAGAAAATTGACATCACATATGATACCAAGTTGCTGATCCTGGTCCTGTGGAATTGCTTGGAGTTGGCAGGGAAATTAGGGTGACCAGAGGTCCTGATTTTATAGGGACAGTCCCGCTATCTGGGGCTTTTTCTTATATAGGTACCTATTACCCCCCACTCCCCGTCCCAATTTTTCACATTTGCTATCTGGTCACCCTACAGAGAATGCAAGAGAACAGCTTCACCTGCCTCTGGAATCATTAGTAGGGATCATACTTGGAAAAGAGATGGCTAAGGGGAGATATGATTGAGGTCTATAAAATCATGACTGGTGTAGAGAAAGTAGATAAGGAAGTGTTGTTTACTCCTTCTCATAAAACAAGAACTAGGGGTCACCCAATGAAATTAATAGGCAGCAGGTTTAAAACAAATAAAAAGAAGTATTTCTTCACACAATGCACTGTCAACCTGTGGAACTCCTTGCCAGAGGATGTTGTGAAGGCAAAGACCATAACAGGGTTCAAAAAAGAACTAGATAAATTCATGGAGGATAGATCCATCAGTGGCTATTAGCCAGGATGGGCAGGGATGGTGTCCCTAGCCTCTGTTTGCCAGAAGCTGGGAATGAGCGACAGGGGAGGGGTCACTGGATGATTACCTGTTCTGTTCATTCCTTCTGGGGTACCTGGCATTGGCCACTGTCAGAAGACAGGATACTGGGCTAGATGGACCTTTGGTCTGACCCAGTATGGCCGTTCTTATGTTCTTAGGAGGTGATATTGTATTTCCAGTAAGATATGAGAATGCAAATCAAATACCTTTAGTAAACTGGAGACGGAACAGCTCCACCTCCTCTGAAATAGTACAGAGTAGTTTCAGAGACATGGTACAGACCCAGCATTATAAAGGTCGAGCATTTGGATACACGAATAATCTTTCATTGTTAATTAAAGGTCTCATCCCTATGGATGCAGGACAGTTTTTCGTAATTGTAACACCAAACTCCAGAACCTGATACAGCACCGGATGAGCCAATCTACTGATCACAATCACCTCATGGAGTGGTAACCCTAATATTAGGAGAACTTCTAACTACCATACTGAACACATGGAGGACATTACCAGCAGAAGCTGGGACCAGTTCATCGCCTTTAAGATGCCCTGATGTGGAACCTGGATCACCAAGTGGTTCAACTGCTACTTCAATACCTGGGACTTTGCTTAAGAATATTCACTTTAAGCGTACACCTCTTGTGTTAAACCTGTCTCATTGGAATGCGATTGGCCGTGCAAAGTGAACAAAAAATTGCATCTTACTGCAGTAATAGATAAATTAGCAACATATCAGACAGACATTTGCCTCACAACCTGGTATTTTTTGAACCAGATGTCTCCAAGAGTTCGATGGAATTGTTGGTTCTATTTTGGGTTTGTCTGGATCAGGCATGTCAATACAGAATAGAGCGGATTTGGAAAGTGAACCACAGCCAGTGGGAACTGCGATCGGCTGAACCTGTGGACGCGGCAGGTAAACAAACCAGCCCGGCCCGCCAGGGGCTTTCCCTGAACAAGCTCCAGAACAAGTTTGCGAACCACTGCTTTAAGGGATATTGAAAATGGAAGGTTTCAGAGTAGCAGCCGCGTTAGTCTGTATTCGCAAAAAGAAAAGGAGTTCTTGTGGCACCTTAGAGACTAACAAATTTATCTGAGCATAAGCTGTAGCTCACGAAAGCTTATGCTCAAATAAATTTGTTAGTCTCTAAGGTGCCACAAGTACTCCTTGTTTTTTTTTGAAAATGGAGGGATACCTAATCTTGCTGAAGATGGGCATTTGGTTAAATTATTGCCCACCGTGTATAAAGGGAACGTCTGTAAAGAACTTCTGTATTAGAAGTTTTGGGATCAGCGACACTCCATCTGAATCAAGGCACGTGTTATATAAATCTTGTTCAATGAGAGAGTCTCTGTACATTTCTTTTACAGAATCTTTACCAATATTAGACCCAAATACAGCTGTCTTTAACAAATTAACCACTGCCCCTTCAGTAGATTACATAGAAGAAGAAATCTACAAGGAGCGACTGGATATACCACAGCTACTCGTACTTCACCCAGCAACACAAACATGGGGAACACCGGCTATAGCTTGTTGCTCTGTCAACGGGTATCAATATGTTTCCAGGTGTGATGTTTTTGATGTTGCAATGCCTGCCTGTGGCCATGGAGGCCCTACACAGACCAACAAGACAGACAAGCTTGCTGCTGTTGTCTCCTTACCGGTGAAACTCACTAAGTGGGGACTTCCTACTGTGAAGGTGGCCTATAACATGGAAGAACAGTACTGCAGGCAACTAATCACAAAATATTTTTATATGGTGACTGTGGTGAGCTGGAGTGGCCTCCCATCGAGCCAGAAGGGGAGGGATCACTCTTTGGGCCCAAGGGGACAGAGACAGGCTGGGCCCACCCCTCATACTGGCAGTCAAGATGCAGGACAGGAAGTATAAAAGTTGGGCCCGAGCCAGGGAAGGGAGGAGAGGTCTCCAGCCTACTGCAGATCCCCCGGAGCTGAACCTGCCCTGCACCATGCCCTGCCCCTGGAGGAGACTGACCCAGGAGCAGAGCTGTCCAGGCTGCAGCTCGCCGCAGACCCTTAAGAGACGGACGACGACCCCGAGCCGCAGGTACATTAGGGTGGAAGAGTAGGAAGTAGCCCAGCCGACTATAGTCTGGTTGTGTTTCTGTCTGCACATAAGTCAGCATGTTTTGGCTGGATCCCTGCTGACCCACTCCACCACTCTTAGGGCCCTGGGCTGGGACCCGGCGGAGTCGGGTGGGCCCAGGCCCCCCTACGCCTGCTGCCAACCCAACCCCTGGGGTGGCAGCCTCTTCACCTTAGGCCAAAAGGCTTGTGTTTGTCTGCCACCGGCCAGAACCAGGACATCAGACTGTCTGTCATTTGCTCTGCCCTGCCCCAGGGCCTGAGCCTTAAGACTGTCTGCCCCACCTGAGGGCTGGGGCTCCTTAAAACTACTGGATTGTGCTGTCCTGCCTAAGCCCTACTCCTGGATAGGGGCAGTGCCCCAGAGACGTAGTGAGGCAGAGCAGTCTCTGGATGGAGAGGGACCATTTGTAGGGACCCACTACAAAGACCTTAGATGTGATGTCGCATAAGTGGTCAAATTCTAATTATGCCTATCCCAATTTGTCAGAAAGAATCATCCAAAGAAAGCCTAAGCATCAAGAAGATATTACAAGTCATATACCAGTTTTTAACCTACATATTCCTCCATTAATCTTAAATCTAAAATCATTGTTAAATTGAAAGGATACACATGTTGTCCAAATCAGCAGTGACATGCATGCGGCAGAAAAGTCTTTAGAAGATCTAGCACATGATGGAGATTTTAATCTACTTATTTCTCATACATGGAAAGGAGTTACATTTAAGGCTAGTTATTATGGAAGTAGTGTTAGGTTTCTTTATTGATTTTATTTTGTCAATTATGCATAGTACTTAAGCCGTATAACTCTCATATGAACACCTTAACTATAGCCTCAAAGAAACAATTAACTAAGTAGTTTAGTGTTGCTCTGGTTAGTTAACAATAGCGACAAAAGGGTGTCTGTTAGTACCTGTTAGTAAATATAAACGCTTTTTGTTCTTTCTTTCTCTATATCTCATTCACTTACATATTTACTATTCTTTGGAATCTTTATCTTCAACAAAGAGTGTCTGAATTCTAAGACCCAGAACATTGGCCCTTGACCAGTAAGTGACCCCATTCAAGAATTTTATCCATGATGCTATATTTTAACAATCTTGGGAGCCTTCATGTCTCTACAACTCCAGATGTTCATGGAAACCATCTCCTTAACATACATCTATAACGCAGATATAAGCATGTATGGACTTAGGAAACGAATAGGGGATGATTGTTACAACAGCTGATGTAGGCTTGGGAAATCAACAGCGAAGAATGATTGTGGGGATAAGGAGGACCCACTGAGAGAGATTATCTTGAAGAATTGTTAGTTCTCCCAGCTGTAAATAATCATGCCTTCACACATAAATCAGGTAAACTGAGAATGTACAGAAATGACACGAGAACATATGTCTCTGGGAGAATATTCTTGGCAACAAGGTTTCCTTTGTCTGAAACCCTCTATAAGGATACTGATATGGGAACCTGGTTGGGGGAATGAACACTGCGCATTTCCTCCAGATGCAGGAGAGACACAGATCCAGCTCTTAGTCTGACAACAAAGGGTGGTAATGTACCTATTTCTGCCTGTGTTCTGTATAGTGTTGTGTACTAATCTCTGATTGATGATCTTAGATCACATAATTCCAACTGAACCTGTTATTTCAACAATCTTGAGTCATTAACTCAGACACGCAACAGCTGCCTCATGCCTTTCATCACATGGACAGCGGCTAAACCAACCTCTGAAAACCAGGAAACGAAGAGCTGAAGCCCACAACAAACCTCCGCAACACTATCTTAACTTTGCCCCAAGCCCCTAACCCAGGAGCTGGCAATCGCCACTGGGAACAGGTCAGGCAGGGTGGTGCAAAGGTAAACAAACTATTTAGGGAAGTGGAGGATTCTCCATCCCCTGAAGTCTTCAAGTCAAGACTGGATGCCTTTCTGGAGAAGGATTCAGTCCAATACAAGGTATTCAGCTCAGCACCGGGGTAACTGGATGAAATTCTATGGCCTGTTGTACAGGAGGGTCTGATTAGATGACCTAATAGTCCTTCCTCTTAGATATTATTGATTCATAGATTAAAAGGCCAGGAGGGACTAAGAGAACATGCCGTTGTCTGTGTGGTGTTCCACAGACTGGAATGCCAGCATTTCTCTGCATGCCCTCCAGCTGTGTGCACTGGGTCAGCTGTAGCTGTAATCAGATGGTGGAGGGATTAGTTGGAGCAGCTTGGCAGAGCTGTGACTGTGGTCTGCAGAGAGGTGCAGGTGAACCTTGAAGAACCAAGTCTGCCTCATTTCAGTGCTCAGTGTTGTAGGCTATGTCAGTGACAGTGCACCAGGGTGCGTTCTAGCCATGGGGATTGTCAGCACTCCGGTGGCGGACCTGTCAGTTGTTTGCAGGGCTCAGTGAGGGGTAAATTCAGGCGATGACGCAGAAGGAATTCTTGGGGGAGGGAGAGGGATAAAGGGGTGGAAACATTTTGTAAATCTGGGATGGTTTGTGTGCAGTAGGCTCAGTGTTTGAGGGCTGGCCAGGTGCAGGCAGCTTCTGTCCTTTACGCCAGATCTAAACCCAAATTTTGCCTTAGCCAAGAGAAGATGTTACATGTTGTTACATGATGTTACATGATGCTGTTACATGATGTTGTGCTGTAGTTCTCCTGTGCCCTGTTCCCAAAGTGCTCTCTAGCAGGGGAGGGCAGAGTGCTAGCATGCGTGTCACTGGCATGTTGGGGGTGATGCTGAAATAGGGCAGAGTTAAGGTTGCATTATGAGGGGGAGGGACAGCTCAGTGGTTTGAGCATTGGCCTGCTGAACCCAGGATTGTGAGCTCAATCCTTGAGGGAGCCATTTAGGGATATGGGGCAAAAATTGGGGCTTGATCCTGCTTTGAGCAGGGGGTGGGACTGGATGACCTCCTGAGGTCCCTTCCAACCCTGAGAATCTATGATTCTAACCCTTCACTCTCCATTTCCTTTTCTAAGAATGGAGGGGTCGGGAATCCTTACCCAGCGAGGTCACATTCTCATAGTTCTCCTGCATGATGTCCCAGTATAGGTCTTGCTGAGCAGGGTCCAGCAGAGCCCACTCTTCCTTGGTGAAATACACAACCACCTCCTCGAAGGCCACTGGCTCCTGTAAGAGAAAGAGCCCCCCACTCAGTAGCTGCTATCCAGTGACAACCCCACAATTCACAGGAGCGCAGGACCAATCAAATGGAAGGTCTGGGAAGCACACAGTCAGCAGAGTCCCATCTGCACCCCTCTCAGAGGAGGCATCAGGATGAGGGGAGTGTGTCACTCTATACCACAGGGGACAGCCCTGTAACCCCCATATTCCTCATTTGTATATAATGGTGACATTGCATATAAAGCAGGCCATGTGAGGTATGGTGGGAAAGGTTATGATCTGCTGAAACCCACTGTTCCATCTAAATATGTTTCAGAGTAGCAGCCGTGTTAGTCTGTATTCGCAAAAAAGAAAAAGAATACTTGTGGCACCTTAGAGACTAACAAATTTATTTGAGCATAAGCTTTCGAGAGCTACAGCTCACTTCATGAAGTGAGCTGTAGCTCACAAAAGCTTATGCTGAGATAAATTTGTTAGTCTCTAAGGTGCCACAAGTACTCCCTTTTCTTTTATCTAAATATGTGTATCATTCATGCATATTAAGTTATGAGAATTGCATTGTATGGTTGTCACTAAAACATGCTATGGGTTTTGGGGAGTGCTATGGGTTTTTGAGAG
This sequence comes from Dermochelys coriacea, assembly GCF_009764565.3. Classification (NCBI taxonomy): domain Eukaryota; kingdom Metazoa; phylum Chordata; order Testudines; family Dermochelyidae; genus Dermochelys; species Dermochelys coriacea. The sequence goes on along the minus strand of NC_050095.1, from coordinate 6,150,873 downwards.
ATACTAGCTCTCCAGAGACGACAACAAGGGAGGGTAACCAACACCCGGAAGGGTGCTGAGCAGACATCACCAGCCATTGTCCGGCAGAGGAGTTACAATTCAATGACTCACTGACAGGAGACAAACCGGGGTATTGCCTCACCTTGGGATTCAGCAGTGCCCCCCCAGACATGCCTGGACTTGTGTTCTCCAAGCACATGGACTCAGAGTATAAAACAGAACACAGGGGCCCTATGCTTGGCCCTTTCTCCTCCCCCCGCCTATGCTGCAAGTAACAAGGACGCTCACAAGACTGATGATTTCAACAGAGGAGATTGGCCCAGGTTTAAGAGACAAATGTGTATATTAGGGACTGTAAGATCCAGTGGGGTGAGAACATTGCTTGATGTAAATACTTGCTAGTGTGATAAGGGTTAAGGTTTATTCTGTGTGCTTATATTTTAGACTATCTCTTAAAAACTATCTTTTGTAATCAATAAACTTGTTTTACGATTTATCTTTACCAGTGAGTTTGCCTGAAGTGTGTAGTAAATCTGCTCAGGTTTACAAAGGCTGGTGTGTATCCACTTTCCATTGATGAAGTGAGGGAACCAATTAATAAATCTGCATTGCTCAAGAAAGGGTCTTAGAGAGTTAAGGGGGCATAGCAGTCCCACGGTTCCAGGCTGCACCCCGGGGATCCCGTCACAGGGAGAAAGAGAGAGCCCTCATCCCTCCCCTCTCCCTGCACGGGACAGGATATTCTCATTTCTCATAGACTGGTACAGGACATGGAGCCCCCAGCAGTGCCCAGGGGCAGCTCCCTGGTGGGAATCCAAACACCCGCCTAATTGCCAGCAGCTAGGTGTGAGGGGATGGGGCATCTCCTCCAAGCCCCACTGGTGGGTGACCCCTTCATATCTCCCAGCAGCCTCTGGTCAGTGGGTTCTAGCTGCAGCACTGGCAGTCTGGTCATTTCTCCAGCCCTGTCCGAGGGGGTTTTTCCTGTCCCATCAATCGGGCAGTTTCCTCTCCCAACCCCCAAGGGTCTGTTCCTAGAACGTAAGGCCCAGGTTAAACAAGTCCCAGCAGGTCTGTCACACCCTGTCCCCCTCCTTTCCTCCACCCTGTGGATTTCCTGCCCCCTCCCACCTCCAGACTCAACTCCCCAGAAGCTCCCACCTCCTCTGGGTTTACTGCCCCTGTCAGTGTAGAGGGAACCCATAGGAACTCCCTGATAATCCCTACCTGAGCCAGCTCCCCGGCAGCCATTGCTCTTCCCCGTCCCCTGGGAGGCTGGGCCCATCTGGAGGGAAAGGGGGATGTCGTTCCACAGCCTGTCGGGGTGAGGAGGGGGATTGGAGAGGTTTCAGAAGCAGCTTTAGTGACTTTCACAGCACCTCCCCCAGGCTCTTTCCCCGCAGAGAAATGTTCTAGGCTCTGCTGCTCGCAAAACACTGAAGTCGCTTTATTGCAGTGCAGACCCGACCCTTCCCACCAGGGCTAACCCCACGGAGACCCTTTAACGCCCGCCCGACATGGTCCCCGAGGGGAGCACATTCCCCAGCAGGGCAGGATCTAGGCAGAGGTGGGGATTGGGTAAGATCTGTCCAGTGCTGAGACAGGAACTGGAGCTGAGCAGGTCTGGGAGCTTGTGACCTCCCTTCTCACTTACTTCTCCTCCGCTTCTCTCTCCCCTCCCTCTGGCTGGGGACTTCGTTACTGTCTATTCATGGAGGCCGTTGCTGTCCTACCAGTGCTACTGCCATTTTGGAGCCAGTCTCTCTGGCTGTGACACAGACACGGTAGGGAAAGGGACACTGGGCCCAGCTGTGAGCTGGATTCTGAATACGGAAAGATTTTTGAATTGGGGGTTTATGGGAATGAATCGTTCCTTGGCTCAGTCCACACCTGGCATAGCAGCTAACTAACTATTCATTCACAATAGGCCCATATACAAAGTAATGGGCTCTTCCCATTCAGAAAATGAATGATCTAGTCTGATGTTCCTCAAGTGGTGGTTTGCTTCCCCAGGTGACTCACGACAGGCAACAGATGGGCTGTGAGATATTATCAGTTTTGTTATGAGCTAAAGCAGTGGTTCTCAAACTGTGGGTTGGGACCCCAAAGTGAGTCATGACCCCGTTTTAACTGGGTCACAAGGGCTGGCTTAGACTTGCTGGGACCCGGGGCTAAAGCCCGAGCCCCACTGCCCAGGGCTGTAGCCAAAACTAGGGGACTTCAGCCCTGGGCGGCAGGGCTCAGGTTACAGGCCTCACCCGGGGCAATGGGGCTCAGACATCGGTCCCCCCATCTGGGGGTCATGTAGTAATTTTTGTTGTCAGAAGGGGGTCACGGTGCCATGAAGTCTAAGAACCCCTCAAAGCAAAGTTTCACTCTGCCACTTTTATCCTTCAAGGTCCACTACTCTTGAAACACCCACCCAAGTTACAGAGACTCAGCCTTGAGACACATTTTATTCTTCCTTTCACAGTCAATGTAAGGGGATCGCCCCACAAAAAAACCTGACTTCAAATAAGGGGCCAACAATGTGAAAAGTGTGAGACACATGGACACGCACTCGAGCAGCTCCCGTCTCATTCACAATGATCCCAAAGACAATCTAGGGCTCTCCTCCCCTTTCCAGCCAGTCTGTACACAGGAGACCAGCCCCATCTCTCATTCAGCGTCAGGGTCTATTCAGGGTACGGCTGGGCTCCACCCCCTCCTCGCACCCGAGACTCTGCTGTGCCCATGTTCAGTCACTCATTCAAACGGTCAGACTGTTCAGGGCATGGAGCTTTTATTCTTGTCTCACCATCTCTCACACCATTCCGGGTGTTGTTCCTTTCCCCAAAGGGAAACGCCCCCCTGAGATTCGCTCTGAATCCCCATCAGATGTCACAGCAGGAGTGAATCAATCACGGGGCTCACCCGGCTTCGCATTGTTCCACCATTTCCAGGTGCACATGGGGACTGGAGGCGGCGCCCCCCTGCCGCTAACATGGTTATTGGTCTGAAATCTCCCCCCGGCCCGTCAGAGACAGACACGTACCTGTGTCGCTCCCCAGCTCCCGTCGCAGCGTCTCTAGGGGAAGGAGAGGACGGGAGAGGTGAGGATTCAGGCCCTCGCATCCCTGGGGAGGTTCCCACTGGTTATGAATGGAACTGCTGTTAACTACGGGACGGTGACCCAGACCGAGGCCCATAACGCAGCCGCTGCAGACGGAGCCAGCCCCACAGGGCGACTCCCATGGGGAAGGGTGACATGCAGAGCTGGGGCTGTGAGATGGAGCCCGGGGTCAGTGACATCACTAGAGTCCCCGACTCCTTCCCAGGGCCAGGGTCGCTCTAACCAGAGGAGACGCCACCCCCAGACTCCAACTCACCTTTGAATCCCAGCAGCACCTGCTTCAGGACGGCACTTTTCAGAGAGAAATGGCTGAGTCTCTTCTCCAGCTCCGCAAACCCTGGATCTGGCTTCCGAAACGCCCCGTCCTCCCTGTTGGGGAAAGGGGGAAGGGTGAGAAACGGGCCCGGATCCCCAATCCGTGAGCCCAGCAACCCCCAAACTCCAGCAAACCTGGATCTGAGCTTTGTAGCCTAAGGTGATCACGGTTATGCGAGTCACCTGCCCTCAGCCCTGTGCTCTCCACAGAGATGGGACACGAGGAATGGAGACAGGTTCAGGAGCTTTCTCTGGGACACTGGTTCTGTGGGGTGCAGAGCCACCCCCTACACCGGGTTACTCCACTAGCTAGGGGCACTGGGACTGGGGTTACCAGGAAAGGAAGGAGACAGGGACCAAAGGGTGGGTGTGTCTCACAATCGCACTGTGGCCCCAGACAGATGCTTAGCAGGGAATGAGCCTGGGCCCTTCCGCTGAAGCTGTAACCCTGGGGTGTCCAACTCATTTGGCAGAGAGACCCATCCGTATTCAACTCTCGGTTACGGTCCGTGGGCCAGGGCATCAATTTCAGACTCTGTACACGGCTCCATTCAGAGCGGGGCCCTCACTGCTCTCAGTGGGACACCCAGGCACAGATACCATGGGGAGGGTCTGCCCTTCCGAGAGGAAACCACCTTTTAGTTACCTGTATTCATTACGTCCTTTATGGTCACAGTCAGTATCACTCCGTGGGAAAATAGCCCCATCCCACACCTGCCAGGGCTCCTGCTTTCCCCTTCCTTCCACCCTCATTTCTCCATTTCTCTCTCTCCATTGCCTGCATGTCTCTCCTTTGTTCTCCCCGCCCTACAGAAACTCCCTATTCCCACCCCGGAAGGGCTCCACTCCTGCCCCCTCCCCGTTCCACCAGTGACCGGCCAAGGAATATTGACTGTTGACATTAAAGTGTCGTTGTTTCAGCTGACACTCCAATGAGATTAACGGAGGACAGGGGAGTTCACGCCCGTCTGAGCCATGGCTTCAGGCCGCTGGCAGACACGGAAAGACAACAGCGTCCCCGTCTGCATGTGGGAGGGGTTTTTCCCCAACCATGAGGCCTAGAAACTTACGCTAAACTGGAAAGCCGAGATTCTCCACACCGGGAATACGTGAGGTGGCCACATAAATACGTCAGACAGGCCGGGTCTGGCCCATGTGTCCGACAGCCCTGGTGGGACCTCATTAGCTGTCAGAGAGTAACAGGCTCTTCCCCCTCGTGAGGCAGCCACTAGGGAAGAGACCTGATCCCAAGCACCAAGCCGGCGTGTCACACTGCAGGGGCGGGGGAAGCTCCGTATTTCGTGCTGTTTCCAAGCGTAACCGAGCATGAGGGGGAGTGAAATGGAGCCGGGGACTCACCTGCTCCCAGTGCTCCCGGCACCCTGGAGAGGGAGAGAGAGAAGAGACCGTCGGGGGGGTGTCCCAGGCAGAGGGGCAACCGTTGGCGTCTCTGGCGTTTGGGGCATTTCAGACACTCGGGTTCACGTTCAGAGAGCAGCTGCCGCCCCCAGGAATCCCTGCTTGGACGTGGCCATCGGGGGAAGTTCCTGCCCAGGCACTTACAGGAAGAAAATATTTCTCGGCCTTGAGAGTGAAATTCCCACTAGGGCTGAGAGCCCCGCAAGCCCCCTGCCCCATTAAACCCGTTCACCTGGGGTGGTGAGGGGCCTTAGGCCTGGCTCGGGGCCTCGGCATGGCAGGGAGGGGACGTTACGTTTCCAGCCCAAATGCAGTTAGACCTTGGCAGGGCGTTTACTGCGTGACCTTAGTCAGGGCTCTGCCCCTCCCTGTGCCTCACTTTCCCCCTTTGTCCCATAGGAATAATGCCCCGACCCCACTTTGTAAAGTGCTTTGGGGTCTAGGGCGGACACGCTCCTATAGAAACACTGCGTATGGTCATTGCAACGACAGCCTGACCTGCAGGGGTTGGCTCAGCGGCTGCTGCCCCTTCTCTCCTCCCCGCTCACTGAGCAGGGAAATCTCCCGGGACAGCCGGCAGACGCCCTCATCCCTTCTCTGGACAATGGCTCTCTCTAGCTCTTCCAGCCGGGACAGCAGCCCCTGCTCCTGCTCCTCCAGAAACCCTCGCAGCTCCTGCCACTCCCAGACCAGCTTCTGCCTCTCGGCTGCCGTCTGGTTCTGCAACCACAGGGAGAGGGCGGGTGGGTGCCGGGGGAGACCCATAAATGCCCCTCCCGGCGGGTGGGGGGGTTATTTCCCAGAGCACGGGATCTCTTGCGCTGGGGGATGGGAAGCTGATTTACCCCAGGAAGGGTGGCGCGATCAGAGCAGGGGTGAGCCGTACATCGCTCACAGGGGGGACTTTTCTCCCCAAAACCTCATCCAATTGCTCTGGGCCAAACTCTCCATCTCTGCAGCCCACAGTTCCTCCCCAACCCCCCCCCCCCAGGAGCTAGAAAGGCTCCCCGGCCACTGGGACATGCAGACAGCCCGTGGGCAGGGGCTCTGGGCTCACTCAGACTGACCCTCTCCTGCCCAGCAGCCTCCTGCACCCTACGGGCATCATGTCACCCCCGTGTCGGACCCTGGGCTCCAGCGGGGACGGTTCCCTGGCTGAGGCTGGCAGGCCGGGCCCTGCATTCACCGTCACTCAGGGCACCAGGATCCCTGGCAAACCCGGGCCCTGGGCACCTACCAGCAGCTCCTGGCTTTGCCGCTGCTCCTCGTCTTTGGCTGCTTCTCTCTCTTTTCCCAGAGGGGCCCGACGCTCTCGTGGGGGCTCCTGGAAGAAGTGTGGGGGGGGGGGGGGTTACCAACTGCTGCCAACGGCCTCCCAGCTGCCAGATTTCAGGGCCCGTCCTGCCCTGCAGATGCCCGAGGAGAGTCCCTGGGACGCACTGGGGCTTTTTTTCTCCAGGCCTCGTTCAGCCTCAGCCAGGAAGCTCCGAGGGGCTGGTGAAACGGGGACCAGGTTTCCCAGAGAAAACACAGGACCCCTTGGAGAGGTGACAGGGGTGCAGCCCAACCCCCCCCACCGCTCCCAATGTCCCCTGCGTCCACCCACCTCCCAAGCAACAAACTTCAGACACTGCCCCCAACTTCCTCCCCTCGAACTGGCCCCTGGCTCCACTCATAGCCTTCAATATTAACATCAGTGCTGGATCAGAACATGGACCCCCCCAAAGCCCGAGCTCTGCCCCCCCACTGACACCCCCCAAGCCCCCAGCTCTGTCCCCCCAACACCTCCCAAACCCCCAGCTCTGTCCCCCCACTTACACCCCCAAATCCCCAGCTCTGTCCCCCACACTGACACCCCTAAATCCCCAGCTCCATCTCCCGCACTGACACCCCCCCAAACACGCAGGTCTGCCCCCCCACGTACACCCTCCAAACCCCCAGCTCTGTCCCACACACACTCACACCCCCCAAACCCGCAGATCTGCCCCCCCACTTACACCCCCCAAATCCCCAGCTCTGTCCCCCGCACTGACACCCCCCCAACCCCTAGGTCTGCCCCCCACTTACACCCCCAAATCCCCAGTTCTGTCCCACACACACTGATACCCCCAAACCCGCAGGTCTGCCCCCCCAGTTACACCCCCCAAATCCCCAGCTCTGTCCCCCGTACTGACACCCCCCCAACCCCTAGGTCTGCCCCCCACTTACACCCCCAAATCCCCAGTTCTGTCCCACACACACTGATACCCCCAAACCCGCAGGTCTGCCCCCCCAGTTACACCCCCCAAATCCCCAGCTCTGTTCCCCGCACTGACACCCCCAAACCCGCAGGTCTGCCCCCCACTTACACCCCCCAAACCCCAGCTCTACGCTCACACCCCAAAACCCCTAGCTCCAAACTACTCCCGACCCCCAGCACCGCTCTGCCCCCCAGCTCCATCCCCCCTCGCTCCCGGGCCCAGCCTGGGCTCCGGGCCCCGCCCCCCGTGTCCGCCCCACGCGTGTCCGCGCTGCCCCCGGACCCACCGCGCTGCCCCGCGGGCCGCAGGGCTGGAGCCGCCTCCGCGCTGGGCTCCCGGCCCCGGCCATGGCCCCGCCGCTGCAAACGCACAAAGGGCTCCCGGGCCGGGGGGGGCAGGAAGAGGCGGCTCCTCCCCGGGCCTGGCCCTGCCCCTCCGGGGCAGTGTGAAAATCTGGTGTCGTTTGCTCCCCGTCCGTGCCTGAGTTTCAACTTTAATTTGCTACTAGGCAGCTCTCCAACACCACTTTCTACAAGCCATTACCCTCTGATCCCACTGAGAGTTACCAAAAGAAACTACAGCATTTGCTCAAGAAACTCCCTGAAAAAGCACAAGAACAAATCCGCACAGACACACCCCTGGAGCCCCGACCTGGGGTATTCTGTCTGCTACCCAAGATCCATAAACCTGGAAATCCTGGACGCCCCATCATCTCAGGCATTGGCACCCTGACAGCAGGATTGTCTGGCTATGTAGACTCCCTCCTCAGGCCCTTCGTTACCAGCACTCCCAGCTATCTTCGAGACACCACCGATTTCCTGAGGAAACTACAGTCCATTGGTGATCTTCCTAAAAACACCATCCTGGCCACTATGGATGTAGAAGCCCTCTACACCAACACTCCACACAAAGATGGGCTACAAGCCGTCAGGAACAGTATCCCCGATACTGTCACGGCTAACCTGGTGGCTGAACTTTGTGACTTTGTCCTGACCCATAACTATTTCACATTTGGTGACAATGTATACCTTCAAATCAGCGGCACTGCGATGGGTACCCGCATGGCCCCACAGTATGCCAACATTTTTATGGCTGACTTAGAACAACGCTTCCTCAGCTCTCGTCCCCTAATGCCCCTACTCTACTTGCGCTACATTGATGACATCTTCATCATCTGGACCCATGGAAAAGAAGCTCTTGAGGAATTCCACCATGATTTCAACAATTTCCATCCCACCATCAACCTCAGCCTGGATCAGTCCACACAAGAGATCCACTTCCTGGACACTACGGTGCTAATAAGCGATGGTCACATAAACACCACCCTATATCGGAAACCTACAGACCGCTATTCCTACCTACATGCCTCTAGCTTTCATCCAGATCATACCACTCGATCCATTGTCTACAGCCAAGCGCTACGATATAACCGCATTTGCTCCAACCCCTCAGACAGAGACAAACACCTACAAGATCTCTATCATGCATTCCTACAACTACAATACCCACCTGCTGAAGTGAAGAAACAGATTGACAGAGCCAGAAGAGTACCCAGAAGTCACCTGCTACAGGACAGGCCCAACAAAGAAAACAACAGAACGCCACTAGCCATCACCTTCAGCCCCCAACTAAAACCTCTCCAACGCATCATCAAGGATCTACAACCTATCCTGAAGGACGACCCATCACTCTCACAGATCTTGGGAGACAGACCAGTCCTTGCTTACAGACAGCCCCCCAATCTGAAGCAAATACTCACCAGCAACCACATACCACACAACAGAACCACTAACCCAGGAACCTATCCTTGCAACAAAGCCCGTTGCCAACTCTGTCCACATATCTATTCAGGGGACACCATCATAGGGCCTAATCACATCAGCCACACTATCAGAGGCTCGTTCACCTGCGCATCTACCAATGTGATATATGCCATCATGTGCCAGCAATGCCCCTCTGCCATGTACATTGGCCAAACTGGACAATCTCTACGTAAAAGAATGAATGGACACAAATCAGACGTCAAGAATTATAACATTCAAAAACCAGTTGGAGAACACTTCAATCTCTCTGGTCACTCGATCACAGACCTAAGAGTGGCTATACTTCAACAAAAAAGCTTCAAAAACAGACTCCAACGAGAGACTGCTGAATTGGAATTAATTTGCAAACTGGATACAATTAACTTAGGCTTGAATAGAGACTGGGAATGGATGAGTCATTACACAAAGTAAAACTATTTCCCCATGGTATTTCTCCCTCCCACCCCACCCCCCACTGTTCCTCTGATATTCTTGTTAACTGCTGGAATTAGCCTACCTTGCTTGTCACCATGAAAGGTTTTCCTCCTTTCCCCCCCTGCTGCTGGTGATGGCTTATCTTAAGTGATCACTCTCCTTACAGTAAAAAGAAAAGGAGTACTTGTGGCACCTTAGAGACTAACAAATTTATTAGAGCATAAGCTTTCGTGAGCTACAGCTCACTTCATCGGATGCATTTGGTGGAAAAAACAGAGGAGAGATTTATATACACACACACAGAGAACATGAAACAATGTTCTCTGTGTGTGTGTATATAAATCTCTCCTCTGTTTTTTCCACCAAATGCATCCGATGAAGTGAGCTGTAGCTCACGAAAGTTTATGCTCTAATAAATTTGTTAGTCTCTAAGGTGCCACAAGTACTCCTTTTCTTTTTGCGAATACAGACTAACACGGCTGCTACTCTGAAACCTCTCCTTACAGTGTGTATGATAAACCCATTGTTTCATGTTCTCTGTGTGTGTGTATATAAATCTCTCCTCTGTTTTTTCCACCAAATGCATCCGATGAAGTGAGCTGTAGCTCACGAAAGCTTATGCTCTAATAAATTTGTTAGTCTCTAAGGTGCCACAAGTACTCCTTTTCTTTTAACTTTAATTTGTTAAAACTTGAGAGTGGCAAAAGGCAAATCGCCCTGGGGGGATTGAATGAAAAGCAAGTTTGGAGACCAGCCCAGAAAAATCAGTCAGGCTGGAGGTCAGATGATGCGCAGAATAACCGTCTGCTCCAAAAAGAAGAAAAAGTCAGAATGAAAAATCCAAATTAGGACACACAGTCACAAGCATGGCCAGTGCAATACTCGAAACACAGGTGTCATGGAGAAAAGAGAACTGGAGACATTCATGGCAGCTAAGTCCATTAATGGCAATGAGCCAGGCTGGGGAAGGAACGGTGTCCCTAGCCTCTGTTTGCCAGAGGGTGGAGATGGATGGCAGGAGAGAGATCACTTATTGCTAAAACTACAAGGAGTCCCGTAGAAAGAACGAGGAGGCCTTGTGGCACCTTAGAGACTAACGAATGTATTTGAGCATAAGCTTTCGTGGGCTAAAACCCACTTCATCAGATGCATGGAGTGGAAAATAGAGGGGGGAGATTTGATATACACAGAGAACATGAAATCTCCCCACTGTATTTTCCACTGCATGCATCCGACATGGGGGCCGATGCTGGGAAGAAGGGTCCTGTCGCCTAGAGCCTGAGGGCATGTGGCCACTGCCAGAGCAAGTGGCCGACCTGCGGCACGGCTAGGGCTTGGACAGGAGATCTGGGACATGTGAGGAACAGACTGTGAACTTCCCTGATGTTCTAGAGACGCTGGCTGTGATGTCCCCATGTCACAGAGTGGGGTGGGGTGTTTTCCTTTCACCTTTCCCGTATTGTCCTTATTTTTTAACACTGGTTGCTGTTTATATGTTATATGTTATATGTTAAAGTATGCTTGTTTGTACTGTATGTAATGATCAGTGGGTCAGGGAAGCATCCAGTGCAGAGAGAACACCCCGGAGTGGGGACACCCTACCCCTGCCCTAAGTGACCATGACAAGATTGGGGGTCAAGCTCCCCAGGAATCCTGGACCCAGCCTTGTTGGGGTTGCAAGGACTTTGCCACGCAGGAGAGTGGAAGAAAAGTCCTCGAGGTCAGGGAGGGCTCTGGGTAAAGGAAATGGGAGTTAGGACTCAGATCCTTTCGCTAGCCCACTTCACCGGGGTAGTGCATAAGCCAGGAAAGTTCCCCACAATAGCAGGAGCGTTTCCCCGCTCACATAAGCATAAAACTCAGCTCGGCACTGGCCACGAATGGGAGACAAGAATTGTCCCACTGAACCATGAGTTTGCAAAATATAAAAAAGGGACCTGTGCCTTATGGCCCCTGCTCTGCTGCAGGGCACAGGGGTGAGGCGGACGCTCCCGGGAGCGCCGTGTTTCTGGTCAGAATGGAATTGTCTGGCAGTTACTGAATTCACACTATGGGGATTAGTGGGTTCTATTTAAATATGCCCTTTGAGGGTTTGGAGCAATGCTGGAGAGGTTAAATTGCACAGAGCTGGGGAGCAGGGTGTGGTCCCAGATAAGTAGTAGTTGTGCTCAGGTGAGACCGAGCAGGTGTGGGGATTGTGCAAGGTGTGGTGCTTTCCTGCACCTATAATGCTTAATAAAACCCCATTTTGAAAGCACCCATGGCTGGAAATGGAACAAGAGCTCTTTGAACTCAGGTGTGTCCTTCATAACTCTCAAGAAACTAGCTCCAACAATCCTTGAGCATGGGGAGTATAGCTCAGTGGTAGAGCATTTGACTGCAGATCAAGAGGTCCCTGGTTCAAATCCAGGTGCTCCCTGGGCACTTGTTCTTTTTTTCATGGAAATACATTTTCATCGCCATCTCCAGTACGTTCAGGAATTCCACTGAATGGGGGGGCTTGAAATGAATTTAAACACTTAACATTTTCCTATGCAAATGTGTCAAAACTTCACAAACCTGTCCATCCGCTGAAATCAATTCCAGTCCTCTGAGGCTCTAGTTTGTGTTTTCATCCATTAAACAAAGGTATAATATGATGTACACTGGCAGGTCCTTGTTCTCCAGGAGCTATGCTGTGCAGAAAAACAAGAACCACATGCAGTTGGGGCTGAAGAGTCTGACGAGCAAAGGCACCTTGGTGCAGGCTAAAGTCACAATCACCTTCGCTCCTTCACATTCAGCCAGCAGCAGCTGGGCCCTCAGGACAAGGCATGAGAAAAAGCCAGTGGCTCTGAGCAGGAAAATAGCCACCAAGAAGCTGGTCAGAGCTGCCAGGATCCCCAGAAAGGCTGCCATGCCCAGGGCCAGAAATAGCCCTAAGAAAGCGGTGGCTGCAGCAGGGACCAGAACGGCAGAGAAAAGCTCCCAAAAGGTCAAAGCTGCCACACCCCAGAAGGTGCTCAACATCCCACCTAAAACCAAGCCAGGAGAGAGCCAAACCAAAGCCAACCCCAAAGCCAGGGCTAAGAAGTGAAGAGATTTCCATCGGGATAACTCCTGCCCCACAACAGCTCTTTTAAGAATCACCATGGGCCTCCCGGAGAGAGCCAGGTCCCTCAGTCAAACAGCCCCACGGAGAGTGAAGGGAGGTGGTGACAGTCGGGAGTGTTTCTCTTCCAGAGGGCAAGGGCTGTGTTTTGTGAAACACCTGTCAGGTGATGCACTGACAGGGCAGCTGCCCATAGCTCCCGCATGAACTCGTTCTCTTTGATCGGAAAGTCAAAGTCAGAACCAGCCCTAGCGGGAGTGTGTCCCTATCACTTCACCAGTTGTACAATAGACTGTGTCTGCATCTCATCTTTGATTAATCCCGGTTTTTAATTCCTTCCTATTCTGATAATTTCCCAGGACTCTGCCTCATTCCAACATCAGGTCACAGATAGAATACGGGGAGGAATGGGCTAGCTTGTGTTACGCTTGGAAAGAAAGGTGCCATAGAGTGTGACTGAAAACTCTGCTGGAGGTGGGCAGGAGCCTGTTAGAAAAATCAAATAGCCAAGCTTTACCAAACTGTTACACATTCAAACCTTTCTTTGTGCACACACTATAAATTGGTTTCAGAGTAGCAGCCGTGTTAGCCTGTATTCGCAAAAAGAAAAGGAGGACATGTGGCACCTTAGAGACTAACAAATTTATTTGAGCATAAGCTTTCGTGAGCCACCAAATGCATCCGATGAAGTGAGCTGTAGCTCATGAAAGCTTATGCTCAAATAAATTTGTTAGTCTCTAAGGTGCCACAAGTCCTCCTTTTCTTTTTACTATAAATTGGGGCTCTAATAAACGGCCACCTTCCTTGAACACAGATTACTGTTTTTTGTAACTTTCAGAGGTATTAAAAGAGAGCTTTTTAAAGATGTGCTTCTATTTCATGATCAGCAGCAGAATCTCTGTAACTTTAACAGAGCTGGGCGTGTCCGCATCTAACTAATTGCAGGGTTAGTGTAGTACCGGATAGTTAATTGCACAGTCTTGCTTCTCTAGTCTCACTTTCTGGTCTCATTGAACACTTGGGTGGAAAAGGCTAGGTATTTTCCCCTTTTATTTTCTCCTAAGAACTCTGTGACCTTGAGCATGTTACTATGAGTTCCCTGTAGGTCAGGAAGCTACCATCCCCTTGAAGTGGGTGGGGGAGTGGGCAGTTTGTAGAATCTGAAATAAAGGACCTTTTGTGCAGTAGTTTAGTCTTTGAGTGGGCTGGGACAAAAAACAGTAAATTTCAGTGCCAGACACCAGCATAATAGAAACTTTAAGTTACTGTGCATAAAATCAGTTGTTCTTGATGGGGGGGAGGATAGATCGATTACTAAAGAAACAAACTCTTGGGAAGTAGCCATAAGGACAAACCTTTCTGCGTTCTCATATGCTATCAGGGAATTGGCCCAAGAGGGCAGAGTTAAGGTTATCTGGTCATGTTCATTCCCTCTGTAGTCCCTGCTTTTCCAGAATTTGAGTTTTCCTGAACTCAGTGTTCTGGAGGGGTACGAGATACTCACAGGCAATGTTAACTCTGTGTTAACGAAAGTGACCAATAATGACACTAATCCCTCATTGCTGTAAATCCACTGACTCTAGTGTTCTCCTTCCCCATTTCTAGTTCCAAGAAAATAAGCAAATTAAAACAACCTTCAGAATGAAAATGCCATGAGAAAGTGGAAATGTGGGTAGCTTAAATAATTCAGTTAAGAGTGTGTGTGTTGTAAACGGCACAACAAATTAATTTTTAATCACATCTTTCTTAACTTCTTTATATATTATGTAGTACATTAACTATACCCAGTGAATTGTTCAGTGCAATATCTTTTTTATGTATTGCCCAGAACATATTTTAGAGTTGTTTAATGCACCCTACCCAGTGCACGTAAAGGTGTTTATTTCATTCTGTGAAGCACGTTGGTAGCTCAATTAATTGTTAATTTTCTCTGTGTGTGTGTGAAGCACAAGGCATTAATTTAGTAATGTTGAGAATGTTCCCTTCACCCTCCAGCACTGCCTCAGGATCACTTGCCCTTTGTAAATTAATCTGCTCCTGTGTCTCTAGGAGGGAAATAATGTTTTTGTGGGGGGCGGGGGGGGGGAAACCATTTATTTAATAACAGGGACTGATACCAAATGGCCACATGATGGCACCACATCAGGAATGAAAAGCAACAGGCTCCTGGTTTGCACATTGATGGTGAGAAGGGATTGAACTCAATTCCCTTCTGTTCACAGACACGTTTGTTTATTTCTCTGGGAGCCAAACATAAGTTTAAATGAATTTCTAGGGCTGACGAAAGGGGACTTTGGGATTGATGCAGCGTTTAGTGGTACAAATAGCACCATGGGCTGGCCAGAGAATGGACATAGACGCTGAGCTGCCTGGTAGCAAACCCTGGCTTCCCAGCTGCAACTGGGCCTGTGGCACATTTGGGTTTGGGGGTTTTGTGCCTGGCCCAGCACTGCTGGTAGAAGTGCTGATGCCATGAATGGCCGCATGGTGCTATAGCATGATGCCCACACACCCTACAGCAAAGAGGGGTCTTTCCACCTCCAGTTGTGATGCAGGGAGTACAGGAGTTAGTATCATCTGCCTGTTTTCAGGCTGTAATCTGTGGGCATCCTGCTCAGTGGGAGGGATCCCGGCAGCTCAGAGTCGGCTGGAAGAGGTCCCTGATTTAGCAGGTGGCCGCAGAATTTCCAATGCTCTGATGTCTCAGACAATCTCTCTCTCCCAAAGCCTCAGGCCTGCGGCCCCAGGGAAGACTCCTGCACTGCCTCCACTCCTTCCACGATCTGGAGAAGAGCTGCAAACCAGGCCAGGGCTGAGCCATGGGGCATGTGGTGCTAGGTGGGTGGCAGGGGCTGCAGGAGCCCAGAGCTGGGGCAGATTCTCTACCCAGAGAAAGGGGCTGAATGGGAAATGAAGATCAGACCCTTGGTAATAAGTCACCAGGACCAGATGGGATTCACCCAAGAGCTCTGAAGAAATTCAAATGTGAAATTGCAGGACTACTAACTGTGGTTTGTAACTGCATCTGATGAAGTGAGTAATAGCCCATGAAAGCTTATGCCCAAATATATTTGTTAGTCTCGAAGGTGCCACAAGGACTCCTCGTTGTTCTTGCTGATACAGACTGACACGGCTGCCACTCTGATAACTGTGGTTTGTAACCTATCATTTAAATCGGCTTCTGTACCCAATGACTGGAGCAGAGCTAATGTGATGCCAGTTTTTTAAAAAAGGGCTCCAGGGGTGATCTCGGCAATAAGAGGCCAGTAAGCCTGACTTCAGTGCCGGGCAAACTGGTTGAAACTATAGTAAAGAACAGAATTGTCACTCCATCATGTAAGTCAGCCCCAATTGTACTCTCTGAGTGCTATGGCCAAACACTCTGAATCACTCTGCCAGGCACCACAAGCAAACTCCCGGTTCCCAGACTTTCCCCCAGAAATGTGTGTCTTCCACTGCCCAGTGCTATGCTGGATGACACAAGTTCATAGAAAGTCCATCACTGATTAATATAAAACGATAGCCACAATCCTGTTATCCCACATGGAGTTTTCCGAACACTTCAGCCCAGACACACTGGTCTAGATTAAAACAATAAAACAAGTGGATTAACTACAGAAAGACCGATTTTAAGTGATTACAAGTAATGAGGGATAAAAGTCTGAACTGGTTACAAAGAAATAAAAGTAAAACACAGCTAACACCTAACTCAACAAAATGGAGTGAATTCAAGTCAGAGACTCTGGCTATGTCTACACTGTATACCTTACAACGGCACAGCCACGCCACTACAGCCTCACTGTTGTAAAGCACTCAGTGTAGCCGCTCTTTGTCACCAGGAGAGCGCTTTCCTGACAACAATATAAAACCACCCACAATGCGGGGCGGTAGCTTCGTTGGTGGGAGAGCATCTCCCACACCAGCACTTTGCGGCGTTAAAAATTTTGTCGTTCGGGGGTATGTGTGTATGTGTTTTTTTCACACCCCTGAGAGGCAAAAGTTTTAATGATGAAAGTGTAGAGTAGCCATAGCCTTTCTCTCACCATATGCTGACACAGTTTGCAGGCTGAATCACCTTTCAGTGAGGATCTCCCCATCCATCCTTGTGGCTTTCTTCGTTCTTCAGATGTTGTGGGTAGAGAGAAAAGGAGGGAGACTAATTCATGTGGTGTGTTTTGCTCTCTCCTTTTATAGACCCTTCACTTGCGCAAGAGTCATCTCCAGAGACCAAGTCTCTGTGGGCAGGAACTTCAAGCTGCTTCTTTGACAAGATGCAGATTTTTGCCCACACCCTCTTTCCTGCTGATGAATGGCCACTTCCTCAGGTGACCTTGTTTTCACCTGGCTGGGGCGTTGGCTCGCCTTTTGTCTCTGGACAACTGTTTGCGACCGTCCTCCAGAATTGCCTTATGTAATATCATTCAATGTCTTATGTAATATCATGCAGTAGTATCTTATAACTTCACATGCAATGTTGCCAGAAATATTTTGTCAGGACAATAATGCTCAGCAAATTATGAGT
Organism: Dermochelys coriacea; assembly: GCF_009764565.3. Lineage (NCBI taxonomy): Eukaryota > Metazoa > Chordata > Testudines > Dermochelyidae > Dermochelys > Dermochelys coriacea. The sequence continues at coordinate 6,133,937 of NC_050095.1, read as the reverse complement.
TTTTAAATGATCTCGTACAAGGCGTACTTTGCACAGGCTTTGACATTGTCCAGTGCAAGGATGAACAGACTGTCACACGCACTCCCTGGGGTCACCTCAGGCCCAGTAACTGCCCCTGCCCCTGCCCCCACCTACCAGTGACGCCTCCCAGCCCAGCACGCGGGGGAGCCGTTAGATGGCTGGAGCGGAGGGGAGAACCTGCTCCTTTGGCCCTCGCAGATGGGAGTTGGGGACAGAATCACAGAAGATCAGGTTTGGAAGGGACTTCAGGAGGTATCTAGTCCAACCCCCTGCTCAAAGCAGGACCAACCCCAACTAAGTCATCCCAGCCAGGGCTTTGTCAAACCGGGCCTTAAAAACCTCTAAGGAAGGAGATTCCACCACCTCCCTCAGTAACCCGTTCCAGCGTTTCACCACCCTCCTAGTGAAAAAGTTTTTCCTAATATCCAAGCTAATATCCACTGCAACTTGAGACCATTACTCCTCGTTCTGTCATCTGCCACCACTGAGAGCAGCTGAGCTCCATCCTCATTGGAACCCCCCTTTCAGGTAGTTGAAGGCTGCTATCAAACCCCCCCTCACCCTTCTCTTCTGCAGACTAAACAAGGCCAGGATCAGTCACACCTAGCTCCAGAGTCACCATTGCTGCAGGGAGAGGCGCAGACTTGGGGTGGGGAAGTGAGGCAGGGACTGGTCATGTCTCAGTTGCCCCAGCAGTTCTGCTCTGGAGGCGAGAATCCCCGGCCCAGAGCAGCTGCCACAGTGCAGGGAATCTGCAGCCCCTTCCAATAGCTGCTCCTGCCTGGCTCAGGGGGAGAAGCCTGGCTCTCAGCGGTGACTCGTCCCCTGGCTCTGAGCCACAGTGTCCAGCCCCTTCCATCACTGTAGGTTGTGTCTATACTACAGGGTTATGCCAACATAGCTCCACCCCCAGCCTGCAGCCCCTTTCCGGTCTTTCAGTCACTCTGGGTCTGGGAACCTGTCTGGGCTCGGAGCTGACAGGCTGCCCCTTGCCCGTCCAGCCTGCTGTGTGGCAATGAGTCCTTTTGCTTGCACAAGTGGCACCTAGGAGGATAAGCCTCTGCAGATGCATTGGTGGTATAGTGGTGAGCATAGCTGCCTTCCAAGCAGTTGACCCGGGTTCGATTCCTGGCCAATGCAACAGAGTACTTTTTCCCTTGTCTGGAACTGGTTTAATTTCAGTCACATTGTGTGATAATCACATTCTCAACCCAATAATCAGAGGATTAATGTCCCACATCCCAGCAGGTCATTAAACACGCAGGGGGCAGGACTACACAGTGACCTGTAGGAATCACCCTTGTGTAATGAAGCCAGACCAGGATGTGGGACAACAGCAACCACCTCCTCCCCGGGGGCAGCTTCACCCGGTTTGCCGGCTGGAGGTTCATCCACCAGGCCAGGCTCAACTGCATGCTGCTGAATGGAGCTATCCGCCACGGGGATCGGGACAAGCGATGCGGGAAGTGTGGCTATGCCAACAAGACGCTACCCCACGTCCTGTGTATCTGCAAGAGCCTAGCAGCTGCGACGCTATGCCATCCCAGATCGCCTGGCCAGAGCCATCCCGCCATCCATGGGGAAGGTCGCCGTAAACTCCGCTGTCCCCGGAACCGACAGCCAACTGCGACCAGACATCGTCATCACCAACGAGGCCCGGAAGAAGATCGTCACGGTGGATGTCACAGTGCTGTTTGAGAACAGGACCCCAGCCTTCCACGGTGCCCGAGCTCGAAAGGTGGAGAGATACGCCCCCCTGGCCAGCACCCTGAGAGCTAGGGGTTACCGGGTCCAGACACACGCACTGATCGTCAGAGCCTTGGGCGCATGGGACCCCAATAACAAGCGAGTGCTGAGAGGATGCAGAATCGGCCAATGCTACGCTCAGCTGATGCGGCAACTCCTGGTGTCGGATGCCATCAGGTGGTCAAGGGACATCTACATAGACCACATTACCGGACATGGGCAATACCAGGAGGGATGAGCTGGAGTGCCGATTTGAAGCTCATTCAGGAAAGTAACAAATACTTTCCTCCTGGATTGTATTTTCTCAATGAACAACCAACCTAATTCTCAATTACTGAGGGACAATCTCCACTCATTGATATATTTTGCTTTCCATAACCAAATCTCTGTACAACTTTTCATGAGTGATGTACCCAAGTATTCAGATTCTAGTATCTAAATTGTATTGTTAAATCTATTCACCTAAATTTGGGTTATTACTGAGTATGTACTCTATGTATCATATGACTTTTAAAAACTAACTTTGTATTTGTGGATAATCTAAGCACTATACCCAGATGTACAGATACTCTTCTCTCAACCTATGCATTATATAATCTCTTTAACATTAGCTTTAATAAAATTTTTAAATATGAGAAAGTCAGAAACTGTGGGAACATGCGTCTGTATCTTCTTGTCCTTCAGTGTGTGGGTAGATGTCACGTCGGGGGTCACCCGTTTAGTTAGATGTTCGGCTGTGTGTGTGTTCTCTTTGTGTTCCCCCTGTGTCCTGCCCCAGCTCTGCGCAGACAGCCGGCATAGCAGACCTCGAGCAAACCGCCCAATGACCACAAGATCTGTTAAGGAACGAAGGCACCAGGCCATGTTTATTGTCAACAAAGGGCAGTACTAGTATCCCGCAGACCCTACCAGACCACTAATACATGTATGCCCATAACAATGGACTAGCTCAGTGAATGGCAGGACTTTCCGTTCCTCCCTAGTCTAGACAAAGACATTCCCTCTGAGATACATCTTTATACTCCGATACACACTAGTTACGTACTGCCCCCTGACGTGGCTAGTTATCACCCATCACCTTGTACACTTTGATTCAATCAAAACATCTCTATTACGTACTGTCATCCTGACTTTATCTTTGAGGAGGGGTCAGTGTGTTCCTGTTACCCTTGAGAAATGTTCTCGTACCATCCTTGACATCGGGATGTTCTGGTACCACATGACATCGGGATGTGTTTGCGTGAGCGCTCTGTGCCCAGCACTTCTTAAGAATGTGAATTTTTGCAATATCACCCTGTTCTTGCCCGAGTCTGTGAGCAGGTCCTGCCTTTTGCTCACAGCTTCTTTTTGCTTTATATCAGTAAAGCTTTGACCACTCCTTTAGCCCAGGCTTCAGGCCTCTGATACAAGGGCTTATGTCTACATGCTCTTTTCCTACTACACAGTGTTATTCTTCCAGCTGTGTGAGGTGTTTGTACTATGCTCCTGCAGGCTGGGGGGAAAATAGAATGATAAAGTTTTGGATCAGTTTTTGCCACTGCTGATTCTTTTAATGCTACAATAATAATGACATAAACAAAAGTTAAGCACCAATGTGGACACAAGAACACATGGATGTAAACTGGGCCATCAACAAGTTTAGCCTTGATATTAGATGAAGGTTTCTAACCGTTAGAGGAGAGAAGTTCCTTCTAGCCTTGCAGGGGGAGCAGTGGGGGCAAAAAACCTAACTGAGTTCAAGGCTGAGATGGATGAGTCGGCAGAGGGGATGGTATGATGGGACGGCCTACAATGGCATGTAGCTCATCTGCGGTGGCTAAGAGCAAATATCCCCAATGGCCATGGATGGGACACTGGGTGGGGAGGGCTCTGAGTTACTACAGAGAATTCTTTCCCAAGTGTCTGGCTGGTGGGTCTTGCCCACAGGCTCAGGGTCTCCCTGATCATCATATTTGGGGTCGGGAAGGAATTTTTCCCTGGGTCTTTTCTCTGACTCATCTGCCTGACAAGCTGCCAGGCTGTACCCCGACATCCCTTTGCAGGGGCAGCTGCCAGTTCCTACCTCCTGAATATAGCAGTGACTATCCCCACCTGTCACGCGCGGGACTGGGGCATGAGTCCCTGATTGGAAAGCCGGGATTTTGACACTAACTCAGACCCTCCTGCTGATCAGCTCTGAGCCAGTGTCACCTTTGGGTGAGCTAGAATTTATGCCATAGCCATAGAAAAACACCTAGAGACCCAGAATTTAGTCTCTAAGGTTTTTCAGCCAGAATTGCACAGAGTCAACCTCGCCACATTCAAGTCCCCAAAAGAACAAAAGGAAGAAACTTAATTCTTAAGTGCCAGCTTTTTAAAAACTTCCAATAAAGAAACATAAATAACAAATAACTGCAATGTAATTTCTACAACATCACATGGCTACTTTTTAATCCACCTACATTATCTTCACAGTTATACAGAAAACTTCAGTCTAAACAGGTCAGTCCCCACAGAAACACACCAAGAAGAAACTCAGAGTTCCCCCAAACCTTAGGCAGAGGTCACGTGACTCTCAGATTGAGTCTTTGATCACCGAATCTATACAGTCTGCAGACTCAAAAGCAAACTCTTCCCTCCCAATTTCCCCTTGCTTGGAGAAATCTTCAGTTGGAATCTATGCAAACTCTTCCTCCTCCAAAATCACTAGTTAGGTAGTCAGCTAACCAATTAACCAAACATGCCATTAACTAGATAGAGCTTTTTAAAAAAAAAAAAAAAAAGCCTGATACAAGAAAAATACAAAACTGAGAATAGCAAATAAATGATTCTTTTCCCATGATCACACTTAAGAAAAAGTGGGTGAATCACAGTGGGGATACAGTTCAGGGCGCTGGAGCTGCTGGAGGGGGTACCTGCAGCAGGGGTACTCACTGGAGGTATCACTCCCTGTCCCGGTGGCAGGGCGGCTGGTGCAAGCAGAGTACACAGTGACAGCCCCTAGTCAGTGACTCCCTGCAGGACCCCCACCTCCACAGGGCTAGAAGCAGGGCCTGGATGGGTGGGATCTGGCCAAGGCAGATGCAGGGGAATGGACCAATCAGCTGTGGATGCAGGGGAAGGCTCTTTCTGAGCTGCAGCATCTCCTTCCTGACAATCCAGACATTGGCTCTTATTTGAAAAATCCACCCGGACAGAGGCTCAAAAAAGAGGCAATGTCCAGAAAACCCTGATGTAGGATCACCCTACCCAGGAGACCCCAGCATGCCACTAAAGGCAGCTCCAGGCCTTTTCTCCCTTCCTGGGAATCAAGGTCACTTTGTTACAGAGAGAGAAAGAAGCCTGAATCCCCCAGGTCTGACTTAATGTCACAATTTCCCAATGTCTCCTTGGAAAAGCCAAATGTCTCTTTAGTCCCAGGTGAATGGAGTAATTCAGTTCTTCCAGGGAGCTGTTCTGAGGCCTTCATGCTCATTCCTTAATTTATGGTGCCACCGTGTGGCTGTTTCATTTTCCTCCTCAATTTTAAACAGAAACAATTTTCTTTGCACAAGTCACTGAATAGCAAAATCTCTCTGTGTCACTTCTCTGACCAAGGGCATTAAATTCCACTGAAAATTTCTCTCCTACAATGCAAATAACAGATGGGACATGGCTACCTTCTGTCCTGAAAGTGGATCATGATTTTCTTTTTCTTTCTTTCAGCTGCTGTTATTTCATGGAACATATGGGATGAAAGAAGAGGCTGACGTTACTCCAGGGTGGCAATCCCAGTTCCAAAGGAAAGCCTGGCCCTTGCATTTGAAACCCCTGATGTGCTGGAAATATGGCTGGGAAAGGGACTGTCTTAATGCCCAAGTTGGAGAATTGACAACTATCTACGGCTCATCACTAACCCCCAACACCCTCTAGTCATGCTCCAGACAGAAGGGAACTTTGCACGCCAAGAATTCTTAGTCTTCATAGAATCATAGAAGGTCAGGGTTGGAAGAGACCTCAGGAGGTATCTAGTCCAACCCTCTGCTCAAAGCAGGACCAACGCCACTAATAGACAGAGTGATGCTGCAAGGCAGCTGGGAATATCAATGGCTAGAAGTAACTTCCCAAGAAAACACAACTGCTGCATAGTTAGAAAACTGGGAGTCAGGTGCTTGTGGCCAAGTTGTTAAGGCTTCCTGTTAAAAAATTCATTTGGGTCTCCCAACACAGGTTTGAATCCTGCTGACTATGGAGCATCCATGTTATTGTTGCTGTGGTTTAGTGTCTGACCATCCGCAACCCCCTACACCGGACCTGGGTCTCATCTCCCTCCTTAGATGAGTACGAGTATTTCGGTGAGTATTTCGGTGTGTGCTAGAAAGGGTGAGAGGAAAACAGCCACCACAAACACAGAGCTTGAAGTCCCCAAGTTTAATCTTTCAGAAAGCTATAAAAGTCTAATCTTACTAGAACAGGCAAAAATCAGGTGACAGTAACTTAGGGCTTTGTCTACACCATGCAGCTTTTAGCGACAAGGCTGTGTTGAGCCTTGTCACTAAAAGTCAGCGTGTGTAAATGCTCTTTTTTTGTACTTTGTCAGCACTTTTGCAGACAAAATACTTCTAGCCTCGCGAGCGGCATTAGCTTTGTGGGCAGGAGAGTGCTCCTGCCGACAAAGCTGCATTCAGACTGCCACTTGCGTTGGCAAAACTTTTGTCTTTCACGGGGGGGCTTTATAAAGAATCCGTGAAAGACAAAAGTTTTGTCGACAACTTCGCAGTGTAGACAAGCTCTTATTCTGATTGATCAAAGCAGATTTAGGGGGTTGTTTAGTATTTGAAAAAATGCATCACTCATTGCTCTAAACAACAGTTGAAGATGAAATAAGAACACAGACAAACCAGGCTGGTATTTTCACCATTGGGATAGCAACCTAGTGGTGTAACCGGGGGAGCCTAGCACGTGAATGTGTGTGACGCCCCTGGCCGCAGGCTTTTGTATGCTGTCTGAATGATGATGTGAGTAATTAGACTGGAAAGATTATGCTGCTTTGAATCCTGTGTGGGGGAGTTGACTGTTTTGGCTGCCGTTTCTAATCTGCACAATAAAGCGTTACCAGGGGTCACCCGTTGTTATCAAACAATCAGGAGGGGGCCTCTCGCTTTGCCATGGCCTGTATAGAATTAGTGGCATTAAAGCACTGCCCAGGCTGGGGAAGGGGGTTGAGATGCTGGGATGGGGAAAGCGCATGGGGTGCTATTTTGGGTGTAACGTACCGGGAGGGCTATGTAGCTCAGTGGTAGGGTGTGTGCTGTCCCTACATTAGGCCCTGGATTTAATCCTCAGTGTCTCCAGTGTCTTTTGTCCTGCCCGGCTGTGATGATCTACTAGTTACCGCATTGCACTCGATAATATAGTGGGGTTTCCCTGCATAAGTTCAATTCCTGTTCACTGCAGGAGGGACGTGCCGGTCTCATGGAAAGTCAGTGGGGTCTGAGCTCCTAAATCCCCTTGGCTCTATGGAGATTCCTCTCCTCTGTGCCTCTTAGGATGATGGTGGATGATGATGGAGAAAGAAGGAACCCCTGCGTCCTGGAGGGAAAGGTCCCATCAGCACAGATTGAATGCTTAGAGAGCCGAGCTACAGGTGATTTTCACACTGCAGAGACACTGCTCCCTTGACGGGACAGGTTTCAGAGTAGCAGCCGTGTTAGTCTGTATTCACAAAAAGAAAAGGAGTACTTGTGGCACCTTAGAGACTAACAAATTTCATGTTCTCTGTGTGTATATAAATCTCCCCACTGTATTTTCCACCAAATGCATCCGATGAAGTGAGCTGTAGCTCACGAAAGCTTATGCTCAAATAAATTTGTTAGTCTCTAAGGTGCCACAAGTCCTCCTTTTCCTCTTGATGGGACAGGAAGCAAGTGCAACAGGTTTGGGATGCTGCTGCTGATGGAGAGAGAACATGCTGGAGTAAATGAAAGCTGAGACCCAATGAGGGTCTCATTGCATAGCAGATGACAGAACGAGGAGTAATGGTCTCAAGTTGCAATGGGGAGGTTTAGATTGGATATTAGGAAAAACTTTTTCACTAAGAGGGTGGTGAAACACTGGAATGCGTTACCTAGGGAGGTGGTAGAATCTCCTTCCTTAGAGGTTTTTAAGGTCAGGCTTGACAAAGCCCTGGCTGGGATGATTTAACTGGGACTTGGTCCTGCTTTGAGCAGGGGGTTGGACTAGATGACCTTCTGGGGTCCCTTCCAACCCTGATATTCTATGATTCTATGATTCTATGATTCTAGGGGCAGGTGACTGGCAGCTCCACGCAGGGCCACGGGGCTCAGACACCCCATGTCTAGGCACCCTGGGCTGGGCTAGACAGAGAGCAAAGGCAAACAGGGGCCCTGTCCCCTGCAATGTCCCTCTGCTGGGAGAAAGCCCCAGGGATAAGTAGGAGCTGGGTTGGGAGTGGTGCAGAGGGTCCCCGGAGACATAGGGGAGCTGAAGTCCCTCAGAGTTAGGGGAACTAGACAATGCGGAGTGAAAGGGCTTCACACCCTGCCCAGCTGGGGCTGAAGGAATCAGCATCTACTGGGGGCTGAGGGATTGACCAAGGAACCTGGAGAACATTTCAACCTTGATCTTTTTTTTTGTTGGGTTTGGTTTGGTTTGCGGGTATCTCCCAGGGAGATAACACATCTTTGCAAGATGCTAAAGCTTTAAACAGAAATGAATGAAAGAAAACGGCCACTCGCTGGCACCAGAAGCTAAGGAACAAAAAGCCCCATGATTCCTCTGTGTTCCTGGGCTCTGAAAAGTGATTTGGATCCACTCACTTTATTGCTGTGGCCAGTAACATATCAAGTCAAAACCATTTCCCTTGTCATCCATTCCCAGCTTCTCGGAGCTAGAGGTGAAAGCCACTCAGAGCATGGGGTTGCATCCCTGACAGCCATTGATGGACCTATTCCATATGAAATTACCTAGTTGTTTTCTGAACCCAGTTATAGTTTTGGCCTTCACAACATCCACCAGCAAGGAGTTCCACAGGTTGAGTGTGCATTTTGTGAATTTAGTTTCCCATAAAGTCTCATTTTCTCCAGTTGAGTGGTGATGAACTGGGTCACATCCCCTCTGACTTGTGCAGATTATAGAATCTCTGACTTTTCCTAAATGCTGTGGGGCAAGTTCCTGAGAAAGTGCAGGGGGAGAGAGAGCAGGAGGGGAATGGCAGAGAGAGTGAAGCAGAGAAATACAGGGGGAGGGGAGAGAAAGGGACTGGGAGCATAAAGAAACACTCAGTTGCTGAAGCCAAGAGGTTGTCCCAACTCAATCCTGCTTATCACAGGTGTTCAGCGAGAGGGGCAGTAGCAGGTTTCTATGGCATTGATGCCTGACCCATTTTAATGGTTAATCCTTGCTTTTTGATTGCCAATTGATCCTGACTAATGAGCTGAGGGTAGTCGGGTTCTTGCCCCAGACTCAGGCTACACAGAACTAAAACCAATGTGTTTGCTATCTTGTTGGGAACCTCCAGGGCTATGGCGAGGATGCTCACACTGAGGGCAAAGCAAAGCCATCGTGATTTTTATTCGAATCAGTAAAAGAGACAGAAAAGCTCCAAACTCCAGGCACAGACAGCAAGAATCCAGGATTGGGGATATCGGGAGTGTCATTCTTTGCATATGAACTTGGACTTACATACTCACACCCTTCCTCAAGCACCTGGTGGGGAGAGACAGAGGACCAGCCCTGTCTCTGGCCTGCCCAATGAGTCCAACGGTCCAGGTTCCTCAGTGCCCAATATTGATGGTAGATTACCACAGAGCTGAAGGATCAAAGGATGCAAAGCAAAGGCCTTCAACATGGTGGTTTGCCCTGTTATAGGACCTGAACCCTGCCATGAATATTCATTCTCGTGCCCAGCCTTCCATGTCCAAATCTAACTTCCTCACCCTCATAACACCGGGGTGCACCTATCCAATAGGTTAACCTATTAATACATATCAATGCCATTTAACTCATTATCACCCACACCACTTATTGCTCAGGCAAGTTGGTGGTTTGAGGTCTGCCAACGATTCTATCCACAAATATCCGAGCCAGTGTCACTTCAGTGTTCCTGCCCGGTACTGTTAGTTCCCAGCTCCTGCTATTGAGCAAGCTATTCCTAGCTCCCCAAAATCTAAGGGTAACCATCAGGCCATGTATCTATGCCAAGGATCACAGGCTTACCATACTTATGCTAACTTACTGAAGCTAATGTCTTACTGGATACAGGCCTGTAGGTGCCCCCTGTTCTGGTTGAATATAATAAAGACTAAACTAAACTAGCCCTATAGGCTACAGCGTAATGGTCTGAACTTTAATTCTAGCAATCTGAGCTCAAATATCAGTGGGATCTCAACATACCTGAGCTCTTCTCTCCGCCCTTTCAATTATTAATTATTATTATTTTGAAGTGCTTGACTTAACCACGATCTTCTGCTTACCTAATTGTATTACAGTTTTTGGTTTATTTTTCCTTTACTTTCCTCTCCCTTTTGTTCACATCCTTATTTTTCTAACACAAGAGAATCTGCAGCACCAGAAACAGACACAAAACTTTATATTTCCACTTTCTCCCCATCATGCACGAGCAGGATACAAACACCTCTGCCAGCTGGAATTAGGACAAGGAGACACAGATGCATGTCCCCACAGTTTCTGACTTTCTCAATGGCACACGCAGAGCCCTGTAATCCGCGGATCTCTGGGGCGGAGCGGGCGGTGGGGCAGGAAGTCTCGGGGAAGAAGTGGAGAATGTTTGGTGATCAGACACAGCCCTGCGTCACTGGTGCATGGTGGAGCTGTTAGTGAAGCGTTGCAAATCTGTGGACAATTTTTGCGGATTGTGGATGGGATGCGGATACAAATTTTGTACCTGCGCAAGGCTCTGGACACAAGAACCACTCCTACGGCTCCCTCTCTAGTCCGGTTCCTTGCATCCCCCATGTCTTTAATCACCTGCTGGAATTTAGGACATAAATTCTCTGATAGTTGTGTTGAGAATGTGAGTATCACATGACGTGACTGAAATTAAACCAGTTCCAGACAAGGGAAAAAGTACACTGTTGCATTGGCCGGGAATCGAACCCGGGTCAACTGCTTGGAAGGCAGCTATGCTCACCACTATACCACCAATGCATCTGCAAAGATCCGCCTAGGTGCCACTTGTGCAAGCAAAAGGACTCACTCCTGCACAGCTAATGAGCAGGATGAATGGGAAGGAAGCAACCTGTCAGCTCTGAGCAGAGACAGGTTCCCAGAGTGGCTGAAAGATGGGGAGGAAGCTGCTACATCCCTTGGTGAGGTGCCACCCACCCCCTCCAGCCCTCGGAGAAGGGAAATGAAGATAAACCAGAATGACAAACCTTAGCTGAGACAGCTCCTTTTAAAGTAAAAGTGTGATGGACACTCCCTTCTCCACTGTCAGTGCAGGTCTCATTTTGGTGTCCCTGCGCTGGAGGGCTGGGCCGAGTTCGGCACACAGATCCAGGAATGTGGCCTTGTGCATCCAAAAGCTCTGCAGCCACTGGTCATCAACCCAAACCTGCACTATGATGCGATCCCACCAGTGGGTGCTTGTTTCTTGGACCCACAACTGGAGCTTCACCATCTGCAGCTGCTCCGTGGATGTACGAGGCTAGACCAAGATTCACTCAGGGGTTTTGTGGATCTGGGCCTCCCTCACCCTTAAGACTCAGGAGCAAAAGGCACCTAAAAAGAACCAATATCATTTCTTTCTTTCTTTCTTTCTTTCTTTCTTTCTTTCTTAATTTCATGACTTGAGGGTGTGTTTGAGTTCCTGAGTTTGAATTCCTGTGGTCAGCACGCAATCTTGCGATGGTAGATGTGTGTTCATTAGATGTGAAGGCCAAAACTATAACTGGATTCAAAAAAGAATTAAATAAGTTCTAAGGATAGGTCTATCAATGGTAATTAGCCAGATGATCCAGGATGCAACCCCATGATCAGGGTGTCCCTAAGCTCTGACTACCAGAAGTTGGGGAGTGGACACAAGGGGATGGATCACGTGATTACCTGTTCTGTTCATTCCCTCCGAAGCACCAGCACTGGCCACTCTTGGAACACAGGATACTGGGTTAGCTGGACCATTGGTTGATACAGTACGGCTGTTCTTATGTTCAGTAAAAATTACAATAGATTTTTGCCTTTGAGAAGGATTTAATAGGAGATCGTATATGGGCCTTAGTGAATATTTCGGAATCAAGTTCCACACACAAGCAGTGATGTGAAAAGCACTAAGGGCTGGATTGAGAGCCAAATAACAGCTGGGAAAGGCAACCCGCATTGGTGCATCAAATGCAAATGAAATTTTGACACCAGGCCAGGAAATCAGTCTGACTGGAAGTCACATGATCCAACAGAATCAACACGTGCCATTAAAACCCAAAGAAAAAATGTAGAATTAAAAATTCCAAATTAAAAACCACAGTAAAAAACTTGGGAAGTGCAGTAGCAGAAACACAGAGGTTATTGCTCAAGCTACTAGCAACTATTGACTTGTAATTATTTTCAATGATTATTTGCTATTAAAATGTTTCAGAGTAGCAGTCGTGTTAGTCTGTATTCGCAAAAAAGAAAAGGAGGACTTGTGGCACCTTAGAGACTAACAAATTTATTTGAGCATAAGCTTTCCTGAGCTACATCTCACTTCATCGGATGCACGCAGTGGAAGTGAGCTGTAGCTCACGAAAGCTTATGCTCAAATAAATTTGTTCGTCTCTAAGGTGCCACAAGTCCTCCTTTTCTTTTTAAGATGCATCGACATTCTGCCACTGCTGTAATTAAACCACTGTTGCATGTCCACACTATGCTCCTTGTGTTGGTGGAGAGCATCCACATGAGCAGCTCTTGCATTGACACAGAGAGCAGTGTGCTGTAAGTCACTGTCCCACTGTGAAACTGGCCTCAGGGTGCTTTGGGAAGGGTTTGCCATGCCTCATGGGGCAGGTAGAGTGTCACATGATGATGGTTTCTCAATCCCATCATTTCATGGGCATCCTACGAGCTTGCCAGATGCTTTTCAACTACCCTGGTAACCTCCAACCCATCCATCTCTGTCAGAAAGCCTGGATCCTGCTCTGTTGTGCAGTATTGTGCTGTGCGTTATGAACACAAGGCAATACGAGGAGCCAACAGGGGGATATTCAGCTGGGGGGTACTTTGAAGGAGCATATTAACACCGAGCCACAGGAATGTGGGTAGCTGTAGTGTGCGGAGCCTGGCATTGTTTGCTTGCACCGTGCTATGAACCTTGTAATGATTGCTGTGTGTGTCTGAAAAGTAAGACATTTTAAATAACTTTTTAAAGTAGCACTCGGTAACATGACCAAACGGACATTGCTGAACCCTAATACAAGAAGCCCACAGAAGTTGTTGGGGATGAGGAATGTGTGTGTGAGACAGACAGACAGAGTGTGTTTTGGGTGAGCGTGTGTGCACGGAGTGTGTGTGTGTCTGTGTGTGTGCGTTAGGGATGAGTGAGTCCTACACTTAGGAAGGAAGAATCCCATGCACCGCTACAAGCTGGGGACCGACTGGCTAAGCAGCCTGCAGAAAAGGACCTGGGGATTACAGTGGATGAGAAGCTGGATACGAGTCAGCAGTGTGCCCTTGTAGCTAGGAAGGCCAATGGCTTATTGGGCTGTATTATTAGAAGCATTGCCAGCAGATTGAGGGAAGTGATTATTCCCACTCTACTGGTGAGGCCTCACCTAGAGTACTGCATCCAGTTTTGGTCCCCCCACTGCAGAAGGGATGTGAACAATTGGAGAGAGTCCAGCAGAGGGCAATGAAAATGATCAGGGGGCTGGGGCACATGATTTACGCAGAGAGGCTGAGGGAACTGGGCTTATTTAGTCTGCAGAAGAGAAGAGCAAGGGGGGGATTTGATAGCTGCTTTTCAACTACCTGAAGGGGGGATCCAAAGAGGATGGATCTAGACCGTTCTCAGTGGTGGTAGATGACAGAACAAGGAGCAATGGTCTCAAGTTGAAGTGGGGGAGGTTTAAGTTGGATATTAGGAAACACTATTTCACTAGGAGGGTGGTGAAGCTCTGGAATGGGTTCCCTAGGGAGGTGGTGGAATCTCCTTCCTTAGAGGTTTTTAAAGCCCAGTTTGACAAAGCCCTGGCTAGGATGATTTAATTGGGGTTGGTCCTGCTTTGAGCAGGGGGCTGGACTAGATGACCTCGTGAGGTCTCTTCCAACCCTAATCTTCTATGAGTCTACTGTCTTGAAGTATAACACTCACCAGCCTGACCACTTGTTCAGACAGCAGCCGATGCTGCAAAAAGCTCCATGCCTCTTGCTGAGGTGGTTTTATTTTCTCGGCAAAGCAGGAGAGTTAAATCAGTGAGAGGGAGCATTGCAGTGTGTACCCCTCCACTGTTTTGTTGACCAAAGCTACCTTTGGTCAACAAAGCTGCGCAGTGCAGATAAGGCCGAAGTGGATGTAATTTAAGTCAATTTAATTTTGTAGTGTAGACTTGCCCTCACACAGAGCTCTTCATCGGGTCTCGGAAATGCAGTCTGAGCGTTACAGCTAAATGCGAGGTGAAATAGATTGTTTATTATAAGTAATTAGCATTCCCTTCTTCCCAGCTTTGCCCCTGCCCTGTCAGGGTTACCAATCCCCCTTCGAGTCTGGCCTGCAGAGCCTCCTGGCTGAGGAGTCTCCTGGTGCTGGGCCCACTGCCCAGGGTTCCCCCTCACTCTCCCCAGCTGCTCACGACACCCGGCCCCGGGCTGCTCCAGCCCCCAGCTCCAGCTCCAGCTCCCTGGGCTGCTTCTCTGGCTCCTCTGGCTCTGGTTGCAGCAGCTCTGCTCCCAGGACACGTCTGCTCTGCCAGCTGCTTCTGTGACTCTGCTCCCAGCGCTGACCTGCTTCCTGGGCTGCTTTTCTGGCCCCTCTGGCTCTGGTTGCTGCAGCTCTGCTCCCAGGGCAAGTCTGCTCTGCCGGCTGCTTCTGTGACTCTGCTTCCAGCACTGACCTGCTTCCTGGGCTGCGTCTCTGGCCCCTCTGGCTCTGGTTGCTGCAGCTCTGCTCCCAGAACACGTCTGCTCTCTCTGGGCTGTGCCTCTGGCTTTGAGGCTGAAGCTCTGCTCCCAGGACAGGGTCTGCTCTTTCTGGGCTGCTTTTCTGGTCCCTCTGGATCTGGCACAGCTCTGCTCCCCAGCTCAGCTTGGGCTCCTGCTTTCTCCTTAGCTTGGCCCCACTCTGTCTGACTCAGGCAAATCCAGCTCACCCGGAGGATGGGACCTCCCTGGCCTTCTGACTCCCTCATTAGCCTGCCCGCCCGTCATTCAGGCTGACCTGGAGCATTGGCCTCTCCCCATGTTCCTGGGACTGTCAGTCTCAGGGTCCTAATTTCCCATCGACCCTTCCCCTTTGAGTACTAGGAGCTACCCAACCAAAATACCCCACTGAATGTTAGTAAGGGGGCAACAGTCCCCGTACATTAGCATAAAACTTAGGTCTGCCCTGGCCATGAATTAAGCCCAGACCTGCGGGATGGGAGACAAGAATTGTCCCACTGAATCACAGGTGTGCAAATAGAAAAAGTGACCTGTGCACTACGGGCCCTACCCACAGCTAGAGCCACTCTCTGCGCACAGGGGTGTGACTGATACTCCCAGGAGCTCTCTGCTTCTGGTCAGAATGGAATTCTTTGGAAATTAAGTCATTAATGATATAATGATTAATGGGTTCAAGTTACATGTGTCCTGTGGCTTTAAGGGATTGGAGTAATGGTAAAGAGGTTAAAGGACGCAGAGCTGGGTAGCTGGGTGTGGTCCCTCAAAAGTTGTTATGCTCTGGTGAGACCGAGCAGGTGTGGGGATTGTGCAAGGTGTGGTGCTTTCCTGCACCTATAAGTTTAATAAACCCCATTTTGAAAGCACCCATGGCTGGGAGTGTAACAAGAGCTCTTTGAACTAGGGTGTGTCCTTCATAATCCTCAAGAAACTAGCTCCAACAATCCTTGAGCACAGGGAGTATAGCTCAGTGGTAGAGCATTTGACTGCAGATCAAGAGGTCCCTGGTTCAAATCCAGGTGCTCCCTGGGCACTTGTTCTTTTTTTCATGGAAATACATTTTCATCGCCATCTCCAGTACGTTCAGGAATTCCACTGAATGGGGGGGCTTGAAATGAATTTAAACACTTAACATTTCCTATGCAAATGTGTCAAACTTCACAAACCTGTCCATCCGCTGAAATCAATTCCAGTCCTCTGAGGCTCTAGTTTGTGTTTTCATCCATTAAACAAAGGTATAATATGATGTACACTGGCAGGTCCTTGTTCTCCAGGAGCTATGCTGTGCAGAAAAACAAGAACCACATGCAGTTGGGGCTGAAGAGTCTGACGAGCAAAGGCACCTTGGTGCAGGCTAAAGTCACAATCACCTTCGCTCCTTCACATTCAGCCAGCAGCAGCTGGGCCCTCAGGACAAGGCATGAGAAGAATCCAGTGGCTCTGAGCAGGAAAATAGCCACCAAGAAGCTGGTCAGAGCTGCCAGGATCCCCAGAAAGGCCGCCATGCCCAGGGCCAGAAATAGCCCTAAGAAAGCGGTGGCTGCAGCAGCGACCAAAATGGCAGAGAAAAACCCCCAAAAGGTCAAAGCTGCCACACCCCAGAAGGTGGTCAACATCCCACCTAAAACCAAGTCAGGAGAGAGCCAGGCCAAAGCCAACCTCAAAGCCAGGGCTAAGAAGGTGGCCCTGAGAAAGAAGGGAAGAGATTTCCATGGGGATAACTTCTGCTCCCCAAATCCTTTTTTAAAAATCACCACGGACCTCCCAGAAAGAGCCAGGTCCCCCAGGACAAACCACCCCATGGGGAGTAAAGCAAGATGGTGGCAATGGGGTGTGTGTGAGGAGGGTGTTTCTCTTCCAGAGGGGAAGTGCTGTGTTTTGTGAAGCACCTTCCAGATGAGTGAAACACTGACTAGGTAGCTGCCCATAACTCCTACGTGAGTTTGTGATCTGCTTCTTCTGTCTAAGAGGGACACTCGCTATTTGAGGTATGTGCGATACCTCTGTGAGGATGATAGGTTAGAAAAGGCTGGATTCAATGAAAGATAAGACCATAGGAGGGGAAGGTGAACGGCAGCCCCACACAGGGTCATACTCAGATACGGAGCTGCACTTTCACTTCCCCTTCATTTTCCATCACTCATTCCCTAACAGACCCTCCACACACACACACACACACACACACACACACACACACACACACAGTCATACCTCCTCTCCCTCTCTCACACATACTCCATTGGATGCAGCCTCTCGGTGACTCCCCGAGATGGGGGCTTGTCTCTGCATCTCCCCAGCCGGGAAGGAGAGAGGCTGAAGGGCCAAAGGAGACAGGTGGGGCTAGACAGGAATGGAAGAGACACTTCCTCCTTCCTCTTCTTAAAAGACACTCATCCTTAATCTCATCCTTGAAAAGTTCCAGCACTGGGTGGGCTCAAACCACCTGCCTTCCCACAAGCAGCTGGTGGGAGGAAGCGGTTTTATCACAGAAGGATGACCAGCTGTTGCTGTCTTCCTGGGGACTTGAACATGGATTTGTTGTAGCTCACTCACCCCCCTTCCACCACCACAAGGCAACACCACCTAAATGTGGGTGCCAGTGGTGCAACTGGTTAGCACACAGTACTTAGAGAGCAGTGCTGGGGGGAGCAGTGGTGAGTTCAAGCTCCACCTGGAGCGCTAGCTTTCTTTAAGCAAATGGCTTCTGCCATTTAGCTTGTCCCATGGAAAATACAATTCCAGCTCAGGTTTCAGACGAGTAGCCGTGTTAGTCTGTATCAGCAAAAAACAATGAGGAGTCTGTTAGGGGGATTATTCCTTCACCCACTCACTTCCCTGGTCCTTCTCACATGACCAAAGAGCAACAATACCTGAAGTCCAAAGGTGCAAACAATTCAATGTTTATTGGGGTGAACTTCCAGCAAGCATGATTCCAGTTTCCTTGCTTAGTGTCTCCCTTCCCAGCTCTGACACCACAGAGCCTTACCTGTGTCCCTCTTCCCATTCCTGCCCTTTACCAAACATGATTCCAATTTCCCACCCCCACAATTCCTGATTGACTGCAGACTATATAGTAAACTTGAGCTCTGCCTAGCCATACCCCAACCAATCATTTTCCTGAAATTTAACTAACCACACCTAATATATTGCAACATGATATTTAACCAATTATATCCTACCACCTTAATTAGTTTACACCCAGCAAAATTAATTATACAGCAGACAGAACAATCGCAGAACCAGACAGAGATTATACAGACGAACAATAGGGAAATGGGGACTACAATGATAGAAAACACAGAAGTAAGAATTTCACATCCCAGCTATTGATAAGTGAGTTCTTGCCAGACAGGATGCTATCAAACTAAGTTTCCTTTTACATCTTCTAGGCACTTCCCTTTCTCTGGAGGTGAGAGGCCTTATCAGGACAGGATTGATCCTAACAGCCCCATTCACCTGATTTCAATGCGACCAGCCTGGAACGTGAGGATGCGACCCGCCCGCCCCGCAGCACACAGCTGCCTCGGCTGCCCAGCCAAAGGCCTATACAGTCAGGACAGTGATTTTGATTCTCTCCTCTATAACTAGCTAAGTGACAAGAACACACCCAAACTCTTAGAGTATAGGCCTTAGAGAGAGGCCTGAACATCTACATCCCAACAAGTCCTTGTGGCACCTTAGAGACTAACAAATTATTTGAGCATAAGCTTCGTGAGCTACAGCTCACTTCATCGGATGCATCAGATAATTGCTTATGCTTATGCTTATGCTCAGATAAAATTTGTTAGTCTCTAAGGTGCCACCATACTCCTTTTTCTTTTTTTGAAAAGAAGGGAGTTGCCCTTACCAAGTCGGGGGTCAGTGCTAACGAGACAATTCAAATTAAAGTGGAAGTGGGCCTGTCCCGGACCAGGCTGTAAAAGAGTAAAAAAACCCACTGTGGCCGTTACGAGTCCGAACAAAACAGGAGGGTGTACTGGGGCCATAGCTGGCTTGAATAGCGGAGTCCTAATGTCGGGGGGGGGGGGGTTGTGTCTGTGTTAGGAGCCCCCATGGCTGGCAGAAGTCAGGTCTGGGCATGGACACAGGGCTGTACGGAAGGAGGCGCACCGTGTCTACAGGCCAAATCAGCATCGCGTTGGTTTTCCCCATGAACTTTCCCCGTTGCTGGCTGGTGATGAACGCCTCAGGGAGCTCCGTAGGGCTCCATCGTGCCTGGGGGCAGAGCATACGCACCAGGCCTGGCTCTGCAACACGTCAGTTCTCTTTTGGGCGAAGTTCTGCTCAGTCCCTCGATGCCGAAATATCTCCGTAGCGAACCCAGATGGCTGCCTCCCCTGGCTGGAACAGACGTTCAGGCTTCCACCATGGAAGCGGGTTCAGCCTCGCCTGCGGGAGGCTAGCTCCCTCTCCTGCCTCCTCCCCACTCCTCCCCGGCCCATGCCCCCGCCCATTCTCACACCTGCTCCGACCAGGCTCCACCCCCACGCCTCCCAGGCTCCGCCCCCTCCCCTTCTCCGGCCCCCCCAAAACATCACTCAATGCATCCTCGTCTCCTCCTTCCCCAATCCCACCTGAGCCCCCCCCCCCCCCCACCACCTGCCGCTCACCATGTCCCTCCTCTCCTCCCCCCGCACAGCCCCTGCAGCCCCCAGGGACACAGTGAGCGGTGGGGGGGGGGCCTTGCAAGGGAGTGGGGTGGATGTGAGGAGGGACAGGGTGGACGGGGGGCTGAGCGGGGGAGGGGACAGAGGAGGGGAGGGCTGCGGCGGGCAGGGGGCTGAGCGGGGGAGGAGGTGGAGAAGCAGGAAATGGGAAGGGATTTAACAGATGCAGTTGTAAAATTTTAGATAGGTAAGGGGGCTGTCGGAGGGATGGGGAGAGCGGGGGGTGACCCAGGCTGGGGCAGGGTGGGAGGAGTCACATGGAGGGTCATGGGGGGAGCTCACGTTCCCCCCCCCCTTGTGTCCCTCCCATGAGTGCAGTACAGGCAGAAATGATTTCTACTTGCACCACTGGAGATGGGAGAAGAATAAGAGGAGCAACATGAATGTCATCAGATTTCAGATCTTTGCTTTAACTACTAGGCCACCTTGACTGATGTCCTGCTGTCGTTTACTGTTTCTAAGGTCTCTGCGCCTGTAACCTTTCCCCCGTTCACTGACTGGCTGGGCACAGGAGGTCTGTACTATTGAAAAAGACTAAGTGACAGGAACAAGACTCCCAAATCCTCCAGGTGCGGGGAGCCAAGGTTACTCTTCACATTCTGTAGATGGTAAATTTCCAGGTCTGGTTAGATAGTCGTAGGCAGCAGAAGAACTCTGGTTTCAATGTAGCTATTGCAGCAAAGGGAAAAACCCCTCCTGTCTACTCCAAAATGCTGTAGCAGTGTCAGCAGCTTGACCAGACCTAGCTCCCGTTCACACTCGCGAATGCTCGGACACTAACGACACTCTAGTGCATCCGTAGTTGGCAGGATCTGAACCTGCGGGGAAACCCCAATGGATTTCTAGTCCATCGCCTTAACCACTCGGCCACAACTACTTGATGTAGGTTTATTCCACTACCCAATGATTCTGTTCTCACTGAATTATCACTTCAAATTGTTTGTTCAGACCAGCTTCCCCAGCACACACATGGCTGTGCATTAGTGTAAGCGTGTCTATGCCTGAACAGCAAGAATTCCTGCCCATTTCCCTTCCTGCTGGAGCGTGATTAGAGTGTGTTTGTGTCCATGACATTGCTGTAGATTGTTATTCATTCCCCGCGTCGACAATTCAGACAGTCCCTTTCCTATTCAAATCTCCAGCGCATCATTCCAATAGCCGGGGTCAGGATTTCTCTGGGGCACTGACATGTTTCAGGGGGCTGGTGCGTGAACTCAGCCTTGCATTCCATCCATCATGTTTCATGGACTAACAACAGCCGCCTAAAGAAAGAGCCGAGCCGATATCTCACTATCAGGGACGCAGGTGGCCACGTCCCCTCTGTCTGATAATTGCCCTTACAGGAGAGAAGGTTTGATGGTATTGAATGACCAGGGAGGTTTTGCTGTTCATGGATCTGTGCAAAGGAAATTGTGTCTCTGTGTGAAATTGAGGCAGGACATGAAACACCCACATGGTGACCAATGCCCTTAAGAATGTGGGTGAAGGACTGGGGCTGAGAAATGATTTAACAGGGGTTTCTATCAATTTATTGGCCTGATTAAAAGTTATGGCTAAAAGGCAGCCACTGTTGTTAGTACTGGTACCTGTGTAGGGACATCCCGGTGGGTGTCAACTCCATTGCATTAACCAGGGGTAGTCGATTCTTTTTATCAAGATCCAAATTTCTTGGTCAAGGTCTAGACTCCAGAGAAAACAATACACTGATGATAATGAGAAGTATAGAAAAGGATTTTGCAGTCACGATGGGCATAACAATTATGATTGTGTCGTGTTTCATTCCTTAGATCTGTCACCTCCGCCTTTCCCTTTAGCCTTGTAGTTGACCAAGGGTAAAACTAAACATCTGTTCAGATACAAGGGACTGTTTGTGTTCATTCCTGCGAGCTACACAGGGGTTTGATGTTGCTGCTTTCAATCCTCTGGCTCTGCCAGAATAAGGAACAATTCAGGCTGTCTCTGAACTGAAGGAGGGAGATGATTTTTTGACGGGGAGAGGGAGGCCACCTCTTAAAGGTGTTTGTCTGGCTGGCAGCCCTTGTTTCCAGGTCTCTCCTGAAGGAAGAAAATTTCAATGCAAAATACCAAAACTTTTAACAGAGAGGAGGGAAAGGCGATGGCCTCATGGTGAGGCCAGTATAAACCACAACATGGTTCTTTTATGTGGGATGACTCTGAACACTGACTGATCTCCACTCCCTTGTACTTGAAGAGATGTTGAGTTTTGCACTTGAGAAACTACAAAGCTGAAGCAATGTTATGGATGGTGACACTAGGACTAGCTGGCTGTATTTCAAGGAATCCCTGTTGAGGTTACAGGGACAAACCATCCCGATGAGTCGAAAGAATAGTAAATATGGCAGGCGACCAGCTTGGCTTAATGGTGAAATCCTAGCGGATCTTAAACATAAAAAAGAAGCTTACAAGAAGTGGAAGGTTGGACATATGACCAGGGAAGAGTATAAAAATATTGCTCGGGCATGTAGGAAAGATATCAGGAGGGCCAAATCGCACCTGGAGCTGCAGCTAGCAAGAGATGTCAAGAGTACAAGAAGGGTTTCTTCAGGTATGTTGGCAACAAGAAGAAAGCCAAGGAAAGTGTGGGCCCCTTACTGAATGAGGGAGGCAAGCTAGTGACAGAGGATGTGGAAAAAGCTAATGTACTCAATGCTTTTTTTTGCCTCTGTTTTCACTAACAAGGTCAGCTCCCAGACTGCTGTGCTGGGCAACACAAAATGGGGAAGAGATGGCCAGCCCTCTGTAGAGATAGAGGTGGTTAGGGACTATTTAGAAAAGCTGGACGTGCACAAGTCCATGGGGCCGGACGAATTGCATCCGAGAGTGCTGAAGGAATTGGCGGCTGTGATTGCAGAGCCCTTGGCCATTATCTTTGAAAACTCGTGGCGAACGGGGGAAGTCCCGGATGACTGGAAAAAGGCTAATGTAGTGCCCATCTTTAAAAAAGGGAAGAAGGAGGATCCTGGGAACTACAGGCCAGTCAGCCTCACCTCAGTCCCTGGAAAAATCATGGAGCAGGTCCTCAAAGAATCAATCCTGAAGCACTTAGAGGAGAGGAAAGTGATCAGGAACAGTCAGCATGGATTCACCAAGGGAAGGTCATGCCTGACTAATCTAATCGCCTTTTATGATGAGATTACTGGTTCTGTGGATGAAGGGAAAGCAGTGGATTATTGTTTCTTGACTTTAGCAAAGCCTTTTGACACGGTCTCCCACAGCATTCTTGTCAGCAAGTTAAGGAAGTATGGGCTGGATGAATGCACTATAAGGTGGGTAGAAAGCTGGCTAGATTGTCGGGCTCAACGGGTAGTGATCAATGGCTCCATGTCTAGTTGGCTGCCGGTGTCAAGTGGAGTGCCCCAGGGGTCGGTCCTGGGGCCCGTTTTGTTCAATATCTTCATAAATGATCTGGAGGATGGTGTGGATTGCACTCTCAGCAAATTTGCGGATGATACTAAACTGGGAGGAGTGGTAGATACGCTGGAGGGGAGGGATAGGATACAGAAGGACCTAGACAATTGGAGGATTGGGCCAAAAGGAAATCTAATGAGGTTCAATAAGGATAAGTGCAGGGTCCTGCACTTAGGATGGAAGAATCCAATGCACCGCTACAGACTAGGGACCGAATGGCTCGGCAGCAGTTCTGCGGAAAAGGACCTAGGGTGGACAGTGGACGAGAAGCTGGATATGAGTCAGCAGTGTGCCCTGTTGCCAAGAAGGCCAATGGCCTTCTTGGGATGTATAAGTAGGGGCATAGCGAGCAGATCGAGGGACGTGATCGTTCCCCTCTATTCGACACTGGTGAGGCCTCATCTGGAGTACTGTGTCCAGTTTTGGGCCCCACACTACAGGAAGGATGTGGATAAATTGGAAAGAGTACAACGAAGGGGCAACGAAAATGATTAGGGGTCTAGAGCACATGACTTATGAGGAGAGGCTGAGGGAGCTGGGATTGTTTAGTCTGCAGAAGAGAGAATGAGGGGGGATTTGATAGCTGCTTTCAACTACCTGAAAGGGGGTTTCAAAGAGGATGGCTCTAGACTGTTCTCAATGGTAGCAGATGACAGAACGAGGAGTAATGGTCTCAAGTTGCAATGGGGGAGGTTTAGATTGGATATAGGAAAAACTTTTTCACTAAGAGGGTGGTGAAACACTGGAATGCGTTACTAGGGAGGTGGTAGAATCTCCTTCCTTAGAGGTTTTTTAAGGTCAGGCTTGACAAAGCCCTGGCTGGGATGATTTAACTGGGACTTGGTCCTGCTTTGAGCAGGGGGTTGGACTAGATGACCTTCTGGGGTCCCTTCCAACCCTGATATTCTATGATTCTATGATTCTATGATTCAAGGGTTATTTTATGTTGCAAAAAATGTTAAAAAACACTTAGCTTAAACTTGAGCTGCCTGTTCTTAAAGGCTGGTTTCCCCAGGTCAGCTCCAATAGTTTTTCTAGAAATGCCCTGGGTTTTCTCATGCCTCGGTGTAAACTAAAGGGAGTCGTCCCTTGCTGCCCTTAGCTCCAGGCTGATTTTTCCGGGGAGGGGGTGGAATCGACTCGTTTGCTGTTGAGAAGGAAGCCAGGCCAGTTCTCAGGGAACGAGAACTTCCAGCATCTTCCCAGCCCAACCCAGCAGGCTGCCCTGCCCCAGCCTCTGTTCCTCTGGGGGCCCTGCGTGTTTGACTCTAGAGCGTGGAGGGGGCAGGAGGTGAGGCCAGCAGACAGCCTGTGATGGGCAGATGCTAGGAGCAAAGCACCAGAGGCCTGTACTGGCTCCCTCCTCAGCTGCAAACAATCAATTCCCCCCCCACCCCTGAGATATCAGCCTGGAGCTAAGGGCAGCACCCACTGTAGGTTTCTCTTTTTGCTCCTAGTGGGGTCAGCAGGGACCTGGGGGTGTTTCTAGCAGAGCACTTGGAACTGAATTGGGGAACCAGCTTTTAATAACAGGCAGCTCACGTTCAGACTAATTTTGTTACAATTTTATTTATAATATAAAAGAATTCATTAGTAAATGGCAGCAATTACTGGAACTCTTTTCTCATAGTGTTCCCGGCCACAGAAAGAAATGGCTTTTTGGCTTTTCATGATGCAGGAGTCAGGTTCGTTCACTGTTCAGAATCCATGTGCACAGGAGCAGCCTATTGTGTTTCATTTCTTAGGTTCTGGTGCCATCGTGTGGCCGTTTCCTGTCCCTCTTTTCCGTGCAAAGCGCTGGTAACAATATTTCCTTGGCAGGGTGTGTGTGTGTGAGAAGGCTGCATTCATGTACTGAACAATCACTAGCAAGTGACAGAAAATCACCCGTCCGATGAGGTCTCCGTCCCTCTCAAAAATCATCTTCCTTCTTCCGTTAAGGGACATCCTGGATCTTTTCTTATCTCTGCAGAGCCCAACGGTTGGAATCCATCCAAGCTGTGGCATGAAAACCTGCTCTGTCTTAATTTGCTACTGCCTGGGGTACATATGTATCAATTGCAACCTCTAAATGACCAGTGAGGTCATTGAAACATGATTTATTTTGCAGCTTCCTTTACTGTTCTCACAATGGAGCATCCTGACACTGATACTTCTGCCCAAGTGACCTGTGGGTTGGATTCATGGTAGTGGGACAGGGGATCATTTAAACTCTTCATTTCCTTAGGGTTCGCCTTCAATATACTTTGATGCTGGAGCCATCTCTGACCATTACAGTTCATCAACACGGCAGGCAAGGACAGTCAGCAAGTCACTTGTCCCGTTGCCTTGACAGAGAGAGGTTTCTGATCAAAGGGAGGGTAGATTCCAGCCAGCTCCTGGGGTAATATCTCATTGGAGATGAAAGGGCTTGTTCAGAAAGAGATTTTGACGTCTGTAGGGTAAAGATGAGCCAGATGGGTTTGTCTCCATGCAGGTATATATTAGTCTCTGGGGGATGGGTAAAAAGGAGAGAGAAATATTTTGGATGTCCTATTTCCCTGACTGAGGGCCATCTATGCTCACCTGAATTTTTTCCTGGCAGATGCAGTTTCTAACTCTTTATTACAGGGTCAAAATATGGCTGCCATCACACAGAGGCATTAGTGGTGGAGGTGAGAAGAGAGCCAAGAAGTCCTTTCCCTCCCCTAAACACTGCCATACATGTGGAAGCCCTAATGTTGCTGCAGCCTAAATACCCTGATGGCAAACGGGTAGGGGCGGAAGCACTGCCAGCTATACTGAGCACCCCAGAGGAGCCAGGCACTGTGTGGCGTGGGTGCTGCTACATCTATTCTGTACTGGTGAGGGCAACCCTCACTCCCTAGGGCTCCTGGTGTCCCCAGGGATTCCCCTGACTTCCACCAGCACAAACACCGCTCCTACCACCGCAGCTTGAAGATGTACCACCTTCTCCTCCTCCACCCCCCGGCTCAAGCTTTAGCACCATAACTGAGCCTGCAGTTGGTAAAGTGCTCCATGATCTCTATGAAACTCAACATAGGAGGATTATAACTGTTGCTATGGAGACTCTCGAACTCAGACCAACCTTAGTGGGGAGGCGAAGAGTTCTAGTGGGAAACTGAGGCGCGGTGAATAGCTCTTTAGAGGTTCAGGGTTCACCCACGGACCAACACACGAGCCAGCAAAGCAGCCTAGCAAAAGGAACAAACCTACCCTGCTATTTACATGAGGAGAAGGATTGATGCTGAATCCTGCTGCTGACAGAATCTGATATGAGCAAGTATCACACAGATCTCTCTCTAGGTCCCAGAGCTTTCAGCTCAGGTCTGCACATGCCAGCCTGGTCACAGGCCCCCCTCCTTTCATCTGGCTTCCCTCCCTCAGCACAAAACCAAAGGCACACAAGATGACACTTGGAAAGACGAGCATTTCAGCTGATGAACCTGCCAGTTAAGAGCTGCTGCTGTTGCTGGAAATACAGCGGGGGACTATACCAGACAGATTAAACTCACCAGGCCTTTGGAGAATTTACAAGGGGAATCCAAAAAGTTTATGAGTTGGGATTCTGCAGAAAACTACAGGGAACTGAGAGCCAGGATTTCCACTGACTTGCTGTGTAACCTTGGGCAAGTCACAGCACCTTCTGGGCCTCCAGTTTCTCCTCTCAACTTTCCAACATGATCCAACAGAATAAACTTGTGCTTGAAAAATAAGATGAGAAAGTCAGAATGAAAAATTCCAAATTAGAAATCACAGTAAAAACCATCGCCAGTGCAATACAAGAAACACAGCTGTATTTGCTAAAATCACTAGCAACTACTTACTTATACAGATTTTCGATGAGTATTTGTTATTAAAATACAAATTCGATAGCATAAGAACAAAGGTCAATGATGAAGTGCTAAGAGTCATGAAAATAACATTTTAAAAAGTAATACATTAAAAGGAGCAAAAGTGTATAAAAACTGGATTCCAAGGAAGGGAATGTAATTCAGGGAATCCCAGCAGCAGATAAGACAAATTGGTGAACTGCTCTGAGACTCTGTGCAGTCAGATACGCTGATCAGGGGCTCTGTGTTTCTGTAAAGTATTTTACTGAATCAAGTCTCCGACAGCAGCTCAGGGGGTTACATCAGACAGCGAGGAACTGCAGTTATTAGGCATTGGGCCTGGGGGCCTTTTGTGGTTAGATGTTTGGCTGCGTGTGTGTTCCTTCTGTGCGCCATCCCAGCTCTGTGCAGCCCGCTGGCAGGGCAGAGCTCAAGCGAACCGCCCAATGACCACACGATCTGTTAAGGTACAAAGGCACCCAGCCAGGTTTATTGTGGATGAAGCATGGTAGTAGTATCCCGCAGACTCTACCGGACCGTTAATACATGAACACCCGTAACAACGGCCCAGCTCAGTGAATGGCAGGACTTTTCGTTGCTCCCTAGGATAGACAAAGACACATCTTCTGAGATACGTCTTTATACTCCGATACAAACAAATTATGTACTGCCCCTCTGACGTAGTTAGGTGCCACCCTCTGGTGTGGTTAGTTACTGCCCCCCCCCCGACGGAGCTAACCCCCCACCCAGTACCTTGTACCTGTTGGTTTGATCAAAACCTCTCTACCCATCATGCTGTCATCCTGACCTTATCCTTAAGATGGGTCGGCATGTTTCTGTTATCTCTGGTGAATGTGCTGGTATTGGGGTGTGCTGGTACTACCTTTCTGGAATGGGTTTGCTTGTGTATTCTTTTGCCTAGCACTACTTAGGAATGTATGTTTCTGCAATATCAGCCCTGTTCTTGCCAGATTCTGGGAGCAGGACCTGCCTCTTGCTCACAACTTAACTTTGCTTTGTATCAGCACAGTTTTGACCACTTCTTTAGTCCAGGCCTCTGATACAAGGCCTTAAGTCTAAGGTCCTCTGTCTACTACACCTTTAAGAATCCTGCCCTGGGAAGGCTCTGCTCAGATATAGTACTGTCCTATGGGCGAGGAAAGAAAAAGCCTCTCTGCACACACACACCTCCCATCTGTTATTGCAAACACTCAGGTCTCAGGCCACCGGGGTAACTGTTACCCTCTCTGCCCCTGCCAGTGCCGGGGTTTTTCCCTCTGTCACCCTCTGCCAGGACCTCCCCCTTGGACTTAATCCCGGCTCCTCCCCCCATCCCTGATTTTGCCCTCAGCCCCTATCTTAACCCTGTCTCCAGCTGCTGGACCCCCCGACCAGCCAATTTCCACCCCCTGCTCAGACCCTGGCCCACCCCTGCTCCGATTTGCCCCCTTTGCCCCTTTTTAGCCCCTGTAAATAGCAGTCTGCAGACTCTGAAGCCAAGGAAGGGCAGCGTGAAGGGCTGGCTCCCTTCGTGTGAGCATGCTCAGTACAACCGAAGTAGCAAATTAAGTCAGAGAGCAGTGGGAGGTGATGTGCTGCCTGCCAGGGTCTGAACCTGCTCTTGCAGGGGGGAAGATGCTCAAGTAACATCTGCTGGCGCTGCCTCCCTTGGGGGCCGGTGGGGGCGGACTGTGCTCCCTGCTGCTCAGGAGGCTAGAGCAGGGGGAGGCAGAGTCTGTGCAGGGGCCACGCTGACTGCAGGGCAGGGCAGGGGGGTCAAAGAGTTTGAGGCAGGGAAGGAGAGAGCCCGAGGGGCAGCATCAAGGTGTAGGAGCCAGGGTTGGGGGGGGCGATGCGCTGCCAGACAGTGGCTGAGGAGAGACCTGGAATAGGGAGGGGGGATTACAGTTACAACAAATGGGGGGCACCATCTGCACTTTGAAAAAAAATAACCCAACAGGTTGGGGAAGCAGAGGGGCTTTTCCCTCCTTCCTCTTGTCAGGACAGTACAGCTGGATTCCCAGGGCAGTGCTATTAATGGTACAGTGTGCCCCGATGCAGGAGACTTGATTCAGTAGAATATTTTACCATATCCCCCCCCAAAAAAAATTATAATGGTCAGACATGTTTTTAGCTTTTAAAAGAATCTCATCAGTTTGTCTGTCTGCATAAAGCCTCATAGCAGGTCCCAAATTTGTCTTGTCTGCCGCTCTGATTCCCTGAACTGAACTCTGCCTTTTCCTTGTAATCCCCTGTAAAGACAGTCCCACCCCATTACATTATTTACTTTTTAAACTGTTATTTTTCTTACTTTTAGCACTTCTTCATTTACCTTCATTAACACTGCAGATGGTTCAAGGTTAAAACGTAAGGAGGGGTTGCAAGTGCTTTGGAGGAAAGGATTAAAATTCAAAATACTCTGGACAAACTGGAGAAATGGTCTGAAGTCAATAGGATGAAATTCAACAAGGACAAATGCAAAGTTCTCCACTTAGGAAGGAACGATCAGGTGCACACATACAAAATGGGCAATGACTGCCTAGGAAGGAGTACTGCGGAAAGGGATCTGAGGGTCATAGAGGATCACAAGCTAAATATGAGTCAACAGTGTAACGCTGTTGAAAAAAAAATCCCAAACAACATTCTGGGATGTATTAGCAGGAGTGTTGTAAGCAAGGCACAAGGGGTAATTCTTCCGCTCTACTCTGCGCTGTTTAGGCCTCAACTGGAGTCTTGTGTCCAGTTCTGGGCTCCACATTTCAGGAAAGATGTGGACAAATTAGAGAAACTCCAGAAGAGAGCAACAAAAGTGATTAAAGGTCTAGAAAACATGACCTATGAGGGAAGAATGAAAAAACTGGGTTTGTTTAGTCTGGAGAAGAGAAGACTGAGAGGGGACATGATCACAGTTTTCAAGTACATAAAAGGTTGTTCCAAGGAGGAGGAAGAAGAATTGTCCTTCTTAATCTCTGAGGTTAGGACAAGAAGCAATGGGCTTAAATTGCAGCAAGGGCTGTTTAGGTTGGACATTAGGAAAAACTTCCTAACTCTCAGGGTGGTTAAGCACAGGGATAAATTTCCCACGGAGGTTGTGTAATGTCGATCATTGGGGATTTTTAAAAGCAGGTTAGACAAACACCTGTCAGGGATGGTCTAGATAATATTTAGTCCTGCGTTGAGTGCAGGGGGCTGGACTAGAAAACCTCTCAAAGTCCCTTCCAGTCCTACCATTCTATGAATTTATGTGACCTGTGCTAGTCAGGACACCTTCCAGGAGCAGGAGGATGAAAGCCTGATAGGGTCATTGTAGATCCTACTGCGCTCGCAGAGGGTTATCTTCGCTGTACAGTGATCCCCTCTGTAAGCAATGCATATAAAGTGGTGGCACTCCTGTCCCATTAGAATTAACCAACTGATTCACGTTTTCTGTGCTTGAGCTGTAAAGATTCCTCTTTGATCCCCGCCTCCACCTGCTTGGTAACTTCATGTGACATAAACCTTAGCGTTTACTCACTATGCTCGCAGGACGTTGTAGCTTACCAACACAGCACTGTCTCGTACCAGTAGGATGTCACTGAGTCTGTGACTGCTGTATCCACAAAGGTGTGAGGACACCGCTTGATAGGCTGCAACAAAAATATTTTTAGCTCACTGAAAACAATGTGATGCTCTTTCAGTTCAGGCACAGTGGGCAGGGCTGTTCCCCTGGCCCAGAAAGACCCAGAAAGAGGCTGTGACACTTGCTCGAAATTTGCTTCTGAAGCTGTATAAGATGTTTTCATTGCAGGCAGGGGCACTGATCTCTTGACTCACTTGATCACTAAGTAAATCAGAGAGCAAGGGGGGAAATGTTATAACTAGGTGTGACGAAGTGGGGGGGTTTCTTGGTTTTTCCTTGTGTTTTCCAATGGTTTGCATGCAAAAGGGGTGGGACTCAGTTTCCCTGGGTGTTACTGGTTTAATGAGATCACGGAAGGGGGAGTTTGTTGGGACACAGGACCGGCAAGGGAACTTGGGACCCCAGCCAATGGCCTGGAGAATGGAGACCCCAGCAACGGATGACCTGGGGACCCGGAGGCCCAGCTCAGGAGTTCCAGCTGGGTCTGGCCAGTGGGAGGACAATGGACTGCGGAGAGAGGACCCCGGTGACCTGACCAGCCAGTTCCAGCCAAAGGGGGCCAGAGGAGAGGAGAGGGGAGAGGAGGGCCAGGTGACTCAGTTTACCTGGACAGAAGTCAATGGACAGAGGTGGGACTTGGCACCAGTGATATCAGGTGCCCAGCTGGGAAGTGGGGGGCTGGACAGAGGGAGCAGGCAAAGCCCACCTGGATGCAGGGGAGACTTGGATGTGTGGTGCTGAGGGAGGCCAGGCCTGAGGGCCCTGAGGGTTTCCTACGCTGTGTTCAAATGCTCAGTAAACCCTCTTGTTTTACGCTGGCTGAGAGTCCCTCCGGTCTAGAAAATAGGGGGCATTATTCCCTCTGGGAGTGGAGGCCCCGGGGGTCCAGGGAGAGTGGATTCCCTGAGGGGGCCCACGGCAGAGACAGGTGGGCTAAGGCTCAGAGAGGTGCGGTTCCAGGAGGTGGACGGGCTTAAGCCCCGAGAGAGTGGACCCCCGAGAATGGCTGTCACACTGAAGGGGTTCCCCCCCAGGGACCGCACGGGGCCAAGAGTGAGTCTGTGACACCAGGCGTGACAGGATTTGATGGAAATCAATAGAGGGCCGTAAATGATGAGTTCAGTTGGTGTACTGAAATTAATGAAAAACACAACCATTGGTAACAGGCAAGCATGCAGCCTCCCCTGCCCCACCCATCCCCCCTTCATTTCCAGCAACTGTGAAAATAAAAAGTGAAAAAGAGAAAAAAAAAAACCCTGAAAAATAACCATGGATGTTAACTGTCACCATTAGGAAAAAATAACTGAATTCTGCCCCGTGCAGTTATCAACCCATCCGCTGAAGAGAAGCCCTGCATCACCAAAGCAAGAGCGCACACGTATCTGCTGTGAGAGACGGGTTTGTGGAGAAGTATTTTGAAACGAAGGCGGGGGGGAGGCGAGGCTGACTTTCTTATGGGGCGGTGAAGAACCCAGACATGTACACTACGTATTATGGCCACATTGTAGGGTCGTGGGTCTCCACCTTGCCAGACGGCTGGGTCCCGTTCAGGAGGTGGATTGGTCTCATGTACCCCCAAGTGTCACCTCGCTTAAAAACAGCTGGCTTACAAAATCAGACACAGAAACCACAAAAGTGTCACTGCGCGTGATTACTGAGTAATTGCCGACTTTCTCGTTTTTATCATGCAATTATAAAATAAATCAGTTGGAATATCGATATCGTACTTCATTTCAGTGTGTAGCAGTGGTTCTCAAACTTTTGTTTGGGGTGTCAGTGGGGGGCAGTGCTGGGAGTTTGGGGGATGTCAGTGGCAGGGAGAAGAGCTGGGAGTTTGGGGTGTCAGTGTGGGGACAGAGTGGGGACCCCTTTCACACAGAAAGCCTCTGAATGCGGACCACCCCCCCTTATAAATTAACCCTTTTTAATATCTTTAACATCATTATAAATGCTGGAGGCAAAGCGGGGTTCAGTGTGGAGGCTGACAGCTCGCGACCCCACCCTGTAAGAACCTCATGACCCTCGAGGAGTCCCGACCCCCAGTGTGGGAACCCCTGGTGTGTAGCATATAGAGCAGTATACGCAAGTCATTGTATGAACTTTTATTTTGCTTGTGTTATTTATACAGCCTGATATAAATCAAGGCAAATGTAGCCCGGGGAAGATCTCTGTGTATCCCCTGGGGGGGTACCCGTACCCCGTTTGAGACCCCCTTTTGTAGAAGCTACTTGGGCACCTAGATCCCTGCACTATGGAAGCAGGGGGATGGTCCCGCTCTTCTGGGGAACTTTCCTGGCTTCTGAACTACCCTGGGTGGAATTGGCTAGAGGCAGGATCGGAGCCTTTACCAGCAGGCTACTTGTCGGGGTCCCGTCCCCGTCCCCCTCCAAGTGCGGCCAGAAAAGCCCGATCTGAGCAATCCCCCTGCTTTAGCTCTGGCTTAGGGAAAACAAGCAGGAGGCCTTGTGGCACCTTAGGGACTAACAAATTTATTTGGGCATCAGCTTTCGTGGGCTAGCCCCCAGCTCACCGGAGGCACGTCCCGAGATTTGGGGCTGTGTCTCACACAGGCGCCTATTTACGCCCCCAGCCACTGTCCCGATTTTTTTCGCACTTGCTGCTTGCTCGCCCAGCTCTGGCTCCCCATCTGCGCTGCCCCCCAGCCAGGCACCAAATTGCAACATCCCCCCGCCCCAGTGGGTACCTGCCCCTCTCGGGGTCTCCTGTCCCCCCTCCAGGCTGCGTGGAGTTTCCCCCATTCCCGGAGCCTCACAACCACCCTGCGTGGGGTCCGGAGGGGCAGGGCCAGGCCCGGGGAGGAGCCGCCTCTTCCTGCCCCCCCCGGCCCGGGAGCCCTTTGTGCGTTTGCAGCGGCGGGGCCATGGCCGGGGCCGGGAGCCCAGCGCGGAGGCGGCTCCAGCCCTGCGGCCCGCGGGGCAGCGCGGTGGGTCCGGGGGCAGCGCGGACACGCGTGGGGCGGACACGCGGGGCTGGGCCCGGGGTGTATCTGGGGGTCAGAGCTGGGCTGGGGGTTGGGGGCTGTTTGGAGCTGGGGGCTTGGGGGTGGGTGTCCGTGGGGGGGCAGAGCTGGGAGTTTGGGGGTGTCAGGGTGTGGGGAAGAGCTGGGAGTTTGGGGGGGTGTCAGGGTGTGAGGAAGAGCTGGGAGTTTGGGGGGGTGTCAGGGTGTGGGGGGAAGAGCTGGGAGTTTGGGGGGTGTCAGGGTGTGGAGAAGAGCTGGGAGTTTGGGGGTGTCAGGGTGTGAGGAAGAGCTGGGAGTTTGGGGGGGTGTCAGGGTGTGGGGGGAAGAGCTGGGAGTTTGGGGGGTGTCAGGGTGTGGAGAAGAGCT
Organism: Dermochelys coriacea; assembly: GCF_009764565.3. Taxonomy (NCBI): domain Eukaryota; kingdom Metazoa; phylum Chordata; order Testudines; family Dermochelyidae; genus Dermochelys; species Dermochelys coriacea. The sequence goes on along the minus strand of NC_050095.1, from coordinate 6,100,214 downwards.
GGGAGTTTGGGGGTGTCAGGGTGTGGGGAAGAGCTGGGAGTTTGGGGGGGGTGTCAGGGTGTGGGGAAGAGCTGGGAGTTTGGGGGGGTGTCAGGGTGTGAGGAAGAGCTGGGAGTTTGGGGGGGTGTCAGGGTGTGGGGAAGAGCTGGGAGTTTGGGGGGGGGTGTCAGGGTGTGGGGAAGAGCTGGGAGTTTGGGGGGGGTGTCAGGGTGTGGGGGGAAGAGCTGGGAGTTTGGGGGGGTGTCAGGGTGTGGGGGGAAGAGCTGGGAGTTTGGGGGTGTCAGGGTGTGGGGGGAAGAGCTGGGAGTTTGGGGGTGTCAGGGTGTGGGGTAGAGCTGGGAGTTTGGGGGGTGTCAGGGTGTGGGGGGAAGAGCTGGGAGTTTGGGGGGGTGTCAGGGTGTGGGGGGAAGAGCTGGGAGTTTGGGGGTGTCAGGGTGTGAGGAAGAGCTGGGAGTTTGGGGGTGTCAGGGTGTGGGGTAGAGCTGGGAGTTTGGGGTGTATTTGATTTGCGGGGGTGGGTCCATGTTCAGATCTGGGTGGGGGGGCATTGGAGCTGGGGAGACTGGGGCAATGTCTGAAGTTGGTGACTTGGAAGGTGCATGGGGCCAGGGGGTGTTGGGAGCTGGGGGTTGGGCTGCACCCCTGTCACTTCACCACGGGGCCCTGGGATTTCTCTGGAAAACCTGGGCCCCCCTTTCATTGCCCCCTCTCAAATCTTCCTTGTTGAGGTTAAAGAAGACCTGGGTAAAAGTCTGAGTCCCAGAAACTCTGTATGGACATCTGCAGGGCCGGAGGGGAGGCCGTTTGCAGCGGTTTGAACTCCCCCCACCTCCCCCCCGCTTCTTCCAGGAGCCCCCACGAGAGCGTCGGGCCCCTCGGGGAAAAGAGAGAGAAGCAGCCAAAGACGAGGAGCAGCGGCAAAGCCAGGAGCTGCTGGTAGGTGCCCAGGGCCCGGGTTTGCCAGGGATCCCGGTGCCCTGAGTGACGGTGAATGCAGGGCCCGGCCTGCCAGCCTCAGCCAGGGAACCGTCCCCACTGGAGCCCAGGGTCCGACACGGGGGTGACATGATGCCCGTAGGGTGCAGGAGGCTGCTGGGCAGGAGAGGGTCAGTCTGAGTGAGCCCAGAGCCCCTGCCCACGGGCTGTCTGCATGTCCCAGTGACCGGGGAGCCTTTCTAGCTCCTGGGGGGGGGGTTGGGGAGGAACTGTGGGCTGCAGAGATGGAGAGTTTGGCCCAGAGCAATTGGATGAGGTTTTGGGGAGAAAAGTCCCCCCTGTGAGCGATGTACGGCTCACCCCTGCTCTGATCGCGCCACCCTTCCTGGGGTAAATCAGCTTCCCATCCCCCAGCGCAAGAGATCCCGTGCTCTGGGAAATAACCCCCCCACCCGCCGGGAGGGGCATTTATGGGTCTCCCCCGGCACCCACCCGCCCTCTCCCTGTGGTTGCAGAACCAGACGGCAGCCGAGAGGCAGAAGCTGGTCTGGGAGTGGCAGGAGCTGCGAGGGTTTCTGGAGGAGCAGGAGCAGGGGCTGCTGTCCCGGCTGGAAGAGCTAGAGAGAGCCATTGTCCAGAGAAGGGATGAGGGCGTCTGCCGGCTGTCCCGGGAGATTTCCCTGCTCAGTGAGCGGGGAGGAGAGAAGGGGCAGCAGCCGCTGAGCCAACCCCTGCAGGTCAGGCTGTCGTTGCAATGACCATACGCAGCGTTTCTATAGCAGCACCTAAGCTCTGTACCCCAAGCACTTTACAAAGTGGGGTCGGGGCATTGTCCCTATGGGACAAAGGGGGAAAGCGGGGCAGAGCCCTGCCCAAGGTCACACAGTGAGTCTGTGGCAGAACCAGAGATAAGTCCCAAAACCTTCTCTCCTGCCCTGTCAATATGTGTCTACATTTGCACCTGGAGGGTGAAATCCCCTCCCCCATGCAGAGGTCCCGAGCCAGACCTAAGGCCCCTCTCACACCAGGTTAATGGGTTACTGGGGCCAGGGAGCTTGTGGGGCTCTCTGCCCTAGTGGGACTTTTACTCTCAAGGCAGAGAAATATTTTCTTCCCAGGCACTTTAGAAGAAGGAACTTTCTCCAGGGGTGTCCTCCAAGCCAGGCTTCCTGGGGCTGCAGAGAACAAACATCCCCGTGCTGGGGGGGCCAGGGTGGGGGGGCGGCAGCTGCTCTCTGAACGTGAACCTGAGAGTCTGAAATGCCCCAAACACCCGAGACTCCAATGATGGCTGCCCTGCCAAGCAGGAGGCCTCTCCCAGCCTGCGGTGCCCCCCCCCTGACGGCCTCTCCTTTCTCTCCCTCTCAGGATGCTGGAAACCCTGGGAGCAGGTAGGTCCCTGGCTCCATTTCACTCCCCCTCATGCTCAGTTACGCTTGGAAACTGCACTTAATATTGCCTTTCCCCCGCCCTTGCAATGTGAGACGCCAGCTCAGTGCCTGAGATCACATCTCCCCTCGCAGCTGTCTCTGGCAGCTAATGAGGTCCCGCCAGGGCTGTCAGACATATGGCCCGTGGGCCAGACTTGGCCTGCCTGTCGTATTTTTGTGGCAGCATCATGTATTCACAGCATGCAGAATCTCGGCTTTCCATTTTTTTTTTTTTAAAGTAGGTTTCTATCCCTCCTGGTTACAAAGAAACCCTCCCAAATGCAGACGGAGACGCTGTCACCTTTCAGAGTCAGCCAACGCCATGGCTCGGACGGGTGTGAACTCCCCTGTCCTCCGTTCATCTCATTGGAGGGTCAGCTGAGATGACGACACTTTAATGTCAACATTCAATATTCCATGGCTGGTCACGGGTGGACCGGGGAGAGGGCGGGAGTGAAGCCCTGGAAGGGTGGGAATAGGGAGTTCCTGTAGGGAGGAGAGACACACAGACAGTGAAGAGCAAGAAATGGAAAGGGAAGGGAACAAAAGGTAGAAATAGCAGGAGCCGTAGCAGGTGCAGGAGGGGGCTATTTTCCCACTGAGTGATGCTGACCGTGACAATCGAAGACTTAATAAATAACAGTAACTAATTGTTGGTGTGGGGATCCAGGCCCATTTCTCACCCCTCCTCCTTTCCCCAGCAGGGAGGACTGGGCGTTTCGGAAGCCAGATTCAGGGTTTGCGGAGCTGGAGAAGAGACTCAGCCATTTCTCTCTGAAAAGTGCCGTCCTGAAGCAGGTGCTGCTGGGATTCAAAGGTGAGTTGGAGTCTGGGGGTGGCGTCTCCTCTGGTTAGAGCGACCCTGGCCCTGGGGAGGAGTCGGGGACTCTAGTGATGTCACTGACCCTGGGCTCCATCTCACAGCCCCAGCTCTGCACGTCACCCTTCCCCATGGGAGTCGCCCTGTGGGGCTGGCTCCGTCTGCAGCGGCTGCATTATGGGCCTCGGTCTGGGTCACCGTCCCGTAGTTAACAGCAGTTCCATTCATAACCAGTGGGAACCTCCCCAGGGATGCGAGGGCCTGAATCCTCACCTCTCCCGTCCTCTCCTTCCCCTAGAGACGCTGCGACGGGAGCTGGGGAGCGACACAGGTACGTGTCTGTCTCTGACGGGCCGGGGGGAGATTTCAGACCAATAACCATGTTAGCGGCAGGGGGGCGCCGCCTCCAGTCCCCATGTGCACCTGGAAATGGTGGAACAATGTGAAGCCGGGTGAGCCCCGTGATTGATTCACTCCTGCTGTGACATCTGATGGGGATTCAGAGCGAATCCGGATCTCAAGCGGGTGTTTCCCTTAGGGGCAGCAAGGAACAACCACCTGAAAGGTATGAGATAGGGTGAGACAGGAGAAACCATCCATATGCTGAGCAGTTTGGCAGCTTTTAATGAGTGACTGAAGATGGACCCAGGAAGGTGCGGGGCAGGGAAGTCTTAGGTGGAACCCAGCTGTATAAACTGACCTTGAATGAGAAATGGGGCTGCTACCATGTGTGCGGATGGGCTGTGAATGTGAAGAGAGTGCTGTGCTGTACGTGGTCTAATTCTGAATGAGAAGGAAGGTGCTATAGTGTATATCTGTGTTTCTCACACTTTTCCCGGTGGTGAGCTGTTGTATTGATTTTTCAAAGCTTAAAGGGTTAAATGTGTTTTTAACTTTTGTACTGTTTAATATTAAAACAGTGGTAGAAAGAAAACCTTTCTTTCTTCCTTTCTTTCTTTCTTTCACAGAGGCTTTGCTTTTACTTTTCTTTTGGTAAACTCTTAAAAAACATTTATTTTATTTGAAATCGTCATGATTGAGCGTGGGTTAATATTTTCACTTGCCACTCTGTTTAGTGCAATTTTTTTGGCAAGTGTTAGTTTTATAATTGTTTAGACAATTTGGTTTATTTGCACATGTGGGTTTGGGGTTTTTTTCCTATTTTTTAAATAAATGGTTCTCTTTTTTTTTTTTTTTTTTTTTTTTTTTTTTTTTTTTTTTTTTTTTTGGAATAAATTGAGTTAGTTTAAAGTGTCTGCTTTGTTTTCTTTTAGCATTTTAGAATTTATTGTTATGCCAGGTATGAAGATAAAACAGGCAACTACTCCTCACATAGTTTGAATTTGTACATAATACGAAAGTTGACACATTCGTGTTTATAGCTGATTTTAAGGCTAACAAGACAGCAACCATTTCAGGATACTGCCTGGTGACAGAATTTAGTTTAATTTTTTAAATTTTTTTTCTTATTTATAGATATATATATTTGCATCAGAATGCTGGCTCCTGTTTTGAAGGAAGGAATGATTTGCTATTTATATATGCAAAGTTAAAATTGGCACAAACCTTTCCTTTATAAGATAGTTATTGCAATTTTTGTGGACAAATAATGATGACTTTTTCATTAATTATTGCTTTAAGATTAGTGTCCTGACATTGATGCAGTTGGGTTAATTTTTTTGCTTTTAAGAACTGTTTATTTTGAACAAACTTATTTTTTATTTTTTTTTATTGTTGGAATTTAGGAGGTTAGTTTGGCACTTGACACTTTACTCTTTCTTTATTTGTTTAGATTTTTGGTTTAGATTATAGGTTTCGATTTCTTTTTAATTTGTTTTGTTTAGATTTTGAAATAATGGTGGTTGACTTGAATAATGACATTTTAATGAATGATGTAACTGAAATGACGTAGATCTTACACTGTTACTAATACCTTTTTATAGTTTGAGGGGTGTTTTTGCAGTACTTGTTTGTTTACATAAGCAGTAGCTTGGGGGTTTTGAGTTTATTTTTTCATGCAACTCAGGACTTGCACTATGTTCTATCCATGCAATTTTTAAGCACATATTTTTTTCCTTTTTGAGGGTAAAGTAAGCAAGGGGTTTGAGTTGTTTTTAACTTTTGTATGGCCTGATTTTGTGCAGATATCCAGTCCCAATCCTGATGTCCGTGTAGTAATTTACTCAGGTGTCTGGTAATTTTGGCATCTGTTGGGATGAATTCCCTGCAGTAACCGTAGATTCCCAGAAAACTACAGATTTCTCACACATGAGGGGGAGGGTGTTTTAAATTAATTAGAGTTTGCACTTTGTGTACTGGGGTCTTAGACCCTTAGCAAATTTTAAAGCCAGAATAGTTACCCTTCTTTGGATCATTGACTTTTGCCGAAGCATTTTTAGGTGTTTTAGCAGACATTTGTTAGTTTTTACATGCTTTCTTAAGGTTGTACTAAACATTAAAACAGTATTTACATAGGTAGTTATGCCTTTTTCGCTCTCTCTCTTTCACACACACAATTCAGGCTGGTTTTCAAAAACAAGTACTTTTGAATATTTTTAATTCCTTTTGTAAGCTTTCACTATTAGCAATTTTGTTAATTTCTCACAAGTGAAAAAATTATGGGCTGCTTTTGAGGGAGGATTTTTTTGATTGTTGAACTGGTAGAGTAAGAAAATTTAAATAGGATTTCTTTTTTTTTTTTAAATTTAACATTAATGTTTGCTGTTTAATTAGCAAGGCCTGGGGAGAATTTTTGTAATTTTTTTGAATCAGTCAAACTGAAAGTAAGGTTCAAGATAACACATAGCCTCTCTAATAACATTTTCAGGGTTTAGTTTTAGGATTATACCAATTGTGGTGACTGATGGGACAAAGTTTTGTCATTTCCATGTGGAAGAAAACATTGTATCCGTTAAATTGTGCCGGATGTTTACAATGGAGAATGCCCTACAACAAAAGCATTGCCCTCCTTAGAATTTAAGAGGTGAACGTTTTAAACTAATATTAAGTAGGGCTGTTGATTAATTGCAGTTAAGTCAGGTGATTAAATCAGGGACCAGGTCATGGTTGTACAAGGTCTCAGTGGGTTTAGCCCTGGTGGGAAGGGTTGTGGACGTTCTGTAATAAAATAATAGAATGACTCTTTATTTTCCCAGGAAAAGAGCTAGGAGGAATCAAGATGTGAAATGCACTAAGGTCACCTGTTCTCCCTCTCACCCCAACAGGCTGTAGAATAACATCTACGGTGAGGGCCAGATTGCTGCATCCTCCCAGGAGAGGGAGAAGGGAAATGGCCATGGAAGAGCAGGCTCAGGTAGGGATCGCAAGGGAGTTATTGGTGTTTTCATGCTGGAGGGAGAGGGGCAGCAAACACAGAGGAGTGTGGAGCTTCTGCGGAGTTCAGTCTGGAGGTGGGTGGTGGCAGGAAATCCACGGGCTGGAGAAAGGGAGGGGGGCAGGGGGTGACAAACCTGCTGGGACTTGTTTTACTTGGGGACTAGATTATAGGAACAGACCCCTTGGTGGTTATGGTGGAAATTCCTTATTTGTGGAACAGGAGACAACCCCCCCACCCTGACCTGGGCTGGGAAAAATGACTGGATTCTCAGTGCTGGAGCACGAACCTAGTAAGCGGAGGTAAGGAGGAGGCACCAGTGAGATGGACTCAGGGAAGACACCCCATCCACTCCCATCCAGCTGCTGGCCATGGGGAGAGTGTTCTGATTCGCACCCGGGAGTTGCCCCTGGTTCCTGCTGGGGGTCCCCATCTCCTGTATCAGCCTCTGGCTAGTAGGGGGGTGATGAGTGTGAGGACCCCTGCCCCCTCTCTGTGCTGGGAGGGGTGAGGGTCCCTCTCTTTCTCCCCTCACCCTGATGCTTCCTGGCTGCTCTGAACAGGGTGGGCCTCTGGGCCTCCCCTCCCAGAGCTTCTCATTAACTGGCCTTACTGCATCATGAAGAGTGGGGTTGTCACTGGGGCAGCAGGTACTGAGTGGGGGGCTTTGGCTCTTTCAGGGGCCGGTGACCTTCGAGGAGGTGGCTGTGTATTTCACTGAAGAAGAGTGGGCTCTGCTGGACACTGCTCAGAGAGCTCTGTACAGAGACGTCATGCAGGAGACCTATGAGAATGTGACCTCGCTGGGTAAGGATTCCCGTCTCCACAGTTACTAGAAGGGGAAGTGAAGAGTTAAGGTTCATGTCACCCCACAATGTAACCTTAACTCTGCCGTGTTTCAGCAACACCCCGACATGCCAGTGACACACACTAGCACTCTGCCCTCCCCTGCTACACAACGCTCTGGGAACAGGGCACAGGGGCAGTATAGCACAAAGTCTGACGTCGTCTCTTTGCTAAGGCAAAACTTGGGTTTAGTTCCATCCTTGCAAACAGAAGCCGCTTATACTCAAACACGGAGCCTACTTCGCACAAACCATCTCAGACTTGTAAAATGTTACCCTCTCTTTACCGTCACCCCGAGGATTCCTTCTGAGTCGTCGCCTTCGCTTACCCCTCACTGAGCCCTGGAGACCGCTAAGACGAATGCCACCAAATTACTGACAAACCCGTGGCTGGAGCGCATCCATGTGCACCTTTCATGACACAACTCACAACACTCAGCACTCAAATGAGGCATGCTTGGTCCTGCTAGGTCAGTGGTTCCCAAACGTTAACAACCTGTGAACCCCTTTCACGAAAATGTCAAGTCTCGCGAACCCCCTCCTAAAAAGGGATATTTCCAGGGATTTTCTCCTTTACCTGAGCATAAATTATAAAGCAGTGATCTTGGAAATATAACATTTGTTTTCATGACATGCTTATTACACATTGATAAAAATACTGTAATGATTAATAATAAATACATTATGAAAATGGCAACACTCTTCCAAGATCTCCCTTTCGTAGCTTGTATCACATTGAATAAGCTTGTTATAAGACAAGGTTCCTATGTATCATCAAGCAGTATCAGATGTGAAACAGCCTGAAGGTATTTAAGAAGCCAGCTCAGAGAGTTCCTCCGACACAGACATTCAGGTCTTGAGCAGTCCAGGCAAACAACGCACGTTACAACAAAGCTTAAATTTGTTCTTCATCATAATTTTAAAAACAATACTAGCTGCCTATTTAATTTTAAAAACAGCAAAAAATATCCACCTCCCTTTCCATTTCTTATAAGGAGTCTTGAAGTTTAAATCTCCTCAGTGTGATAGATATGCTTGCTTTGATCTGCTTAGCTCTTGGAAGTCCAGGGGCTCTGGGTTGCTGGCCCCATGCTGCCCGGAGTCTCTAGGGACAGCTCTGTCCACCATTTAGGGAATTTTTTCCCCGAGAACCCCCTGTAACATTTCATGAACCCCAGTTTGGGAACCACTACTCTAGGTTCACATGCACCTCTCTTCATATCACTGTCACAGCTCTGCCAAGCTGCTCCAACTAATCCCTCCATCATCCAATTACAGCTACAGCTGACTCAGTGCACACAGCTGGAGGGCATGTGGATAAATGCTGGTATTCCAATCTCTGGAACACAATACAACACAACACAACCAGTAGCATGTTCCCTTAGTCCTTCCTCATGTTAATGATAAATTCATAGGTTTTATGGCAAGAAGGGACTGTAAATTCATCAAGTCTGACCTCATGTGTAACAAGCCATAGAATTTCTTCCAGTTACTGTGGTATCGAGATGAATAGCTTGTGTATGACTAAATCATCTTCCAGTTTGAAGTGATGGAGAATCTGCCACTTCCCTTGGCAGTGTGTTAAGCTTTGGAACAGGGGACACAATTGGAGTTTTGCTGTGGCAATCCCTGTCACCTCCTACTATCGCTTTTCCACTTCTTATTACTATTATGCTATAAAACGGAGGAAGACATCAGTGACAAGAACTTTCATCCAAGTCCGGACACAAGAGTCTTTCTTGTCTCTGCATAAAAGATGGACGGCCAGCTCCTAAACAGGAAACGATTGTAGGTATTTGCGCAAAACACTGGGGCAGTGTTCTCTGCCTCCAGGAGATTCGCTGAGGGTTACAAGACCGACCAGGTCACTAGGATATATGTTGGCTGGAGAGAACACACAGCCAATATGGCAACACCACTAATAATTTGTGAAGCCAGGCATCAGGATTGCCTCCATCTATAAAACAGAAGAGAATCCTATTGCGCTTCTCACCATTGAGCTCAACAAGATCTCCATGACCTCTATCTACAAGCCACCAGAGATACTTTTCAATTCCATCAACCCACCTGTACAATGAAGTGCATACAACTGGGGATTTCAACAGCCATAGCAGTTCATGGGGCAATACAGAGAACAAGGATGATGGAACTTTGATCAAGACATAGGCTTAAGAGCCCAATTCAAGACCCAAAGCTACCAAGTTCCTTTCGCAGTGGCCATTGGCAGTGTGGGTATAACCCTGACCTAGCCCTTGGTAGCACTACACTAGCTCATTCACGTAGAAAATTGGAGTTAGACCCAGTTCTGAGATCACACCACCACCCTATCTGAGTGGAGGTAAACGGCACGGTTGTTCCCATTGTTCCATTCCGACGTTGCTTCAGCTTCCAGAGAGCAGACCCGCCAGCGTTCTCCAGAGATTTTGACATAGCTTTCGGACCTGTGGTATGGATACCCAGGAACTATGGCTGCTTTTTCAGTTCCGTCTCTGTGTGTCTGTCTGCTAGGATAAAGTCTCCTCGCGGATTTTGGAGAGAGTGTACCCAGGGCCTAGCATCCTGCTCAGCCATGCTGTATGAGCTACACAGGCAAAAATTCCAAGACGACCCATTTGGAGATTACACAATAGCCGCTGGTCAACATCTCCTGTTGGCAACTGTCACAGAGTGTGGGGGAGTCAAGACCCTGAACCCTCAACTTCCTGCGATTCACTGTGACTCTCAGCCAGCCAGTAAAACGGAAGGTTTATTAGACGACAGGAACACGGTCTAAACCAGAGCTTGTAGGTACAGAAAACAGGACCTCTCAGTCAGGCTCATTTTGGGAGCCAGGGAGCTCAGACCTCGGTTCTGGGCCTCCCTCCATTTCCCTGGCCAGCTCCAAACTGAAGCCCCCTCCAGTCCCTCCTATGGCCTTTGTCTGTTTCCCCGGGCCAGGAGGCCACCGGATCTCTTGGTTCTCCAACCCCTTCAGCTGGCACCGTGCAGGGGAGGATCTCAGGCCATAAGTTGCCAGGAGACGGTGTCGGCCATTCTCCGTGCAGACCACATCACACCTTCCCTCTAGGGCTCTGCAACAATCACACCCCCTTATCCCACCAGCTAGATGCTTAAGAAAGGCACAGGGGAAACTGAGGCACCCACACAGTATTCAGAGACAACATTAAGAACATTCCCACTTCGTCACAGCAACTGCTCAAGAATGCCTAAAATCTTGGCAGAACTTGTTAGAATTCATGGATATGATCCATACAGCCAAACAGCGTGGTCGACCATACGTAGACGTTCTGACAATGCAAAGGTAGGTGGACGTTTCAACATCTTGGCTGATCTGATTGCTACGCAATGGGAGGGTTAAGGGGACCACTACCAACTGGTCATCACTTTGGCAAATATCCCCGGATACATCCATCTTGGATGAACATAAGAACGGCCATACTGGGTCAGATCAAAGGTCCATCTAGCTCAGTATCCCGTTTTCCAACGGTGGCCAATGCCCGGTGCACCAGAGGGAATGAACAGAACAGGGCAATCATCCAGTGCTGGCCTCAGTGCCATAAAAACAGGGAAATCAGCAGGCCTCGATGACATCTGAACTTTCGGCCCACACATGCAGAGTTGGCTCCTGAGTAAGTTCAATACCTGTGGCATCCAGCTCAAGATATTGAAAATCTGTCAGCAAGCCAAGATAGTAGACCTTGTTAAGGAAGCATCAGACCCAAAAAACATTTGACCTGTCACACTCCTGTCCAATATTTTAAAATTGTTTGAGCAGCTACTTTTATACTGCCTTTACACAACTTTACCACTCCACTTCTTATCAACGAACAGGCTGGCTTTCCCCTAGGTCTGTCAGGTACTTCACAGCTTCTGAATTTCACACAACAAGTCAAAGATGGATCTGAAATGGGGTTGATTATGGTAGTGATGTTTGTTGATGTCTCATAGATACTAAGGTCAGAAGGGACCATTCTGATCATCTAGTCCGACCTCCTGCACAATGCAGGCCACAGAATCTCACCCACCCACTCCTATGAAAAACCTCACCTATGTCTGAGCTATTGAAGTCCTTAAATCATGGTTTAAAGACTTCAAGGAGCAGAGAAGCCTCCCTCAAGTCAACCATGCCCCATGCTACAGAGGAAGGCGAAAAACCTCCAGGGCCTCTCCAATCTGCCCTGGAGGAAAATTCCTTCCCGACCCCAAATATGGCGATCAGCTAAACCCTGAGCATATGGGCAAGATTCACCAGCCAGATACCCAGGAAAGAATTTTCTGTAGTAACTCAGATCCCATCCATCTAATATCCCATCTCAGGGGATTGGTCCTATTTACCCTGAATATTTAAAGATCAATTACTTACCAAAATCCCATTATCCCATCATACCATCTCCTCCATAAACTTATCAAGTCGAATCTTAAAGCCAGATAGATCTTTTGCCCCCACTGCTTCCCTTGGAAGGCTATTCCAAAACTTCACTCCTCTGATGGTTAGAAACCTTCATCTAATTTCAAGTCTAAACTTCCTGGTGGCCAGTTTATACCCATTTGTTCTTGTGTCCACATTGGTGCTGAGCTGAAATAATTCCTCTCCCTCTCCTGTATTTATCCCTCTGATATATTTATAGAGAGCAATCATATCTCCCCTCAACCTTCTTTTAGTTAGGCTAAACAAGCCAAGCTCCTTGAGTCTCCTTTCATAAGACAAGTTTTCCATTCCTCGGATCATCCTAGTAGCCCTTCTCTATACCTGCTCCAGTTTGAATTCATCCTTTTTAAACATGGGAGACCAGAACTGCACACAGTATTCCAGGTGAGGTCTCACCAGTGCCTTGTATAATGGTACTAAAACCTCCTCATCCCTACTGGAAATGCCTCTCCTGATGCATCCCAAAACCGCACTAGCTTTTTTCACAGCAGTATCACATTGGCAGCTCATAGTCATCCTATGATCAACCAATACTCCAAGGTCGTCCTCCTCTTCCATTACTTCTAATTGATGCGTCCCCAACTTGTAACTAAAATTCTTGTTATTAATCCCTAAATGCATAACCTTACACTTCTCACTGTTAAATTTCATCCTATTACTATTACTCCAGTTTACAAGGTCATCCAGATCCTCCTGTATAATATCCCGATCCTTCTCTGAATTGGCAATACCTCCCAGCTTTGTATCATCTGCAAACTTTATTAGCACACTCCCACTTTTTGTGCCAAGGTCAATAATAAAAAGATTAAATAAGATTGGTCCCAAAACCGATCCCTGAGGAACTCCACTGGTAACCTCCCTCCAACCTGACAGTTCGCCTTTCAGTAGGACCCGTTGCAGTCTCCCCTTTAACCAATTCCTTATCCACCTTTTGATGTTCATATTGATCCCCATCTTCTCCAATTTAACTAATAATTCCCCATGTGGCACGGTATCAAATGCCTTACTGAAATCTAGGTAAATTAGATCCACTGCATTTCCTTTATCTAAAAAATCTGTTACTTTTTCAAAAAAGGAGATTAGGTTGGTTTGGCACGATCTACCTTTTGTAAAACCATGTTGTATTTTCTCCCATTTACCATTGACTTCAATGTCCTTAACTAATTTCTCCTTCAAAATTTTTCCAGGACCTTGCATACTACAGATGTCAAACTAACTGGCCTGTAGTTACCCGGATCACTTTTTTTTCCTTTCTTAAAAATAGGAACTATATTAGCAATTCTCCAATCATTCGGTACTACTCCTGAGTTTACAGATTCATTAAAGACAGGTTTCAGAGTAGCATTAAAAGAGATTCATTAAAAATTCTTGCTAATGGGCTTGCAATTTCAGGTGCCAATTCCTTTAATATTCTTGGATGAAGATTATCTGGGCCCCCCCGATTTAGTCCCATTAAGCTGTTTGAGTTTCGCTTCTACCTCAGATATGGTAATATCTACCTCCATATCCTCATTCCCATTTGTCATGCTACCATTATCCCTAAGATCCTCTTTAGCCTTATTAAAGACTGAGGCAAAGTATTTGTTTAGATATTGGGCCATGCCTAGATTATCTTTAACCTCCACTCCATCCTCAGTGTTAAGCGGCCCCACTTCTTCTTTCTTAGTTTTCTTCTTATTTATATGGCTATACAACCTTTTACTATTGGTTTTAATTCCCTTTGCAAGGTCCAACTCTCCTCGACTTTTAGCCTGTCTCACTTTATCCCTACATGTTCTGACCTCAATTAGGTAACTTTCCTTGCTGATCCCTCCCATCTTCCACTCCCTGTATGCTTTCTGCTTCTTCTTAATCACCTCTCTAAGATGCTTGCTCATCCAGCTTGGTCTACAACTCCTGCCTATGAATTTTTTCCTCTTTCTTGGGATACAGGCTTCCGATAGCTTCTGCAGCTTTGATTTAAAGTAATCCCAGGCGTCCTCTACCTTTAGATCCATAAGTTCTTCAGTCCAATCCACTTCCCTAACTAATTTCCTTAATTTTTGAAAGTCAGCCCTTTTGAAATCAAAAACTCTAGTTGCAGATTTATTTTTGTTAATCCTTCCATTTAGTTTGAACTGAATTAGCTCATGATCACTTGAGCCAAGATTGTCCCCTACAACCATTTCTTCTATGAGGCCCTCGCTATTCACCAAAATTAAATCTAAAATGGCATCCCCTCTAGTCGGTTCAGCAACTACTTGATGAAGGAATCCATCAACTATCGCATCTAGGAAAATCTGAGCCCTATTATTATTACTAGCACTGGTCCTCCAGTCTATATCTGGGAAGTTAAAGTCTCCCATGATCACGCAGTTTCCATTAGTATTTACTTGATTACAAACATTAAAAAGGGCTCTACCCATATCCAAATTAGATCCCGGAGATCTATAGCACACCCCAAGCACCATCATAGGAGAGGCTTTACTAGTTATCTTCCCCAATGTAATTTTTGCCCAGACGGACTCTGTCTTATCCATTGCATCGCTTCTTATTTCTTTACATTCTACCTCATCATTGATATACAATGCTACTCCACCACCTTTACCTTTGTTTCTGTCTTTCCTAACCAGCACATACTCTTCAATACCTGTAGTCCAGTCATGACTACTATTCCACCGTGTTTCTGTTATCCCTATAATATCTGGTTTCACTTCCTGCACCAGTAGCTCTAGTTCCTCCATTTTGTTATCTAGGCTCCTCGCATTGGTGTACAAACATCTTAATTTTTGCTGTTTGGCCTCGCTCACATTTTGTACCCTATTAGGCACAGTCATTCTACAGCCAGTATAACCTATTAGACTAGTATCCACACCGCCCTTGCTCCTTATATACATTCTCCTACCCATGGCTGTATCCTTTCTTACTTCGTCTTCTTCCCTCTCAATGCTAAAATCTGGCGTGAAGATTACCTGGACATCTCCCAACCATCTCCCCCTAATTCCTAGTTTAAAGCTCTCTTTATCAGTTGTGCCAGACTCCATCCTAGAAGTCTATTTCCTTCCCTGCTCAGATGAAGTCCATCCCGAGAGAACTGTCCTCTGTCCGTGAATGCCTCCCAGTGGCCAGACATCCCAAAGCCCTCCTTATAGCACCGCTGCCTAAGCCATCTGTTGACAGTCATAATCTTGTCACACCTTTGTTGCCCTTCTCTAGGAACAGGCAGAATCCCACTAAGGATCACCTGAGCCTTGATTTCCTTAAGCGTCTTCCCCAGCCTAGCATAGTCTCCCTTAGTACTTTCCAGCGAGAATCTAGCCGTATCATTTGTTCCCACATGAAGGATAATTAGGGGATTCTTTCCCGCTCTCTTTTCAACCTCGGGTCTACATCCCGTATCTTAGCACCCGGAAGACAGCACACCCTTCTATTCTCTGGATCAGCTCTAGTTACAGGCCTGTCTATTCTTCTCAATAAAGAGTCCCCGATCACATAGACCTGCCTTTTTCTGGTGACAGTGCTATTCTCCAGTCTCTCCCCTGTTCCCTCTGGCTGCAAGTTCTTTCCATTCCTATTTTCCCTTATAATCCTCTTCAACCCATCCTGTATCCTCCTGGGGCTCATATTTGGTGTAGTC
Source organism: Dermochelys coriacea (assembly GCF_009764565.3). Taxonomy (NCBI): domain Eukaryota; kingdom Metazoa; phylum Chordata; order Testudines; family Dermochelyidae; genus Dermochelys; species Dermochelys coriacea. The sequence continues at coordinate 6,084,804 of NC_050095.1, read as the reverse complement.
TCCCTTGACTCTTCTGCTTTTCCTATAGGACTAGCTGCTCTTCTCTTCTTCCTTACCCTTCCACCTTCAACAAGTACCTGCTGAGCCCCTTCTTCATTTTCCAACTCTGCAAACCTATTCCTAAGCTCTATTTCTCCTTCACTAGCCCGTCTTTTCCTCTGCCTGGTTCTTTTAGTCACATGCTTCCACTGACCACTTTCCTCACCCAGTCTCCCCTCAAAATTCCCCAGCCCTGCTTCCATCTGTAAGTCTGAGCTTTTCCCTTCAGATACCTCATATCTTTGCTCCATCATCTGCTCAAACCCCTTCCTAAACTCAACCAGACTTTCCACCTGCATCTCCAAACCTCGGATCTTTTCCTCCATCAGCTCTATCAGACGGCATTTCATGCAGAAAAAACTTTTACCAGGTCCTCCCTCCAGGATCATGTACATACCACAGCTTCCACATCCAGTCATCCTCAATGTGTCTTCCACTACAGGAGTCACTCCCACAGCTGCCTCCGTATCTGTCATCGCCTTCCCACCCAAGTCCTGTTAATCTGGGAAACACAAGTCACACCAAAAAGATCCCCCCCCCCCAGCAAAAGCAAACCCCAAACAAGCACCACAATACAAACTCCCCTTTCAAACTCCCACTCAAACTCCCCTGTTTACAGCTCTGTTTGCTGGCTCCTGTGCTGCTGCAGCTGTCAGTTCAAAAGCTGTCAGTGCCTCAAGGAAACAGCTGGGATTCCCTACAAGGACCTTGTGAGCTCTCTGAGTTCAGGATTGTTCCAAGCAGCTGTCATAGCCTCATGGCAGATATCGCTCACGGCTTCCTACCTATCCTGATTGACCCCTGGCAGTAGCTCCTGCCTTGACCTCCCCCCCCATGGGCTGTAGAAGTAAGATTTTATGCCCTTCTCTTTGCTGTGTGGGAAAGAGTTTGGTGGAATTCAGATCCTGATTTTTTCTGTCTCAGTAGCACTTATTTTGGTTTGCCCTCGCCTTTTTCATCCCTGTTTCTGAGATTTCTCTCTCTTTCTCAGCAGGTGATGGGACGGTGAGTAAGAACGAGGAGCAGAATCCACAGCAGGAAGATGCTGAGCAAGTGGGACCCTACATGGGGTTATCCCAAAGCTCCAAAGGGAATGTGTCCAGGAGTCATGAGCAGGGAAAAGACGGTGAGAGTGAGCACAGGCCAGAGAGAGAGCAGGGAAACCAGACAGGAGAGAACATGAGTATATCCATTAATTACTGGGAAACTCCCAAGGACCCGAAGGAAACCACAGTCCAGAAGAGAATCCCTATAGGAGAGAGAAACAACATATGCACTGAGTGTGGGAAAAACTTCAGTAGCCACTCACACTTTAAAGAACACCAGAGAATTCACACAGCGGAGAGACCCTATGAGTGCAGGAAAACCTTCCCACTGAGCTCACGGCTTATTGCACATCAGAGGCTCCCCACAGGAGAGAGACCCTCTGAATGCTGCGAATGTGGGAAAACCTTCACTCGGAGTTCGTCCCTTATTGCCCATCAGAGGATCCACACAGGAGAGAGACCCTATGAATGCCGTGAGTGTGGGAAAAGCTTCAGTAGCCGCTCAGGCCTTTTTGACCATAAGAGAAGCCACAGTGGGGAAAGACCCTATAAATGCTGGGAATGCGGGAAAACCTTCACTCGGCGCTCGCACCTGATTACACATCAGAGAATCCACACGGGAGAGCGCCCCTATGAATGCCGTGAGTGCGGGAAAAACTTCTCTCAGCTCTCAGTCCTTATTAGACATAAGAGAACCCACACGGGAGAGAGACCCTATGAATGCTGCGAGTGCGGGAAAAGCTTCACTCAGAGTTCATCCCTTATTACACATCAGAGAATCCATACGGGAGAGAGACCCTATGAATGCCACGAGTGCAGGAAAAGCTTTGCTCGAATCTCCGCTCTTGTTACACACCAAAGCACGCATGTGGGAGAGCACCCCCTCATGCGTGCTGTGAGTGTGGGAAACGCTTCACTTGGAACTCAACCCTTATTAAACATGAAAGAGTCCCCATGGGAAAGTGACCTTATGAACGCTGGAAAACCTTCACTCGGTGCTCACCCCTTATTACACATCAGAGAATCCACATGGGAGAGCGACCTTATGAATGTGACGAGCGTGGGAAAACCTTCAGTCCGAGTTCATCCCTTATTACCCCACATCAGAGAATCCACACAGGGGAGTGATCCTATGAGTGCTTTGAGTGTGGGAACACCTTCACTTGGCCTATTACACACCAGAGAATCGATACAGGTGAGTGCCCCTATCAATGCTGCTAGTGCAGGGGAAGCTTCTCTCCGCACTCAGCCCTTACTGCACATCAGAGGATCCACACAGGAGAGAGACCCCAGAGATGCTTTTTGGGAGAAAAGCTTCTGTCAGCGCTCAGCCCTTATTTATCATCAGAGAATGCCTAAGGGAGATCAACATTACAAACATCTTGTCTAGAGCCAACAAAACATTTCTTTTCTTCAATACTTTTGCTAATTCCCACATAGCAGCCTTTCAGGCTGTTTGAATCATTTGCATCACCGCGTCTCTCAAATCTACCAGTGAGTTGCCCTCTTGTGCCTTTTAAAACTTGCCATTCTTTGGGGTGAGTCCTGTTGCTCTATCAACTCCTTTTGTGTGTCCCCCTCCTACCGGGAATGTCCCGCAGCCCCAAGTTGGGGGTGGTAAAGCTAATAGAAGTGAACTACACTGACATAAAAGCTACCTGATATTGCCATGTAAAAACATAATTATTCTTCCAGTAAAAACGAAGCCTGTGTATAATGGCTGCAATTATCTAGCACATTTCCTCATGGCCTGACCTAACCTCGATCAGTTCTCCTCATCTAAACAATCCTGGAGCATCACATTTATACTAAAACAATGAGGAGTCCGGTGGCACCTTAAAGACTAACAGATTGATTTGGGCATAAGCTTTCATGGGTAAAAAACCCACTTCTTCAGATGCATCTGGTCGCAGGGTGCTTTGGAAAGGGTTTGCAATGTCTCATGATGCTGGCATGTTTATACTGTTCCTCTCACTGCAAAGTAATTGTTACAGTCACCTAATTTCCCCCTTTGGGGATAGATTGTCTCATTCCCAGTTGTTCTCATGTTGCCTTGGGTTGTGCTGAATGCGGGGAGGGGTGTATTGCTTTTCTTATTTAAAATATATTTAAATATAACAAAGAACAGGAGCAGGAAAGAAAGTGTTGTTTCAGCCTCTGTGACACAAGAAACAGATGTGGTGACTCCTAGAGATTACCTCCTTCCCTAACACCCCAGAAGTGTTACCTTCTTTCTGAGCCATGTTGAGTTTATCTTTCACGTTGTACCCAGCCATCTCCCTAAGAGTCACATGATGCAGCGTTCTCAGCTCTCTCTGCTTGGCAATTGTGCTTTGCTACTAAATTACGGCTTGTGTACACTTAAAACACTGATGTAGCTCTTCACCTCCCTTAGGGTATGTCTACACTGGCAGGTTTCTGCGCCACAAGTTACACCCCTTTTATTAAAACGCTGGAATTTAACAGCCATTGCGTGTCCACACTGTGCTCCTTGTGATGCTGGAGCACATCCACATCAGTAGCTCTTGCAACCGTAAAGACAGCAGTACATTGTGGTCGCTATCCCACTGTGCAACAGACCGCAGGGTGCTTTGGGAAGGGTTTGCAATGCCTCACGGGGCAGACACAGTGTCACATGATGCAGGTTTCCCAATCCCGTTGTTCCATGGGCATTCTACTACACTGCCAGCTGCTTTTCAACTGAAGTGAGGGGGGGGAGTGTGTGTGTGTGCGTATGGGGGTGGGAGAGAGACAGTGTGTTTTGGGGGACAGAGTGTGTGTCGGCATGCTGTCTTGTAAGTTCAGACAGTGGCAGGAAGCAACCAGTCCTGAGGCAGGGGGAGGGGGAAACTCCAACATCAGCCCCTGCCTCCCTCCATGGGCTCTCTGCACAGCACTCGCGCTCTCTCTCTCTCTCTCTCGCACGCACACGCCTCTGTGTTCAATAACATGAGCCTTCCACATTAATGGTTTGCTTTGTGTCCCGGAGCAAGCACAGCACGCAACAGCTGTCAGAAACGGTGCTTTGAAAGGGGAAGGGCACATGTCTCCAGGGCAGCTGAGTTCAGAACAATGAGCAGAGCGGTCACTTGAGGCATTACAGGACAGCTCTGGAGGCCAATTACAGCACAGAAAGCAATCAAGTGTCTACACTGGCAACAGAGCGCTGGAGCCTCTGTGCAAATAGCCTGACGACTCTCCTTGAGGTGGGGTTTTTGCGGCGCTGTCACTACGGAGTTTCTGCACACAGTCGCTTTGGCAGTGTGCACACTTTGGCAGTTTGAGCGTAAAAAGCTGCTTTACTGTGCAGAAACTTGCCAGTGTAGACAAGCCCTAAGAGGTGATAGCTAGGTTGACAGGGAAATTCTTCCATTGACCTAGTGCTATCTACACTAGGAGTTAGATTTGATTTAACTGGTTTCAGAGTAGCAGCCGTGTTAGTCTGTATTCGCAAAAAAGAAAAGGAGTACTTGTGGCACCTTAGAGACTAACAAATTTATTTGAGCATATTGATTTAACTGCTTCACTCAAGGGTGTGGAAAAATCCACACCCCTGAGTGATGGAGTTATACTGACCTAATTTCCTACTGTCGACCAGACCTTGGGCTCATTAAAGCTGGAGATGAAAGTGTCACAGACCTGGGAGACAAACTGGAATGGATCCCAATCTCAGTGATCATTCAGAGTATAAATCCCACTGTCTATCTACTGGCAAAGCCACTTCTGGGCTTTACACGGCTGACAGGAAGGTTGCAGATGGGAAGGTTGGGTATTTTTTCTCCACTACAATGTTGCTAACTTTTGTAAATAAGATGATTCAATAAGTGCTGAGAGAAGTAGTTTTGAATGGATCAGAGGAGAATGCTATGGGAGAATGTGTTCCTGCTTCTGAGCTATATAGATAACCTGCTCTGGAACTTCATTTTATATGAAACTGCAAGTATCTTATACCTCTCTGTGATGTGGGTTTTTCTCCTTTTTCTGAAGTCTATTTGCTCAGATAATTGGATATTAGTTTTGTTTGAATGAAGCTCAGATTTATTATGGACTTTAACCAATAACCATTTACTAACATAATAATTTCTTATGTTATTTTTGCTCTTCTCCTGCACCTCCATGATGACAAGGAGGAAACTCAAGTGCAGTTCAGTCAACAGGAGAGACTACTGCATTCTATTGGGCATGCTACCAAGGAAATCTCCATTCTGAAATGGTGAAAAGCACACCCCAAATTGTGCAAGTAACAAAAGTAAACTGCATATTATTACAGTGGTGTTCAGTTCTTTAGGTAAATATTGTCTCAGATGCCCCAAGGAGAGAATTCCTCAGTAAGGGATTTGGAACTTGGCAAAATACCCTTGTATTTGATTCACAAACTAGTCATGGTCTAGGTATCAATATATCTCCTAGCTAAACCTATGATATGGATAATGTTGTCCCCATATATGTAGATGGGGAGGACGTAAAAATGGCATTTTTGCTGAACACATCTTTTGGAGATGCTTCAAATGTGTATAAAATGAAATCAGTGTTGAATGTGAGATAGCTGCAGAATATCTATTTTTGAATAGATACCCCACCTTTGGTGGGTTATAGGGATTCAGATCCAGGTCTGTTTCTAGTCCCTAATTAAGACCTGTGCCACCACATTAAAGAAACAAATTGGGCATGTTTGGGGAATATTCCTCATGGCTACTGAAAAGTGCCTGGCTTGGTAAAGGAGTTTACTTCAGCGAAGGGTACATTTTCCTTCACAAAGGCCAAGTATTTGGCAACAACTCCAGTATTAATAGCAGGTACACCATGGATGGTTTTCACTCCAGAGAAGGATACCAGGCTGATATAGGCCCTGATAAAACTGCTTTTATAACACTGTTCCCTAGTTCAGTGGAATGTGATGTGGTCCCAAAGGATGGCATGATTAAACTGGAAACAAGTATCCTCTACCATTTGGATCCCAGGTTTCATGAGGCTTACAGAGAAGCCGGTGCCTTTGGTGTAAAGAAACTGGATTTGACATAATTCGCAGCCATCTTGTGCACTTAGCCCACCATAAGCTGGAAGCAAGAACACCACATAGGAATAATTTGGCCTTGCTTAGGCAGACAGAACAAAAACAGCGGCAAGCTGCAGTTTTACTAAGTAAAAATAATAAAGTGAAGGGACAAATTCATAAGAAGGGAGGAAATGTAAAAAACTGACCTTGAATCTGATTTTCTGTGTTTTGCTAAAGCTGCTTTGCTGTTAGGGAGAATAATGAATTGTTGCTAGTAAAATTGATAGCCTATTAGGGGCTATTATAAGTTATGTGCTTTGTCAAAAGAAAATCTATAAAAAGTTTAGTTAGAAAGTGTGCATTGAAGCAGTCCAAGGAGCTTTTCTTTGGGCAAGGATCTGGCACCTAAAGTGCTCAGCAACTGGACAGAACGAGGGCCCCTGGAAGGCTGGTTGTGGATTCCTCAAAAGCATTTCAAACTTTAGGTAAATATAAATGTTTTGAATGCTCAAACTCTACTGCTACAGCATATATAGGTATGTGTGCTTCAAACCTAATAAAAAGCAGTTTTAAATAAAAGGACTTTTGTTTGTGCCAATCATTTATCAAATGGAGGAGATGTGTCCCCATCACCTGAAGTTACCATTGCTTTGATTTCTGAAAAAGCTGGGTAACAGATTTGGCAAACCAGTTGCTAGGAGTGGTGGAGAGGAGGGGACGATTGGTACAAACTGTTTATTGGTTTGCTGTGCAAGAAGGGAGGATGGTGGGGCAGGGTTGCAACCTGTAATTTCCCCGTGTCAGAGTCCACAAGTCGATGTATGGATACATTCCATTACTGGGAGTCAGGGCCCAGGTCTGGTAGCCTGGTTGAGTAAGAAATTATGTCAGGAGGAAAGGGAACATCTGGAAAGAAAGAACAGCTGGAAATGATTTTGAGAAACAGCTTGACTGATTTTGTACAGGAACATGGTAATGGTCTTTTGGAAGCCTGGAAACTTTACTGGCCCCAAGACATTCCTGCAACACTGTAAGCAGTGTTTTTTTGTTTTTGTTTTATAAGTTAAGGGTTAGTGCTGGAGCTGAAAGTATTTCTACTGTCCTTAAAGATATGGTTGACAAGCAATAGGAATGTTGACTCTGCTACTGATCCTAATGACTGCAGGAAGAACAAGTTTAAATAAATAGTCAATTAAAAAAAAAAGGGGGCTAAAAAATTGCCATTAATTTTTGTGGCCATAAGGGGATCTGTGGCTCTGCGGGAAGCAACCTCATTTAAAGCAATAGCTCTCCCAGGCAAGATTGTAAAGGAAGTCAAGGGCCAAAGGGGAAAAAGGACAGGATCCCTGGCAGGTGGACTTTTGGAAATGGCGCCAAAGGTACAAGCCAAAGGAAAAGATAGACAGCTTGCCGACCCCAGAACTTTTGTTAAGGCTTATAAAAGGGCACTTGGATTTGAATCAAGGACCACTTGATCTGCCATCAAACACCTTACCATTGAGCTATGCCCCCACAACAATGCTATGCTGGAGTCAGAGATCTCCAGGAGTTTGAAGGATAGACCTTGCTTCAGCAAGCTCCTTTTCCATTCCCAGACCACAGGTGGTTTTAAAAATGGGGTTTGATTAAATTCCATAAATGTTGGTAAACACCACCACTTGCACACCCACCGACATAGCTTCTCCCACTGACATAGCTACCGTCTCTTGGGGAAGTGGATTAACGACACTGACAGGAAAGCTCTCTCCCATCAGCATAGAGCAGCGGTTCTCAAACTGTGGGTCAGGACCCCAAAGTGGGTCATGACCAGCGTTCCTGCTAATTTTTTATGTCCATGTGCAGAATGAATGTTGTTAGGTGCACCAATATGGAGGTGATGTGTGACACATGAGCTTCATATTGGTGCACCTAACAAAATTCATAGGGTGGAGCTGGTGTCGAGGGGTTTGCACTGTGGGAGGGGGCTCAGGGCTGGGAAAGAGGGTTGGGTGCAGGAGGTGAGGGCTCCAGCTAGGGTGAAGGCTCTGGGGTGGAGCCAGGGATGAGAGGTTCAGGTTGCAGGAGGGGGCTGAGGGCTGGGGCAGAGGGTTGGGGTAGGGTGGTGGGCTCTGGGGTGGGGCTAGGGATGAGGGGTTTGGGATGCAGGCTGCTGGGTTTGGGAGGAGGACTCCTCCCCCCCCCCAGTCATCTCTCACTTCAGTAGCTTGGGGCTGGGGGAGAGGTGCCTCCTCCGGGGTGTGGGAGCTCCCGGGGGGCTGGGCCAGGCTGGGGAAGGGCTCTTCTCCCTCGTCAGTGGCACGTCCGGGGCAGGGCCACACTGGGGCCGGTGGGGAGGGACACCTCTCCCCACTGCGGCAGGTCTGCACTGGGGGAAAGGCATCTCTCCCTGCCGCAGCCCTGAGCCCCTGTGTGGGGCTTAATAGGCAGCTGTGCAGTTTAGAGGGAACATAGGTCGTGACCCTGTTATCATGGGGTCACCAGGACTGGTGTTATACTTGCTGGGGCCTGGGGCTGAAGCCAAAAGCCTGAGCCCCACCATCCAGGAATCAGCAGCAGCAAACGTTTCTGTACGTAGTAGGAACCATCACAAAATGTGCTTTAGAAGGAGCTGTCTCCTTCCTTCTGCGGTGAAATTATGGTCATCGATTTTCATTGCCCTCCTCTGAGGGCAGAGGTGGGGTTGGCGCTACCTCAGGCTGGGATGTGGACCCCGTGTCCCCATCTGTCAGTCACTCCGGGAACCTGTCTCTGCTCACAGCTGACCGGCTGCCTCCAGCCTGTCCAGCCAGCTCCTGAGCACTGCGGGGGTGAGTCATTTGGCATAAGTGGCAGCTAGCAAATACTCAGATGCATTGGTGGTATAGGGGTGAGCATAGCTGCCTTCCAAGCAGTTGACCTGGGTTTGATTCCCGGCCAATGCAGGGATATGATCTTTTCTTGGCCTGGAATTGGTTTAATTTCAGTCACAGTTGTATCAGTTTATCAATAGAATGAGAGAATTAATGTCCCAAATCCCAGCAGATCATTCAACACCCAGTGGAGGAGAAAGGGGCGGGACTATACAGTGAACTGTTGGAGTCATCCTTGTATTACAATGTTTGGTTTATTTTTTTTAATTTTTCCTTTACTTCCCTCTCCTGTTTAGACTTAGAGCCTTTAAGGTCAGAAGGGACCAGCGCGATCATCTGGTCCAATGTCCTGCACCATGCAGGCCAAAGGACCCCACCCACCCACTCCTGTAATAGACCCCTAACCTCTGCTTGAGTTACTGACATCCTCAAATCATGGTTTAAAGACATGAAGTTACAGAGAATCCACCATTTACACTGGTTTAAATGTGCAAGTGACCCATGCCCCATGCTGCAGAGGAAGGTGAAAAACCCCCAGGGTCTCTGCCAATCTACCCTTGGGGAAAACTCCTTCCCAGCCCCAAATATGACGATCAGTTAGACCCTGAGCATGCGGACAAGACGCACTGGGAAGGCACCTGGGAAAGAAGTCTCTGCAGTAACTCTGAGCCCTCCCCACCTATTGTCCCATCTCCGTTGGAGATATTTGATGCTAGCAATCACAGATCAGCCACACACCATTGTAGGCAGTCCCCTCATACCATCCCCTCCATAAACTTATCAAGCTGAGTCTTGAAGCCAATTAGGTTTTTTGCCCCCACTGCTCCCCTTGGGAGGCTGTTCCAGAACTTCACTCCTCTGGTGGTTAGAAACCTTCACCTAATTTCAAGGTTAAACTGGTTGCTGGCCAGTTTGTATCCATTAGTTCATTAACAGTGGGGGCATATTTCAGAGTAGCAGCCGTGTTAATCTGTATCCGCAAAAAGAACAGGAGTACTTATGGCACCTTAGAGACTAACAAATTTATTTGAGCATAAGCTTTCGTGAGCTACAGCTCACTGCATCCGATGCATAGAATGGAACATATAGTAAGAAGATATATACACACATACCGAGAAGGTGGAAGCTGCCATACAAACTGTAAGAGGTGAATTAATTAAGGTGAGCTATTATCAGCAGGAGAAAAAAACTTTTGTAGTGATAATCAAGATGTTCCATCTAGACAGTTGACAAGAAGGTGTGAGGATACTTAGGGAAATAGATTCAATATGTGTAATGAGACTGGGAATGGCTGGGTCATTACACATATTTAGCTTCTGGTGCCATCATGTGGCCCTTTGGTTTCACTCATTTCTGTTAAAACCTTGAGCATTTTGCAAAGAAATGTTAATTCCCTGGGAAAGACTCGGGAGCATTTCTCTGTTTTGTGTTATTAAGGACTGAAATGTTCCCCGGGTTCCTTGGTCCCAACCTGCCTCCCGTTCTACTGCCCATGCAGCCACATCCCAACCCTCAGCCCATCAGGTAGATGCTGATTCCCGCAGCCCAATTTGTGCAGGGTGTGAAGCCCTTTCACTCCACATTGCCTAGTTCCCCTAACTCTGAGGGACTTCAGCTCCTCTCTGTCCCCAGGGACCCTCCGCACCACTCCCCTGCTTACCACTGTTCAGATATTGCAGTATCATGAGTCTGACACTCACTTTAGAGGCCCCACATTAATAATCATTTTCAATATGAACTCACTGGAGATTCTATCGCAATTTTTGGGTGAGGGGAACCTTTTAAAAATATTCATAAAACTCCTTTCCCAAGAGAGTCACAGGGCTCTTGATATCCTGTGTATCAGGCTATGAACGTCCACTGACCATGTAGCTGATTGTGGTATAAACATCTTAGATTGCCTTAGCTAGATAAGATCCCATCTTAAGATTTCCTTAGCTAGATAAGATCCCATCCCATAAATGTCAGGGAGCCCTGCCCAAAAATAGTGATAATCTTAGAATAGTTCATCTGCAGAATTATTACACTAAAGCATATGTGCAAAGCATGTGTCCTACCACTGAGCTACCTCCCCATCAATACAGCTAATGCCATAAGGCATTGGGGGGAAAATGGTCTTCATGCCTGATCTTGGTGGCAGAAGTGGTTTGGGGGCTTCAAGAGCTTCCACATTATCACATAGTGGATGGGGCCATGGGTGGAAGACATGGAAGGGGGCAGGCCGCAGGCAGAAGGGTGTGGCTTTGGCATCACTAGCCCCTGCTTAGCGAGGAGGGTTCAGTTTAGGGCAGTGGTCCCCAAAATGTGGGGCATGCCTCCTAGGGGGGCACAGAGGAACGTTCATGGGGACACCTCACGGCCTGAGCCAGCCCCCCAAGGAGAGCAGGGAGGGAGCACACTCAGCCCCACTCTGTCCCCGGCTCTGCCCGAACCCTGCTCCCAGACTCCTGGCCCAGCCTCGACCCCCTTACCCCGTCCACACCCGTCTCTGCAGCAAGCCACAGCCCCGCTCCCAGCCCCGGTTCTCGACCATGGCTGCCGAGGGCCGCAGACACAGATAAGAGGCACAATGTGAAAAGTTTGAGGACCACTGGTTTAGGGTGATGCCCTCAATCATTTCTATGCAGTCCAATAAAAGGTATTCCTCGCCCACCTGGCCCCTCCATCAGGACGGACAGGGTATGTTCTGCTACCCTTTACTCATACGGGAAGGATAATAACATTTCATTGCACTCATGTGATTTGTAACCCAGCACCAGCCAAAACTGGTCCTTTTGGCAAAGCCCCCCCATCATGCTGTGTACCTAGGTGGAGTAGGCGGGTCTCTGAAAACAGGATCTGTTCCTGAAGTCTTTCCTCCAGCTCCTCACTAGATGGGAGAGGGGAGCTCATTCAGACCCTGCTTCCGCTTGGCGTTTAAAAACTCTGCTGGCCTTCGATTTCTCCTCCTATCCCTTCCTCAGCTCAGATGAGGTGGCCGAGTGGTAAAGGCGATGGACTGCTAATCCATTGTGCTCTGCACGCATGGGTTCGAATCCCGTCCTCATCGGACGCATTTAGTCTTCTCCCTTCCTTAACAAACAACCATCTCTCTTTGGTACAATGACAGACCAAATCAAGTTGCTTCCTGCAAACAAAAACAGTTTCAGGAACTCAGACCCTGTACCCCCTGGTTTAAATAATACGTCTAAATACCAGATTTCTAAAAGAATTCTCTAGTCCTGTATTTCTTAAGTTTTCATCTCAAAAGGTAACATTCTCATAATCTCCCCCAAACACCTTGTGGCCTCCTCAAATTATTAAAATGCCCTTGTTCTCAGCAAGGCCACGAGAGTGACCCACAGCTAGAGTGTCTAGGCCAAGCTGTTCTGAAGGAGGCAGGTGAAACATTTTCTCTCCGCTTCCCTTGGCAAGGTCTGACTGGGAAAACAAAATCCCCCAAATGGAAAATTTTCTGCTGAAAAACCAATACTAGTCTGTTTGGGGACTTTGATTTGAATGTATTATTATTATTATTCTCTTCTGATTTCTGAATTCTTTCAGTTCAGTTTTTGTCCTCCAGGTGGGATTCCAAGTGTTGAGTTGTGGGGGAGAGAGGCCAAGTCATGATGTTTCTTCCTCTCTTTCATAGTTTCTTCCAACTTGCTAGGAAGCTTCTTTGCTATGATGTGAGTCAAGCAGTGTCCATTGTCTCCGGGCTATCTTGGAGAAGTCTGCATTATATACGGTTCCTGGGAGAGTCCTTGGGAGCGTGGATACCTTGGATGGGCCAGCAGCAATTCTGGCTTCTCCATTGTTGCACGTGAAAGGGTGGTGGTGGGAATTTCCCAACCTCATAACTTATTTCAGTAACGCACCCAGAGCAAAACTTCATCACTGCCCAGACAAGGCTAGCACACACCATCCAACCAGGTATTAACATTCAACAGATCACAACTTTTAAAATGATACCTCACAAGGCAGACTTTGTACAAACCATATCATCATTATACGACAGTGCTGAATAGGGGCTTCCAGGGTGCTGCTTTGAGCACACCTGAGCTGACATTGCAATGGAGATGTACCCTTAGAGTCTCTCTCTCCTGTGATAAAGATGGCAGCAGGGCTGGCCTGGGTCATCTGACATGGGCTCCTGGAGCTCAAGCTGTGAGGCTCAAAACTGGGGTGCAGATATTGGTGTTCCTGCTGAAGCCTGGGTTCGGAAACCCTCACCCCTTGTGCGGTCTCAGAGGTTGGGCTCAAGCCCATACGTCTGCACGGTAATTTTATAGTCTTGCAGCTCCAACCCCATAAGCCTGAGTCAGCTAACTGGGCTTTGAGATAGGTGCCCTGGGTTTTAATCGCAGTGTAGACATAATGTTAGGGTATGTCTACACCGCAATGTAATATCCACGGCTGGCCCATGTCAGATGAATCAGAGTCATGCGGATCGGGCTGTAAAGTTACAGTGTATTTGTCTTGGCTCAGGCTCAGTAATGAACTCTGGGACCCCGCAAGCTGGGGAGTAAGTGGAAATGGTAAAAATGCAATGAAGTATTACCCTGGACTCAATGGCATTTTTCCATTGGTCTGTCTGCTTTGGGGCAGTGGCAATAACACACTCTGCTGCATTTGTTATTTCAAAGGGTGGTTTACGATTTTCATTCTCAGACATGGAGAACAAAGGAGGACTCAAACCCCAGTGTAAACAAAAGAGCCACTTTCCTTGTGTTTGAATTCTGGAAAGCTGAGAAGCAGGTGAAGTTTTACTCCCAAGGTGTGTGTGTGAATCTTTGGACTGGTTTACGCTACAAAATTAGGTCAGTGTAACTACATTGCTGAGGGGTGTGAAAAATTTACCCCCTCCTGGGCAATGCAGTGAGACTGACCTACCCCCTCGTGTAGATAGCTCTGTGTCAGCCGGAGGGCCTCCCCCATCAACATAGCTTGGGGAGGTGGAGAAGCTAAGCTGGCAGGGGAAGCCCTCCCATCAATACAGGTAAAGTTTTCACAGAAGCACTGCAGCGACACAGCTGCATTGGTGTGGTGCTTATATGTAGGCCTACCCTTTGTGTGAAGGAAGCAATGAGTGGGGGGCTGTCACTGAACTAAAGGAGGGAGATGGTTCTTGGGGAGAGATGGGAGAAGAAACGTGGCCAACAAGTACGGCATTAAATTAGCAGACCATCGCTTCAACTACTTGGCTACATTGCTGATGGGTTATTCAGAGGCGATGCGTGAGGGGCAGTATAGTGGGTCAAGTGCCCGTCCCACCCAGATTGGCTTTCCAGGGACAGAGAGGTAGAGCGGCTCTGTCCTGTCCCTGAGCCTCCCATCCAGCATGTGCAGCAGCTCTCCATAGCAGCCAGGTGGGAACGGGACAGATCCGTGTCTGCCTGAGAGTCAGTGGCAGCCCACTCCCTTTATGGGCTCGGCTGCCAGGGACAGGGGATGAGCATGCTGTGGGGGCCTGTGGCTGGCTTGGCCCTTGTCCAGGCAGAAAGGCCCAGGGGTGGTGGCCCATCACCACCATCCCAGCTGTCAGGGGCCAAGTGAGCCAGAAACATGCCGAGGGGAAGGGCGGCTCTGGTTCACTCTGCCCCAATCCCCAGCAGCTGGGATGGCAGCGGGCTGCCCTCCACCGGGGCCCAGCTGCCAAGAACAGGGACCATAAGAACCAGCCCCCCCCCCAGCATACTTGGCCCCTGTGCTTGGGAGCCGAGCCCGAGCAGGGAACAGGTTGCTGCCGCCTCCCAGCCAGGCTCTCAGGTCTCAGCAGAAGCAGCTCCATCATGCTTCCCATCCAGCTGCCAGCGAGAGGCCAAACGTGTGTGTGTGTGAGACACAGGGAGAGGACAGAGCCCCCTGCCACACACACACACTCTGCAGGTAACTTGGGGTGAGGAGAGCTCGGCATCACAGGGTGGGGGGAGGTCACCGGTCAGGGGAGACATGGGGTGGTCCCGTGTCATCCCCTTTAGACTATGCCCCCACCGTATGGGGAGGCACAAGTTATCTCTGATGTTATTTAATTGTTTCCAAGGTCTCTACTGCCTGTAACATCTCCCCCGGCTCCTTGGCTGGCTGAGGAGGCGAGGGTTTGGCTTTTTGTAAAACTGTCTCCGTGTGACTGTAAAGTGAAAGGAAGAAAACTCCCAAATCCCTCCTGGTGCGGGGAGCCAGGTTTGCTGCTCATAGTCTGAATTTCACAGACTTCCAAGTCTGGGAATGTCCAAGAACAACATTTCCAGTGGGAAGTGGATGCAGAGCAGGTACACTACAGAGGCCTAGATGTCCTATGAGGGAGGTTGAAAATTAATGTTTTTAGAAATAATTTTGGAAATTGGCCTTTACTGACAAGATTTGTCTCTCTTCTTATTTCATGATATACCGTTCTTTAGAGGAATCAGTAATTAATATTAATATAAACAATTAATCTCTAAAACTTTTATTTAATCAATCATAAAAATAGCGTTGCCTTTATTCTCCCTCTCCTGCGACAATGAACTGAATGTTGTGGTTTTCTGGAAAGCACACAGAGATTAACTTTGTGGAATTGTCTCTGTATTTGGGATTCAATGTTTTACCCTCACAGTTTCCTGAACACATTGAAATGCTAAGAGAGATATGAGGGCTGGTCTACACTGGGAATTTACACTGGCATAGCTATGTCTCTCAGGATGTAAAAAATCCACACACACACCCCTCCCGCCGCAGCAACATAGTTAAACTGATCTATGCCATTGTGTAGACAGTGTTAGATCAATGGAAGAATTCTTCTGTTACCTCGCTACCACCTCTCCGTGAGGTGGATTAACTACAGTGACAACATCACCCCTCCCATTTCTGTGCTGTGTGTCTATTCTGAAGTCTGGTGCCACTGTAGTGTTTTAAGTGTAGACTTAGCCTAAGAGAGAGACCAGACGTGGCTCTGGTTGGCACCAAGGATGCTCAGTCAATAAAAGCAGAGTAACCAGAACTCTAACCCTTCTGTAGTTGACAGAGTCACATTCCTTTGCAGCAGGATGTGATTAATGGCCCTGCACACTTGTGTTAACACAGCCCCAATGGTCGACTTCCTGACTCCAAACTGATTCACGACTGACTGGTGGCAGTCTGGAGTGGTCAGCTTCCACACTGTGATTGCCATGCACTTCTCCACAGAGAGGGCAGCTCCCATTTAGGTTTCGCTGCACAGCAGGGCTGGGGTGAGCTCAGCACAGGAAGGTGGCTTTCCTCATCTGAAAGTTCTGCAGTCACTGCTCGTCATCCCAGACCTGCAAAATGATGCGATCCCACCACTCAATGCTGGTTTCCCGAGCCCAAAAGCGATGTTCCACAGCGTTCAGCTGTTCTGTGAATGCCAAAAGTAATCGAATGTTGATCCTATCCATGTCGGACAGCACGTCCGGCAATTGGGATTCCTATTGACTTCAGAACTTTAAGCTTAACTCCACTGCCATTCGCGATATGCAACTGACAGCTAGGAGAGCATTTGAGAGCAGTGCAGGACCCACTCCTTCAGACAGAGATGGCATGGTGAGCAGAAAACAAGAGACACTGAAAAATGCCCCAAACCAAAGACGGAAGCACATGGACTGCTGGGCTGAAAAGCAATGCATCGTGGGACATTGAGCCTGGACCCATAATGTGCTGCGATCCACTCCACCTTCCCACAGGACCTAGCAGCAGAAGGTGGAGAGCTGAACTGTGGGATAGCTACCCACAGTGCATTGCTCTCACTGTGGATGCAACCGCCCTGCATGTGGACATGCTATGCTGACAGAGGAAGACAGTGTGAACATTGCAAAAATGATTTTCTTGTAATGCTTTTTGATCGTTGCCCAGTATAGACATAGCCTAAGTTTACCTAAGAGCTGCATTTTAGTGTAGACATTTACAGAGTTAGGTTGATGTAAGCTCCTTTAGTCACAGAAGTTGGTCCAATAGAAAATATTACTCAACCACCTTGTCTCTCTTTCAGCAAATGGTCATTCATCTCAAAGTCTCCAGTGTATCTCAGCTACATTCTGTCAAACTAATATCCAGTTATGTGATGAGGCGGCCTTCAGCAAAAAGGGAAAAACCCATAAAGAAGAGGTAGAAGACACTTTGTTTTATGTAAAGTGAAATTCCAGAGCAGATTACATCTGATGTCCCAGAATCAGTACAGGAGATCGTCCCATTGCATTCTCCTCTAATCTGCTTCACTCAGCAAAGTCTCATGATTAATTAGCATTATTTGTGTTGCTTAGAAACATCATAATGGGAACAACAGTCCACATTTCCACCTGCAAACAATCCCAATTCAGCAGGAAAAAGCCCAGAAGTGGCTTTGTGACTAGTTGGGAACTGGGATTTAAACTCTGAATGATCATACTGTTTGGGATCCATTCAAATTCCCCTTCCAGCTCTGTTCCATTTTCATCTCTAGCCCTAAGGAGTGTGATTTAGGATCAAAGAAATCAAAACATGATTCTGAAGCATAAAGGTGGGCTACTAGGATGATCAGAGAAATGGAGAACCTTCCTTATCGGAGGAAATTAAAGGAGCTTGGCTTGTTTAGCCTAAGAAAACAAAGGCTGATTGGAAAGATGATTGCTCTCTATAAATACATCAGAGGCATAAATACCAGGGAGGGAGCTATTTAAATTAGGGCCCAGTGTGGGAATAAGAACAAATGGATATAAACTGGCTCTCAACAAATTTAGGCTTGAAATTACAAGATTTCTAACCACCAGAGGAATGACGTTATTAAACAGCCTCACAAGGGGAGTAGTAGGGGCAAAAAACCTAATTTGTTTCAAGACTGATCTTGCTACTTTTATGGAGGGGATGGTATGATGAGATTGCCTACAATGGCACATGGCCCCTGCATGATTGTTGTTACAAACATTTCCAGTGGCCAGAGATGGGACACTAGAGAGGGAGGACTCTGAGTTCCTATGGAGAATTTTTCCCCAGCTCTCTGGCTGGTGGGTCTTGCTCACGTTTTCATGGTCTAACTGATCATCATGTTTGGGGTGGAGACCTGGTTAGGGGTGTAGAGTTGCCTTCCTCTGCAGCATAGGGCATAGGTAACGTTCTGGTTTGGATGAGAGTAAATTGTGGAGTCTCTGTAACTTGAAATCTTTAAATCATGGGTTGAGGACTTCAGGAGCTCAGCCAGAGGTTGCATACAGGAGTGGGTGGGGGAGGTTCTGTGGCCTGCAATGGGCAGGAGGCTAACTAGATGATCATGATGGTCCTTTCTAGACTTTAAGTCTATTAGCCTCTGAGAGCTGAGGACACTGCATCATGGGACAGTTTGGGAGGTGGAGAGGCAGAATGTGAAAAAGATAAACTCTACATGGATCAGACAAAAGGTAACACTGCTGGGGCAATGCTGCAGGAGGGAATCTCTGCAAATCACCCCATCGCCTTCCGGTTTCACAGAGGCTGAAGCGACACTTTTCCCCACCTTGCTCCTGCTTTTTATTTAATATATTTTAAATAAGGAAAAAGGTACAAAACATCCTCAGCACACCCCAGGGCAATGTGTGAACAACTGGGAATGAGACGATCTGTTCCAGAGGGTGAACTCCATGGCTCTAACAATCACTTTGCAGTGGGAGGAAGAGTATAAATGTGATGCTCCAGATTGGCTTTGACTAGGAAATGGAGGCTGGGTCAGGTCATAAGGAAATGTGCTAGATAACCTTGGACACCAGACATGGGAAATGTTGTTACTGTAAGAATAGCTGGGCTTTTACATCCGGATAGTTAACGCAAGCTACCTAACTCCATAGAAAATCCGACTGGGGATGAGGCCCAGGTAGATTTTATGCTGATATAGATAGACGGATGCCTCCGATGAAGTGAGCTGTAGCTCATGAAAGCTTATGCTCAAATAAATTTGTTAGTCTCTAAGGTGCCCCAAGTCCTCCTTTTCTTTTTTGCGAATACAAACTAACACAGCTGCTACTCTGAAACTTTGTATTGTGAGTTATAGATATGTAGGGTATATCTGTATTTCTAAACTTGTGCCATGTTTCTGGATGACACCCCCACATAGATTGGCATCAGCACTGCCTAGCCTGTTCGTTGGCTCATCAAGGGTCATCAGCTGTACAATGAACCCCTGGAAAGGAGCCCAGGGTTACACCTTATGAGACAGCAAGGCACGTAGGGGCAGGCTGGTGGACAGAGAACTCTAAGGCATTTCCATGCCATGTGCTATGAAGCTTGTGTTTGGGACAGAGAAAGTACAAGCCACACGGCAAAGGATATAAAAAGGCAGCTGCATCTTCTCCATTTTGTCTCCATTCCTGCTTCTTACCTCTGGAGTAACTTTTCTACAAACTGAAGCTCTGAACAAAGGACTAAATGACCCAAGCCATGGATGTGTTCCAGAGGAACTTTCAAGCCAGCAAACTCATCAACACTGCTGTCATAAATATAAAGGGAAGACCTTTAAACACTTTTAAATCCCCCCTGGCCTGAGGCAAAACCCTTTCACCTGTAAAGGGTTAAGAAGCTAAGATAACCTTGCTGGCACCTGACCAAAATGACCAATGAGGAGACAAGATACTTTTAAAGCTGGGGGGGGGGGGGGGATGGACAAAGGGTTCTTTGTGGCTGTGTGATGCTTTTGCTGGGACCAGAGCAGCAATGCAGGTCAGAACTCCTGTAAAGAGTCAGTAAGCAATCTAGTTAGAGATGCGCTAGATTCTGTTTTGTTTAAATGGCTGATAAAATAAGTTGTGCTGAATGGAATGTATATTCTTGTTTTTGTATCTTTTTGTAACTTAAGGTTTTGCCTAGAGGGATTCTCTATGTTTTGAATCTGATTTCCCTGTAAGGTATTTACCATCCTGATTTTACAGAGGTGATTCTTTTACTTTAATTAAAACTCTTCTTTTAAGAACCTGATTGCTTTTTCCTTGTTCTTAAGATCTAAGGGTTTGGGTCTGTGTTCACCTATGCAAATTGGTGAGGATTTTTATCAAGCCTTCCCCAGGAAAGGGGGTGTAGTGCTTGGGGGGGGGGGATATTTTGGGGGTTGAGATGTTTCCAAGTGGGTACTTCCCCTGTTATTATTGTTAGATACTTTGGTGGTGGCAGCATTTTACCTTAGCTAGTAAGAATAAGCTTAGGGGGTCTTTCATACAGGTCCCCGCATCTGTACCCTAGAGTTCAGAGTGGGGAAGGAACCCTGACATTTGCTAAGAACCTGATATACAGATTTTGAAACCTTATGTATGTATCTGATTGCTTTATCACTTAACATCTCTCTTCTTGTTTTTTCTTTCTTTTATGATAAATCTGTAGCTTTACGTGCTAAAGAATTGGCTGGCAGCATGGTATTTTGGGTAAGATCCAAACTAATATTGACCTGGTAACATGGCTGGCCCTTTGGGGTCAGAAGAACATTTTGTATAGTGAGCAGAGTTTTTAAATAACTTCTCACTGTATGGGAGCTAGGTGCTGATTGGGAGCCAGAGAACTGGAATGCAATAAAGGAGGTTGTGTGACTTCTGTTTTAGGTTCTGGATAACCTGTATGGGGGATCCAGGAGCACAGTTTGTGACTAGTTGGGGAGTTTAACTTCAATATTAACCACCAATTTTGGGAGAATCAGCTCTCCTTTTTGCAGCCTGCCCTGACCTTGGTATTTTCAGTAACCGTGACTCTGGACACCCCAGGTCACAGCAGGTAACCCAGATTTTGCATTCAATTCTCCCTCACCATTAGCACCACTGCTGGGTTCTCCATCCCCTTTTCCCCATTCAGAGCCTCCAACTGCCCCAGCCCACCCCACAACAGTTCCCAGGTGCTCCTGTCCCTGACTCCCTCCCTCTTCTTCCTTACACTGTACCTAATCCTCCCTGATTCCTTCTCGTCCTAATCCTCTGTGCACTCCTCCCCCTCCTCCCACTGCTCTCAGCCGTCCCTGCTTTGGGACACCCCGTGAGCACCAGCTCCCCATCATCTTCTCCCTTCTCCCAAGGACTCCTGGAGAGGAACCTCACACCGTCTCCTGGCAGCAGATGGGTCCACCCGGCTGTCACACCCTCCCCACCTCCGGGAAGTTGTTATAGCAGAGTCCCAGCTCTGCTACTGTTAAGGTTCAGCATTGCTTACTGTGTAAAGGCTGACTATTCTAATTCCTCTAAAATCCACATTCTTATTCAGATTTTATTCACATTTTCTGCTCATCATAAGTGTGCAGGACAGGGTTAGTGGTCAAAATATGGGATTATTTGATCAAGTCATGGAGGTAGAGCCTCCCCCAGAAAGCAGCCTTTTACAAAATCATCTTGCTCTGGTAACCTTTTCTTGCACACACCTGGAGTTGAAACTATTACTTTAATTACCCCCCAACTTTTCTCAGTGATTTATCTCAGCTAGTACATGTCACCCTCTGCCTCTTTGGGAAAGCAGTATTGGGGAAAAAAAGAGTTAGCAATTGAAGAATTTGGAACTTCACATACGCATGACCCTACGTGAGAAGTCAGAGATTGAAATGCATATGGGCAGCAAGATGAAGGCTCTGGTAACAGCCAAAGGGTTTTCAGTGTGGAAGCCAGGAAAGAAAGAGAGGGTTTAAGTGCAGCCATTTAAGTGTCAGAGACAGAGCAACTGCTGAGCTAAGTCTTAGCCTAATATTGCGAGACCTGTAGAAGCAGGGCTCATGTCAGAAGTGGGAAGGAAAACAGCAGCGCAGAGTCAGTGTGACCTAGCCTTGAGATAACTATGTTTTGAGAAGTGAAAGTGAGAAAATGCTGGTTTAGACAGGATATAATATAAACAAAATGTAGATGTTTTCAATTAATGCATGCCACAAAAGAGTATAAATGCTTGTGTAATATTGCTTGTATTTCAGAGAAACTGAGGCAGAGATGCTCTCTGCCAGCTGTATTCTTCCCTTGCAATTGCTCGAATAAAAGCTGTCTCTGATTTTGTTGCTTCCAACCTGAGAGTGGAGTTTGTTTTCTTCCATACCAGCAATCTGCTGTAATCACAACAATTGGTTGGCAAAAGAGGATATGCTGTGGCCACTGAACCTGAGCTATGCCCATCCATTTGAGTCTGAGCCATATCACAGTTATATTTCAGAGAACATGTATTGTGTTCCTCTTGGAAGATTTGCCACCAGACACCAAAATTTCAGGGTTCTGAGTAATATTTTGAAGTGCTCTAAAATCCACATGCAGATTGTGGCCTGGTCTGCACTTAAAAGCTTTGGCAGTATAACTCAGTTGGCTACGGGTATGAAAAAAAGAAATAGCTATGCTGGCAAGAGACCTAGTGCAGACAGAGTGATAGTGGCAAAAAGTCCATTCGGGGGGGAAAAAAGAAATAAAT
Organism: Dermochelys coriacea; assembly: GCF_009764565.3. NCBI lineage: Eukaryota > Metazoa > Chordata > Testudines > Dermochelyidae > Dermochelys > Dermochelys coriacea. The sequence goes on along the minus strand of NC_050095.1, from coordinate 6,062,548 downwards.
GCCCATAAACAACATTGATGCAAAGTTAGGGTTGCCCAGAGCTACCTCATGCCCTTCCAGCATGTGGAACGTAGCTAAACTGAAACCTGTGAAAACCAGGATATGAAGAGTTAAAGGCTTCATAAGGCTGCCCGAGAAACACAAGCTTAACTCTGCCCCCAATTGCAGAGCTGACAATAGCACCTGGGAATAGTTCACTCAGGGTGATGCAAAGGTTCACAAAACTACCAAGGGAAGCAGAGGAATCACCATCTCTTCAAGTCTAGGCCGGATATCTTTCTGGACCATGATTTCATCCAACACAAGGCATTCAGCTCAGCCCAGCAGGAACTGGATGAAATTCTATGGCCTGTACCATACAGGTGGTCAAACTACATGACCCGATAGTCCCTCCTGGCCTTAAAATCTATCAATATATCAATTATAGAGGGACACAATGCTCCCCTGTAGTCGCATCCTTTGTAGTTAAATAATCTTGTTTTATTCTTTTAATGGACACCAATCCAGCAGTGTAGACCATGCATGTAACTCCATTTGAAGTGGCAACCTCTTTTGTATATTGATCCACTTAGAGGGGTAATGGACCAAATATACCTAGACTGTCCAGAAAAGGGCTGGACAGTAGAAAACACATTTTGGCGGGGAAATCCAGGCCTGGGGGCACATTGCAATAGTAACCAAGGCTGGTGAGAGCCACTCGAGGAGGGGTTACTGCATGCTGGTGGCTGTTCGTGAGCAGTCGCGGTTGGGAGCTACAGCAGCAAGGCATTGCAGGGCGTCCCAGCCAATATCACAACCCATCTCTAGTCTGGATTACACCCCGCATTGTCATAGATACAAGGGAGAATGAAGAGACAATGCTATTGCATGTGTTGTGTTCCACAGACATGAATACCAGCATTTAGATTTGTCTGTGTGCCCTGTGTCAGCTGTACTGGAATTGAAGGGGGGAGTGATGGCTTGGAGCAGCTTAGCAGAGATGACAAGGATGTGACAAGGATATGAAGGCAGTGTTCTCAACACTGGGATGTCAGCCATCTGGGGGTATATTTGATAGCGCCCTAGAGGAGCTATAGATAAACTAACACACGTATGCCTGTGACAATGGATCAGCTCAGTCATCAGTGGGACTGTCTGCTGCACCCTGGGCTGGACAAAGGTGCCCCTCCTATGAGTTCTCTGTTACACGTTGATACAAACAAGTTACATGTTACACTCCTGATGTGGCTAGCCACCAACCCTGCACCTTGTACCTGCTGATTTGAACAAAACATCCCCACCCATCATTCTGTCCTCCCACCCTTCTCTTACTTGGGGTCGGTGTGTTCTTGACCCATCTCCCAGGAATGTATTCACATGAATAGCCAGTACCTAATACTACTTAGGAATGCCTGTGTTTTTGCAACGCTAGCCATGCCTTGGCCAAGTTCACGTACCGGACAGCGAACTTATAAGCAAGCATCCGCTTTGTGACGGGGCCTGACTTTGGTTCATAGCACAGGCTTTTGCTAACTTTGATTCAGGCCTCCGGTCTTGCACCAGGCCCAGTGCTTCAAGCTCTCTGAATACAGGAATATTTTGCACGTCTGTGATAGTTTGTATGGAATAGGCTCAGCATTTGAGCGAAAGCTGCTTCTGTTCCGCACATCAGACGTGAATCCAGATGTTACCTTAGTAACGAGAAGATGTGAGACATTGTGCTATTCTGCTCCTGGGCTCTGTTCCCAGTGTTCTGGGGCAGGGCAGGGCAGGGCAGGGCTCAGTGCTGGTGTGTGGGTCACTGGCATGTCGGGGTGTTGCTGAATCAGAGCAGAGTTGAGGCTGCACTGTGAGGGTGACGTGAACCTTAACTCTTTATTCCCCCTTCTGACAGCCAAAGGCATGGGAATCCTTACCCAGCGAGATCACATTCTCATAGTTCTCCTGTATGACGTCTCTGTAGAGGGCTCTCTGATGGGGGCCTAGCAGAGCCCACTCTTCCTCGATGAAATACACAGCCACCGCCTCGAAAGCCACCAGCCCCTGAAAGCACAAAAGTCCCCCACTCAGTAACTGCTGCCCCAGTCACAACCCCACTATTCACAGAGGAGCAGAGCCAATTAACTGTAAACTGTAGGAGGCTCACAGTCAGCAGAGTCCCACCCCTACTCTTCTCACAGGAGCCATCAGAGTGAGGGGAGAAAGAGAGAGCTCCTTATCCCTCCCAGCAGAGAGAGGGAAATAGGGGTCTTCACATTTGTCACACTCCTACTCGCTAAAGGCCAATACAGAAAATGGAGCCCTCAGCAGCATCCAAGGACATTCTCCCGGTAGGAATCCCCATGGCCAGCAGCTGGAAGGCAGGGAAGGGAGCAGCTCACCTAATCCTCATTGGTGGGTACCGCCTTCATACCTGTCTCTCTGTGAGGGGGTGTCCACCCTACACACGCCCTGTGTGGGACAGAAGGGACCAATTCACTTTATGGGCTACACCTGGAGGGAAGCCAGGGATTATAAAGCCTAACTGCAGCTGAAGCCCAGCTGGGAGAGGGGCTGGTAAGGAGTCTAAGCCAGGAAGAGCGCTGTAGCATCTCCCTGGAGGGAGAGGGAGTTGGCCAGAGACAAGTAAGAGATCCAGGGGAAGGGTAAAGCCTGGGGTCCTGCCCTGCACTGGGGAGTCCAACAGGACACTGCGAAGGGTGAAGGAGCTGGAGGGAAACCAGACTAGACAAGGAGATGGAGAGGTAGGGTAGGAAGGAGCCCAGGGAGACAGCCCCAGACCTGGATTGCTTGTCAGAGGGCCCCTGGGCTAGAACCCAGACCAGCAGGTTACCTGGGGTCCCCTAACAGCCACGGGGACAGTAGCACAGGATCTGGGGACATGGAACAGGAAATCATCTGAGGTGCCATCAGGGTGGCTTCTCCAGTGGGACTTCCCCCCACCCCGGAAGCGGGGGCACTACGGAGAGACCTGGCTGGAGAGCCAAGAGGGGCCACAGCCCAGGCAAGTCATGCAAGGGGGTGGCAGATGGGGTGAAAGCGAATTCCCAGACCCAGCCACGAGGAGACTCCCCTGCAGCGAGCGGGACCCGTTTACACTCTGGCTAGTGGCTCCAGCACTGGGGAGCTGGTAATTTTTCCCAACCTTCTCCAGGGGGGTTGTTTCCTGTGCCACAAATTTGGGAACTTCCACCCCCCCAAACCTCATGGATCTGTTCCTGGACTCACGGGCCCGGGTGAAACAAGCCCTTGCAGGTGTGTCTCACCCTGGCCCCCTCCTTTTATCCACCCTGGGTGTTTCCTGCCCTCTCCCACCTCCACACCAAACTCCCCACAAGTTCCTCCCTCCCGGGTAGTTGCTGCTCCTCGCTCTTGACCAGGATCCCGACCTGAGCGGGCTCCATTGCCCCTGTTTGCGCTCCCCGTCCCAGGGGAGGCCGGGAGGAGCTGGAGCGAGCCATGGCCAGGGCTCTGCGGCCTGGGAGGGCGGAAAGGGGAGGCGTTCGGAGCAGGGTTGAGTTCAGGTCGCAGCAGAGGTGCCCCCAGGGGCTTTTCTCCTCCCCGCAGACAAACCGTGTAGCTGGGGCCAGGCCGGGAGCCGTTTGGATTGCACGGCTCCCCGGTGGAAACTCTCCCAGGGAGACCCACTGCGACCCACTGGCGGAGCCCAGCCGAAGGAGTCATGGGGGGAGGGATCCCCCAGATCAGCTCCCCCGGGGGGGGCAGCCCCCACCCCCACCCCCACCGCAGGGCGGGAATAGGGAGAGGTGGGAACTGGCTTTTCCTCCCCTTCTTCCGAGGAAACTGGCTCAGGGGATTCCCCCCCCCCGGGCTGGGGGGCTCCGAGCTCCGGCCCAGGGGCTGCCCCTCCCCCCCGGGCAGGGAGGGGTTACTGCCGCCCCCCCCCCGCGCAGACCCTGGGGGAGGGGCGGGAGCCGCGTGGGGGGCGGGGACAGGCTCCTGCCGGGGGGAGGGGCCGGGCCCGGTTCGCCCCCTGCCCGGCGGGGCGGGGCCGCGAACACAGGAGGGGCGCGGGGCGGGGCAAGGGGGCGGGGCTGTGGAGAACCCCGCCCCCAACGGAGGCGTGGGGGGGGGGGCAACGCCGCCTCACAGCCCCGCGCGCGCCGCGCTCCAACCGCCCTAACGGCCGCAACCGTCACGTGCCTGCCCCTCCCCTCCCCGCACCGCTGGGTGCGTCACTTCCGGGGCCCGCTGTGGGGGAGGGGGAAGCGCGGGGCCCGCGGCAGAGCCGGTAAGAGCCGAGCGGGGCGCCCGGCCTGGGTCCGAGCCGCACCTCGCGGGGGGGGGAGGGGACGGGACTGGGCCGAGATTCCTCCCCCCGGAAGCTGGGGCGGGGCGGGGCCGGGCGGCGGCTGCGCTGGTTGGTCCCGGTTCGGCCTCCGTAGCGGGGGGGTTTGAAGTGTCTCTGGGCAGCCAGGGAACCCCGGGGGGGGGGGGGGAGGGGTGTGTCTTGCACCCGCCCATCCCCCGCTGCTGCCCCCCGTCCCCCTCCCCGGGCCCCTTCAAACTGCCCCCCCCCGCGGCCCCTGTGAAGGGGGGGACCCACTTTGTGTCTGTTTGTGCTGGGCAGCCCCCATAAAATCCCTTCAAACTGCCCCCCCTTCCATAGCCCCATAAAATCCCTTCAAACTGCCCCCCCTTCCATAGCCCCATAAAATCCCTTCAAACTGCCCCCCTTCCATAGCCCCATAAAATCCCTTCAAACTGCCCCCCCTTCCATAGCCCCATAAAATCCCTTCAAACTGCCCCCCCTTGCCCCTTCCATAGCCCCATAAAATCCCTTCAAACTGCCCCCCCTTCCATAGCCCCATAAAATCCCTTCAAACTGCCCCCCCTTCCATAGCCCCATAAAATCCCTTCAAACTGCCCCCCCTTCCATAGCCCCATAAAATCCCTTCAAACTGCCCCCCCTTCCATAGCCCCATAAAATCCCTTCAAACTGCCCCCCCTTCCATAGCCCCATAAAATCCCTTCAAACTGCCCCCCTTCCATAGCCCCATAAAATCCCTTCAAACTGCCCCCCTTCCATAGCCCCATAAAATCCCTTCAAACTGCCCCCCTTCCATAGCCCCATAAAATCCCTTCAAACTGCCCCCCCTTCCATAGCCCCATAAAATCCCTTCAAACTGCCCCCCCTTCCATAGCCCCCATAAAATCCCCCACCCGTGCTCTGGGGGGGTTTTTCTCTCCTCTTGTCAAAGGGGGAGTTTGTGACCCGTTTTCCCCCCACAACTCTCAAAGATGGATAGAAAATATCCTAAAATCCCCGCCCCCGCCGCTGCCACTTTCTCCCTCGTCGCCTGTTTCTACCGGGCTGGGCCCTGAGCGTTGGGCCCTGTCTGCCAATGATAAAATACGAACCACATCTCAGATTTCGCCCTTTTCTCCGATTCTTCAGCGGGACTATACGTTTTTCTGCAAATGTTGCCTCTTCTCTCTCGGTTCATTGATCAAATAGTGATGGGAAATACACTCAGATTTTACCGCTGACCAACAACCGACGGATGCTGTGGAGTGGAGTTTTGGAGGGTTTTTTGTTTTGTTTTTTTTTTCCCTAAATTGCCTGACCTGTTGTGGTGGTGGGTTTTATTCTGTATGTTGTGTTTTTATACGTATATATTGCATAGGAGCATAGAAATGTAGGGCTGGAGAGGACCTCAAGGTGTCATCAAGTCCAGCTCTCTCTGCCAAGGCAGGACCAAGTGCATGTAGATTATCTGTGACAGAGGTTTGTTCTACCTGTTCTTAAAAACTTCCAGGAAAGAGACTCCGCAGCCACCCTTGTAAGACTCTTCCAGAGCTGAACTACCTTGGCTCTGGTGACACCCACACAGATTTCAGTGGTGAGCAGCTCTGGAAAGAGAGGAGGCCCCAGTGAGTGGGCAGCTGGGTAAATAGACTAAAGTTGGGGGGAGAAACGTTGACGTGTCCAAGGTTATCCAAGCTGTCCATGGCAGACCTAGAAATGGATCCCACTTCTAGTGCTGTTTCGGGTACTGAAGGTCTCTGCCATGCTGGTGTTTTAGGCACTGGTGCAAACCCTTAGTATGGAGACAATTTACACTAGTGCACTCTGGCATTGGTGCACCATGTCCCACCATGAAGGGTGGGGGTGGGGGGGACACTGACTTCACTGAGGCCTGGGGCTGGCTGAACAGTGCAGCTGGTAACAGAGGGGCAGCAGTGAGTGCTGGAGGTATGAGCCAGGAGCACAGCCCCAAAGAACTGGACATTGACTTCTCCTGACCCAGGGAACACCTCCCCAGCTGTGTGCAGGGACTGCAGCTGAGCTGCCCAGCCAAGACAGCTTGTGCATCTGTGGACAAACCACCTCTTCCAGCATCCTAATACACTGGGGTCCGGGGGCCTTTCCAAGCTGCGGGTGAGGGGGCTCTGGAGTTAGCGGGGTCTCTTCCTGGCTCTGTCACTGACCTGCTTGGTGATCTCGGGGAAGTCCCAGCCCCTCTCTCTGTTTTCCTCCTACCCATTGTTTACTTGGATTGTGATCTCTTAGAGAGGGACAGTCCTTCCCCCAGTCTGTGCAGTGCCCAGCACAATGGGGGTGCTGATCTCAGTCAGGTTCTCTACCAAGCGCAGCATGATGGGGCCCTGATCACCATCAATGTATCCTCAAATCATTATTTAAAGACTTTAAGTTACAAAAAAATTCACCATTTACATTAGTTTAAACCTGCAAATGACCCATCCCATGCCCCGTGCTGCAGAGGAAGGCAAAAAAACAAACCTCCGGGTCTCTTCCAATCTGAATCTGGGCTAAATTCCTTCCCATCCCCAAATATGGCAATCAGTTAGACCCTGAGCATGTGGGCAAGAACCAGCAGCCAGACATCTGGGAAAGAAGTCTCTGTACTAACTCAGAGCCCTCCCCATCTAGTTTCCCATCAAACGCCGTTGGAGAGATTTGTTGCTAGCAGTCGCAGATCAACAACATGGTATTGTAGGCAGTCCCATCATACCATCCCCTCCATAAAGGTATCGAGCTCAGTCTTGAAACCAGTTATGTTTTTGCCCCTCCATCCCCACTCCTTCCCTTGAAAGGCTGTTCCAAAACTTCGCTCCTGATGGTTAGAAATCTTCACCTAATTTCAAGCCAAAAATTATTGATGGCCAATATCCATTTGTTCTAGTGCCAGCATTGGTGCTTAACCTAAAGAACTCTCTCCTTCCCTGGTATTTATCCTTCTGATGTATTTATAGACAGCAATCATATCTCCCCTCAGCCTCCTTTTGGTTCGGCTAAACACAAGCCAAGCTCTTTGAGTCTCTTCTCGTAAGGCAGATTTTCCATTCCTCGGGTCATCCTAGTAGCCCTTCTCTGCACCTGTTCCACTTTGAATTCATCCTTCTTAAACACAGGAGATGAGAATTGCCCACAGTATTTCAGATGAGGTCTCATCGGTGCCTTGTATAACAGGACTAACCCTTCCCTCTGTCTCCTGGAAATACCTTGCCTGATGCATCCTAGGATTGCATTAACCTATTTCATGGCCACATCACATTGGCATCTCATAATTATCCTGTGATCAATCAATACACCTAGGACTTTCTCATCTTCCGTCACTTCCAACTGATAAATTCCCAGCTTATTGCAAAAATTCTTGTCGTTAGTCCCGAAAGTGCATAATTTTGCACTATTGATTTTCATCCCATTTCTACTACTCCAGCTTTCAAGGTCATGCAAATCTTCTTGGATGATATTCCTGTCCTCCTCCATATTGGCAATCCCTCCCAGCTTTGTGTCACACCCCCACTTTTTGTGCCAAGGTCACTAATAAAAATGTGGAATAAGATTGTTCCCAAGACTGATCTCTGAGGAACTCCACTAGTAACCTCCCTCCAGCCTGACAACTCACCGTTCACCACGACCCCTTGTAGTCTCTCCTGTAACCAATTCCTTATCGACCTTTCAGTGCTCATCTTAATCCCCATCTTCTCCAATTTAACGAACAGTTTCCCATATGGAACTGTATCAAATACCTTACTGACATCCAGATAGATTAGAGCTACTGCATTTCCTTTGTCCAAAAAAAAAAAGTGACCTTCTCACAGAAGGAGATCATGTTTTATTTATTTACACTGCTGAAGACTGGAAGGAACTGTTAGCAATAGGCTTGAGAGTGGCCATGTGGAGGTGGGGGAGGGGATGGCAGATAGTGTGGAGGTGGGGAGGGGATGCAATTTTGGAATTTTGTTTTGTAGGAGTCCATGTCTCTGCTCCCTTTGGCCGTGGTGCCTTCCATACCAAAGCAGCACGTCAGCAGAGCAGACGCACGCACCATAGCTCCATCTGGAACACGCGGCATTCACTGCCAGACGGGATGGGCGATTTTTCAGGGACCCAGCTTGATATGCCTGGCTTGGATAGATTCAGTTGGATGGGGATCAGTGGCCCTAATAGTTTGGGTTGTTCTTTTTTTTGCATAGTCAGTTCTTTCCCTTTATTGTTTTACCCCCACCTATGCCCGATGTCACTCTCTTCTTAACTTGCTTTGGTTATTTCAGTTCCAGTTTTTAAATGGGATCTAATAATTGCAAAGCTGAATGAAAGATAAACCAAACAGAACCATTTGAATTTTGGCACATAGCTAGTAGAACTATACCTAGTTAAGGTATGCTGTAATTATCTGCAAAAAGAAAAGAAGTACTTGTGGCACCTTAGAGACTAACAGGTCTCTAAGGTGCCACAAGTCCTCCTTTTCTTTTTGTGGATACAGACTAACACAGCTGCTACTCTGAAACCTGTAATTACCTGGTTACCTATAGCATTTTCTGGTGGCATCAAAACAATGTCAAAGAGCCAAAAGCACTTTTTAGGGTAAAAGGGCTTGTCAGGTGTTTGCTCTCTAGGGAGCATGCCACTGGCCAGGGCTTGCAGTCTTTCAGGAGTGGTGCACTGGATTGTATTTAGTAATCTCAAAATAAAAGATTAAGATGGTTGGTTCACAATAGCCAATGAAATCTTCCAAACAATTATACAAATAGACTCTAATACTATGAAAACAATATAGTATTAATACCGATTCAAAACCGAAATTAAAATAACGAGATAAACGAATGAGAACTGAACTGACACATAATTTCCATGCCTTAATGCCTGAAATTTTGACACTCACTCACAGCATCTTTTTTTTTTTAAAAAAGCTATGCACTGCACACAGACAAGTTAATGAATGAAAGCACACCAATTATTGACTGCTTTGTGTTGCATTCGCATCTGATTAACCACCTAATTAAAACTGTACCACTGTAAGTGGAAATGCCTCAACACAGCTTAGCTCCAATGTGTTTAAATGTGAATGAAAAGTTTCTAAATTAAATACATGGCAGGATGGTAAATGGGGAAAATACACAGACATTCCTCTACTGAGTCCTGTTAACTTTTTGTCCCAACCCCTCATGAGTTCTGGCCCCTTGGTCAACTGAGCTCCCAGTCCCACATCAGCTGTGCCCTCTCCTAGCCTAATCCATTTCTACTGCAGTTCTTCATTCCCCTTGTCCAGGCAGGGGGTTGGCGCTGCAGCCCCTAAGGCACCGGTGTTAATCACTCTCTCACATACTGGGGCTATTTAGATTTCAGGGAATGACTTATCAGAGTTACTGACTCTGGGAGGTAGGAGAGGCTGAGAGGGAGTTTGCTCCCCACACTCTGCAGGGTCATATTCAACCCTAGTAGTCTCCATGTTACCTCATCCTCCACCCTCCCCCATGTGTCTCTGCTCATGTGTCAGAGTGTCACCTTCTGATCATAATGCCACTGGCCTCAGCAGAGCTCCCAGACAGGAGCTACATCACAATGGGGTTACGTAACTGAGATAAAATACATCACAGGGAGGATGTAATTATCTAGGAAATAAAAGAATTAAAGTACTTCATTACTTAAAAGTACGCTTGAAAGGATTGGATTTTTATGAATAAATTGCAGTAAATGTTCATTTCACTGTACACACACAGATGAAAAAATAATTATATAGGTAAAATATAGAAATGCTTCTGGAGAAAGTAGAGTTTGATTTATGGATATTTGCAATATATGTTTTGCATGTGACATTGACAATTTGTGTTTGAACAGTTATAAAGATTTGGCTTTTTGAATCTCAACATTTACTATAATTAAATAATTGTTGTCTGACCACTCCCATAACTTCCCACAGATCTGAACATTGAAATTGTAAACATTGAAAAAAGGGCTTAAAAATAAATATCAATATCCTCTATTGAAATTAAAAAAAGAAATAGACCAAATGAATTTTGCCAAACCCACTTAACAGCAATCACAGTATGCTAGGGGATGGAAATTCACAGCTAAGGCACCCAACCTTAATTCTGCCCCATAATGATACCAGGCAATGGTCATGGGGCTATGAATAAGGCATTTTAGTGTATAAAGTCCCAAATTAGATTATACTGATTTGTAAAGACACATGAGATCTTTCCCTCATGGTATCACCTTCACTGGGTTGTTTCTTTTATTGGTAATTCCCAGAAGTCAATAGATAAATAACATTCTATCAGTTATGAAGTTGCCTTTTCAGATTTCTGGGGAATGTCTATACTTTTGCACTAGGAGCCAGGTCCTTGGAGAAACGGAGCCTGGGTGTCATTTTAACTTGTGCATGCTCAGCAGCTTCTGGAATTTGGTTCAAAGTATTTACGTTTCCCTGGCCTGTTTTTAAAAGTGCTGCTATAGAATATGGGGAGGGGCAGAAACTCACTGTAGGATCAGTAGCTGAATCCGTTGGATATTTATATCTCATCGGAAGAAGGATAGGGATTGATGGATGTCTGGGGATTTAATAATAAACACACAAATGTCATTGTTCTTAATGAATTTTCATCTTCTAATTCTCATAACCCACTAATTATCCCTTGCTGCCCTGTGGAGTCTGGGGAGGGAGTACTTGTAAACTCCTTTGGCCAGTATGGAACCTAAGCACACGGATCTTTCACATTCCAGGATGGGGAAGGGGCATCTGGGGCTCGCTGCAGTCTCCCCTTGCTGCTGTGAGAGGAATGGAGTGGTCCCTCATATAAGACACAAACACATAGAAGGGCAGATGGGAAATATAATTTCTTTCAGGGGCTTGAAAATGTTTGGTTTAGCATCCTGAGCTCTCTCTTCCTGTTTATGTCTCCTTCTGCCACTTTCAGATCTCTTCGAGGTAATTTCTTTTAGAACCAATTAAAAATCCCTCTCTTTGATATCCTGAGACCAACATGGCTAAAACAACTCTTTTCCCTTTGTACCACCTTCCACTCTCACCTCCTCAGCTGAGACTGTCCCATCTGATGGGAAAATAAGGGTTCATTCCTGTAACTAGATTGGGTCTTGCCAGCACTAACGGGAGAGAAAGCCTGTGTGCATTAATGACAGCAGCAGCTCTGGGACTTGGAGACATAGGGAGAAAAGATGGGAGTGAGCAGGTTATGTTTGTGCCGGGTGTGAGTTACTCATGTGGGAATTCTGCGCCACTGCATACGCACAGAATTCACGTCCAGCACAGAATTTCTTTTTTTTCTCTGAAGAAAATACATTCTGCCTGAGAAGTGCTGCAGTTCTGCCTTTCACCTACCAGAGGCCCCTGTGGCACCAAAACAGCCAGCAGTCAGCTGGGTTCATCTTGGTGGGAAATTGTTGCCCTGAGCTATACCCCAAATGGGAAGAGAGTTAGTGGGTGCAACTTGGGAGAGTCCTGAGACACGGCTGCCTCTGGGGGTGGGGACAGAGTGGTCATTCTTTACTCACAAGAGGCTGTGGAAGGGGCACAGGAGGAGCAAGTGTCCCCCATGGAGACTGACCTGCCCCCGGTTACCCAGTCCCAGCTGCTTCTGCTCCCACCCTACCCCAAATGTCTTCACCCCTCCAACTATCAGCTGCCAGTCTTCCCGCGCTGCTACACCTTCCTGACTGGCAGAGAAACTATAAGCTCTATCCCCTTCTCTTAGCCTCTGAAAGTTGCCTTGCCCCGGGCTTTGCTGCTACCTGTGTGAATGGCAGGTAGGGATGGGGATCCATCACTTTCTGGGTATTTACTAAACATTCATCCAGTCACTGACACCTTCATTAATGTAGGTTGCCAAGCAGTATGTTGGGCCCTGCCAGAATGTTAAGTTCAGCAAAAGTCAAACCTCCAAAAACTTGGAAATACAGAGCTAATGTGCATGCCAATGCAACCTTAACTCTGCCCCCTGGAGCTGACAACAGCCACTGGGAGGTAGCTGCCTGCACTCACCACTGTGTTAGGTGTAGCTGCAGTGAAAGGTAGCAACATTAGTTAGAACAGCTTGGTGGAGGTGTGATTGTGATATGAGAAGTTCTGTGTCTGAGTCCCCCCGTGTGTGCGATTAAAGGAAAGAGGTGTAGGTGTACCTTGAACTTCCAGTCTGTATCATTTCTGCACTGAGCTGGGCATGTTGTCAGGAGGAAATGGGACTGTTTGCCATGGGAATGATCAGCAGTGAGGTGGGATCTGAGAGCACTCTATGTGCTTAACAATGGGTAAGTGAATGTAGAATGTCAGCTGGAACTTCTTTGAGAAAGGATGAGAGTTGTAAAAAGGGGTGAAGAGGTGTTCAATTGACCAAGTGTGTAGCTGTTTCTGGGGAGCAGGCTCAGTATCCGAGTGTAGAACAGATGTCAGTAGCTCCTGTATGGTGCAGCTCACCTAAAACCAAATTCCGTCTTAGCAAAGATAAAGTGCTTTATTGTGTGCCCTGGTGGTTGTTTTCCCTCATACTTTAGTAATAGGCACTATCTCAAATGGCCGGGTGCACATAGGTGTGTTGTAGGAGTAAAGAAAGTGTCATTGCTCCCATGGGTCAGAATTAGGATTATGCTTGTGTGTACCTTATCTCTGCATTTCCTGATTATTACAAGTCTGAGTTTTGCTGATCTCTCTTCTGGAGGCGCAGACAGCTCCACACAACCTCAAATCCTGCATTCATAATGTTTTTTGTAAGTGAATTTTCTCGCTTTTTGCACAGAGCGATGTTGGTGAGAGGAGTTAGCAGCCCTATAGGTAGTTTTGGGTCTCACACAAGTTTGCAATCAGAGGCACAGAGAAGTGCAATGACTTACCCAAGATCACCCAGTAGGCCTGTGCCAGAGCCAGGAATAGTCCCTATCCAGTGCTCTCTCCACATAAGTGCTGGGTGATTCTGAAGTGCAGCTCCCTTCTCCTGTACTTTTATTTGTTATGGGGGAATGGGAATAATGGACATGCTTTCAAATGTCTCTCTCCTTTCCCACCTCCTTCTCCTGCCACCATTTGCAGCTCTGTCTCCCCTTCTTTCAAGTGTTTGTCATGGGCAGTTTGTAACAGAGCCAATGAGAGAAATCTCTGACATGGTTGTGCCCCAGCTGGGCCTTCTGCTCCTAGTCCAGCCATGCCCTAGCTCTGCCCAGTGTGCCCTTCCTCCAAACAGGCCCCCTCCCCTATACACTCTGGCCTGCCCCTCCACCCCATACGTGTGTAACATGTACCTTTAAACTATTCATATTTGGGATTTCGGATGATTAAATTTGTGTTACCGTCAGCTCCCCCCATCCCCAGTTTCAGTTGTTTGGTGGTGCCCCAATAGTTTTCCGCTGATAGTTTGGGAGGGAGCAAGGCTGGTCACTTGAGCCTTGCGTTACCTTGCCAGCTGACTAGTGAGAAATGACGACTCCGTCTTGGGTGGATGGGCCAATCCCAGGGCCCATTACCTCTCGGTGATTGATTTTCCATTGCAATAGTGTAACGCTGTTGACTTATATTTAGCTTTTGATCCACTATAACCCCCAGATCCCTTTCCTTAGTACTCCTTCCTAGGCAGTCGTTTCCCATGTTGTATGTGTGCAACTGACTGTTCCTTCCTATGTGAAGTACTTTGGATTTTTCCTTATTGAATGCCATCCTATATACTTCAGACCATTTCTCCAGTTTGTCCAGATAATTTTGAATTTTAATCCTATCCTCCAAAAAACTTACAACCCCTCCCAGCTTGGTATCATCCGCAAACTTTATAAGTGTAATATAGAGATTCTGTTACTGGGAGGGTTTCACCATGTCTCAGAGGGTTACACCCTGGTGGGAGGGGGCTAGGCCTATACTGGAATAAGGTCACTCTATGCTTCACAGTGTGGCAGAACCTAAAATGTCCATTAGCAGGGAAAACTCCTGTGGGGAAATTGTTATGATTTCCTGAATATGATTTTCCTATTTGTGTGCATGTGTCATGTTTGTATCAACATCTTATAATATGAGTAGATCATCTGTTTTTCTCCAAATCCAGGACAGAAATATTTATTGAACGCTTTTACCTCTTCTGCATTATTTTTGATAATTCTGCCATTTCTGTCTAGTTGTTTTCCACTACTATTGTTAGGATTAATTTTGTACTTAATATACTTTTAAAAACTTCCTTCTTATTTTCATTGATTGATCATTGATTTCTGATAGTTTCACTGACCAATTTTCTACAATTCTGACCTTCTAACTTATATTCTTTACTCTTGACTTCCCCTTTCTTCCATATATTTTATTTGGAGAGTGTTGGGATTCCTACCAGGGAGCCATCAGCAGGGTCCAGAGACAGCCCCATCTCCTATAACAAGCTCTGGCTAGTAGCTAAGTGAGAAACATGAAGACCCTGCCTGTGTCTGCCAGCTGGGAGACACAAAGTTCTCTCTTTCTACCCTCTGATGCCTCCTAACTGCTCTAAGGAAGGTGGGCTGGGACTCTGTTAACATGTGCCTCACGTAACTTCCATTTACCTGGTGGTCCTGTTCTGTGAATAGTGGGGTTGTGACTGGGGCAGCAGGTACTGAGTATTGGACTCTTTCTCTTTCAGGGGCCGGTGACTTTCGAGGAGGTGGCTGTGTATTTTACCAGGGAAGAGGGGGATCTGCTGGACCCCATTCAGAGAGCCCTCTACAGGGATGTCATGCAGGAGAACTATGAGACAGTGATCTTTCTGGGTAAGGAGTCCTACCTCCTTGGTTATTAGAAGCTGTGGGGTCTCTAAAGAGCCTGAGTCGTAATAACTTTACACTTTTATTTGTCATAGAAGTTTTGACAAGTTTCCTTGCCCCTCCTTTTTTTGCCTTATCTCCCACCCACTAGTATAATTTTTGGACATGTGCCTTTTTGGTGCTGTCAGTCATTTTAAAATTGCATTTAATGTATCCTTATTGGATACATTAATAACTACATTAATAACTGTAGCTTTCATGCCTTTTCCTCATTTTAAGAGGAAAATATGTCACCTGTAGAATTCTAAATTGAGTAAATAGGTGTATGACTCATGCATGGCTTGTGTGACAGTCGGATGAGCTCCTCTTTTAACAGGCGAGCGAATAATCTTGCCCTTCAGAACCCCACGGGTGAAGGGAGAACAGAACAGTAGGAGGGGAGGAGAAGGGGGGAGTAGATAATTTTGGGGTGCCAGGAGATGGGGAGAGTGTGTGCAGGGTTAGAGTTCAGAAGCAGCAGGGTGGGATGAGGTAGTGAGAGATGAGGAGGGATCACAAGAAATTCCCACGGTGCCAGGAGGTGGTGCCGGCTGAGAGTAATGGGAAGAAGAGTAGGGGAGGATGGAGGAAGGGCACCCCAGGAAGTGGGCTGGGTGAGTCAGTGGGAGGGAGGAGAGGTTTGGGGATATAGAGCTGTGGGGGATCCCAGACCTTTAACCCTGAATCCCTACCCAAGCCTTGTTCCTTTAGAGCCTACACTCCAGTTTTATTTTTGTTCAGTTTCACTTCATTAAACATTTTTCCAGCCAAATATTATTTTAACTCTTGACCTCCCTCTCCCACTTATTACCCCCCTCTTCATATAACCTCCCCATGTCTATGCACAGTGACCTTGGCCACTGATCCTCAGTCCTTGCTGCATTCCTCCCTCCCATAGCAGGGCCCCTCCCCAGGCACAAATGGGCACTTTGTTGATGATGTCACAGGGTGGTAGTGTAGCCTGTACAATTTTTACACCTATAAGGTTACGTATTGGGGTACAACTTACCTTTGTACATGGCTACTCACAGTTAATTAAATGAATGCGGTCCAACTGCTGAGATACTGCATAGCAACCTAATTGTGAAAGCCCGCCCCAAACTTCCTTCTTTCAGAATCCTGTGGAGTATTGCACCTGTTTATGGTTACTTGTTACTTTCTCAAAATGAGGGTGCAAAATATCTGACCTAGGATTCTCTCCTTAGGCCAGATTTCAGCATAACTACTCCCACGAAGCCTCAACCTAATATAAGGCCCTTAATTGTTGCAAGCTTAGGCTATGTCTACACTGCCGCGGTAAGTCGACCTACGCTGTGCAACTCCAGCTACCTGAATAATGTAGTTTGGGTCGATGTAACTTAGGTCAAGTTGCCGCTGGGTCTACTTACCTTATTCTTCTCGTCAGGGGTGGAGTACAGGGGTCCACTGTAGAGCGATCTGCAGTTGATTTGGCATGTCTTTACTCGACCTGCTACATCGACCATCGGTGGATCGATCTCAGAGCTTTTTGGGAGCAAGAAGAACTGGGCTCGCAGACGCAGGGAGCTCTACCGGAGCGAAGACAAATGGACAGGCACAGTGAAAGGAAACCAAACCATTTTCTACAGCAGGATGGCTCAAGGGCATTGGCCAGTATGGACTATATTGTCTTCTTCGCTTCTCTGTCCTAATCTAAGGACTTTCCAGTGCTGTGTCTCAGTTGACTAATAAACCCTGCTATGTTTTAAAAGTCTGCCCAATGTCACAGCAAAAACTTCCTCTGTGCATTGAACGAGGAACAGTCTCTGAACAGGAGTGTAGTTCAGCTGGACCTGCTGGCAGAGCTCACAGGTTTATATAGTAATATTCTCACCTATACCTTAACCAATGATTGTACTGAAATTTAACTAACCAATTCTAACATATTGTAACATAATTCTCTAACCAATTATGTCCCACTACCCTAATTAACTTACATCTAGCAAAATTAATTATATAGCAGACAGAAACAATTAGAGAACCAGACTGATTAACAAGGTAAAAGTGGAGGCCAAAAGATAAAACAATACAGAAATGAGGGTTTCACAACCATTGATAAGTGATTTCTTGCCAGACAGGATGCTGTCAAACTAAGTTTTCTTTAACCATCTTAAGAGCTGTTTCTTTATCTGGTGGTGATGGACACTATCCGGACAGGATCATCTTCCTAACAGCCCAATACCACCTTATGTCAGTGTGACTGGTTTGGGATGTGAGGATGTGACCCTCCGCTTCCCAGCTTATCGTTGCCGCTGCTGCTTAGCAAATGGCCTTAGCCTAAGAATAAGTCTGAGGCTTTCCTAGTGAGAGAATGCCCACACACAGGCGGACTGTGATTTTGATTCTTTGTTTTTATACCCGTTTTCAGTAGCTAAGTGATAAAAATACACCTAAGTTCTTAAAGTATAAGCTTTACAGGCAGCCCTGAATACCTATATTCTAACAATAGGTTCTACCCCTTCCCCCATTCTGGTTCTGTCTTGTCTATTTAGATGGTAAATTCTTCAGGCCATGGACCATCTACTATTCTCTGTTTGTACTTTGCCTAGAACAATGAGGACCCACTGTTAGTTGCTCCTTAGGCACTAAGGTAATGACTATGATTTAGAATAATAATAACTATCCTGCCACTCTGAGCCAAAGAAAATAGCCTTGGGATGTTACTGCCTTAAAATAAGTTGGAATTAAAACCATGGAATATTCTTTGTGACAAGTATCCAACAAATTCCACTGACCTCCGTTGTTTTCTTTCCCTGGAGTAGAGTTTTCAGTTTCCAAACCTGATGTGATCTCACAGCTGGAACAAGGGGAAAAGCCATGGGTCCCAGACCTCCAGGGCTCTGAGAAAGAAGTGCTCCTGAGAGCTGCCTGCTCAGGTGAGGAATTGGTTAAACCAACTCAAAAACTGTTTGGGAATGCAGGAAACATATGGGACACCCTGCAAAGACCTTGTGAGCTCTTCAACTTCAGCATAGTTCCCTGCAGAATGGAATCATTACGGCAGATGTCACTTGTGGCTTCCCACCTATTCTGACTGACAACTGGCAGCAGGTCCCTCCCCGATCTCACTTTTCCCTGAGTGTTCTGGTGAGATGCAGGCCAAAACTGATCCCTTCCTCTCTCCTCTGAGAAAGGGTTTGGGGAAAATCAGCTCCTGATAGGTTTGATATCTCCCACACATATTTTGGTTTGTTCATTCCTTTTTCCATTCCTCTGTCTGAGATTTCCTTTCTTTCCGGTACAGGGAGTGACCTGTGTCTGGATTCTCTCTGTCTCCCATCAAGTGACGGGATGGTGAGTGAGAACGAGCAGGAAAATCCCCAGCAGGAAGATGCTGAGCAAGTAGAACCACATGGAACGTTATCAGGAAGATCCAAAGAGACTGTTTCAAGGAGTTGTGCACTCCCAGAAAAAGCAAAAGCCTGTGAGATTCGGCAGATGTCAGAGGAAAAATTGAGTAGCCACTCAGACCTTATTACATATGAGAGAATCAACTTGGAAGAGACACGCTACACATGCCATGAGTGTGGGAAAAGCTTCAATCGGAGCTCAGACCTTCTTACACATTGGAGAACCCACTCTGGAGAGAAACCCTACACATGCTCTCAGTGTGGAAAAAGCTTCATTGATAGTTCAACCCTCATCTCACATCAGCGAATCCACACAGGAGAGACACCCTACACATGCTTTGAGTGTGGGAAAAGCTTTAATCACAGCTCTACCCTGAGCACACATAGGAGAATCCACACGGGTGAGAAACCTTTTGGATGCTCTGAGTGTGGGACACGCTTCATTCGTAGTTCAGCTCTCATCTCACATCAGAGAATCCACACAGGAGAGAAGCCCTACACATGCTCAGAGTGTGGGAAAAGCTTTAGTCAGCACTCACACCTTACCACACATGGTAGAACCCACACTGGAGAGAAACCCTACACATGCTCTGAGTGTGGGAAACGCTTCAACGAGAGCTCAAACCTTATCACACATCAGAGAATCCACACAGGGGAGAAACCTTATGGATGCTCTGAGTGTGGGAAACGCTTCAAGGAGAGCTCAAACCTTATTACACATCGGAGAATCCACACGGGAGAGAAGCCCTACATATGCTCTGAGTGTGGGAAAAGCTTTAGTCGGCACTCAACCCTTATCATACATTCTAAAATCCACACGGGAGAGAAGCCCTACACATGCTCTGAGTGTGGGAAAAGCTTTAGTCAGCACTCACAACTTATCTCACATTGTAGAAGCCACACAGGAGAGACGCCCTTCACGTGCTCTGAGTGCGGGAAAAGCTTCAATGAGAGTTCAAACCTTATCACACATCAGAGAATCCACACAGGAGAAAAGCCTTACACATGCGCTGAGTGTGGGAAAAGCTTTAGTCAGCACTCAACCCTTATCACACATGGTAGAATCCACACAGGAGAGAAGCCCTACGCATGCTCTGAGTGTGGGAAAAGCTTCAATGATCGCTCAAACCTTATCACACATGAGAGAGTCCACACAGGAGAGAAGCCATATACATGTTCTGAGTGTGGGAAAAGCTTCAATCAGAGCTCAAACCTTATCAGACATCAGAGAATCCACACAGGAGAGAAGCCCTACACCTGCTCTGAGTGTGGGAAAAGCTTTAGTCAGCACTCACACCTTATCGTACATTTTAAAATCCACACAGGAGAGAAACCCTACACATGCTCTGAGTGTGGGAAAAGCTTTAGTTGGCACTCAGAACTTATCTCACATTGTAGAAACCACACAGGAGAGAGGCCCTTCACATGCTCTGAGTGTGGGAAAAGCTTTAGTCAGCAATCACACCTTATCAGACATCGTAGAATCCAAACAGGAGAGACGCCCTACATATGCTCTGAGTGTGGGAAAACCTTCAGTAGAAGCTCTGACTTGATTATACATCAGAGAATCCACACGGGTGAGAAACCTTATGGATGCTCTGAGTGTGGGAAACGCTTCATTCAGAGCTCAACCCTCATCACACATCAGCGAATCCACACAGGAGAGAGGCCCTACATGTGCTCTGAGTGTGGGAAAAGCTTCAGTCGGAGCTCTGACCTGATTATACATCGGAGAATCCACACGGGTGAGAAACCTTATGGATGCTCTGAGTGTGGGAAACGCTTCATTCAGAGCTCAACCCTCATCACACATCAGCGAATCCACACAGGAGAGAGGCCCTACACATGCTCTGAGTGTGGGAAAAGCTTCAAAAACAGCTCACACCTTATTAGACATCAGAAAATCCACATGAGACAGAACTGTAACAAATGCCTTGATTAGGGCTGGGCAAAGATTTGTTTTTTTTTATTAAATCACATTCGCCAGTTCTCACATAGTCATCTGTGTACCATCTTCACTGTGGTCTGTCAGCTCCCCCAGATCAGTTGCCTGCTTCTCCCTTTTGCAGCTCACCCTTCTTTGGGATCAGTCCTGTGATCTGGTCTATCAACTCCTTTCCTTTTGAGTCGTAGGAATGTGTGTCCCTCCAGCCCGGAATGTTCAACAGCTCCCGGATGGGGAGAGAGGTTTGATCCCAACAAGCTTCACTGAGGCAAAATCTACCTGTACTTTACATCCACTAAGACTGTACATGGCATTGGCTGCTCAAGTTAGTGACCTTGGTGTGAAAAGGCAATTTTAGATGTAGTGCAGATGCAGCTCAGGTGCTGTGGTTGTCATTAGCTTTCCCCTTGACCTGACCTAAACTCCACCACTTTTCCTAGTCTAAACAAACCGTGAGCATCACGGTTATACTGTTTCCCCCATTTCAAAGCAATCGGTAGTCATCAAGTTCCCCCTTTGGGAACAAATGGTTTCATTCCCAGTTGCTCTGATGTTGCTTCAGGTTGTGTTGGAGAGCAGATATTTTTACTACCATTTTCCTTACTTAAAATATATTGAACTATAATAAAGGGCAGGGATAGGGGAAAATGTCATTTCCCCTCTGTAACAACAGAAGAAGATAGGGTCAGTCAGAGGGATTCCCTTATTCCCCATCACCATCCCAATCCCCCCTATCGTTCAATTGCTTAAGTCAATATTTTTTCTAAAGGGCTGGGAAGAGGATTCCCTAGTAAAAATGACTCGTAACTAAGCAAAATACCCATACACTTGGCTCCTAAAGCAGTTGTGGCCCAGGCCCGCAGGAGGTCACTCCTGAAGATATCTCCTTCCTAATCAGATGCATGTTGCCTATTATTTGGGAAATGCAATCCCTATCTAGGTCGGGATGGGAAAAATGGAAGTGACGTTTCTCTTGAGCTCACCCCTGGGAGATGCTGCAAATGTGTAGAAAATGAAATCCATGTGGAATGTGATAGAGCTGCAGAAAGACACCTATTTTTAATAGATACCTGAAATTTGGTGTCTTACAGGGATTCTAAGCAGCACCTGAATTTAGTCCCTAATTTAAATCTGTGCCACCAGATTAAAGGAATAAAGGGCATAGTTGGGGGAGTTCTAACTCAATATCGCTACTGATATGTTGTGTGGTTGGTGAAGAATTCTACTCCAGAGAAGTGTAAAATTACTCCAAGTAAGGTCAAAGATTTGACAAGAACTCAGGTAGAAATTGCACGTGCTAGTAATTGATTTTCATCCCCGAGATGGAAGCTATGGTGACCTGTGGCCCAGGTAAACTATTTCTTAGAACCCTGATCCCCTGTTAAGTGGCATTGATCACGCTCCTAAAGGATGTCATGATTACACTGGGCACAACTCTCTTTTACCATTTGGATCCAAAGTTTCATGAAGCTCAGAAAGAAACAGCTGATTCCTTCAGAGCCATTCTATGCCTGTGCATCCCAATCTGGCTGCCTTTTTGGACAAGAAGCACTTCCATGCTGGGCAAATGAGGGTAGCCAATGAGGGAATGTATCAGATTCCCAGTTCAGACTGCAGGATACATGAATGCTAAGTCCAGAATCTGTGGTTTGGTCTCTTAGTTTTGCTATTAAGTCTAATGCAGTTGTAACACTTCTCCTCCTCCTGCTACTTTGAAAGATTAGAAAGTGTGAAAATAGAGCACAGGTGTTTTTTCTCATGATGCGATCTTCCCATGTAGCGTGAGACTCCCTTCCACCCACACTTCTGGGAGAAGATGTAGGGAGAAATGAACTCACAGAAATGGAAGGCCCCTAGGTTAGTGTAGAATGTGACTTCACACAAAGCTCACTAGGTGGAAATGGGAATTAAGAGAAAACTGCCCTATACTTTTATATTTTGTAATCATTGAATAAGTTGTTATCAGCAACAATGAAATTTAACATGAAGTAAATTAGTGTAATAGTAGACTCTCATCGTGTGATAACTTTCAGTGTTACAATATAATTCAGGTTTTCTTCTTGTTCTCTCCTTGCCCCTTTCTACTACATGGGAAATGGTGGCTAATCCTGAAATTAAAACCTCACTCCAAAGGAATTAGTGTGGGGAAATATGTGAGAGAAATAGCATGTACGAGAATAGAGACCCAGTATAGACTATTTAAAATGGAATTTATTTTGATAAATTTTAAAATAAATCTTACATTAAGAGGAAAATTACTTAAGACAAGATGTGTATAGCCTTATACCCAGTTCTCGAGGTCTCTTGTTTGCAAAGCAAAGATGTCACATCAGGCAGAAGATGTCAAAATCTAAAATGGTGATGGATGTGTGTTGGTAGCTTTTCTGTTTTTTTTTTTGGTTGGTTTGGTTTATTTATTTAATTTACATTTTTCAACGAGTTATTTTTATAGGTGCTGAGGACCCTTTGCCTTTTGAGTACAGCTGTTAAACCCCGAGGCCTGGTTCTGGAAACCTCCCCAAAGCTGGACTTGTGTTTCTTTCATGTTTGATATCTTTGGGGTTCACACATCCACACTACATGCAGTTCACAGCAACAGATACTTTGAGAAACCTGCTGGGTTAAGCAGGCCTTTTCCAAAATAACATTGGCCCAAAGTGTGCCTCAATTCAGCTGGATTGGGACAGGTCTGTATCAAAGGAGTGGTTCACACCTGATTTGTTCAGAGACCTCAGGGGAGGGGTGGTAAGATAGGATAAGTAGGAATCAACAACAATAATGTTAAAGGTAAGAGTGACAGACCTTCACCTTGCAGATCAACATGCCTGTTCTGTTCATTCCCTCTGATGCATCTGGCACTGGTCACTCTCAGGCAGCACACTGGGCTAGATGGACCATTGGTCTGACCCATTATGACCAGTCTTGCGTTCTTAAGTAAGCCATCTATGCCTGGTCTACACTGGCAAGTTTCTGCAGTAAAGCAGCTTTCTGCAGTGTAACTCCCACGGTGTACATACTGCCAAGCCACTTAGTGAGCAGAAACTGTGAAGTTGCAGTGCTGTAAAAATACCACCCCAATGAGAGATATAGAGCTTTCTGTGCAAAGACTACAGCATCGTAGTACCAGTGTAGATACCCTGGTCGATTACAGCGCTGCGATTGGCCTCCAGGAGATGTCCCACAATCCCTGTTCTTGCCTCTCTGGTCTTCGGTTTGAACTCTACTGCACCACCCGCAGGTGACCAACTGTGAACCTCACCCCTGAAATTCCCTGGGAATTTTGAAATTCCTCTTCCTGTGTGCTCGGTGACGCATGCAGTGGTCTCAGCACATCTTTCCAGGTGACCACACCTGCTCCACGCATCAGGCGATCCCCAGCTTGGAGCAATGTTGAGCTGCTGGACCTCATCAGCATTTGGGAGAGGAGGCTGTCCACTCCCAGCTGTTCTCCAGCCATAGGATACGTATGGACAGATTTCACGATGCATGAGAGAAAGGGACCATGACGGGGACACACTGCAATCCAGGGTGAAAGTGAAGGAGCTGTGGAAGGCCTACTCCTTGGTGCGGGAGGCAAACCACCACTGTGGTGCTGCACCCACAAGCTCCCGGTTCTACAAAGAGCTGGATGTGATACTCGGTGGTGACCCCACCTCAACTGTGAAGTCCATTGTGGATACTTCGGTGGCTCACTTGCCAGTCGAGAATGGACTGAGCCAGGAGGAGTGGACCGAGTTAGGATGAGGCTATGAAGGTGGAGGGAGACCCAGAGGCAGATGATGAGTCAGAGGTCAGAGATGCATGTAGCCAGGAGTTCTTCTCTACCCCGGAGGAGGCTAGCCAGTCACAGCTGTCAGAGCTTGGTGAAGTGCAAACAGGAGAGGAGGCCCCTGGTAAGTGACTTTGATTTTGGGAATCGCTGAAGTGAGTTCTTGGGGGCAGGAGGGTTGCAGAAAGCAGGCTTGTGTCTGTATAATGTGCGTACCACCACATGCGTAGTCTGAGCGGCGGAATAGGGTGATGATTGACTCCCTCACTTCACTGGAATCTGCCCCTGAGATCTCCATGAATCTCTCCTGAAGATACTGGGCAATCCATTGCCACAGCTTTTTTGGCAGAACTGCTTTGTCTCTTGCCCCATTAAGGGTAACTTTCCCATGCCACTCTGCCGTCACTGGGGAGGAGTGGGGGAGACGATTGCTTCACACAGGTGAGCCACTTAAGGGCCAGGGTGGATGCCGCAGTCTTGGAGAAGACCCTCTCATGCTCACCCTCAGCAGCGAGATATCTTCCATAATGAACACAGCCTGTGGAAAATGTGAAAACAGGAATGTTTTTAAGCCTTCCCTACAGTGCTGTCTCTCCCCAAGAGCAACATGCCCAGTGTACAGTATTGTTCTGGGACAGTGATTTCCCCTGTCCCTGTGGTTACTCACCATTTTGGGGGTCTTGTGGCTCGTGTGCTTGCCTGGGTTCAGCCAGTTAGTGACACATATGTGAATAGTGGCTGAGTTTCAAATCACTGCATCAGTGGTCTCTGTGTTGCAAACAATACTGCTTCTGTAAAATGCTGGCTTCACATATATGACCTTGGGAGCTCAGCCTCCCTCTTTCTTATCGCCGGCTGAACGGCTACGCAGAATTAGAAAGTGGCCATCAAGAACTAAAGAGAACTTTCTGCATGATGTCATGATGCACTCTGCGGCCAAAAAACAAGAATTGAAGGAGTGGCCAGATGGTGAGAAGAAGGACCGAAAGGAGAACACATTCCACCAGAATGAAGCCATGGAGCAGCTTTTAAACATTATGTAGTGCCAAGCAGACATGCTCCAGGTGCTACTAGCACTGCAAACTGAGCAGCTTGACACCTGCCCTCATCTGCAGCCGCTGTCAGAAAACTCTTTCCCATACACCCCCCTGACACCAACAACACACTCTTATAAACCTCCTGGCTCCAGTCTGTACCCGCTGTATTCCACTCCTGCCCCATCACAGTCCAGCCCTGTGGACTCCCAATGTCCACTGCACTCAACACCTGTCCCGCTGCAGTTTAGCCCTGCTGAAGTACAGTACCCACTGCACTGTACTCCAAAGGAGAAGGTTGCATATGATGGCGATATCAATGTCTAACTCCTCTGCCTTCCGAATGCATCCGATGAAGTGAGCTGTAGCTTACAAAAGCTTATGCTCAAATAAATTTGTTAGTCTCTAAGGTGCCACAAGTACTCCTTTGCTTTTTGCGAATACAGACAATACAATACAATACAAACATGGCTGCTACTCTGAAACCTGTCCTCTGCCTTTGTAGTTTAAGGAATGTCTCCACTGCCATTTGTGACGTATTAGTAACTTCAGGATCCATTCCTACAGACCAAATAGGCAGAGCGCGCAGTGCACAGATCATTGAAAGATGGCACCAAATGTGGAGGGAAGCACAGGGATTGCCGAGATGCGAAGCAATGCATCACGGGGCATTCACGGAGGTGCTGACCACAGTGAAATGCCGCTTTTGGGCTCAGGAAACACCTCCCTCCACACAACTCTTAGCAGCAGAAGACGAAGTGGTGCTCAGTGGGATAGCTGCCCAGAGTTCACCGCTCCAAGTACTGTTGTAAGTGCCGCAAGTGTGAACAGACTATTGTGCAGGCAGCTGACAGCGTGAACACACAATAGTGGTTTCCCTTCAGTGCTCGCTCAGTGGCACTGTAACTTCCAGCACTGTAACTCTGCCAATTTAGACATAACCTCAGAGAGACTGACTGCCAGGATCCCAGAACTGATCCCCTCTGGGGAATGAAGCACAACGTCGACAGGCTATGCAGCCTTTCCCTGTACCTGAAAAGCCTGCTAGCCCAAAGTGCTGGACCATCTATGCCATTACCTGGTTCCTAAACTGCAGCTAC
Organism: Dermochelys coriacea; assembly: GCF_009764565.3. Taxonomy (NCBI): domain Eukaryota; kingdom Metazoa; phylum Chordata; order Testudines; family Dermochelyidae; genus Dermochelys; species Dermochelys coriacea. The sequence continues at coordinate 6,036,322 of NC_050095.1, read as the reverse complement.
AGTTCCTGATCCAGGTGAATCAAAAGACAAAGAGGTGCAAAGATCCAACCACTTATAATCTTAGTAACGTTTTGTTTCTTTTTCTATTTTTTGTCTGTTTCTTTTTATGAACTTGGAGACCTCGCAGCCTTTCTATTAGATTGGGATGTAACTGTGTGTGTGTGTGTGTGTGTGAACACCTCTGAAATCTACAAAGGGAAGATACTAGGAAGAGTAGTTCCCCAAATCTTAATAGCCTTCAAACTCTGCCCTATGAAATGACTGAATGCATGCTACGGAAGCATTGCAAGGAATTGAGCTGTCAGATATGTATTGTTTAGCGAGAGCTGTTTGAACTTCTTTTGCTAATGTCTCTCTAAGGTCTGTATGTAATTTGGGGCGAGAGGGCAAGTTGAAGTATTAGCTACATAATAGTGAAATCTAAGGAGAAAACTAATTAGCTTTGAGGTTGTAGGATAAATATAAGCAATAATTTGGTTTTGGTATTGAAATATTCAGCTGGCTAAATCTGGGTTGCACTACCTGGGTAAAAATTTCTGATTGGGGTTTCGGCATCACTAAATATGAACCTGCCTTCTTGTGTTGCCCTTTTAGGATTTATAAGTGTTGATTTTCTGCTGTATTAATCTGATGGTTTGACTAAATCGATGACTTGATTCCAACTTAATATCCTTGTTAACTCATTGATTTACTGATTTGACCTGAACTTTATAACTGTATTGTTTAATCCTTAGCTGAGTGCTGTCAATAGTCATTTAGCCATAGTGATGTGTGCTCTTGGATTTATTCATGTTAAGAAAACATGTAACTGGGATATTGAGTCATTTCTTTCAATAAGCAACTGGGGCTGGAATTTTTATTTGTATATTTCCCTTTAATTGAATCTCCATTTTCTTCATTTCATGCTGTTCTAAGTTAAGGAATATGCAGCAACAAAAACTGATACAAACCTGTTGCTGCCCCATTCTGTGCCCATTCAGCAGGAGTATAGAACAAACACCTCCTGGATCAGGGATTGTAACACTGGACTGTAAATACAGACGCATGTTCCCAAGGTTTGCTGTCTTTCTCAAATTGTGGCATAAGGGTGATACCTACAGCTGCTTGTAATCACGCCTGGCAGGAAGGAGACACCTATGCGCATTCCCTTGGGAGGTAGGAAGATCTGGGAGACCCTGGAGATATTTACCCAGACCCCAGGAGCAATCTACTCAGGGATGATGCAGGACAAAAGAGCTGGGCACTGCTTTCCCCACTTATTTCTCCTTATCCCCTTTCAGTCTCTTCATTTTCCCTTTCTTTCCCCTCCCCCCACCCTCTGGCAGGGAGACTTGGTCACTTCCCTGCTCCCAGGGGCGCTCACTCTCCCATAGCTGGATTGGCCCCTGCGAGCGCTAATAGGAGCGAGAGCCTGGGTCCCGGTCAGTCCCTGCAGCAGCTCTGGGAAACACAGAGGCAGGAGGAGGAGCAGAGATGGGGCTAGTTCCCACCTCAGAAAGTCCCTGGCCTGGTGAATGTGGCAGCTGCAGCTCGGGTTGGGCTTGAAGGAGCCAGGAAGGGGCTGGAGTAGCAGGGGGCTGGTAGGAAGGAAGGCAGGAAAAGAGCCATGAGGCAGATCCTGGAGGTGGGGCTCTGTATAGTAGGAGACACTGCTGGTGCTGCTGCCTCCAATACAAGGCTGAGCTCCAGGCTGCTGCTGTGGCCCGGTGGGGCTGGTCCAGGGACAGACTTTCACTGAAACACTCTCTGTGCCTCATAAGCACTCCCTGTGCCACTTTCTCCAGCTGGACCCAGTCCCAGGCTCTGCTGCCCCTGGCCAGGAGCTGCAGGCACCAGGGGCCAAAGAGACCCCAGGGCCAGTGCTGAGTGGGCAGGACAGAGACTCCACCCCAAAGTCAGGCAAACTTGGAGTTTCGGCCTCTCCCCACTGCTCCTGGGGACTGTCAGTCTCAGGGTCCTGATTTCCCATTGACCCTATTCCTTTCCTTTTCTACCGGGAACTAGCCAACCAAAAAACCCCACTGAGTTTTAGTAAGGGGCCTACAATCCCCTTATGCAAGCCAGCCCCATGAGGGTCACAGATGTCCAGAGAAAATAGCACAAGCTGGTTCCATGGTGTAACAGTCAGCACTCTGATTCCTGCAATCTAAATTCAAATCTCAGTGGGACCTCCTCTTTGCTTGTGGCAAAGCCCTGACGCTTGAAATGCTCACCTTCCCTGACTCCAGTTGTGAAAGAGTGAATCTTTTCCTTCCTGCTGGGTGACTCTCGCCCACTAGAGCCAGGTCTTCGCTCGGGATGGCGTGAGGGGATGGTCGCAGCGGGTTGGGCCTCTAGAACTTGCCACCCTGGCTACCGATGCCTGCAGTCCTGTGGTTTGACCTGATGGTTGGGATTCTCGCTGCTTCACCTGATGCCCACAAGTTTGGCCCTTGTGCTTGCTGCCACACTTTTCCTCTTGCCCACATGGTGCTCAAAGAAAGGAGTGCCAGAGCCAGGCTTCGTAGTCAGGGCTAGGCAGGAGGGAGGAAGAGTCCCAGGCTGGAGCCCACCACACCTTTCCTCCTCTGGGCACCTAGAGCACAGGCGGCTGGTGCTGACAGCTCCAAGGGAAGGCTTAAAAGCTACAGAGGAACCAAGGGCGAGGAGAACCATGCCTATGCATGGCCAGCTGACGGCCACAAAGACACCCAGCCAGCCTGCTCCTTGGCATGCCAAACACCCACTAAAGGCCACCCGCAGACCAGCATGTGGGGTGGCTGCTGATGCTCTGTGGCCAACATCAGAATGTTGTAGGAAAGCAGGGCCACTCCCCTGGTGCAGCCTCTTACTGTTCCCACTCAAGGTGCTCACTTTTGTAGTGGGGCAGGAGATTTTTTTTCCCCAAGAGGCTTTTCCCCAGCTGGTGAGAAAAAGCAAAAAACCCAGGTTCAAAAGATGCTATTTAGCAAGCCCCCTCAAGCACAGGGACAGGTACACACTGGGAAGAGGGAAACTGCTTTACACACTAGACTGGGTATCTACCCAGTGTCTTTGGCAAGTCAGGAATAGCAAAGGCTAGACTGGAAGACCTACCCGCAACTCCTTCCCGGGGCTCTAGCTGAAGCCAGAGCATTGGCCTGAGTGGCCAAGAAGAGGTTCCAGCCCTGAAGGGAGCAGCACTTCCAGCAAAAAGGGAAAACTGCACAAGCAGAACGTTGAAGGGACTCGAACCCTCGATCACCTGATCCAACGTCAGGTGCCTTATTGGGTAGGCCACTCAGTCACACGAGAAACCCTCCCCAAGCACTTCTTTAGAAACGGCAGAAACCGCGTTTCTTGGGTCATCTACTGATGGGGCAGAGACACTCTTTGCACAAAAAGCTAAGTTCCCAGCTAGCTCACTTGGTAGAGCATCCTACTCCTAAAGCGAAGGTCTGGGGTTTGAGCCTGTCTGGGCAGCTAGCTTTTAAATTGCCTTTTGTGCCAGGAGCCAAATGAGTCCTGGTGGGGTCCAGAGCCACACACAGATTCCTGGAATCCCTGGCAATTTCCTGGAAAGGCCCCTTTCTCTTGCTGAGTCCCAGGAATCAGGAGAGAGATCCACAGGAGCAGGCCTACAAAGTGCAGTCTCCAGCTGGCAGGAAGCACTGTGGGGCCAGGTGCTGAGAGAGCCCAGAGGGAGAGCAGCAGAGATGAGGAAGGAGAGCAGGAGAAGCAATGAGTACAGAGTGCAAGTGAAAGGGGGGTATGGTCCTGCTACTGTGGGAAACTTCCCTGGCTTATACACTATCCCAGTGGAATTGGCTAGCTAAAGGATCTGAGTCCTCACTCCCTTACCCAGAAGCCTGCCTGACCTTGAGGACTCTCTTTCTACCCTCATGTGTGGCAGAGTCCTAATAACCCTGACAAGGCTGGGACCAGGATTCCTGGGGGCGGGCTCGACCCCCATCTTGTTGTGGTCAGTTAGAACCAGGGACTAGGGTGTCCCCACTCTGTGGTACTCTTTCCGCATTGGACTCTTCCCTGAGCCACTAATCATTGCATGTACTTCAAGCAAGCAAATACAATTTATTAAAGAGCAATCAATTTAAAAAATAAGGAAAATGGGAAAGGCTAGAGGAAAACACGTAATCTCATTCTGTGGCACAGGCTATCTTCTGCGGAAAAGGACCTAGGGGTGACAGTGGACGAGAAGCTGGATATGAGTCAGCAGTGTGCCCTTGTTGCCAAGAAGGCCAATGGCATTTTGGGATGTATAAGTAGGGGCATAGCGAGCAGATCGAGGGACGTGATCGTTCCCCTCTATTCGACACTGGTGAGGCCTCATCTGGAGTACTGTGTCCAGTTTTGGGCCCCACACTACAAGAAGGATGTGGATAAATTGGAAAGAGTACAGTGAAGGGCAACAAAAATGATTAGGGGTCTAGAGCACATGACTTATGAGGAGAGGCTGAGGGAGCTGGGATTGTTTAGTCTGCAGAAGAGAAGAATGAGGGGGGATTTGATAGCTGCTTTCAACTACCTGAAAGGGGGTTTCAAAGAGGATGGCTCTAGACTGTTCTCAATGGTAGCAGATGACAGAACGAGGAGTAATGGTCTCAAGTTGCAATGGGGGAGGTTTAGATTGGATATTAGGAAAAACTTTTTCACTAAGAGGGTGGTGAAACACTGGAATGCGTTACCTAGGGAGGTGGTAGAATCTCCTTCCTTAGAGGTTTTTAAGGTCAGGCTTGACAAAGCCCTGGCTAGGATGATTTAACTGGGACTTGGTCCTGCTTTGAGCAGGGGGTTGGACTAGATGACCTTCTGGGGTCCCTTCCAACCCTGATATTCTATGATTCTATGAAAGAGCAGTCTCTGGAGCATAAGGGAAGTTCACCGTCTCTCTCTCACATGTTCCAGGCCTCCTTCCTGGGGTCCTGCCTGTGGTGCAGGGATGCCACGGGTCAGACACTTGCTCTGTCGGTGGCCACATGCCCTCAGGCTCTAGCTGGCAGGACCCTTTTTCCCCAGCATTGGCCACCATGTCGGGGTTATGATTCCCTCCCCCTACCAAGTCTGGCCTGTAAGGGCTCTTGACAAGAAAGTTTCCTGGAGGCAATTGGCAACCCTCTGCCAAAGATTACATGGCAGAGCAGCTTTGTTCCTTCCCCCATTGTGCGAGAATTTTAGAATTTGTTCCCTAGAATGCTGCACGACAACCCTTGCAAAGAGTGTGTGCTCTTTTCCCCATGAGGGGCTCTCCCCTCCGCCAACACTCACAATGCTTTGGGTGTTCACAGAGATGTGTGCCTGCCAGGATCAGTGAGAAAGTGATGGCAATGTTGCTAATGTTGTGTTAACAGAAATGTTTCAATGCTGTGCATGAATTTAACAATCCTGCTTTTGTTCATTGTCCCCTGTGCTTCACCAGATGTGGTCTTCAGAAACACCCCACGCACCTCGGCCGAGCTTCTCCGCCAGATGAGAAAGGGCCCAAGATGCAGAATAGATGACATGTTCCGGGAGGTCATGCAGTCCTCCAGTGCAGAGAAAAGAAAACAAAAGCAGTGCTGGGAAGCTGAACGGCAGGATAGAAAAGAGAATCATGCATTTGTTAAGGATGCTACTGAGCGGATAATTAAAGTAATGGAGGAGTAAACACAGATGCTGAAGTCCTTAATAGAGCTGCAGCGTCAGCAGATCAGTGCTAGACCTTCATTGCAACACATTCAGAACTCTTTCCCCTGTCCCCCCAACTCCACCCACACATTCCTTTCCACCTTCTGTGACGTCTCAGTTTCTCCTTCACTCCACGCCCTGAACAACTTTCACAATGAGAGCTGGACCTACACACAGCTGTGAGAGTCTGGCCTTCCCTAGTTCCTCCTTTCCTGCCAAGCAACTGTACGTTTGTGTGCGAGTTTCTTGTGTAATGAAAGCAAACTTTTATAATGGTAAATCCTCCTTATTTTTTTTTTCTATACGATGAGATAGCAGGAAGTGCCAATACATTCATAGGCATTTTAATCACTTTATTACAGGAATCTAAGGCCCCAAATGTCACCATTGCCCCCAAGGAAAACAACATGGCATATAACATTGAAGCAACTTAGAAAGAGATATATGTTACTGGAGGTCATTGTCAAAGTGCTGCCTCAAAGCCTCCCTAATTTGAATAGCTCCCCTCTGGTCTCCTCTGACATCCCTGGTATCTGGCTGCTCCAAATCAGTGGCCAAGCATTCTGCCTCAGCACTCCACCCACGAGCAAACCTTTCACCCGTAGCGTCATAGAGATTATGCAACGTACAGCACACGGCTATGACCATGGGAATATTATCCACATTGAGGTCTAACCTTCCATAAAGGCATCACCAGCGCGCCTTTAATCTGCCAAAGGCACATTCCACTGTCATCCAGGACCTACTCAGCTGTTGTTGAGCCACTCCTTACTGCTTTCCTGGTGTCCTGTGTAAGTTTTCATGAGCCATGGCTGTCAGGGGTATGCTGGGTCTCCCAGAATCACTATGGGCATTTCAACAACCCCCACTGTAATCTCGTGGCTGGGAGAGAAAGTCCATGCTTGAAGCTTTCTGTTACAAGAAGCTGCAAAACATTGTACCCACTATATGACCATGATGTGCATGGGCGTTGGGAACCCCCATGCATCCGATGAAGCGAGCTGTAGCTCACGAAAGCTTATGCTCAAACAAATTTGTTAGTCTCTAAGATGCCACAAGTACTGCTTTTCTTTTTGCGAATACAGACTACACGGCTGCTACTCGGGAACCCCCAGATGAGTGGATCCTTACTGGCCATTGGCTGAAATCTGTCTGTATATTGGGATTGGTGAATGTAAGAAAGTTGTTTGGTATTTGTGTTCTGTGTGTGTTGCTAATAAATAGATGGTTAGAGCACAGCTGCGTAAGGCTCTTTCACTGAGAAAAGGTTCTGTAGACCTGTAGAGCCCTGAGCCCCATGGGAAAGGGCTGGTATTTAAATTGACCAGGTTTATTCTTAAGCCCCATGGGTAAGGATAGATGTCTTACACTCACAGCCCTCGGCAGAGTAGAGGTGGGGTGCTTTACATTGTGTGGGTAAAACCACAAGCAGAACCTATTCTTTCATTCTTATATATTTTGTATTGTGATATTACCATGTCCCATTGATAAAAATAGGTATTACTGAACTTGCTGGAATGATAACAAACAATCTCCGCATTTAAAACCAGGTATTCAAGTACACTCAGTTGAGAATTTAGCCTTCTTGCATTTGTATACCACAACCTAACAAATCTGTCAATATTTAGTTGTCTGCCTTCATGTGATGTAATTGAATAGGACTCTTTCATTTGACAGTTTCTCTTCAGCTACTACCTCTACTTTATGAACTTCTATCCTCTCCTCTTTACTAGGATATACAGAATCCCCATTCAGTGGGTGTGTCCGAACCATGCGTTTCTTCACACCTATTGTCGTTCCCTCAGCCCCTAGTTTAAAAACCCCTTTATGAACTTTTTAATTTTACATGCCAGAAGTCTGGTTCCATTTTGGTTTAGGCAAACCCCATCCTTCCTGTATAGGTTCCTCCTTTCCCAAGAGGTTCTCCAGTTCCTAATAAACCTAAAACCCTCCTCCCTACACCATCATCAAATGATGAGCCAAAAGAGATTGACATTCACCTGAGTAACAAGATGAAGGTCTTTTAAAGCTAAAAGGGATCCAGCCATTCACTGTCACAGGAATGGGTTGGTTCAAGAGGACATGCCATGGCCATTAAACCTGAGCTATATCATGCATTTGAGTCTGAGCCCTATCACTGACAACTTTCTGACAATGTGCGTTGCAGATTTTTCTTACGCTCTGCAGGAGTTTCTCTTCGAAGTCTTGCCTTGATACCAACATTTGTCTTATGAACATGATTTTCAAGTGCTCTCAAATCTACATGTAGATATTGGACTGGCAGCTAATTCAGAGTTTTAAGAGCATTGCTCTGTTGACTATTGGTGTGAAGAAAAAAAAAATCACATCCCTATCTGACATAGTTTGCTGGCAAAAGCTGAAATGTAGACACAGTTACAGTGGCAAAAAAAGTCCATTAAAAAGAAATCAAGGAAATTAAATGCCCACAAACTACATTAGAGCAGAGTTAAAGTTTCCCAGTGCTGCCTCATGCCCTTCCAGCATGTGTACAGTGGTGAAAGTAAAAACCTCTGAAAACCAGGAAATGAAGAACTAAACTAACATGCCACCCCTTCAATGCAACCTTAATTCTGCCCCTACCCCCTAACCCTGGAGCTGGAAAATGTCACTAGGAATAGGTCAGTAAAGGTGGTGCAAAGGTTAACCATCTATCCAGGGAATTAGCAAATTTTCCATCTCCTGAAGTCTTCAAAGCAGGCCTGGATGCCTTTCTGGAAGATGTTTTCATCAAAACATGTAGTATTCAGCTCACTAGAATGGTAACTAGATGAAACTGTATGACCTGTATCATAGAAGAGATCAGACTAGATGACCTAATAATATCTCTTGGCCTTAAAATGTACTGGAGAAAAATCAATAGGAGGAATGAGAAAATGAACATGCTATTGTTTGTGTTGTACAGATTTGATTACCAGCATTTATGTGCACATCATCCAGCTATGTGCACCGTGTCAGCTGTAGCTTTAAATGAACGGTGGAGGGAATCGTTGGAGCAGCTGTGCAGAGCTGGGACTGTGACACAAAGAGAGGTGCATGTGAAACTTGAAGGAACAGGGATTCCTCATTTCCGTGCTGAGTGTTGTAGGTTGTGTCAGTAAAGGCGGACAAGGGTGTGTTCTTGTCCAGGGCAGAGTTGAGAGTGGCATTGTGGGGGTGACGTGAACCTTAACTCTGCATTTCCCCTTCTAAGAGCCGAGGGGACGGGAATCCTTACCCAGCGAGGTCACAGTCTCGTAGCTCTCCTGCACGACGTCTCTACAGCGGGCTGAGCGGGCTCCAGCTCGGTCCCCTCTGACGCAGGGAAATTCACAGCCACCGCCTCGACGGTCACCTGCCCCTGGAAGAGCAACAGCCTGCTGACAACCCCATCGTTCCCAGGGGAGGGGGGCCGATCAGTGGGGAGGCAGGTGGTTGGCACAGTCCCGTCCCACCCCATCAGAGCAGCCAGGAGGCAGCGGGCTGAGGGGAGAAAGAGAGAGACCCTCACCCCTACCCAGCAGAGAGAGGGGGCAGGGCAGGGTGACCAGGCATCAGACTGAAAAATCGGGACTGGGGGTGGGGGTAATAGGACCCTATATAAGAGAAAGACCCCAAAATCGGGGCTGGGGACGGGGGGTAATAGGACCCTATATAAGAGAAAGGCCCCAAAATCGGGACTGGGGACGGGGGGGGGATAGGACCCTATATAAGAGAAAGGCCCCAAAATCGGGGCTGGGGGTGGGGGGGGGGGTAATAGGACCCTATATAAGAGAAAGGCCCCACAATCGGGGCTGGGGGGGTTATGGGACACAGACACTCACCCCCGCCCCCCCCCCCCGGCAGAGGCCGGTGGAGCCCCCAGGAAGAACAGAGGCTCCGGGAAGAGACGGGTGTTAAAACTGGGGACTGAGGCGGAAGCGGCCCCCGGGGCAGGCTGGGAGTTGTAGTTCCGGACTCTCCCGGGAGCGGAAGTGACGCCCGACAAGGGAGGCGGAGGCGGGGCCGGGGCCGGGGCGGACTCGCGCGCGGGGCCGTGGCAGGGTCTCGCGGGGCCGGGGAAGCGGCTGTTGGCGCTCCGGGCATGCGCAGATCGCGGGGCGAGACCTTCCTTAACCCCCGCGCGCCCGGCCCCCGCTGGAGCCGCCCTGGGGCCGCCCCGGGCTCCGCCCGCCCCGCTGCGGCGCTGCAGCCTCCAGGTACCGGAACGAGCCCCGGTGGGGGGGGCCCTGGGGAAAGGGGCGGAGGGAAAATGTCGGCGCAGCACGGACGAGGCCGGGGGGGGGGAAGAGCCGGGGACCCGCGGGGGGGGGCTGAGACCCCCTCGGATTTACCGCTGCCCCCTCCCCTGGGGACCCCGCCGCTCCCGCCCCGCCCCCTTTTCTCTGCACAGCAGCCAGGGTGACCCCCCGCCCCCTCCCCTCCCTGAGACGGTCTCTGCCCCCCCGCCCCCCATTTGCCTGCAGTGATTTGTCCTTAGTCTGGGCCCCGATTCCCCCTCAGCTCTGAAAGACTGACAGCAAATTCTTGAAAATCTTCCCCCTTTTCTCTCCAGGGTCTGACTGAGATCGGGGCTCTTACGGTGCTGAGGGTGGCTGGGGCCTTGCCTGAGATCAGGTCCCCCCCCCCGTGTGCTGGGCGCTGCACGGACCCGACAGAGATCCTCACCCACGTTTTGCCAGGTGCTGCGGGGACCCCAAACGAAATCCGGGATCCTGTAATGCTGGGGGTTGCAGAGCCCCCGACTGAGGTCAGGCCCCTGTGGTGCAGGGCTCTGCACAGACACTGACCAAGATCAGGGCCCCCATTGTAACGGGGGATGAACAGACACCAGGGCGATCTCCACCCTGCCATTATAAACCCGCCGCTGGCCCCTGCCAACGACTCCGGCTCACGGGGCTCAGGCGAAGGGGCTCTTTAATTGCAGTGTAGATGTCTGGGCTCGGGCTGGAGCCAGGCTATAGGACCCTATGAGGTGGGAGGGGGCCAGACCTTGGGCTGCAGCCCAAGCCGGAACAACTACACCGCCATTAAACAGCCCCACAGCCTGAGCCGTGTGAGCCCAAGTCAGCGGGCACGCGCCAACCGCTGGTGTCTAACTGCAGCGTAGACATGCCCACAGCGACAGAGTCTCCTTGCCACAAAAAGCTCAAAGGCTAAATAGGCAAATGGTGGGCGGCTACTCTCCATTTTACAGATGGGGAAACTGATGCTCGCAGAGCTGAAGTAATTTGTTCAAGTTTGCATGGAGAATTTGGGGCAAAATTGGGATCTGAACCCAGATTGTTTGAATTCTTGCCTCTCCCCTTAACCCCAAGCCCAGCGTGCGTGTGTACAGTGTTGTTTTGATGTGAGAGTTTGCCTTGCATTGGCTTCCAAGGGAGGCTGTGACATTTCCTTCATTGGAGGTTTTTAAGATCAGGTTAGAGGTACACCAGTCTGGGAATGTCTAGGGGTACTTGGTCCTGCCTCACCACACAAGGCTTGAATAGACGACTTCTCAAGATCCTTTCCATGCCTACATTGAAATAATTCTCTTATGTCCTGTGTCATGTTCTACGCTGAGCTGTTTTCCTTGGTGCCAATTGGAAGTGTGATACACCATGTTGTTTTGCAGAGTTTTATGGTGCATTGTTTTGCCTCAGCTTGTTTGGTGCCTGTGTTGTGTTGGTTTGAGTTGAGCTCCTTTCCATTGTGTACTTTTGTCCTAGGGTGTGTTAGTTTGCACTGTGTTGCTTTCTTTTCCTTTGTATTGTCATTTTATGCTGTGGAGGGTAGTGTTGCTTTTTTAATTTCTTTTCCTTCGGAATTGCCTGACACTATGTTGTGGTGGGTTTTATTCTCTGTGTTGTGTTTTTCTACATATATATTGCATAGCGTCCTAGAAATGTAGGGCTGGAAAGGACCTCATGATGCCATCAAGTCCAGCTCTCTCTGTCAAGGCAGGACCAAGTGCATGTAGATTATCTCTGACATTGGTTTGTCTTTCCTGTTTTTAAAAACTTCCAGGAAATAGACTCCACAGCCACCCTTGTAAGACTATTCCAGAGCTGAACTACCTTGGCTCTGGGGACACCCACACAGATTTTAGTGGTGAGCAGCTCTGGAGAGAGAGAGAGGAGACCGCAGTGAGTTGGCAGCTGCGTAAATAGACTAAAGTTGGGAGGAGAAACACTGATGTGTCCAAGGTCGCACAGGTTGTCCGTGACAGAGCTAGAAACAGATCCCAGCTCTAGTGCCACCGGACGGCTGTTTTGGGCACTAACGGTCTCTGCGACACTGGTGTTTTACACACTGGTGCAAACTCTTAGTATAGACAGAATTTACACCAGTGCACTCTGATTAGCACTGGTGCACCATGTCCCAGTTGGAAGGTTTGGGTGTGATGGGGGACAGTGACCTCACTGATGGCTGGGGCTGGCTGAATAGTGCAGCTGGTAACAGAGGGGCAGCAGTGATTGGTGGAGATATGAGCCAGGAGCACAGCCCCAAAGAACTGGACACTGACTTCTCCTGACCTAGGGGACACCTCCCCAGCTGTGTGCAGGGACTGCAGCTGAGCTGCCCTGCAAAGACAGCTTGTGTATCCATGGACAAACCACCTCTTCCTCTAGCCTAATACAGTGGGGTCTGCGGACCTTTCCAAGCTGCGGGTGAGGGGGCTCTGGAGTTAGCAGGGTCTGTTCCTAGCTCTGTCACTGACCTGCTTGGTAAGCTTGAGGAAGTCCTAGCCCCTCTCTGTTTTCCTCCTACCCATTGTTTACTTGGATTGTGATCTCTTTGAGGGAAGGACTGTCCTTCTCTGTCTGTAGAGTGCCCAGCACTATGAGGGTGCTGATCTCAGTCCGAGCACAGCATGCACAGCATGATGGGGCCCTGATCTTCATCAGTGTCTGTGCAATGCAAGTTTTTAACTCAGACTTTAAGGCCAGATGGGACCATCATGATCATCCAGTCTGAGCTCCTGCACATGGCAGGCCACAGAACTTCCCTCACCCACTCCTGTAATAGACCCCTAGCCACTGGCTGAGTTAATGAAGTCCTCAAATCATTATTTAAAGACTTCAAGTTACAAAAAAAATCCACCATTTACAGTAGTTTTAACCTACAAATGACCCATGCCATGCCCCATGCTGCAGAGGAAGGCCAAAAAAAAAAAACCCCACCTCAGGATCTCTGCCAATCTAAGTCTGGGCAAAGTTCCTTCCCATCCCCAAATATGGCAATCAATTAGACCCTGAGCATGTGGGGAAGACCCAGCAGCCAGACACCTGGGAAAGAAGTCTCTGTAGTAACTCGGAGCCCTCCCCATCTAGTGTCCCATCACCGACCTTTGGAGATATTTGCTTCTAGTAGTTGCAGATTGGCTACCTGCCATTGTAGGCAGTTCCATCCTACCATCCCCTCCATAAAGGTATCAAGCTCAGTCTTGAAGCCAGTTAGGTTTTTTTGCCCCTACTGCTCCCCTTGGGGGTTGTTCCAAAACTTCACTCTGATGGTTAGAAACCTTTGCCTAACTTCAAGCCAAAACTTTTATTGATGGCCGGTATCCATTTGTTCTAGTGCCAACATTGGTGCTTAACCTAAAGAGCTCCTCTCCTTCCCTGGTATTAATCCTTCTGGTATATTTATAGACAGCAATCATATCTCCCCTCAGCCTCCTTTTGGTTTGGCTACACAAGGCAAGCTCTTCGAGTCTCTTCTCATAAGGTAAATTTTCCATTCCTCAGATCATCCTAGTAGCCCTTCTCTGTACCTGTTCCACTTTGAATTCATCCTCCTTAAACATGGGAGACGAGAATTGCCCACAGTATTTCAGATGAGGTCTCATCAGTGCCTTGTATAACAGGACTAACCCTTCCCTCTGTCTCCTGGAAATACCTCACCTGATGCATCCTAGGACTGCATTAACCTATTTCACGTCTGCATCCCATTGGCAGCTCATAATTATCCTGTCATCAGCCAATATACCCAGGTCTTTCTCCTCCTCTGTCACTTCCAACTGATAAATCCTCAGCTTATTGCAAAAATTCTTGTTGTTGGTCCCTAAATGCATAATTTTGCACTATTAATTTTCATTCCATTTCTATTACTCCAGCTTTCAAGGTCATGCAGATCTTCTTGTATGATATTCCTGTCCTCCTCCATATTGGCAATCCCTCCCAGCTTTGTGTCACACCCCTACCTTTTGTGCCAAGGTCACTAATAAAAATGCTGAATTAGATTGGTCCCAAGACTGATCTCTGGTAAACAGGGGGAAAATACACAGAAGTGCCTGTACCCAGTGCTGTTAACTTCTTGTCCCAAACCCCCATGAGTTCTGGCCTCTTGGTCGAATCAGCTCTCAGTCCCACATGAGCTGTGCTCTCTTCCAGCCTAACCCATTTCTACTGCAGTTCTTCATCCTCCTTGTGCAGGCAGGGGGTTGGCGCTGCAGCCCCTTAGGCACCTGCGTTAATCACTGTCTCACATACTTGGGATCTTTAGATTTCAGGGAATGATTTATCAGTTACTGACTCTGGGAGGTGGAAGAGAGGAGAGGCTGAGAGGGAGTTTGCTCCCCACACTCTGTAAGGCCATGTTCAACCCTGGTAGCCTCCATGTTACCTCATCCTCCACCCTCCCCTATGTGTCTCTGCTCATGTGTCAGAGTGTCACCTTCTGATCATAATGCCACTGGCCTCAGCAGAGCTCCCAGACAGGAGCTACATCACAATGCCGTTACAGTACTGAGAGTAAAATACATCACAGGGAGGATGTAATTATCCTGAAAGGAAGCATTACAGTCTAGGAAGTGAAAGAATTAAAATACTTCATTACTTAAAAGTACACTTAAGGATTGGATTTTATTAATAAATTGTAGTAAATGTTGATTTCACTGTACACACAGACACATGAAAATTTATTTGTATAGGTAAAATACAAAAATGCTTCTGGAGAAAGTAGAGTTTGATTTACAGATTCTGACAAAGGTCCTGCTGTACCTTGGTGGGTCTTGCACTTATTGGCAGATTTGCTTGCCTTGGAGCTTCACAGCAGCCCTCAACTTGGCCTTTTTTCTGAACCTGCAGTCCAGGTCGACTCCTCCTGTGTCTGACCAGGAGTTGGGAGGATTTGGGGGGAACTCTGGTCCGCCCTCTGCTCCGGGTTCCAGCCCAGGGCCCTGTGGAATGCAGCTGTCTAGAGCACCTCCTGGAACAGCTGTGCGACAGCTACAACTCCCTGGGCTACTTCCCCCTGGCCTCCTCCCAACACCTTCTTTATCCTCACCATAGGCCCTTCCTCCTGGTGTCTGATAATGCTTGTACACCTCAGTCCTCCAACAGTCCACGTTCTCACTCTCAGCTCCTAGTGCCTCTTGCTCCCAGCTCCTCACATGCACACCACAAACTGAAGTGAGCTCCTTTTTAAAACCCAGGTGCCCTGATTAGCCTGCCTTAATTGATTCTAGCCGCTTCTTGATTGGCTGCAGATGTTCTAATCAGCCTGTCTTAATTGTCTCCATAAGGTTCCTAATTGTTCTGGAACCTTCCCTGTTACCTTACCCAGGGAAAAGGGACCTACTTAGCCTGGGGCTAATATATCTGCCTTCTATTACTATACTATAGCCATCTGGCCCGACCCTGTCACAGGCTGTTGAAACTGTATATTTTGCATGTGACATTGACAATTTCTGTTTGAACAGTTATAAAGATTTGGCTTTTTGAATCTCAACATTTACTGTAATTACTTAATTGTTATCTGACCACCCCAATATCTTCCCACAGATCTGAACATTGAAATTGTAAACACTGAACAAGGGCTTAAAAATAAATATCAATATAATCTATTGAAATGAAAAGAAAGAAATAGAGACAATGAATTTTGCAAAACCCACTTAATAGCAATCACAATATGCTAGGGGATGGAAATTCACAGCTATCGAACCCAACCTTAATTCTGCCCCGTAGTGACACCAGGCAATTGCCATAGGGCTATGAATAAGGCATTTCACTGTATAAAGTCCCAAATTAGATTATACCGATTTGTAAAGAGACATGAGATCTTTCTCTCATGGTATCACCTGTAACAATGCTGGTTCTGGTGGGACCCAACCAAGAGTGCCAATTCAGGACAAATTGCTTAAATTTGCTTAAAGCAGGGCAGTTACAGCCCAAGGCTGGGGTTTCTATGCACACCAAGGCAAACCAAACCAGCCAAACAGAGAAGACTTTGGTTTTACCCCACTGGCTAACCACAAGTCACACAAGCAATTCCCTTAGACACTCCAGTTTCCCAGTATCACCACCAGTACCACTCGTTATGGGGACAAATGGTTATGAAAACCAATACCCCAGTAAAAGAAAAAAGGTTCTCTCGATCCCAAAGGACCAAGCCCCAGACCCAGGTCAATATACAAATCAGATCTTACCCACAAATCACGCTGTTGCCAATCCTTTAGAATCTAAAATCTAAAGGTTTAGTCATAAAAGGAAAAAGATATAGATGAGAGCTAGAATTGGTTAAATGGAATCAATTACATACAGTAATGGCAAAATTCTTGGTTCAGGCTTGCGGCAGTGATGGAATAAACTGCAGGTTCAAATCAAGTCTCTGGAGAACATCCACAGCTGGGATGGGTCTTTCAGTCCTTGGTTCAAAGCTTCAGTGTAGCAAAATCCCTCCAGAGGTAAGAAGCAGGATTGAAGACCAGATGGAGGAGCTGCAGCAGCTTTTTATATTCTCTTGCCATGTGGTCTTTCTTTCTTTGTTCCAAAGACAAGCCATCCATCACATGGCCTGGAAAAACCTCAGAGTTCTCTCCATAGGCATATTCCTGTAGACCTTGCTGAGACACAAGGCATGTCTGCCTTCTCTCAATGGGTCAGTTGTATAACTGATCGTCTTTAATAGACCATCAAGCAGGCTAGGCAGAGATGACACCAACTTGTCTGGTGTGTCACCCAGAAGCATAGCACAAGTTTGAACTACAGACAGTATAGAGCCAATACTTATATCTTTAAATACAAAAATGATACATGCAAACAGATAGCGTAATCATAACCAGCAAACCATAACCTTGTCTTGGACACCTTATTTGACTCCCTTTATACAAGATTTGGTGCCACTACAGGACTTTGGTTGCAACAATGATCTGTACGGTCCCAGCTTATATCAATAATGTCACACCTTCACTGGGTTGTTTCTTTTATTGGTAATTCCCAGAATTCAATAGATAACTACCATTCAATCAGTTATGAAGTGGCTGTTTCAGATTTCTGGGGAGTGTCTATAATTTTGCACTAGGGGCCAGGTCCTTGGAGAGACGGAACCTTGGTTTCATTTTAATTTGTGCATACTCAGCAGCTTCTGGAATTTGGTTCAAAGTATTTACATGTTTCCCTGGCCTGTTCTTAAAAGTACTGCTAGAGAAAGTGGGGAAGAGCAGGAACTCACTGCAGGATCAGTAGCTGAGTCCCTTACGTATGTATAGCTCATCAGAAGAAGGACAAGGATTGGTGGGTGTCTGGGGATTTAATAATAAACGTACAGATATCATTGTTCTTAATGAATTTTCATCTTCTAATTCCCATAACCCACTAATTATCCCTGGCTGCCCCTGGGAGTCGGGGGAAGGAGTACTAGTAAACTCCTTTGGCCAGTGTGGAACCTAAGGCACAAGGATTCTTCACATCCCAGGGTAGGGAAGGACGCTCTGGGGCTCGTTGCAGTCTCCCCTTGCTGCTGTGAGAGGAATGGGGTGGTCCCTCATATAAAACACACACCCATCCATGGGCAGATGGGAAATGTAGTTTCTTCCAGGGGATTGAAAATGTTTGGTTTAGAGTCCTGAGCTCTATCTTCCTGTTTGTCTCCTTCTACCACTTTCAGATCTCTAGGAGAGACAAGATGGGTGAGGTAATTTCTTTTAGAACCAATTAAAAATCCCTCTCTTCGATATCCTGGGACCAACATGGCTACAACACGTCCAGCACAGAATTTTTTTTTTCTGCAGAAGTTCTGCCTTTCACCCACCAAAGGCCCCTGTGGCACCAGAACAGCTGCAGTCAGCTGGGTTCATCTTGGTGGGAAATTGTTGCCCTGAGCTATACCCCAAATGGGAAGAGAGTTAGTGGGTGCAACTTGGGAGAGTCCTGAGACACGGCTGCCTCTGGAGGTGGGGACAGAGTGGTCATTCTTTATTCACAAGAGGCTGTGGAAGGGGCACAGGAGGAGCAAGTGTCCCCCATGGAGACTGACCTGCCCCCGGTTACCCAGTCCCAGCTGCTTCTGCTCCCACCCTACCCCAAATGTCTTCACCCCTCCAACTATCAGCTGCCAGTCTTCCTGCGCTGCTACCCCTTCCTGACTGGCAGAGAAACTGTAAGCTCTATCCCCTTCTCTTAGCCTCTGAAAGTTGCCTTGCCCCGGGCTTTGCTGCTACCTGTGTGAATGGCAGGTAGGGATGGGGACCCATCACTTTCTGGGTATTTACTAAACATTCATCTAGTCACTGACACCTTCATTAATGCAGGTTGCCAAGCAGTATGCTGGGCCCTGCCAGAATGTCAAGTTCAGCAAAAGTCAAACCTCCAAAAACTTGGAAATACAGAGCTAATGTGCATGCCAGTGCAACCTTAACTCTGCCCCCTGGAGCTGGCAACAGCCACTGGGCGTTCTCTGCCTGCACTCCAGCAGCACTCACTGTGTTAGGTGTAGCTGCACTGAAAGGTAGCGACAATAGTTAGAACGAATTGGTGGAGGTGTGATTGTGATATGAGGAGATCTGGGTCTGAGTCCCCCGTGTGTGCAATGAAAGGAAAGAGGTGCATGTGTACCTTGAGCTTCCAGTCTGTATCATTTCTGCACTGAGCTGGGTATGTTGTCAGGAGGAAACGGCAGACTGCTTGCCATGGGAATGATCAGCAGTGAGATAGGAGCTTAGAGCCGTCTGTTTGCTTAACAATGGGTAAGTGAATGTAGAATGTCAGCTGGAACTTGTGTGAGAGGATGAGAGTTGTAAAAAGGGGTGAAGAGGTGTTCAATTGACCAAGTGTGTAGCTTTTTCTGGGGAACAGGCTCAGTATCTGAGTGTAGAACAAGTGTCAGTAGCTCCTGTATGGTGCAGCTCACCTAAAACCAAATTCCGTCTTAGCAAAGATAAAGTGCTTTATTTTGTGCCCTGGTTGTCATTTTCCCTAGTACTTTAGTGATAGGCACCGTCATAACCATACAGCTAAGGGTAGCCTAGAATTCCTTCTTACCTGTAAAGGGTTAAGAACCTCAAATGACCTGGTTGGCACCTGACCAAAAGCACCAATGGGGAAAGAAGATACTTTCAAATCTGGGGCGGGGAGTGGGGAAGGCTTTGTTTATGTTCTCTGAGGAAGCAGAGAAGCATCAGCTCAGAAAACTCCTTCTCCTAAAATCATCCTAAAATGAGTCTCAATGTTTCAAAAAAGAGTGAACCAACAGGTTACAGTTCATTGCACCAGGTCACACCAAAGGTCCTCAGGCCCAGATGCCTCCCAGAGCGAAGGGAAACTGTGAGTGTGGGAGGGAAGGAAGTTATCGTGTGGAAGGACACTGGAGCGTAGGTGTCAGCTATCCACCAATCCTGAGTGGATCCAAACTTAATCAGCCCAGAGGCCCAAGTGACTATTCAACCTTTCAAATCTAACTCTTGATTTGCCTACAGACAAGTTGCCTGTCCAGTATAAGGGATGATCAGGAATGTGGACTTTTTTTATTCTATGATGATTATCCCATTCCCATGCTGCTGGGTGAAGACTTGGCCAACAATGTGAAGCTAGCCAAGAGGGTGGGAATGGTCACCCGCAGCAAGGCTAATCAAGCTTTCATACCTATCCCTGTTCCTGAGCCTTCCACCAGGGGTCCGTCTGTGTTACCAGAGACCAAGATGGAGGTGGTGGAACCGGATCCCCTGCCAATGACTGCAACAGCCATAGTGGATCCAGTCCCAGAACCAGAACTGGTGGAGCAACCAGCACCAGAACCATTGCCAGTACTGAATCCAGTGCTTGCAATCCCACCTACAACTCCAGCACCAGAGGGCACCACCGAGCCTGCACTGGCAGGAGCAGATAAACCTACGCAAGAGGCTCAGCTGGAGCCTGAAATACAACATAGTGCACCAGCGGAGAGCGGTTCACAGTCAACCGAAACAACCCCATCACCTACATCGCTTCCAGAGGGACCAAGCCCAAATCCACAATCCAATGAGGAACTGATGTCTCCAGCATCAAGGGAACAGTTCCAGGCCAAGCAGGAAGCAGATGAAAGCCTCCAGGGAGTTTGGATGGCAGCACGGAGCAACCCACCACCTCTCAGCTCTTCTAATCAATCCCTGTTTGTTGTAGAAAGAGGACTTCTGTACAAGGAAACTCTTTCTGGTGGGCATCAGGAAGACTGGCATCCTCAGAGAGAGCGGATAGTTCCAACTAAGTACCGGGTAAAGCTCTTGAGCTTAGCCTATGATTATCCTAGTGGCCATGTTGGGGTGAAGAGGACCAAAGACCGTTTGGGGAAGTCCTTCCACTGGGAGGGAATGGGCAAGGACATTTCTACCTATATCCAGTCTTATGAGGTGTGCCAAAGAGTGGGAAAACCCCAAGACCAGGTCAAAGCCCCTCTCCAGCCACTCCCCATAATTGAGGTCCCATTTCAGTGAGTAGCTGTGGATATTCTGGGTCCTTTCCCGAAAAAGACACCCAGAGGAAAGCAGTACATACTGACTTTCATGGATTTTGCCACCCGATGGCCAGAAGCAGAAGCTCTAAGCAACACCAGGGCTAAAAGTGCATGCCAGGCATTAACAGACATTTTTGCCAGGGTAGGTTGGCCCTCCGACATCCTTACAGATTCGGGAACTAATTTCCTGGCAGGGACCATGAAAAGTCTTTGGGAAGCTCATGGGGTGAATCACTTGGTTGCCACCCCTTACCACCATCAAACAAATGGCCTAGTGGAGAAGTTTAATGGAACTTCGGGGACCATGATACATAAATGAGCGCTCCAATGATTGGGACCTAGTGTGGCATAAGTTGCTCTTTTGCCTACAGGGCTGTACCACATCCCAGTTTAGGGTTTACACCATTTGAACTTGTGTACGGTCGTGAGGTTAAAGGGCCATTACAGTTGATGAAGCAGCAACGGGAGAGGTTTTCGCCTTCTCCAGGAATTAACATTCTGGACTTTGTAAACAACCTACAAAACATCCTCCGAATCTCTTTAGCCCTTCCTAGAGAAAACCTAAAAGATGCTCAGGAACAGCAAAAAGCCTGGTATGATGATCATGCCAGAGAGCATTCCCTCAAAGTAGGGGACCAGGTCATGGTCTTGAAGGCTCTCCAGGCCCATAAGATGGAAGCATCATGGGAGGGGCCATTTACGGTCCAAGAGCGCCTAGGAGCTGTTAACTATCCCATAGCATCCCCCAGCTCCAGACGAAAGCCTAAAGTGTACCATGTTAATTCTCTAAAGCCCTTTTATTCCAAGGAATTAAAGGTTTGTCAGTTTACAGCCCAGGGAGGAGATGACGTTGAGTGGCCTGAAGATGTCTACTACCAAGGAAAAAGTGACAGTGGTGTGGAAGAGGTGAATCTCTCAATGACCCTCGGACATATGCAGTGCCAGCAGATCAAGGAGCTGTGCACTAGATTTGGGCCGATGTTCTAAGCCACCCCAGGACTGACTGAACAGGCATACCACTCCATTGACACGGAGCTCCAGGAAGAAATCACAGCCAATGTGGTATAGGCTGTCCAGTACCATCTGTGATTTAGGGGGCATGTCATAACCATACAGCAAAGGGTAGCCTAGAATTCCTCCTTACCTGTAAAGGATTAAGAACCTCAAATAACCTGGTTGGCCCCTGACCAAAAGCACCAATGGGGAAAGAAGATACTTTCAAATTTGGGGTGGGAGGATTTGTTTATGCTTTGTTTGTGTGTTCTCTGGGGAAAACTCCTTCTCCTAAAATCATCTTAAAATGAGTCTCAGTATTGCAAAAAGAGTAAGTAAATAAGGCAAGGCGTGTTAGATTATATTTTGTTTATAGCTTGTGACTTTTCCCTTTGCTACAGGGAGGTTTATTCCTGTTTTCTGTAACTTTGAAACTAAGCCTAGAGGGAGCTCCTCTGTGTTTGTGAATCTTTTGTTACCCTGTAAAGTTATCTTCCATCCTGATTCTAGAGGTGATTATTTCACCTTTTTTTTAAATAAAATTCTTCTTTTAAGAACTGGATTGATTTTTCAGTGTCCTGTAGACCGAAGGGGTTGGGTCTGTGCTCACTTTGTAACCAATTGGTAAGGATATTATTCTCAAGCCTCCCCAGAAAAGGGGATGAAGGGCTTGGGAGGATATTTTGGGGGAGATAGGGCTCCAAGTGGCCCTCCCTGAATGTTTGTTTAAATCACTTGGTGGTGGCAGCATACCGTCCAAGGGCAAAAGGAATTTCTACCTTGGGGAAGTTTTTAACCTAAGCTAGTAGAAATAGGGGGTCTTTCATGCGGGTCCCCACATTTGTACCCTAGAGTTCAGAGTGGGCAGGGAACCCTGACAGGCACTATCTCAAATGGCTGGGTGCACATAGGTGTGGTGTTGGAGTAAAAGAAGGCTCATTGCTCATGTTGGTCAGATTTAGGGTCACATTCGTAAGTACCTTATCTCTGCATTTCCTGATTATTAAAAGTTTGAGTTTTGCTGATCTCTTCTTGAGGGGCACCAGACATCTCTGGGCAACCTTAAATCCTGAATTATCATTTTTTGGAAGTGAATTTCCTAGCTTTTTGCACAGAGCAACGTTGGCTGGAGGAGTTAGCAACGCTATAGTCAGTTGTGGGTCTAAAAGAAGTTTGCAATCAGAGGCAGAGAGCAGTACAATGACTTACCCAAGATCACCCAGCAGGGCTATGGTAGAGCCAAGGAATTGTCCCTGTCCAGTGCTCTTTCCATGTAGTTGCTGGGTGATTCTAAAGTGCAGCTCTCCTGTACTTTTTAGTATGGTGGAATGGGAATAATGGTTATGCTTTCAAATGTCTCTCTCCTTCTCCACCTCCTCCTCCTGCCAGCATTTCCAGCTCCGTCTCCCCTTCTTTCAAGTGTTTGTCTTGAGCAGTTGGTAACCCAGCCAGTGAGAGCAAACTCCGACATAGTCTGTGCCCAAAGATCTTGACAGTTTAAACACATGGTGGTTACAGTAACTAAGTACATGAGAGAAGACTGGTGTTTATCTCTCTCTCTTTCTCCTCCTCCTCCTCCTGCCAGCATTTCTCGTTCAACCTCCCCTTCTTGTCCATCCTATCCAGCCCTCTCTTAGCACTATAGGACCCAGTAGCTGTCTGCTGTCCTAGGCTGCTGCACACACATATTACAGGCAGCAACAGTAGCATACAGTATGGTGCATGTCACCTTGGGCCTGATGTAGCCTGATCTGCACATTGACCTGGGCCTCCTGCCCCTGGTCCAGCCATGCCCTAGCTCTGCCCAGTCTGCCCCTCCTCCAAACAAGCCCCCTATATATGCTGCCCTGCCCCTCCACACCATATACGGGTGACATATGCCTTTAAGCTATTCATATTTTGGAATTCAGATGATTAAGTTTGTGTTATCTTGAGGTCCCACACCCCAGTTTCAGTTGTTTGGTGGTGCCTCCATGGTTTTCCATTGATAGTTTGGGAGGGAGCAAGGCTGGTCACTTGAGCCTTGCGTTACCTTGCCAGCTGACTCTTGAGAAGTGATTACTCCCTCTTGGGTGGATGGGCCAGTCCCAGGGCCTGTTACCTCTCGGTAATTGATTTTCCATTCCAAGTCCATAAAGTAGATTTTCAATATAAATGCTTCTTTCGTTACATATGACCCATATATTGATCTCTCAGTCGTTATTAGTCTTGAGCAGTTATGAGCATTCTGAAGACACCTCATATGACCATCCTCAGAGAGGTGTGATGGGTTTGTCAGGTCTCAGGTGAGAACTACTGGCAAAGACCAAGGGATCTCTGTGTCACTGCTAACCCCCGTAGGCCAGGGAGAGGACAACTTTCTGCCAGTGGCTTTCAGGACAACTGATTGTTCCTTCCTAAGTGAAGTGCTTTGGATTTTTCCCTATTGAATTTCATCCTGTATACTTCAGATGATTTCTCCAGTTTGTCCAGATCATTTTGAATTATAATTCTATCCTCTAAAGCACTTGTAACCTCTCCCAGCTTGGTATCATCTGCAAACTTTATAACTGGAATCGAAAGATTCTGTTACTGGGAGGGTTTCACCCTGTCTCAGAGGATTACACCCTGGTGGGAGGGAGCTAGGCCTATACTGGAATAAGGTCACTCTATGCTTCACAGTGTGGCAGAACCTAAAATGTCCATTAGCAGGGAAAACTCCTGTGGGGAAATTGTTATGATTTCCTGAATATGATTTTCCTATTTGTGTGCATGTGTCATGTTTGTATCAACATCTTATGATATGAGTAGATCATCTGTTTTTCTTCAAATCCAGGACAGAAATATTTATTGAACGCTTTTACTTCTTCTGCATTATTTTTGATAATTCTGCCATTTCTGTCTAGCCATTTATCACTACTATTGGTAGGATTAATTTTGTACTTAATATACTTTTAAAAACTTCCTTCTTATTTTCATTGATTGATCACTGATTTGATAGCTTCACTGACCAATTTTCTACAATTCTGACCTTCTAACTTATATTCTTTACACTTGACTTCCCCTTTTTTCCATATATTTTATTTGGAGAGTGTTAGGATTCCTACCAGGGAGCCACCACCAGGGTCCAGAGACAGCCCCATCTCCTATATCAAGCTCTAGCTAGTAGCTGTGTGATAAATGTGAAGACCCTGTCTGTGTCTGCCAGCTGGGAGACACAAAGTTCTCTCTTTCTACCCTCTGATGCCTCCTGACTGCTCTAAGCAAGGTGGGCTGGGACTCTGTTAACATGTGCCTCACGCTACTTCCATTTACCTGGTGGTCCTGTTCTGTGAATAGTGGGGTTGTGACTGGGGCAGCAGGTACTGAGTATTGGACTCTTTCTCTTTCAGGGGCTGGTGAGTTTTGAGGAGGTAGCTGTGTATTTCACCAAGGGGGAATGGGCTCTGCTGGACCCCATTCAGAGAGCCCTCTACAGGGATGTCATGCAGGACAACTATGAGACTGTGGTCTTGCTGGGTAAGGAGTCCTGTGCCTTTGGTTATTAGAAGCTGTGGGGTCTCTAAAGAACCTGAGTTGTAATAACTTTATACATTTATTCATCATAGATATTTTGACAAGTTTCCTTGCCCCCCCTTTTTTTGCCTTATCTCCCACCCACTAGTATAATTTTTGGACATGTGCCTTTTTGGTGCTGTCAGTCATTTTAAAATTGCATTTAATGTATCCTTATTGGCTACATTAATAACTGTAGCTTTCATGCCTTTTTCTCATTTTAAGAGGAAAATATATCATCTGTAGAATTCTAAATTGAATAAATGGGTGTATGACTCATGCATGGCTTGTGTGACAGTCAGATGAGCTCCTCTTTTGATAGGAGAGTGAATAATGTTGCCATTCAGGACCCCACGGGTGAAGGGAGAGCAGAGCAGTGGGAGGGGAGGAGAAGGGGGAGAGCAGATAATTCTGGGGTGCCAGGAGATGGGGAGGGTGTGTGCAGGGTTAGAGCTCAGAAGCAGCAGGGAGGAATGAGATAGTGAGAGATGAGGAGGATCACAAGAAGTTCCCACGGTGCTGGGAGGTGGCGCCGGCTGGGAGTAATGGGAAGAAGGGAAGGGGAGTGTGGAGGAAAGGCACCCAGGAAGTGGGCTGAGTAAGTCAGTGGGAGGGTGGAGAGGTTTGGGGATGTAGAGCTGTGGGGGATCCCAGACCTTTAACCCCGAATCCCTACCCAAGCCTTGTTGCTTTAGAGCCTACACTCCAGTTTTATTTTTGTTCAGTTTCACTTCATTAAACGTTTTTCCAGCCAAATATTATTTTAACTCTTGACCTCCCTCTCCCACTCATTACCCCCCTCTTCATATAACCTCCCCATGTCTATGCACATGGACCCTGGCCACCGATCCTCAGTCCTTGCTGCATTCCTCCCTCCCATAGCAGGGCCCCTCCCCAGGCACAAATGGGCACTTTGTTGATGATGTCACAGGGTGGTAGTATAGCCTGTACAATTTTTACTCCTATAAGATTATGTATTGGGGTACAACTTGCCCTTGTACATGGCTACTCACAGTTAATTATATGAATGCGGTCCAACTGCTGAGACACTGCATAGCATCCTAATTGCTAAAGCCCGCCCCAAACTTCCTTCTTTCAGCATCTTGTGGCAAATTGCACCTGTTTGTGGTTACTCGTTAGTCTCTCAAAATGAGGGTGCAAAATATCTAACCTAGGATTCTCTCCTTACGCCTATTGAGGTAAATCCCAGACTTCAGCATAACTACTCCTACACTGTGCAACTCCAGCTACCTGAATAATGTAGTTTGAGTCGATGTACCTTAGGTCGATTTGCCGCAGGGTCTACTTACCTTATTCTTCTCGTCAGCGGTAGAGTACAGGGGTCAACTGGAGAGCGACCTGCAGACGTTTTGGTGGGTCTTTACTAGAGCCACTACATCGACCACTGGTGGATCAATCTCCAAACTTTGGTCCCGGCTGTAGTATAGTCCCTGCCCTTAATAACCCATTTGTTTATGTTCAACTCCTTGCCACTCTACGCATGTTCCAAGCTAATAAGCAATACTCTGATCAGGACATTTTACCTCTAGCGAGTATAAATTGCCCACAAGACACAGTGGTCATAGATCCCAAAATTAGGTTGGGGTCAACAGGAGTTAGAGTTTGCAGAGTCTTGTCCCCCATCTCCTCATCTGCAGCAGCCACAAGCTGTCTTCCCTCCAGGCTCCTTGGATCTTTAAGCCTGGCCCTCCTGAGGTTGCATGGCCCCGTACCTGTTTCTTACATTCTCCTTTTCCAGAAGAATTAGAGGCTGTTGCTCCTGAATTTTAGTGTTTAATTCCCCATCCTTCTCCACACACTGGGGGAATTTAATTTTCCCTCCAATTATACCTGAGTCACTAGATTTCCTAATTCCCCAAAATGTGCTTCTGCGATATCACAGTTTGACGTGCCTCCATGGTCTGCTCAAGGAATGCCTCTCAGGTATCAGGCCTCTAGCCAGCCCCTCTCTATGGGTAGGGACCCACATGCCTTACCTTTTTGACCAAGGTTTGAGGATTGCAGCTTGTCCTCCACTGTGTTCACTGGACTAAGGTCCAGCTCCTGTGCTTTGCTTTCTCTCCAAGGGCTGTGAGGTGTGTGTGTGTGTGTGTGTGTGTGTGTGAGATGGAGGTAGGAATTTTGGTGATACTTGTATGATGCCAATACATACCTCAGTTTCCCTCTGTGATTGGTATTGCTATGATTACAAAGAGCAGGAGTTATGAGGTGTTTTCTCACATAGCTGTCATCGGGTGATATGAATGGGTCACTAAGGACTGGCTGGGACCAACTTACATCAATGGAATACCCGACAAAGACAAGGGAATAATTGTCACCTGTCCATAGGAGGATCTCCGCTTGGCTGAGTGAAGCATACATGGACTCATTATGTT
This sequence comes from Dermochelys coriacea, assembly GCF_009764565.3. NCBI lineage: Eukaryota > Metazoa > Chordata > Testudines > Dermochelyidae > Dermochelys > Dermochelys coriacea. The sequence goes on along the minus strand of NC_050095.1, from coordinate 6,009,068 downwards.
TTTGGGAGCAGGAAGAACTGGTCTCTGACACAGGGAGCTCTACCGGAGTGAAGACAAATGGACAGGCATAGTGAAAAGAAACCAAACTATTTTCTACAGCAGCATGGCTCAAGGGCATTGGCCAGTATGGATTACATTATCTTCTTCGCTTCTCTGTCCTAATCTAAGGACTTTCCAGTGCTGTGTTTCAGTTGACTAATAAACCCTGCTATGTTTTAACAGTCTGTCCAGTGTCACAGTACAAACTTGCTCTGCATTGACTGAGGAACAATCTCTGAACAGGAGTGTCATTGAGTTAGACCTGCTGGCAGAGCTCACAGGTTGAAATAGGAGTGTTGAAGCCAGAGGCTTCCCAAGGGCAATTTAAAAGCCCAGGCATTGCACAGATCCATGACAGTGTGCCTTGAGGTGCACTGAAGTATGAATGAGGATCAGTCTCTGAACAGGAGTGTAGATGCATCCGATGAAGTGAGCTTTAGCTCACGGAAGCTTAGGCTCAAATTTGTTAGTCTCTAAGGTGCCACAAGTCCTCCTTTTCTTTTTGAGAATACAGACTAACACGGCTGCTACTCTGAAACCAGGTTTATACAGTAATATTCTCAGCTATACCTTAACCAATGATTGTACTGAAATTTAACTAACCAATCCTAACATGTTATAACATAATTCTCTAACCAATTATGTCCCACTACCCTAATTAATTTGCACCGAGCAAAATTAATTTATATAGCAGACAGAAACAGTTAGAGAACCAGACTGATTAACAAGGTAAAAGTGGTGGCCATAAAGATAAAACAATACAGAAATGAGGGTTTCACAACCACAACCATTGATAAGTGATTTCTTGCCAGAAAGGATGCTGTCAAACTAAGTTTTCTTTCAGAGTAGCAGCCGTGTTAGTCTGTATTCGCAAAAAGAAAAGGAGTACTTGTGGCACCTTAGAGACTAACAAATTAGAGCATAAATAATGCTCTAATAAATTTGTTAGTCTCTAAGGTGCCACAAGTACTCCTTTTCTTTTTAAGTTTTCGTTAACCATCTTAAGATCTGTTTCTTTATCTGGTGGTGATGGACACTATCCAGACACTATCGTCTTCCTAACAGCCCAATACCACCTTATGTCAGTGTGACTGGTTTGGGATGTGAGGATGTGACTGTACACTTCCCAGTTTATGGCTGCCCTTGCTGCTTAGCCAAAGGCCTTTACCTAATAATAAGGCCTAAGACTATCCTAGTGAGAGAATGCCCACACAGGTGATCTTGATTTTTTGTTTTTATACCCCTTTTCAGTAGCTAAGTGATAAAAATACACTAAGTTCTTAAAGTATAAGCTTTACAGGCAGGCCTGAATACCTATATTCTAACAGTAGGTTCTACCCCTTCCCCCATTCTGTGTCTGTCTTGTCTGTTTAGATGGTAAATTCTTCAGGCCATGGGCCATCTACTATTCTCTGTTTGTACTTTGCCTAGAACAATTGGGACCCACTGTTAGTTGCTCCTTAGGCAATGACTATGATTTAGTATAATAACTATCCTACCACCTTGAGCCAAAGAATGTTACTGCCTTAAAAATAAATTGGGATTAAAACCATGGAATATTCTTTGTGACAAGTATCCCACAAATTTCACTGACCTCCCTTGTTTTCTTTGCCTGGAGTAGGGTTTTCAGTTTCCAAACCTGATGTGATCTCGCAGCTGGAACAAGGGGAAGAGCCATGGGTCCCAGACCTCCAGGGCTCTGAGAAAGAAGTGCTCCTGAGAGCTGCCTTCACAGGTGAGTAATTGGTTAAACCAACACAAAAACTGTTTGGGAATGCAGAAAACATATGGGATGCCCTACAAAGACGTGAGCTCTCCAACTTCAGGATAGTTCCCTGCAGAATGGAATTATTATGGCAGATGTCACTCATGGCTTCCCACGTATTCAGACTGACGACTGGCAGCAGGTCTCCCCCGATCTTGCTTTCCCCTGAGTGTTCTGGTGAGATGCAGACCAAAACTGATCCCTTCCTCTCTCCTCTGGGAAAGGGTTTGGGGAAAATCAGCTCCTGATAGGTTTGATATCTCCCACCCATATTTTAGTTTGTTCATCCCTTTTTCCATCTCTCTCTGAGATTTCCTTTCTTTCCGGTGCAGGGAATGACCTATGTCTGAATTCTCTCTGTCTCCTATCAAGTGATGGGATGGTGAGTGAGAATGAGCAGGAAAAACCCAAGCAGGAAGATGCTGAGCAAGTAGAACCACGTGGAACATTATCAGGAAGATCCAAAGGGAATGTTTCCGGGAGTTGTGCACTCCCAGCAAAAGCCTGTGAGACTCAGCAGAGGCCAGAGGAAAAATTCAGTAGCCACTCAGATCTTATTACATGTGAGAGAATCAACTTGGAAGAGACACGCTACACATGCCATGAGTGTGGGAAAAGCTTAAACCGAAGCTCAGACCTTCTCACACATTGGAGAACCCACTCTGGAGAGAAACCCTACACATGCTCTGAGTGTGGGAAAAGCTTTAGTCAGCGCTCAACCCTTATCACGCATTGGAGAACCCACACTGGAGAGAAACCCTACACATGCTCTGAGTGTGGGAAAAGCTTCAGTCGCAGCTCAAACCTTATCACACATCAGAGAATCCACACAGGAGAGACACCCTACACATGTGCTGAGTGCGGGAAAAGCTTCAATCAGAGCTCAAACCTTATCAGACATCGGAGAATCCACACAGGAGAGAAGCCCTACACCTGCTCTGAGTGCGGGAAAAGCTTTAGTCAGCACTCACACCTGATCTTACATTTTAAGATCCACACAGGAGAGACGCTCTTCACATGCTCTGAGTGTGGGAAAAGCTTTAGTCAGCAATCACACCTCATCAGACATCGTAGAATACAAACAGGAGAGACGCCCTACACGTGCTCTGAGTGCGGGAAAACCTTCAGTCGGAGCTCTAAGTTGATTATACATCGGAGAATCCACACGGGTGAGAAACCTTATGGATGCTCTGAGTGTGGGAAACGCTTCATTCAGAGCTCAACCCTCATCATACATCAGCGAATCCACACAAGAGAGAGGCCCTACGTATGCTCTGAGTGTGGGAAAAGCTTCAATCGGAGCTCTGACCTGATTATACATCGGAGAATCCACATACGTGAGAAATCTTATGGATGCTCTGAGCATGGGAAACGCTTCAATCAGAGCTCAACCCTCATCACACATCAGCGAATCCACACAGGAGAGAGGCCCTACACGTGCTCTGAGTGCGGGAAAAGCTTCAAAAACAGCTCACACCTTATTAGACATCAGAAAATCCACATGAGAGAGAACTGTAACAAATGCCTTGACTAGTGCTAGACAAAGTTGTTTTTTTTTTTTTTTGTTTTTGTTTTTTTTTTAAATCACATTTGCTAATTCTCACATAGTAATGTGTCCACCATCTTCACTGTGGTCTGTCAGTTCCCCCAGATCAGTTGCCTGCTTCTCCCTTTTGAAAAGGCAATTTTAGATGTAGTGCAGATGCAGCTCAGGTGCAGTGGTTGTCATTAGCTTTCCCCTTGACCTGACCTAAACTCCACCACTTTCCTAGTCTATACAAACCCTGAGCATCATGGTTATACTGTTCCCTCATTGCAAAGCAATCATTAGTCATCAAGTTTCCCCATTGGGAACTAATGGTTTCATTCCCAGTTGCTCTGATGTTGCTTCAGGTTGTGTTGGAGAGCAGATACTTTTACTACCATTTTCCTTACTTAAAATATATTGAACTATAATAAAGGGCAGGGATAGGGGAAAATGTCATTTCCCCTCTGTAACAACAAGAAGATAGGGTCAGTCAAAGGGATTCCCTTATTCCCCATCACCATCCCAATCCCCGCTGTTGTTCAATTGCTTGTCAATATTTTTTCTAAAGGGCTGGGAAGAGGATTCCCTAGTAAAAATGACTTGTAACTAAGCAAAATACCTATGCATTTGGCCCCTAAAGCAGTTGTGGCCCAGGCCCGCAGGAGGTCACTCCTGAAGATATCTCCTTCCTAATCAGATGCATGTTGCCTATTATTTGGGAAATGCAATCCCTATCTAGGTCGGGATGGGAAAAATGGAAGTGACGTTTCTCTTGAGCTCACCCCTGGGAGATGCTGCAAATGTGTAGAAAATGAAATCCATGTGGTATGTGATAGAGGTGCAGAAAGATATCTATTTTTAAGATACCTGATATTTGGTGTCTTACAGGGATTCTAAGCAGCACCTGAATTTAGTTCCTAATTTAAATCTGTGCCACCAGATTAAAGGAATAAAAGGGCATAGTTGGGGGAGTTCTAACTCAATATCGCTACTGATATGTTGTGTGATTGGTGAAGAATTCTACTCCAGAGAAGTGTAAAATTACTCCAAGTAAGGTCAAAGATTTGACAAGAACTCAGGTAGAAATTGCACGTGCTAGTAATTGATTTTCATCCCCGAGATGGAAGCTATGGTGACCTGTGGCCCAGGTAAACTATTTTTTAGAACCCTGCTCTCCTGTTAAGTGGCACTGATCCCACTCCTAAAGGATGTCATGATTACATTGGGTACAACTCTCTCTTACCATTTGGATCCAAAGTTTCATGAAGCTCAGAGAGAAACAGCTGATTCCTTCAGAGCCATTCTATGCCTATGTGTCCCAATCTGGCTGCCTTTTTGGACAAGAAGCACTTCCATGCTGGGCAAATGATGGTAGCCAGTGAGGGAATGTATCCGATTCCCAGTTCAGACTGCAGGATACATGAATGCTAAGTCCAGAATCTGTGGTTTGGTCTCTTAGTTTTGCTATTAAGTCTAATGCAGTTGTATCACTTCTCCTCCTCCTGCTACTTTGAAAGATTAGAAAGTGTGAAAATAGAGCACAGGTGTTTTTTCTCATGATGCGATCTTCCCATGTAGCGTGAGACCCCCTTCCACCCGCACTTCTGGGAGAAGACGCAGGGAGAAATGAACTCACAGAAATGGAAGGCTCCTAGGTTATTGTAGAATGTGACTTCACACACATCTCACTGGGTGGAAATGGGAATTAAGAGAAAACTGCCCTATACTTTTATATTTTGTAATCGTTAAATAAATTGTTACCAGCGACAATGAAATTTAACATGAAATAATTTAGTGTTACGGAAGAAGCTGATCATGTGGTCAACTTTCAGAGTTACAATATAATTCAGGTTTTCTTCTTCTTCTCTCCCTGCCCCCTTTTACTACATAGCTAATGGTGGCTAATCCTAAAATTAAAACTTAACTCCAAAAGAATTAGAGTGGGGGAATATGTGAGAGAAATAGCATGAATTAGAATAGAGACCCAGTATAGACTGTAATTATTTCTATTTAAAATGGAATTTATTTTGATAAATTTTAAAATAAATTTTACATTAAGAGGAAAATTGCTTAAGGCAAGATGTATAGCCTTTTACCCAGTTAGAGGGTAACAGCCACAGAGTTCTCGAGGTCTGTTTGCAAAGGAAAGATGTCACATCAGGCAGGAGATATCAAAATCTAAAATGGTAATGGATGTGTGACAGTAGCTTTTCTGGGGGGTGGGGTTTTTTGGATTTTGTGTTTTGTTTCATTTTTTAATTTAATTTAAATTTTTCAACCAGTTATTTTTATAGGTGCTGAGCACTGCTGTTAAACCCTCAGGCCTGACTTTGGAAATCTCCCCAAACCTGGCCTTGTGTGTCTTTTATACTTGATATTTTTGGGGTTCACACATCCACACTACATGCGGTTCACAGCAACAGATACTTTGAGAAACCTGCTGGGTTAAGTGGGCCTTTCCCAAACTGACATTAGCCCAAAGTCTGCCTCAATTCAGCTGGATTGGGACAGATCTGTATTAAAAGAGTGGTTCACACCTGATTTGTCCAGAAACCTCAGGGGATGTGCAGTAAGATAGGATAAGTGGGAAACAACAACAATATTGTTAAAGGTAAGGGTGACAGACCTTCACCTTGCAGATCAACATGCCTGTTCTGTTCATTCCCTCTGATGCATCTGGCACTGGTCACTCTCAGGCAGCACACTGGGCTAGATGGACCATTGGTCTGACCCATTATGACCAGTCTTGCGTTCTTATGCAAGTCATCCTATGCCTGGTCTACACTGGCAAGTTTCTGCGTAGTAAAGCAGATTTCTGCAGTGTAATTGCCGAGGTGTACACACTGCCAAGCCACTTAGTGAGCAGAAACTGTGAAGTTGCAGTGCTGTAAAAATACCACCCCAATGAGAGATGTAGAGCTTTCTGTGCAAAGGCTACAGCATCGTGGTGCCAGTGTAGACACTCTGGTCGATTACAGCGCTGCGATTGGCCTCCAAGAGGTGTCCCACAATTCCTGTTCTCGCCTCTCTGGTCATCGGTTTGAACTCTACTGTACCGCCCGCAGGAGACCAACCATGAACCCCACCCCTTAAATTCCTTGGGAATTTTGAAAGTCCTCTTCCTGTGTGCTCAGTGACGCATGCAGTGGTCTCAGCACATCTTTCCAGGTGACCACACCTGCTCCACGCATCAGGCGATCCCCAGCTTGGAGCAATGTTGAGCTGCTGGACCTCATCAGCATTTGGGAGAGGAGGCTGTCCACTCCCAGCTTTTCTCCAGCCATAGGATACGTATGGACAGATTTCACGATGCATGAGAGAAAGGGGCCATGACAGGGACACACTGCAATCCAGGGTGAAAGTGAAGGAGCTGTGGAAGGCCTACTCCATGGTGCGGGAGGCAAACCACCACTCTGGTGCTGCACTCATGACCTCCCAGTTCTACAAAGAGCTGGATTTGATACTTGGTGGTGACCGCACCTCCACTGCGAAGTCCAATGTGGATACTTGGGTGGCTCACATGCCAGTTGAGAGTGGACTGAGCCAGGAGGAAGAAATCTTGGATGAGGAGGTGGAGGGAGACCCAAAGGCAGATGATGAGTCAGAGGTCAGAGATGCATGTAGCCAGGAGTTCTTCTCTACCCCGGAGGAGGCTAGCCAGTCACAACTGTCGGAGTTTGGTGAAGTGCAAACAGAAGAGGAGGCCCCTGGTAAGTGACTTTGATTTTGGGAATCATTGAAGTGAGTTCTTGGGGGCAGGAGGGTTGCAGAAAGCAGGCTTGTGTCTGTATGATGTGCTTACCACCACACGCCCAGTCTGAGTGGCGGAACAGGGTGGTGATTGACTCCCTCACTTCACTGGAATCTGCCCCAGAGATCTCCATGAATCTCTCCTGAAGATACTGGGCAATCCATTGCCACAGCTTTTTTGGCAGAACTGCTTTGTCTCTTGCCCCATTCATGGCAATTTTTCCGTGCCACTCTGCCATCACTGGGGAGGAGTGGGGGAGATGATTGCTTCACACAGGTGAGCCACTTAAGAGCCAGGGTGGACACCGCAATCTTGGAGAAGACCCTCCCTTGATTCCCTGCTCACCCTCAGCAGTGAGATATCTTCCATAATGAACACAACTTGTGGAAAATGTGGGCACAGGAATGATTATAAGACCCTCCCTATAGTGCTCTCTCCCCACAACATTAAGGGGTAAGCAGGGTCTCCCAGGATCACAATGGGTATTTCGACTTTCCCTACAGTGATCTTCTGGTCCGGGAAAAAAGTCCCTGCTTTTAGCTTCCTGAATAGGCCAGTATCCTGAAAGATATGTGTGTCTTGCCCCTTTCCAGATCAGTCTGCGTTAATGTCCCTGAAACGCCCATGGTCATCCACAAGTGCCTGGAGAACTACAGAAAAATACTCCTTGTGATTAATGTACTTGGTGGCTAGGTAGTCAAGTGCCAGAATTGGAATATGCGTGCCATCTATCCCCCTCTGGACTTAGGGAATGCCATTTGTGCAAAGCCATCCACAATGTCATGCACGTTGCCCAGAGTCTCAGTCTTTCAGAGCAGGATGCAATTAATGGCCCTGCAGACTTGTCAATACGCATCCAATGGTCGACTTTCTGACTCCAAACTGGTTAGCAACTGTCATAAATATAAAGGGAAAGGTAACCACCTTTCTATATACAGTGCTATAAAATCCCTCCTGGCCAGAGGCAACATCCTGTTACCTGTAAAGGGTTAAGAAGATCAGCTAACCTGGCTGGCACTTGACCCAAAGGACCAATAAGGGGAGAAGATACTTTCAAATCTTGGGTGGGAGGGTGGGGAGGCTTTTGTTCTGTGCTCTTTGTTTACATTTTGTTCTCTCTCAGGACAGAGAGGACAGACAGAAATCCATCTTCTCCAACCCATCCTAATCCAAATCTCCAATATTGCAACCAGTGTAGGTAAGCCAGGCAAAGCGATTAGTTTTATCTTTTGTTTTATGTGGATTTTTGCTGTGTTGAGGGAGGTTTATTCCTGTTTTCTGTAACTTTAAGGTTTTGTCCAGAGGGGGATCCTCTGTGTTTTGAATTTTGAGTTCAGAGTGGGGAAGGAACCCTGACAGCAACTGATTGGTGGGAGTCTGGAGTAGCCAGCTTCCACAGTGCAATTGCCACGTGCTTCTCCAGTGACAGGGCAGCTCTCATTCTCGTGTCCTTGCACTGCGGGGCTGGGGCAAGCTCATCACACAGTCCCATGAATGTGGTTTAACCACTGCTTGTCACCCCAGACATGCAACATGATGTGATCCTACCACTCTGTGCTTGTTTCCCGAGCCCAAAAGCAGCATTCCACTGTGGTCAGCAGTTCCGTGAATGCCACAAGGAGTCTTGTATGGTAGCTACTACAGATGGTGATATCAATGTCTAACTCCTCTACCTTTGTATTTTAAGGAATAACTCCACTGCCACTCGTGACGTGTTATTAAGTTTAGAATCCATTCCTGCAGAGCGCGCAGTACACAAATCATTGAAAGGTGGCACCAAATGTGGACAGAAGTACAGTGATTGCTGAGATGCAAAGCAATACATCACGGGGCATTCAGAGAGGTGCTGACCACAGTGAAATGCCGCTTTTGGGCTCAGGAAACACCTCCCTCCACCTTCCCACAACTCTTAGCGGCAGAAGAGAAAGAGGTGCTCAGTGTGATAGCTGCGCAGAGTTCACCGCTCCAAATACTGTTGTAAGTGCCGCAAGTGTGAACACACTATTGTGCAGGCAGCTGACAGTGTGAACACACAATAGTTTCCCTTCAGTGCTCGCTCAGTGGCACTGTAACTCCTGGAATTGTAGCTCTGCCAGTTTAGACATAGCCTCAGAGAGACTGACTGCCAGGATCCCAGGACTGATCCCCTCTGGGGAATGAAGCACAATGTCAACCGTCTATTCAGCCTTCACTAGTCTCCCTGTACCTGAAAAGCCTGCTAGCCCAAAGTGCTGCGCCATTTATGTCATTACCTGGTTCCTAAACTGTAGCTACAGTTCCTGCTCCAGATGAATCCAAAGACAGAGAGGTGCAAAGATCCAACCACTTATAATGTTAGTAATGTTTTGTTTGTTTCTTTTCTGTTTTTATGAACTTGGAGACCTCCCAGCCTTTCTATGGGTGTGCGTGTGCGTGTGAACACCTCTGAAATCTACAAACGGAAGATGCTAGGAAGTGTAGTTCCCCAAATCTTAATAGCCTTCAAACTCTGCCCTATGAAATGACTGAATATATGCTTCTCACACCAAGAAGCATTGCAAGGAATTGAGCTGTCAGAGATGTATTGTTCAGCGAGAGCTGTTTGAACTTTTTACTAATGTCTCTCTAAGGTCTGTATGTGTTTTGAGGCAAGAGGGCAAGGAGAAGTAGTAGCTACAGAATAGTGAAATCTAAGGAGAAAACTAATTAGCTTTGAGGTTGTAGGCTAAATGTAAACAATAATTTGGTTTCGGTATTGAAATATTTAGCTGGCTAAATCTGGGTTGCATTGGCTGGGTAAAAATCTCTGCTTGGGGTTTCGGCATCATTAAATAGGTACCTGCCGTCTTGGGTTGCTCTTTTAGGATTTATAAGTGTTGATTTTCTGCTGTATTAATCTGATGGTTTGACTAAATTGATGACTTGATTCCAATGCAATATGCTTGTTAACTCATTGATTTACTGATTTGACCTGAACTTTATCACTGTATCGTTTAACTCTTAGCTGAGTGGTGTCCACAGTCATTTAGCCTTAGTGATATGTGCTCTTGGCTTTATTTGTTCATGTTAAGAAAACGTGTAACTGGAATATTGAATCATTTCTTTCAATAAGCAACAGGGGCTGGAACTTTTTATTTGTATATTTCCTTTTAATTGAATCTCCATTTTCTTCATTTCATGCTGTTCTAAGTTAAGGAATGTGCAGCAACAAAAACTGACACAAACCTTTTGCTTCCCCATTCTGTGCCCATCCAGCAGGAGTATAGAACAAACACCTCCTGGATCAGGGATTGTAACACTGGATTGTAAATACAGACGCATGGTCCTAAGTTTTGCTGACTTTCTCAAATCATGGCATAAGGTTGATACCTACAGCTGCTTGTAATCATCCCGGCAGGAAGGAGACACCTATGTGTTATCTATTGCCTTGGGAGGCAGGGGGATCTGGGAGACCCTGGACACTAGGGGATATTTACCCAGAGCCCAGGAGCAATCTACTCAGGGGTGATGCAGTAGAAAAGAGCTGGGCGCTGCGTTCCCCACTTATTTCTCCTTATCCCCTTTCAATCTCTTCACTTTCCCTTTCTTTCCCCTTCCCCCACCCTCTGGCAGGGAGACTTGGTCACTTCCCTGCTCCCAGGGGCGCTCGCTCTCCCATAGCTGGATCGGCCCCTGCGAGCGCTAATAGGAGCGAGAGCCTGGTTGTGGGACAGTCCCTGCAGCATCTCTGGGACACACAGAGGCAGGAAGAGGAGCAGAGATGGGGCTAGTTCCCTCCTCAGAAAGTCCCTGGCCTGGTGAGTGTGGCACCTGCAGTCCGGGTTGGGCTGGAAGGGGCCAGAGTAGGGGGAGCTGGGGGCTTGTAGGAAGGAAGGCAGGAAAAGAGCTGTGGGGGCAGATCCTGGAGGTGGGGCTCTGTACGGTAGGAGACATTGCTGGTGCTGCTACCTCCAATTTGAACTGGGAGCCCAGGCTGAGCTCCAGGATGCTGCTGTGGCCTCAGTGGGGCTGGTCCAGGGACAGACTTTCACTGAAGCACTCTCTGTGACAAAGCTCTGTCCTTGCCTCCGTGGGTCCCGCGTTTCCTGGCGGATTTCGCTAGCCCCAGAGGTTCACTGTGATCCTCCACGTAACCCTTTTTTCTCTAGAGACAAGGGTCACAGTCTACTGAGCCATTTTCATCATTAGCCAGCGAGGGAGGTGAGAAGAAGTTATTCTTCCTTGCAGTCTCATTGTCTCCCAGTGTCAGTGATTAAACAGGGGGCAAAGGTTGGGGGGAGGGGAGCCCAGGCCCACCATCTACTCCGGGCTCCAGCCCAGGGACCCTATTAGTATCAGCTATGGTAGCTGACCTTTTAGAAACATGACATGTACAATTCCCTGGGCTACTTCCCCCACAGCAGCCCTCACTTCCTCAAGCTCCACTTCACCCTTACCTTAGGGTCTCCTTCCTTGTGCCTGATGTGGTGTGTACTACTCAGCCTCTCCAACAGCACAACTTCCTCCCACAGCTCCTGACATGCACTCCCACCTGACTAACTGGGAGGCTTTTAACTAGTTTCAGCCAGCCTCTGATTGGCTTCAGGTGTCCCAATCAACATAGCCTTCTCCCTGCCTTCTGGAAAGTTCTTAATTGGCTCCAGGTGTCTTAATTGACTTGGAGCAGCTTCCATTTTACTTAACCTGGTACCAGGGGTTTGTTTAGCCTGGAGCGAATCTCCCTTCCTCCCTCTGCTCTTCCATAGCCTTCTAGCTTGGAGGGAGGTGGGAAGCTGCTGCTGCTGGGCCCTAAGCTCTCCCTGCTGCTCCAGCTGTTCCCCTGGCTGGGCCAGACAACCCACCCCCCCGTTCTCTGTTACTTGGCTGCTGGACCCCCCCACTCTCGGGTGCTGCTACTGCTCCAACTGCAGCCCTGGGGGGGGGGGGCTGCTAGCCCACTCCCCAGAGAGGAGGAGTGAGGGACCCCAGCCACTGCTGTTGTGGACACCAACACCACCTGAGAGGGGTCCTTTTTGCCTGCCTGGACCACCACCGGGAGTTCCTGGAGCTGCTGCTGCTGCTGTGGAGTCTGCTACCTGGAGCTGCTGAAGCCCAAGGAGGAGAAGAAGAGGATCATCAACCAGTGGGGGAGCAACTAGAGACTTTGCAGAACACCGTGGAGGGGGCCCTAAGACTGAGTAATTTTCAAACTGTGCTCTTGTGGTGGGGGTTTTGACTGTGTTTGTAGGGACACAGGGGGTGTGGTGTGGAGCTGCCCCCCGATCCATCTGTGTGTCCCCCCCAACCCCCACCACTATTACCACCCCCACTGGCTGTATACCATCTGCCTCAGCCCCTGCCTCTGGACTCAGCTGCTTGCTTGGCTTGCCACGCCCTATTTCCACCCTTTGGGCCGGAAGCAGCAGCCAGCTAAAAAAGACTTGTGCAAGTGCACATGGGCACATGTGCCCCCCTGGACTGCCTACCCCCCAGCTTTGCCCTTTACTACCTGCCCCATTTGCCACTTGCTTTGCCTCCTCTTTTGCTCCAGCCCTCCTTACTAGCTTCAGTTTGTTTGCCTGCCCCACCCATTTCCTTCTGTAGCCTTTGTTTGTTTGCCGGGCCCCAACCTCTGAAGCTAGCCCCTTGGTTTCCCTGCCCTAACTCCAGACCGCTTAGCCCCTCGCTCCGTGTGCCCATGCCCCCTCCCATGCACTTGTGCAATTCCCCATTTCAGTTACAACCCTCTTCACTGCACCCCCAATGTTGTTATGTCCCCCATTACCCTAGTGCACCAAGAGGAGCCGGAATTCCACCTTGTGTCGGTAACTGACCCCTAACCCCTGATTGCCCCCCGTCCAGCCCACCCCTTTTGGCGCCCTCCTCCCCTGCCTGCAGCCTAGCGGGGAGGAGTGGTCGACCTGCTTCCCCTCTCCCCTCCTCCTTTTGGTGTCCCCCCTTTCCTCCTTGCTCATGATGGCGGGGGATGAGACGGGTGAGACCCCTCCAGTAGCCTGTGCTCCCCCTCCCCCGCCTGCCCCTCCGTCACCCCCCGCCAAGATTCTACCTCCGCTGCCAAACCATCTGTCATCGCCCCCGCTGGGGCACCAGCAGCGACGGGCACCGGGGTGACGTCCACTGCTGCCACGTCTCTCACCCCCTCAGATTTGGGGGGAGTCCCCCCAGCCGGCGGGAAGGGCCAGGGGAAGAAGAAGGGGAAGGGCCCCGCTAAAAAGACCGGGCCCTCCATGGCAAGGGCTGCGCCCAATGCCCTGGCCTCATCTCCATTTGGGGCGCCCCTCCCCGCTGTTCCCTCCACTAGCTCTGCGGGTGTCCCTCCCCTGGACCCCAGGGCATACGCCCAAGTGGCGGCAGCCCCCCTGCCTGCCGCTACGTCATTTCTCCAGCCCACCGCCTCCGCTACCATCTATAGCGGCCGGGGCCCCTTTCCCACCATGACCAGGAAGCACGGCGTCTGTTGCCTCCTGGTGCCCACCTCGCCCCACGTGGAGACCTATGTGCGGACGTTGGCGAGGGTGGTGGGGCCCACGGCCATTGTGGCGGCCTCCAAAATGTATGGCAAGGTCGTCTTCTTCTTAGCATCGGAGGCCGGCGCCCAGGAGGCGGTGGAGAAGGGCCTGGCCGTGGGGGGCGTCTTTGTCCCCTTAGAGCCGCTAGAGGACCTGGGCGTCTGCCTGGTCCTGACCTCCGTCCCTCCCTTTCTCCCCAATGCCGCCCTGTTACCTGCCCTTTCTACTCTGGGGAAGCCCATCTCTGTCATCAACCCTCTCCCGTTGGGCTGCAAAGACCCCGCCCTCCGTCACGTCCTCTCCTTCCGCCGGCAAGTGCAGCTTCAACTGCCGCCGGCGGCGCGTGACGGAGAGGCGCTGGAGGGGTCCTTCCTAGTCCCCTACCAGGGGGCCCGTTACCGGGTGCATTACTCCACGGGGGAGGCCCGGTGCTACCTCTGCCGGGCGATGGGGCACGTCCGGAGGGACTGCCCCCTGGCCCGGGAAGGAGGAGCATCCGGGACCCCCGAGCCCCGGCAGGGCACCGGCTCCATCATCGCCGACACCCCTGGCTGCCCGGCGCCTGAAACCGCCCCTCCTCCTTCCCAGTCCACCATTGCTCCCGCTCGGGCCCAAGGGGCACCTCCCCCACTATGCCCAGACGAGCGGGAGAACCCCGCCCCCGCTGTTTGCAATCTGGCGGGGCCTGTGGAGGAGGGTGCGGCAGGGACACCGCCGGGCATGGGAGAGGGCCCGCCCCAAGGGGAATCTTCCCTCCCTTGTGCTGTCCCACCGTTACCTCCTCGAATCCCTGAGCCATCGCCTCTGCCCCCTGACACAACCCCTGCTAGCCAGCCCCCGGATGATGCCATGGAGGGCTGGGCCCTAGTCCAGGGGAAGCGGGGCAAGCGGAAGGCTCGAGCTGCGCTCCTCCCATCTGATGCGGAGGCCCCCCGGAAGACCAGGAAGGGGGGCACCGATGCCGAGCCTTCCGCTCTACCCACGGGTGTGCTCCATCCACCACAGCCGGCTGGGGAAGACGTGGCAGCACTGGGAGGCGGTATCTCCCCTCCACAGAAGTCCCTCCCCTCCAAGACCCCCGAGGCACCATCTGAAACCCCAGTGTGCCCCGAAGTAACCGTCGCATCAGGTGCCGGCGGGGAGAATCCCGGGGTAGTGGAAAACAATTTCCCGTCTATATATGAGGAGATCGAGGCCCTGGGTCTGACCCCGGTCACCCAGGGGGAGGACGATCCTATGCCAGCGGGCCTCGATCTGGGCGACTTCACTCCAGCCCCCCTTTCCCCATGTTCCCTCCCACTAACCGTTGCTTCTGCTCCCACCTCCGAGGAGCCCCTGGACTCCTCCATCAACCCGGCTGCAGAAGGCACCCCGCTGAGAGCCGCCGAGCCAGTTGAGGCGACGGCCAGTGCCACGCGGCTGGAACCTGAGCCACCAGGGGCATCCCTCGCTGGTGAGGAGCATTCAACCTCTTTTCCGGGAGAGGACCCTACAGAAGAAAGTCCACCTCCTGATGCCGTGGCTGCCAAATCCACCAGAGAGCTTGCGCCCGGCATCGGTGAGAGCCCTCTCCCGATCCAGACTCTCACCTCTACCCCTGCCCCTGCCCTTATCCCGCCCACCTCCCGAGATATTATTGCCACCCCTGGGACTGTCTCCTTCCCCTTTCCAACAGATGACTCCCAGGGAGTGGCCTTTGTGTTTACCCGTCCCGACCCACCAGGGGCTGCTATCCTCCCTCCGCCGCCCCCTATCGCCCCAGCATTCAGGTCAACCCATCAGGAGCCCCGTCGGGGGTCCGCACCCTGTCTGCCCGTCTCGCTGGGCCACGGGGCTGTAGCAAGGGCCCCGTCGGGGAGTAACCAGACCATAACCCCAGCCCCCCATGCGCTGCGAGAGGAGTTGCGGGAGTTTCTAGAAGATGTCCATGGCTCCCGCAACAAAGTCCAGCTTGCCCTCCAGCGATGGGGGGACTTTAATCAAATCCTCCGGGCCGTAAGGGCCCTCATGGGGGAGGGGAAAAGGACCGGGAGACAGGGCACCGCGGCCTACCAGCGGGTCCGCCACTTCCGTGACTCCTTACTCACCTACGGGGTGGGTCACGGACTGCTGTGCGGCCCGCCGGGAGCCACCAGCATCCCTGCCGGCGAGGATCCCCCCCAGCCCTCCTCATGGCACCCTTTACCATCGCAACATTGAACACCCGTGGCTGTAAGATGGGTCTCCGCAGGTCCCAGGTGCTCTCCTTCCTTCGAGAGGGGAGGCACTCTGGTTTTCCTGCAGGAGACCCATACGGATCTGACCGCCGAAGACAGCTGGCGGCTGGATTGGGGAGACAGGGTCTACTTTAGCCACCTCACAGTTCGTACGGCTGGAGTGGCGACGCTGTTCTCCCACGACCTACGGCCCGAGGTGCTGGGGGTCGCCGAGGCTGTGCCGGGTCGCCTGCTGCACCTCCGGGTCCGCATGGAGGGGCTCGTAGTCAACCTCGTCAACATCTATGCCCCAGCAGCGAGCCCAGAGCGGCTGCAATTCTATCAGCAGGCGTCCGCCTTCCTCGGCACCTTGGATCCTCAGGAGTGCCTGGTCCTGGGAGGGGACTTTAACATCACCCTTGAGGAACGGGACCGCTCGGGAACCGAGCAGAGCCCGGCCGCCGTGGCCGTCCTCCAGGAGATAGTCGAACACCACTCCCTGGTGGACTTCTGGCGTGACCACCACCCGGATGACATTTCCACGTTCACCTTTGTCCGGGTGGAGGCCCATCGGTCGCGCCACTCCTGGTTGGACCGCATTTATTTATCACGCTTTCATCTTACACGAGCCCACTCCTCCAACATCCGGCCGGCCCCATTTTCTGACCATCACATAGCCACCGTGACAGCCTCCCTCTGCGCGGAGAGGCCGGGGCCGGCCTATTGGCATTTTAACAACAGCTTGCTGGAGGATGCGGGCTTCGTGGCGTCCTTCCGGGAGTTCTGGCTGGCCTGGCGAGGGCAGCGGCGTGCCTTTCCCTCGGCACGGCGGTGGTGGGACGTAGGGAAGGTGCGCGCCCGGCTCTTCTGCCGTGACTACACCCGGGGCACCAGCCGACGGAGGGATGCAGCGATAGAGCAGTTGGAACGGGAGGTCTTAGAGCTGGAGAGGTGTCTGGCCGCCAGCCCCAAGGATCCACCCCTCTGCGGAGCGTGCCAGGAGAAGCGGGCACCTCGAGGACCATCGGGCCCGGGGTGCCTTTGTTCGATCCTGCATCCGTCTCCTTCGGGAGATGGATCGCAGCTCCCGCTTCTTCTACGCCCTGGAAAAAAAGAGGGGGGCTAAGAAACATATCATCTGCCTACTGGCAGAAGATGGCACCCCCCTCACGGATCCGGTGGTGATGTGCGGGAGGGCGAGAGCCTTCTACGCAAGCCTATTCTCCCCGGATCCAACCGATCCTAACGCTTGCAGAGTACTTTGGGAGGAGCTCCCGACGGTCAGCGTGGGCGACCGAGACTGGCTAGAGCTGCCTCTCGCTCTGGCCGAGTTCTCGGAAGCCCTCCGTCGCATGCCCAACAATAAATCTCCGGGCATGGACAGGCTGACTGTGGAGTTCTACCGCGTGTTCTGGGACGTCCTGGGCCCAGACCTAGTCACCGTCTGGGCCGAGTCTTTGCAGAGCGGGGTCCTCCCTCTTTCGTGCAGGCGAGCCGTGCTCGCCTTATTGCCGAAGAAGGGGGACCTCCGCGATTTACGAAATTGGCGTCCCGTCTCGCTCCTCAGCACGGACTACAAAATCGTGGCAAAAACCATCTCCCTGAGGCTAGGGTCCGTGCTGGCGGACGTGGTCCACCCAGACCAGACTTACACTGTCCCGGACCGCAGCATCTTCGACAACCTATATCTGGTCCGGGACCTATTGGAACTTGGGTGTAGGGATGGTCTGTCGTTCGCCCTCCTGTCCTTAGATCAGGAGAAGGCGTTCGACAGGATGGATCACGGGTATCTCCTGAGCACTCTGCAGGCATTTGGCTTCGGACCCAGGTTTGTGAACTTTCTCCGGGTGCTGTACGCTTCCGCAGAGTGTCTGGTAAGGCTCAACTGGACCCTGACCGAACCGGTCAGCTTCTGGCGAGGAGTACGGCAGGGGTGCCCCCTCTCCGGCCAGCTGTACGCTCTGGCAATCGAGCCCTTCCTCTGTCTCCTCCGAAGCAGGTTGACAGGGTTGGTGCTGCGGGAGCCGGAGCTGCGGCTGGTCCTGTCGGCGTACGCTGATGACGTGCTCCTCGTGGTCCAGGACCTGGGCGACTAGGTGCGGGTGGAGGCTTGCCAGGCCATCTATTCGGCAACCTCCTATGCGCGGGTCAACTGGGTCAAGAGCTCTGGCTTGGTGGTAGGGGACTGGCAGCAGGCAAGCTTCCTCCCACCCGCGCTTCAGGCCGTCCAGTGGAGCACGGGTCCGCTGCTCTATCTGGGCGTTTACCTTTCTGCCACGCATCCCTCTCCGCTGGAGAACTGGCAGAATTTAGAGGGCGGGGTGATAGAGCGGCTCCGGAAATGGACAGGACTACTCCGGTGCCTCTCCCTTTGAGGGAGAGCGTTAGTGCTTAATCAGCTTGTCCTGTCCATGCTCTGGTACCGGCTCAACACCCTGGTCCCGGCCCCGGGTTTCCTGACCAACCTGCGGACATCGATTCTGGAGTTCTTTTGGTCAGGACTGCACTGGGTCCCTGCAGGGGTTCTCCATCTACCTGTGGAGGAGGGAGGGCAGGGCCTCAAATGTCTGCTTACTCAGGTCCATGTCTTCCGCCTCCAGACCCTGCAGAGGCTCCTTTATGGTGCAGGTAGTCCGGCGTGGAGCATACTGGCGCACGCCTTCCTGCGCCGCTTCCGAGGGCTCCGATACAACCGGCAGCTCCTTTATCTCCATCCGAGAGGTCTTCCGCGAGACCTCTCCGGGCTGCCGGTCTCCTACCAGGACCTCCTCCGGACCTGGAAACTCTTTACAACGAGCAGGTCCGTGGCGGCCACCGAGAGGGCAGATCTCCTCGCAGAGCCCCTGCTACACAACCCCCAGCTCCGTTTGCAGGTGGCGGAGTCCCGCTCGGTGCGCCAGAGTTTGGTCCTGGTAGAGGTCACAAGAGTCGGAGACCTCCTGGACTATGACCGGGGAGACTGGCTGGATCCCCTAACCTTCGCTCAGCGCATGGGGCTTTCCAGACCTTGTACTCCCCGGCGCATACTTCAGGAGGTGAAGGCCGCTTTGCCGCCCGCTGCTCGGGTTCATCTCGACCGGATCCTGCACGAGGGCACGCCCCGCCCACCCACTACCCCAGGCCCGCCGGACCTTTTAATTGGACCCCTGCCCCGTGGACCCAACCGATCCCTTCACCCCTTCACTAGAAGCCGGCTGCACGAGATGCAGCCGGTCTGCTTTCAAACCGCGCCAAGAAAACATCTCTACATGCTCGTGCTTCACGCCCGCACCCTCGTGTCCCGCCCCGATACAAAATGGCGGGACCTCCTGCCACCTTCGGAGGGTGAGGAGCCCCGGTGGGCCAGCCTATATTCCACCTTAGTCCCAAGGCCCGCCGGGGATGTCAGTTGGCGGCTCCTTCACGGAGCCGTGAGCACGGGCGTGTTCTTGGTGTGGTTCACTTCAATCCCGGACACCTGCCCCTTTTGCGGCGTGAGGGATACCCTGGCACATGTCTACCTGGAGTGTGCCAGGCTGCAGCCCCTATTCAGGCTCCTCACCAATATTTTATTACGTTTTTGGTTTCACTTCTCCCCTCACCTTCTCATTTATGCACTCCCTATCCGTGGCCCCACAAAGTCACGGGATCTCCTGATCAACCTCCTCCTGGCCCTAGCTAAAATGGCCATCTACAAAACCAGAGTGAGGAGGTTGGCCGATGGAGTCTCCTGTGACTGTGGGGCCTATTTCCGATCCTCGGTCCGTTCACGTATCCGGGCAGAGTTCCTCTGGGCGGCGTCCTCTGACTCCCTTGACGCCTTTGAGGAGCAGTGGGCGCTGTCCGGGGTTCTCTGCTTGGTGTCCCCGTCCGGTTCCCTTCGTTTGACCCTTTGACCGCACTCCTATCCCTGTTATTTTATTAGTTGTCTCCCGGAATTTTTTGGGCATCTAGGTCCTGTGGATCCCCCTTTTAGGCTGGGGGGGATCGTTTAGCAGTGGACGGGCTTCGCCCGCCCACTTCCCGGATCCCAATAAGACTACTTTTCTATAGCCATCTGGCCTTGCCCCGTCACATAATCCAAAGTGGAGACTTTCTCCAGCTGGACCCAGTCCCAGGCTCTGCTGCCCCTGGCCAGGAGCTGCAGGCACCAGGGGCCAGAGAGACCCCAGGGCCAGTGCTGAGTGGGCAGGACAGAGACTCCGCCCCAAAGTCAGGCAAACTTGGAGCTTCGGCCTCTCCCCACTGCTCCTGGGGACTGTCAGTCTCAGGGTCCTGATTTCCCATTGACCCTATTCCTTTCCTTTTCTACCGGGAACTAGCCAACCAAAAAACCCCACTGAGTTTTAGTAAGGGGCCTACAATCCCCTTATGCAAGCCAGCCCCATGAGGGTCACAGATGTCCAGAGAAAATAGCACAAGCTGGTTCCATGGTGTAACGGTCAGCACTCTGATTCCTGCAATCTAAATTCAAATCTCAGTGGGACCTCCTCTTTGCTTGTGGCAAAGCCCTGACGCTTGAAATGCTCACCTTCCCTGACTCCAGTTGTGAAAGAGTGAATCTTTTCCCTCCTGCTGGGTGACTCTTGCCCACCAGAGCCAGGTCTTCGCTCGGGATGGCGTGAGGGGATGGTCGCAGCGGGTTGGGCCTCTAGAACTTGCCACCCTGGCTACCGATGCCTGCAGTCCTGTGGTTTGACCTGATGGTTGGGATTCTCGCTGCTTCACCTGATGCCCACAAGTTTGGCCCTTGTGCTTGCTGCCACACTTTTCCTCTTGCCCACATGGTGCTCAAAGAAAGGAGTGCCAGAGCCAGGCTTCGTAGTCAGGGCTAGGCAGGAGGGAGGAAGAGTCCCAGGCTGGAGCCCACCACACCTTTCCTCCTCTGGGCACCTAGAGCACAGGCGGCTGGTGCTGACAGCTCCAAGGGAAGGCTTAAAAGCTACAGAGGAACCAAGGGCGAGGAGAACCATGCCTATGCATGGCCAGCTGACGGCCACAAAGACACCCAGCCAGCCTGCTCCTTGGCATGCCAAACACCACTAAAGGCCACCCGCAGACCAGCATGTGGGGTGGCTGCTGATGCTCTGTGGCCAACATCAGAATGTTGTAGGAAAGCAGGGCCACTCCCCTGGTGCAGCCTCTTACTGTTCCCACTCAAGGTGCTCACTTTTGTAGTGGGGCAGGAGATTTTTTTCCCCAAGAGGCTTTTCCCCAGCTGGTGAGAAGCAGCAAATCCCCAGGTTCCAAAGCTGCTATTTAGCAAGCCCCCTCAAGCACAGGTGCATATTTGGAAGAGGGAAACTGCTCTACACAGGAGCCTGGGCATCCACCCATTTTCTTTGGTAAGTTAGGAATAGCAAAGGCTAGACTGGAAGACCTTATGCCCTAGCCTTTGTGATGTCCTACCCGCAACTCCTTCCCGGGGCTCTAGCTGAAGCTAGAGCATTGGCCTGAGTGGCCAAGAAGAGGTTCCAGCCCTGAAGAGAGCAGGACTTCCAGCACAAAGGGAAAACTCCACAAGCACAACTGTCAAGGTTCCTTCCCCACTCTGAACTCTAGGGTACAGATGTGGGGACCTCAATGAAAACCTCCTAAGCTTACTTTTACCAGCTTAGGTTAAAACTTCCCCAAGGTACAAACTATTTTATCTTTTGCCCTTGGACTTTCGCTGCCACCACCAAATGTCTAACTAGGTTTATTATTGGGAAAGAGTCATTTGGAAATGTCTTTCCCCCCCAAAATCCTCACCAAAGCCTTGCACCCCCCTTCCTGGGGAAGGTTTGATAAAAATCCTCACCAATTTGCAGAGGTGACCATAGACCCAAACCCTTGGATCTTAAGAACAATGAAAAAAGCATTCAGTTTCTTACAAGAAGAATTTTAATAGAAGAAAAGGTAAAAAGGATCACCTCTGTAACATTAGGATGGTAAATACCTTACAGGGTAATTAGATCCAAAACACAGAGAATCCCTCTAGGCAAAACCTTAAGTTACACAAAGACAGGAATATCCATTCTATTCAGTACTGCTTATTTTCTCAGCCATTTAAAGAAATCATAATCTAACGCATATTTAGCTAGATTACTTACTAAATTCTAAGATTCCATTCCTGTTCTGTCCCCGGTAAAAGCATCACACAGACAGACAGAGGTGTTGTTTCTCCCCAGCTCCAGCTTTGAAAGTATCTCGTCTCCTCAGTGGGCATTGTGGTCAAGTGCCAGCAAGGTTACCCAAGCTTCTTAACCCTTTACAGGTGAAAGGGCTTTTCCTCTGGCCAGGAGGGATTTTAAAGGTGTTTACCCTTCGCTTTATATTTATGACAACAACCGTGAAGGGACTCAAACCCTCAATCACCTGATCTGACGTCAGGTGCCTTATTGGGTAGTCTACTCAGTCACATGAGAAAACCCTCTCCAAGCACTTCTTTAGAAACGGCAGAAACCGCGTTCCTTGGGTTATATACTGAGGGGGCAGAGACACTCTTTGCACAAAAAGCCAAGTTCCTAACGAGATGTGAGCCTTAATTCTATGGAGCCAGGTGCAGGACTTTGGCTGGGAGGCATAAGCATGGGGGATTGCGGTGCAGCAGATGGGATGGTGGTCTAGGTGTGAAGATTTAATTGCACTGAGGCACAGGAGGGAGGAGGAGGAATCCTGCTGATAGGCAGTGGCTGTGGAGAAAAAGAGGAAGGGTTCCTGGGACGACTTTTGCCTCGTGTTCACCTGCCTGGTTGCTCTTGTGGTGGAAGGGAGTAAATGCTTTCAGGAAGCCCAGCTAGCTCAGTTGGTAGAGCATCCTACTCCTAAAGCGAAGGTCTGGGGTTTGAGCCCCTGTCTGGGCAGCTAGCTTTTAAATTGCCTTATGTGCTAGGAGCCAAATGAGTCCTGGTGGGGTCCAGAGCCACACACAGATTCCTGGAACCCCTGGCAATTTCCTGGAAAGGCCCCTTTCTCTTGTTGAGTCCCTAGGTATCAGGAGAGAGATCCACAGGAGCAGGCCTACAAAGTGCAGTCTCCAGCTGGCAGGAAGCACTTTGGGGCCAGGTGCTGAGAGAGCCCAGAGGGAGAGCAGCAGAGATGGGGGAGGAGAGAGGGAGAAGCAATGAGTACAGAGTGCAAGTGAAAGGGGGGTATGGTCCTGCTACTGTGGGAAACTTCCCTGGCTTATACACTATACCAGTGGAATTGGCTAACTAAAGGACCTGAGTCCTCACTCCCTTACCCAGAAGCCTGCCTGACCTTGAGGACTCTCTTTCTACCCTCATGTGTGGCAGAGTCCTAATAACCCTGAAAAGGCTGGGACCAGGATTCCTGGGGGGGGCTCGACCCCCATCTTGTTGTGGTCAGTTAGAACAGGGACTAGGGTGTCCCCACTCTGTGGTACTCTCTCCGCATTGGACTCTTCCTTGAGCCACTAATCATTGCATGTACTTCAAGCAAGCAAATACAATTTATTAAAGAGCAATCAATTTAAAAAATAAGGAAAACGGGAAAGGCTAGAGGAAAACACGTAATCTCATTCTGTGGCACAGGCTATCGCAAAGAGCAGCGATAGCTAGCTGGCAGGACCCTTTTTCCCCAGCATTGGCCACCATGTCGGGGTTATGATTCCCTCCCCCCACCAAGTCTGGCCTGTAAGGGCTCTTGACAAGAAAGTTTCCTGGAGGCAATTGGCAACCCTCTGCCAAAGATTACATGGCAGAGCAGCTTTGTTCCTTCCCCCATTGTGCGAGAATTTTAGAATTTGTTCCCTAGAATGCTGCACCATAACCCTTGCAAAGAGTGTGTGCTCTTTTCCCCATGTGGGGCTCTCCCCTCCGCCAACACTCACAATGCTTTGGGTGTGCACAGAGATGTGTGCCTGCCAGGATCAGTGAGAAAGTGATGGCAATGTTGCTAATGTTGTGTTAACAGAAATGTTTCAATGCTGTGCATGAATTTAACAATCCTGCTTTTGTTCATTGTCCCCTGTGCTTCACCAGATGTGGTCTTCAGAAACACCCCATGCACCTCGGCCGAGCTTCTCCGCCAGATGAGAAAGGGCCCAAGATGCAGAATAGATGACATGTTCCGGGAGGTCATGCAGTCCTCCAGTGCAGAGAAAAGGAAACAAAAGCAGTGCTGGGAAGCTGAACGGCAGGACAGAAAAGAGAATCATGCATTTGTTAAGGATGCTACTGAGCGGATAATTAAAGTAATGGAGGAGCAAACACAGATGCTGAAGTCCTTAATAGAGCTGCAGCATCAGCAGATCAGTGCTAGACCTTCATTGCAACACATTCAGAACTCTTTCCCCTGTCCCCCCAACTCCACCCATACATTCCTTTCCACCTTCCGTGACGTCTCAGTTTCCCCTTCACTCCACCCCCTGAACAAATTTCACAATGAGAGCTGGACCTACACACAGCTGTGAGAGTCTGGTCTTCCCTAGTTCCTCCTTTCCTGCCAAGCAACTGTACGTTTGTGTGCGAGTTTCTTGTGTAATGAAAGCAAACTTTTATAATGGTAAATCCTCCTTATTTTTTTTTCTATACGATGAGATAGCAGGAAGTGCCAATACATTCATAAGCATTTTAATCACTTTATTACAGGAATCTAAGGCCCTAAATGTCACCATTGCCCCCAAGGAAAACAACATGGCATATAACATTGAAGCAGCTTAGAAAGAGATATGTTACAGGAGGTCATGTCAAAGTGCTGCCTCAAAGCCTCCCTAATTTGAATAGCTCCCCTCTGGGCTCCTCTGACAGCCCTGGTATCTGGCTGCTCAAAATCAGTGGCCAAGCGGTCTGCCTCAGCACTCCACCCACGAGCAAACCTTTCACCCATAGCATCACAGAGATTATGCTACGTACAGCACACGGCTATGACCACGGGAATGTTATCCACATTGAGGTCTAACCTTCCAAAAAGTCATCGCCAGCGCGCCTTTAATCTGCCAAAGGCACATTTCACTGTCATCCAGCACCTACTCAGCTGTTGTTGAAATGCTCCTTACTGCTTTCCTGGTGTCCTGTGTAAGGTTTCCTGAGCCATGGCTGTAAGGGGTATGCTGGGTCTCCCAGAATCACTATGGGCATTTCAACAACCCCCACTGTAATCTCGTGGCTGGGAAAGAAAGTCCGCGCTTGCAGCTTTCTGTTACAACAAGCTACAAAACATTGAACCCACTATATAATCATGAAGTGCAAGGGCGCTGGGAACCCCCAGATTAATGGATCCGGACTGGCCATTGGCTGAAATCTGTCTGTATATTGGGATTGGTGAACGTAAGAAATTTGCTTGGTATTTTACGTTATGTGTGTGTGTTGCTAATAAATAGATGTTTAGAGCACAGCTGCGTAAGGCTCTTTCACTGGGAAAAGGTTCTGTAGTCCTGTAGAGCCCTAGCCCCATGGGAAAGGGCTGGTATTTAAATTGACCAGATTTCTTCCAGAGCCCCGTAGGTATGGATAGGTGTCTTACACCCCCAACACTTGGCAGAGTAGAGGTACGGTGCCCTATATTATGTGGGTAAAACCACAGGCACAATCTATTTTCTCATTCCTATATATTTTGTATTGTGATATTACCATGTCCCATTGATAAAAATAGGTATTACTGAACTTGCTGGAATGATAACAAACAATCTCCGCATTTAAAACCAGGTATTCCAGTACACTCAGTTGAGAATTTAGCCTTCTTGCATTTGTATACCACAACCTAACAAATCTGTCAATATTTAGTTGTCTGCCTTCATGTGATGTAATTGAATAGGACTCTTTCATTTGACAGTTTCTCTTCAGCTACTACCTCTACTTTATGAACTTCTATCCTCTCCTCTTTACTAGGATATACAGAATCGCCATTCAGCGATCCTCCCCAAGGGATGGGTGTGTCCGAACCATGCGTTTCTTCACACCTATTGTCGTTCCCTCAGCCCTTAGTTTAATATCCCCTTTATGAACTTTTTAATTTTACATGCCAGAAGTCTGGTTCCGTTTTGGTTTAGGCAAACCCCATCCTTCCTGTATAGGTTCCTCCTTTCCCAAGAGGTTCTCCAGTTCCTAATAAACCTAAAACCCTCCTCCCTACACCATCATCAAATGATGAGCCAAAAGAGATTGACATTCACCTGAGTAACAAGATGAAGGTCTTTTAAAGCTAAAAGGGATCCAGCCATTCACTGTCACAGGAATGGGTTGGTTCAAGAGGACATGCCATGGCCATTAAACCTGAGCTATATCATGCATTTGAGTCTGAGCCCTATCACTGACAACTTTCTGACAATGTGCGTTGCAGATTTTTCTTACGCTCTGCAGGAGTTTCTCTTCGAAGTCTTGCCTTGATACCAACATTTGTCTTATGAACATGATTTTCAAGTGCTCTCAAATCTACATGTAGATATTGGACTGGCAGCTAATTCAGAGTTTTAAGAGCATTGCTCTGTTGACTATTGATGTGAAGAAAAAAAAATCACATCCCTATCTGACATAGTTTGCTGGCAAAAGCTGAAATGTAGACACAGTTACAGTGGCAAAAAAAGTCCATTAAAAAGAAATCAAGGAAATTAAATGCCCACAAACTACATTAGAGCAGAGTTAAAGTTTCCCAGTGCTGCCTCATGCCCTTCCAGCATGTGTACAGTGGTGAAAGTAAAAACCTCTGAAAACCAGGAAATGAAGAACTAAACTAACATGCCACCCCTTCAATGCAACCTTAATTCTGCCCCTACCCCCTAACCCTGGAGCTGGAAAATGTCACTAGGAATAGGTCAGTAAAGGTGGTGCAAAGGTTAACCATCTATCCAGGGAATTAGCAAATTTTCCATCTCCTGAAGTCTTCAAAGCAGGCCTGGATGCCTTTCTGGAAGATGTGTTCATCAAAACATGTAGTATTCAGCTCACTAGAATGGTAACTAGATGAAACTGTATGACCTGTATCATAGAAGAGATCAGACTAGATGACCTAATAATATCTCTTGGCCTTAAAATGTACTGGAGAAAAATCAATAGGAGGAATGAGAAAATGAACATGCCATTGTTTGTGTTGTACAGATTTGATTACCAGCATTTATGTGCACACCCTCCAGCTATGTGCACCGTGTCAGCTGTAGCTTTAAATGAACGGTGGAGGGAATCGTTGGAGCAGCTGTGCAGAGCTGGGACTGTGACACAAAGAGAGGTGCATGTGAAACTTGAAGGAACAGGGATTCCTCATTTCCGTGCTGAGTGTTGTAGGTTGTGTCAGTAAAGGCGGACAAGGGTGTGTTCTTGTCCAGGGCAGAGTTGAGAGTGGCATTGTGGGGGTGACGTGAACCTTAACTCTGCATTTCCCCTTCTAAGAGCCGAGGGGACGGGAATCCTTACCCAGCGAGGTCACAGTCTCGTAGCTCTCCTGCACGACGTCTCTACAGCGGGCTGAGCGGGCTCCAGCTCGGTCCCCTCTGACGCAGGGAAATTCACAGCCACCGCCTCGACGGTCACCTGCCCCTGGAAGAGCAACAGCCTGCTGACAACCCCATCGTTCCCAGGGGAGGGGGGCCGATCAGTGGGGAGGCAGGTGGTTGGCACAGTCCCGTCCCACCCCATCAGAGCAGCCAGGAGGCAGCGGGCTGAGGGGAGAAAGAGAGAGACCCTCACCCCTACCCAGCAGAGAGAGGGGGCAGGGCAGGGTGACCAGGCATCAAACTGAAAAATCGGGACTGGGGGTGGGGGTAATAGGACCCTATATAAGAGAAAGACCCCAAAATCGGGGCTGGGGACGGGGGGTAATAGGACCCTATATAAGAGAAAAGGAGTACTTGTGGCACCTTAGAGACTAACAAATTTATTAGAGCATAAGCTTTCGTGAGCTACAGCTCACTTCATCGGATGTAAAATGCATCCGATGAAGTGAGCTGTAGCTCACGAAAGCTTATGCTCTAATAAATTTGTTAGTCTCTAAGGTGCCACAAGTACTCCTTTTCTTTTTGCGAATACAGACTAACACGGCTGCTACTCTGAAACCTATATAAGAGAAAGATCCCAAAATCGGGACTGGGGGTGGGGGGGGGTAATAGGACCCTATATAAGAGAAAGGCCCCAAAATCAGGGCTGGGGACGGGGGGGGAATAGGACCCTATATAAGAGAAAGGTCCCAAAATCGGGACTGGGGACGGGGGGGTAATAGGACCCTATATAAGAGAAAGGCCCCAAAATCGGGGCTGGGGACGGGGGGGTAATAGGACCCTATATAAGAGAAAGGCCCCAAAATCGGGGCTGGGGGTGGGGGGGTAATAGGACCCTATATAAGAGAAAGGCCCCAAAATCGGAGCTGGGGATGGGGGGGTAATAGGACCCTATATAAGAGAAAGGCCCCAAAATCGGGACTGGGGGTGGGGGGTAATAGGACCCTATATAAGAGAAAGGCCCCAAAATCGGGGCTGGGGGCGAATAGGACCCTATATAAGAGACAGGCCCCAAAATCAGGGCTGGGGACGGGGGGGAATAGGACCCTATATAAGAGAAAGGCCCCAAAATCGGGACTGGGGACGGGGGGGGGATAGGACCCTATATAAGAGAAAGGCCCCAAAATCAGGGCTGGGGACGGGGGGGGGGAATAGGACCCTATATAAGAGAAAGGCCCCAAAATCGGAACTGGGGGTGGGGGGTAATAGGACCCTATATAAGAGAAAGACCCCAAAATCGGGGCTGAGGGTGGGGGGGGTAATAGGACCCTATATAAGAGAAAGGCCCCAAAATCGGGACTGGGGACGGGGGGGTAATAGGACCCTATATAAGAGAAAGGCCCCAAAATCGGGACTGGGGGAGGGGGGGTAATAGGACCCTATATAAGAGAAAGGCCCCAAAATCGGGGCTGGGGGTGGGGGGGTAATAGGACCCTATATAAGAGAAAGGCCCCAAAATCGGGACTGGGGACGGGGGGGTAATAGGACCCTATATAAGAGAAAGGCCCCAAAATCGGGGCTGGGGGTGGGGGGGTAATAGGACCCTATATAAGAGAAAGGCCCCAAAATCAGAGCTGGGGACGGGGGGGTAATAGGACCCTATATAAGAGAAAGGCCCCAAAATCGGGGCTGAGGGTGGGGGGGGGGGTAATAGGACCCTATATAAGAGAAAGGCCCCAAAATCAGAGCTGGGGATGGGGGGGTAATAGGACCCTATATAAGAGAAAGGCCCCAAAATCGGGGCTGAGGGTGGGGGGGGGTAATAGGACCCTATATAAGAGAAAGGCCCCAAAATCAGGGCTGGGGGTGGGGGGGGTAATAGGACCCTATATAAGAGAAAGGCCCCAAAATCGGGACTGGGGGGTAATAGGACCCTATATAAGAGAAAGGCCCCAAAATCGGGACTGGGGACGGGGGGGGGGATAGGACCCTATATAAGAGAAAGGCCCCAAAATCGGGGCTGGGGGTGGGGGGGGAATAGGACCCTATATAAGAGAAAGGCCCCAAAATCAGGACTGGGGGTGGGGGGTAATAGGACCCTATATAAGAGAAAGGCCCCAAAATCGGGGCTGAGGGTGGGGGGGGGTAATAGGACCCTATATAAGAGAAAGGCCCCAAAATCAGGGCTGGGGACGGGGGGGGGGATAGGACCCTATATAAGAGAAAGGCCCCAAAATCGGGGCTGGGGGTGGGGGGGTAATAGGACCCTATATAAGAGAAAGGCCCCAAAATCGGGACTGGGGACGGGGGGGTAATAGGACCCTATATAAGAGAAAGGCCCCACAATCGGGACTGGGGACGGGGGGTAATAGGACCCTATATAAGAGAAAGACCCCAAAATCGGGGCTGGGGGTGGGGGGGGAATAGGACCCTATATAAGAGAAAGGCCCCACAATCGGGGCTGGGGGGGTTATGGGACACAGACACTCACACCCCCCCCCCCCCCCGGCAGAGGCCGGTGGAGCCCCCAGGAAGAACAGAGGCTCCGGGAAGAGACGGGTGTTAAAACTGGGGACTGAGGCGGAAGCGGCCCCCGGGGCAGGCTGGGAGTTGTAGTTCCGGACTCTCCCGGGAGCGGAAGTGACGCCCAACAAGGACAAGGGAGGCGGAGGCGGGGCCGGGGCCGGGGCGGACTCGCGCGCGGGGCCGTGGCAGGGTCTCGCGGGGCCGGGGAAGCGGCCGTTGGCGCTCCGGGCATGCGCAGATCGCGGGGCGAGACCTTCCTTAACCCCCGCGCGCCCGGCCCGCGCCCGGCCCCCGCTGGAGCCGCCCTGGGGCCGCCCCGGGCTCCGCCCGCCCCGCTGCGGCCTCCAGGTACCGGAGCGAGCCCCGGTGGGGGGGGCCCTGGGGAAAGGGGCGGAGGGAAAATGTCGGCGCAGCCCGGACGAGGCCGGGGGGGGGGAAGAGCCGGGGACCCGCGGGGGGGGGGCTGAGACCCCCTCGGATTTACCGCTGCCCCCTCCCCTGGGGACCCCGCCGCTCCCGCCCCGCCCCCTTTTCTCTGCACAGCAGCCAGGGTGACCCCCCGCCCCCTCCCCTCCCTGAGACGGTCTCTGCCCCCCCGCCCCCCATTTGCCTGCAGTGATTTGTCCTTAGTCTGGGCCCCGATTCCTCCTCAGCTCTGAAAGACTGACAGCAAATTCTTGAAAATCTTCCCCCTTTTCTCTCCAGGGTCTGACTGAGATCGGGGCTCTTACGGTGCTGAGGGTGGCTGGGGCCTTGCCTGAGATCAGGTCCCCCCCCCGTGTGCTGGGCGCTGCACGGACCCGACAGAGATCCTCACCCACGTTTTGCCAGTTGCTGCGGGGACCCCAAACGAAATCCGGGATCCTGTAATGCTGGGGGTTGCAGAGCCCCCGACTGAGGTCAGGCCCCTGTGGTGCAGGGCTCTGCACAGACACTGACCAAGATCAGGGTCCCCATTGTAACGGGGGATGAACAGACACCAGGGCGATCTCCACCCTGCCATTATAAACCCGCCGCTGGCCCCTGCCAACGACTCCGGCTCACGGGGCTCAGGCGAAGGGGCTCTTTAATTGCAGTGTAGATGTCTGGGCTCGGGCTGGAGCCAGGCTATAGGACCCTATGAGGTGGGAGGGGGCCAGACCTTGGGCTGCAGCCCAAGCCGGAACAACTACACCGCCATTAAACAGCCCCACAGCCTGAGCCGTGTGAGCCCAAGTCAGCGGGCACGCGCCAACCGCTGGTGTCTAACTGCAGCGTAGACATGCCCACAGCGACAGAGTCTCCTTGCCACAAAAAGCTCAAAGGCTAAATTGGCAAACCGTGGGCGGCTACTCTCCATTTTACAGATGGGGAAACTGATGCTCGCAGAGCTGAAGTAATTTGTTCAATTTTTCATAGAGCATTTGGGGCAAAACTGGGAACTGAATCCAGATTGTTTGAATTCTTGCCTCTCCCCTTAACCGCAAGCCCAGCGTGTGTGTGTGTACAGTGTTGTTTTGGTCTGAGTGTTTGCCTTGCATTGGCTTCCAAGGGAGGTTGTGGAATTTCCTTCACTGGAGGTTTTTAAGACCAGGTTAGAGGTACACCAGTCTGGGAATGTCTTGTGTAGACGACCTCTCAAGATCCCTTCCATGCCTACATCGTAATAATTCTCTTATGTTCTGTGCCGTGTTCTACACTGAGCTGTTTTCCTTGGTGCCATTTGGAAGTGTGATACACCATGTTGTATTGCAGATTTATGGTGCATTATTTTGCCTCAGCCTGTTTGGTGCCTTTGTTGTGTTGGTTTGAGTTGAGTTCTTTTCCATTGTGTACTTTTGTCCTAGGGTGTGTGTGTTTGCACTGTGTTGCTTTCTTTTCCTTTGTTTTCTCATTTTATGCTGTGGAGTATAGTTTTTTTTCTTGTTTTTTCTCTGAATTGCCCTACGTTATGTTGGGGGGGGGGGGTTTATTCTGTATGTTGTTTTTCTACGTATATATTGCTTAGCATCATAGAAATGTAGGGCTGGAAATGACCTCATGATGCCATCAAGTCCAGCTCTCTCTGCCGAGGCAGGACCAAGTATACGTAGATTATCTGTTGCAGAGTTTTGTCCTACCTGTTCTTAAAATCTTCCAGGAAAGAGACTCTACAGTCACCCTTGTAACGCTATTCCAGAGCTGAACTACCTTAGCTCTGGGGACACCCACACAGATTTTAGTGGTGAGGAGCTCTGGGGAGAGAGAGAGGAGACCCCAGTGGGTTGGCAGCTGCGTAAATAGGCTAAAGTTGGGAGGAGAAACACTGACGTGTCCAAGGTCACCCAGGCTGTCCATGACAGAGCTAGAAATAGATCCCAGTTCTAAAGCTATCATGCTCCTGTTTGGGGCATTAAAGGTCTCTGCCACACTGGTGTTTTTGGCACTGGTGCAAACTTTTAGTATAGACACAATTTACACTAGTGCAGTCTGAGTGGCACTGGTGCACCATGTGCTAGTTTGAAGGTTTGGGTGTGATGGGAGACAGTGACCTCACTGAAGCCTGGGGCTGGCTGAACAGTGCAGCTGGTAACAGAGCGGCAGCAGTGAGTGCTGGAGTTATGAGCCAGGAGCACAGCCCCACAGGACTGGAAATTTACTTCTCCTGACCCAGGATACCCCACCCCCACCCCAGCTGTGTGCAGGGACTGCAGCTGAGCTGCCCTGCCAAGACAGTCTGTGCATCCGTGGACAAACCACCTCTTCCTGCACCTAATACAGTGGGGTCTGGGGACCTTTCCAAGCTGTGGGTGACGAGGCTCTGGAGTTAGCGGGGTCTGTTCTTGGCTCTGTCGCTGACCTGCTTCGGGAAGTCCTAGCCCCTCTCTGTTTTCATATCAGAGGGCCCCATATCAGAGGGCCCCCACAAAGCTACATTGCTTAAACTTTTGCTTCAGCCCCTGGTGGTGGGACTCAGAGCCCTGGACTTCAGCCTTATGCGCTGGGATTTTAGCTTTCTGCTCTGGGCCTCAGAGAGTCTAATGCTGGCCTTGCTTGGCAGCGCCCCTGATAACTGCTTGTGCCCGATCCCTGGTTGAGAACCACTGCCTTACACGATGAATCACAGCAGTTTTAAGGTTACTGTCAGTCCCAAAGGACCAGTCACTTACTTATGTCAATTGAATCTTAGATCTCACAACAAAGACAACACTTGTAGCCATTTCTGTAATAACCTGTATTTACATTTATTTAAAAGGAAACGAGAGTTGTTTACAAAGTTAAAGCAGATGCAGATGAGTTACAGTCTTAATTTTCAAAAGGTAATAGAAGCTTCTATAATAAGCTACATATTCTTTAGGACTAACCCAGGCTAAGGAGCTGGGGATCTCTTGCTTATGCCTAGAAACTTTGCCCCCCCAGAGTCCAAGGAGCATACAGATTATCAGTTCCTTCTGTATGGGGTTGTTATCCTCTTTCTGCCATGTGCTCTGAGCTACAAGTTCAGCTAATGGGAAGTCAAGAGCACACCAACAGTCTTTTGTCTTCTTTAACATCCCATATTAGTCTATCTGGTGTTGATGGACCTTTCCTGCCAGTGAGGATGTAATTCATTCTATTGCCAATCAGCACTTCACCTAGGTAAAGTCTCTCTCCTGTCTGGTGATTTACATAATCACAGAGGCTCACAATGCAACTAGTCAGATATTAACCCAGGCAGCAACTCACAAGCATTCAATAAATTCTAAACACATTCTTATAACTCTAATACCTGTTTTAACAATACTAACACAGGTGAGCCAGACTGATTCCAGCTCTGCTTTTGTGCCTGTTCAGTTAAGACATGGGAGCTTTTGCAAGAGCTAACACCTCATCTGCCAATGTCACAGGCAGGATGGATAGGGATGGTGTCTCTAGCCTCTCTTTACCAGACGCTGGAAATGGGCGACAGGGGATTGATCACTTGATGATTCCCTGTTCTGTTCATTCCCTCTGATGCCCCTGGCATTGGCCATTGAGCTAGATAGACCATTGGTCTGACTCAATGGGCCGTTCTTATGTTCACAGTCTCAGTCAGGAGTAACTACTCATTTGGACTCACTGGGGAGCCACAGAAAGAAACCAGGTGTGCTGAGGCTAGAAGGCCCAGTCTTATAGCCCGTGGGGTCATGCTTTCCAAAAGCTTTAAAACTAGGCCCAGCCCATGAAAGGGGGCACTACCAGGAGAGACTATATAAAGGCTGGAGCATCAAACAACTTTGTATACCTGAGACAGCTGCCTTGGGGACAATGACGGGGAGAATCCCCCAGAGTGACTCCTTTGATTCTGCTCTTCTCTGGCCTTTGCTTTACAGAATCATAAAACTGGAAGGGATCTCCAGAGGTTGCTCAAGTCCAGTCCCCTTCACCCAAGGCAGGACTAAGTATTATTTAGACCATCCCTGAAAGGTGTTTTTCCAGCCTGCTCTTAAAAATTCCCAATGATTGAGATCCCACAATCTCCCTAGGCAATTTATTCCAGTGTTTAGGCACTCTGACAGTTACGAAGTTTTTCCTAATGTCCAACCTACACCGCCCTTCCTGCAATTCAAGTCCCTTGCTTCTTGTCCTATCTCAGAGGTTAAGAAGAACAATTTTTCTCCCTCCTCCTCGTAACAACCTTTTATGTACCTGAAAACTGTGATCATGTCCCCTCTCAGTCTTCTCTTCTCCAGACTAAACAAATGCAATTTTTTCAATCTTCCCTCGTAGGTCATGGTTTCTAGACCTTTAATCATTTTTGTTGCTTTTCTCTGGACTTTCTCCAGTTTCTCCACATCTTTCCTGAAATGTGGTGCCCAGAACTGAACATACTACTCCAGTTGAGGCCAAATCAGTGTGGAGTAGAGAGGAAGAATTACTTCTTGTGTCTTGCTTATATACTCCTGCTAATACATCCCAGAATGATACTTGCTTTTTTTGCAACAGTGTAACACTGTTGACTCATATTTAGCTTGTGATCCACTATGACCCCCAGATCCCTTTCCACAGTACTCCTTCCTAGGCAGTCATTTCCCATTTTGTATGTGTGCAACTTATTCTTCCTTCCTAAGTGAAGTACTTTGGACTTGTCCTTTTTGAAATTCATCCTATTTACTTCAGACCATTTCTCCAGTTTGTCCAGATCATTTTGAACGTTAATAGTATCCTTCAAAGCACTTGTGACCCCTCCCAGCTTGGTATCGCCCGCAAACTTTATAAGTGTAACAGAGAGACTCTGCTATTGGGACGGTTTCACCATGTCTCAGAGGGTTACTCCCTGGTGGGAGGGGGCTAGGCCTGTACTGGAATAAGGTCACTCTTTGCTTCACAGTGTGGCAGAACCTAGAATGTCCATGAGCAGGGAATAATCCTGGGGGGAATTGGCACGCAGAATGGACAAAAACCCCGTCTGAATTCTCTCATGTTGCCCTTCTCGCCCTGGCAGGCTACAGAATAATGTCCACATTTCGCTCCAGATCATCCTGTCCTCCGAGGGGAAAGGAAATGGCTGCAATGGAGCTGGCTCAGGTAAGGGATTATCAGGGAGCTGGTGGTGGGTTCTGCTTGGAGAGAGAGGAGCAGTAAATGCATAGGAGGGTGGGAGCTGCTAGAGGCAGTGGGAGGCAGGAACTATCTAGTGTGGAGAAAGGGAGGGGACAGGATGTGACAAACCTGCTGAGACTTGTGTAATGTAGGGTGTGATGGGTTGTCACCGCTGGGTGCAATCTGGGGGGCTTCTGGGAACCGCTGTGCCCTCTAACCCTCAAGATGGGCTGGCCCTTTTCACACTGCTTTGCTGGAGATTCAGTCAGCCTCTCCAGGCCCTGTTATCACCCAACACTACAGCAGGTGGCTCCATGCATCCAATTAAGCTACCTGAGTGCTTTACCTAAGCCACTCAAGGACCGATAGAAGACAACAGTCAGTTTCCCAGCAATAAGTGATAGCAAACAGATCAAAGCAGATTAGTTAGGCTTAGTTTAATTTTTGGTTATTTGCTAACATACTAGGTGGATAGAATTTGAATTAGCAATTTCTCACCCTGACTGATGATAGAAGCAGTCCACCAAATGTCCATACACAAGCTTGAAATCCCATTACCCTGGGACCATCACTTCCCCTTGTTCAGTCTTTGTTCCTCAGGTGCTTCCTCAGGTGGAGAAAGTGAACAAGGAAAAGTTATTTACTTGTTCCCATAATATAAGAACTAGGGCCACCAAATGAAATTAATGGGCAGCAGGTTTAAAACAAATAAAAGGACATTCTTCTTCACACCGCGCACAGTCAACCTGTGGAACTACTTGCCTGAGGAGGTTGTGAAGACTAGAACTATAACAGGATTTAAAAGAGAACTAGATAAATTCATGGAGGTGAAGTCCATTAATGGCTATTAGCCAGGATGGGTAAGGAATGGTCTCCCTAGCCTCCGTTTATCAGAGGATGGAGATGGATGGCAGGACAGAGATCACTTGATCATTACCTGTTAGGTTCACTCTCTCTGGGGCACCTGGCATTGGTCACTGTTGGTAGACAGGATACTGGGTTGGATGGACCTTTGGTCTGACCCAGTATGGCCATTCTTATGTTCCAGGAGTTCTCTTGTGTGGGGAATGAGGCCAAGAGATGATGTCACACCCACCTTATGTAGCTTTTCCATATGGCAGGAACACTTTGTTCCAAACTCAGATCCCAGACCAGTTTGTGGAAAAATACAGGTACCAAAATGGAGTTCAGTGTCATGTGGTCTGGTCACATGCTCTAGTATGCCCTGATGAGTCATTGTAGCCATGACTCATAGGCTTGCTGAAACATTCACAGGAAAGCTAAGCTCTTCCATGGTCCATTGTCTTTGTTGATGAGCCATCAGCACTGTCTGGCTTCTTCATTGTTATACCTGAAAGGCTAGTTGTGGGTGTTAAGTGAGTAAGAGTAAGCACATTTGAAATACAGATACATAGTCACTATCCATAACTTCAGATACAAACATGATCCATGCACACAAATAGGATAATCATATTCAGCAAATCATAACTTTTCCAATAACACCGCACATGACCCATCTTGCACAAAATGCCTTATAATTATGTCCTAATCATATTATAATCATACCACTGTGCTGAATATGGGGGGTAGTGTCAGGTAGGGCCTAATTTCAAGGCACAGGAGTTGGGATTGGAATTTCCCTCTCTTTGTGGAACAAGAAATAACCCTCCAGGCAGACCTGGGAAAACTTCCCAGACTCCCGTGCTGGAGCCTGAATCTACTGAGACTTCATTAGTTACCACCCCCCCCATCTTTAACTGCAAACTTTATCAGTGATGATTTTATATTCTCTTCCAAGTCATTGATAAGAATGTGAAATAGCACTGGGCCAAGAACCAATCCTTGCGGGAACCTGCTAGAAATAAATCCACTCGACCATGGTTCCCCATTTACAATCCCAGTTTTTAATCTATTAATGTATGCCGTGTGTATTTTGTATCTTTCCAGTTTTCTAGTCAAAATATTGTGCTGAACCAAGTCATATGCCTTACAGAATTCTAGGTATATTACATCAATACTATTAGCTGCAACTAAACTTTTCATCTCATTAAATAAGGGTATCCAGTTAGTTTGATAGGGTCTATTGTCTCTACGCTTTTGTTAACGGATACTGATTATATTACCCTCCTTTAATTCTTTATTAATTAAATCCATATCTGCTGCTCCATCATCTTGCCCAGTATCGATTTCAGACTAACACTCTTGTAATTAGGTGGGTCATCTTTTACACTTTTTAAATATTGACACAGCATTAGCTTTATTCCAGTCCTAATTAAAATCAACGTTAACAGTCCGCCACGCTCCACACCTACGTCTTTCAAAACTCTTGTTATCTGGACCCGCTGATTTAAACACATCTAACTGTAATACCTGCTGTTTAACATCCTTGTGAGTTATTGTTGGAATGGAAAGAATGTAATCATCAACAGCTTACGATATTGGTATATTATCTGTTTTTCTCCAAATCCAGGAGATAAATATTTATTGAATGCTTTTACCTCTTCTGCATTACTTTTGATAATTCTGCCATTTCCATCTAGTAATTTACCAATACCATTGCTAGGATTTTGTTGGGATTCCTATCAGGGAGTCGCCAGCAGGGTTCAGAGACAGCCTCATCTCCGGTAACAAGCTCTAGCTAGTAGGTGTGTGATAAATGTGAATATCCTGCCTCTGTCTGTCACCTGGGAGACGCACAGATTCTCTCTTTCTACGCTCTGATGCCTTCTGGCTGCTCTAAGCAAGGTGGGGTGGGACTACAATAACATGTGCCTCCCGGAGCTTCCATTTACCTGTTGCTGCTGTTCTGTGAATAGTGACTGGGGCAGCAGGTCCTGAGTGTTGGACTCTTTTTCTTTCAGGGGCCGGTGACTTTCAAGGAGGTGGCTGTGTATTTCACCAGGGAAGAGGGGGCTCTGCTGGACCCCACTCAGAGAGCCCTCTACAGGGATGTCATGCAGGAGAACTATGAGACGGTGGTCTTGCTGGGTAAGGAGTCCTGTCCCCTTGGTTTTGAGAAGCTGTGGGGTCTGTAAAGAACATCAGAAAAATAAATTTATACCTTTATTCGTCATACAAATTTTGACAAGTTTCCTTGCTCCCCCCCTCTTTTGCCTTACCTCCCACCCACAAGTATAATTTTTGGACATGTGCCTTTTTGGTGCCATCAGGTGCCATTTCACCAAGGGGGAATGGTCTCTGCTGGACCCCATTCAGAGAGCCCTCTACAGGGATGTCATGCAGGACAACTATGAGACTGTGGTCTTGCTGGGTAAGGAGTCCTGTGCCTTTGGTTATTAGAAGCTGTGGGGTCTCTAAAGAACCTGAGTTGTAATAACTTTATACATTTATTCATCATAGATATTTTGACAAGTTTCCTTGCCCCCCCTTTTTTTGCCTTATCTCCCACCCACTAGTATAATTTTTGGACATGTGCCTTTTTGGTGCTGTCAGTCATTTTAAAATTGCATTTAATGTATCCTTATTGGCTACATTAATAACTGTAGCTTTCATGCCTTTTCCTCATGGAAAATATGCTGTCTGTAGAATTCTAAATTAAGTAAATAGGTATGTGACTCATGCATGGCTTGCGTAACAGTCAGATGAGCTCCTCTTTTGATAGGAAAGCGTATAATGTTGCCATTTAGGACCCTGTGGGTGAAAGGAGAACAGAGCTGTGGGAGAGGAGGAGAAGCGGGGGAGGAGATAATTCTGGGGTACCAGGACAAGCGGAGGGTGTGTGAGGGTTAGAGCTAAAAAGCAGCAGGAAGGGATGAGGTAGTGAGAGACGAGGAGGAACACAAGAAGTTCCCAAGGTTCTGGGAGGTGGTGCCAGCTGAGAGTAATGAGAGGAAGGGCACCCAGGAAGTGGGCTGGATGGGTCAGTAGCAGGGAGGAGAGGTTTGGGGATGAAGAACTGTGGGAGGTCGCAGACCTTTAACCACAAATCCCTACCGAAGCCTTGTTGGTTTAGAGCCTACACTCCAATCTTATTTGTGTTCAGTTTCACTTCATGGTACATTTTTCCCCAAAATATTATTTTAACTCTTGACCTCCCTCTCCCACTCATTACCCCCCTCCCCATATAACCTCCCCATCCTTATGCACAGGGACTCTGGCCAACCATCCCCAGTTCTTGCTGCATTCCTCCCTCCCATAGAAGGGCACTACCCAGGCACTAATGGGGAGTTTGTTGATGATGTCACAGGGTGGTAGTGTAGCCTGTACAATTTTTACATCTATAAGATTACGTATTGGAGTACAACTTGCCCTTGTCCATGGCTACTCAAAGTTAATGGAGGAGATGAAATTTGGTGAAACACGCAGAAACTTGATATAATACAGACAGTTATAATTTGCAAAAAGAAAAGGAGTACGTGTGGCACCTTAGAGACAGCTCACTTCATTGGATGCATTCAATTTCAATTTCTGTAGCTCACGAAAGCTTATTCTCAAATAAATTTGTTAGTCTCTAAGGTGCCACAAGTCCTCCTTTTCTTTTTGCGAATACAGACTAACACGGCTGATACTCTGAAGCCAGACAGTTATAATTGAAATCATAGGCAAGGAACAATACACATAAAGATTAGACTGAGATTAATATAGTAAAGAGGGTCTTTCAGGGTGCATACTTACAAGTTCTTGACACCATTGGAAACAAAGATTGAGGGGCAAGGGAGACCATCAGAAGGGAGGCGTTGCTTGAGTTTACACTATCTCAGGGACCCGACAAAATGAAAAAATGGTACCTAGGAGAGGTATTTTATCTGCTTTCTTATAGTAATAGGATGACTATATACTTTATCTGCTCCTTTACTCTGATTACGATAATGTCAATAGCTGCCCCCAGCCCATATGTGGCCTTTGGGAAGTCCATAATTAGGCATCAAGCATTAATACTCATGATTTACTTATTTATTAATAATTCCAATATATGAATGCAGTCCAACTGCTGAGATACTTCATAGCAACCTAATTGTGAAAGCCCGCCCCAAACTTCCTTCTTTCAGAATCCTATTTCAGAATCGTATTGCACCTGTTTGTGGTTACTCGTTAGTCTCTCAGAATGAGGGTGCAAAATATCTGACCTAGGATTCGCTCTTTAGGCCTGTTCAGGTAAATCCCAGACTTCAACATAACTACTCCCACAAAGCCTCAACCTAATATAAGGCCCTTAACTTAGGTTATGTCTACACTACCACAGTAAGTCGACCTATGCTGTGCAACTCCAGCTACATGAATAACATAGCTGGAATCGATGTACTTAGGTCGAGTTATCGCAGGGTCTACTTACCTTACTCTTCTCGACGGGTAGAGAACAGGGATCACTCTCCAGTCGATTTGGCAGTCGATTTACTCGACCTGCTACATTGACCACCGGTAGATCAATCTCAGAGCTTTGATCCCAGCTGTAGTGTTGTCCCTGCCCTTAATAGCCCATATATTTATGTTCACCTGCTCGCCCCTTCACCCATGTTCCAAGCTAATAAGCAATACTCTGATCATGACATTTTTCCTCTAGCAAATATAAAATTGCCCACAAGACATGAGACGAGGTCATAGATCAGAAAATGAGATCGGGATCGACAGGGGTGAGAGTTTGTAGAGAGTCTTTTCCCCCCTCTCCCCATCTCAGCAGCCACAAACGGTCTTCCCTCCAGGCCCCTTGGATCTTTGAGCCTGGCCCTCCTGAGTTTGCGTGTCCCAGTTCTTGTTTCTTACATTCTCCTTTTCCAGAAGAATTAGAGGCTGTTGCTCCTGAATTTTAGTGTTTAATTCCCCAGCTTTCTGCACACAATGGGAGAGTTTCATTCTCCCTCCCATTACACCCGAGTCATTAGATTTCCTAATTCCCCAAAATGTGATTTTTGCGATGTCACAGTTCTGGGGTAGCTGAGCCTTTGACCTGCCTCCATGGTCTGCTCAAGGAACGCCCTCTCAGGTATCAGGCCTGTAGTCAGCCCCTCTCTGTGGGTAGGGACCCACATGCCTCTCCTTTTTGACCAGGGTTTGAGGATTGCAGCTTCTCCTCCACTGTGTTCATTGGACTAACCTCCAGTTCCTGTGCTTTGCTTTCTCTCCCAGGGCTGTGAGCAGTGTGTGTGTGTATCATAGAGGTGGGAATTTTGGTGATAGTTGTATGATGCCAATACACACCTCAGTTTCCCTCTGTGTTTGGTATTGCTATGATTATAAAGAGCAGGAGACATGAGGTGTTTTGTCACGTAGCTGTCATGGGGTGATATGAATGGGTCATTAAGGACTGGCTGGGACCATCCTACATCAATGGAATACCCAACACAGAAAAGAGAATAATTGTCACCTGTCCATGGGAGGATCTCTGCTTGGCTGAGTGAAGCATACATGGACTCGTTATGTTTTTGGGAGCAGGAAGAACTGGGATCGCAGATGCAGGCAGCTCTGCTGGAGCGAAGACAAATGGACAGGCACAGTGAAAGGAAACCAAACTGTTTTCTACAGCAACATGGCTCAAGGGCATTGGCCAGTATGGACTATATTGTCGTCTTCTCTGTCCTAATCTAAGGACTTTCGAATGCTGTGTTTAACTTGACTAATAAACCCTGCTGTGTTTTAAAAGTCTGCCCAATGTCACAGCAAAAACTTGTTCTGCACATTGACTGATTAACAGACTCTGAACAGGAGTGTCGTTCACCTGGACCTCCTGGGCAGAGCTTGCAGATTGGAATAGGAGTGTTGAAGCCAGAGGCTCAGTCTCAGGTGTTGAAGCTCCATGGCCCATCCTTGTGGAAGAGTGGGACCCCTTGGGGGCCTCGTGCACTGAATGGGCACCTCCCAAGGACAGTTTTAAAGCCAGGGCTTTGCATAGATCCTATGGATCCATGACAGTGAGCCGGTGTGCCGTATGGGGAAAAGATATTAAAGAAGAAAAGGGTGTGTTTACCATCACCCCCTCCTCAGTCCTCATGGGAATCCCTGATCAGTTCCAAAGTGTATTAAAACCTTCCTTAAAGGCTTACCTCTTGGTTATCAGGTCATGTCAGTTTTGTCAGAGGGCTTTCCCTTCACCCTCCCGCTTCCCTGATTCATGTCATGCAGGCAACAAGCAGCAAAAGACCAGAAGTCCAAAGCTCAGATAATGTGATGTTTATAGGGGTTAGTTTCCAAGCAAGCATACTCCAAAGCCCTTCACACCAGTCAGGCTTATCTCTATACGTCCATAGAGTCTGTTCCCCAGTGTTCTGTTCCCAGCCCCGACACCACAGAGCATTTACCCCGTGTCCCCCTTCACAGCTCTGAGGCCACAGAGCCTTGCCTGTGTCCCCGTTCCCTGCTCCCGTTTCCCCCCCTTAACAAATATGATTCCAATTTCCCTTCCCTCTCCTGTTTTGACCCTGGCTATATAGTAATATTCTCAGCTATACCTTAACCAAGCATTGTACTGAAATTTAACTAACCAATTCCAACATATTGTGACGTAATTCTCTAATCAATTATATCCAACCACCCTAATTAACTTACAGCTAGCAAAATGAATTATACAGCAGACAGAAACAATTAGAGAACCAGACTGATTAACAAGGTAAAAGTGGAGGCCATAAAGATAAAACAATACAAAAATGCGGGTTTCACAATCACAACCATCGATAAGTGATTTCTTGCCAGACAGGATGATATCAAACTAAGTTTTCTTTAATCATCTTAAGATCTGTTTCCTTATCTGGTGGTGGTGGGCACTATCTGGACAGGATCGTCTTCCTAAGCAGCCCAAAACCACCTTATGTCAGTGTGACTAGTTTGGGATGTGAGGCTGTGACCCTATGTTTCCCAGGTTATGGCTGCCCCTGCTGCTTGGCCAAAGGCCTTAGCCTAGGAACAAGGCCTCAGACTATCCTAGTGAGAGAAGGCCCACACACAGGTGGACTGTGCTTTTGATTCTTTGTTTTATACCCCTTTTTAGTAGCTAAGTGATAAAAATACACCTAAGTTCTTAAAATATAAGCTTCACAGGCAGGCCTGAATACCTATATTCTAACAGTGGGTTCTACCCCTTCCCCCATTCTGTATCTGTCTTTTCTATTTAGATTGTAAATTCTTCAGGACATGGGCCATCTACTATTCTATGTTTGTACTTTGCCTAGCACAATTCAGACCCACTGTTAGTTGGTCCTTAGGCACTAAGGTAATGAATATTATTTATATAATCATAATAACTATCCTGCCACTTTGAGCCAAGGAAGATGGCCTTGGTATTTTACTGCTTAAAAATGAGCTGGGATTAAAACCATGGAATATTCTTTGTGACAAGTATCCCACAAATTCCACTGACCTCCCTTGTTTTCTTTGCCTGGAGTAGGGTTTTCAGTTTCAAAACCTAATGTGATCTCGCAGCTGGAACGAGGGGAAGAGCCATGGGTCCCGGACCTCCAGGGCTCTGAGAAAGAAGTGCTCGTGAGAGCTGCCTGCACAGGTGAGGAATTGATTAAACCAACTCAAAAACTGTTTGAGAATGTAGGAAACATATGGGATGCCCTACAAAGATCTTGTGAGCTCTTCAACTTCAGGATAGTTCCCTGCAGATGTGGAATCATTATGGCAGATGTCACCCATGGCTTCCCTCCTATTCTGACTGACAACTGGCAGCAGGTCCCTGCCCGATCTCACTTTCCCCTGAGTGTTCTGATGAGATGCAGGCCAAAACTGATCCCTTCCTCTCTCCTCTGGGAAAGGGCTTGGGGAAAATCAGCTCCTGATAGGTTTGATATCTCCCACACATATTTTGGTTTGTTCATCCCTTTTTCCATTCCTCTCTCTGAGATTTCCTTTCTTTCTGGCGCAGTGAGTGACCTATGT
Source organism: Dermochelys coriacea (assembly GCF_009764565.3). Taxonomy (NCBI): domain Eukaryota; kingdom Metazoa; phylum Chordata; order Testudines; family Dermochelyidae; genus Dermochelys; species Dermochelys coriacea. The sequence goes on along the minus strand of NC_050095.1, from coordinate 5,965,074 downwards.
CTGGATTCTCTTTGTCTCCCATCAGGTGATGGGATGGTGACTGAGAATGAGGAGGAGAAACTTCAGCAGAAAGATGCTGAGCCAGTAGAACCATATGGAACGTTATCAGGAAGATCCAAATGGAATGTTTCTGGGACTTGTGCACTCCCAGAAAAAGCAAAAGCCTGTGAGACTCACCATAGGCCAGAGGAAAAATTCAGTAGCCACTCAGACCTTATTACACACGAGAGAATCAACTTGCAAGAGACACGCTACACATGCTGTGAGAGTGTGAAAAGAGAAGAGAGACCTTACATGTGCTCTGAGTGCAGGAAAAGCTTTAGTCAGAGCTCTGCCCTTATCACACATTGGAGAATCCACACGGGAGAGAAGCCCTACAGCTGCTCGGAGTGCAGGAAAAGCTTTAGTCAGAGCTCTGCCCTTATCACACATCGTAGAACCCACACAGGAGAGACACCCTACACTTGCTCTGAGTGCGGGAAAAGCTTCAGTCAGATCTCTATGCTGAGCACACATAGGAGAATCCACACAGGAGAAACTCCCTACACATGCTCTGAGTGTGGGAAAAGCTTCAATCATAGCTCTTCCCTGATCACACATCAGAGAATCCACACAGGAGAGACGCCCTACACATGCTCCGAGTGCGGGAGAAGTTTCAATCAGAGGTCTGCCCTGACCACACATCAGCGAATCCACACAGGAGAGACGCCCCACACATGCTCTGAGTGTGGGAAAAGCTTCAGTCAGAGTGGGAGCCTTATCAGACATCAACGAATCCACACAGGAGAGAAACTCTACACATGCTCTGAGTGCGGGAAAAGCTTCAATCAGAGCTCACACCTTATCACACATAGACGAATCCACACAGGTGAGAAACCTTATGGATGCTCTGAGTGTGGGAAATGCTTCATTCGTAGTTCAGCCCTCATCTCGCATCAGAGAATCCACACAGGAGAGATGCCCTACACCTGCTCTGAGTGTGGGAAAAGCTTTAGTGGGCACTCTGCCCTTATCACACATCGTAGAATCCACACAGGAGAAAAACTCTACACGTGCTCTGAGTGTGGGAAAAGCTTCAATCAGAGGTCACACCTTATCACACACAGAAGAATCCACACAGGTGAGAAACCTTATGGATGCTCTGAGTGTGGGAAATGCTTCATTCATAGTTCATCCCTCATGTTACATCAGAGAATCCACACAGGAGAGAAGCCCTACACATGCTCTGAGTGCGGGAAAAGCTTCAATCGCAGCTCACACCTTATCACACATCAGCGAATCCACACAGGAGAGAGGCCCTACACGTGTTCTGAGTGTGGGAAAAGCTTCAGTCGGAGCTCTACACTTATTAGACATCTGCGAATCCACACCGGCGAGACGCCCTACACGTGCTCTGAGTGCGGGAAAAGCTTCAGTGAAAGCTCAAGCCTTAGTAGACATCAGAAAATCCATATGAGAGAGAACTGTAATAAATGCCTTGACCAGGCCTGACCACAGATTTTTTTTTTTTTTTTTTTAAAAACCACATTTGCTAATTCCCACATAGTGATCTTTGCACCATCTTCACTATGGTCTCTCAGCTCCCCCAGATTAATTGCCCGCTTCTGCCTTTTGCAGCTCATCCTTCTTTGGGGTCAGTCCTGTGATCTTTTCTAGCAACTCCTTTTCTTTTGCGTCGTAGGACTGTGTGTCCCTCCAGCCAGTAATGTGCATCATCTCCAGGTGGGAGAGAGAGGTTTGATCCTAAGAAGCTACACTGAGTCAAAAACTACGTGTGCCTTACATCCACTAGGTCGGGAAATGGCATTGGCTCCTGAGTGATCTTGTAAAAAGTGTAAAAAGACGATGATAGTTGTAGAGCAGATGCAGCCCACGTGCAGTGTTAGGCATTAGGTTTCCCCTTGACCTGAGCTAAACTCCATGACTTTTCCTAGTCTAAACAAACCCTGAGTATCACGGTTATACTGTTCCCCCATTTCAAAGTAACTGTTAGTCATCAAGTTCCCCCTTCGGGAACAAATTGTTTCATTCCCAGTTGCTCTATTGTTGCATCAGGTTGTGTTGGAGAGCAGATATTTTTACTACCGTTTTCCTCACTTAAAATATATTCAACTATAATAAAGAGTAGGAATGGGGCAGGGATAGGGGAAAATGTCAATTTACCATCTGTAACAACAGAAGAAGATAGGGTCAGTCAGAGGGATTCGCTTATTCCCCATCACCATCCCAATCCCCCTGTTGTTCAATTGGTTAGGTCAATATTTTCTCTAAAAGGCTGGGAAGAGGATTCCTTAGTAAATGACTTGTAATTAAGCAAAATACCCATGCATGTGGCTCCTAAAGCAGTTGTGGCCGATACCCTGCAGGAGGTCGCTCCTGAAGAACTCTCCTTCCTAATCAGCTGCATGTTGCCTATTATTTAGGAAATGCAATCCCTATCTAGGTAGGGATGGGAAAAATGGAAGTGACATTGCTGTTCAGCTCACCCCTGCGCGATGCTGCAAACGTGTAGAAAATGAAATCCGTGTTGAATGTGATATAGCTGCAGAAAGATACCTGACATTTGCTGTTTTACAGGGATTGTAAGCAGCACCTGAATTTAGTCCCTAAATTAAATCTGTGCCACCAGATTAAAGAAATAAAACGGCATATTTAGAGGAATTATACCTCACTATCGCTACTGATATATTTTGTGATTGGTGAAGAATTCTACTCCAGAGAAGTGTAAAATTACTCCAAGTGTACGTCTACAGTATGAAATTAGGTTGATATTATATAAGTCAATTTTTAGAAATCAATTTTATACAATCGATTGCATATGTCCACATTAAGCGCATTAAGTCGGCAGAGTGTGTCCTCACTACCGTGGCTAGCATCGATTTATGCAGTGGTGCGCGATGGGTAGCTATCCCACAGTTCCCACAGTCTCTGCTGCCCATTCGAATTCTGGGTTAAGCGCCCAATTCCTCATGGGGTAAAAACATTGTCCCGGGTGGTTTTGGGTACATGTTGTCAGTCGCCAGATCACCACAACAGTTATGGGCATTGTAAACACCTCACACATTATCCTGCAGTATGTGCAGAACCAGAACCTGAAAAAGCAGGCGACGGCAGCATGATGACAAGAATAATGAGGTCATGGACACAGACTTCTCTCAAAGAAAGGGCCCCGGCATTTTGGACATCCTGGTGGCAATGGGGCAGACTCATGCCCTGGAATGCCAATTCTGGGCCCGGGAAACAAGCACAGACTGGTGGGACCGCATAGTGTTGCGGGTCTGGGATGATTCCCGGTGGCTGCGAAACTTTCGCATGCATAAGGGCACTTCCATGGAACTTTGTGACTTGCTTTCCCCTGCCCTGAAGCGCAAGAATACCAAGATGAGAGCAGCCCTCACAGTTCACAAGCGAGTGGCAATAGCCCTCTGGAAGCTTGCAATGCCAGGCAGCTACTGGTCAGTCGGCAAAAAATTTGGAGTGGGCAAATCTAGTGTAGGGGTTGCAGTAATCCAAGTAACCAATGCAAACACTGAGCTGCTGCTGTCAAGGGTAGTGACTCTGGGAAATGTGCAGGTCATAGTGGATGGCTTTGCTGCAATGGGATTCCCTAACTGTGGTGGGGCAATAGATGGAACGCATATCCCTATCACCTTAGAATCATAGAATCATAGAATATCAGGGTTGGAAGGGACCCCAGAAGGTCATCTAGTCCAACCCCCTGCTCAAAGCAGGACCAAGTCCCAGTTAAATCATCCCAGCCAGGGCTTTGTCAAGCCTGACCTTAAAAACCTCTAAGGAAGGAGATTCTACCACCTCCCTAGGTAACGCATTCCAGTGTTTCACCACCCTCTTAGTGAAAAAGTTTTTCCTAATATCCAATCTAAACCTCCCCCATTGCAACTTGAGACCATTACTCCTCGTTCTGTCATCTGCTACCATTGAGAACAGTCTAGAGCCATCCTCTTTGAAACCCCCTTTCAGGTAGTTGAAAGCAGCTATCAAATCCCCCCTCATTCTTCTCTTCTGCAGACTAAACAATCCCAGCTCCCTCAGCCTCTCCTCATAAGTCATGTGCTCTAGACCCCTAATCATTTTCGTTGCCCTTCGTTGTACTCTTTCCAATTTATCCACATCCTTCCTGTAGTGTGGGGCCCAAAACTGGACACAGTACTCCAGATGAGGCCTCACCAGTGTCGAATAGAGGGGAACGATCACGTCCCTCGATCTGCTCGCTATGCCCCTACTTATACAACCCAAAATGCCATTGGCCTTCTTGGCAACAAGGGCACACTGCTGACTCATATCCAGCTTCTCGTCCACTGTCACCCCTAGGTCCTTTTCCGCAGAACTGCTGCCGAGCCATTCGGTCCCTAGTCTGTAGCGGTGCATTGGATTCTTCCATCCTAAGTGCAGGACCCTGCATTTATCCTTATTGAACCTCATTAGATTTCTTTTGGCCCAATCCTCCAATTTGTCTAGGTCCTTCTGTATCCTATCCCTCCCCTCCAGCGTATCTACCACTCCTCCCAGTTTAGTATCATCCGCAAATTTGCTGAGAGTGCAATCCACACCATCCTCCAGATCATTTATGAAGATATTGAACAAAACGGGCCCCAGGACCGACCCCTGGGGCACTCCACTTGACACCGGCTGCCAACTAGACATGGAGCCATTGATCACTACCCGTTGAGCCCGACAATCTAGCCAGCTTTCTACCCACCTTATAGTGCATTCATCCAGCCCATACTTCCTTAACTTGCTGACAAGAATGCTGTGGGAGACCGTGTCAAAAGCTTTGCTAAAGTCAAGAAACAATACATCCACTGCTTTCCCTTCATCCACAGAACCAGTAATCTCATCATAAAAGGCGATTAGATTAGTCAGGCATGACCTTCCCTTGGTGAATCCATGCTGACTGTTCCTGATCACTTTCCTCTCCTCTAAGTGCTTCAGGATTGATTCTTTGAGGACCTGCTCCATGATTTTTCCAGGGACTGAGGTGAGGCTGACCGGCCTGTAGTTCCCAGGATCCTCCTTCTTCCCTTTTTTAAAGATGGGCACTACATTAGCCTTTTTCCAGTCATCCGGGACTTCCCCCGTTCGCCACGAGTTTTCAAAGATAATGGCCAAGGGCTCTGCAATCACAGCCGCCAATTCCTTCAGCACTCTCGGATGCAATTCGTCCGGCCCCATGGACTTGTGCACGTCCAGCTTTTCTAAATAGTCCCTAACCACCTCTATCTCTACAGAGGGCTGGCCATCTCTTCCCCATTTTGTGTTGCCCAGCACAGCAGTCTGGGAGCTGACCTTGTTAGTGAAAACAGAGGCAAAAAAAGCATTGAGTACATTAGCTTTTTCCACATCCTCTGTCACTAGCTTGCCTCCCTCATTCAGTAAGGGGCCCACACTTTCCTTGGCTTTCTTCTTGTTGCCAACATACCTGAAGAAACCCTTCTTGTTACTCTTGACATCTCTTGCTAGCTGCAGCTCCAGGTGCGATTTGGCCCTCCTGATATCTTTCCTACATGCCCGAGCAATATTTTTATACTCTTCCCTGGTCATATGTCCAAGCTTCCACTTCTTGTAAGCTTCTTTTTTATGTTTAAGATCCGCTAGGATTTCACCATTAAGCCAAGCTGGTCGCCTGCCATATTTACTATTCTTTCGACTCATCGGGATGGTTTGTCCCTGTAACCTCAACAGGGATTCCTTGAAATACAGCCAGCTCTCCTGGACTCCCTTCCCTTTCATGTTAGTCCCCCAGGGGATCCTGGCCATCTGTTCCCTGAGGGAGTCAAAGTCTGCTTTCCTGAAGTCCAGGGTCCGTATCCTGCTGCTTACCGTTCTTCCCTGCGTCAGGATCCTGAACTCAACCAACTCATGGTCACTGCCTCCCAGATTCCCATCCACTTTTGCTTCCCCCACTAATTCTACCCGGTTTGTGAGCAGCAGGTCAAGAAAAGCGCTCCCCCTAGTTGGCTCCCCTAGCACTTGCACCAGGAAATTGTCCCCTACGCTTTCCAAAAACTTCCTGGATTGTCTATGCACCGCTGTATTGCTCTCCCAGCAGATATCAGGAAAATTAAAGTCACCCATGAGAATCAGGGCATGCGATCTAGTAGCTTCCGTGAGTTGCCGGAAGAAAGCCTCATCCACCTCATCCCCCTGGTCCGGTGGTCTATAGCAGACTCCCACCATGACATCACTCTTGTTGCACACACTTCTAAACTTAATCCAGAGACACTCAGGTTTTTCCACAGTTTCGTACCGGAGCTCTGAGCAGTCATACTGCTCCCTTACATACAGTGCTACTCCCCCACCTTTTCTGCCCTGCCTGTCCTTCCTGAACAGTTTATAACCATCCATGACTGTACTCCAGTCATGTGAGTTATCCCACCAAGTCTCCGTTATTCCAATCACGTCATAATTCCTTGACATCACCAGGACCTCCAGTTCTCCCTGCTTGTTTCCAAGGCTTTGTGCATTTGTATATAAGCACTTGAGATAACCTGTTGATCGCCCCTCATTCCCAGTATGAGGCAGGAGCCCTCCCCTCACAGACCTTCCTGCCTGTGCTTCCTCCCGGTATCCCGCTTTCCCACTTACCTCAGGGCTTTGGTCTCCTTCCCCCGGTGAACCTAGTTTAAAGCCCTCCTCACTAGGTTAGCCAGCCTGCTGGCAAAGATGTTCTTCCCTCTCTTCGTAAGATGGAGCCCGTCTCTGCCCAGCACTCCTCCTTCATGGAACACCATCCCATGGTCAAAGAATCCAAAGCCTTCTCTCCGACACCACCTGCGTAGCCATTCGTTGACCTCCACGATTCGACGGTCCCTACCCAGGCCTTTTCCTTCCACGGGGAGGATGGACGAGAACACCACTTGCGCCTCCAACTCCTTTATCCTTCTTCCCAGAGCCACGTAGTCCGCAGTGATCCGCTCAAGGTCATTCTTGGCAGTATCATTGGTGCCCACGTGGAGAAGCAGGAAGGGGTAGCGATCCGAGGGCTTGATGAGTCTCGGCAGTCTCTCCGTCACATCACGAATCTTAGCCCCTGGCAAGCAGCAGACTTCTCGGTTTTCCCGGTCAGGGCGGCAGATAGATGACTCAGTCCCCCGGAGGAGAGAGTCCCCGACCACCACCACCCGCCTTCTCCTCTTGGGAGTGGTGGTCGTGGAACCCCCAACCTCAGGACATCGCATCTCATGCCTCCCAACCAGCGGAGTCTCCTTCCGCTTTCTCCCCCCAGACATATCATCTGGTCCACTCTCCGCATTGGTACCTGTGGAGAGAACATGGAGAGAACCTTGGCAGCCATTACACAAAGCGCAAGGGGTACTTTTCAATGGTACTGCAAGCACTGGTGGATCACAAGGGACATTTCACCAACATCAATGTGGGATGGGTGGGAAAGGCTCATGACACTCGTGTCTTCAGGAACTCTGGTCTGTTTAAACACCTGCAGGAAGGGATTTACTTCCCAGACCAGAAAATAACTGTTGGGGCTGTTGAAATGCCTATAGTTATCCTTGGGGACCCAGCCTACCCCTTAATGCCCTGGCTCATGAAGCCATACACAGGCACCCTGGACAGTAGTCAGGAGCTGTTCAACTAGGCTGAGCAAGTGCAGAATGGTGGTAGAATGTGCATTTGGACATTTAAAGGGGGAGACATTTATGGTGGAGGGAGGTTGAGGCTAATCACCTGGCCACTGATTACGCATAACCAAACAGCAGGACGATTAGAAGAGCACAGCAGGGCATGCTGCGCATCAGAGAAGCTTTGAAAACCAGTTTCATGACTGGCCAGGCTACAATGTGACAGTTCTGTTTGTTTCTCCTTGATGAAAACCTGCCCCCTTGGTTCACTCTACTTCCCTGTAAGCCAACCATCTTCTCTCCTTGGATTACCACTTGCAGAGGCAATAAAGTCATTGTTGTTTCAAAATCATGAATTCTTTATTAATTCATCACACAAATAGGGGGATAACTGCCAAGCTAGCATGGGAGGTTGGGGGAGGAGAGAAGCACCAGGTGGGTTGGGGGAGGAGGGAAGGACAAGGCCACACTGCACTTCAAAACTTATTGAATACCAGTCTTCTGTTGCTTGGGCAGTCCTCTGGGGTGGAGTGGTTGGGTGCCCGGAGGGGGCCCCCCACCGCATTCTTGGGCATCTGGGTGAGGAGGCTGTGGAACTTGTGGAGGAGGGCGGGCCGTTACACAGGAGCTGCAGCGGCGGTCTGTGCTCCTGCTGCCTTTCCTGCAGCAGCACGCGATGCCAGAGCATATCAGTTTGATCCCCCAGTAGCCTCTGCATTGCATCCTGCCTCTTCTTGTCTTGCTCCTGCCACCTCTCATCTCGCTCATCCCTCCTATCCTCGTGTTCATTTTCTGCTTTCCTGGACTTTGACATTGTTTGCCTCCATGCATTCTGCTAAGCTCTTTCAGTGCGGGAGGACTGCATGAGCTCAGAGAACATTTCAGCATGAGTATATTTTTTTCTCCTTCTTATCTGCGCTAGCCTCTGGGACGGAGATGATAGGGGGAGCATTGAAACATTTGCAGCTGTGGGAGGAAAAAAAAGGGAGAATAGTATTTAAAAAGACACATTTTAGAGAACAATGGTAGACACTTTCATGGTGAACCAAGCTGTTAACATGACAGAGCAGATGTGCTTTCGGTAAAAGGTTGCATTTTTCCCTCTTATATTGAGGGCTTGCCGGTTTGGTGTGAGAGATCACACATGCAGGGCCGAGCAACAGAATTTGGCTTGCAGGCAGCCATGGTAAACCACAGTCTTTTGGCTTCTTCAGCCTTCATAACATGTGGGAATGGTTTCAAATAGCAGCGCCCTCCTTTCCCATACCAAGCACCCATTGGGTTGGCCATTTAAAAGGAGGGGCTGCGGTTTTCGGGTTAACGTGCAGCACAAACCCAACTACCCCCCCCCAACTCTCTGGGATGATCGCTTCACCCCTCCTCCTACTACGTGACTAGTATCAGGGAAGATCCCTACCAGCCGAACGTGAACATCTCAGCGTGAATGCCCCCCCCCCATGGCTAACAGCGAGGAAGATTTCTTTTCAGCCACAGGCAAACAGCCCAGTAGGAATAGCCATCTCTAAATGTCCCCTTAATAATGTCCCTGGAGGATTTCCGCTCCATCCTCATACATGTTAACAGACTTTTCCAGTAGTTGTACTGGCCGCGAAAGCATCCCAAGTCTTCAGGGCAAATTAATCATTAAACATGCTTGCTTTTAAATCATGTATTATATTTACAAAAGTACACTCACCTGAGGTGTAAATGGTATACATCTGTATCAATTGCCTCTTAATACAGGAGTGTAAATGTAGACACAGTTAGTCTCTAAGGTGCCACAAGTCCTCTTATTCTTTTTGCGAATACAGACTAACACGGCTGCTACACTGAAAAATGGCAAAAAAAGTCCATTAAAAAGAAATCAAGGAAGTTAAATACCCACAAAGTACACGGGAGCAGAGTTACAGTTCCCCAGTGCTGCCTCATGCCCTTCCAGCATTTGTATAGAGGGGAAAGTAAAAACCTCTGAAAACCAGAAAATGGAGAAGTAAACCAACACACTGCCCCTGCAATGCAACCTTAATTCTGCCCCTGCCCCCGAACCCTGCAGCTGGCAAATGTCACGAGGGCGAGGTCAGTAAAGGTGGTGCCAAGGTTAACCATCCACCCGGGGAATCAGCAAATTTCCCATCTGCGGCAGTCTGCCAAGTGGCGCGGGGTGGCTTTACTGAAGGTTGTTTTCATCGAAGCGCGAAGCATTCAGCTCACCACCATGGGAATTGGCGGAACCCGTGTGACCTATGCTGACTCAAAATCGGGGCTGGGGTCGGGGTGGGGGTAATAGGACCCTATATAAGAGAAAGGCCCCAAAATGGGGGCTGGGGGTGGGGGGTGGGGTAATAGGACCCTATATAAGAGAAAGACCCCACAATCGGGGCTAGGGGCGGGGGGGTAATAGGACCCTATATAAGAGAAAGGCCCCAAAATGGGGGCTGGGGGTGGGGGTAATAGGACCCTATATAAGAGAAAGACCCCACAATTGGGGCTAGGGGCGGGGGGGTAATAGGACCCTATATAAGAGAAAGGCCCCAAAATCGGGGCTGGGGGCGGGGGTAATAGGACCCTATATAAGAGAAAGACCACAAAATCGGGGCTGGGGGCGGGGGGGTAATAGGACCCTATATAAGAGAAAGACCTGAAAATTGGGACTTGGAAGTGGGGGTGGGGGTAATAGGACCCTATATCAGAGAAAGACCCCACAATCGGGGCTGGGGGCGGGGGTGTAATAGGCCCCTATATCAGAGAAAGACCCCACAATCGGGGCTGGGGGCGGGGGGGGTAATAGGACCCTATATAAGAGAGACCCCAAAATTGGGGCTGGGGTGGGTGGGGTAATAGGCCCCTATATCAGAGAAAGGCCCCACAATCGGGGCTAGGGGCGGGGGGGTAATAGGACCCTATATAAGAGAAAGGCCCCAAAATCGGGGCTGGGGGCGGGGGTAATAGGACCCTGTATAAGAGAAAGGCCCCACAATCGGGGCTGGGGGGTAATAGGACCCTATATAAGAGAAAGACCTGAAAATTGGGACTTGGAAGTGGGGGTGGGGGTAATAGGCCCCTATATCAGAGAAAGGCCCCACAATCGGGACTGTCCCGGTAAAGCCCGGACACCTGGGCCCCCCCAGGGCAGGGGACGCTCACCCCAGCCAGAGGCGGGTGGAGCCCCCAGGAGGGGCGGCGGCGGGACGGTTGGTTTGATCCCCAGGGGGCGGGACGCGGGGTCGGCGGGGGAGGGAACTACAACTCCCAGCCTGCCCCGGGGGCCGCTGCCGCCTCCGGCAAACCCAGGGCAGGGCGGCCCCCGGGGCAGGCTGGGAGTTGTAGTTCCGGACTCTCCCGGGAGCGGAAGTGGCGCCGGACGGGGGAGGCGGGGCTCGCGCGGCCGGGGAAGCGGCCGTTGGCGCTCCGGGCATGCGCAGATCGCGGGGCGAGACCTTCCTTAACCCCCGCGCGCCCGGCCCCCGCTGGAGCCGCCCTGGGGCCGCCCCGGGCTCCGCCCGCCCCGCTGCGGCGCTGCAGCCTCCAGGTACCGGAGCGAGCCCCGGGGGCGGGGCCGGGCGGTGCCTCTGCCCCAGTGTCCGGGGGGGAGACCCAGCATCTCGCAGCCCCGGGATCTGCTCCCCGGGGGGGGGCAGGAAGAGGGGGGAGACCGGATAGGGAGAGGGGGGAGGGAAGGAGACCAGGGAGGAAGGGGGAGACTGGGGGGCAGGAAAAGGGGGGATCTGGGGAGAGGGGCGGAGGGAAAATGTCAGCGCAGCCCGGACGTGGCCGGGGGGGGGAAGAGCCGGGGACCCCCGAGGAGCGGGGAGAGAAAGGGGGGGCTGAGACCCCCTCAGGTTTATCGCTACCTCTTCCCCTGGGGACCCCTCCCCGACTCCCGCCCCCTTTCTCTCTCCACAGCACCGAGCAGCAGCCAGGGTGACCCCCCCGCCCCCCTCCCTGAGACGGTCTCTGCCCCCCCCGTACCCCGTTTCCTCCCCACTTTGCCCGTGGTCAGTTCAAATCTCCGGTCTGGGGTGTCCCCCCCCCCCCACATTTTACCTGCTCGTCACATTCCCCCCCACCCCCGCCAGCCTCTCCCCACAGCCAGTGACCTTCTGACTCCAGCCCCCCCCCAGGCCCTCCCCTGTGAAAGCCACGTCGCCCAGGGCTCCCTGCCGGGCCTGTGAATCGGGGAGAAGGCTCCACCCCATTGTGGTGTTGATTGAATATCGCTCTGTAATCCCCTCAAATTTCCCCTCTTCTCTCTTGAACCGTTGAATGGTGACATAAAATCTCCCCCGATTTTGGTGCTTCTCTCTTACGTTGGCTGGGCTGGCGAGGGTGGGTGGGGGGCACTTTCGGCTGGCAAGAGGGCATGGAACTGCAGAGACCCCGACAGAGAGCAGGGACCTTGTTGGGCCGGGGGCTACGGTGACCCTGCCTGAGCTCCGGGCCCCTGTTGTGCCAGGCCCTGCACCAACACCAAGCGAAATGAGGCTCCGTTGCGCCCGGTGCTGCAGAGACGGGAAACCAACTCGGGGACCTGGTTGCTCCCGGAGGGGCAGAGACCCGAAGTGAGATCTGGGCCCTGTTGTGCCGGGTGCTGCAGAGACCCCCACACGGGTCAGACCCACTGTTGTGCTGGGGAGACCCCAATGGAGATCTGGGCCCCCGTTGTGCCGGGCACTGTAGAGAGCCCAACTGACATCAGGCCCCCCATTGCGCCAGGTAAAACTGAGACCTGGACCGAGATCACGGCCCCCCTGGTGCCAGGCAGCGCACGACTGCGGCCCAGACTGCAGCCTCCGGTGTCCCGGGCACTTCAGAGACCTCCGCTGAGATCTGTGTCCCCGTTGGGTCTGTCTCTGTCCTGACCCTGACAAAGATCACACCTCACCACTATATGGGGCGCTGCAGGGACCCTGATAAAGATCCTCACCCACATTTTGCCAGTTGCTGCAGGGACCCCAAACAAAATCAGGGATCTTGTAATGCTGGGAGTTGCAGAGCCCCCGACTGAGGTCAGGCCCCTGTGGTGCAGGGCTCTGCACAGACACTGACCAAGATCAGGGCCCCCATTGTAACGGGGGATGAACAGACACCAGGGCGATCTCCACCCTGCCATTATAAACCCGCCGCTGGCCCCTGCCAACGACTCCGGCTCACGGGGCTCAGGCGAAGGGGCTCTTTAATTGCAGTGTAGATGTCTGGGCTCGGGCTGGAGCCAGGCTATAGGACCCTGTGAGGTGGGAGGGGGCCAGACCTTGGGCTGCAGCCCAAGCCGGAACAACTACACCGCCATTAAACAGCCCCACAGCCTGAGCCGTGTGAGCCCAAGTCAGCGGGCACGCGCCAACCGCTGGTGTCTAACTGCAGCGTAGACATGCCCACAGCGACAGAGTCTCCTTGCCACAAAAAGCTCAAAGGCTAAATTGGCAAACCGTGGGCGGCTACTCTCCGTTTTACAGATGGGGAACTTAAGCTTAGAGAATTGAAGTAATTTGCTCAAGTTTGCATGGAGAATTTGGGCAAAACTAGGAACTGAATCCAGATTTTTTGAATTCTTGCCTCTCCCCTTAGCCGCAAGCCCAGTGTGTGTGTGTACAGTGTTGTTTTGGTCTGTGTTTGCATTGCATTGGCTTCCAAGGGAGATTGTGGAAATTCTTCATTGGAGGTTTTTAAGACCAGGTTAGAGGTACACCAGTCTAGGAGTGTCTAGGGCAGGGGTCTCAAACTCAAATGACCACAAGGGCCACAGGAGGACTAATGCGCTGGCCCGAGGGCTTCATCACTGACACCCCCCCTCGCTGCTCCTGGCCCCGCCTCCACTCCACCCCTTCCATGAGGGCCCACCCCGCCCCACCTCCAACCCCTTCCCCGAATTTTTTGCTGCTAGGAGTTGCAGATTGACTGCATGCCATTGTAGGCAGTCCCATCATACCATGCCTTCCATAAACTATCAAGTTCAGTCTTGAAGCCAGTTAGGTATTTTGCCTCTACTGTTCCCCTTGGGAGACTTCCAAAACTTCACGCTGATGGTTAGAAACCTGTGCATAATTTGAAGCAAAAACTTATTGACGGCCAATATCCATTTGTTCTAATGCCAGCATTGGTTCTTAACCTAAATAACTCCTCTCCTTCCCTCGTATTTATCCTTCTGGTGTATTTACAGAGAGCAATCATATCTCCCCTCAGCCTTCTTTTGGTTAGGCTAAACGAGACAAGCTCTTTGAGTCTCCTCTCATAAGGCAGCTCATAGTTAGGCTCTGATCAACCAATACACCTAGGTCTTTCTCCTCCTCTGTCACTTCCAACTGATTACTCCCCAGTTTATTGCAAAAGTTCTTGTTGTTAGTTCCTAAATGCATAATTTTGCACTATTAATTTTCATCCTATTTCTATTACTCCAGCTTTCAAGGTCATGCAGATCTTCTTGTATGCTATTCCTGTCCTCCTCCATATTGGCAATTCCTCCCAGCTTTGTGTCACACCCTCACTTTTTGGGCCAAGGTCACTAATAAAAATGTTGAGTAAGATTGGTCCCAAGATTGATCTCTGAGGAACTCCACGAGAAACTTCCCTCCAGCCTGACAACTCACCATTCAGTATGACCCCTTGTAGTCTCTCCTGTAATCAATTCCTTATCGACTTTTCAGTTCTCACATTAATCCCCATCTTCTCCAATTTAACAAATAGTTTCCCAGGTGGAACTGCATCAAATGCCTTACTGACATCCAGATAGATTAGAGCTACTGCATTTCCTTTGTCCAAAACATTAGTTACCTTCTCACAGAAGGAGATCAGGTTTCTCTGGCAGGATCTACCTTTTGTAACACCATGTTATATTTATTTATAGAGCTGGAAGGAACTGATAGCAATAGTCTGAAAGTGACTATGTGGAGGTGGGGGAAGGGATGGCAGACCGTGTGGAGGTGGGAGGGGATGCGGTGTTGGAGGTGTATCTGGGATTTTGTTTTGTAGGAGTCCATGTCTCTGCTCCCTGTGGCCGTGGTGCCTTCCATACCAAAGCAGCATGTCAGCAGAGCAGACGCACACACCATAGCTCCATCTGGAACACGCGGCATTCACTGCCAGACGGGATGGGCGATTTTTCAGGGGCCCAGCTTGATATGCCTGGCTGGGGTGGATTCAGTTGGATGGGGGTCTGGGGCTCTGATAGTTTGGGATGTTCCGTTTTGCGTAGTCAGTTCTTTCCCTTTATTGTTTTACCCCTGCCTGTGCCCGATGTCGCTCTCTTCTTAACTTGCTTTGGTTATTTCAGTTCCACTTTCTAAATGGGATCTAAGAATTGCAAAGCTGAATGAAAGATAAACCAAACAGAACCATTTGAATTTTGGCACATTCCTGGTAGAACTATACCTAGTGAAGGTATGCTGTAATTACCTGGTTAGCAATAGCATTTTCTGGTGGGGTGGATAAAGCAATGTCAAAGAGCCAAAAGCACTTTATAGGGCAAAAGGGCTTGTCAGGTGTTTACTCACACCATCTTTTTTTTAAAAAGCTATGCACTGCACACAATCAAGTTAATTAATGAAAGCACACCAATTATTGGTTGCTTTGTGTTGCATTAGCATCTGATTAAGACCTAATTAAAACTGTACCACTGTAAGTGGAAATGCCTCAACAGAGCTTCGCTCCAATGTGTTTAAATCTGAATGAAAAGTTTCTAAATTAAATACATGGCAGGATGGTAAACAGATGGAAAATACACAGAAGCGCCTCTACCCAGTACTGTTGACTCCTTGTCCCAACCCCCCATGAGTTCTGGCCTCTTGGTCAACTCGACTCCCTGTCCCACATCAGCTGTGCCGTTTCCTAGCCTAACCCATTTCTACTGCATTTCTTCATCCCCCTTGTGCAAGCAGGGGGTTGGTGCTGCAGCCCTTAAGGCACCTGCGTTAATCACTGTCTCGCATACTGGGGCTCTTTAGATTTGAAGGAATGATTTATCAGAGTTACTGACTCTGGGAGGTGGTAGAGAGGAGAGGCTGAGAGGGAGTTTGCTCCCCACTCTTTGTAGGGCCATGTTCAACCCTGGTAGCCTCCATGTTACCTCATCCTCCACCCTCCCACGTGTGTCTGCTCATGTGTCAGAGTGTCACCTTCTGATCATAATGCCACTGGCTTCAGCAGAGCGCCCAGACAGGAGCTACATCATAATGGGATTACAGTACTGAGAATAAAATACATCCCAGGGAGGGTGTAATTATTCTCAAAGCAACCATTTCAGTCCAGGAAGTGAAAGAATTAAAGTACTTCATTACTTAAAAGTACTCTTGAAAGGATTGGATTTTTATGAATAAATTGCAGTAAATGTTTATTTCACTGTACAGGTAAAATATAGAAATGCTTCTGGAGAAAGTAGAGTTTGATTTATGGATATTTACACTATATATTTTGCATGCGAGATTGACAATTTGTGTTTGAATGGTTATAAAAATTGTTGGCTGATGACCCCCATAACTTCCCACAGCTCTGAACACGTGAGCCACAATAACTGGTTTTCTGCATATAAAAGCCAGGGCTGGTGTTAGAGGGTAGCAAGCAGGGCAACTGCCTGGGGCCCCATGCCACGGGGTCCCCACAAAGTGACATTGCTTAGGCTTTGGCTTCAGTCCTGGGAGGTGGGATTCAGGGCCCTGAACTTCAGCCCCATGCACTGGGACTTCAGCTTTCTGCCCTGGGCCTCAGTGAGTCTAATGCTGGCCTTGTTTGGCAGCCCCCCGAGACAGCTGCCTTGAAGTGAGCTGTAGCTCACGAAAGCTTATGCTCTAATAACTTCGTTAGTCTCTAAGGTGCCACAGGTACTCCTTTTCTTTTTGGGGACAATGACAGGGAGAATCTCCCAAAGTGACTCCTTTGATTCTGCTCTTCTCTGGCCCTTGGTTTACAGAATCATAAAACTGGAAGGGACCTCGAGAAGTCACTCGAGTCCAGTCCCCTTCACTCAAGGCAGGCCTAAGTATTATCTCACCATCCCTGAGCGGTGTTTGTGCAGCCTGCACTTAAAAATCCCCAATGATGGAGATTCCACAACCTCCCTAAGCAATTTATTCCAGTGCTTAACCACTCTGACAGTTAGGAAGTTTTTCCTAATGTCCAACCTAAACCTCCCTTCTTGCAATTTAAGCCCATTGCTTCTTGTCCTATCCTCAGAGATTACAAAGAATAATTTTTCTCCCTCTTCCTTGTAACAACCTTTTATGTATTGAAAACTGTAATCATGTCCCCTCTCAGTCTTCTCTTTTCCAGACTAAACAAACAAACACAAATTTTTTCAATCTGCACTCAAAGGTCATGGTTTCTAGACCTTTAATCATTTTTGTTGCTCTTCTCTTGACTTTCTCCAAATTCTCCACATCTTTCCTGAAATATGGTGCCCAGAACTGGACGCACTACTCCAGTTGAGGCCTAGACAGCGCAGAGTAGAGAGGAAGAATTACTTCTCGTGTCTTTCTTACAATACTTCTGCTAATACATCCCAGAATGATACTTGCTTTTTTTGCAATAGTGTAATGCTGTTTACTCATATTTAGCTTGTAATCCACTAAGACCCCCAGATCTCTTTCCGCAGTACTCCTTCCTAGGCAGTCATTTCCCATTTTGTATGTGTGCACCTGATTTGTTCCCAAGTGAAGTACTTTGGATTTGTCCTTATCGAATTTCATTCTGTTGACTTCAGACCATTTCTGCAGTTTGTCCAGATCATTTTGAATTTTAATCCTATCCTCCAAAGCACTTGCAACTCTTCCCAGTTTGCTATCGTCTGCAAACTTGATAAGTGTAACAGAGAGACTCTGATACTGGGAGGCATTTTACCATGTCTCAGAGGGTTACACCCTGGTGAGAGTGGGCTAGGCCTGTACTGGAATAAGGTCACTCTTTGTTTTACAGTGTGGCAGAACCTAGAATGTCCATTAGCAGGAAACAATCCTGGGGGGGAATCGGCATCTGGAATGGACAAAAACCCCGTCTGATTTCTCTCATGTTGCCCTTCTCGCCCTGGCAGGCTACAGAATAACATCCATGTTTTGCTCCAGATCAACCCATCCTCCCAGGGGGAAGGAAATGGCTGCAATGGAGCTGGCTCAGGTAAGGGATTATGAGGGAGCTGGTGGTGAGTTCTGCTTGGAGGGAGAGGAGCAGTAAATGCATAGGAGGGTGGGAGCTGCTAGAAGTTATGGGAGCCAGGAACTATCTAGTGTGGAGAAAGGGAGGGGACAGGATGTGACAAACCTGCTGAGAATTGTGTACTCTAGGGTGTGATGGGTTGTCACCCCGGGGTGCAGTCTGGGGGGCTTCTCTGAACCGCTGTGCCCTCTAACCCTCAAGCTGGCCTGGCCCTTTTCACACTGTTTTTCTGGAGATTCAGCCAGCCTCACCAAGCCCTGTTATCACCCAACATGACAGCAGGTTGTGCCATGCATCCAACTAAGCTACCTGGGTGCTTTACCTAAATCACTGAAGGACCGATAGACGACAACAGCCGATTTCCCAGCGATAAGTGACAGCAAACTGATTAAAGCAGATTATTAAGCAAATAACTAAGAACTCAAACTAAGCCTAACATACTACCTGGATAGAATTTGAATTTGCAATTTCTCACCCTGACTAATGATAGAAGCCGTCCACCAAGTTTCCATACACAAGCTAGAAATACCTTTACTCTGGGACCAATGCTTACCCCAGTTCAGTCTTTGATCTTCAGGTGCTTTCAGGACTTCTCTTGTGAGGTGAACGAGGCCAAGAGATGATGTCACACCCCACCTTATGTAGCTTTTCCATATGGCAGGAACCCTTTGTTCCAAACTCAGTTCCCAGTCCAGTTTGTGGAAAAATACAGGTACCAAAATGGAGTTCAGTGTCATGTGGTTTGGTCACATGCCCTAGGCTTGCCTGCTGAGTCACTGTAGCCATGACTCATAGGCTTGCTGAAACATTCAGAGGAAAGCTAAGCTCTTCCATGGTCCCATGTCTTTGTTGATGAGCCATCAGCACTGTCTAGTTTCTTCATTGTTGTACCTGAAGGCTAGTTGTGGGTGTTACCCAGAGTAAGCACATTTGAAATACTAATACATAGTCAATATCCATAACTTCCACTGAATATGAGGTATAGTGTCAGATAGGGCCTAATTTCAAGGCATAGGAGTTGGGAATGGAACTTCTCCTCTTTGTGGAACAGGAAATAACCCTCCAGCCAGACCTGGGAAAACTTCCCAGACTCCCAGTGCTGGAACCTGAATCTACTGACACTTCATTAGTTACCACCATCCCCAATCCTTGTGGCAACTGCAGACTTTATCAGTGATTGATTTTTATCTTCTCTTCAAGGTCATTGATAAGAATGTGAAATAGCACAGGGCGAAGAACCAATCCTTGCGGGAACCCACTAGAAAGAAATCCACTCGACCATGGTTCCCCATTTACAATCCCAGTTTTTAATCTATTTAATATATGCTGTGTGTCATTTGTATCTTTCTAGTTTTCTAGTCAAAATATTGTGCTGAACCAAGTCATATGCCTTACAGAAGTCTAGGTATGTTACATCAATACTATTAGCTGCAACCAAACTTTTGATCTCATCCAATAAAGATATCCAGTCAGTTTGATAGAGTCTCCATCTTTGTTAATTGGTACTAATTATATTACCCTCCTTTAATTATTTATTAATTAAATCCAGTATCAACTGCTGCATTCTCTTGCCCAGTATCGATGTCAGACTAACACTCTTGTAATTAGCTGGGTCATCTCTTTTACACCTTTTAACAATTGGCACAGCATTAGCTTTATTCCAGTCTTCTGGAATTTTCCCAGTGTTCCAAGTCCTAATTAAAATCACATTAACAGTCCACCATGCTCCTCCACCAGGTCTTTCAAAACTCTTGTTATCTGGAACCGCTGATTTAAACATGTCTAACTTTAATAGCTGCTGTTTAACATCCTTGTGAGTTCTTCTTGGAATAGAAAGACTGTCGGCGTCAACATCTTATTATGAGTACATCATCTGTTTTTCTCTAAATCCAGGAGAGAAATAGTTATTGAACACTTTTACCTCTTCTGCATTATTTTTGATAATTCTGCCATTTCCAGCTAATAATTTACCATTGTTAGGATTAATTTTGTACTTAATATACTTTTAAAAAGTTCCTTCTTATTTTCATTGATTGATCATTACCAATTTTCTACAATTCTGACCTTCTAACTTATATACTTTACTATTGACTTCCCCTTTCTTTCGTATATTTTATTTGGCGTGTGTTGGGATTCCTACCAGGGAGCCACCAGCAGGGTCCAGAGACAGCCCCATCTCCTATATCAAGCACTATGTAGTAGGTATGTGATAGAAGGAGGCAGGGTCTTCACATTTATCACCTGGGGGACACAAAGTTTCCCTCTTTCTACCCTCTGATGCCTCCTGGCATCTCTAAGCAAGGTGTGGTGGGACTCTGTTAACATGTGCCTCCTGGAGCTTCCATTTACCTGGTGCTGCTGTTCTGTGAATAGTGGGGTTGTGACTGGGGCAGCAGGTCCTGAGTGTTGGACTCTTTCTCTTTTAGGGACTGGTGACTTTTGAGGAGGTGGCTGTGTATTTCACCAAGGGGGAAGGGGCTCTCCTGGACCCCACTCAGAGAGCCCTCTACAGGGATGTCATGCAGGAGAACTATGAGACGGTGGTCTTGCTGGGTAAGGAGTCCTGTCCCGTCGGTTAGTAGAACCTGTGGGGTCTCTAAAGAACCAGAGTAGTAATATCTTTATACCTTTATTCATCATATAAGTTTTGGCAAGTTTCCTTGCCCACCATTTTTTTCCCTGATCTCCCACACACTAGTATAATTTTTGGACGTGTGCCTTTTTGGTGCCATCAGTCATTTTAAAATTGCATTTAATATATCCTTATTGGCTACATTAATAACTGGTCTCAGAGTAGCAGCCGTGTTAGTCTGTATCCGCAAAAAGAAAAGGAGTACTTGCATCTGATGAAGTGAGCTGTAGCTCACGAAATCTTATGCTCAAATAAATTTGTTAGTCTCCGAGGTGCCACAAATACTCCTTTTTCTTTTTGCATTAATAACTGTAGCTTTCATGCCTTTTCCTCATTTTAAGAGGAAAATATGCTGCCTGTAGAATTCTAAACTAGGTAAATAGGTGTATGACTCATGCATGGCTTGTGTGACAGTCAGATGAGCTCCTCTTTTGATATGAGAGTGAATAATGTTGCCATTCAGGACCCCACGGGTGAAGGGAGACCAGAGCTGTGGGAGGGGAGGAGAAGCAGGGGAGTAGATAATTCTGGGTACCAGGACATGGGGAGGGTGTGTGCAGGGTTAGAGCTCAGAAGCAGCAGGGAAGGATGAGGTAGTGAGAGATGAGGAGGGAACACAAGAAGCTCCCAAGGTTCCAGGAGGTGGTGCCGTCTGAGAGTAATGGGACAAAGAGGAGGGGAGTGTGGAGGAAGGGCACCCAGGCAGTGGACTGGGTGGGTCAGTGGGAGGGAGGAGAGGTTTGGAGATCTAGAGTTGTAGATCCAAGACCTTTAACCGCAAATCCCTTCCCAAGCCTTGTTGCTTTAGAGCCTACACTTCAGTTTTATTTCTGTTCAGTTTCACTTCATTATACATATTTTTTCCCCAAATACTATTAATTTAACTCTTGACCCCCCTCGCCATATCTATGCACAGGGACCCTGGCCACCGATCCTCAGTCCTTGCTGCATTCCTCCCTCCCATTACAGGGCCACTACCCAGGCACAAATGGGCACTTTGTTGATGATGTCACAGGTTGGTAGTGTAGCCTGTACCATCTTTTCACCTAAAAGACTACGTATTGGGGTACAACTTGCCCTTGTCCATGGCAACTCAAAGTTAATGGAGGAGATGAAATATGGTGAAACACACAAAAACTTGATTTAATACAGACGGTTATAATTGAAATCATAGGCAAAAATCAATACACCAAACGATTAGACTAAGATAAGTACAGTAAAGAGGGTCTTGCATGGTGCATACTTACCAGTTATGGACACCATTGGAAACAAAAATGGAGGGGCAAGGGAGACCATCAGAAGCTAGGCCCTGCTTTAGTTTACACTGTCTCAGGGACCCGACAAAATGAGAAAATGGTAACTAGGAGAGGTATTTTATCCCCTTCTTTATGGTAATAGTATGGCTATATAACATATCTGCTCCTTTACTCTAATTACAAGAATGTCAGTAGCTGCCCCAACCCATATGTGGCCTTTGGGAAGTCCATAATTAGGCATGAAGCATTAATACTCATGATTTACGTCACTTATTTCTTAATAATTCTAATATATGAATGCAGTCCAACTGCTAAGATACTTCATAGCAACCTAATTGCTAAAGACGCCCCAAACGTCCTTCTTTCAGAATCCTGTGGTGTGTTGCACCTGTTTGTGGTTACTCGTTAGTCTCTCAGAATGAGGGTGCAAAATATCTGACCTGGGATCCTCTCCTTAGGCCTATTTAGGTAAATCCCAGACTTCAGCATAACTACTCCCACAAAGCCTCAACCTAATATAAGCCCCTTAACTGTAGCAAGCTTAGGCTATGTCTAAACTACTGCAGTAACTCAACCTATGCTGCGCAACTCCAGCTACGGGAATAACATAGCTGGAGTCGATGTATCTTAGGTCGAGTTACCGCAGGGTCCATTTACATTACTCTTCTCATCAGGGGTAGAGTACAGAGGTCCACTGGAGAGTGATCTTCAGTCGATTTAGCAGGTCTTTACTAGACCTGCTACATCAACCACTGGTGGATCGATCTCAGAGCTTTGATCCCGGCTGTAGTGTAGTCCCTGCGCTTAATAACCAATTTATTTATGATTACCTCCTTGCACCTCCACCCATGTTCCAAGCTAATAAGCAATACTCTGATCATGACATTTTACTTTTAGCAAGTATAAAATTGTCCACAAGACAGGAGACTAGGTCATAGATGATAAAATCAGGTCGGGGTCAACAGGAGTGAGAGTTTGGAAAGAGTCTTGTCCCCCCTCTCCCCATCTGCAGCAGCCACAAGCTGTCTTCCCTCCAGGATCCTTGGATCTTTGAGTCTGGCCCTCCTAAAGTTGCACGGCCCAGTTCTTGTTTCCTACATTCTCCTTTTCCGGAAGAATTAGAGGCTGTTGCTCCTGAATTTTACTGTTTAATTCCCCAGACTTCTCCACACACTAGGGGAGTTTCATTCTCCCTCCCATTACACCTGAGTCAGTAGATTTCCTAATTCCCCAAAATGTACTTTTGCAATGTCACAGATCTGGGATAGCTGAGCCTTTGGCCTGCCTCCATGGTCTGCTCAAGAAATGCCCCCTCAGGTATCAGGCCTTTAGCCAGCCCATCTCTATGGGTAGGAAACCACATACCTCTCCTTTTTGACTAGGGTTTGAGGATTGCAGCTTCTCCTCCACTGTTTTCACTGAACTAACCTCCAGTTTCTGTACTTCGCTTTCTCTCCAAGTGCTGTGAGCAGTGTGTGTGTGTGTGTATTTGTGTGTGATTTAAGGTAGGAATTTTGGTGGTACTTGTATGATGCCAATATAGACCTCAGTTTCCCTCTTTGATTGGTATTGCTATGATTAGAAAGAGCAGGAGACGTGAAGTTTTTTTGTCATTTAGCTGTCATGGAGTGATATGAATGGGTCATTAAGGACTGGCTGGGACCAACCTACATCAGTGGAATACCTGACAGAGACAAGGGAATAATTCTCCCCTCTCCATGGGAGGATCTCTGCTTCGCTGAGAGAAGCATACATGGACTTAAGTTTTTGGGAGCAGGAAGAACTGGGCTTGCAGACACAGGGAGCTCTACCGGAGTGAAGACAAATGGACGGGCACAGTGAAAGGAAACCAAACTGTTTTCTACAGCAGCACGGCTCAGGGGCATTGGCCAATATGGGCTATATTGTCTTCTTCGCTTCTCTGTCCTAATCTAAGGGCTTTCCAGCGCTGTGTTTTAGTTGACTTATAAACCCTGCTATGTTTTAAAAGTTTGCCCAATGTCGCAGCAAAAACTTGCTCTCTGCATTGAATGAGGAACAGTCTCTGAAGAGGAGTGTCGTTCAGCTGGACCTGCTGGGCAGAGCTCACAGGTTGGAATAGGAGTGTTGAAGCCAGAGGCTCAGTCTCAGATGTTGAAGCTCCATGGCCCATCCTTGTGGAAGAGTAGGACCTATTGGGAGTCTCGTGCACTGAATGGGCACCTCCCAACGACTGTTTAAAACCCAGAGCATTGCACAGATCCTATGGATCCATGACAGTGTGCCAGTGTGCCTTATGGGGAAAAGATATTAAACAAGAATAGGAACTAAATGCGAATTTACCGTTGCCCCCTCATCAGTCCTCGTGGGAATCCATGATCAGTTCCAAAGTGTATTAAAAGCTTCCTTAAAGACTTACCTCCGGGTTATCAGGTCATGTCAGTTTTGTCAGAGGGCTTTCCATTCACCCTCCCACTTCTCTGGTCTCACGCAGACAGCAAGCAGCAAAAGACCAGAAGTCCGAAGCGCAGATAATGCGATGCTTATTGGGGTTAGTTTCCAAGCAGGCATATTGCAATGTCCTTCACACCAGTTGCGCTTATCTTTGTTCGCCGACAAAGCCTGTTTCCCCATGTTCCCTTCCCAGCTCTGACTCCACAGAGCATTTTCCCTGTTTCCCTTCCCAGCTCTGATGCCGCAGAGCCTCGCCTGTGTCCCTGTTCCCATTTCCCCCCCCTTAACAAACATGATTCCAATTTCCCTTCCCCCTCCTGTTTGACCCCCTTTATATAGTAATATTCTCAGCTATACCCTAACCAATCATTGTACTGAAATTTAACTAACCAATTCCAACATATTGTAACACAATTCTCTAACCAATTTTTTTCCCACTACCCTAATTAACTTACACAGCAGACAGAAACAATTAGAGAACCAGACTGATTAACAAGGTAAAAGTGGTGGCCATAAAGATAAAACAATACGGAAATGAGGGTTTCACAACATGGATAAGTGATTTCTTGCCAGACAGGATGCTATCAAACTAAGTTTTCTTTAACCATCTTAAGATCTGTTTCTTTATCTGGTGATGATGGGCACCATCTGGACAGGATTGTCTTCCTAACAGCCCAATACCACCTTAGGTCAATGTGACTGGTTTGGGATACGAGGATGTGACCGTTCACTTCCCAGCTTATGGCTGCCCCTGCTGCTTAGCCAAGAGCCTTCATCTGTGGCCTTGTTCTTAGGCTATCCTAGTGAGAGAAGGCCCATACACAGGCGTACTGTGAGTTTGATTCTTTGCTTTTATACCCCTGTAAGTAGCTAAGTGATAAAAATACACCTAAGTTCTTAAAGTGTAGGCTTTACAGGCAGGCCTCAATATCTATATTCTAACAGTGGGTTTTACCCCTTCCCCCATTCTGTGTCTGTCTTGTCTATTTAGATTGTAAATTCTTCAGGGCATGGGCCATCTACTATTCTCTGTACTTTCCCTAGCACAATGGTGACCCACTATTAGTTGCTCCTTAGGCACTAAGGTAATGAATATTATTTTTATAATAATAATAACTATCCTGCCACTTTGAGCCAGCGAAGATGGCCTTGGGATGTTAGTGCTTAAAAAGTGAGCTGGGATTACAACCATGGAATGTTCTTTGTGACAAGAATCCTACAAATTCCACTGACCTCCCTTGTTTTCTTTGCCTGGAGTAGGGTTTCCAATTTCCAAACCTGGTGTGATCTCGCAGCTGGAACGAGGGGAAGAGCCGTGGCTCCCGGACCTCCAGGGCTCTGAGAAAGAAGTGCTCCCGAGAGCTGCCTGCGCAGGTGAGGAATTACGTAAACCAACCCAAAAACTGTTTGGGAATGCAGGAAACATTTGGGATGCCCTACAAAGACTTTGTGAGCTCTCCAAGTTCAGGATTGTTCCCTGCAGAATGGAATCGTTATGGCAGATGTCACTCATGGCTTCCCACCTATTCTGAATAACAACTGGCAGAAGGTCACTTTCCCCTGAGTGTTCTGGTGAGATGCAGACCAAAAACTGATCCCTTCCTCTCTCCTCTGGGAAAGGGTTTGGGGAAAATCAGCTCCTGATAGGTTTGATCTCTCTCCTACGTATTTTGGTTTGTTCATCCCTTTTTCCATTCCTCTTTCTGAGATTTCCTTTCTGTCCGGTGCAGGGAGTGACCTATGTCCGGATTCTCTCCATCTCCCATCAGGTGATGGGATGGTGCGTGAGAATGAGGAGGAGACACCCCAGCAGGAAGATGCTGAGCAAGCAGAACCACATGGAACATTATCAGGAACATCCAAAGGGAATGATTCCAGGAGTTGTGCACTCCCAGAAAAAGAGAGAGCGTGTGAGACTGAGCAGAGGCCAGAGGAAAACTTCAGTAGCCACTCAGACCTTATTACATGTGAGAGAATCAACTTGGAAGAGACACGCTACACATGCCATGAGATTGGGAAAAGCTTTAATCGGAGCTCAAACCTTCTCACACATCAGAGAATCCACACGGAAGAGAAACCCTACACATGCTCTGACTGTGGGAAAAGCTTTAGTCGGCATTCACACCTTATCACGCATCAGAGAATCCACACAGGAGAGAGGCCCTACACATGCTCTGAGTGTGGGAAAAGCTTCAGTCAGAGCTCGACCCTTATCACACATCGTAGAATCCACACAGGAGAGACGCGCTACATGTGCTATGAGTGCGGGAAAAGATTCAATCAGTTGGCTGCCCTGATCACACATCAGAGAATCCACAGAGGAGAGATGCCCTACACGTGCTCTGAGTGTGGGAAAGACTTCAATTACAGCTCTGCCCTGATCACACATCAGCGAATCCACACAGGAGAGAGGCCTTACACATGCTCTGAGTGTGGGAAAAGTTTCAATCGGAGCTCTAACCTTATTTCACATAAGAGAATCCATACAGGAGAGAAGCCTTACAGGTGCTCTGAGTGTGGGAAAAGCTTCAATCAGAGCTCGACCCTTATCGTACATCGTAGAATCCACACAGGAGAGACGCCCTACACATGCTCTGAGTGTGGGAAAAGTTTCAATCAGAGCTCGACCCTTATCACACATCGTAGAATCCACACAGGGGAGATGCCCTACACATGCTCTGAGTGCGGGAAAACCTTCAATCAGAGGTCTGCCCTGATCACACATCAAAGAATCCACACAGGAGAGATGCCCTACACATGCTCTGAGTGTGGGAAGAGCTTCAGTCGCAGTTCTGCCCTGATCACACATCAGCGACTCCACACAGGAGAGAGGCCTTACACGTGCTCCGAGTGTGGGAAAAGCTTCAATCAGAGCTCAAACCTTATCTCGCATCAGAGAATCCACACAGGAGAGAAGCCCTACACATGCTCTGAGTGTGGGAAAAGCTTCAAAAATAGCTCACACCTTATTAGACATCAGAAAATACACAGGAGACAGAACTGTAACAAATGCCTTGATTAGGGCTGGGCAAAGATTATTTTTTTAAATCACATTTTCTAATTCTCATAGTGATCTGTGCACCATCTTCACCATGGTCTCTTAGCTTCCCCAGATCAATTGCCTGCTTCTGCCTTTTGCAACTCACCCTTCTTTGGGATCAGTCCTGTGATCTTTTCTATCAACTCCTTTCCTTTTGAGTTGTAGGAGTGTGTATCCCTCCAGCCTGGAATGTTCATCAGCTCCCGGAAGGAGAGAGAGATTTGATTCACAACTATGTACACTGAGATAATGTATGCTGTGCCTTACATCCACTAGGACTGTATATGGCTGCTCAAGTGAGTGATCTTGATGTAAAAAGACAATTACAGTTGTAGTGCCGATGCAGTCCAGGTGTAGTGGTTGGCATTAGGTTTCCCCTTGACCTGACTAAATTCCATCACTTTTCCTAGTCTTTAAACAAACCCTGTGCATCACGGTTATACCGTTCCCCCATTTCAAAGAAATTGTTACTCATAGAGTTTCCTCTTCGGTAACAAATGGTTTCATTCCCAGTTGCTGTGTTGTTGCTTCAGGTTGTGTTAGAGAGCAGATATTTTTACTACCATTTTCCTTCCTTAAAATATATTGAACTATAAAAAAGAGCAGGGATAGGGAAAAATGTCATTTCCCCTCTGTAACAACAGAAGAAGATAGGGTAAATCCGAGGGATTCCCTTATTCCCAATCACCATCCCAACCCTCCCGTTGTTTAATTGGTTATGTCAGTATTTTTTCTAAAGGGCTGTGAAGAGGATTCCCTAGTAAATCATAGAATATCAGGGTTGGAAGGCACCTCAGGAGGTCATCTAGTCCAACTCCCTGCTCAAAGGAGGACCAAATGATTTGGAACTAAGCAAAATACCAATGCATGTGGCTCCTAAAGCAGTTGTGGCCCAGGCCCTGCAGGAGGTTGCTCCTGAAGATCTCTCCTTCCTGATCAGGTGCATGTTGCCTATTATTTGGGAAATGCAATCCCTATCTAGGTAGGGATGGGAAAAATGGAAGTGACATTTCTCTTCAGCTCACCCCTGGGAGATGCTGCAAATGTGTAGAAAATGAAATCCATGTTGAATGTGATATAGCTGCAGAAAGACACCTATTTTTAATAGATACCTGACATTTGCTGTCTTACAAGGAATCTGAGCAGCACCTAAATGAAATCTGTACCACCAGATTAAAGAAATAAAAGGCATATTTGCGGGAGTTATTCCTTACTATCGCTACTGATTATGTTGTGTGGGTGGTGAAGAATTCTACTCCAGAGAAGTCTAAAATTACTCCAAGTAAGGTCAAAGCTATGATAACCTGTGGCCCAGGTAAAGTATTTTAGGTCCCTGCTCCCTTGTTAAGTGGCACTGATCACACTCCTAAAGGATGTCATGATTACATTGGGCACAACTGTCTTTTACCATTTGGATCCAAAGTTTCATGAAGCAGAGAGAGAAAAACAGCTGATTCCTTCAGAGCCATTCCATGTCTATGCGTCCCAATCTGGCTGCCTTGTTGGACAAGAAGCCCTTCTGTGCTGGGCAAATGATGGTAGCCAATGAGGGAATGTATCAGATTCCAAATTCAGACTGTAGGATACGTGAATGCTAAGTCCAGAGTCTGTGGTTTGGTCTCTTAGTTTTGCTATTAAGTCTAATGCATTTGTATCACTTCTTCTCCTGCTGCTAGTTTGAAAGATTAGAAAGCGTGAAAATAGATCACAGGTGGTTTTTCATGATGCAGCCTTCCCACATAGTGTGAGACCCCTTCCACCCACACTTCTGGGAGAAGACCCAGGGAGAAATGAACTCTCAGAAATGGAAGGCTCCTAGCTTATGGTAGAATGTGACTTCACACAAAGCTCACTGGGTGGAAATGGGAATCAAGAGAAAACTGCCCTGTAAATTTATATTTTGTAATCTTTGAATAAGTTACCAGCAGCAATGAAATTAAACATGAAGTTAATGAGTGTAATATAAGAGGCTGATCATGTAATAACTTGCAGTGTTACAATAGAATTTAGGTTTTCTTCTAGTTCTCTCCCTGCCCCCTCCTACTACATAGAAAATGGTGGCTAATCCTGAAATTAAAGCCTCACTCCAAAGGAATTAGAGTGGGGGAATATGTTAAATAGTATGTACAAGAATAGATACCCAGTACAGATGGTAATTATTTCTATTTAAAATGGAATTTATTATGATAAATTTTAAAATAAATCTTCCCTTAAGAGGAAAATTACTTGAAACAAGATATGTAGCATTTTACCCAGTTAGAGGGTAAAAGCCACAGAGTTTTAGAGATCTCTTGTTTGGAAAGCAAAGATGTCACATCAGGCAGGAGATGTCAAAATCTAAAATGGTGATGGATGTGTGATGGTAGCTTTTCTGAGTTATTTTTTTGGTTTGTTTTTTTAATTTAATTTTAATTTTGCAACCAGTTACTTTTATAGGTGCTGAGGACCCTTTTCCTTTTGAGAACAGCTATTTAACCATCAGGCCTGGATCTGTAAACCTCCCCAAAACTGGCCTTGTGTTTCTTTCAGTTTTGATATCTTTGGTGTTCACACATCCACATTACATGTGGCTCACAGAAACAGATACTTTGAGAAACCTGCTGGGTTAAGCAGGCCTTTTCCAAAACAACATTGGCCCAAAGTCTGCCTCAATTCAGCTGGATTGGGACATGTCTGTATCAAAGGAGTGGTTCACACCTGATTTGCCTAGAGACCTTGGGGGAGGTGTGGTAAGATAGGGTAAGTAGGAATCAACACCAAAAAAGTTAAATGTAAGGGTGAAAGACCTTCACCTTGCAGATCAACATGCCTGTTCTTTTCATTCCCTCTGAAGCATCTGGTACTGGTCACTCTCAGGCAGCACACTGGGCTAGATGGACCATTGGTCTGACTCAGTATGTCCAGCCTTGTGTTCTTATGTAAGCCTTGTAGGACCTTGTCTACACTGGCAAGTTTCTGCGAAGTAAAGCAGCTTTCTGTGGTGTAACTCCTGAGGTGTACACACTGCCAAGCCACTGAGTGCGCAGAAACTGCAATTGCAGCTCTGTTTTTTAAAAAAAAAAAAAAAAGCCACCCCGACGAGAGGCGTAGAGCTTTCTGTTCCAGAACTACAGCGCCGCGGTGCAAGTGTAGACACCCTGGTCGATTACAGCGCTGCGATTGACCTCCGGGAGGTGTCCCACAATCCCTGTTCTCGCCTCTCTGGTCATCGGTTTGAACTCTACTGCACTGACCGCAGACTACCAACTGTGAACCCCACCCCTTAAATTCCCTGGGAATTTTGAAAGTCCCCTTCCTGTTTGCTTGGTTACACATGCAGTGGTCTCAGCGCATCTTTCCAGGTGACCTTGCTTGGAGTAATGCTGAGCTGCTGGACCTCATCAGCATTTGGGGAGAGGAGGCTGTCCACTTCCAGCTGTGCTCTAGCCGTAGGAATTATACCTATAGAAAGATTTCACAATGAGAGAAAGGGGCCATGACCAGGACACACCGCAATGCAGAGTCAAAGTGAAGGAGCTGTGGAACGCCTATTCCTTGGCATGGGAGGCAAACCGCCGCTCCAGTGCTGCACCCATGAGCTCCTGGTTCTACAAAGAGCTGGATGTGATAATCAGTGGTGACCCCACCTCCACTGTGAAGGCCACTGTGGATACTTCAGTGGCTCACATGCCAGTCGATAGCGGACTGAGCCAGGAGGAGGAAATCTTGGATAAGGATGTGGAGGCGGAGGGATCCCCAGAGGCAGAGGATGAGTCAGAGGTTAGAGATGCATGCAGCCAGGAGTTCTTCTCTACCCCAGAGGAGGATAGCCAGTCACAGCTGTCAGAGTTTGGCAAAGCACAAACAGGAGAGGAGGCCCCTGGTAAGTGGCTTTGATCTTGGGAATCACTTGAAGTGAGTTCTTGGGAGCAGGAGGGTTGCAGAAAGCAGGCTTGTGTCTGTATGATGTGCGTACCACCGCATGCCCAGTCTGAGTGGCGGAACAGGGTGATAATTGACTCCCTCACTTTATGGGAATCTGCACCAGAGATCTCCATGAAACTCTCATGGAGATACAGGGCAATCCGCTGCTGCAGGTTCTTTGGCAGAGCTGCTTTGTTTCTTGCCCCATTAAGGGTAACTTTCCTGCAGTACTCTGCCAGCATGGGAGGAGTGGGGCGACCATTGCCGCACATAGGCGGGCCACATAAGAAACAGGCTGTACGCCACAGTCTTGGAGAAGACTCTTGATTCTCTGCTCACCCTCAGCAGAGAGGTATCTTCCATAATGAACACAGCGTGTGGAAAATGTGGGCACAGGAATGATTGTAAGGCCCCTCCCTACAGTGCTGTCTCTCCCCAAGAGCCACGTGCCCAGTGTACAGTACGGTCCTGGAACAGTGATTTTTCCCTGCCCCTGCTGTTACCATTTTGGGGGTCTTGTGGCTCATATGTGCTTGCCTGGGTTAGCCAGTTAGTGACAGGTGTGTGAATAGTGGCTATGTTTTAAATCACTGCATCAGTGGTCTCTGTGTTGCAAACAATACTGCTTCTGTAAAATGTTGCATTTTGGCTTCACAGATACGCCCTTGGGAGCCCAGCCTCCCTCTTTGTTATCGCCGGCTGAATGGCTGCTGAGAATTAGAAAGTGGCCATGAAGAACTAAAGAGAACTTTCTGCATGAGGTAATGATGCACTCTGTGGCCGAAAAACAAGAATTAAAAGAGTGAGCGGACAGCGAGAAGAGGGACCAAAAGGAGAACGGTGCGCCAGAACGAAGCCATGGAGCGGCTCTTAAACCTTATGGAGTCCAAAGCGGTCATGCTCCAGGCACTACCAGCACTGCAAACCGAGGAGCTCTGTGACTGCCCTCCCATGCATCCACTGTCGCAAAACTCTTTCCCGTGCCTCCCCCAGACAACACCAACACACTCTTATTAACCTTCTGGCTCCAGTCTGTACCCGCTGTATTCCACTCCTGCCTCACCACAGTCCAGCCCTGCAGATGTTCAGTACCCAGTGCACTCAACACCCATCCCTTTGTAGTTTTATTCCTGATGAAGTACAGTACCCACTGCATTGTATTCCAAAGTATAAGGTTGCATAGGATACCTGGGCATACACAAATCTTTAACCTTCCCTGGACCCCACCTCCTCATGGGATCTCTTTTCCCCATCACCCACAGCGCTGATGTGGTGGTGTTGTTTTTCCCTCTCCTGCGGTGGTTGTTTTTTAATAAAAGAATACTTTTGGTTTGAAAGCAATCTTTATTCCATTAATGGAAAGCAAACAGAACCTTGCAAAGAAACACGCAATTTTCTTAAACCATTATAGTGCTTCTATCACAATCACGTCTTAGCATTACAAGCACTGCACTCCCGTGCATAGCAACAAATATTAGTGGCTTTCAGCTTCAAATTGCTGTCTCAAGGCATCCCTGATCCTTATGGCCCCACACTGTGCCCCTGTAATAGCCCTGGTCTCTGGTTGTTCAAACTCAGCCTCCAGGTTCTGAGCCTCAGCAGTCCAGCCCTGAGTGAAGCTTTCACCCTTCCCTTCACAAATATTATGTGGCTTACAGCACGCAGCTGTAAACATTAGAATATTGTTATCAGCCACGTACAGCCTTCCATATAGGCAGCACCAGCGGGCCTTTAAATGGTCAAAAGCACACTCAACAGTCATTCTGCACTTGCTCAGCCTGTTGTTGAACTGATCCTTGCTGCTGTCAAGGTGCCCTGTGTATGGCTTCATAAACCATGGCATTAAGGGGGTAAGCATGGTCTCCCAGCATCACAGTGGGAATTTTGACTTCCCCTACAGTGATCTTCTGGTCCGGGAAGAAAGTCCCTGCTTTCAGCTTCCTGACTAGGCCAGTGTTCGGAAAGATGCATGTGTCATGCCCTTTCCAGATTAGCCTGTGTTAATGTCCATGAAACACCCATGGTCATCCACAAGTGTCTGGAGAACCATAGAAAAATACCCCTTGTGATTAATGTACTTGATGGCTAGGTAGTCAGGTGCCAGAATTGGAATATGCGTGCCATCTATCCCACTCCGGAGTTAGGGAAGCCCATTTGTGCAAAGCCATCCACAATGTCACACATGTTGCCCATAGTCTCAGTCTTTCAGAGCAGGATGAAATTTATGGCCCTGCACACTTGTCAAAACACATCCAGTGGTCGACTTTCCCACTCCAAACTGGTTAGCGACTGATTGGTAGCAGTCTGGAATAGCCAGCTTCCACAGTGCAATTGCCACGCGCTTCTCCAATGACAGGGCAGCTCTCATTCTTGGGTCCTTGCGCTGAAGGGCTGGGGCGAGCTCATCACACAGTCCCATGAATGTGGCTTTCCTCATCCAAAAGCTCTTCAGCCTCTGCTCATCATCCCACATGTGCATGATGATGTGATCCCACCACTCAGTGCTTGTTTCCCAAGCCCGAAAGAGGCACTCCACTGTGGTCAGCACCTCCATGAATGCCACAAGCAATCTCATGTCGTAACTACTACACATGGCAAAATCAATGTCGAACTCCTCTTACCTTCGTAGTTTTAGGAATAATTCCACTGCCACTTGTGACATGTTAGTAAGTGTGGAATCCATTCCTACAGACCAAATAGGCAGAGCACGTAGTCCATAAATCATTGAAAGTTGGCACCAAATGCGGACGGAAGCACAGGGATTGCTGAGATGGGAAACAATGCATCACGGGACATTCATGGAGGTGCTGACCACAGTGAAATGCCACATTTGGGCTCAGGAAACACCTCCCTCCACCTTCCCACAACTCTTAGCAGCAGAAGAGAAAGAGGTGCTCAGCGGGACAGCTGCCCAGAGTGCACCGCTCCAAGTACCGCTGTAAGTGCCGCAAGTGTGAACATACTATTGCGCAGGCACCTGACAGTGTGAACACACAATAGCGGTTTCCCTTTAGCACTTTCTGAGCAGCACTGTAACTCCCAGCGCTATAGCTCTTCCAGTGTAGACATAGCCTCAGAGAGACTGACTGCCAGGATCCCAGGATTGATCCTCTCTGGGAAAGGAAGCACAAGATCAACAGGCTATGCAGCCTTCACAAATCTCCCTGTACCTGAAAAGTCTGCTAGCCCAAAGTGCTGGATCATCTATGCCATTATCTGGTTCCTAAACTGCAGCTACAATTTCTACTCCAGGTGAATCCAAAGACCGAGAAGTGCAGAGATCCAACCCCTTATAATCTTAGAAACATTTTGTTCTTTTTTCTATTTTTTGTCTGATTCTTTTTATGAATTTGGAGACCTTCCAGCCTTTCTATTAGATTGGGGGGAGGGTGGTGGGCGTGTATGTGAGAGAGAGAGATAGAGAGAGACTAACGTCTCTCTAAGTTCTGTATGTGTTTTGGGGCGAGAGGGCAAGGAGAAGTAGTAGCTACACAATAGTGAAATCTAAGGAGAAAACTGTAAAGCTTTGAGGTTGTAGGCTAAATATAAGCAATAATTTGGTTTCGGTATTGAAATATTCATCTGACTAAATCTGGGTTGCACTGCCTGGGTAAAAATCTCTGATTGGGGTTTTAGCATCACTAAATATGCACCTACCTCCTTGGGTTGCTCTTTTAGGGTTTATAAGTGTTGATTTTCTGCTGTATTAATCTGATGGTTTGACTAAATTGATGACTTGATTCCAATGCAATATCCTCGTTAACTCATTGATTTACTGATTTTACCTGAACTTTATCACTGCATTGTTTAACCCTTAGTTGAGTGGTGTCCACAATCATTTAGCCTTAGTGATGTGTGCTCTTGGATTTATTTGTTCATGTTAATAAAACATGTAACTGGGATACTGAGTCATTTCTTTCAATAAGCAACCGGGGCTGGAACTTTTATTTGTTTATTTCCCTTTAATTCAATCTCCATTTTCTTCATTTCAAACACTTCTAAGTTAAGGAATGTGCAGCAACCAAAATGGACACAAACCTGTTGCTGCCCCATTCTGTGCCCATTCAGCAGGAGTATAGAAGAAACATCTCCTGGATCAGGGATTGTAACACTGGACTGTAAATACAGACGCATGTTCCCAAGGTTTGCTGTCTTTCTCAAATCGTGGCAGAAGGGTGACAACTACAGCTGCTTGTAATCATGCCTGGCAGGAAGGAGACACCTATGTGCATTCCCTTGGGAGGCAGGGAGATTTGGGAGACCCTGGACACTGGGGGATATTTACCTAGAGCCCAGGAGCAATCTACTCAGGGGTGATGCAGTAGAAAAGAGGTGAGCACTGCTTTCCCCACTTATTTCTCCTTATCCCCTTAGCTCACTCACTCTCATATCCTCACTCTCCCATAGCTGGATTGGCCCCTGCAAGTGCTAATAGGAGTGAGAGCCTGGGTCCCGGTCAGTCCCTCCAGCGGCTCTGGGACACACAGAGGCAGGAGGAGGAGCAGAGATGGGGCTAGTTTCCAGCTCAGAAAGTCCCTGGCCTGGTGAGTGCGGCAGCTGCAGCCCGGGTAGGGCTTGAAGGAGCCAGGAAGGGGCCGGAGGAGTGGAGGGTGATAGGTAGGAAGCAAGAAAAACAAGAAAAAGAGCTGTGGGGCAGATCCCAGAAGCGGGGCTCTTTAAGGTGCGAGACGCTGCTGCTGCTGCTGCCTCCAGTGTGAGCTGGGAGCCTGGGCTGAGCTCTGGGATGCTGCTGCGGCAGGGACAGACTTTCACTGAAGCACTTTCTGTGCCCATCTGAGGTGGGGACTTTCTCCAGCTGGACCCAGTCCCAGGCTCTGCTGCCCCCGGCCAGGAGCTGCAGGGTCCAGAGAGAAAAGGAGGACTTGTGGCACCTTAGAGACTAACAAATTTATTAGAGCATAAGCTTTCGTGAGCTACAGCTCACTTCATCGAATGCATCATCGGATGCATCGGAGCTGTAGCTCACGAAAGCTTATGCTCTAATAAATTTGTTAGTCTCTAAGGTGCCACAAGTACTCCTTTTCTTTTTGCGAATACAGACTAACACGGCTGCTACTCTGAAAAGGGTCCAGAGAGACTCCGTGGCCAGTGCCGGCGGGCAGGACAGAGACTCTGCACAAAGCTCTGGGAGCAGCAGGTCTCTCAGCCCCTGGGGATCTAATCCCAGCCAGGGAACGTGCCTGAGTGGGGCCTGGACAGTGATGGAGCCACTGCCCTCACTCTGCCTCAGGTGTAGTGTGAGAAACTGCCATCTGTTGGAATTTGGTACTTAGGGTGCACTGAGCATGCTATTTACAGGGATTTAAAAAGGGCAAAGGGGGCAAATCAGAAGAGGGGGTGGTCAGGATCTAAGGAGGGGGTGTCATAAGCATAGGAGTAGCCTAAATTTCTCCTTACCTGTAGTGGGTTAAGGAGCCATGGTAGTTCCAGCTCCAATTAGTATAAGTTCATAGTCTAGAGGTTTGAGCAGGAAAGAGGCAAAATGGAGATGTTTCCAGGGTCTTTTATAGCTTCTGCCAAATGAAAGGAAACCCATTGTTCTAGTTTACGGAAAATTACAAGTAACAAGGTGGGGTTTGGAGTCACGTGAGCAAGTCTCA
This sequence comes from Dermochelys coriacea, assembly GCF_009764565.3. NCBI lineage: Eukaryota > Metazoa > Chordata > Testudines > Dermochelyidae > Dermochelys > Dermochelys coriacea. The sequence goes on along the minus strand of NC_050095.1, from coordinate 5,928,457 downwards.
TGTGTATGCATGGTTTGCTTAGGCCTTCTCTACTCTCCCAAGTTTTGTCGCCAAAACTGCTTTATGTCGACAAACTACAAGTGTAGACACCACACTTCATTTCATCGCTTCAGTTGACCTTCAGGAGGTGTCCCACAATGCCCATCCTCACCACTCTTGTCAGCAGTTTGAACTCCACTGCCCTGTAGCCAGGTAAACAACCATCCTCCCCTCCCTCTTAGAAGCCCCAGGAATTTCTGAACTTCCATTTCCTGTTTGCTCGATGTGGAGAGGTCTCATCACTTCTTCCCAGGTGACCAGGGCAGATTATTGCAGCAAACGCTGTCCCGCTTGGACCACTGCGGAGCTGTTGGATCTGCTTAGTGTACAGGGAGAGGAGGCTGTGCAGTTCCAGCTGCTCTTGAGCCATAGGGATTGGGATACCTATTGGCAGATTTCTTGAGGCTTGTGTGAAAAGGGTTAGGATCAGGACACACTGCAGTGCAGAGTGAAGATAAAGGAGCAGAGGCAGGCATACCGTAAGGCGAGGGAGGCAAACCATCGCTCAGGTGCTGCACCTAAGACCTGCCGGTTCTATAAGGAGCTGGATGCTATCCTTGGTGGCGAACCCTCCTCCATCATGAGGAGGCCTGTGGATACTTCAGAGGGCACAGAGGCAGCAGAAAGGGGACTTAACCCAGAAGATGAAGTTTTGGATGAAGCGATGGAGTTAGATGAGGATGTGCAGCTCCTGGCAGAGTCGCCCAGTGGGTCAGGAAGCCTGGAACTGTTCTCCACTCCAGAGGTGTCTAGCCAGTCTCAGCAGTTACTCTCCGGGGAGCAAGAAGCAGAAGAGGAGACGCCTGGTAAGTGGCTGTGACCTGTGTAGCGCGGAGGTGGGTTCAGGGTATAGAAATGTGGGAGGCTGGCTCTGTGTCTGTGAGCTGGACGTTTCCCTGTGTTGCTAATCGGTACGGTGGAACAGGTGTTGATGCACACCGAGATCTCATGGGAATCCTCCAGAGAGGTCTCCAGGAAAGTTTCCGAGAGGTAACCGGCAAATCCTGTGCCAAAGGTTCCGTGGCAGAGCAGCTTTGTTCCTTCCCCCATTGTAGGAAACTTTCCTGTCTCATAGGCACTTGTCATAGACGAGTCGCTTCAGTATTATTAGGTCAATACCATCTAGTCCTGGTGACTTAATTAATGTTTAAATTATGAATTTGTTCCGAAACCTCCTCTATCAGCACCTCACTCTGGGAGTTTTCCTCAGATTTGCCAGCTACAAAGAACGGCTTAGGTGTAGGAAAGTCCCCCACCTCCTCTGCAGTGAAGATTGATGCAAATGACTCATTCAGCTACCCTGCAATAGCCTTGGCTTCATGGTGAGCTTGGTCAGCACCTCAATCATCCAGCGGGCCCACGAATTGTCTGGCAGGCTTCCTGATGCTGCTGTACTTCAAAAAATTGGTGTTCGTTTCAGCGACTTTTGCTAGTTGCTCTCATTCTTTTCTTGGCCTGCCCAAGTAGACTTTTACCCTTGATTTGCCGAGTTTACCCTCCTTTCTATATTCCTAAGTAGGGTTTGACTTCCAATTTTTTAAGGATGCCTTTTTTGCCTTTAACTGCCTTAACCGTGGTGGTATTTTTTAATCCTCTTACTGTTTTATCCCCCTTTTGGGATACACATTCATTTTGAGCCTCTATTCTGGAGTTTTTTAAAAGTTTCCATGCAGCTTGCAGGTATTTCACTTTTCTGAGTGTTTCTTTTAATTTCCATGTAACCAGCTCTCTCAGTTTGGTGTAGTTCCCCTTTCTGAAGTTAAATGCTACCATAGTGGGCTTCTTTGGTATCTCCTCCCTCACAAGGATGTTACATTTAATTACATTATGGTGTCTATTACCAAGTGGTTCAGCTGCATTCCCCTCTTGGACCCAATCCCGTGTGCCATTTAGGACTAAATCAAGACTTGCCTCTCCCCTTATAGGTTCCAGGACTAGCTTATGCAGCCATTAATGGTTTCTAAAAACTTTATCTCTCCATCCCATCCTGAGGGGACATATACCCAGTAAATATGGGAATAGTTGAAATCCCCAGTTATTGAATTTTCTATTTTATAGCCTCTCTAATGTCCCTGAGCATTTCAGAATCACCATCACCATCCTAGTCAGATGGTCAATAGCACATTCCTACTGCTATACTCTTATTATTCAAGCGTGGAATTTCTATCAGTAGAGATTCTACGGCAAGTTTGATTCATTCAAGGTTATTTATTTTTTTCATTACATTTGACTCTATGCTTTCTTTCACATATAGTGCCAACTACGCATTGTTGGCCTGAGATCTCATCAAACCCTCGCGCTCCCATCTTAAACCAGCCTTGGGTGAAACTCAGGGAGTTCACCACTAAAATGGAAAAAAAGAATGTTCTGGTGCTGATAAAGCACCCCCACCTCAGGAATGTCCCTAACGAGAGTAATAACCACCCAGGTTGTAAAGTAGACACGTCCAGGCGCTGGGAAAATAAGGAAGGATACAGAAAGAGACTCCACAAATGGCAACACGTGCTCTGACCATCATTTTTATGCTGACCAACTGCACAAATAGAGAAGGTAACAACTAAGTTACAATTTGGACATAAAAGATACAATGTAAAGAAACGTGGGAGGGAAGGAGGACAGTGTATTTAGGGGTGTAGGATAATGTGATAGGTTTAGTAAATTTGAAGGCGGTAGCTAGTTTTAGCTATATAACGTAAAGGAAAAGCAATGTTCTTTGGGAATCAACCTCAGATTGGAGTACAACAAGTTGCAAAACATGGTACCCACAATACGACCATGATGCTTATGGGTGTTGGGAACCCCCAGAGCAGTGGATCCTGACTGGCCATCAGCTGAAAGTTGTCTGTACAGTGGGAGTGGTGAGCATAAGAGATTTGCTTGATATTTGTGTTGTGTGTTGCTAATAAACAGAATTTTAGAGCACAGCTGCATAAGGCTCTTTCACTGGGAAAAGGTTCTGTAGACCTGTAGAGCCCTGAGCCCGGTGGGAAAGGGCTGATACTGAAATTGACCAGGTGTCTTCCAGAGCCCCATGGGTAAGGACAGGTGTCTTTCACCCCTAGCCCTTGGAAGGGTAGAGCTGGGGTGCCCTACACTGCGCGGGTAAAACCACAAGCACAACCTATTGTGTCATGCCTATATATTTTGTGTTGTGATGTTATCATGTCCCATTGAATATCCTCATCCCACCAAGTTCAGTCATACCTGTGTTTATCCATCTCCTCATTAAAAACCAGGTATTCAAGGACACTCAGTTGAAAATTTAGCCTTCTTGCATTTGTATACCACAACCTAACAAAATTTGTCAATATTTAGTTGTCCGCCTTCATGCAATGTAATTGAATAGGACTCTTTCATTTGACATCCGATGAAGTGAGCTGTAGCTCACGAAAGCTTATGCTCTAATAAATTTGTTAGTCTCTAAGGTGCCACAAGTCCTCCTTTTCTTTTTTCATTTGACAGTTTCTCTTCAGCTACTACCTCTACTTTATGAACTTCTATCCTCTCCTCTTTACTAGGATATACAGAATCCCCATTCAGCGATCCTCCCCAAGGGATGGCTCTGTCCGAACCATGTGTTCCTTCACACCTATTGTCGTTCCCTCAGCCCTTAGTTTAATATCCCCTTTATGAACCTTTGAATTTTACATGCCAGAAGCCTGGTTCCATTTTGGTTTAGGCGAACCCCATCCTTCCTGTATAGGCTCCTCCTTTCCCAAGAGGCTCCCCAGTTCCTAATAAACCTAAAACCCTCCTCCCTACACCATCATCAAACGATGAGTCGAAGAGATTGACATTCACACGTGCAGCAAGATGAAGGTCTTTTAAAGCTAGAGGGCCTCCAGCCATCTGCTGTCACCGGAAAGGGTGGGTTGAAGAGGACGTGCCGCGGCCACGAGACCTGAGCGATGTCATGCATTTGAGTCCGAGCCCCGGGACTGACAACGGGCGTTGCGGATCTTTCTTACGCGCTGCAGGCGTTTCTCTTCCAAGCCTCGCCTTGGCAGCGACCTTTGTCGTCGGAACACGACTCTGCCAGCGGCTCTCAGATCCGCAGGGGCACCGTGGCCTGGCATCCAGGCCGAGTCTTGGGGTGAAGGGGGGGAACCAGGCCCCGGCCTGGCACGGTCAGAGATGGAGACACAGTTACAGGGGCAAGGAAAGAAACCGAGGGAGTTAAAAGGCCGCAAGCCAGGAGGGAGCCGGAGCTACAAGGCCCCGCGGCAGCCTCGCGCCCCGCCCGCGGGGACACGAGAGGGCGCCTGAGGCGCGGGAAGGAGGGGGAGGGGCAGGCTGACGCCGGGCCCCGCCCTTCGCTGGGCCGGCGGAGGCGGAAGCGGCGCCCGGGGCAGGCTGGGAGTTGTAGTTCCGGACTCTCCCGGGAGCGGAAGTGGCGCCGGACGGGGGAGGCGGGGCTCGCGCGGCCGGGGAAGCGTTGGGGGAGGGGGGGGGGCCGTTGGCGCTCCGGGCATGCGCAGATCGCGGGGCGAGACCTTCCTTAACCCCCGCGCGCCCGGCCCCCGCTGGAGCCGCCCTGGGGCCGCCCCGGGCTCCGCCCGCCCCGCTGCGGCGCTGCAGCCTCCAGGTACCGGAGCGAGCCCCGGTGGGGGGGGCCCTGGGGAAAGGGGCGGAGGGAAAATGTCGGCGCAGCCCGGACGAGGCCGGGGGGGGGGGAAGAGCCGGGGACCCGCGGGGGGGGGCTGAGACCCCCTCGGATTTACCGCTGCCCCCTCCCCTGGGGACCCCCCCGCCCCCTCCCCTCCCTGAGACGGTCTCTGCCCCCCCGTACCCCGTTTCCTCCCCACTTCGCCCGTGGCCAGTTCAAATCTCCGGTCTGGGGTGCCCCCCCCGCCCTAGGCCTACTCTTCTAGGTCCCCTGCCTGAGCTCCGGGCCCCTGTTGTGCCAGGCCCTGCACCAACACCAAGCGAAATGAGGCTCCGTTGCGCCCGGTGCTGCAGAGACGGGAAACCAACTCGGGGACCTGGTTGCTCCCGGAGGGGCAGAGACCCGAAGTGAGATCTGGGCCCTGTTGTGCCGGGTGCTGCAGAGACCCCCACACGGGTCAGACCCACTGTTGTGCTGGGGAGACCCCAATGGAGATCTGGGCCCCCGTTGTGCCGGGCACTGTAGAGAGCCCAACTGACATCAGGCCCCCCATTGCGCCAGGTAAAACTGAGACCTGGACCGAGATCACGGCCCCCCTGGTGCCAGGCAGCGCACGACTGCGGCCCAGACTGCGGCCTCCGGTGTCCCGGGCACTTCAGAGACCTCCGCTGAGATCTGTGTCCCCGTTGGGTCTGTCTCTGTCCTGACCCTGACAAAGATCACACCTCACCACTATATGGGGCGCTGCAGGGACCCTGATAAAGATCCTCACCCACGTTTTGCCAGGTGCTGCAGGGACCCCAAACAAAATCCGGGATCCTGTAATGCTGGGGGTTGCAGAGCCCCCGACTGAGGTCAGGCCCCTGTGGTGCAGGGCTCTGCACAGACACTGACCAAGATCAGGGCCCCCATTGTAACGGGGGATGAACAGACACCAGGGCGATCTCCACCCTGCCATTATAAACCCGCCGCTGGCCCCTGCCAACGACTCCGGCTCACGGGGCTCAGGCGAAGGGGCTCTTTAATTGCAGTGTAGATGTCTGGGCTCGGGCTGGAGCCAGGCTATAGGACCCTATGAGGTGGGAGGGGGCCAGACCTTGGGCTGCAGCCCAAGCCGGAACAACTACACCGCCATTAAACAGCCCCACAGCCTGAGCCGTGTGAGCCCAAGTCAGCGGGCACGCGCCAACCGCTGGTGTCTAACTGCAGCGTAGACATGCCCACAGCGACAGAGTCTCCTTGCCACAAAAAGCTCAAAGGCTAAATTGGCAAACGGTGGGCGGCTACTCTCCATTTTACAGATGGGGAAACTGAAGCTTGCAGAGCTGAAGTAATTTGCTCAATTTTTTGTGGAGAATTGGGGGAAACTGGGAACTGAACCCAGATTGTTTGAATTCTTGCCTCTCCCCTTAGGTGCAAGCCCAGCCTGTGTGTGTACAGTGTTGTTTTGGTCTGAGTGTTTGCCTTGCATTGGCTTCCAAGGGAGGTTGTGGAATTTCCTTCATTGGAGATTTTTAAGATCAGGTTAGAGGTACACCAGTCTGGGAGTATCTAGGGCAGGGGTCTCAAACTCAAATGACCATGAGGGCCACATGAGGACTAGTGCGCTGGCCCGAGGGCCGCATCATGGACACCCCCTCTCGCTGTCCCCGCCCTCACTCCACCTCTTCCATGAGGCCCCGCCTCTTCCCACCCCTTCTCTGCCCCCATTCTAACCCCTTCCCTGAAGTTTCCACCCCGACTCTGCTCCCTCCCTGTCCCCAGGGGGTGCAGGAGCGGTGCAGGGTGTGTTGGGCGCTCAGGGCAGGGAGTTGAGGTGTGGGGTGCAGGAGGGGTGAGGTGCAGGAGGGGGTCAGGAGGCTCAGGGCAGGGGGTTGGGGTGTGGGGTGCCGGAGGGGTGAGGGTGCAGCAGGGGGTCGGGGGTCTCAGGGCAGGGGTTTGGGGTGCAGCAGGGTACAGGGTGTGGCCGGGGGCTAAGGGCAGGGAGTTGGGGTGTGGGGTGCAGGAGGGGTGAGGGTGCAGCAGGGGGTCAGGGTACAGGGTGTGGCAGGGGGCTCAGGGCAGGGAGTTGGTGTACAGGAGGTGTTCGGGGTGCGGGCTCCGGCCTGGCACTGCTTACCTAGAGCGGCTCCGGAGTCGCACCAGCTCGCACCGGGGCAGGGCAGGCTCTGTGCCTGCCCTGGCCCTGCTTTGCTCTGCTCCGCTTCGCTCCAGGAAGCAGCCAGAACCAGGTCCCTGCAGATGGGGGTGGGGGGGGCAGAGGGCTCCGCGTTGCTCTCGCTTCCGGCTACATCTCCCAAAGCTCCCATTGGCCACAGTTACCTGTTCCCAGCCAATGGGAGCTGGGGTTGGCGGTGCCTGGAAGTGAGAGCAACGCACAGAGTCCTCTGCCTCCCCCCGGGGCCTCAGGGACATGGTTCTGCGCGCCACAGGGGCGTGACCCCACGGCTGGATTCAGCCCACTGACTGTGGTCTGCCCACCCCGGCCTGGAGGTAGACAGAAGGGGGGCCCAGGGAGCTTGGCGGGCCACAAAAAAGAACCCCGCAGGCCGCGTTTTTGAGACCCTTGGTCTAGGGATACTTGGTCCTGCTCAGCACAGGAGGCTTGAGTAGACGACCTCTCAAGATCCCTTCCATGCCTACATTGTAATAATTCTCCTATGTCCTGTGTCGTATTCTACGCTGAGCTGTTTTGCATGGTGCCATTTGGAACTGTGACGCACCATGAAACACAGAGTTTTATGGTGCATTGGTTTTGCCTCAGCTTGTTTGGTGCCTGTGTGGTGTTGGTCTGAGTTGAGCTCTTTTCCATTGTGTACTTTCCTCCTAGGGTGTGTTAGTTTGTATTGTGTTACTTTCTTTTCCTTTGTATTGTCATTTTATGCTGTGGAGTATAGTTTTTTGTTGTTTTTTTTTCTCTGAATTGCCTGATATTATGTTGTGATGGGTTTTATTCTGTGTGTTGTGTTTTTATACATATATATTGCATAGCATCATAGAAAGTTAGGGCTGGAAAAGACCTCAAGGTGTCAAGTCCAGCTGTCTCTGCTGAGGCAGGACCAAGTATATGTAGATTATCTCTGACAGAGGTTTGTTCTACCTGTTCTTAAAAACTTTCAGGGAAAGAGATTCCACAGCCATCCTTGTAAGACTCTTCCAGAGCTGAACTACCTTAGCTCTGGGGACACCCACACAGATTTTAGTGGTGAGCGGCTCTGGAGAGAGAGAGGAGACCCCAGTGAGTGGGCAGCTGGGTAAATAGACTAAAGTTGGGAGGAGAAACATTGACGTGTCCAAGGTCACCCAGGCTGTCTGTGACAGAGCTAGAAATAGATCCCAGTCTACAAAAATGAGAAGGAGTCAGGTGGCACCTTCAGAAGCGAGGTTTTTTACCCACAAAAGCTTATGCCCAAAGGTTATGCCCAGATAAATCTGTTAGTCTTTAAGGTGCCACCAGACTTGTTGTTTTTGTGGATACAGATTAACATTGCTACTCCCTGATACTTGATCCCAGTTCTAGTGCCATTGTACTGCTGTTTTGGGTACTCAAGGTCTCTGCCACACTGGTGTTTTAGACACTGGTGCAAACCCTTAGTATAGATAGAATTTACACTAGTGCACTCTGATTTGCATTAGTCCCATGTCCCAGTTTGAAGGTTTGGGGTGGGAGGGGGCAGTGACCTCACTGAGGCCTGGGGCTGGCTGAACAGTGCAGCTGGTAACAGAGGAGCAGCAGTGAGTGCTGGAGGTATGAGCCAGGAGCACAGCCCCCCAGGACTGGACATTGACTTCTCCTGACCCAGGACACACACCCCCAGCTGCATGCAGGGACTGGCTCTGACACTGACCTGCTTGGTGACCTTGGGGAAGTCCTAGCCCCTCCCTGTTTTCCTCTTACCCATTGTCTACTTCGATTGTGATCCCTTTGAGGCAAGGACTGCCCCTCTCTGTCTGTGTAGTGCCCAGCACGATGGGGGTGCTGATCTCAGTCAGATTCTCTGCCATGCGCAGCACGATGGGGCCCTGATCGCCATCAGTGTCTGTGCAACGCAAGGCACAGTTTATAAACTCTCAGACTTTAAGGCCAGAAGGGACCATCATGATCATCTAGTCTGACCTCCTGCACATTGCAGGCCACAGAACCTCACTCACCCACTCCTGTAGGAGACCCATAACCTCTGGCTGAGTTAATGAAGTCCTCAAATCATTATTTAAATACTTCAAGTTACAAAAAACCCAATATTTACATTAGTTTAAACCCGCAAATGACCCATGCCATGCCCCATGCTGCAAGGGAAGCAAAAAAAAAAAAAAAACCCCTCTAAAACCCAGGGTCTCTGCCAATCTGATTCTAGGCAAAATTCCTTCCCATCCCCGGATATGGCTATCAGTTATATCCTGAGCATGTGGGCAAGACCAGCAGCTGGACACCTGGGAAAGAATTCTCTGTAGTAACTCAGGCCATGTCTACACTATGAAAGTACTCCGATTTTACAGAAGTCGATTTTTGGGAACAGATTGTATAAATTCGAGTGCATGCGTTCACACTAAGCACATTAATTAGGCAGTGAGCGTCCACAGGACCGTGGCAAGTGTCGACATTCTGAGCGGTGCACTGTGCGTAGCTATCCCACAGTTCCCGCAGTCCCCGCTGCCCATTTGAATTCTGGGCTGAGCTCCCAATGCCTGATGGGGCCAAAAATTTGTTGCGGGTGGTTATCGGTAAATGTCATCAGTCAACCAACCCTCCCTCCCTCCGTGAAAGCAACGGCAGACAATCGTTTCACGCCCTTTTCCCTTGATTGACCGAGCAGATGCCATAGCACAGCAAGCATGGAGTTCGTTCAGCTCACCGCAGCAGTTATGACCATTGTAAATGCCTCGCGCGTTATCGTGCAGTTTATGCAGAACCAGCACCTGAAAAACCAGGCGAGGAGGCGACAGCAGAGCGGTGACAAGAGTGATGAGGACATGAACACAGATTTCTCTAAAACCATGGTCCCCGGCAATTTGGAGATCATGGTGTTAAAGAGGCAAGCTCATGCCGTGGAATGCCGATTCTGGGCCCGGGAAACAAGCACAGAGTGATGGGACCGCATAGTATTGCAGGTTTGGGATGATTCCCAGTGGCTCCGAAACTTTCGCATGCATAAAGGTGCTTCTATGGAACTTTGACTTGCTTTCCCCTGCCCTAAAGCGCAAGAATACCAAGATGAGAGCAGCCCTCACGGTTCACAAGTGAGTGGCAATAGCCCTGTGGAAGTTTGCACACTAGACACCTACCGGTCAGTCGGGAATCAGTTTGGAGTGGGCAAATCTACTGTGGGAGTTGCTTTGATTCAAGTAGCCAACGCAATCATTGAGCTGCTGCTATCAAAGGTAGTGACTCTGGGAAATGTGCAGGTCATAGTAGATAGCGTTGCTGCAATGGGATTCTCTAACTGTGGTGTGGATATAGACGGAACGCATATCTCTATCTTGGGACCAGACTACCAGGGCAGCCAGTACATAAACACCAAAGGGTACATTTCAATGGTGCTTCAAGCACTGGTAGATCCCAGGGGACGTTTCACCGTCATCAACGTGGGATGGCCAAGAAAGGTCCATGACGCTCGCGTCTTCAGGAACTCTGGTCTTTTTAAACGCCTGTAGGAAGGAATTTACTTCCCAGACCAGAAAATAACTGTTGGGGCTGTTGAAATGCCTATAGTTATCCTTGGGGACCCAGCCCACCCCTTAATGCCCTGGCTCATGTAGCCATACACAGGCACCCTGGACAGTAGTCAGGAGCTGTTCAACTAGGCTGAGCAAGTGCAGAATGGTGGTAGAGTGTGCCTTTGGACGTTTAAAGGGTCGCTGGTGCAGTTTACTGACTCGCTCAGACCTCAGCAAAACCAATATTCCCATTGTTGTTGCTGTTTGCTGTGTGGTCCACATTCTCTGAGAGTAAGGGGGAGATGTTCATGGCGGAGTGGGAGGTTGAGGCAGATCGCCTGGCCACTGAATACGTGCAGACAGACACCAGGGCAATCAGAAGAGCATAGCAAGAAGCACTGCGTATCAGAGAAGCTTTGAAAACCAGTTTCATGACTGGCCAGGGTCAGTGATACTTCTGTTTTTCTCCTTGTTGAAAATCCGCCCCCTTGGTTGCCTCTAAATTCCCTGTAAACCACCCGCTCTCCCCCCTTTGATCACAGCTTGCTAGCAAAGGAAATAATGTCACCATCATTTAAAAACCATGTATTCTTTATTAATTGATTATAAAAGTTGGGAGATAATTCACAAGGTAGCCCGGGGGTGGTGTGGGAGGAGGGTAGGAGGGAAGGAAAAGGCCACTTCAAAACTTGTTGAATGACAGCCTTCTCTTGCTTGGGCTGTCCACTGGGGTGGAGTGGTTGGGTGCCCGGAGCTTTCCCCCTCTCACCCCCCTGGATTCTTGGGCATCTGGGTGAGGAGGCTATGGAACTTGTGGAGGATGGAGGACAGTTAAGCAGGGGCTGCAGCGGCAGTCTGTGATCCTGCTGCTGTTCCTGAACCTCCACCAGATGCTGGAGCATGTCCCTTTGATCCCGCATTAGCCCTAGCATTGCATCCTGCCTCCTCTGATCTTTCTGCCACCACCTCTCCTCACGTTCATCGGCTACTTTCCTGTACTCGGCTATTATGTCCCTCCATACATTCTGCTGAGCTCTGTCCGTGCCGGACGACTGCATGAGCTCAGAGAACATTTCATTGCACATGCGTTTTTTTTGCCGCCTTATCTGAGATAGCCTTTGGGACGGAGGAGGGAGCCTTGAAACATTTGCAACTGCTGGAGGAAAAAAGGGAGTGAAGTATTTTAAAAGATACATTTTCCAGAACAATGGCTATACTCTTTCACGGTGAACAACACTATTCACATTACATAGCACATGTGATTTTGGTACAAGGTCGCATTTTGCATCTTCTATTGAGTGCCTGTGGCTTTGATGTTAGAGATCACACACGCAGTGCCAGGCAACAGAATTCAGCTTGCAGTCAGCCATGGTAAGCCATGGTCTTTTGGCTTCTGCAACCTTCATAACAGCAGCACCCTCCTCTCCGATACCAAGCAAAGACCGTTGAGTTGGCCATTTAGTGCTGCGGTTTTCATGTTAACATGCAGCAGCAGAAACCAAACTAACCCCCCCACCCCATCCAATCCTCTGGGATGATCGCTTTTCTCCTCCCCCCACCATGTGGCTGGTATCAGGGAAGATCCCTGCTAACCAAACGTGAACAGCTCAGCTCCAATGCTGTGGAGAGGATTTCTTTTCAGCCACAGGCAAACAGTCCAGTAGGAATGGGCACCTCTGAATGTCGCTTTAATCAAATTCCCCTATTTCAACCAGGTTACCATGAACAATATCGCTCTCCTGAGGCTAACACAGAGAGATAAAGAATGGATGTTGCTTGAATGCCAGCAAACACTGGGACCATACGCTGCCAGGCTTTGTCATGCAATGATACCAGATTACTTGCTACTAGCATGGCGTGGTAAAGTGTCCTACCATGGAGGACGGAATAAGGCTGCTCTCCCCAGAAACTTTCTGCAAAGGCTTTTAGAGTACCTCCAGGAGACTTCATGGAGATGTCCCTGGAGGATTTCCGCTCCATCCTCAGACACGTGAAGAGACTTTTCCAGTAGCTGTACTGGCCACGAATGCATCCCAAGTCCTCAGGGCTAATTAATCATTAAAAATGCTTGCTTTTATAACATATACTATATTTAAAAAGCTACACTCACCAGAGGTCCCTTCTCTGGCTTCGGTGGGTTGGGAGGGTATTTCAGTTAGGGTGTTAAAAAGATCCTGGCTGTTGGGGAGAACAGTGTGCTGTGTGCTCTCCTCAAGCTCGTCGACCTCCTCCTCAGCTTCCCCGTCCGCAAAATCCTGAGGCGTGGCGGAGAGTACTCCATCTTCGGAGTCCAAGGACAGGGATGGGGTAATGGTGGCGGCCCCCCCAGAACTGCATGCAGCTCAGCGTAGAAGCGGCATGCCTAGGGCTCTGTCCCGGAGTGTCCGTTTGATTCTTTGGTTTTCTGGTACGCTTGTCTGAGTTCCTTAAGTTTCATGCAGCATTGTGTTGCCTCCTTGCTGTAGCCTCTGTCCCTCATGGCCTCGGAGATTTTTTTGAAATGTTTTGCCATTTCGTCTCTGTGAGTCCAATTGACCCTTGCCCCAGGGGTGCTACAGGGGCATGCTCTTCTAGAGCATCATGGCTCAACCCTCTGTCTGAGGCCTCTGGGCACTTCCTTCCTCTCTTGGGGAACCAGGTGAAACAGAAAAAGAGCCCACTGTCGGGAAACGAGGGTAAATAAAGGAATGAAATAAAAGAAACTGGGGGAGGAGGAGATATGGGCCTCTCTTACTTCTGGGGGCCCTGGCAGCATCTCAGTCCCCTTCAGAGGTTACTGGGTCTCCAGCGCAAGTTTCAGCCTGCTCCCCCTTTTAGCTCCAGGGATCCCCACCCTCCCTCAGTGAAGGGCAGAGCCACGAATGCTGCCAGCCCTCTCTTTGGGGCTGGAGACGCTCCACAGACTGTTCCCTTCCCAGGGTTGCCCCCCTCTGAGTAGAGTAGGTCTCTCCTGTTAACTCATGCTCCCGTCCTGGCATGGTTTGCAGGTGGAGAGGAGCTGGGCCAGTCCAGACTAAAACAGCAGTTTAACCCCTTCTGTTCCAGCATGGGATTTATATAGGCCTTCCCAGGCCCTCAGGCCCAGGGAATGGCCCCCTATCAGCCCCATGCCTGATGTGTTGGGGCGACCCACTGGCAGCATTGCCTTGGAGGGGGTGCTACTCCCACTCCCTCCCCTCCCCCTTTACTGCCACCACAATGCCTGTCATCTTTGCTTCCTGAAGGGTGACCACCAGAATGTGTCTTTTGTTATCCCTTTCCCTACACCCCAGGACCCCTTGTGCACCCTCTGTCCCTCATCTCTGTCTCAGGAGACAAGGCAGGTCGTGGGGCACAGGTGTTTCTATGCTGGAGATCCATCATCACTGAAGGAGTGGCAGCCTTGACCCTCCTTGAAGGTTGCTGGGATGCTGATGTGCACTGGAGGAGAAGTAGGGCTTGACTGAGTCCATAGACTATTTGGCCCACACTATGTCACTGTAAAGCCTGCTCTGCATTGCTGCAAATTGCTGCTGGTGGCGTTGCGCCCACAAGTCTCTGTAATGCTTTCTTCAGTGATTTGAGAGCATAAGCACCAACCTCAGGCAGAGTGGTTTGGAAGAAAAACCCAGTCTTCACTCTTAGGTTGTTTGCAACAAGTCAGAGACAATTTATTCTCAAGCAATTGCAAGCGGGAGAGTGCGCACAGACAGGGATTCCCCCTTCCTTTGCAGGTCTCCACATGATATAAATGCTTGCCCTAATTGTTTACCTTTTGTTACATACAATAATGATCAACTGCTGCGTCTTGTTTATACGTATTCCTTCCTGATATCTTACTTTTTCTCAGCAGTTCCTGCTACAGTCTGTGTTCCATTCTTATCTAACACAAGGTCAAAACAGCATCTCTCACAGTTTTCCCACTCGCCCAGGCCTTGCCTTAAAGTCTCGCGTTCTTAGAGTTAGAGTTACTCTTGCTCTATTTTTAAGAAAACTAAGATGTCTGCGTTCAAATTCCCTTTATCCCTTTTTCCACATCCACACTGGTAAGAAGCAGAGAACAAACACCAAATTGATTGTAGATATGTATATGTAGATTTCACCAACCAAGTATCCAGTGTAAACACTTCAGGCACTGTAACAGGATTAACATGGAATAATAGACAGTCCCCTTGGGTCATCCCATATATCTCACCACACAGGTGAGCTTGCTCACCTTTGTGACAGATGGTCCTTTACACCAGGGATTCTCATATTTTTTTCTTTCTGAGGCCATCCTAACATGCTATAAAAACTCCCCCAGAACCCTGGCTGAGAACCACTGCCTTACACCACTAATCAGAGAAATGTTCAGGATACTGCCAGTCCCAAAGGACCAGTCACTTCCTTAGGGCAATTGATTCTTAGATCTCACAACAAAGACAACACTTGTAGCCAGTCCTGTAATAATCTCTATTAAGATTTATTTAAAAGGAAACGAGAGTTGTTTACAAAGTTAAAGTAGGTTAAAGGAGATGCAGACGAGCTACAGTCTTAAATTTAAAAAGGTAATAGAAGGTTCTATAATAAGCAAGCTCTACATAGTCTTTAGGAATAATCCAGGCTAAGGAGCTGGGGATCTCTTGCTTATGCCTAGAAACTGTGCCTCCCAGAATCCAAGCAGCATACACATCATCAGTTCCTTCTGTATGGGGTTGTTATCCTCTTTCTGCCATGTGCTCTGAGCTACAAACTCAGCGAATGGGAAGTGAAGAGCACACCAACAGTCTTTTGTCTTCTTTAACATCCCATAATAATCTATCTGGTGTTGATGGACCTCTCCTGCCAGGCAGGGTGTAATGCATTCTGTTGCCAATGACCACTTCACCTAGGTAAAGTCTCTCTCCTGTCTGGTGATTTACAGAGCCACAGAGGCTCACAATGCAACTAGTCAGATATTAACCCAGGCAGCAACTCACAAGCATTCAATAAAGTCTAAACACTAAACACATTCTTATAACTCTAATACCTGTTTTAACAATACTAACACAAGTGAGCCAGACTGATTCCAGTTCTGCGTTTGTCCATGTTCAGTTAAGACATGGGGGCTTTTGCCAGAGCTAACACCTCATCTGCCAGTGTTACAGGCAGGTTGGGCAGGGATGGTGTCTCTAGCTTCTAGTTTGCCAGAAGCTGGGAATGGGCAACAGGGGATGGATCACTTGAGGGTTACCTGTTCTGTTCATTCCCTCTGAAGCACCTGGCATTGGCCACTGAGCTAGATGGACCATTGGTTTGATGCAGTGGGCTCTTCTGATGTTCACAGTCTCTATCAGGAGTATCTACTCATTTGGACTCACTGGGGTGCCACAGAAAGAAACAAGGCTGAGGCAAAAAAGCCCATCTCAGAGCCCCCACGCTCACACTTGCCAAAAGCTAAAACTAGGCCCTTCCCATGAAAGGGGGCACTCCCAGGAGAGACTATATAAAGGCTGGAGCATCAAACAACTTTGTAAACCTGAGACAGCTGCTTTGGGGACAATGACAGAGAGAATCCCCCAAAGTGACTCCTTTGAGTCTGCTCTTCTCTGGCCTTTGCTTTACAGAATCATAAAACTGGAAGGGATCTCCAGAGGTCACTCAAGTCCAGTCCCCTTCACCCAAGGCAGGACTAAGTATTATCTCACCGTCCCTGAGAGATGTTTGTGCAGCCTGCTCTTAAAAATCCCCAATGATGGAGATTCCACAACCTCCCTAAGCAATTTATTCCAGTGCTTAACCACTCTGACAGGAAGTTTTTCCTAATGTCCAACCTAAATCGCCCTTCTTGCAATTGAAGCCCATTACTTCTTGTCCTATCCTCAGAGGTTCAGAAGAACAATTTTTCTCCCTCCTCCTTGTAACAACCTTTTATGCACTTGAAAACTGTGATCATGTCCCCTCTCAATCTTCTCTTCTCCAGACTAAACAAACACAATTTTTTCAATCTTCCCTCCTAGATCTCGTTTTCTAGACATTTAATCATTTTTGTTTCTCTTCTCTGGACTTTCTCCAATTTGTCCACATCTTTCCTGAAGTGTTGCATGAAGAACTGGACACACTACTCCAGTTGAGGGGGAGGGGTAGCTCAGTGGTTTGAGCATTGCCTGTTAAACCCAGGGTTGTGAGTTCAAACCTTGAGGGGTCCATTTAGGGGTCTAGGGCAAAAACTGGGGATTGGTCCTGCTTTGAGCAGGGGGTTGGACAAGATGACCTAGGGCCCTTCCAACCCTGATAGTCTATGAAAATCTAATCAGCGCAGAATAGAGTGGAAGAATTACTTCTCGTGTCTTGCTTACAATACTCCTGCTAATACATCCCAGAATTATACTTGCTTTTTTTTTTTTTTTTTGCAACAGTTTAACACTGTTGACTCATATTTAGCTTTTGATCCACTATGACCCCCAAATCCCTTTTTGCAGTACTCCTTCCTAGGCAGTCATTTCCCATTTTGTATGTGTGCAACTGATTGTTCCTTCCTAAGTGGAATACGTTGGATTTGTCCTTACTGAATTTCATTCTATTGACTTCAGACCATTTCTGCAGTTTGTCCAGATCATTTTGAATTTTAATCCTATCCTCCAAAGCACTTGCAACTCCTCCCAGCTTGGTATTGTCCGCAAACTTTGTAAGTGTAACAGAGAGACTCTGCTACTGGGAGGGTTTCACCATGTCTCGGAGGGTTACATCCTGATGGGAGGGGGCTAGGCCTGTACTGGAATAAAGTCACTCTTTGCTTCACAGTGTGGCAGAACCTAGAATGTCCATTAGCAGGGAATAATCCTGGGGGGAATTGTCCTGTGGAATGGACAAAAACCCTGTCTGATTTCTCTCACATTGCCCTTCTCGCTCTGGCAGGCTACAGAATAACATCCACGTTTCGCTACAGATCATCCTATCCTCCGAGGGGGAAGGAAATGGCTGCAATGGAGCTGGCTCAGGTAAGGGATTATCAGGGAGCTGGTTGTGGGTTCTGCTTGGAGGGAGAGGAACAGTAAATGCATAGGAGGGTGGGAGCTGCTAGAGGTGGTGAAAGGCAGGAAATATCTGTGGTGGAGAAAGGGAGGGGACAGGATGTGACAAACCTGCTGAGATTTGTATAATGTAGGGTGTGATGGGTTGTCACCGCAGGGTGTAGTCTGGGAGGCTTCTCTGAACCGCTGTGCCCTCTAGCCCTCAAGCTGGCCTGGCCCTTCTCGCACTGCTTTTCTGGAGATTCAGCCAGCCTCTCCAGGCCCTGTTATCACCCAACATGACAGCAGGGGGCACCATGCATCCAACTAAGCTACCTGAGTGCTTTACCTAAGCCACTGAAGGACCGATAGAAGACAACAGCCAATTTCCCAGCGATAAATGACAGCAAACTTATCAAAGCAGATTACTAAGCAAATAACCAAGAAGTCAAACTAAGCCTAACATACTACTTGGATAGAATTTGAATTAGCAATTTCTGATGATAGAAGCAGTCCACCAAGTTTCCATACACAAGCTTTACCCTGGGACCAACACTTCCGCCATTTCAGTCTTTGTTCCTCAGGTATTCCAGGAGTTCTCTTGTGTGGGGAACAAGAAAAGAGATGATGTCACACCCCACCTTATGTAGCTTTTCCATATGGCAGGAACCCTTTGTTCCAAACTCAGTTCCCAGTCCAGTTTGTGGAAAAATACAGGTACCAAAATGGAGTTCAGTGTCATGTGGTCTGGTCACGTGCCCTAGGCTTGCCTGCTGAGTCACTGTAGCCATGACTCATAGGCTTGCTGAAACATTCAGAGGAAAGCTAAGCTCTTCCATGGTCCCATGTCTTTGTTGATGAGCCATCAGCACTATCTGGCTTCTTCATTGTTGTACCTGAAAAGCTAGTTGTAGGTGTTACCGTGGAGTAAGCACGTTTGAAATACAGATACATGGTCAATATCCATAACTTCAGATAAAAACATGATCTATGCACACAAGTAGAATAATCATATTCAGCAAATCATAACTTTTCCAATGATACTGCACATGACACACATTGCACAAAATGCCTCATAATTGTGTCCTAACCATATTATAATCATACTCTATGCTGAATATGGGGTATAGTGTAAGGGCCTAATTTCAAGGCACAGGAGTTGGGAATGGAACTTCTCCTCTTTGTGGAATAGGAATAACCTTCCAGCCAGGGCTGGGAAAACTTCCCAGACTCCCAGAGCTGGAACCTGAATCTACTGACACTTCATTAGTTACCACCATCCCCAATTTTTGTGGCAATTGCCAACTTTATCAGTGATGATTTTATCTACTGTTCTAGGTCATTGATAAGAATGTGAAATAGCACAGGGCGAAGAACCATCCTTGCGGCAACCCGCTAGAAAGAGATCCACTTGACCATGGTTCCCTATTTACAATCACAGTTTTTAATCTATTTAATGTATGCCATGTGTATTTTATATCTTTCTAGTTTTCTATTCTAAATATTGTGCTGAACCAAGTTGTATGCCTTACAGAAGGGATTATATGACATCAATACTATTGCCCTCCTTTAATTCTTTATTAATGAAATCCAGTATCGGCTGCTCCATTCTCTTGCCCAGTATTGACGTCAGACTAACACTCTTGTAATTAGCTGGGTCATCTCTTTTACACTTTTTAACTATTGGCACAGCATTAGCTTTATTTCAGTCTTCTGGAATTTCCCCAGTGTTCCAAGTCCTAATTAAAACCACATTAACAGTCCACAACACTCCTCCACCAGGTCTTTCAAAACGCTTGTTATCTGGACCCACTGATTTAAACATGTCTAACTTTAATAGCTGCAGTTTAACATTCTTGTGAGTTCTTGTTGGAATGGAAAGACTGTCGGCATCAACATCTTATCATATGAGTACTGTTAGGGGGCTTATTCCTTCACCCACTTACTTCCCTGGTCCTTCTCGCATGAACAGAGAGCAACAATACCTGAAATCCAAAGGTGCAAACAATTTGATGTTTATTGGGGTGAACTTCCAGCAAGCATGATCCCAGTTTCCTTCCTTAGTGTCCCTCTTCCCAGCTCTGACACCACAGAGCCTTACCTGTGTCCCTGTTCCAATTTCCTCCCCCTTAGCAAAACATGATTCCAATTTCCCCACCCCCATTCCCTGTTCCTATTCCCCCCCCCCACACACACACTTCCTGATTGACTGCAGACTATATAGTAAAACTTTAGTTCTGCTTAGCTATACCTTAAATCAATCATTTTACTGAAATTTAACTAACCAATCCTAACATAGTGTAACATGATTTAACTAACTATATCCCACCACCTTAGTTTACACCCAGCAAAAAATTATACAGCGGACAGAAAGAATCACAGAACCAAACAGAGATTATACAGACAAACAATGGCAAAGTGGGAACTATAATGACAAAACAATACAGAAGTGAGGATTTCACATCCCAGCTATTGATAAGTGAGTTCTTGCCAGACAGGATGCTATCAAACTAAGTTTCCTTTTACATCTTCTAGGCACTTGCCTCTCACCTCCAGAGAAAGGGACTATCAGGCCAGGATCGTATCCTAACAGCCCCATAGCACCTTCTTTCAATGGGACTACTTTGGAATGTGAGGAGGTGACCTGTCGCTTCCTAGCTTATGGCTGCCTCCATTGCTTAGCCAAAGATCTCAGCCTAAGAACAGGGCCTCAGATTGTCACAGTAAGAGAAAGACCTTACGCTGGCAGACAGTGATTTTGATTCTTTTCTTTTCTTCCTCTATAACTCGCTAAGTGCTAAGAATACACCTAAATTCTTAGTCTAGGCATTTACAGACAGGCCTGAATATCTATATCCTAACAAGTACATCATCTGTTTTTCTCCAAATCAAGGAGAGAAATATTTATTGACACTTTTACCTCTTCTGCATTATTTTTGATAATTCTGCCACTTTCATCTAGTAATTTTCCACTACCATTGTTAGGATTAATTTTGTATTTAATATACTTTTAAAAACTTCCTTCTTATTTTCATTGATTGATCATTACCAATTTTCTACAATTCTGAGCTTTTAACTTATATTCTTTACTCTTGACTTCCCCTTTCTTCCATATATTTTATTTGGAGAGAATTGGGATTCCTATCAGGCAGCCACAAGCAGGGTCCAGAGACAGCCCCATCTCCTATATCAAGCTCTGGTTAGTAGCTATATGGTAAATGTGAAGACCCTGCCTCCGTCTATCAACTGGGAGACACAAAGTTTCTCTTTCTACCCTCCTGGCCTCTCTAAGCAAGATGTGGTGGGACTCTGTTAACATGTGCCTCCTGGACCTTCACTTTACCTGGTGCTGCTGTTCCATGAATAGTGGGGTTTTGACTGGGGCAGAAGGTACTGAGTGTTGGACTCTTTGTCTTTTAGGGGCTGGTGACTTTTCAGGAGGTGGCTGTGTATTTCACCAAGGGGGAAGGGGCTCTCCTGGACCAGACTCAGAGAGCCCTCTACAGGGATGTCATGCTGGAAAACTATGAGACGGTGGTCTTGCTGGGAAAGGAGTCCTGTCCCCTTGGTTAGTAGAAGCTGTGGGGTCTCTAAAGAATCTGAGTAGTAATAACTTTATACCCTTATACCTTCATTCGTCATACAAGTTTTCTTGCCCCCCCCCCCTTTTTTTGCCTTATCTCCCTCACACTAGTATAATTTTTGGACATGTGCCTTTTTGGTGCCATCAGTCATTTTAAAATTGCATTTAATGTATCCTTATTGGTTACATTAATAACTGTAGCTTTCATGCCTTTTCCTTATTTTAAGAGGAAAATGTGCCACCTGTAGAATTCTAAATTGAGTAAACAGGTGTATGACTCATGCATGGCTTGTGTGACAGTCAGATGAGCTCCTCTTTTGATAGGAGAGCATATAATTTTGCCATTCAGGACCTCACAGGTAAAGGGAGAACCGAGCTGTGGGAGGGGAGGAGAAGGGGGAAGTAGATAATTCTGGGGTGCCAGGACATGGGGAGGGTGTGTGCAGTGTTAGAGCTAAGAAGCAGCAGGAAGGGAGGGAGGTAATGAAAGACGAGGAAGGAACACAAGAAGCTCCCAAAGTGCTGGAAGGTGGTGATGGCTGACCGTAATGGGACGAAGGAGAGGGGAGCGTGGAGGAAGAGCACACAGGAAATGGGCTGGATGGGTCAGTGGGAAGGAGGAGAGATTTATGGATCTAGAGCTGTGGGTGATCCCAGACCTTTAACCCCAAATCCCTACCCAAGCCTTGTTGCTTTAGAGTCTATACTCCAGTTTTATTTCTGTTCAGTTTCACTTCATTATACATTTTTCCCCCCAAATACTATTATTTTAACTCTTGACCCCCCCCACTCATTACCCCTCCCATACAACCTCCCCATGTCTATGCACAGGGACCCTGGCCACTGATCCTCAGTCCTTGGTGCATTCCTCCCTCCCATAGCAAGGCCGCTACCCAGGCACAAATGGGCACTTTGTTGATGATGTTACAGCGTGGTAGTGTAGCCTGTATCGTTTTTACACCTATAAGATTACATAATGGGGTACAACTTGCCCTTGTACATAGCTACTCAAAGTTAATGGAGGAGATGAAATATGGTGAAACACACAGAAACTTGATTTAATACAGACAGTTGTTACTGAAATCCTAAGCAAGGATCAATACACATAACAATTAGACTAAGATAGGTATAATAAAGAGGGTCTTGCATGGTGCATAGTTACCAGTTATGAACACCACTGGAAACAAAGATGGAGGGGCAAGGGAGACCATCAGAAGGGAGGCCCTGCTTCAATTTACACTGTCTCGGGGACCCAACAAAACGAGAAAATATTAACTAGGAGAGGTATTTTATCCCCTTCCTTATGGTAATAGGATGGCTATATACCATATCTGCTCCTTTACTCTGATTACAGTAATGTCAATAGCTGCTCCAACCCATATGTGGCCTTTGGGAAGTCCATAATTAAGCATCAAGCATTAATACTCATGGTTTACATCACTTATTTCTTAATAATTCCAATATATGAATGCTGTCCAACTGCTGAGATACTCCATAGCAGCCTAATTGCTAAAGCTGCCCCAAACTTCCTTCTTTCAGAATCCTGTGGAGTATTGCACCTGTTTCTGGTTACTCATTAGTCTCTCAGAATGAGGGTGCAAAATATCTGACCTGGGATTCTCTCTTTAGGCCTATTTAGGTAAATCCCAGACTTCAGCATAACTACTCCCACAAAGCCTCAAGCTAATATAAGGCTCTTAACGGTAGCAAGCTTAGGCTATGTCTACACTATCACGGTAACTCAACCTATGATGAGCAACTCCAGCTACATGAATAATATAGCTGGAGTCGATGTACCTTAGGTCGAGTTACCGCAGGGTCTACTTACCTTACCCTTCTCATCAGGGGTAGAGTACAGGGGTCAACTGGAGAGTGATCTCCTGTCCATTTGGCAGGTCTTTACGCGACCTGCTACATCGACCACTGGTGGATCGATCTCAGAGCTTTGATCCCGGCTGTAGTGTAGTCCCTGCCCTTAATAACCCACTTATTTATGTTTACCTCCTGGCCCCTCCACACATATTCCAAGCTAATAAGCAATACTCTGATCATGACATTTTACCTCTAGGAAGTATAAAATTGCCCACAAGACATGAGACTAGGTCATAGATCATAAAATCAGGTCAGGATAAAGAGGCGTGAGAGTTTGGAAAGAGTCTTGTCCCCCCTCTCCCCATCTACAGCAGCCATAAGCTGTCTTCCCTCCAGGCTCCTTGGATCTTTGAGCCTGGCCCTCCTGAGGTTGCATGGCCCAGCTCTTGTTTCTTACATTCTCCTTTTCTGGAAGAATTAGAGACTGTTGCTTCTGAACTTTAGTGTTTAATTCCCCAGACTTCTCCACACACTGGGGGAGTTTAACTCTCCCTCCCATTACACCTGAGTCAGTAGATTTCCTAATTCCCCAAAATGTGCTTTTGTGATGTCACAGTTCTGGGATAGCTGAGCCTTTGACCTGCCTCCATGGTCTGCTCAAGGAATGCCCCCTCAGGTATCAGGCCTCTAGCCAGCCCCTCTTTATGGGTAGGGACCCACACACCTCTCCTTTTTGACTAGAGTTTGAGGATTGCGGCTTCTCCTCCTCTGTGTTCACTGGACTAACCTCCAGTTCCTGTACTTTGCTTTCTCTCCAAGGGCTGTAAGCAGTGCGTGTGTGTGATTGAGGTAGGAATTTTGGTGATACTTGTATGATGCCAAGATGCCAATTCCCTCTGTGATTGGTATTACTATGATTATAAAGAGCAGGAGACATGAGGTTTTTTTGTCATGTAGCTGTCATGGGGTGATATGAATGGGTATTAAGGACTGGCTGGAACCAACCTACATCAATGGAATACCCGACAGAGACAAGGGAATAATTCTTACCTGTCCATGAGAGGATATTTGCTTGGCTGAGTGAAGCATACATGGACTCATTATGTTTTTGGGAGCAGGAAGAACTGGGCTCAGAGACACAGGGAGGTCTACCAGAGTGATGACTAATGGACAGGCACAGGGAAAAGAAACCAAAGCATTTTCTACAGCAGCATGGATCAAGGGCATTGGCCAGTATGGACTATATTGTCTTCTTCACTTCTCTATCCTCATCTAAGGACTTTCCAATGCTGTGTTTCAGTTGACTAATAAACCCTGCTATGTTTTGAAAGTCTGCGCAGTGTCACAGCAAAAATTTGCTCTGTGCATTGAATGAGGAACAGTCTCTGAAGAGGAGTGTCATTCAAGTGGACATGCTGACAGAGCTCACAGGTTGAAATAGGAGTGTTGAAACGAGAGGCTCAATCTTGGGTGTTGAAGCTACATGGCCCATCCTTTTGGAAGAGTGGGACCCCTTGGGGTCCTAGTGCATTCAAGTGGCCCCTCCCACGGACTGTTTAAAAGCAAGGGCATTGCACAGATCCTATGGATCCAGAGACAGTGTGCCTTATGGAGAAAAGATATAAAACAAGAATAGGAACTAAATACGTATTTACCATCGCCCCTTCATCAGTCCTCGTGGGAATCCATGATCCATTCCAAAGTGTATTCAAACCTTCCTTAGAGGCTTACCTCTTGGTTATCAGGTCATGTCAGTTTTGTTAGAGGTCTTTTCCTTCACCCTCCCGCTTCCCTGGTTCATGTCACACAGACAACAAGCAGCAAAAGACCAGAAGACTGAAGTGCAGATAATGCGATGTTTATTGGGGTTAGTTTCCAAGCAGGTATATTGCAAAGTCCTTCACACCAGTCAGGCTTATCTCTATATACACCGATAGAGACTCTTTCCCCGTGTTTCCTTCCCAGCTCTGACACCGCAGAGCCTCGCCTGTGTCCCTGTTCCCATTCCCCATCCCCTTTAACAAACATAATTCCAATTTCCCTTCCCCCTCCTGGTTGACCTCATTTATATAATAATATTCTCAGCTATACCTTAACCAATCATTGTACTGAAATTTAACTAACCAATTCCAACATATTGTAACATAATTTTCTAACCAATTATATCCCACTACTGTAATTAACTCACACCTAGCAAAATTAATTATGCAGCAGACAGAAACAATTAGAGAATCGGACTGACTAACAAGGTAAAAGTGACAGGTTTCAGAGTAGCAGCCGTGTTAGTCTGTATTCGCAAAAAGAAAAGGAGTACTTGTGGCACCTTAGAGACTAACAAATTTATTAGAGCATAAGCTTTCGTGAGCTACAGCTGACTTCATCGGATGCATTTGGTGGAAAAAAACAGGGGAGACTGATATACACACACAGAGAACATGAAACAATGGGTTTATCATACACACTGTAAGGAGAGTGATCACTTAAGATAAGCCATCACCAGCAGCAGGGGGGGGAAAGGAGGAAAATCTTTCATGGTGACAAGCAAGGTAGGCTAATTCCAGCAGTTAACAAGAATATCAGAGGAACAGTGGGGTCTCACAGATCTTGGGAGACAGGCCAGTCCTTGCTTACAGACAGCCCCCCAATCTGAAGCAAATA
Source organism: Dermochelys coriacea (assembly GCF_009764565.3). NCBI lineage: Eukaryota > Metazoa > Chordata > Testudines > Dermochelyidae > Dermochelys > Dermochelys coriacea. The sequence continues at coordinate 5,903,154 of NC_050095.1, read as the reverse complement.
CTCACCAGCAACCACACACCACACAACAGAACCACTAACCCAGGAACCTATCCTTGCAACAAAGCCCGTTGCCAACTCTGTCCACATATCTATTCAGGGGATACCATCATAGGGCCTAATCACATCAGCCACACTATCAGAGGCTCGTTCACCTGCGCATCTACCAATGTGATATATGCCATCATGTGCCAGCAATGCCCCTCTGCCATGTACATTGGCCAAACTGGACAGTCTCTACGTAAAAGAATAAATGGACACAAATCAGACGTCAAGAATTATAACATTCAAAAACCAGTTGGAGAACACTTCAATCTCTCTGGTCACTCGATTACAGACCTAAGAGTGGCTATCCTTCAACAAAAAAGCTTCAAAAACAGACTCCAACGAGAGACTGCTGAATTGGAATTAATTTGCAAACTGGATACAATTAACTTAGGCTTGAATAGAGACTGGGAATGGATGAGTCATTACACAAAGTAAAACTATTTCCCCATGGTATTTCTCCCCCCCATCCCATCCCCCACTGTTCCTCTGATATTCTTGTTAACTGCTGGAATTAGCCTACCTTGCTTGTCACCATGAAAGGTTTTCCTCCTTTCCCCCCCTGCTGCTGGTGATGGCTTATCTTAAGTGATCACTCTCCTTACAGTGTGTATGATAAACCCATTGTTTCATGTTCTCTGTGTGTGTATATAAATCTCTCCTCTGTTTTTTCCACCAAATGCATCCGATGAAGTGAGCTGTAGCTCACGAAAGCTTATGCTCTAATAAATTTGTTAGTCTCTAAGGTGCCACAAGTACTCCTTTTCTTTTTAAGGTAAAAGTGGTGGCCATAAAGATAAAACTATACAGAAATAAGGGTTTCACAACCACAACCATTGATAAGTGATTTCTTGCCAGACAGGATGGTATCAAACTAAGTTTTCTTTAACCATCTTAAGATCTGTTTCTTCCTCTGGTGGTGATGGGCACTATCTGGACAGGATCATCTTCCTAACAGCCCAATACCACCTTATGTCAGTGTGACTGCTTTGGGATGTGAGGATATGACCCTCTGCTTCCCAGCTTATCGCTGCCGCTGCTGCTTAGCCAAAGGCCTTAGCCTAAGAACAAGGCCTCAGACTATCCTAGTGAGAGAAGGCCCATACACAGGCGGACTGTGATTTTGATACTTTGTTTTTATACCCCTTTTCAGTAGCTAAGTGATAAAAAATACACCTAAGTTCTTAAAGTATAAGCTTTACAGGCAGGCCTGAATACCTGTATTCTAACAGTAGGTTCTACCCCTTCCCCCATTCTGTGTCTGTCTTGTCTATTTAGATTGTAAATTCTTCAGGGCATGGGCCATCTACTGTTATGTGTTTTGTACTTTGCTTAGCACAGTGGGGACCAGCTGTTAGTTGCTCCTTAGGCACTAAGGTAATGAATATGATTTAGAATAATAACTCTTCTGCCACTTTGAGCCAACGAAGATGGCCTTGGGATGTTACTGCTTTTAAAATGAACTGGGATTAAAACCATAGAATATTCTTTGTGACAAGTATCCCACAAATTCCACTGACCTACCTTGTTTTCTTTGACTGGAGTAGGGTTTCCAGTTTCCAAACCTGATGTGATCTCGCAGCTGGAACGAGGGGAAGAGCCATGGGTCACAGACCTCCAGTGCTCTGAGAAAGAAGTGCTCCCGAGAGCTGCCTGCACAGGTGAGGAATTGGTTAAACCAACTCAAAATCTATTTGGAATGAAGGAAATATTTGGGATGCCCTACAAAGACCTTGTGAGCTCTCCAAGTTTAGGATTGTTCCCTGCAGAATGGAATCGTTATGGCAGATGTCACTCATGGCTTCCCACCTATTCTGACTGACAACAGGCAGCAGGTCCCTCCCCGATTTCACTTTCCCCTGAGTGTTCTGGTGAGATGCAGACCAAAAACTGATCCCTTCCTCTCTCCTCTAGGAAAGCGTTTGGGGAAAATCAGCTCCTGATATGTGTGGGAGAGATCAAACCTATTTTGGTTTGTTCATCGCTTTTTTCAATTCCTCTCTCTGAGATTTCCTTTCTTTCCGGTGCAGGAAGTGATTTATGTCTGGATTCTCTTTGTCTCCCATCAGGTGATGGGATAGTGAGTGAGAATGAGGAAGAGAAACCCCAGCAGGAAGATGCTGAGCAAGTAGAACCACATGGAACGTTATCAGGAAGATCCAAAGGGAATGTTTCCAGGAGTTGTGCACTTCCAGAAAAAGCAAAAGCCTGTGAGACTCAGAAAATGCCAGAGGAAAACTTCAGTAGCCACTCAGATCTTACTACATGCAACAGAATCAACTTGGAAGAGACCCGCTACACATGCCATGAGAGTGGGAAAAGCTTTAATCAGAACTCAGACCTTCTCACACATTGGAGAACCCACACAGGAGAGAAACCGTATGGATGCTCTGAGTGTGGGAAACGCTTCAATCAGAGCTCAACCCTTATCACACATCAGAGAATCCACACAGGAGAGAGAGTCTGCACATGCTCTGCGTGTGGAAAAAGCTTCAATCAGAGATCTGACCTGATCACACCTCAGAGAATCCATACAGGAGAGAGACCCTACACATGCTCCGAGTGTGGGAAAAGCTTTAGTCATAGCTCAACCCTGTTCAGACATCAGAGAATCCACATTGGAGAGAGATGTTACACGTGCTCTGAGTGTGGCAAACGCTTCAATAAGAGCTGGACCCTTATCACACATCATAGAATCCACACAGGAGAGACGCCCTACACATGCTCTGAGCACAGGAAAAGTTTCAATCATAGCTTGACCCTTATTACACATCGTAGAATCCACACACGAGGCACGCCCTACACATGCTCTGAGTGTGGGAAACGCTTCAAACACAGCTCTGCCCTGATCAGACATCAGAGAATCCACACAGGAGAGACGCCCTACACGTGCTCTGAGTGTGGGAAAAGCTTCAATCAGAGCTCAACCCTTATCACACATCGTAGAATCCACACAGGAGAGACGCCGTACACATGCTCTGAGTGTGGGAAGAGCTTCAACCGGAGCTCCAACTTGAGCACACATAGGAGAATCCACACAGGTGAGAAACCTTATGGATGCTCTGAGTGTGGGAGAAGCTTCAATCACAGCTCTGCTCTGATCACACATCAAAGAATCCACACAGGAGAGACGCCGTACACATGCTCTGAGTGCGGGAAAAGCTTCAATCAGAGCTCGACCCTTATCACGCATCGTAGAATCCACACAGGAGAGACGCCCTACACATGCTCTGAGTGCGGGAAAAGCTTCAATCAGAGGTCTGCCCTGATCACACATCAGAGAATCCACACAGGAGAGATGCCCTATACGTGCTCTGAGTGTGGGAAAAGCTTCAGTCGCAGTTCTGCCCTGATCACACATCAGCGAATCCACACAGGAGAGAGGCCCTATACATGCTCTCAGTGTGGTAAAAGCTTCAATCAGAGCTCAAGCCTTATCTCACATGAGAGAATCCACACAGGAGAGAAGCCCTACACGTGCTCTGAGTGTGGGAAAAGCTTCAAAAAGAGCTCACACCTTATTAGACATCATAAAATACATGTGAGAGAGAACTGAAACAAATGCCTTGATTAGGCCTTGGCAAAGATATATATTTTTTTTTTTTAAATCACATTTGCTAATACTCACATAGTGATCTGTGCACCATCTTCACCATGGTCTCTCAGCTCCCCCAGATCAGTTGCCTGCTTCTGCCTTTTGCAGCTCACCCTTCTTTGGGGTCAATCCTGTGCTGGAGAGCAGATATTTTTACAACCATTTTCCTCACTTAAAATGTATTGAACTATAACAAAGAGTAGGAATGGGGCAGGGATAGGGGAAAGATATCATTTCCCCTCTATAACAACTGAAGAAGATAAGGTCAGTCAGAGGGATTCACTTACTCCCGATCATCATCCCAATCCCCCCCTGTTGTTCAATTGGTTAGGTCAATATTTTCTCTAAAGGGCTGGGAAGAGGATTCCCTAGTAAATGACTTGTAACTAAGCAAAATACCCATGGACTTCGCTCCTAAAGCAGTTGTAGCCCAGGCCCTGCAGGAGGTCGCTCCTGAAGATCTCTCCTTTCTAATCAGATGCATGTTGCCTATTATTTGGGAAATGCAATCCCTATCTAGGTAGGGACGGGGAAAATGGAAGTGACATTTCTCTTCAGCTCACCCCTGGGATATGCTGCAAATATGTAGAAAATGAAATCTGTGTTGAATATGATATAGCTGCAGAAAGATACCTATTTTTAATAGATACCTGACGTTTGGTGTCTTACAGAGATTGTAAGCAGCACCTGAATTTAGTCCCTAAATTAAATCTGTGCCAACAGATTAAAGAAATAAAAGGGCATATTAGGGGGAGTTATACCTCACTATCACTACTGATGTGCTGTGTGGTTGGTGAAGAATTGTACACCAGGGAAGTGTAAAATTACTTGAAGGGTATGTCTACAGTATGAAATTAGGTCAATATTATATAAATCAATTTTTAGAAATTGATTTTATACAGTCAGTTGCATATGACCACATTAAGCGCATTAAGTCAGCATTGTGTGTCCTCACTACTATGGCTAGCATCAATTTATGGAGTGGTGCACTGTGGGTAGCTATCCCACACTTCCCGCAGTCTCTGCCACCCATTGGAATTCTGGGTTAAGGTCCCAATTCCGATGGGACAAAAACATTGTCGCAGGTGGTTTTGGGTACATGTCATCTATCGCCAGATCACCGCGGCAGTTATAAGCATTCTAAACACCTTGCACATTATCCTGCAGTATGTGCAGAACCAGAACCTGCAAAAGCAGGCGAGGAGGCGACGGCAGTGCAGTGACGAGAGTGATGAGGACATGGACACAGACTTCTCTCAACGCAAGGGCCCCAGCAATTTGGACATCCTGGTGGCAATGGGGCAGACTCATGCCATGGAATGCCGATTCTGGGCCTGGGAAACAAGCACAGAGTGGTGGGACTGCAAAGTGGTGCAGGTCTGGGATGATTCCCAGTGGCTCCGAAACTTTCACATGCATAAGGGCACTTCCATGGAACTTTATGACTTGCTTTCCCCTGCCCTGAAGCGCAAGAATACCAAGATGAGAACAGCCGTCACAGTTCACAAGCGGGTGGCGATATCCCTCTGGAAGCTTGCAACGCCAGATAGCTACTGGTCAGTTGGGAATAAATTTGGACTGGACAAGTCTACTGTGGGGGCTGCTGTGATCCAAGTAACCAATGCAAACACTGAGCTGCTGCTGTCAAGGGTAGTGATCCTGGAAAACGTGCAGGTCATAGTGGATGGCTTAGCTGTAATGGGATTCCTTAACTGTGGTGGGGCAATAGATGGAATGCATATCCCTATCTTGGGACTGGATCACCTTGGCAGCCACTACATAAACCGCAATGGGTACTTTTTCAATAGTGCTGCAAGCACTGGTGGGTCACAAGGGACGTTTCACCGACATCAACGTGGGACGGCCGGGAAAGGTACATGATGCTCGCATCTTCAGTAATTCCGGTCTGTTTGAACAGCTGCAGGAAGGGACTTACTTCCTAGACCAGAAAATAACTGTTGGGGCATTTGAAATGCCTATAGTTATTCTTGGGGACCCAGCCTATCCCTTAATGCCCTGGCTCATGAAGCCATACACAGATACCCTGGACAGTAGTAAGGAGTTGTTCAACTATAGGCCGAGCAAGTGCAGAATGGTTTTAGAATGTGCATTTGGATGTTTAAAAGCACACTAGTGCACTTTACGGACTCTGTTAGACCTCAGTGCAACCAATATTCCCATTGTTATTGCTGTTTGCTGTGTGCTCCACAATATCTGAGAGAGTAAGGGGGAGACATTTATGGTGGGGTGGGAGGTTGAGGCAAATCACCTGGCCACTGATTATGTGCAGCCAGACACCAAGACTATTAGAAGAGCACAGCAGGGCACGCTGCGCATCAGAGAAGCTTTGAAAACCAGTTTCATGACTGGCCAGGCTACAATGTGACAGTTCTGTTTGTTTCTCCTTGATGAAAACCCGCCCTCTTTGATCACTCTACTTCCCCGTAAGCCAACCATCTTCCCACCTTCTATTACCGCTTGCAGAGGCAATAAAGTCATTGTTGTTTCAAAATCATGCATTCTTTATTAATTCATCACACAAATAGGGGGATAACTGCCAAGGTAGCATGGGAGGGGTGGGGGAGGAGAGAAGCACCAGGTCGGGTGGTGGAGGAGGGAAGGAGAAGGCCACACTGCACTTCAAAACTTATTGAATACCAGTCTTCTGTTGCTTGGGCAGTCCTCTGGGTTGGAGTGGTTGGGTGTCCGGAGGGGGGCCCCCCACCGCACTCTTGGGCATCTGGGTGAGGAGGCTATGGAACTTGTGGAGGAGGGCGGGCAGTTACACAGGAACTGCAGCAGCAGTCTGTGCTCCTGCTGCCTTTCCTGAAGCTCCACTAGACGCCAGAGCATATCAGTTTGATCCCCCAGTAGCCTCTGCATTGCATCCTGCCTCTTCTTGTCTTGCTCCCACCACCTCTCATCTCTCTCATCCCTTCTGTCCTCTTTTTCATTTTCTTCTTTCCTGGACTCTGACCTCAAAGTCAGGTCAAAGTTTTGACAAGAACTCAGGTAGAAATTGCAGGTACTGGTGGTTGATTTTTTCATCCCAGAGATGGAAGCTATGGTGACCTGTGGCCAAGGTAAACTATTTTTAGGTCCCTGCTCCCTTTTAAGTGGCACTGATCACACTACTAACAGTTGTGCCCAATTTAATCATGGCATCCGTCTTTTACCATTTGGATCCAAAGTTTCACGAAGCACAGAGAGAAACAGCTGATTCCTTCAGAGCTATTCCATGCCTATGGGTCCCATTCTGGCTGCCTTGTTGGACAAGAAGCACTTCCATGCTGGGGAAATCATGGTAGCCAATGAGGGAATGTATCAGATTCCAAGTTCAAACTGTAGATACATGAATGCTAAGTCCAGAGTCTGTGGTTTGGTCTCAGTTTTGCTATTAAGTCTAATGCATTTGTATCACTTCTCCTGTTGCTACTTTGAAAGATTAGAAAGTGTGAAAATAGAGCACAGGTGGTTTTTTCTCATGATGCAGCCTTCCCACATAGTGTGAGACCTCTTCCACCCACACTTATGGGAGAAGACGCAGGGAGAAATGAACTCACAGAAATGGAAGGCTCCTAGCTTAGGGTAGAATGCGACTTCACACAAAGCTGACTGGGTGGAAATGGGAATCAAGAGAAAACTGCCCTATAGGTTTATATTTTGTAATCTTTGAATAAATTGTTACCAGCAACAATGAAATTAAACATGAAGTTAATGAGTGTAATGTAAGAGGCTGATCATGTAATAACTTGCAGTGTTGCAATAGAATTCAGGTTTTCTTCTAGTTAGGAAATGGTGGCTAATCCTGAAATTAAAACCTCACTCCAAAGGAATTAGAGTGGGGGAATATGTGAGAGAAATAGCATGCATGAGAATAGAGACTCAGTATAGACAGTAATTGTTTCTATTTAAAATGGAATTTATTATGATAAATTTTAAAATCTTCGCTTAAGAGGAAAATTACTTGAGACAAGATGTGTAGCCTTTTACCCAGTTAGAGGGTAACAGCCACAGAATTCTCGAGGTCTCCTGTTTGCAAAGCAAAGATGTCACATCAGGCAGGAGATGGATGTGTGATGGTAGCTTTTCTGGGTTTTTCAGTTTGGTTTGGTTTTTTAATTTAAATTTAATTTTGCCACCAGTTACTTTTGTAGGTGCTGAGGACCCTTTTCCTTTTGAGCACAGCTATTTAACCATCAGGCCTGGCTCTGTAAACCTCCCAAAACTGGTCTTGTGTTTCTTTCATTTTTGATATCTTTGGTGTTCTCAGCAACAGATACTTTGAGAAACCTTCTGGGTTAAGCAGGCTTTTTCCAAACTGACATGGGCCCAAAGTCTGCCTCAATTCAGCTGGATTGGGATGCGTCTGTATCAAAGGAGTGGCGCACACCTGATTTGCCCAGAGACCTTGGGGGGAGGTGTGGTAAGATAAGGTAATTAGGAATCGACACCAGAAAAGTTAAATGTAAGTGTGAAAGACCTTCACCTTGTAGGTCAACATGCCTGTTCTATTCATTACCTCTGAAGCATCTGGTACTGGTCACTCTCAGGCAGCACACTGGGCTAGATGGACCATTGGTCTGACCCAGTATGACCAGCCTTGTGTTCTTATGTAAGCCATGTAGGGCCTTGTCTACTCTTGCAAGTTTCTGCGCAGTAAAGCACTATAAAAAAAAACACCCCAACGAGAGGCGTAGAGCTTTCTGTGCTGGGACTACAGTGCCGCGGTGCAAGTGTAGACACCCTGGTCGATTACAGCGCTGCGATTGGCCTCTGGGAGGCGTCCCACAATTCCTGTTCTCGCCTCTCTGGTCATCGGTTTGAACTCTACTGCACTCCACCCCTGAATTTCCTTGGGAAATTTGAAAGTCCCCTTCCGTTTGCTTGGTGACGCATGCAGTGGCCTCAGCGCATCTTTCCAGCTGACCATGCCTGCTCCATGCACCAGGTGATCCCCTGCTTGGAGGACTGCTGAGCCACTGGACCTCATCAGCATTTGGGGAGAGGAGGCTGTCCACTCCCAGCTGTGCTCCAGTTGTAGGAATTATACCAATGGACAGATTTCACAATGCATAAGAGAAAGGGGCCATGACCAGGACACACCGCAATGCAGGGTCAAAATGAAGGAGCTGTGGAACGCCTACTGCATGGCATGGGTGGCAAACTGCCACTCCGGGGCTGCACCCATGAGCTCCTGGTTCTACAAAGAGCTGGATGTGATAATCAGTGGTGACCCCACCTCCACTGTGAAGGCCACTGTGGATACTTCGGTGGCTCACTTGCCAGTCGATAGTGGACTGAGCCAGGAGGAGGAAATCTTGGATAAGGATGTGGAGGCGGAGGGAGCCCCAGAGGCAGAGGATAACTCAGAGGTCAGGGATGCATTTAGCCAGGAGTTCTTCTCTACCCCAGAGGAGACAAGCCAGTCACAGCTGTCAGAGTTTAGCAAAGCGCAAACAGGAGAGGAGGCCCCTGGTAAGTGGCTTTGATTTTGGGAATCACTGAAGTGAGTTCTTGGGAGCAGGAGGGCTGCAGAAAGCAGGCTCGTGTCTGTATGATGTGCTTACCACCGCATGCCCGGTCTGAGTGGCGAAACAGGATGATGATTGACTCCCTCACTTCATGGGAATCTGCGCCAGAGATCTCCATGAAACTCTCATGGAGATACAGGGCAATCCACTGCTGCAGGTTCTTTGGCAGAGCTGCTTCATTTCTTGCCCCATTAAGGGTAACTTTTCTGCACTACTCTGCCATTATGGGAGCGGGGGGACCATTGCTGCATGTAGGCAAGCCACGTAAGAGTCAGGGTGTACGCCACAGTCTTGGTGAAGACCTTTACTTGATTCTCTACTCACCCTCAGCAGCGAGATATCTTCCATAATGAACACAGGTTTCAGAGTAGCAGCTGTGTTAGTCTGTATTCGCAAAAAGAAAAGGAGTACTTGTGGCACCTTAGAGACTAACAAATTTATTAGAGCATAAGCTTTCGTGAGCTACAGCTCACTTCATCGGATGCATTTGGTGGAAAAAACAGAGGAGAGATTTATATACACACACACACAGAGAACATGAAACAATGGGTTTATCATACACACTGTAAGGAGAGTGATCACTTAAGATAAGCCATCACCAGCAGCAGGGGGGGAAAGGAGGAAAACCTTTCATGGTGACAAGCAAGGTAGGCTAATTCCAGCAGTTAACAAGAATATCAGAGGAACAGTGGGGGATGGGGTGGGAGGGAGAAATACCATGGGGAAATAGTTTTACTTTGTGTAATGACTCATCCATTCCCAGTCTCTATTCAAGCCTAAGTTAATTGTATCCAGTTTGCAAATTAATTCCAATTCAGCAGTCTCTCGTTGGAGTCTGTTTTTGAAGCTTTTTTGTTGAAGGATAGCCACTCTTAGGTCTGTGATCGAGTGACCAGAGAGATTGAAGTGTTCTCCAACTGGTTTTTGAATGTTATAATTCTTGACGTCTGATTTGTGTCCATTCATTCTTTTACGTAGAGACTGTCCAGTTTGGCCAATGTACATGGCAGAGGGGCATTGCTGGCACATGATGGCATATATCACATTGGTAGATGCGCAGGTGAACGAGCCTCTGATAGTGTGGCTGATGTGATTAGGCCCTATGATGGTATCCCCTGAATAGATATGTGGACAGAGTTGGCAACGGGCTTTGTTGCAAGGATAGGTTCCTGGGTTAGTGGTTCTGTTGTGTGGTGTGTGGTTGCTGGTGAGTATTTGCTTCAGATTGGGGGGCTGTCTGTAAGCAAGGACTGGTCTGTCTCCCAAGATCTGTGAGAGTGATGGGTCGTCCTTCAGGATAGGTTGTAGATCCTTGATGATGCGTTGGAGAGCTTTTAGTTGGGGGCTGAAGGTGATGGCTAGTGGCGTTCTGTTTTCTTTGTTGGGCCTGTCCTGTAGTAGGTGACTTCTGGGTACTCTTCTGGCTCTGTCAATCTGTTTCTTCACTTCAGCAGGTGGGTATTGTAGTTGTAGGAATGCATGATAGAGATCCTGTAGGTGTTTGTCTCTGTCTGAGGGGTTGGAGCAAATGCGGTTATATCGTAGCGCTTGGCTGTAGACAAATCTGTCAACTTCATGAAAAAACTCGCATAGATACAGACAGACATCATCTTCCTCTCCAAATGCAAACAGATGGACATCATACCGAAAGGACTGAAGGTAAAAAATCCATTACAATCTACATACCACACAGACTATGCTGACAGCTTGTGCCACACACTCTCTCAAAGAAACTGCGGAACCACCTGATCAACATCCTCTACAGCAAACAGGGAAAGATTAAGAATGAGCTCTCAAAACTGGATACTCTCATAAAGAACCAACCTTCCACACAAACTTACTCGTGGCTGGACTTTACAAAAACTAGACAAGCCATTTACAAAACACACTTTGCTTCTCTACAAAAGAAAAAGGACACTAAGCTATCTAAACTACTATATGACTACTATGTGTTAGTCTCTAAGGTGCCACAAGTACTCCTTTTCTTTATAATGAACACAGTCTGTGGAAAATGTGGGCAGAGGAATAATTAAAGCCCCCCCCCTTCCCCACAGTGCTGTCTCTCCCCAAGAGCCACGTACCCAGTGTACAGTACGGTCCTGGAACAGTGATTTTCCTGCCCCTGCTGTTACCATTTTGGGGGTCTTGGGCTCATGGGTCCTTGCCTGGGTTAGCCAGTTACAGACAGGTATGTGAATAGGGGCTGTGTTTTAAATCACTGCATCAGTGGTCTCTGTGTTGCAAACAATACTGCGTATGTAAAATGTTGCATTTTGGCTTCACAGATATGCCCGTGGAAGCCCAGCCTCCCTCTTCGTTATCGCTGGCAAAACAGCTGTTTAGAATTAGAAAGTGGCCATGAAGAACTAAAGAGAACTTTCTGCATGAGGTCATGATGCACTCCGCCTGGAACATTTGTGGAAGTTAATTGATCTCTGGCTTTTCTGCCATAAGCGTGGGTGGAAGGGGTCTCACACTATGGGGGAAGGCTTGCAACATGAGAAAAAAACAATTCTATTCTATTTTCACACTTTTAATCTTTCCAAATAGCTGGAGCTGTGATGCAAAGACATAAAACACAAGACCAAAACTAAGAGACTAAAGAATAAAATCAGGACTCAACATTCATACATCCTGCAGTCTGACCTTGGAGCTTGACAGACTCATTCCCTAATGGGTTACCGTCACTTACACAGAAGGAACGTCCTTATTGTCCAACAACACAGGCACATTGGGATCCATGAGGAAGGAATGTCTTGGAAAAAAAAAGAGTTGATGCCTTCACTTTGCCTTGTGAAACTCTGGATTCAAACGGTTGAGAACAACTGTCCTTTATCTAACCATGGCATCTTTGGGACTCTAATCAATGCCACTGAACTAGCTCAGTGGTTTGAGCATTGGCCTGCTAAACCCAGGGTTGTGAGTTCAATCGTTGAGGGGGCCATTTAGGAATCTGGGGCAAATATTGGGGATTGGTCCTGCTTTGAGCAGGCGGTTGGACTAGATGACCTCCTGAGGTCCCTTCCAACCCTGGTATTCGATGAACTAGGGAGTTGTGTTCTAAACGCAGTTTTACTTGGATCATAGCTCACCATAGCTTTCATCTCTGCGGTGAAAACCAACTACTGGGTGCCTGCTGTTTTTACGTGTGTTCTTGCCAAATCCTTGGTCTTGATGGGGGCAAATTGACATTTCTCTGGAGAAGAATCCTTTACCAAACCATCCAAAATCTCAGAAGTGCCGGTGAGGAATGGCCTGCCCAAACATGCCCAGTCTATTTCTTTAATATGATGGAACAGGTTTAAATTAGAAACTAAATATACGTCTGGATGAGAATCACTATACGGTACAAGATGTGGGGGTTTATTCAAAAAGCATAAACTTTCTGCATCTGTCCCACATTTAAACACTCATTTCATTTTATACACATGGGAAGCATTACAAACAGTGTATTCAACAACAAAAATGCTTCTATTTCCTCCACATCTGCATTGCTAGAGACAGCACTTCTCTCTGTTAGGATCAGCTAGGTGATATCTTCAGGAGTAACGACCTCTCGGGCCTGGGTAACAAATAGGGTTGTTAACCCTTGCCATAGTGGCTGGAAGTCTCCCAGAATTGGCCTCAATCTCCTCTGCCTCCTAGGTGCAGGGATAGCCAGAGGGTCTTTGCACACTGCTCCTGTCCAGGGCGCCCACTCCGCAGCTCCCATTGGCCGGAAACTGTGGCCAATGGGAGTTGCGGGGACGGTGCGTGCAGGGAAGCGCAGCACGCAAAGCCGCCTGTCACTGTGCCTCAATCACAAGTGAGGATACCAAATTCAGAACGAACTGCAGAAACAGAAATAGGACAGACACATCCCAAAACTGGTGGTTATTCCCCCATAAGATATACCAGACCCGCAACAAAAGTCAACTTCTGTTTTGCCACACTGGCTAACAAGAAGTCAAAAAAGCCATTTCCTTAGGTATTCCAGTCCTTGTAGCACCAAAAACACTAAACTTAATGATGAGTTTTAATTAAACCAATTTCATCAAGCAAAGGCTTTTTCGGATCCAAAAGGACAAGCCACAGCCCCAGGTCAATTATATAACTCAGATTTAACCCAATAATCATGCTGTTGCCAATGCTTTAGTGTCTCAAATCTACAGGTTTATTTATAAAAAGAAAGAAAGAGGTGAAAGTTAAAAGTGGTTAAAAGAATCAAATACATAAATAATTGCAAAGTCCTTGGATTAGGCTTGTAACTGGGATGGAATAAACTGATGGCTTAAGTCAAGTCTCTGGTTGCTTCCAAGTCACTGGAAGGTCCTCAGGCCCTTGGAGACAATACGGTGGAACAGGTGTTGATGCGCACCGAGATCTCACGGGAATCCTCCAGAGAGGTCTCCAGGAAAGTTTCCCGGAGGTAACCGGCAAATCCTGTGCCAAAAGTTCCATGGCAGAGCAGCTTTGTTCCTTCCCCCATTGTAGGAAACTTCCCTGCCTCATAGGCACTTGTCATAGACGAGTCGCTTCAGTATTATTAGGTCAATACCATCTAGTCCTGGTGACTTAATAATGTTTAAATTATCAATTTTGTTCCAAAACCTCCTCTATCAGCACCGCACTCGGGGAGTTTTCCTCAGATTTGCCAGCTCCAACGAAGGGCTTCGGTGTAGGAAAGTCCCCCACCTCCTCTGCCGGGAAGGTTGATGCAAAGGATTCATTCAGCTACCCTGCAATAGCCTTGGCTTCAGGGTGAGCTTGGTCAGCACCTCCCTCCTCCAGCGGGCCCACGGACGGTCGGGCAGCCTTCCGGATGCTGCTGTACTTCAAAAAATTGGTGTTCGTCTCGGCGACTTTTGCCAGTCGCTCTCCTTCCTTTCTTGGCCTGCCCAAGTAGACGTTTACCCTCGGTTGGCCGAGTTCACCCTCCTTCCTAGATTCCTCGGGAGGGTTTGGCTTCCAATTGTGTAAGGACGCCTTTTTTGCCTTCCACGGCCTGGGCCGTGGTGGTATTTTTTAACCCTCTGCCTGTTTTATCCCCCTTTCGGGCTCCACGGTCATGCTGGGCCCTAGGCTGGAGCGTTTCCACAGTTTCCAGGCAGCGCGCAGGGATTTCACTTTTCGGAGCGTTGCTTGTAGCTGCCGCGTAACCCGCCCTCGCAGGCGGCGGCGGTTCCCCCGGGGGCGTCTCTGGCAGCTGCCCCCTCGCCCGGGACCCCCCGCTCGCCCCCCCTCAGCCCGGCCGGCCCCGGAGACTCCTGGGGGCGCGGAGCCGCCCGGCCCCGGGGCTCCGGCTCCGGCTCCCGCCGCCGCCGCCGCCTGCAGGCGATGGGGCCTCTCGGCCGCCGGGCAGCGCCTCTCCCGCCGCGGCCCCGGAGCCCGCCGGCGAAAGCTCCCGGCGTCGACGCGGCGCGGGGGGCGCACGAGAGGGCGCCTGAGGCGCGGGAAGGAGGGGGAGGGGCAGGCTGACGCCGGGCCCCGCCCTTCGCTGGGCCGGCGGAGGCGGAAGCGGCGCCCGGGGCAGGCTGGGAGTTGTAGTTCCGGACTCTCCCGGGAGCGGAAGTGGCGCCGGACGGGGGAGGCGGGGCTCGCGCGGCCGGGGAAGCGTTGGGGGAGGGGGGGGGGGGCCGTTGGCGCTCCGGGCATGCGCAGATCGCGGGGCGAGACCTTCCTTAACCCCCGCGCGCCCGGCCCCCGCTGGAGCCGCCCTGGGGCCGCCCCGGGCTCCGCCTGCGGCGCTGCAGCCTCCAGGTACCGGAGCGAGCCCCGGTGCGGGGGGCCCTGGGGAAAGGGGCGGAGGGAAAATGTCGGCGCAGCCCGGACGAGGCCGGGGGGGGGAAGAGCCGGGGACCCGCGGGGGGGGGGCTGAGACCCCCTCGGATTTACCGTTGCCCCCTCCCCTGGGGACCCCCCCGCCCCCTCCCCTCCCTGAGACGGTCTCTGCCCCCCCGTACCCCGTTTCCTCCCCACTTCGCCCGTGGCCAGTTCAAATCTCCGGTCTGGGGTGCCCCCCCCGCCCTAGGCCTACTCTTCTAGGTCCCCTGCCTGAGCTCCGGGCCCCTGTTGTGCCAGGCCCTGCACCAACACCAAGCGAAATGAGGCTCCGTTGCGCCCGGTGCTGCAGAGACGGGAAACCAACTCGGGGACCTGGTTGCTCCCGGAGGGGCAGAGACCCGAAGTGAGATCTGGGCCCTGTTGTGCCGGGTGCTGCAGAGACCCCCACACGGGTCAGACCCACTGTTGTGCTGGGGAGACCCCAATGGAGATCTGGGCCCCCGTTGTGCCGGGCACTGTAGAGAGCCCAACTGACATCAGGCCCCCCATTGCGCCAGGTAAAACTGAGACCTGGACCGAGATCACGGCCCCCCTGGTGCCAGGCAGCGCACGACTGCGGCCCAGACTGCGGCCTCCGGTGTCCCGGGAAGTTCAGAGACCTCCGCTGAGATCTGTGTCCCCGTTGGGCCTGGCCCTGCACTGATCTCAGCCAACATCACGCCCCAACCAGTGGTGAGCTGGAGCCGGTTCACACCAGTCCATGTGAACAGACTGTTAAATTTTGAAGCCGGTTTAGAACCGGTTGTTAAAGGGGTGGGCAAACTCCAGCCAGTGGGCCACATCCGACCCGCAGAACCGTCCTGTCCGGCCCACCTGAGCTCCCAGCGGGGGAGGCTCTCCTGGCTTTGAATCTCTTTTTAATTTTTACTCACCTGGCAGCACTCCGGGTCTTCAGCATCGCTTCGGCAGAGGATCCTTCACTCGCTCTGGGAATTCGGTGGCAATTCGGCAGCAGGTCCTTCAGTGCTTCCGAAGACCCAGAGCAACTGAAGGAACCGGTTCTTCAGGTTTTGGCAGCTCATCACTGGCCCCACCACTGTACTGGGCGCTGCACAGACCCTGACAGAGATCCTCCCCTCACATTTTGCCAGATGCTGCAGGGACCCTAAATAAATCAGGGATCCTGTAATGCCGGGAATTGCAGAGCCCCCGACTGAGGTCAGGCCCCCTGTTGTGCAGGGCTCTGCACAGACACTGACGAAGATCAGGGTCCCCATTGTGACAGGTGCTGCACAGACACCAAGGGTATGTCTACACTGCCATTAAAAACCCGCTCAGGCTCACAGAGCCTAAAAACTCAGGCTCACAGGGCTCAGGCAAAGGGGCTGTTTAATTGCAGTGTAGATGTCTGGGCTCAGGCTGGAGCCAGGCTGTAGGACCCTGTGAGGTGGGAGGGGGCGAGACCTTAGGCTGCAGCCCAAGCTGGAACATCTACACCACCATTAAACAGCCCCACAGCCTGAGGCATGTGAGCCCAAGTCAACGGGCACGCGTCAACCGCTGGTGTCTAACTGCAGTGTAGACATGCCCACAGTGACAGAGTCTCCTTGCCACAAAAAGCTCAAAGGCTAAATAGGCAAATGGTGGGCGGCTACTCTCCATTTTACAGATGGGGAAACTGAAGCTTAGAGAGCTGAAGTAATTTGCTCAAGTTTGCATAGAGAATTTGGGGCAAAACTAAGAACTGAATCCAGATTGTTTGAATTCTTGCCTCTCCCCTTATACACAAGCCCATTGTGTGTGTGTACAGTGTTGTTTTGATTTGAGTGTTTGCCTTGCATTGGCTTCCAAGGGAGGTTGTGGAATTTCCTTCATTGGAAGTTTTTAAAACCAGGTTAGAGGTACACCAGTCTGGGAATGTCTAGGGATACTTGGTCCTGCTTCACCACACCAGGCTTGAGTAGACAACCTCTCAAGATCCCTTCCATGCCTACATTGAAATAATTCTCGTGTCCTGTGCCGTGTTCTACACTGAGCTGTTTAGCATTGTGTCATTTGGAAGTGTGATGCACCATGTTGTGTTGCAGAGTTTTATGGTGCATTGTTTTGCGTCAACTTGTTTGGTGCCTGTGTTTTGTTGGTTTGAGTTGAGCTCCTTTCCATTGTGTACTTTTGTCCTAGGGTGTGTTAGTTTGCACTGTGTTGCTTTCTTTTCCTTTGTATTGTCATTTCATGCTGTGGAGGGTAGTGGTTTTTTGTTTGTTTCTTTTCCTTCTGAATTTCCTGACATTATGTTGTGGTGGGATTTATTTTCTATGCTGTGTTTTTATATGTATATATTGCATAGCATCATAGAAACGTAGGACTGGAGAGGACCTCAAGGTGTCATCAAGTCCAGCTGTCTCTGCCGAGGCAGGACCAAGTGCATGTAGATTATCTCTGACATTGGTTTGTCCTACCTGTTCTTAAAAACTTCCAGGAAAGAGACTCCACAGCCACCCTTGTAAGACTCTTCCAGAGCTGAACTACCTTGGCTCTGGTGACACCCACACAGATTTTAGTGATGAGCAGCTCTGGAGAGAGAGGAGACCCGAGTGAGTGGGCAACTGGGTAAATAGACTAAAGTTGAGAGGAGAAACATTTACGTGTCCAAGGTCACCCAGGCTGTCCGTGACAGAGCTAGAAGTAGATTCCAGTTCTAGTGCTATCATGCTGCTGTTTAGGGTATTGAAGGTCTCTGCCACACTGGTGTTTTAGGCACTGGTGCAAACTCTTAGTATGGACGCAATTTACACTAGTGCACTCTGACACTGGTGCACCATGTCTGAATTTGAAGGTTTGGGAAAAGGGGGGAACAGTGACCTCACTGAGGCGTAGGGCTGGCTGAACAGTGCAGCTGGTAACGGAGCGGCAGCAGTGAGTGCTGGAGGTATGAGCCAGGAGCACAGCCCCACAGGACTGGACACTGACTTCTCCTGACCCAGGATACCACCCCCCCCAGCTGTTTGCAGAGAGTACAGCTGAGCTGCCCTGCCAAGACGCCTATGCATCCATGGACAAACCACCTATTTTTGCAGCCTAATAAAGTGTGATATGGGAACCTTTCCAAACTGTGGGTGACGGGGCTCTGGAGTTAGTGGGGTCTGTTCGTGGCTCTGTCACTGACCTGCTTGGTGACCTTGGGGAAGTCCTAGCCCCTCCCTGTTTTCCTCTTACCCATTGTCTACTTTGATTATGATCCCTTTGAGGCAAGGACTGCCCCTCTCTGTCTGTGTAGTGCCCAGCACGATGGGGGTACTGATCTCAGTCAGATTCTCTGCCATGCGCAGCACGATGGGGCCCTGATCGCCATCAGTGTCTGTGCAACGCAAGGCACAGTTTATAGAGTCACAGACTTTAAGGCCAGAAGGGACCATCCTGATCATCAGTTTGATTTCCTGCGCATCGCAGGCCACAGAACCTCCCTGTAATAGACCCCTAACCTGTGGCTGAGTTAATGAAGTTCTCAAATCATGATTTACAGACTTCAGCTTGCAAAAAAATCCACCATTTACACAAGTTTAAACCTCCAAATCTGCCATGCCCCATGGTGCAGAAGAAAGCAAAAAAAACCCTCACGGTCTCTGCCAATCTGATTCTGGGCAAAATTCCTTTTCATCCCCAAATATGGCAATTAATTAGACCCTGAGCATGTGGGGAAGACCCAGCAGCCAGACACCTGGGAAAGAAGTCTCTGTAGTAACTGAGCCCTCCCCATCGAGTGTCCCATCACCAGCCTTTGGAGATATTTGTTGCTAGGAGTTGCAGATCGATGACATGCCATTGTAAGCAGTCCCATCATACCAATCCTTCCATAAAGGTATCGAGCTCAGTCTTGAAGCCAGTTAGGTTTTTTTGCCCCCGCTGCTCCCCTTGGGAGGCTGTTCTAAAACTTCACTCTGAGGGTTAGAAACCTTCCCCTAATTTCAAACCAAAACTTATTGACGGCCTATATCCATTTGTTCTAGTGCCAGCATTTGTGCTTAACCTAAAAACTCCTCTCCTTCCCTGGTATTTAGCCTTCTGATGTTTTTATAGACAGCATTCATATCTCCTCTCAGCCTTCTTTTGGTTGGGCTAAACAAGCCAAGCTCTTTGAGCCGCCCCTCATAAGGCAGATTTTCCATTCCTCAATCATCCTCATAACCCTTCTCTGCATCTGTTCCACTTTGAATTCATTCTTCTTAAACACAGGAGACCAGAATGGCCCACAGTATTTCAGAATTCACCTCCCCACCCCTCTGCAAAGCCCATCAATTAGGGATTTATCCAGTGAAGTGGGTGACTTTGAGCCAGACACTGAAAGATCCTTGTGCCTTAGGTTCCACAGTGGCCAAAGGAGTTTACTAGTACTCCCTCCCCAGACTCCCGGGGGCAGCCAGGGATAATTAGTGGGTTATGGGAATTAGAAGATGAAAATTCATTATGAAGAATGATATTTGTGTGTTTATTATTAAATCCCTAGATATCTAAGGGACTCAGCTACTGATCCTGCAGTGAGTTTCTGCCCTTCCCCACTGTCTATAGCAGCACTTTTAAGAACAGGCCAGGGAAACATGTAAATACTTGGAACCAAATTCCGGTAGCTGCTGAGTATGCACAAGTTTAAATGAAACCAAGGTCCCATCACTCTAAGGACCTGGCCCCTAGTGCAAAATAATAGACACTCCCTGGAAATCTGAAATGGCCACTTCATAACTGATAGAATCTTATTTATCTCTTGACTTGTGGGAATTACCAATAAAAGAAAGAACCCTGTGAAGGTGATACCATGAGGGAAAGATCTCATGTATCTTTACAAATTGGTATAATCTAATCTGGACATTTATATAGTGAAATGCCTTATTCATAGCCCTATGGCGATTGCCTGTACCCTGTAGGGACCTTAATTCTGCCCAATCCCAGTTGCTTCTCAGCATACTCCCAGCATACCCCCAAACCCCTTCACCCCCTCCAACTATCTGCTGCCAGTCTTCCCTCGCTGCTATCCCTTTCTGAGTGGCAGAGAAACTCTAAGTTCTATCCCCTTTCCTTTGCCTCTCAAAATTGCCTGACCCAGGTTTTGCTCCCTGTGTGAATTGCAGGTAGGGAAGGGGGATCATCACTTTCTGTGTATTTACTGAACGCTCATCTAGTCACTGATGCCTTCATTAATGCAGAAATAAGGTTGCCCCGCAGTATGTTGGGCCCTGCCAGAATGACAAGTTCAGCAAAAGGTAAACCTCCAAAAACTAGGAAATGGAGAGCAAATGTGCATACCAATGCAACCTTAACTCTGCCCCCGGAGCTGCCAACAGCCACTGGGCGTTCTCTGCCTGCACTCCACCTGCACTCACTCTGTTAGGTGTAGCTGCACGAAAGGTAGAGGTGTTAGTTAGAGCAACTTGGTGGAGGTGTGATTGTGATATGAGAAGATCTGGGTCTGAGTTCCCCCCATGTGTGTGATGAAAGGAATGAGGTGCATGTGTACCTTGAGCTTCCAGTCTGTATTCTTTCTGCACTGGGCTGTGCATGTTGTCAGGAGGAAATGGGACTGTTTGCCATGGGAATGGTCAGCAGTGAGACAGGATCTGAGAGCACTCTGTGTGCTTAACGATGGGTTAGCGAATGTAGAATGTCAGCTGGAACTTCTGTGAGTAAGGATGAAAGAGTTGTAAAAAGTGGTGGAGAGGTGTACAGTTGACCAAATGTGTGGCTGTTTCTGGGGAGCAGGCTCAGTATCTGAGTGTAGAACAGGTGTCAGTAGCTCCTGTATTGTGCAGCTCATCTAAAAACAAATTTCCAAAAGAAACTAGAGTCATATCTATTTGCGCGACACTTCACCATGTACACCGACCACTCTCCCCTGACCTGGCTACACCAGGTGAAAGGAGCCAATGCCAAGCTCCTGAGCTGGAGCCTGCTCCTGCAGGATTATGATATGGACGTGGTCCATGTGAAAGGAAGCGCTAACATAATAGCGGATGCTTGCCCCGGAGGGGGGGCCCTGAACTCCCCCAGGTCACTGGTCCGAATGACCCCACTCAGTTCAGTCTCTAAGTGGGGAGAGATGTGACGCAGCAGGGAGTTGGGTGGATTGACTGGGGAATGTCTAGTTCTGCTGGGACTGTGTGCATGGGAGATGGGAAAGCAGGGGATGACTCCACTTGAGTGAGGATACCTGAGCCTGTAACCTGAGCTGGGAGGGGGTTGGACCCAGGTGACACCTGTGCCCAGGAAACTGGAAAAGGCTGGAGGAGGAGCTGGGGGAAGGAGGAGTGAGACTGCGGGAGGGGGGGTTTCAGTTTTGGGGCTGGCTGGTAAGATGCAGAGAACCCCAACCCTCCCTCAGTGAATCCAGAGTCCCGAATGCTGCCAGCCCTCTCTTTGGGGCTGGAGATGCTCCACAGACTGTTCCCTTCCCAGGGTGGACCCCTTCTGAGTAGAGAAGGTCTCTCCTGTTAACTCCTCCTCCAGTCCTGGCATGGTTTGCAGGTGTGGAGGGGCTGGTCCATTCCAGAGTAAAGCAGCAGTTAAACCTCTTCTGTGCCAGCGTGGGGTTTATATAGCTCTTCATAGGCACCCAGGCCCAGGGAACGGCCCCTTATCAGCCCCATGCCTGATGTGGTGGGGCAACCCACTGGCAGCATTGCCTTTGAGGGTGCTGCTCCCTCCTGCTCCCACTCCCTCCCCTCCCCTCCCCCTTTACTGCCACCACAGTGCCTGTCACCTTCACTTCCTGAGCGGTGACCCCCAGAAGGTGTGTTTTGTTATCCCTTTCCCTACCCCCCAGGATCTGTTGTGCACCCTCCGTCACTCACCTCTGTCTCAGGAGACAAGGCAGGTCACTGGGTGCGGGTGATGCTCTTCTGGAGCTCCATCATCACTGACCCTCTTTGAAGGTTGCCGGGATGCTGATGTGCACTGGAGGGGAACTGGGGCTTGACTGAGCCCATACTGCATTTGGCCAACACGGTTTCACTGTAAAGCCTGCTCTGCATTGCTGCAAATTGCCCTTGGTGGCGTTGGGCGCATAAGTCTCTGTAACGCTGTCTTCAGTGACTCGAGAGCATGAGCACCAGCCTCAGGCAGACCGGTAAGAAGCAGGGCACAAACCCCAAACTGATTGTGAGGTCGATATGTAGATTTCACCCACCAAGTATCAAGTGTAGATGCTTCAGGCACTGTGCTGTAGCTCATGAAAGCTTATGCTCTAATAAATTTGTTATTCTCTAAGGTGCCACAAGTACTCCTTTTCTTTTTGCGAATACAGACTAACACGGCTGCTACTCTGAAACCTAGCATTAACATGGAAACACAGACAGTCCCCTTGGGTCATCCCATATATCCCACCATGCAGGTGAGCTCACCTTTGTGATAGATGGTCCCTTTGATGTTATGAGTGTAATATAGTGTCTCATTGAAAGGTGACAGGGCCAGAAAGAGTTAAGTAGCTCACAGACTGACATGACCCATGGCCGAACTTTAGAGACTGGTTAGGAAGATCTGTAAATGAATACAGCTTTGAAATGCAGCCTGCATTGTTAGAGATAGAAGGGAAGATGTTTATTCAGGTCTTGTGATGTAAGCAAACAAGTCTTGCCTATTGCTTTAGTTTTGATTCAAAGATCAAAAAAGGAGTATTAACATTTAGGAAAATACTTGAGTGAAATAATATTATTGTCTATATATTGCTTTGAAGGTTGTGGTAACCTGTATCTGAACTGTTTAATGATTTCAGAGTAGCAGCCGTGTTAGTCTGTATCTGCAAAAAGAAAAGGAGTACTTGTGGCATCTTAGAGACAAACAAATGTATTAGAGCATAAGCTTTTGTGAGTTACAGGCCTACCCTTTGCTAATTGCCATGATGTTTGGGAGAAGGAAAATTAATCCTACTGTTTTCTTAGGCCAAAAGGCTCAGGAAATGTATAAAAACCTTGGGACGTGATCCTTCTTCATCTTAGATCTGCTTTGGGTTTCAAGAGAGGGAAACCTTAAGCCATAAGGATTGAGATCCCCAATCACTGACTGGAGTCACCCTGAGTATGGACATCGGACTATAACCTATGGACTGTTTCTAAAAGTTTGGCAACTACAAGCTCATCTCTGCTATTTATCTGGACCTCAAGAAGTTGAGCTCAAGTCTGTATATATATTGATCTTTTAACCAACACTCTCTCTCTTTTCTTTTTTAATAAATTTTAGTTTAGTTAACAAGAATTGACTATAAGAATGTATTTTGGGTAAGATCTAAGTTATCATAGGACCTGGGTATGTGGCTGATCCTGTGGGGTTGGAAGAACCTTTTCTTTGATATGATGAAATAAGATTTTCAGTAATCGTCATCATATGTTTGACGTGTGTCTGGATGGAGGCCGGAGGCTGAATATTTTAAGGGAACTGCGTTGTTTGAACTTCTGAGTAACCAGTGAGGTACTATAGAAGCTGTCATGTACTGGCTTGGTATATCGAAGTATTGGAATATCCACCAGCTTTTGGGGTTTTTCTGCCCCGTTCTGTTAGCAGTTCACCCTAATTGAGTGACCTCAGCTAGCTCCCACGGGCAGCATCATCTCCCCCTTACACCAGGGGTTCTCAACCTTTTTCTTTCTGAGGCTCCCCCAACATAGTATAAAAACTCCCCAGCCCACGTGGGCCACAATAACTGGTTTTCTGCATACAAAAGCAGGGGCTGGCGTTAGGGGGTAGCAAGCAGGGCAACTGCCTGAGGCCCCATGCCACAGGGGCTCCCACAAAGCGACATTGCTTAGGCTTTGGCTTCAGCCGCGGGTGGGGGGCTCAGGGCCCTGGACTTCAGCCCCATGCACTGGCATTTCAGCTTTCTGCCGTGGGCCTCGGCAAGTCTAATGCTGGCCTTGCTTGGCAGCCCCCCTGAAACTTGATCACGGCCCCACAGCGGGCCCCAGACCCATGGTTGAGAACCACTGCCTTATGCCATGAATCACAGCAATGTTCAGGTTACTGTCAGTCCCAAAGGACCAGTCACTTTTCTTAGGTCAATTGAATCTTAGATTTCACAACAAGGACAACACTTATAGCCAGTCCTGTAATAACCTGTATTAAGATGTATTTAAAAGAAAACGAGAGTTGTTTACAAAGTTAAAGAAGGTAATCATATAGATGCAGATGAGTTAGTCATAAATTTAAAAATGTAATAGAAGCTTCTCTAATAAGCAAGCTCTACATATTCTTTAGGACTAACCCAGGCTAAGGAGCTGGGCATCTCTTGCTTATGCCTAGAAACTTTCCCCTCAGAGTCCAAGCAGCATACAGATAATCGGTTCCTTCTGTAGGGTTTTTTTTTTTTTTTTATCCCCTTCCTGCATGTGCTCTGAGCTTCTGGGAAGTCAGCTAATGGGAAGTCAAGAGCACAACAACAGTCTTTTGTCATCTTTAATATCCCATAATAGGTGTTGATGGACCTTTCTTGCCAGGCAGGGTGTAATGCATTCTGTTGGCAATCGGGACTTGATAAAGTGTCTTTCCTGTCTGGTGATTTACAGAGCCACAGAGGCTCCCAATGCAACTAGTCAGATATTAACCCAGGCAGCAACTCGGAAGCATTCAATAAAGTCTAAACACTAAACACATTCTTATAATTCTAATACCTGTTTTAACAATAGTAACACAGGAGACCCAGACTGATTCCAGCTCTACGTTTGTCCTTGTTAAATTAAGACTTGGGGGCTGTTGCCAGAGCTAACTCCTCATCTCCCAGTGTTACAGGCAGGATGGGCAGGGATAGTGTCTCTAGCCTCTGTTTGCCAGAAGCTGGGAATGGGCGACAGGGGATGGATCACTTGATGATTCCCTGTTCTGTTCATTCCCTCTGAAGCACCTGGCATTGGCCACTGAGCTAGATGGACCATTGGTCTGATGCAATGGGCTGTTCTTATCTTCACAGTCAGGAGGTTCTACTCCTTTGGACTCACTGGGGAGCAACAGAAAGAAACAAGGTGTGCTGAGGTGAGGAGGCAGAGTTCCTGGTGTCACTCTTGCCAAAAGCTAAAACTAGGCCCATCCCATGAAAGGGGGCACTCCCAGGAGAGACTGTATAAAGGCTGGAGCATCAAACAACTTTGTCCCCAAGGCAGCTGTGTCGGGTTTACAATGACAGGGAGAATCCCCCAAAGTGACTCCTTTGATTCTGCTCTTCTCTGGCCTTTGGTTCATAGAATCATAGAACTGGAAGGGACCTTGAGAGGTCCCTCTAGTCCAATGCCCTGCACTCAAGGCAGGACTAAATATTATCTAGACAATCCCTGATGGGTGTTTGTCCAGACTGCTCTTAAAAATCCCCAATGATGGAGATTTCACAACCTCCTTAGGCCATTTATTTCATTGTTTAACCACTCTGACAGATAGGAAGTTTTTCCTAATGTCCAACCTAAACTGCCCTTTCTGCAATTTAAGCCCATTGCTTCTTGTCCTATCCGCAGAAGTTAAGAAGAACAATTCTTCTCCCTCTTCCTTTTAACAAGCCTTTATGTACTTCAAAGCTGTGATCATGTTCCTTCTCAGTCTTGTCTTCCACAGACTAAAAACCTTAATTTTTTCAATCTGCCCTCATAGGTCATGTTTTCTAGACCTTTAATTGTTTTTGTTGCTCTTCTCTGCACTTTCTCCAATTTTTCCACATCTTTTCTGAAATGTGGCACCCAGAACTGGACAGAGTACTCCAGTTGAGGCATAATCAGTGCAGAGTAGAGAGGAAGGATTACTTCACGTGTGTTGCTTACAATACTCCTGCTAATAAATTCCAGAATGTTGTTTGCTTTTTTTTGGAACAGTGTTACATTGTTGACTCATATTTAGCGCCACTATGATCCCCAGATTCCTTTCCTCAGTACTCCTTCCTAGGCAGTCATTTCCCATTTTGAATGTGTGCAACTGATTGTTTCTTCCTAAGTGGAATACTTTTGCATTTGTCCTTATGGATTTTCATCCAGTTGACTTCAGACCATATCTCCAGTTTGTCCAGATCAATTTGAATTTTAATCCTATCCTCCAAAACACTTGCAACCCCTCCCACCTTGGTAATGCCCACAAACTTGATAAGTGTAACAGAGACTCTGTTACCGAGGATTTCACCATGTCTCAGAGGGTTACACCCGTGTAGGAGGGGGCTAGTCTTGTACTGGAATAAGGTCACTCTGTGCTTCACAGTGTGGCAGAACCTAGAATGTCCATTAGTAGGGAAAAATCCTGGCGGGAATTGTCTTGTGGAATGGACAAAACCCCTGTCTGAATTCTCTCACGTTGCCCTTCTCACCCTGGCAGGCTGCAGAATAACATCCAGGTTTCACGCCAGATTATCCCATCCTCCCAGGGGGAAGGAAATAGCTTTAGTGGAGCTGGCTCAATTAAGGGATTATCAGGGAGCTGGTGGTGGGTTCTGCTTGGAGGGAGAGGAGCAGTACAGGCAAAGGAGGATGGGAGCTGCTAGAGGTAGTGGGAGGCAGAAAATATGTAGGGTGCAGAAAAGGAGGCGACAGGATGTGACAAACTTGCTGAGACTTGTGTAATCTATGGTGTCATGAGTTGTCATCCCCGGGGTGCAGTCTGGGGGGCTTCTGGGAACTGCTGTGGCCTCTAACCCTTAAGCTGGGCTGGCCCTTCTCATTGCTGGAGATTCAGCCAGCCTCTCCAGGGCCTGTTATCACACAACATGATAGCAGGTGGCAGCATATACCCAATTAAGATACCTGAGTGCTTTACCTAAGTCACTCAAAAACCGATAGAAGACATCAGCCAATTTCCCAGTTCCCCAGCCTTGCACACCTGCTGTAGTATAAATCCAGAATTATACCATCTTATAGTGCACAGGGATCTCTATAATGTAAGATTATTAATATAGTTCGCCTTGGCCTTGATATGGGAAAGGTATGCACAACAAGCTTGTGCTAACCAAGCTGAGATTTTCCCCAGACACTTCACTCGAAATAAGATAAAGCATAAAAGAAGTGTATTAACTACAGAAAGATAGATAGGTTTTAAGTGATTATATGTGATAGCAAACAGATCAAAGCAGATTACTTAGCAAATAATGAAAAACTCAAATTTAGCCTAAGATAGTAGATGGATAGAATTTCAATTAGCAATTTTTCATCCTGACTGATGATACAAGCATTCCATCAAGTTTCCATACACAAGCTAGAAATCCCTTGACCTGGGTGGGACCAGCACTTCTCCCAGTTCAATCTTTGTTCCTCAGGTGTTTCCCAGAGTTCACTTGTGTGGGGAATGAGGCCAAGAGATGATGTCACCCCCACCTTATGTAGCTTTTCCATATGATGGGAACCCTTTTTTCTAAAACTCTGTTCCTAGTCCAATGTGTGGAAAACTACTGGTACCAAAATGCAGTTCAATGTCATGTGGTCCGTAACTTCAGATACAAACATGATCCATGCACGCAAATAGGATAATCATATTCAGCAAATTACAACTTTTCCAATGACACTGCACATGATACATTTTGCTCAAAATGCATCTTCATTATGTCCTAATCGTTTTATAATCGTACCACTATGCTGAATGTGGGTATAGTGTCAGGTAGGGCCTAATTTCAAGTCAGAGGAGTTGGGAATGGAACATCCCTTCTTTATGGAACAGGAAATAATCCCCCAGCCAGGGCTGGGAAAACTTCCCAGACTCCCAGTGCTGGAGCCTAAATCTACTGAGACTTCATTAGTTACCACCACCCCCAATCTTTGTGGCAATTGCAAACTTTATCAGTGATGATTTTATATTCTCTTCCAGGTCATGAATAAGAATGTTAAATAGCACAGAGCCAAGAACCAATCCTTGTGGGAACCCCCTAGAAAGAAATCCCCTCGACCATGGTTCCCCATTTACAATCACAGTTTTTAATGGATGCTGTGTTTATTTTGTATCTTTCTAGTTAAAATATTGTGCTGAACCTGTAAGTCATATGCCTTACATCAATACTATTAGTTGCAACCAAACTTTTGATCTCATCCGATAAGGATATCCAGTTAGTTTGATAGGATCTATTGTGTCTCAACCTTTGTTCATGGGTACTAATTATATTACCCTCCTTTAATTCTTTATTAGTGAAATCCAGTATCGGCTGCTCCATTATCTTGTCCAGCATCGATGTCAGACTCTTGGATACAAGTTATCTGGACTCTCTGATTTACACATGTCTAACTTTAATAGCTGCTGTTTAACAGCCTTGTGAGTTATTGATGGAATGGAAAGAGTGTCATCATCAAGATTTTATGATATGAGTATATCATCTGTTTTTCTCCAAATCCAGGAGAGAAATATTTACTGAACACTTTTACCTCTTCTGAATTATTTTTGATAATTCTGCCAGTTCCCTCTAGTAATTTACCACTACCACTGTTGGGATTAATTTTGTACTTAATATACTTTTAAAAACTTCCTTCTTATTTTCATTGATTGATCATTGATTTCTGATAGCTTTCCTTTCCAATTTTCTACAATTCTTATATTCTTTACTCTTGACTTCCCCTTTTTCCATATATTTTATTTGGAGAGTGTTGGGATTCCTACTAGGGAGCCACCAGCAGGGCCCAGAGACAGCCCCATCTCCTATATCAAGCTCTGGCTAGTAGGTATGTGATAGATGTGAAGACCCTGCCTCCGTCTCTCATTTGGGAGACACAAATGTCTCTTTCTAATCTCTGATGCCTCCTGGCTGCTCTAAGCAAGGTCGGGGTGGGACTCTGTTAACATGTGCCTCCCGGAGCTTCCATTTACCTGGTGCTGCTGTTCTGTGAATAGTGGGGTTGTGACTGGGGCAGCAGGTACTATTGGACTCTTGCTCTTTCTATTGGGCTGGTGACCTTCAAGGAGGTGGCTGTGTATTTCACCAGGGAAGAGGGGGCTCTGCTGGACCCAACTGAGAGATCCCTCCACAGGGATGTCATGCAGGAGAACTATGAGACGATGGCCTTGCTGAGTAAGGAGTCCTGTCCCCTCGGTTAGTAGAAGCTGTGGGGTCTCTAAAGAACTTGAGTTTAATAACTTTATACGTTTATTCATCATACAAGTTTTGACAAGTTTCCTTGCCCCCCTTTTTTTGCCTTATCTCCCACCCACTATTATAATTTTTGGACATGTGCCTTTTTGGTGCAGTCAGTCATTTAAAAATTGCATTTAATGTATCCTTATTGGCTACATTAATAACTACGTTCATAACTGAAGCTTTCATGCCTTTTTCCTCATTTTAAGAGGAAAATATGCCCCCTGTAGAATTCTAAATTGAGTAAATAGGTGTGTGACTCATGCATGGCTTGTGTGACAGTCAGATGAGCTCCTCTTTTGATAGGAGAGCGTATAATGTTGCCCTTCAGGACCCCATGGGTGAAGGGAGTACAGAGCCATGGGAATGAAGGAGAGGGCAGGGAGTAGATAAGTCCGGAGTACCAGAACAGGGTGTGTGCACGG
Source organism: Dermochelys coriacea (assembly GCF_009764565.3). Classification (NCBI taxonomy): domain Eukaryota; kingdom Metazoa; phylum Chordata; order Testudines; family Dermochelyidae; genus Dermochelys; species Dermochelys coriacea. Next base: position 5,873,745 of record NC_050095.1, on the reverse strand, counting down.
TTAGAGCTAAGAAGCAGCAGGGAGGGATGAGGTAGTGAGAGATGAGGAGAGAACACAAGAAGCTCCCAAGGTGCTGAGAGGTGGGGATGGCTGAGACTAATGGGAAGAAGGGGATTGGAGTGTCAGTGAAGGGCACCTAGGAAGTAGGCTGGGTGGGTCAGTGGGAGGGAGGAGAGGTTTGGGGATATAGAGCTGTGGGGGATCCAGACCTTTAACCCCGATTCCTTACCCAGGCCATGTTGCTTTAGAGCCTACACTCCAGTTTTATTTCTGTTCAGTTTCACTTCTTTATATATTTCCCCCCCAAATATTATTATTTTAACTCTTGACCTCCCTCTCCCACTCATTACCCCCTCCCCATATAACCTCCCCATCTCTATGCACAGGGACTCAGGCACAAATGGGCACTTTGTTGATGATGTCACAGGGTGGTAGTTTAGCCTGATAAATTTTTACACCTATAAGATTACGTAATGGGGTACAACTTGCCCTTGTACATGGCTATTAAGTTAATTGAGAAAATTAAATTTGGTGAAACAGAGAAACTTGACTTAGAATGGGAGTACTTGTGGCACCTTAGAGACTAACAAATTTATTAGAGCATAAGCTTTCGTGAGCTACAGCTCACTTCATCGGATGCATAGTAAAGAGGGTCTTGCACTGTGCATACTTACAAGTTATGGACACCATTGGAAACAAAGATCGAGGGGAAAGGGAGGCCGTCAGAAGGGAGGCCCTGCTTCAGTTTACTTTGTCTCGGGGACCTGATAAAATGGAAAAAATGGTAACTGGGAATGGAATTTATCCACTTCTTTATGGTAATAGAATGGCTATATACCATATCTGCTCCTTTACTCTGATTGCAATAATGTCAATAGCTGCCCCAACTGATATGCGGCCTTTGGGAGGTCCATAATTAAGCATCAAGCATCAGGGCTGTCCCTAGCCATTTTGGTGCCCTACGCAGCCCCCCTCACAGGACCAGGCCTCCATAGGGGGGCAGAAGCAGCCTTGGGGGATAGGAGGGAAACGCCCCCCAGCAGGAGCTGGCAGTGCGGAGTGGGTTGGGGCTGTGTCATTCCACTTCCTGCCACCCGGTGAGTACAGGGCAGGTCCGAGCCCGTAGTCACAGGGTGGTGGGAAGTGGAGTGACCTGGCCCCAGCCCGCACTGCTCTGCTCCCCTGGCTCCCAGCCAAAGGGTAGGAGGAACCACCCCCAAGAACTCACCGGCGGCATGGAGCAGGCTAGGGTTAGGTTGCTCCACTTAGCACCGCCTGGTGAGTGCAGGGCGCCTGACCCCTACTGCAGTTCTTAGGGGAAGGGGTGGAGTGGGGGTGGAGAAGGGGAAAAGCAGGGGTGGGGGCTCTGGGAAAGGGGTGGAGTAGGGGCAATAGGAGTGAGAGTTTGGAGAGAGTCTTGTCCCCCCTCTCCCCATCTGCAGCAGCCACAAGCTGTCTTCCCTCCAGGCTCCTTGGATCTTTGAGCTTGTCCCTCCTGAGGTTGTGTGGCCCAGTTCTTGTTTCTTACATTCTCCTTTTCTGGAAGAATTGGAGGCTGTTGCTCCCAAAATTTTAATTAATATTAATTCCCCAGACTGCTCCATATACTGGGGGAGTTTAACTCTCCCTCCCATTACACCTGAGTCAGTAGATTTCCTAATTCCCCAAAATGTGCTTTTGCGATGTCACAGTTCTGGGGTAGCTAAGCCTTTGACCTGCCTCCATTGTCGGCTCAAGGAATGCCCCCTCAGGTTAATTAGGATAGTGGGCTATAATTGGTTAGAGAATTATGTTACAATATGTTAGAAGTGGTTAAGTTAAATTTCAGTGAAATGATCGGTTAAGCTATAGTTGAGAATATTACTATAGAAATTGGGGTTAAACAGGAAGGGGAAGGGAAATTGGAATGATGCTTGCTAAAGGGGTGGAAACAGGGAATGGGGAACAGGGACACAGGCAAGGCAAGGCTCTGTGGTCTCAGAGTTTTGAAGGGAGATACAGGGTAAACGCTCTGTGGCATCAGAGCTGGGCAGGGGAACAGACTCTCTGGGTCTGACTGGTGTGAACGGCTTCAGAATATGCTTGCTTGGAAACTAATCCCAACAAACATCACATTGTCTGCGCTTCGGACTTCGGGTCTTTTGCCACTTGCTGTCTGCCTGACAAGAACCAGGGAAGTGGGAGGGTGAATGGGAAAGCCTGGGTTCTACCCCTTCCACCATTTTGTGTCTGTCTTGTCTATTTAGATTGTAAATTCTTCAGGGCATGGGCCATCTACTATTCTATGTTTGGTACTTTGCCAACCACAATGGGGACCCACTGTTAGTTGGCCCTTAGGCACTAAAGTAATGAATATGATTTATAATAATAATAACTCTCCTGCCACTTTGAGCCAAGAAAGCTGGACTTGGGATGTTACTGCTTAAAAACTAGCTTGGCTTAAAACCATGGTATATTCTTTTTGACAAGTATCACACAAATTCCACTGACCTCTGGTTTTTTTCTTTGCTTAGAGCAGGGTTTCCAGTTTCGAAACTAGATGTGATCTCGCAGCTGGAAGAGGGGAAGAGACGTGGGTCCCAGACCTCCAGGGCTCTGAGAAAGAAGTGCTCCCGAGAGCTGCCTACACAGGTGAGGAATTGGTTAAACGAATGCAAAAACTGTCCTTGAATACAGGAAACATTTGGGATGCCCTACAAAGACCTTGTGAGCTTTCCAAGTTCAGGATAGTTCCCTGCAGATGTGGAATCATTAGGCAGATGTCACTCATGGCCTCTCACCTATCCTGACTGACAACTGGCAGCTGGTCCTTCCCCAATCTCACTTTTCCCTGAGAATTCTGGGGAGATGTGGACCCAGAATTGATCCCATCTTTCCTCTCCTTTGAGGAAGAATTTGTGGAAAATCAGCTCCTGACAGGTTTGATCTCTCCCACACACATTTTGGCTTGTTCATCCCTTTTTCCATTCTTCTCTCTGAGATTTCCTTTCTCTCTAGCATAGGGAGTGAGCTATGTCTGGATTCTCTCTGTCTCCCATCAGGTGACAAGATGGTGAGTGAGAATGAGGAGGAGACACCCCAGCAGAAATATGCTGAGCAAGTAGTACCACATGAAATATTATCTGGAGGATCCAAAGGGAATGATTCCAGGAGTTGTGCACTCCCAGAAAAAGCAAAAGCCTGTGAGAGTCAGCAGAGGCCAGAGGAAAACTTGAGTAGCCACTCGCACCTTATTACACGTAAGAAAATCAATTTGGAAGAGACATGCTACACGTGCCATGAGTGTCGGAAAAGCTTCAATGGGACCTCTGACCTTCTCAAACATCAGAAACTCCACAGTGGAGAGAGACCATTCATGTGCTCTGAGTGCGGGAAAAGCTTCAACAGGAGCTCTTCCCTTATCACTCACTGGAGAATCCACACGGGAGAGAAACCTTATGGATGCTCCGAGTGTGGGAAATGCTTCAATTGGAGCTCACATGTAATCAGACATCGGAGAATCCACACAGGTGAGAAACCTTATGGATGCGCCGAGTGTGGGAAATGCTTCAATCGAAGCTCAAACCTCATCAGACATCAGCAAATCCACACAGGAGAAACGCTCTACACATGCTCTGAGTGCGGGAAAAGCTTCAATCAGAGCTCTTCCCTGATCACACATCAGAGAATCCATACAGGAGAGATGCCCTACACCTGCTCTGAGTGCGGGAAAAGCTTCAATCAGAGCTCAAACCTTATCCGACATCAGCGAATCCACACAGGAGAGACGCCCTACACATGCTCTGAATGTGGGAAAAGCTTCAATGATAGCTCAGCCCTTACCACACATCAAAGAATCCACACGGGTGAGAAACCCTATGCATGCTCTGAGTGTGGGAAACGCTTCAATCTTAGCTCAACCCTTATCAGACATCAGCAAATCCACACCGGAGAGACGCCCTACACATGCTCTGAGTGTGGGAAAAGCTTTAGTCAGCACTCGCACCTTATCATACATCATAGAATCCACACAGGAGAGAAACCCTACACGTGTTCTGAGTGCGGGAAACGCTTCAGTGATAGCTCAGCCCTTACCACACATCAAAGAATCCACACAGGTGAGAAACCTTATGGATGCTCTGAGTGTGGGAAAAACTTCAATCAAAGCTCAACCCTTATTAAACATCAGAAAATCCACCTAAGAGAGAACTGTAATAAATGCCTTGACTAGGGCTGGCCATAGATTTTTTTTTTTATTTTTTTTTTTTTAAATCACATTTGCTATTTCCCACATAGTGATTTTTTGCACCATCTTCACCATAGTTTCTCAGCTCCACCAGACGAGTTGCCTGCTTCTGGGTTTGCAGCTAACACTGCTTTGGGATCAGTCCTGTTATCTTTTCTGTCAACTCCTTTCCCTTTGAATCATAGTGTATGTCTCTCCAGCCAGGAATGTTCATCATCTCCAGATGGGAGAGAGAGGTTTGATCCCAACAAGCTACACTGAGGCAAAAAAGTACCTGTGCCTTACATCCACTAGGGCTGTACATGGTGTTGGCTGCTCAAGTTAGTGATCTTGGTGAAAAAAGACAATTATAGTGGTAGTGCAGATGCAGCTCAGGTGCAGTCGTTGTCATTAGCTTTCCCGTTGACCTGACCTAAACTCCATCACTTTTCCTAGTCTAAACAAACGCTGAGCATCACGGTTATATGTTTCCCCATTTCAAAGCAATTGTTAGACATCAAGTTCCCCCTTGGGGAACAAATTGTTTCATTCCCAGTTGCTCTGATGTTACTTCAGGTTGTGCTGGAGAGCAGATATTTTTACTACCATTTTCCTCACTTAAAATATATTGAACTATAACAAGGGGCAGGAAAAAGGAAAAATGTCATTTCACGCTCTGTAACAACAGAAGAACATAGGTTAAGGTGGAGGAATTCCCTTATTCCCCATCACCATCCCAGTCCTCCTGCTGTTGAATTGGTTAGGTCAATATTTTTGTCTAAAGGGCTGGGAATAGGATTCTTTAGTAAATGACTTGTAACTAAGCAAAATACCCTTGCATTTGGCTCCCAAAGCAGTTCTGTCTAGGCTCTGAAGGAGGTCGCTCCTGAACATCTCTCCTTCCTAATCAGGTGCATGTTGCCTATTATTTGGGAAATAGAATCCCTGTCTAGGTAGAGATGAGAAAAAAATGGAAGTGACATTTCTGTTCAGCTCACACCTGGGAGATGCTGCAAACGTGTAGAAAATGAAATCCATGTTGAATGTGATATAGCTGCAGAAAGGTACCTATTTTTTTATAGATACCTGACATTTGGTGTCTTACAGGGATTCTAAGAAGCACATGAATTTAGTCCCTAATTTAAATCTGTGCCACCAGATTAAAGAAATAAAAGGGCATATTTGGAGGAGTTATACCTCACTATCGCTACTGATATGTTGTATGCTAGGTGAAGAATTCTATGCCAGAGAAGTGTAAATTTACTCCAAGGAAGGTCAAAGATATGACAAGAACTTGGGTAGAAATTGCAGGTACTAGGGGTTGATTTTCACCCCAGAGATGGACGCTATGGTGACCTGTGGCCCAGGTAAACTATTTTTAGAATGCTGCTCCCTAATTAAGTGGCATTGATCACACTCCTAAAGGATGCCATGATTACATTGGGCACAACTGTCTTTTACCATTTGGATCCAAAGTTTCATGAAGCATAGAGAGACTCTTAGAATCATAGAAGATTAGGGTTGGAAGAGACCTCAAGAGGTTATCTAGTCCAACCCCCTGCTTAAAGCAGGGCCAACACCAACTAAATCATCCCAGTCAGGGTTTTGTCAAGCTGGGCCTTAAAAACCTCTCAGGATGGAGATTCCACCACCTCCCTAGGAAATCCATTCCAGTGCTTCACCACTTTTCCTGATTAAAATTTTGATAAATTTTAAAATAAATCTTCTGTTAAGAGAAAAATTACTTGAGAGAAGATGTGGAACCAACCAGTTCTTTTTATAGGTGTTGAGCCTCTTTTCATTTTGAATACAGCTCTTTAACCCTCAGGCCTGGCTTTGGAAACCTACTCAGAACTGGCCTTGTGTTTCTTTCATTGTTGATATCTTTGGGGTTCACATCCACAGTACATACGGTTCAAAGCAACAGATACTTTGAGAAACCTGCTGGGTGAAGCAGGCCTTTTACAAACTGACGTTGGCCCAAAGTCTGCCTCCATTCAGCTGGATTGGGACATGTCTGTATCAAAGCAGTGGTTCACACCTGATTTGCCCAGTAACCTTGGGGGAAGGGCTGGTAAGATAGGATAAGTAGGAATTGACCACAATAATGTTAAAAGTAAGGGTGACAAACCTTCACCTTGCAGGTCAACAAGCCTCTTCTGTTTATTCCTGCTGACATATCTTGCACTAATCACTCTCAGGCAGCACCCTCATCTAGATGGCCATTGGTCTGACCCAGTATGACCAGTCTTGCGATCTTATGTAAGCCATGTAGGACCTTGTCTACACTGGCAAGTTTCTGCGCAGTAAAGCAGTTTTCTGTGGTGTAATTCCAGAGGTGTACACACCGCCAAGCCACTTAATGCGCAGAAACTGCGCAATTGCAGCACTATAAAAAAAAAACAAAACACCCCGACGAGAGGCGTAGAGCTTTCTGCACTGGGGCTACAGCGCTGCAGTGCCCATGTAGACACCCTAGTCGATTACAGCGCTGCTATTGGCCTCCCACAATCCCTGTTCTCGCCTCTCTGGTCATTGATTTGAACTCTACTGCCCTGCCCTCAGATGACCCACTGTGAACCCCACCCCTGAAATTCCTTGGGAAATTTGAAAGTCCCCTTCCTGTTTCCTTGGTGATGCATGCAGTGGCCTCAGCGCATCTTTCCAGGTCACCAGGCCTGCTCCACACACCAGGCTGTCCCCCGCTTGGAGCAATGATGAGATGCCAATGAGGTTCAGCATTTGGGGAGAGGAGGCTGTCCAGTCCCAGCAGCGCTCCAGCCACAGGAATTATGATATCTATGGACAGATTTCACAGTGCATCAGAGAAAGGGGCCATGACCGGGACACACTGCAGTGCAGGGTCAAAGCGAAGGAGCTGTGAAATGCCTACCACAAGGTGCAGGAGACAAACCACCACTCCGGTGATGCACTCATGAGCTGCCGGTATTAAAAAGAGTTGGAGGCGATACTCAGTTGTGACCTCATCTCCACTATGAAGGCTACTGTGGATACTTCTGTGGCTTGTGTGCTAGTTGAGAGTGGACCGAGCCAAGAGGAGGAAATCTTGGATGAGGATGTGGAGGCCGAGCAGGATCCAGAGGCAGAGGAGGACTCAGAGGCCAGAGATACCTGCAGCCAGGAGTTCCTCTCTGCCCCAGAGGAGACAAGCCAGTCACAGCTGTCGGAGCTTGGCAAAGCGCAAACAGGAGAGGAGGCCCCTGGTAAATGGCTTTGATTTTGGGAATCACTGAAGTGAGTTCTTGGGGACAGGAGGGTTGCAGATAGCAGGCCTGTGTCTGTATGATGCACGTACCACCACATGCCCAGTCTGAGCAGCAGAACAGGGTAATGATTCACTCCTGCACTTCTGCTTTGTTTCTTGCCCCATTAAGGGTAACTTTCCTGCCCCACTCTGCTGTCACTATGGCAGTCATGGGAGACCTTTGCTGCACATAGGCATGCCACATATAGGCCAGGGCGGAAACTGCAGTCTTGGAGAAGACCCTCCCTTGATTTCCTGCTCGCCCTCGGCAATGAGATATCTTCTATAATGAACACAGCCTGTGGAAAATGTGGGCACAGGAATGATTATGAGCCCCCCTTCCCCCCCCATTGCTGTCTCGCCCTAAGAGCCACATGCCCAGGGTACAGTACAGTCCTGGAACAGTGATTTCCCCTGCTCCTTCTGTTACTGTTTTGGGGGTCTTGTGGCTCATGTGTGCTTGCTTGGGGTTAGCCAGTTAGTGATAGGTATATGAATAGTGGCTGTGTTTTAAATCACTGAATCGGTGATCTGTGTTTTGCAAACAATACTGCTTCTGTAAAATGTTGCATTTTGGCTTCACAGATAAGACCTTGGGAGCCCAGCCTCCTCCTTATCACCAGCTGAATGGCTACTCAGATTTAGAAAGCAGCCCTGAAGAGAACTTTCTGCATGATGTCATGATGCACTCCGCAGCTGAAAAACAAGAGTTGAAAGAGTGGCCGTACAGCGAGAAAAGGACTGAAAGGAGAACATGGTGCGCCAGAATGAAGCCATGGAGCAGCTCTTAATCTTTATGGAGTGCCAAGCGGATACTCTCCAAGTGCTACTAGCACTGAAAACCGAGCAGCTCTGCGCCCGCCCTCCCCTGTAGCCACTGTGGCAGAACTCTTTCCCATGCGCCCCTCCCCACCCTGACAATACCAACACACTCTTATCAACCTCCTGGCTCCAATCTGTACCGGCTGCATTCCACTCCTTCCCCATCCCGGTCCAGCCCTGCGGGCGCCCCGTACCCAGTGCACTCAACACCCGTCCCTCTGCAGGTTATTGCTGCAGAAGAAAAGTGCCCACTGCACTGTACTCCAAAGGATAAGGCTGCATATGCTACCTGGACATACACAAATTTTTAACTGTCCCAGGACCCCCGTTCCTCATGGGACCCTCCCTTCCCCCCACTCCCCACAGTCCTGATTTTTGTTGTTGTTGTTTGTTTGTGTCTCTCCTCCGGTTGTTGTTTTTTAATAAAAGAATACTTTTGCTTTGAAAGCAATCTTTATTCTGTTAATTAAAAGCAAACAGAGCCCTGTAAAGCAACAGCCAATTTTCTTTAACCTTCAGAATGCATCGTCTGTAACAATCACAGACACCTCCTAGCACTACAAGCACTGCACTCCTGTGCATAGCAACAAATGTTAGTGGCTTTCAGCTTCAAATTGCTGCATCAAGCCATCCCTGATCCTTTTGGCCCCATGCTGTGCCCCTCTAATAGCCCTGGTCTCTGGCTGTTCAAACTCAGCCTCCAGGACTGAGCCTCAGTGGTCCAGCCCTGAGTAAAGCTTTCACCCTTCCCTTCACAAATATTATGGTGCATACAGCATGTGGCTACAAGAATAGGAATATTGTCATCGGCCAGGTCCCGCCTCCCATTTCAGCAGCGCCAGAGGGCCTTTAAACAGCCAAAAGCACGGTCAACAGTCAGTCTGCACTTTCTCAGCCTGTTGAACAATTCCTTGCTGTTGTCAAGGTGCCCCATCTATGGCTTCATAAGCCACAGCATTAAGGGGTAGGCGGGGTTTCCCAGGATCACAATGGACATTTCGACTTCCCCTACAGTGATCTTCTGAGACCAGAAGAAAGTCCCTTGCAGCTTCCTGAACAGGCCAGTGTTCCAAAAGATGCATGCACCTTTCTGGACCAGCCTTACTTAATATCTGTGAAATGCCCACGGTGAGCCACAAGCACCTGGAGAACCATAGAGAAATACCCCTGCCTAACAATGTACTCGGTAGCTAGGTGGTCTGGTGCCAGAATTGGAATTTACGTGCCGTCTATCACCCCTCCGCAGTTAGGGAAGCCAATTTGTGCAAAGCCATCCACAATCTCACGCACATTACCCAGGATCAGTGTTTTTCGGAGCATGATGCAATTAATGGCCCTGCACGCTTCCATCAACACATGTCCAATGGTCTACTTTCTCACTCCAAACTGGTTAGCGACTGCTAGCAGTCTGGAGTAGCCAGCTTCCACAGTGCAATTGCCATGCTCTTCTCCAGTGACAGGGCAGCTCACATTCTCTTGTCGTTGCGCTCCAGAGCTGGGGTGAGCTCATCATACAGTCTCATGAATGTGACTTTCCCCATCCAAAAGCTCTGCAGCCACTGCTTGTCATCCCACATGTGCATGACGATGTGATCCCACCACTAAGTGCTTGTTTGCTTAGCCCAAAAGCGGCGTTCCACTGTGGTCAGCACCTCCGTGAATGCCGCAAGCAATCCCATGTTGTAGGTCTTATGCATGGGGAGAGCAATGTCAAACTCCTCTTGCCTTTGTAGTTTAAGGAATAACACCACTGCCACTCATGATGTGTTAGTGAGAGCGAGCATCATATTGCTCAACAGTGCGGGATCCATTCCTGCAGCCTGAAAGAGGCAGGGCGCGCAGTACACAGACCGTTGAAAGATGGTACCAAATGCAGATGGAAGCACAGGGATTACTGTGATGCGAAGCAATGCATCATGGGCATTGGGACAGGACCCAGGATGCCCCGCGACCTCCTCTGCCTTCCCACAACTCTTAGCAGCAGAAAAGGAAGCGATGCTCAGTGGGATAGCTGCCCAGAGTGCACACCTCTGCAAGTGCAACAAGTGTGAACACGCTATTGCGCAGGTAGCTGACAGTGTGAACACACAACAGCAGTTACCCTTCAGCACTCTCTGAGCGGCACTGTAACTACCAGCGCTGTAACTCTGCCAGTGTAGACATAGCCTCAGAGAGACTGACTGCCAGGATCCCAGCACTGATCCCCTCTGGGGAATGAAGCACAACATCGACAGGCTATGCAGCCTTCACAAGTCTCCCTGTACCTGAAAAGCCTGCTAGCCCAAAGTGCTGAACCATCTATTGCATTACCTGGTTCCTAAACTGCAGCTACAGTTCCTGCTCCAGGTGAATCCAAAGACTGAGAGGTGCAGAGATCCAACCCCTTAAAATCTTAGAAACATTTTCTTTCTTTTTCTATTTTGTGTCTGTTTCTTTTTATGAACTTGGAGACCTCCCAGCCTTTCTATTAGATTGGGGTGTAACAGAGTGTGAGTGTGTGAACACCTCTGAAATCTACAAAGAGAAGATACTAGGAAGAGTAGTTCCCCAAATCTTAAAAGCCTTCAAACTCCGAAATGACTGAATGCATGCTCCTCACCTATGGAAGCATTGCAAGGAATTGAGCTGTCAGATATGTATTATTCAGCAAGAGCTGTTTGAACTTCTTTTACTAATGTCTCTCTAAGGTCTGTATGTGTTTTGGGACGAGAGGGTGAGTTGAAGTATTAGCTACACAATAGTGAAATCTAAGGAGAAAACTGTAATTAGCTTTGAGGTTCTAGGCAAAATATAAGCAATAATTTGGTTTTGGTATTGAAATATTCAGCAGGCTAAATCTGGGTTGCACTACCTGGGTAAAAATCTCTGATTGGGGTTTTGGCATCACTAAATATGCACCTTCCTTCTTGGGTTGCTCTTTTAGGATTTATAAGGGTTGGTTTTCTGCTGTATTAATCTGATGGTTTGATTAAATTGATGACTTGATTCCAACGTAATATCCTTGTTAACTCATTGCTTTACTGATTTGACCTGAACTTTATCACTGCATTTTTTAACCCTTAGCTGAGTGGTGAATAGTCATTTAGCCTTAGTGATGTGTGCTCTTGGATTTATTTGTTCATGTTAATAAAGCATGTGTAAGCAGAGTCAGGATGAGCTCTGCCCTCACATCTGGTGGCGAGTCATGGTGGGTTGTGGAAAAGAACTTCAGGGGCTGATCTCATTTGCATAGGCACACCCCTATGGTCACTTTGGCTGCTGTAGGAGCCCCAGTTTCTCTGTTATTGGGGCAGAAAGAATAAACGGTTATTATCCTGATTATGAATCAAGGACAGTGGAACTGCACTTGGGCTTTTGTTATGAGGGAGGGATTCACCATCAACTAAGCAGCACTCGCTAAGCAAGGGTCATGGGTTCCAAAGCCCCCTGAATAGAGAGGGTAAAGGTAATGGTAATGCTTATGCTTATTGGTATGGGCTCCCTGGGGAGGGCCTTACATGCTAATTGCATTTCCTTCTCTCTCTACTGTGGAATATCAGAGCTAATTTTGATCCTATTAGGAGTCTAGTTACAGGCTGCTGAGCTGAATTCATTTTGGGCTAATGGTGCACCAGCACTGAGGCTCCCTTACTACAAGCTGAAATCACAAAAGAGCTAAACTTACTAAGAGCTGAAATCACTGAGTGTTGTGTCGTGGGGGAGCCTGAAGATACATGCCAGAGCAGTTTGCGGGACGGTGAGCAGAGCAGAGCGGTTGGTGGAGCAGAGCAGTTTGCGGGATGGCTGGCAGAGCAGAGCATTGCAGTTTGCAGGACGGCGAGCAGAGCAGAGTGGCTGATGGAGCAGAGCAGTTTGTCGGATGCCTGGAGCAGCTCATGGGGGCAGCTGGCAGAGCGGAGCCCTATGGAGAGGTGGGGCAATCAACTTTGGACCACGTAAGGTGCCCCTTAACCCCTTCCCCCCCCATCTCCACCCAGGTTGGGAGGTAAAACTCTGCATATAAACTTTCAAACTCTCCTGACCAGAGAGATACTTTTGGGTCATTGGACTTTTGGGACTTTGGATGATTTTGGGTTGCTGGACTCAAGAACCAAAGGGAAACAACATGCCCCAATTTGCTTGGGGTGGGTTTTTGCTCATGGGTTGTGTTATGAATCCTGTTGGTGGTGTTTCCCCAACATAATGCCACATTGTTTCTCTCTTTTATTAAAAGGCTTTTTCCTACACTCAGACTATGTGCTTGCGAGAGGGGAAGTATTGCCTCTTGGAGGTGCCCAGCGGGGGTGGTATATATTTGTCCTAGGTCACTGGGTGGGGGCTCGAGCCGGTTTTGCATTGTGTTAATGGAATGGAACCCCTAGATACTGAACCCAGCCCTTGTTGCTGCCAACTCTGATGGGCAGAGGAGCGGGGGGCTGGTAGGAAGGAAGGCAGGAAAAGAGCCATGGGGCAGATCCCAGAAGCGGGGCTCTGTACGGTACGATACACTGCTGGTGCTGCTGCCTCCGGTGTGAGCTGGGAGCCAGGGCTGAGCTCCAGGCTGTTCCTGCGGCCCCAGTGGGGCTGGTTCAGGGACAGACTTTCACTCAAGCACGTTCTGTGCCCATCCAAAGTGGGTCCCAGCTGGACCCTGTCCCAGGCTTTGCCGCTCCTGGCCAGGAGCTGCAGGCACCAGGGGCCAGAGAGACCCCGGGGCCAGCGCTGGGTGGGCAGGACAGAGACTCCGCACAAAGGCTCCGGGAGCAGCAGGTCTTGCAGCCCCTTTGGATCTGCTCCCGGGCGGGGAACGTGCCTGGGTGGGGCCTGGACAGCAATGGAGCCACTGCCCGCACACTGCCTCAGGTGTAGCGTGAGAAACTGCCCTCTGTAGGAACTTGCTACTTAGGGTGCACTGAGCAGCCTCACATGAACTGAGCATGCTCAGTAACATCTGCTGAAGCCACTTCCCTTCACCCTGCCCTTACTTGGAATCAGAGTCTGCGGACTGCTATATACAGGGGTTAAGAAGGGGCAAGGGGGGAAATCAGAGGAGGGGGGTGGCCAGGATCTGAGGAGGGGGTGAAAATTGACTCGTAAGGTGGGTCAAGCAACTGAAGGGAGGGCTAGGATAGGGGCTGAGGGGCAAAATCAGGCACGGGAGGGGCGGGGGGGAAGGAGCTGCCAGACGGTGACAGAGGGCAAAACCCTGGGGCAGAGGGGATAACAGTTACCTTGGTGCACTGAGACACCAGTGTTTGCAAAAATGGGGGGGGGGGGCAGAACTTTTTTATTTCTCCTCCCACAGACGGCACCTCTCAGCATGGGCTTCCCAGGGCTGGGCTCTTAAAGGCAGAGGCATCCCAATGCCTAGTCGCTGCAGTGCCTCTCTGTCTGATGTAACCCCCTGAGCTGCTGTCGGAGACTTGATTCAGTGAAATGCTTTACAGAAACACAGAGCCCCTGATCAGTGTATCTGACTGCACAGAGTCTCAGAGCAGTTCACAAAATTTGTCTTATCTGCTCCTGGGATTCCCTGAAATACTCTTATCACTTCATCCTTTAGCTTTGTTATTGTGCAGATGCATGTCATTCTGCTATTTCATTTATATTTTACCAAGTCCTCCTTGAAAATATGCAGCAGTAAGTACTTGCTACTTCTAGCAATGACATCTGTGTTTCTAGTATTGCACTTGCGATGTTTTTTACTGTGATTTCTAATTTGGGGCATTTTTAATTCTAACTTTTTCTTCTTCTTTTTAGAGCAGAAGTGTATTCTGCTGGATCATCTGACTTCCAGCCTGACTGTGTTTCTCAGCTGGCCTCAAAACCCATTTTTTTTATTCAATCCACCAACGCTGATTGCCTTTTGCAACTGCCTCTCAATCCAGCCCTTAGTTGTTTTCTGCATGCCATTGCTTGTGTGTATAACTTGATTCACACATATTCCATAAAGGCAGTATCTCTCTCATGTAACGTCCGTCTCAAAGGCAAAAATCTATTGTAACTTTTGCTGAACATTAGAACTGCTGTAGTGGCTCAGACAAATACTCCGTCTAGTACAGGATCGTGTCCTCTGACAGTGGCCAGTAGCAGATGCTTGAGGGAATGAACGCAACAGGTAATCACTGAGTGAACCATCCTGGCAGTCAAGAGGTTTAGGGGCACCCAGAGCATGGGGATGCATCCCTGATTCTATCAGCTAATAGCTGATGCACCTATCCTGAGGAACTGATCTAATTTTTTGTTGAACCCCTTTATAGTTTTGGCCTTCAAAACATAATGAACACGCATCTACAACCCCAAGAGGGCTTGACAACCATAAGCATGATCAACACCTGAATTATACACCCTGAGGTCAAGAAATTGTAATTAATACATGATATTTTGTTCTTATGTGTCTCTTTGATCCTGAGCCTTGAGGGTGCCGTAAGGCCACTTCCACAAAAGCTGGACCTAACACCTGAATGAAACTTGGTCTACCCTCATACTTTTCCTGTTACCTCTCCCAAACCTTTCTTAGACCTAAGGCCATATCTATACTACAAGCATATGTTAACTCAAGTTATGTCAGCATAGACTCACCACTGTTCCTATGTCACTTCTGTGACTTGTGCTATTGTAATAAATAAAATAGAACTGTAATGGTGATAAATTACACCAGCATCCAAATATATTGAAGGCGAATCCTATGGAAATTAAGAATTTAAATAATAAACAAATTATCCCCCATGTGTCCCACTAAAATGAATCCAACCCACAGTCACTTGGGCAGAAGTGCTACATGGTGAGCACAGTAAATGAAGAAGCAAAATAAATGATGTTTAAATGACCTTATTCTATTTTTTATAATCCTGTATTAAGAGGCAATTGATACATATGTATAGTAGGCAGGGTCGTTTGGAAGCAGAAGGCTTTCTGCTTCCATCCCGCACCACTGTCAAGTTTTAGGAAATTAGGACAAGTCATCAAATAAGAACAACCACAGGGATCAGTAACTGCTATCGGTAGCAAATTACATCAGACAGCAATTTTTCACAATAGCATTTTTTTTATAATCCCTTACATATGAGTAACTGCTTCAGGTAGCAAATTCCTACAGGTAGCAGTTTCTTGCACTACACTGGCACAGCTCTGCTCCCCTGCTCTTCTTGGGCTCCTGCTCTCTCCTTACCTCAGCCCCACTCTGGCCCAAGTAGTTCCAGCTCACATGTAGGATGGGACCGCCTGGCCTGGCGACTCCCTCATTAGTCTGCCTGCCCTGTCAGTCAGGCTATCTTGGAGCTTTGGCTTCTCCCCATTGCCCTTGGGGACTGTCAGTCTCAGGGTCCTGATTTACCATTGACCCTTCCCCTTTCTTTTGGTACTGGGAACTAGCCAAACAAAAAAACCCAGTACATTTTAGTAAAGGACCAACAATCCCCTTACACAAGCTGTTACCTAGGGTTCTTTCAACCCAAATCTCTTGGTAACTTTTACTCTGTCTGAGGTGGTGTCAGGAAATAAATCGGGATAAACGGCCGTCCGACCGATAGATGGCTGGTACAAACAGGAATTACTCCTTTTCTTTTTAACACAAGAGTGCTTTCACTTCAAGCTAAACTTTATTTAGTCTCAAGCACTTACATTTCTGCAAGAGGTTAGGAAAACACCCCAACCCTGAATAATTACTGAAGCTGAGTGTGACTCTCGAGTGGCACAGCAGCAACCTGTCTGCTGGTGGGAAATACAAGATGCATCTAGAGGGAGAGAGAGATCAGCCCCCAAACTTTTTTTCCCCTTCTTTATATATTAGTAATACAATTTTATAAGCAAGCAGTTTCAACGGTCAAGCAAGAAGTTGCCTTATGATTATTGATTAACCAGGTGTGGGGTTTTTTTGCCAGAGTTTGCAGCCTTGAGGTCCCTAAAATGCATGTATCAGCAGCTTAACAAAATTCTTATTAGGAAGGATGCGGGGTCAAGCTGCCCTTTCTGTGGCACCCAAAATCCTTTCCCCTCCTGCCTTGGTTAAGCTGAGGCTGCTGCATGGCCAATATATGGCCTGCTGACTTTGCTGCTTTTAGCATTAAGCAATAGCGGTTTCAGGCACTTTACTGGTTTGCCAAAATCTCTCCATATAGTTCCCCTCCTTAAAGGTCACCTGTCACATGAGGTTGCTGCCGCACCTTTTCTGGATGCACCTGAGCTGAGATCCAACAAAAGCTCAAGGCTCTCAGCCTAGACTGAGCAAATTATCTTTTTGTTGGCATCCCATACTTAGCACACCTGTATAGCAATTGACAAGCGATTGCTTCAGCCTCCTTTCCCATTTGAAGGAGGGGCGACAAGTAGGATATGTTCCTTTCCCAGGGGTACGAGTGCTGGTAGCAGTAACCACTGACTTATCTGTCAGGGGACTTCCATTGCCGGATTTTGTGCCAGGTCCAGCATATCATCAGGCTGGTAACAAAAACGATTACTATTTGGCACCCCAAGATTACTATGATGGGATGTAGGGCCAAATTCAGCATGCCTATGCCAGTGGGGGACCATCCCAATAACACTTCCCGCCAGTGGTGTGACAGATCTTGGCCAAATCTTGCAAATACCCATTGAATTTCATTGACATTATGATGCATGGTAACCATGACTCTGTGCCCTTCCTGTTTTGCAGTATCTAGCTGGTTCTTTAAATCAAGGTGTAGAAGCAACGTTTGTAAAGCAATTAAATCCATTCCAAGGGACACAGGTGTTACAACTGAATACAAAGTATAAGACACCTTTAACTTACTATATTTAAATTTGGTGTACATGACATTCAAAATCACATCCCCTAATTACTATAAAATGAAGAAACATATATTCTCATAAGGATTATGATTTACTTCATGAACTTAACTTCCTTTGTTTGCCAATATCTCTATGTTAGTACCATCCAGCACTCCAACTTCTAATCCAGTTCCACCCGAAGCAGTGCAATACATTTCTTGGGAGCCTTTTCTTTAGGCTCCCGACGCCTCCTGGCTGCCAGGCAAATCCAAGAACCTATAACGAGAGTGATCAGTTAAGGTGAGCTACTATCAGCAGGAGAGAAAAAAAACACCTTTCATAGTGATAATAAAGATGGGCCATTTCCAGCAGTTGACAACAACGTGTGAGGAATAGTGTGGAGGGGGAATAAACACGGGGAAATAGTTTTACTTTGTGTAATGACACATCCACTCCTTGTCTTTTTTTTCCTCTTTCTCCTGCTGGTAGTCGCTCAACTTAACGGATCACTCTCGTTACAGTGTGTATGGTAACACCCATTGTTTCATGTTCTCTGTGTATATAAATCGTCCTGCTGTATTTTCCACTGCATGCATCCGATGAAGTGTGCTGTACCTCACGAAAGCTTATGCTCAAATAAATTTGTTAGTCTCTAAGGTGCCACAAGTCCTCCTTTTATTTTTGTGAATACAGACTAACACGGCTTCTACTCTGAAACCTTATACCAATTAGTTTCTTTTATTTGATGATTCATTACCTTCACCCTTCGCTTTGACCTTGTCTCCCTCTGAAGAATGAGGAACTTATTTAGTAGATATTTTAATGAAAAATATGCATGTGGTCAGCTTCCCTCTTAGTTTGCTTTGTTAACCACTGAGTGTGAAGGTGTTAAGTCCTCTTCTGCGATAGGGATGTAATTGCTCTTGAAGTAACATAGGCCTGTCTCCATTTTGATGGATACATTATCCAGAACTCTCCACATATGCATGAAGCACAATGGAAATCTCGAAGGCTGCACATTAACATGTAATGACTGGGATCCAAGGGAAGCAGAATACGATTGCATGGCACTTTGGGACACAGGGTACAAACCGACTGGGTTTTAGGTTTGCTGCTATCCACAGCAGAAAGAGTGAGGCTAAGAAAAACACACACACAGAGTGAGAGAGATGAAATCGACGATTTGGAAAAGCTGGAAGATGACTCTGCCAAAATGAATGTAGAGTTCAGTTTTGTTTTATCAGATTAACAAGGGATCTGGAAATCCTGTTTCCCAGTTGCCTAAGCAATGCAGTCTTCTTCTGAAAAGGCTGTCTTGTGTTGCTGCAAATACCTCCTGGCTGCAGCACCCCAGAAGAGATGGTGTCTACAAGGAGCCTGAAATTATTTGGACTCACTGAAATGCCATCGGTTTCAGAGTAGCAGCCGTGTTAGTCTGTATTCGCAAAAAGAAAAGGAGTACTTGTGGCACCTTAGAGACTAACAAATTTATTAGAGCATAAGCTTTCGTGAGCTACAGCTCACTTCATCGGATGCATTTTTTGATGTGAGCTGTAGCTCACGAAAGCTTATGCTCTAATAAATTTGTTAGTCTCTAAGGTGCCATAAGTACTCCTTTTCTTTTTGCGAATACAGACTTACACGGCTGCTACTCTGAAACCTGTATATAAACACTGGAAGAGTGGTAAAGACGAAAGAGAAAAAGTTCATGATCAGCGGCAAGTATCTGCCCCATCCTATAGCCTTCCAACTACTGGTTCGGGATCTCCTTCCAGTGACAATGATTAATGGTTTCCTAAATCAAGAAAATAAATGAAGTAATTTCTTTCATGTGTCAAAACAAAATAATGTTTAATTTTGTGGGTCACAAATCGCAACAAAAGGGAATATATATACATTTTTGCATAAAGACACTAGATAAAAAAATACTTTTTTCATGTGTCAAACCAAGAGATATAATCTTTTAATTTCAAGCATAAAGAAAGTGTAACAATTATTTCTTTTCATGCACCAATACTAATGATAAAATATTTTGTTTCCTAGGTCAAGAAAGTGAATACTTTTTGTTTTGTGCCTCAAAGGAACAGATACATGTAAGATACTTTTCAGAGTAGCAGCCGTATTAGTCTGTATCTGCAAAAAGAAAAGAGCTAAAACCCACTTCATCAGATGCTTTGACAGGTGTGGCAGAGCAGAGCAGACTAAGCCCCACCCCCTCAGGAGGACACAATTCCCGTAAGCCGTGGGACTCTATCGGCAGAGTCCGGGACCCATGCTGTGTTACAGCAAGACTTTGTCCTTGTGAAACAAGCATTGAACTTCCAGCACACGGGCTGCTGCGTCTGGAGGGGAGACTGTGGGGCTGGGACGGACTACATTGCTCTTTACGGTGCGATTGGGCCTTAAGAACGAGACCCTTCGTTCATCTTCGCTGCTGCTCCTGCTCCTTGGCCCTCTTGCTCCAGTATTTGCTCCAGGCCTCCTGGAACATGTTTTTGCAGCAGATTTTGGCCTTCAGTTTGGCGCGTATGAGGAAAGAGGCCCCCATCTTCGGGTGGAGAGAGAGGTCTCCTCTGGCGGAGGGAGAAGCCGAGGCTTCAGCATGACCGGGATCAAACCGTGGATCTTTTCTGTGGTGCCGAAGGCAAATGGCTCCTCAGACGCAAAAGCCTCTCCCAGGATGAGAGCAGCTTCTAAGTGGGCGTTTTCCATCTCCTTGGCTTCGTAACCAGTAAGGAATTTCATTTTTATCGACTGTAGCTCACGAAAGCTTCTGCTCAAATCAATGCGTTAGTCTCTAAGGTGCCACAAAAAGAAAAGGAGTACTGGTGGCACCTTAGAGACTAACAAATTTATTAGAGCATAAGCTTTCGTGAGCTACAGCTCACTTTATCGGATGCATTTGGTGGAAAAAACAGAGGAGAGATTTATATACACACACACAGAGAACATGAAACAATGGGTTTATCATACACACTGTAAGGAGAGTGATCACTTAAGATGAGCCATCACCAGCAGCGGGGGGGGGGGGGGGGGGGGGGAAAGGAGGAAAACCTTTCATGGTGACAAGCAAGGTAGGCTAATTCCAGCAGTTAACAAGAATATCAGAGGAACAGTGGGGGGTGGGGTGGGAGGGAGAAATACCATGGGGAAATAGTTTTACTTTGTGTAATGACTCATCCATTCCCAGTCTCTATTCAAGCCTAAGTTAATTGTATCCAGTTTGCAAATTAATTCCAATTCAGCAGTCTCTCGTTGGAGTCTGTTTTTGAAGCTTTTTTGTTGAAGTATAGCCACTCTTAGGTCTGTGATCGAGTGACCAGAGAGACTGAAGTGTTCTCCAACTGGTTTTTGAATGTTATAATTCTTGACGTCTGATTTGTGTCCATTCATTCTTTTACGTAGAGACTGTCCAGTTTGGCCAATGTACATGGCAGAGGGGCATTGCTGGCCCATGATGGCATATATCACATTGGTAGATGTGCAGGTGAACGAGCCTCTGATAGTGTGGCTGATGTGATTAGGCCCTATGATGGTGTCCCCTGAATAGATATGTGGACAGAGTTGGCAACGGGCTTTGTTGCAAGGATAGAATCATAGAATCATAGAATCATAGAATATCAGGGTTGGAAGGGACCCCAGAAGGTCATCTAGTCCAACCCCGTGCTCAAAGCAGGACCAAGTCCCAGTTAAATCATCCCAGCCAGGGCTTTGTCAAGCCTGACCTTAAAAACTTCTAAGGAAGGAGATTCTACCACCTCCCTAGGTAACGCATTCCAGTGTTTCACCACCCTCTTAGTGAAAAAGTTTTTCCTAATATCCAATCTAAACCTCCCCCATTGCAACTTGAGACCATTACTCCTCGTTCTGTCATCTGCTACCATTGAGAACAGTCTAGAGCCATCCTCTTTGAAACCCCCTTTCAGGTAGTTGAAAGCAGCTATCAAATCCCCCCTCATTCTTCTCTTCTGCAGACTAAACAATCCCAGCTCCCTCAGCCTCTCCTCATAAGTCAAGGTTATAGGTTCCTGGGTTAGTGGTTCTGTTGTGTGGTGTGTGGTTGCTGGTGAGTATTTGCTTCAGATTGGGGGGCTGTCTGTAAGCAAGGACTGGTCTATCTCCCAAGATCTGTGAGAGTGATGGCTCGTCCTTCAGGATAGGTTGTAGATCTTTGATGATGCGTTGGAGAGGTTTTAGTTGGGGGCTGAAGGTGATGGCTAGTGGCGTTCTGTTGTTTTCTTTGTTGGGCCTGTCCTGTAGTAGGTGACTTCTGGGTACTCTTCTGGCTCTGTCAATCTGTTTCTTCACTTCAGCAGGTGGGTACTGTAGTTGTAGGAATGCACGATAGAGATCTTGTAGGTGTTTGTCTCTGTCTGAGGGGTTGGAGCAAATGCGGTTATATCGTAGCGCTTGGCTGTAGACAATGGATCGAGTGGTATGATCTGGATGAAAGCTAGAGGCATGTAGGTAGGAATAGCGGTCAGTAGGTTTCCGATACAGGGTGGTGTTTTTGTGACCATCGCTTATTAGCACCGTAGTGTCCAGGAAGTGGATCTCTTGTGTGGACTGGTCCAGGCTGAGGTTGATGGTGGGATGGAAATTGTTGAAATCATGGTGGAATTCCTCCAGGGCTTCTTTTCCATGGGTCCAGATGATGAAGATGTCATCAATGTAGCGCAAGTAGAGTAGGGGCATTAGGGGACGAGAGCTGAGGAAGCGTTGTTCTAAGTCAGCCATAAAAATGTTGGCATCCTGTGGGGCCATGCGGGTACCCATCGCAGTGCCGCTGATTTGAAGGTATACATTGTCCCCAAATGTGAAATAGTTATGGGTCAGGACAAAGTCACAAGGTGCCACAAGTTCTCCTTTTCTTTTTATGTAAGATGCTGAAAATTTTGCAGTGTTAATTGCAGGGGGGGCGGGGGGGCCGGTTGGACCCTGGCTGGGCGGGGGGCGGGACGCGGGGGGGGCGGTCGGATCCTGGGGGGGGAGGGTCGGGGCGCGGGGACACGAGAGTTCGCCTGAGGCGCGGGAAGGAGGGGGAGGGGCAGGCTGACGCCGGGCCCCGCCCTTCGCTGGGCCGGCGGAGGCGGAAGCGGCGCCCGGGGCAGGCTGGGAGTTGTAGTTCCGGACTCTCCCGGGAGCGGAAGTGGCGCCGGACGGGGGAGGCGGGGCTCGCGCGGCCGGGGAAGCGTTGGGGGAGGGGGGGGGGCCGTTGGCGCTCCGGGCATGCGCAGATCGCGGGGCGAGACCTTCCTTAACCCCCGCGCGCCCGGCCCCCGCTGGAGCCGCCCTGGGGCCGCCCCGGGCTCTGCCCGCCCCGCTGCGGCGCTGCAGCCTCCAGGTACCGGAGCGAGCCCCGGTGGGGGGGGCCCTGGGGAAAGGGGCGGAGGGAAAATGTCGGCGCAGCACGGACGAGGCCGGGGGGGGGGAAGAGCCGGGGACCCGCGGGGGGGGGGCTGAGACCCCCTCGGATTTACCGCTGCCCCCTCCCCTGGGGACCCCCCCGCTCCCGCCCCGCCCCCTTTTCTCTGCACAGCAGCCAGGGTGGCCCCCCCGCCCCCTCCCCTGGTGCTGCGGGGACCCCAAACAAAATCCGGGATCCCGCAGTGGCGGGACTTGCAGAGCCCCCGGGTGAGCGCAGGCCCCGTGGCGCAGGGCTCTGCACAGACGCGGACCAGATCAGGGTCCCCAGTGTGACGGGCGCTGCACAGACACCAGGGCGATCCCCGCCCTGCCGTCCAAACCCGCCGCTGGCCCCTGCCGGCCGCCTCCGGCTCACAGGGCTCAGGCAAAGAGCCAGATCCCGGCTCTAGTGCTGTCCTGCTGCTGGTCTGGGTCCTGAAGGTCTCTGCCATGCCGGTGTTTTAGGCACTGGTGCAACCCCTTAGTATGGACACAGTTTACACTAGTGCACTCGGATTAGCACTGGTGCACCACGTCCCAGCTGGAAGGTTTGGGGTGTGACGGGGGACAGTGACCTCACTGAGGCCTGGGGCTGGCTGAGCCGTGCAGCTGGTAACGGAGGGGCAGCAGTGAGTGCTGGAGCTATGAGCCAGGAGCACAGCCCCCCAGGACTGGACACTGACTTCTCCTGACCCAGGACACCCCACCCCAGCTGTGTGTAGGGACTGCAGCTGAGCTGCCCTGCCAGGCCGCCTGTGCATCCCTGGACAAACCACCTCTTCCTGCACCTAATACAGTGGGGTCTGGGGGCCTTTCCAAGCTGCGGGTGAGGGGGCTCTGGACTTTCCAGGGTGTGTTCGTGGCTCTGTCACTGACCTGCTTGGTGATCTCGGGCAAGTCTCAGCCCCTCTCTGTTTTCCTCCTACCCATTGTCTACTTGGATTGTGATCTCTTTGGGGGAAGACCTGTCCCTCTCTGTCTGTGCAGTGCCCAGCACGATGGGGGTGCTGATCTCAGTCAGGCTCTCTGCCATGCGCAGCATGATGGGGCGCTGATCGCCATCAGTGTCTGTGCAACGCAAGGCCACAGACACTGAGAGTCACAGACTTTAAGGCCAGAAGGGACCATCGTGATCATCTAGTCTGAGCTTGTGCACATCGCAGGCCACAGAACCTCCCTGTAGTAGACCCCTAACCTGTGGCTGAGTTAATGAAGTCCTCAAATCATGATTTACAGACTTCAGCTTGCAAAAAAACCCACCATTTACACAAGTTTAAACCTCCAAATCACTCACGCCATGCCCCATGCTGCAGAAGAATGCAACCCCCCCTCGCCCCCAAGGTCTCTGCGAATCTGAGTCTGGGCAAAATTCCTTCCCATCCCCAAATATGGCAATCAATTAGACCCTGAGCATGTGGAAAAGAGCCAGCAGCCAGACACCTGGGAAAGAAGTCTCTGTAGTAACTCAGAGCCCTCCCCATCGAGTGTCCCATCCCCGGCCTTTGGAGATATTTGCTGCTAGGAGTTGCAGATTGACTACATGCCATTGTAGGCAGTCCTGTCACACCAGCCCCTCCATAAAGGTATCGAGCTCAGACTTGAAGCCAGTTAGGTTTTTTGCCCCCACTGCTCCCCTTGGGGGCTATTCCAAAACTTCACTCTGATGGTTAGAAACCTTTGCCTAACTTCAAGCCAAAACTCATTGACGGCCTGTATCCATTTGTTCTAGTGTCAGCATTTGTGCTTAACCTAAAAACTCCTCTCCTTCCCTGGTATTTAGCCTTCTGATGTATTTATAGACAGCATTCATATCTCCCCTCAGACTTCTTTTGGTTTGGCTAAACAAGCCAAGCTCTTTGAGCCGCCCCTCATAAGGCAGATTTTCCATTCCTCAGATCATCCTAGTAACCCTTCTCTGCACCTCTTCCACTTTGAATTCATCCTTCTTAAACACGGGAGACCAGAATGGCCCACAGTATTTCAGAATTCACCTCCCCACCCCTCTGCAGAGCCCAGCAATTAGGAATTTATCCAGTGGACTGGGTGACTTTGAGCCAGACACTGAAAGATCCTTGTGCCTTAGGTTCCACAGTGGCCAAAGGAGTTTACAAGTACTCCCTCCCCAGACTCCCGGGGGCAGCCAGGGATAATTAGTGGGTTATGGGAATTAGAAAATGAAAATTCATTAAGAACGATGATATTTGTGTGTTTCTTATTAAATCCGTAGACACCCACCAATCCCCGTCCTTCTTCCGATGAGCTATAAATATCTAAGGGACTCGGCTACTGATCCTGCAGTGAGTTTCTGCCCTTCCCCACTGTCCATAGCAGCACTTTTAAGAACAGGCCAGGGAAACATGTAAATACTTCGAACCAAATTCCGGTAGCTGCTGAGTACGCACAAGTTAAAATGAAACCAATGTCCCGTCCCTCCAAGGACCTGGCCCCTAGTACAAAATAATAGACGCTCCCCGGAAATCTGAAATGGCCACTTCATAACTGATAAATAAGATTCTATCTATTGACTTGTGGGAATTACCAATAAAAGAAAGAACCCAGTGAAGGAGGGAAAGATCTTGTGTGTCTTTACATATCGGTATAATCTAATCTGGAAATTTATACAGTGAAATGCCTTATTCATAACCCTATTGCCTGTACCCTCTAGGGACCTTAATTCTGTCCAGTCCCAGTTGCTTCTGTCTCCCAGCATTCCCCCAAGCCCCTTCATCCCTCCAACTATCTGTTGCCAGTCTTCCCTCGCTGCTACCCCTTCCTGAGTGGCAGAGAAACTCGAAGCTCTATCCCCTTCTCTTAGCCTCTGAAAGTTGCTGTGCCCAGGGCTTTGCTGTCTTTGTGAATTGCAGGTAGGGATGGGGGATCATCACTTTCTGTGTATTTACCGAACATTCATCTAGTCACTGATGCCTTCATTAATGCAGAAATAAGGTTGCCCCGCAGTATGTTGGGCCCTGCCAGAATGACAAGTTCAGCAAAAGGTAAACCTCCAAAAACTAGGAAATAGAGAGCTAATGTGCATGCCAGTGCAACCTTAACTCTGCCCCCTGGAGCTGCCAACAGCCACTGGGCGTTCTCTGCCTGCACTCCACCTGCACTCACTCTGTTAGGTGTAGCTGCACGAAAGGTAGAGGTGTTAGTTAGAGCAACTTGGAGGAGGTGTGATTGTGATATGAGAAGATCTGGGTCTGAGTCCCACACATGTGTGCAATGAAAGGAATGAGGTGCATGTGTACCTTGAGTTTCTAGTGTGTATCGTTTCTGCACTGAGCTGTGCATGTTGTCAGGAGGAAATGGGACGGTTTGCCATGGGAATGGTCAGCAGTGAGATGGGATCTGAGAGCACTCTGTGTGCTTAATGATGGGTAAGCGAATGTAGAATGTCAGCTGGAACTTCTATGAGTAAGGATGAAAGAGTTGTAAAAAAGAGTGAAGAGGTGTTCAATTGACCAAGTGTGTGGCTGTTTCTGGGGAACAGGTTCAGTGTCTGAATGTAGAACAGGTGTCAGTAGCTCCTGTATAATGCAGCTCATCTAAAACCAAATTCCGTCTTAGCAACGATAAAGTGCTTTATTGTGTGCCACGGTTGTCATTTTTTCTAGTACTTTGGTGATAGGCACTATCTCAAATGGCCAGGTGCACACAGGTGTGCTGTAGGAGTAAAGAAAGGATCACTCATGTGGGTGAGAATTAGAATTACATTGGTGTGTACCTTATCTCTACGTTTCCTGATTTATTACAAGTTTGAGTTTGCTGATCTCTCTTCTGGAGAGGCTCCAGGCAGCCTTAAATCCTGAATTATAAGTTTTTGGAAGTGAATTTCCTAGCTTTTTGCACAGAGCGATGTTGGCTGGAGGAGTTAGCAGCCCTATAGACAGTTGCGGGTCTCACACAAGTTTGCAATCAGAGGAACAGAGAAGTGCAATGACTTACCCAAGATCACCCAGCAGGCCTGTGCCAGAGCCAGGAATAGTCCCTGTCCAGTGCTCTCTCCATGTAGTTCCTGGGTGATTCTGAAGTGCTCCTTCCCTCTTCTGTACTTTTTCTTATGGTGGAATGGGAATAATGGTTATGCTTTCAAATGTCTCTCTCTTTCTCCACCTCCTCCTTCTGCCACCATTTCCAGTTCCGCCTCCCCTTCTTGTTCATCCCCTCCAGCCCTCTCTTAGCACTGTAGAAGCCAGCAGCTATTTCCTGTCCTAGGCTGCTGCACACACGTATTACAGGCAACAGCTGCATATGGTCTGGTGCATGTCACCTGGGACCTCATGTAGCCTGATCTGCTCACTGAGCTGGGTCCCTCATTGCTACTTCCAGCTGGGCCTTCTGCTCCTGGTCCAGCCATGCCCTAGTCCTCCTCCAAACAGGTCCCATCCCATATGCAGTCTGGCCTACCCCTCCACACCATACATGTGTAGCATCTACCTTTAAACTATTCCTATTTGGGATGATTAAATTTGTGTTACCTTCAGCTCTCTTCCCCACAATCCCACTTTCAGTTGTTTGGTGGTGCCCCAATGGTTTTCCATTGTTAGTTTGGGATGGAGCAAGGCTGATCACTTGAGCACTGTGTTACCTTGCTAGCTGACTAGTGAGAAGTGACGACTCCCTCTTGGGTGGATGGGCCAATCCCGGGACCCGTTACCTCTCAGTGACTGATTTTTCCATTCCAAGTTCATAAAATAGATTTTCAATATAAATGCTTTGTTCTGTACATATGACCCATACATTGATCTCTCAGTCATTATGAGTCTTGACCAGTTAAGACTTTCTGTAGACACCTCATATGACCATCCTCCAAGAGATGTGTTTGGTGTGATGGGTTTGTCATGTCTCAGGTGAGAGCTGCTGGCAAAGATGAAGTGACCCTTTGCCAAGGGTTCTCTGTCTCACTGTCTGACTCCCGTAGGCCAGGAGAGGACAACTTTCTGCCAATGGCCTTCAGGACAGGTGCTGAGTTCACTGCAGTGCCCATTGTCCCCTCTCCATTTCCCTTCCTGGTATGCTATCTGGGATGCTGACCCACTTCCAACTTCCCAGGTGTGACGCAGCAGGGAGCAGGCTGGATTGACTGGGGAATGTCATCTAGTTCTGCTGGGACTGTGTGCATGGGGGATGGGAGAGCAGGGGATGACTCCACTTGAGTGAGGATACCCGAGTCTGTAACCTGAGCTGGGAGGGGGTTGGACCCAGGTGACACCTTTGCCCAGGAAACTGGAAAAGGCTGGAGGAGGAGCTGGGGGAAGGAGGAGTGAGACTGCGGGAGGGGGGTTTCAGTTTTGGGGCTGGCTAGTAAGATGCAAGGAACCCCAAGTCTGGGATCTAAGCTCCTTGCCCCCCACCCTGAGGGACCTGGCTGAGGGGTCCTGGATGTACTTACAAGCCCTGCTTGGAACTGTGTTCCTGTCATCTAATAAACCTTCTGTGTTACTGGCTGGCTGAGAGTCACGGTGAATCCCAGGAAGTGAGGGTGCAGGGCCCTGACTCCCACACAGTCCATGACAACTACTGGCATCCCGTGGACTGCGCTTCCTGCAGTAAGTGACTGGGGAGTAGTAAAACGAAGGGGGATTGACGAGGACCAGGTGTGCTGAAGGCCCAGAGAGGAGCGGTTTCGGCAGGGCGGTTAACCCTTGGGAGTGTGTGACCAGCTAGAAGGACTTTTGCAGTAACAGTGCCCCCCTGGGGAGGAGGAGTCTGCAGCTCAACCCCAGCAAAGAGGTGGTGACCTCGAGAAGGGCTGGCACCCTGGAGTTTCTCCCTGGAAACTGTTGGGAGTGGCGAGCACACAGGCCAGGGAGTGGCCAGCAAGGAGATGTATAGCAAATGCCTTAACAGCAACCTGGTGGAGCTGTGCAAGCAGAGGGGGCTGTGCATTGGAGGCTCACCAAGGAACAGCTGATTGCCCAGCTGGAGGAGGGAGATCGCTCGAATGAACCGATCCCTGTCTCTGAGGGAAGCAGCCTGGCAGATGCAGTGCAGGCACGGGTTTCTGTCCCAGTGGGGAGTGAACAGGTGGCTGCTGAGGGCTTCCTGAGACCCCTCCTACCTATGCCGAGGGGAAGGGCGGGGAGGAGACCAGCAAATACTAAGGGCACTGTGATCCCTGCAGCCAGCAGGGGATTCTCCCGGCAGAGCTCCCTATCGCTGGACGGCTGCAATGGGAGAAGGAGCTAAAACTGAGACTTGGAGCTCAGGCAGTGGGAACTGCTGGAAGAACGGGAAAAGCAGCATCAGCATGAGCTGGAGGAGAAGGAGAAGAGGAGACAGCATGAGCTGGAGTTGGCCAGGTTGAGGAGCAGCGAGCCCCTATCTGCGATGAGTGATGGGGGACCCAGGATGGCACGGAGCTTTGATAAGTGCCTCCTGGCCCAGCATAAGCATGGGGAGGACATGGATGACTTCCTGGATGCCTTTGAGATGGCCTGCAAGCTGCACCAGGTTGATCCTGCAGACAGGCTCAGGTTTCTCACCCCCTTAGTGGACCCCAAAGCCATGGCATTGTATCGCTGACTGGAAGGTGTGGAGAAAGGGGACTACAAACTATTCAAAAAGGCCCTGCTATGCGAGTTTGGGCCGACTCCTGAGATGTATCTGGAAAGGTTCCGGAATCAGCGTAAAACCCCTGAGGCCTCATATCTACAACTAGCTGTCCGCATGGAGGCATATGCCACCAAGTGGGCAGAGGGGGCCCAGATGAAGGAAGACCTGATTAAACTGATTGTACTAGAGCAACTGTATGAGTGGTGCCCATCCGACCTGGAGCTTTGGTTGGTGGACAGAAAGCCAGGGACCCCACGACACGCAGGGACCCCATGACACGCAGGGTGGCTGGCCGATGAGTTTGTGAAGAGCTGGACAGGGAGTGGCAGGGAGGAGTCCCAAAGAAACAGGCCCATCACGATGCAGAGAGAGAGTCACCATGGGACCTCCCAGTGGGGAAATATGGAGAACCCCTTTCCAAGGGGAACATCCAGCGTCCGGGCCAACCAACCAGCTCTAGGGGACCAATAGGACATGGGCTGCTATTACTGTGGCCAGAGAGGCCACATATGGACCCAATGCCCCAAGCTCAGGGACAGACTGAGCAGACCAAACCCACCCAGGGTTAACTGGGTAGGGACCCAGTCGGATGAGGGGAAGGCTTCCCAGGCAAGGGGGGCTGGCAGCTTATCAACTGCTCAGGAGGGGGGAGGGCCCCAGGCCAGCTCCTCTGGGGGGCTGGATGCCCCAGACTCAAGGTTCTCCATTTACCGGGTGGGTGTGGTACTGTCCCTGCGGAGTGAGTGACTTGTTTCCCTGGAGGTGGATGGGAGGAAGGTCAATGGATACTGGGATATGGGCGCGGAGGTGACACTGGCCAGGCCTGAGGTGGTGGCACCAGATCGGGTGATGCCCAACGCCTACCTGACCCTGATGGGGGTGGGGCAGGACCCCATTCAAGGTGCCCGTAGTGAGGGTACACCTGAAATGGGGTGGCCAAGGAGGGCCCCAAGGACGTGGAATTGCACCACCATTTGCCTACTGAGGTGTTAATGGAAGGGGACCTGGAGGACTGGCCAAGTAACCCCCAAGGTGCCCTGGTCATGACCCATAGCCAGAGCCAGCGAGGGGCACTGCGCCCTGACCTTGGGGAGAGTACCTTGCCTCGGGCACAGAACCTTACCCTGGAGGGGAGGGAGCACAGTGGGGCACGGCTCAGAGAGCTGTGGCCTCAGACCCAGCCAGCGAGAGGGAACCGGTCCCCATCCCTTTCTCGGCCGCTGAGTTTCAGGCCGAGTTGCAGAAAGATCCACCCTTGAGGAAGCTCAGGGACCTGGCCGACCTCAATGCGGTACAGATCATGAGGAGAGGTTGCCAGGAGAGGTTCCTGTGGGAGAATGGGTTCTGATACCGAGAATGGGCCATACCCCCAAGGGAAATGGAGTCTTGAAGGATCAGGAGGCAGCTGGTGGGTCCCCCAGAAGCTGCGCCGCAAGTTACTGTACCTGGCCCATGACATCCCCCTCTCAGGGCACCAGGGAATCCGGCGCACCCAGCCGAGGCTGCTACAAATTTTTACTGGCCTGGGGTCTTTACCACTGTCCAGCAATATTGCCGATCTGTGACCCCCCTGTCAGAGGGTGGGAAAGGCCTGGGACAAGGGGAAAGCGGCTTTGAGACCTTTGCCCATCAGAGAGGAACCTTTCCAGAAGGTGGCCGTGGACATAGTGGGGCCTCTCAGCAAGATGACCTGGTCGGGGAAGAAATACATTCTGATGGTGGTAGATTTCGCCATCCACTACCCCAAGGCAGTGCCCTGAGCTTCCATTGAAGCAGACACCGTGGCAGATGTGCTGCTGACCATTTTCAGCTGAGTGGGGTTCCCCAAGTTAGTCTTGACAGACCAAGGACCCAACTTCATGTCGGCTCTGCTCCGGTGCTTGTGGGAGAAATGTGGGGTCCGGCACAACTGGGCCTCAACTTATCACCCCCAATCCAATGGGCTGCTGGAGAGGTTCAATGGGACTCTAAAAATGATGCTGAAAACCTTTATGAACCAGCACCCGCATGACTGGGACAAGTACTTACCTCACCTGCTGTTCACTTATAGGGAAGTACCCCAGGAGCCTACTGCGTTTTCGCCTTTTGAATTGTTATATGGCAGGAGGGTAAGGGGGCCCTTAGACCTGATGAGAGATGAATGGGAGGGGAAGGCCACTCCTGATGGAGAATCAGTGGTGGAGTATGTCCTGAGCTTCCGAGAGAGACTTGCTGCATTCATGGGCCTGGCCAGGGAGAATTTAGCCAGAGCCCAGAGGAAGCAGAAGGCCTGGTATGACCGCACAGCCTGGCCCGTGCCTAGGCCATCGGGGATCAGGTGATGGTTCTCATCTCCGTGAGGAAAAACAAACTACAGGCTGCCTGGGAAGGTCCCTTCAAGGTTGTCAAGCAGCTAAATGAGGTCTGACGAGCTCCTAGACAAACTGGGAGGAGCCCGGTACCTTACCATCATGGACCTTACAAAGGGCTACTGGCAAGTGCCACTGGATGCAGATGCCAGGCTAAAATCGGCCTTTATCACCCCTCTGGGGCTCTGTGAGTTCCTGACCCTGCCTTCGGTCTCAAGGGAGCGCCGGCCACCTTCCAGCGCCTGGTGGATCAGCTACGGAGCGGGATGGAGAGTTTTGCCATGGCGTATATTGACAATATCTGTGTCTTTAGTCAGACCTGAGAGGACCATGTGTCCCAGGTTAGACAAGTGCTGGACTGACTCCAGAAAACGGGGCTCACTGTAAAAGCTGAGAAGTGCAAGGTGGGGATGGCAGAAGTGTCTTACCTGGGCCATCGGGTGGGGAGCGGCCACCTAAAGCCGGAACCAGCCAAGGTGGAGGTGATCAGAGACTGGCCCACTCCCCAAACCAAAAAGCAGGTCCAAGCCTTTATTGGGATGGTGGAGTACTATTGAAGATTTGTGACCCACTTTAGCACCATAGCCACCCCCATCACTGGGCTATGCAAGAAGGGGAAGCCAGACAACGTGGTCTGGACCGAGCAGTGCCAGAGGGCTCTCTGCGCACTAAAGGAGGCTCTGGTCAGTGGCCCAGTTCTGGCAAACCTAGACTTTGACAAGCCCTTTATGGTGTTCACTGACGCCTCAGACACGGGGCTGGGTGCGGTGTTAATGCGGGAGGATGAAAGGAGGGAGAGACTCCCCATCGTGTACTTGAGCAAGAGGTTGCTACCCCAGGAGCAAAACTACATGGCCTCGAGGAGGAGTGTCTGGCCATGGAGTGGGCCCTCAAGAAACTAGAGCCATATGTATTTGGGAAACACTTCACCGTGTACACTGACCACCCTCCCCTGACCTGGCTACACCAGATGAAAGGAGCCAACGCCAAGCTCCGGAGGTGGAGCCTGCTCCTGCAGGATTATGATATGGACGTGGTAGCGTCTAACATGATAGCAGATGCATCGTCCCAGAGAGGGGGCCCTGAACTTCCCCAGGTCACTGGTCAGAGTGACCCCGCTCAGTTCAGACTCAAAGTGGGGAGAGATGTGACGCAGCAGGGAGTTGGGTGGATTGACTGGGTAATGTCTAGTTCTGCTGGGACCGTGTGCATGGGGGATGGGAAAGCAGGGGATGACTCCACTTGAGTGAGGATACCTGAGCCTGTAACCTGAGCTGGGAGGGGGTTGGACCCAGGTGACAGCTTTGCCCAGGAAACTGGACAAAGGCTGGAGGAGGAGCTGGGGGGGAAGGAGGAGTGAGACTGTGGGAGGGGTCTTTCATTTTTGGGGCTGGCTGGTAAGATGTAGGGAACCCCAAGTCTGGAGTCAAAGCTCCTTCCCGCCTCCCCCCGCCAAGGGACCTGGCTGAGGGGTCCTGGTTGTACTTACAAGCCCTGCTTGGAACTTTGTTCCTGTCATCTAATAAACCTTCTGTGGCCAGGCCCAGGGAAGGGCCCCCTATCAGCCGCATCCCTGATGTGTTGGGGAGACTCACTGGCAGCATTGCCTTTGAGGGTGCTGCTCCCTCCTGCTCCCACTCCCTCCCCTCCCCCTTTACTGCCACCACAATGCCTGTCACCTTCACTTCCTGAGCAGTGACCCCCAGAATGTGTTTTGTTATCCCTTTCCTTACCCACACTCCCAGGGTCTGTTGTGCACCCTCTGTCACTCACCTCTGTCTCAGGAGACAAGGCAGGTCACTGGGTGCGGGTGATGCTCTTCTGGAGCTCCATCATCACTGATCCTCTTTGAAGGTTGCCGGGATGCTGATGTGCACTGGAGGGGAACTGGGGCTTGATTGAGCCCATACTGCATTTGGCCAACACGGTGTCACTGTAAAGCCTGCTCTGCATTGCTGCAAATTGCCCTTGGTGGCGTTGGGCGCTTAAGTCTCTGTAACGCTGTCTTCAGTGACTCGAGAGCATGAGCACCAGCCTCAGGCAGACCGGTAAGAAGCGGGGCACAAACCCCAAATTGATTGTGAGGTCGATATGTAGATTTCACCAACCAAGTATCAAGTGTAAAGGCTTCAGGCACTGTAACAGCATTAACATGAAGAAAAGGAGCACTTGTGGCACCTTAGAGACTAACAAATTTATTAGAGCATAAGCTTTCGTGAGCTACAGCTCACTTCATCGGATGCATAGCTTTCGTGAGCTGTAGCTCACGAAAGCTTATGCTCTAATAAATTTGTTAGTCTCTAAGGTGCCACAAGTATTCCTTTTCTTTTTGCGAATACAGACTAACACGGCTGCTACTCTGAAACCCAGCATTAACATGGAATCACAGACAGTCCCTGTCATAAATATAAAGGGAAGGGTAAACACCTTTAAAATCCCTCCTGGCCAGAGGAAAAATCCTTTCACCTGTAAAGGGTTAAGAAGCTAGGATAACCTCGCTGGCACCTGATCACAATGACCAATGAGGAGACAAGAGACTTTCAAAGCTGGAGGGAGGGAGAAACAAAGGGTCTGTCTGGGTGATCCTTTTGCCGGGGACAGAACAGGAATGGACTTAGAACTTAGTAAGTAATCTAGCTAGATATGCGTTAGATTATGATTTCTTTAAATGGCTGAGAAATTAGACTGTGCTGAATAGAATGAATATTCTTGTCTTTGTGTCTTTCTTGTAGCTTAAGGTTTTGCCTAGAGGGATTCTCTATGTTTTGAATGTAATTACCCTGTAAGGTATTTACCATCCCGATTTTACAGAGGTGATTCTTTTTACCTTTTCTTATATTAAAATTCTTCTTGTAAGAAACTGAATGCTTTTTTCATTGTTCTTAAGATCCAAGGGTTTGGGTCTGTGGTCACCTATGCAAATTGGTGAGGATTTTTATGAAGCCTTCCCCAGGCAAGGGGGGTGCAAGGTTTTGGTGAGGATTCTGGGGGAAAGACGTTTCCAAACAACTGTTTCTCAAAAAATAAACCCGGACGTTTGGTGGTGGCAGTGGAAGTCCAAGGGCAAAGGGTAAAATAGTTTGTACCTTGGGGAAGTTTTAACCTAAGCTGGTAAAAGTAAGCTTAGGAGGTTTTCATGCAGATCCCCACATCCGTACCCTAGAATTCAGAGTGGGGAAGGAACCTTGACAGTCCCTTTGGGTCATCCCATATATCCCACCATGCAGGTGAGCTCACCTTTGTGATAGATGGTCCCTTTGATGTTATGAGTGTAATATAGTGTCTCATTGAAAGGTGACAGGGCCAGAAAGAGTTAAGTAGCTCACAGACTGACATGACCCATGGCCGAACTTTAGAGACTGGTTAGGAAGATCTGTAAATGAATACAGCTTTGAAATGCAGCCTGCATTGTTAGAGATAGAAGGGTAGATGTTTATTCAGGTCTTGTGATGTAAGCAAACAAGTCTTGCCTATTGCTTTAGTTTTGATTCAAAGATCAAAAAAGGAGTATTAACATTTAGGAAAATACTTGAGTGAAATAATATTATTGTCTATATATTGCTTTGAAGGTTGTGGAAACCTGTATCTGAACTGTTTAATGGATAAATTACCCTTTGCTAATTGCCATGATGTTTGGGAGAAGGAAAATTAATCCTACTGTTTTCTCAGGCCAAAAGGCTGCAGGAAATGTATAAAAACCTTGGGACATGATCCTTCTTCATCTCAGATCTGCTTGGGGTTTCAAGAGGGGGAAACCTTAAGCCATAAGGATTGAGATCACCAGTCATTGACTGGACTCACCCTGAATATGGACATGGGACTATAACCTATGGACTATTTCTAAAAGGACGTTTGGCAACTACAAGCTCATCTCTGCTATATATCTGGACCTCAAGAAGTTGAGCTCAAGTCTGTATGTATATTGATCTTTTAACCAACACTCTCTCTCCTCTTTTTTTAATAAATTTTAGTTTAGTTAACAAGAATTGACTATAAGGGTATATTTTGGGTAAGATTTAAGTTATCATTGGACCTGGGTATGTGGCTGATCCTGTGGGGTTGGAAGAACCTTTTCTTTGATATGATGAAATAAGATTTTCAGTAATCATCATCATATGTTTGACATGTGTGTCTGGATGGAGGCCTGAGGCTGGATACTTTACTTTTAAACATAAAAAAGAAGCTTAAAAGAAGTGGAAGCTTGGACATATGACCAGGGAAGAGTATAAAAATATTGCTCGGGCATGTAGGAAAGATATCAGGAGGGCCAAATCGCACCTGGAGCTGCAGCTAGCAAGAGATGTCAAGAGTAACAAGAAGGGTTTCTTCAGGTATGTTGGCAACAAGAAGAAAGCCAAGGAAAGTGTGGGCCCCTTACTGAATGAGGGAGGCAAGCTAGTGACAGAGGATGTGGAAAAAGCTAATGTACTCAATGCTTTTTTTGCCTCTGTTTTCACTAACAAGGTCAGCTCCCAGACTGCTGTGCTGGGCAACACAAAATGGGGAAGAGATGGCCAGCCCTCTGTAGAGATAGAGGTGGTTAGGGACTATTTAGAAAAGCTGGACGTGCACAAGTCCATGGGGCCGGACGAATTGCATCCGAGAGTGCTGAAGGAATTGGCGGCTGTGATTGCAGAGCCCTTGGCCATTATCTTTGAAAACTCGTGGCGAACGGGGGAAGTCCCGGATGACTGGAAAAAGGCTAATGTAGTGCCCATCTTTAAAAAAGGGAAGAAGGAGGATCCTGGGAACTACAGGCCGGTCAGCCTCACCTCAGTCCCTGGAAAAATCATGGAGCAGGTCCTCAAAGAATCAATCCTGAAGCACTTAGAGGAGAGGAAAGTGATCAGGAACAGTCAGCATGGATTCACCAAGGGAAGGTCATGCCTGACTAATCTAATCGCCTTTTATGATGAGATTACTGGTTCTGTGGATGAAGGGAAAGCAGTGGATGTATTGTTTCTTGACTTTAGCAAAGCTTTTGACACGGTCTCCCACAGCATTCTTGTCAGCAAGTTAAGGAAGTATGGGCTGGATGAATGCACTATAAGGTGGGTAGAAAGCTGGCTAGATTGTCGGGCTCAACGGGTAGTGATCAATGGCTCCATGTCTAGTTGGCAGCCGGTGTCAAGTGGAGTGCCCCAGGGGTCGGTCCTGGGGCCCGTTTTGTTCAATATCTTCATAAATGATCTGGAGGATGGTGTGGATTGCACTCTCAGCAAATTTGCGGATGATACTAAACTGGGAGGAGTGGTAGATACGCTGGAGGGGAGGGATAGGATACAGAAGGACCTAGACAAATTGGAAGATTGGGCCAAAAGAAATCTAATGAGGTTCAATAAGGATAAGTGCAGGGTCCTGCACTTAGGATGGAAGAATCCAATGCACCGCTACAGACTAGGGACCGAATGGCTCGGCAGCAGTTCTGCGGAAAAGGACCTAGGGGTGACAGTGGACGAGAAGCTGGATATGAGTCAGCAGTGTGCCCTTGTTGCCAAGAAGGCCAATGGCATTTTGGGATGTATAAGTAGGGGCATAGCGAGCAGATCGAGGGACGTGATCGTTCCCCTCTATTCGACACTGGTGAGGCCTCATCTGGAGTACTGTGTCCAGTTTTGGGCCCCACACTACAGGAAGGATGTGGATAAATTGGAAAGAGTACAACGAAGGGCAACGAAAATGATTAGGGGTCTAGAGCACATGACTTATGAGGAGAGGCTGAGGGAGCTGGGATTGTTTAGTCTGGAGAAGAGAAGAATGAGGGGGGATTTGATAGCTGCTTTCAACTACCTGAAAGGGGGTTTCAAAGAGGATGGCTCTAGACTGTTCTCAATGGTAGCAGATGACAGAACGAGGAGTAATGGTCTCAAGTTGCAATGGGGGAGGTTTAGATTGGATATTAGGAAAAACTTTTTCACTAAGAGGGTGGTGAAACACTGGAATGCGTTACCTAGGGAGGTGGTAGAATCTCCTTCCTTAGAGGTTTTTAAGGTCAGGCTTGACAAAGCCCTAGCTGGGATGATTTAACTGGGACTTGGTCCTGCTTTGAGCAGGGGGTTGGACTAGATGACCTTCTGGGGTCCCTTCCAACCCTGATATTCTATGATTCTATGATTCTAAGGGAACTGCGTTGTTTGAACTTCTGAGTAACCAGTGAGGTACTATAGAAGCTGTCGTGCTGGCTTGGTATATCGAAGTATTGGAATATCCACCAGCTTTTGGGGTTTTTCTGCCCCGTTCTGTTAGCAGTTCACCCTAATTGAGTGACCTCAGCTGGCTCCCACGGGCAGCATCATCTCCCCCTTACACCAGGGGTTCTCAACCTTTTTCTTTCTGAGGCTCCCCCAACATAGTATAAAAACTCCCTAGCCCATGTGGGCCACAATAACTGGTTTTCCGCATACAAAAGCGAGGGCTGACGTTAGGGGGTAGCAAGCAGGACAACTGCCTGGGGCCCCATGCCACAGGGGCCCCCACAAAGCTACATTGCTTAGGCTTTGGCTTCAGCCCCGGGTGGGGGGCACAGGGCCCTGGACTTCAGCCCCATGCGCTGCGACTTCAGCTTTCTGTCCTGGGCCTCGGCGAGTCTAATGCTGGCCTTGCTTGGCAGCCCCCCTGAAACTTGATCACAGCCCCACAGAGGGCCAAGACCCATGGCTGACAACCACTGCCTTATGCCATGAATCACAGCAATGTTCAGGTTACTGCCAGTCCCAAAGGACCAGTCACTTTCTTAGGTAAATTGAATCTTAGATCTCACAACAAGGACAACACTTATAGCCAGTCCTGTTATAACCTGTATTAAGATTTATTTAAAAGGAAACAAGTTGTTTACAAAGTTAAAGAAGGTAATCGTAGAGATGCAGATGAGTTAGTCTTAAATTTAAAAATGGTTTGAGCATTAGCCTGCTAAACCCAGGGTGGTGAGTTCAGTCCTTGAGGGGGCAATTTAAGGATCTAGACCAAAAATTGGGGATTGGCCCTGCTTTGAGCAGGGGGTTGGACTAGATGACCTCCTTAAGTCCTTTCCAACCCTGAGATTCTGTGATTCTATGAATAAGCAAGCTCTACATATTCTTTAGGACTAGCCCAGGCTAAGGAGCTGGGCATCTCTGGCTTATGCCTAGAAACTTTCCACTCAGAGTCCAAGCAGCATACAGATATTCAGTTCCTTCTGTAGGGGTTTTTTTTTATCTCCTTTCTGCCATGTGCTCTGAGCTTCTGGGAAGTCAGCTAATGGGAAGTCAAGAGCACAACAGTCTTTTGTCGTCTTTAATACCCCAAAATAGTCTGGTGTTGATGGACCTCTCCTGCAAGGCAGGGTGTAATGCATTCTGTTGGCAATCAGCCCTTCACCTCGGTAAAGTCTCTTTCCTGTCTGGTGATTTACAGAGCCACAGAGGCTCCCAATGCAACTAGTCAGATATTAACCCAGGCAGCAACTCACAAGAATTCAATAAAGTCTAACACTAAAGACATACTTATAATTCTAATACCTGTTTTAATAATAGTAACACAGGTGAGCCAGACTGATTCCAGCTCTGCGTTTGTCCTTGTTAAATTAAGACTTAAATCTTTCAAAAGCCCCTAACACCTCATTTGTTGGTGTCACAGGCAGGATGGGTAAGGATGGTGTCTCTAGCCTCTGTTTGCCAGAAGCTGGGAATGGGCAACAGGGGATGGATCACTTGATGATTCCCTGGACCATTGGTCTGATGCAGTGGGCTGTTCTTATCTTCACAGTCAGGAGGTTCTACTCCTTTGGACTCACTGGGGAGCAACAGAAAGAAACAAGGTGTGCTGAGGCAAGGAGGCTGAGTCTGAGAGTCCCCGGGGTCATGCTTGCCAAAAGCTAAAACTAGGCCCATCCCATGAAAGGGAGATAAAGCATAAAACATGTTTATTAACTACAGAAAGTTGGATAGGTTTTAAGTGATTATATGTGATAGCAAACAGATCAAAGCAGATTACTTAGCAAATAACCAAAAACTCAAACTTAGCCTAAAATAGGAGATGGACAGAATTTGATTTAGCAATTTCTCACCCTGACTGATGATACAAGCAGTCCATCAAGTTTCCATACACAAGCTAGAAATCCCTTGACTCTGGGATCAGCACTTCTCCCAGTTCAGTCTTTGTTCCTCAGGTGTTTCTCAGAGTTCTCTTGTGTGGGGAATGAGGCCAAGAGATGATGTCACACCCCAGCTTATGTAGCTTTTCTATGTGATGGGAATGCTTTTTTCCAAAACTCTGTTCCTAGTCCAGTGTGTGGGAAAACTACTGGTGCCAAAATGCAGTTCAATGTCATGTGGTCCATAACTTCAGATACAAACATGATCCATGCACACAAATAGGATAATCACATTCAGCAAATTATAACTTTTCCAATGACACTGCACATGATGCATTTTGCACAAAATGCATCATCATTATGTCCTAATCATTTTATAATCGTACCACTATGCTGAATGTGGGTATAGTATCAGGCAGGGCCTAATTTCAAGGCAGAGGAGTTGGGAATGGAACATCCCTTCTTTATGGAACAGGAAATAATCCCCTACCCAGGGCTGGGAAAACTTCCCAGACACCCAGTGCTGGAGCCTGAATCTACTGAGACTTCATTAGTTACCACCACCCCCAATCTTTGTGGCAATTGCAAACTTTATCAGTGATGATTTTATCTTCTCTTCCAGGACATGAATAAGAATGTTAAATAGCACAGAGCCAAGAACCAATCCTTGTGGGAACCCCCTAGAAAGAAATCCCCTCGACCATGGTTCCCCATTTACAATCACAGTTTTTAATGGATGCTGTGTTTATTTTGTATCTTTCTAGTTAAAATATTGTGCTGAACCTGTAAGTCATATGCCTTACATCAATACTATTAGTTGCAACCAAACTTTTGATCTCATCCAATAAGGATATCCAGTTAGTTTGATAGGATCTATTGTGTCTCAACCTTTGTTCATGGGTACTAATTATATTACCCTCCTTTAATTCTTCATTAGTGAAATCCAGTATTGGCTGCTCTATTATCTTGCCAAGTATCGATGTCAGACTCTTGGATACAAGTTATCTGGACTCTCTGATTTACACATGTCTAACTTTAATAGCTGCTGTTTAATGGCCTTGTGAGTTATTGATGGAATGGAAAGAGTGTCATCATCAAGATCTTATGATATGAGTACATCATCTGTTTTTCTCCAAATCCAGGAGAGAAATATTTATTGAACACTTTTACCTCTTCTGAATTATTTTTGATAATTCTGCCATTTTCTTCTAGTAATTTACCACTACCATTGTTAGGATTAATTTTGTACTTAATATACTTTTAAAAACTTCCTTCTTATTTTCATTGATTGATCATTGATTTCTGATAGCTTTCCTTACCAATTTTCTACAATTCTGATCTTCTAATTTATATTCTTTACTCTTGACTTCCCCTTTCTTTCATATATTTTATTTGGAGAGTGTTGGGATTCCTACCAGGGAGCCACCAGCAGGGCCCAGAGACAGCCCCATCTCCTATATCAAGCTCTGGCTAGTAGGTATGTGATAGATGTGAAGACCCTGCCTCCGTCTCTCATTTGGGAGACACAAATGTCTCTTTCTAATCTCTGATGCCTCCTGGCTGCTCTAAGCAAGGTCGGGGTGGGGCTCTGTTAACATGTGCCTCCCGGAGCTTCCATTTACCTGGTGCTGCTGTTCTGTGAATAGTGGGGTTGTGACTGGGGCAGCAGGTACTATTGGACTCTTGCTCTTTCTATTGGGCTGGTGACCTTCAAGGAGGTGGCTGTGTATTTCACTAGGGAATGGGGGCTCTGCTGGACCCAACTGAGAGATCGCTCTATAGGGATGTCATGCAGGAGAACTATGAGACGGTGGCCTTGCTGGGTAAGGAGTCCTGTCCCCTCAGTTAATAGAAGCTGTGGGGTCTCTAAAGAGCCTGAGTAGTAATAACTTTACACTTTTATTCATCACACAAGTTTTGACAAGTTTCCTTCCCCGCCTTTATTTGCCTCATCTCCTACCCACTAATATAATTTTTGGACATGTGCCTTTTTGGTGCAGTCAGTCATTTAAAAATTGCATTTAATGTATCCTTATTGGCTACATTAATAACTACATTCATAACTGTAGCTTTCATGCCTTTTCCTCATTTTAAGATGAAAATATGCCTCCTGTAGAATTCTAAATTAAGTAAATAGTATGTGACTCATGCATGGCTTGTGTGACAGTCAGATGAACTCCTCTTTTGATAGGAGAGCGTATAATGTTGCCATTCAGGACAGCACATGTGAGGGGAGAACAGAGCCATGGGAGTGAAGGAGAGGGCAGGGAGTAGATAATTCTGGAGTACCAGAACAGGGAGTGTCCAGGGTTAGAGCTAAGAAGCAGCAGGGAGGGATGAGGTAGTGAGAGATGAGGCGGGAACACAAGACGCTCCCAAGATGCTGGGGATGGCTGAGAATAATGGAAAGAAGGAGATTGGAGTGTGGACGAAGAGCATCTAGGAAGTGGGCTGGGTGGGTCAGTGGGAGGGAGGAGAGATTTCGGGATCTGGAGCTGTGGGAGTCCAGACCTTTTAACCCCGAATCCCTCCCCAGGCCATGTTGCTTTAGAGCCTACACTCCAGTTTTATTTCTGTTCAGTTTCACTTCATTATACATTTTCTCCCCAAATATTTTATCTCTTGACCTCCCTCTCATTACCCCCTCCCCGTATAACCTCCCATCTCTACGCACAGGGACCCAGGCTCAAATGGGCAGTTTGTTGTTGATGTCACGGTGGTAGTTTAGGCTGGGAAATTTTTACACCTATAAGATTACATAATGGGGTACAACTTGCCCTTGTACATGGCTACTCAAAGTTAATTAAGATGAAATTTGGTGAAACACACAAACTTGATTTAATATAGACAGTTGGAATTGATATCATAGGCAAGGATCAATACACATAATGATTAGACTAAGATAAGTATAGTAAAGAGGGTCTTGCACTGTGCATACTTACAAGTTATGGACGCCATTGGAAACAAAGATCGAGGGGAAAGGGAGGCCATCAGAAGGGAGGCCCTGCTTCAGTTTACATTGTCTTGGGGACCTGAAAAATGGTAACTGGGAGAGGTAATTTTATTCACTTCCTTAAGGTAATAGAATGGCTATATACCATATCTGCTCCTTTACTCTGATTGCAATAATGTCAATCGCTGCCCCAACTGATATGCGGCCTTTGGGAAGTCTATAATTAAAGCATCAAGCATCAGGGCTGTCCCTGGCCATTGTGGTGCCCTACACAGCCCCCTTGCAGGTGTGTATGCGGGGGGGGTGTGCTGGACCAGGCCTCCATAATGGGGCAAAAGCAGCCTTGGAGGATAGGGGGGGAACCGCACCCTAGCAGGAGCCGGCAGTGCAGAGTGGGTTGGGGCCGAGTCACTCTACTTCCTGCCACCCAGTGAGTACAGGGCAGGTCCGAGCCCGCAGTCATGGGGCAATGGGAAGTGGAGTAACCCGGCCCTAGCCCACACCACTCTCATCCCCTGGCTCCCAGCCAAAGGGTAGGGGGAAACTGCCCCCGAGCACTCACCAGTGTCGCGGAGCGGGCTAGGGTCAGGTTGTTCCACTTACCGCCGCCTGGTGAGTGCAGGGATCAAGACCCCTGCTGCAGTACTCCAAGGAAGGGGTGGAGTGGGGGTGGGGCAGGAGAAAAGCAGGGGCTCTGGGGAAGGGGTGGAGTCAGGGTCAATAGGAGTGAAAGTTTGGAGAGAGTCTTG
This sequence comes from Dermochelys coriacea, assembly GCF_009764565.3. Classification (NCBI taxonomy): domain Eukaryota; kingdom Metazoa; phylum Chordata; order Testudines; family Dermochelyidae; genus Dermochelys; species Dermochelys coriacea. Next base: position 5,830,642 of record NC_050095.1, on the reverse strand, counting down.
TCCCCCCACTCCCCATCTGCAGCAGCCACAAACTGTCTTCCCTCCAGGATCCTTGGATCTTTGAGCCTGTCCCTCGTGAGGTTGTGTGGCCCAGTTCTTGTTTCTTACATTCTCCTTTTCCGGAAGAATTAGAGGCTGTTGCTCCCAAAATTTTGTGTTTAATTCCCCAGCCTACTCCACACACTGGGGGAGTTTAACTCTCCCTCCCATTACACCTGAGTCGCTAGATTTCCTAATTCCCTAAAGTGTGCTTTTGTGATGTCACAGTTCTGGGGTAGCTGAGCCTTTGACCTGCCTCCATGGTCTGCTCAAGGAATGCCCCCTCAGGTATCAGGCCTCTAGCCAGCCCCTCTCTATGGGTAGGGACTCGCATGCCTCTCCTTTTTGACCAGGGTTTGAGAAGTGCAGCTTGTCTTCCACGGTGTTCACTGGACTAAAGTCCAGTTTCTGTGCTTTGCTTTCTCTCCAAAGGCTGTGAGCTGTGTGTGTGTGTGTGAGTGTGATAGAGGTGGGAATTTTGGTGATACATGTATGATGCCAATATATACCTCAGTTTCCCTCTGTGATTGGTATTGCTATGATTATAAAGAGCAGGAGACATGAGGTGTTTTGTCATGGGGTGATATGAATGAGTCATTAAGGACTGGCTGGGACCAACCTACATCAATGAAATACCCACAGAGACAAGGAAATAATCTAAGGACTTTCCAATGCTGTGTTTCAGTTGACTAATGAACCCTGCTGTGTTTTAAAAGTCTGCCCAGTGTCACAGAAAAAACTTGCTCTATGCATTGACTGAGGAACAGTCTCTGAAGAGGAGTGTCGTTCAGCTGGAATTGCTGGGCAGAGCTCAAAGGTTGAAATGGGAGTGTTGAAGCCAGAGGCTCAGTCTCTGCTGTTGAAGCTCCATGGCCCATCCTTGTGGAAGAGTGGGACCCCTTGGGGGTCTCGTGCACTGAATGGGCACCTCCCAAGGACTGTTTATAAGCCTGGGCATTGCACAGATCCTATGGATCCATGACAGTGTGCCCGTGTGCCTGATGGGGAAAAGATATAAAACAAGAAAAGGATCTAAATGTGTATTTACCATCACCCTATCATCAATCCTTGTGGGAATCCCCTATCAGTTCCAAAGTGTATTAAAACCTTCCTTAAAGGCTTACCTCTTGGTTATCAGGTCATGTCAGTTTTGTCAGAGGGCTTTCCATTAACCCTCCCACTTCCCTGGTTCTTGTCACGCAAACAGCAAGCAGCAAAAAGCACAGACAGTGCGATGTTTATTGAGGTTAGTTTCCAAGCAAGCATATTCTGAAGCCTTTCACACTAGTCACGCCCATAGTCTGTTCCCCAGTGTTCCCCTGCCTAGTTCTGATGCCGCAGAGCATTTACCTCGTATCCCCCTTCAAAACTCTGAGACCACCGAGCCTTGCCTTGCCTGTGTCCCTGTTCCCCAAATTCCTGTTCCCACCCCCCTTACCAAGCATCATTCCAATTTCCCTTCCCCCTCCTGTTTTGACCCCAATTTCTATAGTAATATTCTCAACTATACCTTAACCAATCATTTTACTGAAATTTTACTTAACCAATCCTAACATATTGTAACATAATTCTCTAACCAATTATATCCCACTATCCTAATTAACTTCCACTTAGCAAAATTAATTATACAGCAGACAGAAACAATTAACGAATGACGCAGATTAACAACAGAAAAGTGGGGGCCATAAAGATAAAACACAAAGAATGAAGGTTTCACAACCATTGATAATGAAGTGATTTGTTGCCAGACAGGATGCTATGAAACTAAGTTTTCTTTAACCATCTTAAGATCCCTTTCTTTATCTGGTGGTGATGGGCACTATCCGGACAGGATCATCTTCCTAACAGCCCAATACCACCTTATTTCAATGTGACTGGTTTGGGATGTGACAATGTGACCATACACTTCCAAACTTATGGCTACCCCTACTGCTTAGCCTAAGAACAAGGCCTCAGACTATCCTAGTGAGAGAAGGCCCATACACAGGGTGACTGTGATTTTGATTCTTTGTTTTTATACCCATGTAACTAGCTAAGTAATAAAAATACACCTATGTTCTTAAAGAGAGTGTAGGCTTTACAGGCAGGCCTGAATACCTATATTCTAACAGTGGGTTCTATCCCTTCCAACATTCTGTGTCTGTCTTGTCTGTTTAGATGGTAAATTCTTCAGGCCATGGGCCATCTACTATTCTCTGTTTGTACTTTGCCTAGCACAATGGGGACCCACTGTTAGTTGGCTCTTGGGCACTAAAGTAATAAATATGATTTATAATAATAATAGGTTTCAGAGTAGCAGCCGTGTTAGTCTGTATTCGACAAAAGAAAAGGAGTACTTGTGGCACCTTAGAGACTAAAATTTATTAGAGCATAAGCTTTTGTGAGCTACAGCTCACTTCATCGGATGCATTTGGTGGAAAAAACAGAGGGGAGATTGATATACACACACAGAGAACATGAAACAATGGGTTTATCATACACACTGTAAGGAGAGTGATCACTTAAGATAAGCCATCACCAGCAGCGGGGGGGGAAAGACGGAAAACCTTTCATGGTGACAAGCAAGGTAGGCTATTTCCAGCAGTTAACAAGAATATCTGAGGAAAAGTGGTGTGGGGGGGAGAAATAACATGGGGAAACAGTTATTCTCACAGATCTTGGGAGACAGGCCAGTCCTTGCTTACAGACAGCCTCCCAATCTGAAGCAAATACTCACCAGCAACCACACACCACACAACAGAACCACCAACCCAGGAACCTATCCTTGCAACAAAGCCCGTTGCCAACTCTGTCTACATATCTATTCAGGGGACACCATCATAGGGCCTAATCACATCAACCACACTATCAGAGGCTCGTTCACCTGCGCATCTACCAATGTGATATATGCCATCATGGGCCAGCAATGCCCCTCTGCCATGTACATTGGCCAAACTGGACAGTCTCTACGTAAAAGAATGAATGGACACAAATCAGACGTCAAGAATTATAACATTCAAAAACCAGTTGGAGAACACTTCAATCTCTCTGGTCACTTGATTATAGACCTAAGAGTGGCTATCCTTCAACAAAAAAAGCTTCAAAAACCAGACTCCAACGAGAGACTGTTGAATTGGAATTAATTTGCAAACTGGATACAATTAACTTAGGCTTGAATAGAGACTGGGAATGGATGAGTCATTACACAAAGTAAAACTATTTCCCCATGGTATTTCTCCCCCCCACCCAACCCCACCCCCCACTGTTCCTCTGATATTCTTGTTAACTGCTGGAATTAGCCTACCTGCTTGTCACCATGAAAGGTTTTCCTCCTTTCCCCCCCCCCTGCTGCTGGTGATGGCTTATCTTAAGTGATCACTCTCCTTACAGTGTGTATGATAAACCCATTGTTTCACGTTCTCTGTGTGTGTATATCAATCTCCCCTCTGTTTTTTCCACCAAATGCATCCGATGAAGTGAGCCATAGCTCACGAAAGCTTATGCTCTAATAAATTTGTTAGTCTCTAAGGTGCCACAAGTCCTCCTTTTGTTTTTATAATAATAACAATTCTCCTGCCACTTTGAGCCAAGAAAGCTGGACTTGGGATGTTACTGCTTAAAAAACTAGCTTGGGTTAAAACCATGGTATAATCTTTGACAAGTATCACACAAATTCCACTGACCTCTTTTTTTTTTTTTTTTTTTTTGCTTTGAGTAGCGTTTCCAGTTTCGAAACTAGATGTGATCTTGCAGCTGGAAGGAGGGGAAGAGACGTGGGTCCCAGACCTCCAGGGCTCAGAGAAGGAAGTGCTCCCAAGAAATGCCTACACAGGTGAGGAATTGGTTAAACAAATGCAAAAACTGTCCCTGAATACAGGAAACATTTGGGATGCCCTACAAAGACCTTGTGAGCTTTCCAAGTTCAGGATTGTTCCCTGCAGATGTGGAATCATTAGGCAGATGTCACTCATGGCTCCTCACCTATCTTGACTGACAACTGGAAGCTGGTCCCTCCCTAATCTCGCTTTCCCCTAAGAGTTCCTCTCCTCTGAGGAAGGGTTTGTGGAAAATCAGCTCCTGATAGCTTTGATCTCTCCCACACACATTTTGGCTTGTTCATCCCTTTTTCCATTCCTCTGAGATTTTCTTTCTGGCACAGGGAGTGACCTATGTCTGGATTCTCTCTGTCTCCCATCAGGTGACAAGATGATGAGTGAGAATGAGGAGGAGACACCCCAGCAGAAATATGCTGAGCAAGTAGAACCACATCAGATGTTATCAGGAAGATCCAAAGGAAATGATTCCAGGAGTTGTGCACTCCCAGAAAAAGCAAAAGCCTGTGAGAGTCAGCAGAGGCCAGAGGAAAACTTCAGTAGCCACTCGGACCTTATTACATGCGAGAGAATCAACTTGGAAGTGACACGCTACACATGCAACGAGTGTGGGAAAAGCTTCAATGGGATGTCTGATCTTCTCACACACCAGAAACTCCACAGTGGAGAGAGACCATTCATGTGCTCTGAGTGCGGGAAAAGCTTCAATAGGAGCTCCAGCCTCATAAGCCATCAGCAAATCCACACAGGAGAGATGCCCTACACCTGCTCCGAGTGCGGGAAAAGCTTCCATCACAGCTCTTCCCTGATCACACATCAGAGAATCCACACAGGAGATATGCCCTACACATGCTCTGAGTGTGGGAAACGCTTCTATCGGAGCTCAACCCTTATCCGACACCAGCGAATCCACACAGGAGAGAAACCCTACACATGCTCTGAGTGTGGGAAACGCTTCAGTGATAGCTCATCCCTTAGCACACATCAGAGAATCCACACGGGTGAGAAACCTTATGCATGCTCCGAGTGTGGGAAGAGCTTCAATCAGAGCTCACACCTTATCATACATCGTAGAATCCACACAGGAGAGAAACCCTACACGTGCTCTGAGTGCGGGAAAGGCTTCAGTGATAGCTCATCCCTTACCACGCATCAGAGAATCCACACGGGTGAGAAACTTTATGCATGTTCCGAGTGTGGGAAAAGCTTCAATCAGAGATCTGCCCTGACCACACATCAGAGAATCCACACAGGAGAGATGCCCTACACCTGCTCTGAGTGCGGGAAAAGCTTCAGTGGGACGTCTGACCTTCTCGCACATCAGAAACTCCACAGTGGAGAGAGACCATTCATGTGCTCTGAGTGCGGGAAAAGCTTCAACAGGAGCTCTTCCCTTATCACTCACTGGAGAATCCACACGGGAGAGAAACCTTATGGATGCTCCGAGTGTGGGAAACGCTTCAATGCGAGCTCACATGTAATCAGACATCGGAGAATCCACACAAGGGAGAAACCTTATGGATGCGCCGAGTGTGGGAAATGCTTCAATCGGAGCTCCAGCCTCATCACACATCAGCGAATCCACACAGGAGAGATGCCCTACACCTGCTCTGAGTGTGGGAAAAGCTTCAATCACAGATCTTCCCTGATCACACATCAAAGAATCCACACAGGAGAGATGCCCTACACCTGCTCTGAGTGCGGGAAAAGCTGCAGTCAGAGCTCAAACCTTATTAAACATCAGAAAATCCACATGAGAGAGAACTGTAATAAATGCCTTGACTAGGGCTGGCTAAAGATATTTTTTTTTTTTTTAATCACATTTGCTAGTTCCCACATAGTGATTTTTGCACCATCTTCACCGTGGTTTCTCAGCTCCACCAGATGAGTTTCCTCCTTCTGCCTTTTCAGCTCACTCTTCTTTGGGGTCAGTCCTGTGATCTTTTCTGTCAACTCCTTTCCTTTTGAATCATAGGAGTGTGTTTTCCTCCAGTCAGGAATGTTCATCATCTCCAGGTGGGAGAGGGAGGTTTGATCCCAACAAGCTACACTGAGGCAAAAAAGTACCTGTGCCTTACATCAACTAGGGCTGTACATGGCATTGGCTGCTCAAGTGAGTGATCTTGGTGTAAAAAGACAATTATAGTGGTAGTGCAGATGCAGCTCAGGTGCAGTCGTTGTCATTAGCTTTCCCCTTGACCTGACCTAAACTCCATCAGTTTTCCTAGTCTAAACAAACCCTGAGCATCATGGTTATACTGTTTCCCCATTTCAAAGCAATTGTTAGACATCAAGTTCCCCCTTGGGGAACAAATTGTTTCATTCCCAGTTGCTCTGATGTTACTTCAGGTTGTGCTGGAGAGCAGATATTTTTACTACCATTTTCCTCACTTAAAATATATTGAACTATAACAAAGGGCAGGAAAAAGGAAAAATGTCATTTCTCCTCTGTAACAACAGAAGAAGATAGGATAAGTCAGAGGGATTCCCTTATTCCCCATCTCCAGCCCAGTCCCCCGTTGTTCAATTGGTTAGGTCAATATTTTTTCTAAAGGGTTGGGAAGAGGATTCCTTAGTAAATGACTTCTAACTAAAGCAAAATACCCGTGCATTTGGCTCCTAAAGCAGTTGTGGCCCAGGCCCTGAAGGAGGTTGCTCCTGAAGATCTCTCCTTCCTAATCAGGTGCATGTTGCCTATTATTTGGGAAATAGAATCCCTGTCTAGGTAGAGATGAGAAAAATGGAAGTGACATTTCTGTTCAGCTCACACCTGGGAGATGCTGCAAACGTGTAGAAAATGAAATCCATGTTGAATGTGATACAGCTGCAGAAAGGTACCTATTTTTTATAGATACCTGACATTTGGTGTCTTACAGGGATTCTAAGAAGCACCTGAATTTAGTCCCTAATTTAAATCTGTGCCACCAGATTAAAGAAATAAAAGGGCATATTTGGGGGAGTTATACCTCACTATCGCTACTGATATGTTGTATGCTAGGTGAAGAATTCTATGCCAGAGAAGTGTAAATTTACTCCAAGGAAGGTCAAAGATATGACAAGAACTTGGGTAGAAATTGCAGGTACTAGGGGTTGATTTTCACCCCAGAGATGGACGCTATGGTGACCTGTGGCCCAGGTAAACTATTTTTAGAACGCTGCTCCCTAATTAAGTGGCATTGATCACACTCCTAAAGGATGCCATGATTACATTGGGCACAACTGTCCGGGCTGAGCTCCAGGCTGTTCCTGTGTCCCTAGTGGGGCTGGTTCAGGGACAGACTTTCACTCAAGCACGTTCTGTGCCCATCCAAAGTGGGGACTTTCTCCAGCTGGACCCTGTCCCAGGCTGTGCCCCTTCTGGCCAGGAGCTGCAGGCACCAGGGGCCAGAGAGACCCCGGGGCCAGCGCTGGGTGGGCAGGACAGAGACTCCGCACAAAGGCTCCGGGAGCAGCAGGTCTTGCAGCCCCTTTGGATCTGCTCCCGGGCGGGGAACGTGCCTGGGTGGGGCCTGGACAGCGATGGAGCCACTGCCCGCACACTGCCTCAGGTGTAGCGTGAGAAACTGCCCTCTGTAGGAACTTGCTACTTAGGGTGCACTGAGCAGCCTCACATGAACTGAGCATGCTCAGTAACATCTGCTGAAGCCACTTCCCTTCACCCTGCCCTTACTTGGAATCAGAGTCTGCGGACTGCTATATACAGGGGGTTAAGAAGGGGCAAGGGGGGAAATCAGAGGAGGGGGGTGGCCAGGATCTGAGGAGGGGGTGAAAATTGACTCGTAAGGTGGGTCAAGCAACTGAAGGGAGGGCTAGGATAGGGGCTGAGGGGCAAAATCAGGCATGGGGGGGGCGGGGGGAGGGAAGGAGCTGCCAGACGGTGACAGAGGGCAAAACCCTGGGACAGAGAGGGGCAGAGGGGATAACAGTTACCTTGGTGCACTGAGACACCAATTTCAGAGTAACAGCTGTGTTAGTCTGTATCCACAAAAAGAACAGGAGGACTTGTGGCACCTTAGAGACGAACAAATTTATTTGAGCATAAGCTTTTGTGAGCTACAGCTCAGTTCATTGGTTGCATTGAAGTGAGCTGTAGCTCACGAAAGCTTATGCTCAAATAAATTTGTTCGTCTCTAAGGTGCCACAAGTCCTCCTGTTCTTTTTACTGTTCCTATGTCACTTCTGTGACTTGTGCTATTGTAATAAATAAAATAGAACTGTAATGGTGATAAATTACACCAGCATCCAAATATATTGAAGGCGAATCCTATGGAAATTAAGAATTTAAATTATCCTCCACATGTCTAATGTCCCACTAAAATGAATCCAACCCACAGGTCACTTTTTTACAATAGCCTTTTTTTTTTTTTCACTATCCCTTACACATGAGTAACTGCTTCAGGTAGCAAATTCCTACAGGTAGCAGTTTCTTGCACTACACTGGCACAGCTCTGCTCCCCTGCTCTTCTTGGGCTCCTGCTCTCTCCTTACCTCAGCCCCACTTTGGCCCAGGTAGTTCCAGCTCACATGGAGGATGGGACCCCCTGGCCTGGTGACTCCCTCATTAGTCTGCCTGCCCTGTCAGTCAGGCTATCTTGGAGCTTTGGCTTCTCCCCATTGCCCTTGGGGACTGTCAGTCTCAGGGTCCTGATTTCCCATTGACCCTTCCCCGTTCTTTTGGTACTGGGAACTAGCCAACCAAAAAACCCCAGTACATTTTAGTAAGGGGCTAACAATCCCCTTATACAAGCTGTTACCCAGGGTTCTTTCAACCCAAATCTCTTGGTAACCTTTACTCTGTCTGAGGTGGTGTCAGGAAATAAATCAGGGGATACACGGCCCTCCGACCAATAGATGGCTGGTACAAACAGGACAACACAAGAGTGCTTTCACTTAAAGCTAAACTTTACTTAGTCTCAAGCACTTACAGATTTCTGCAAGAGGTTAGGAAAACACCCCCCAACCCTGAATAATTACTGAAGCTGAGTGTGACTCTCGAGTGGCACAGCGGCAGCCCGTCTGCTGGTGGGGAACACAAGATGCATCCAGAGGGAGAGAGAGATCAGCCCTCAAACTTCCCCCCCCTTATTTATATATTAGTAATACAATTATAAGCAAGCAGTTTCAGTGGTCAAGCAAGAGGTTTCCTTATGATTATTGATTAACCAGATGTGTTTTTTCCCCCAGAGTTTGCAGCCTTGAGGTCCCTAAAATGCATGTATCAGCAACTTGAACACAATTCTTATTAGGAAGGTCGTGGGGTCAAGCTGCCCTTTCTGTGGCACCCAAAACCCCCTCCCCTCCTGCCTTGGTTAAGTTGAGGCTGCTGCATGGCCAATTTATGGCCTGCTGACTTTGCTGCTTTTAGCATTAAGCAATAGCGGTTTCAGGCACTTTACTGGTTTGCCAAAATCTCCCCATATAGTTCCCCTCCTTAAAGGTCACCTGTCACATGAGGTTGCTGCCACATCTTTTGTGGATGCACCTAGCTGAGATCCAACAAAAGCTCAAGGCTCTCAGCCTAGACTGAGCAAATTGTCTTTTTGTCGGCATCCCATACTTAGCACACCTGTATAGCAATTGACAAGCGATTGCTTCAGCCTCCTTTCCCATTTGAAGGAGGGGAGACAAGTAGGATATAGAATCATAGAATCATAGAATATCAGGGTTGGAAGGGACCTCGGGAGATCATCTAGTCCAACCCCCTGCTCAAAGCAGGACCAATCCCCAATTTTTGCCCCAAATGGCCCCCTCAGGGATTGAACTCACAACCCTGGGCTTAGCAAGCTAATGCTCAAACCACTGAGCTATCTGTTCCTTTTCCAGGGGTATGAGTGCTGGTGGCAGTAACCACTGACTCATCTGTCAGGGGACTTGCCATTGCCGGATTTTGTGCCAGGTCCAGCATGTCATCAGGCTGGTAACAAAAACCATTACTATTTGGCACCCCAAGATTACTATGATGGGGTGTAGGGCCAAATTCAGCATGCCTGTGCCACTGGGGGATGATCCCAATAACACTTCCCGCCAGTGGTGCGACAGATCTTGGACAAGTCTTGCAAATACCCACTGAATTTCATTGACATTATGATGCATGGTAACCATGACTCTGTGCCCTTCCTGTTTTGCAGTATCTAGCTGGTTCTTTAAATCAGCGTGTAGAAGCAACGTTTGTAAAGCAGTTAAATCCATTCTAAGGGACACAGGTGTTACAATTGAATACAAAGTATAAGACACTTTTAACTGACTATATTTAAATTTGGTGTACATGACATTCAAAATCACATCCCCTAATTGCTATAAAATGAAGAAACATATATTCTCATAAGGGTTATGATTTACTTCATGAACTTAACTTCCTTTGTTTGCCAATATCTCTATGTTAGTAGCATCCAGCACTCCAACTTCTAATCCAGTTCCACCCGAAGCAGTGCAATACATTTCTTGGGAGCCACCCCTCCTGGCTGCCAGGCAAATCCAAGAACCTATAACGGGAGTGATCAGTTAAGGTGAGCTATTACCGCAGGAGAGAAAAAAAAAAAACTTTCGTAGTGATAATCAAGATGGGCCATTTCCAGCAGTTGACAAGAACGAGTGAGGAACGGTAGGGGGAAAAATAAACACAGGGAAATAGTTTTACTTTGTGTAATGACACATCCACTCCTCATCTTTTTTCCTCTCTCTCGCTCTTGCTGGTAATCGCTCACCTTAACTGATCACTCTCGTTACAGTATGTATGGTAACACCCATTGTTTCATGTTCTCTGTGTATATAAATCTCTCCACTGTATTTTCCACTGCATGCATCCAATGAAGTGAGCTGTAGCCCACGAAAGCTTATGCTCAAATAAATTTGTTAGTCTCTAAGGTGCCACAAGTCCTCCTTTTCTTTTTGCGCATACAGACTAACACAGCTGCTACTCTGAAACCTGTCATAGATTTTTTTGTCTGTAGTGGTGGGTGGTGGTGGTGCACATCCTCATTCCACACATGGATGGAAAAAATTAGAGGGAACATTGTGTGGCTAATACATCTCCTCGCCCTCGCCCTCCAACACAGACATGGATCTTATTGAGATTTAGGAAGAGAAGTTCAAACAGCTCTCACTCAACAATTTCCAATTCTTTGGAAAGCTGCCATGGGTGAGGAGCATGTATTCAGTGAGTTCATAGGGCAGAGTTTAAAGGCTATTAAGATTTGGGAAACCATTCTTCCTAGCATCGTCCCTGTGTGGCTTTCAGAAGTGTTCACACACTCACATCCACTGAGCCAATCTAATAGAAAGGCTGGGAGGTCTACAAGTTAATAAAAAATGAACAAAAAAGAACAAAGATTACAAGGGGTTGGATCTCTGCAGCTCTCAGTCTTTGGGTTCACATGGAGCAGGACCTTTAGCTGCAGTTAAGGAACCAGGTGTGCCATTATATGGAATATGAGTATCTATGTATCACATTGATACCAATATTACAAACTTGCAATGAATCTTACAAGATACACCATGTAAAGTATTGGTGGGAAACTTATAATTGGCTAAATATGATAATAATGTTTATATGTTTGGTGGACAATTAACCACATGTTTTGTTTGGATCAGCACAAGCCTGAGGCTCCTTTATTGATTACAAGCCCAGGGGGTAACAGCTCTGAGTAGCTGCCCCCCGATGCAAAGCACACACAGCTTTTTAAAGCTTAAAACCACAAACAAATTACACATACTTCCATATTAATTACCTTATTTAGAATACACTGCAAAATTAACACTGGTCAAAAGCAACAAGCGTCTCCCCCACTAGGCCCGTCCTGTTATTCACTGTCTGGTCTTTTGCGCTCAGCGACCTTCCTAACACAACTCTTGCGGTTATATATTTCATAAGCTTGACTATTGCAAATTTGTTCTCTCTGGGGACTTTTCCATCTTGCCCCTTCATGCCTTTTCTGCACAGAAAACTATTGTTCCATTCTGGGGACTTTCCACTGTGACTTCTCCTACCTCTTGATGCACATAAGCAAGCAGGATCTCAGTTTACGGCCTGCAGGCAGGCTTGACCAAAGTCGGGGCCTTGACCTGAGTTTTATGTCCTGTTAATTTTCCCTCACATGTGAATGTATCATCTTTGTATTGTGAGTTATAAATATGTGTGGCATATCTGTATATCAAACTTCTGCTGTTTCTGGGTGACAACCCCAGACAGATGGGCATCAGCACTAACTAGCCTGCTGAATGGCCCATCAAAGACAAAGAGCCCATTGAGAGAAGGCAGGGGTTACACCTATGAGGCAGCAGGACACGTAGGGCCATATCTATGGACGAGGGACTCCAAGTGCTTTTCCTTGCCCTTGTACTGTGAGCTTATGTTTGGGACACACAATGTACAAGCCACATGGCAAAGGATATAAAAGGCTGCTGTGTCTTCTCCATTTTGTCTTCAATCCTGCTTCTTACCTCTGGAGCAACTTATCTACAAACTGAAGCTCTGAACAAAGGACTGATAGACCCATCCAAGCTGTGGATGTGTTCCAGAAGGACTCTAGAAGCCAGCAAACTCACCAATGCTGCTAAGAACTTGATATATGGATTCTGAAGTGATATGTATGTATCTGATTGCTTTGACCAATTAAAGACTCCCTTTCCTTTTCTAATAAACCTTTTATTTTAGATACTAAAGGATTGGCTGGCAGTATGGTATTTTGGGTACTGAACGGGTAATGTGATTGGCCCTTTGGGAATCAGAAGAACATTTTGTATAGTGAGCAGAGTTTTTAAATAACTTCTCACTCTACTGGACCTAGGTGCTGATTGGGAGTCAGAAAACTAGAGTGCAATAAAGGGAGTGGTTTTCTTTTTTTCTTTAAGCTTCTTGATAGCCAGTGTGGGGGATCAGTTTGTGACTGGTTGGTGAATCTAAGTACAGTTTTAACTGCCAGTTCTGGGAGAATCTGCTCTCCTTTTGCATCCTGCCCTAACCGTGGGATTTTCAGTGTGGGCTACCCTAGCCACCTCCAGTCATACCAATTATGACATAGATGGTCCAGCACTTTGGGCTAGTAGGCTTTTTCCGGTACAGGGAGATTAGTGAAAGTTGCATAGCCTGTCGATATGCTTCATTCCTCAGAAGGGAGCAGTCCTGGGATCCTCCTCTTTTAGGAGGCTTACATAATATAAGAATATAAGACTGGCTATACTGTGTCAGACGAACGGTCCATCTAACGCTGCCTGAGAGTGACCCGTGCCAGATGTTTCAGAGGGAATGAGCTGAAAGGTGATGAACTTCCACCCTTACCTTTAAACTTTATTATTGTCGATTCCAGCTTACCCCACCTTACCACACTTTCTCCGAGGTCTCTGGGCAAATCAGGTGTGAATCCCTCCTTCGATACAGATGTGTCCCAATCCAGCTGAAGTGAGGCAGGCTTTGGGCCAATGTCAGTTTGGAAAAGGCCCGCTTCACCCAGCAGGTTTCTCCAAGTATCCATTGTTGTGAACCGCATGAAGTGTGCACATGTGAACCCCAACTATATCAAACATGAAAGAAACACAAGACCCATTCCAGGGAGGTTTCCAGAGCCAGGCCTGAGGGTTAAACAGCTGTGCTCTAACAGCTGGTCTCCTCAGCACCCATAAAAATAACTGGTTGCAAAAACAGAACAAAAACAAAATTAAAAAAACAAACCAAACCAACCAACCACGAAAAGCTATCATCATGCATCCATCACCATTTTAAATTTTGACATCTACCCAAAGGGACATCCTTGTTTTGCAAACAGGAGACCTGGGGAACTCTGTGGTTGTTATATCAATGGAGTAAAAAGTTATACATCTTGTCTCAAGTAATTTTGCTCTCAACAGAAGATTTATTTTAAAGCTTATCAAAATAAATTCCATTTGAAAAATAAATAATTACAGTCTATACTGCGTCTCTATTCTTGTACATACTATTTCTCTCACATATTCCCCCATTCTAATTCCTTTGGAATGAGGTTTTAATTTCAGGATTAGCCACCATTTCTTATGTAGGAGGAGGGGGCAGGGAGAGAACTAGAAGAAAACTTTGAGTGTTACAATATAATTCAGGTTATCACATAAACTGCCTCTTACTTTACACTAATTAACTTCATGTTTAATTTCATTGTCGCTGGTAACAACTTATTCAACGATTACAAAATATAAACCTATAGGGCAGTTTTCTCTTAATTGCCATTTCCACCTAGTGAGCTTTGTGTGAAGTCACATTCTACAATAACCTAGGAGCCTTCCATTTCTGTGAGTTCATTTCTCCCTGGGTCTTCTCCCATAAGTGTGGGTGGAAGGGGTCTCACACTACATGGGAAGGCTGCATCATGAGGAAAAACCACCTGTGCTCTATTTTCATATTTTCTAATCTTTCAAAGTAGCATCAGGAGAAGAAATGATACAAATGCATTAGACTCAATAGCAAAACTAAGAGACCAAACCACAGATTCTGGACTTAGCATTCATGTATCCTGCAGTCTGAACTGGGAATCTGATACATTCCCTCATTGGCTACCATCATTTGCCCAGCATGGAAGTGCTTCTTGTCCAACCAGGCAGCCAGATTGGGACCCATAGGCATGGAATAGCTCCAAAGGAAGCTCCTCCACTCCTGTCTGTTTCTGGCAAGTCTTTTAATATTTCCCTAGTTGTGCCCCAGGTTTTTCAGTTCAACTTCCACAGCTCTTCGCCATGTTGTTTTTGGGCAGCCTCATTCTCACTTGCATTAGGTGTCCATCTTATTGCTATTCTGGTGATGGAATCAGTTTCCTTCCAAAGCACATGGGCCAATCTATCTCCAGTGCCTCCTGGGAATGATGGTGCTCAGATCCTCTTGGCTGCACTGTGTCAATAGATCTTGGTTTGAGATTGTTCAAGGCCAAAAGACATGGAGGATTTTTCTGAGGCAGGTGGTTTGGAATGAAGACAGTTTGGACATGTCATACTTTCTCATTCCCCTGCATTCTGCACTATAAAGTAATGTTGAAAGTACGCAGCTCTGATAAATATGGAGTTTGGTTTTGGTGTTGTATTTTGATAATTTCCAGACTGTATTTAAGCTCCTGAATGTGTTCCTGGCTTTAGTGATTTTGTTCCAGATGTCCTGGCTTGCACCACGGTCTTGCCTGATGGTGCTGCCCAAATATGTGAATGTTTCTACATTGGTGAGAACATGATCCTCTATCCGTACTGGTGCTGGTGAAGCAATATTAAAGGTCATGATATCCATCTTATTGTGGTTAATTTTCAGTCCAATTTCCTGGCTGAATGTGTTGAGCCAAATTGTTTTTTCCTGTATATGGTGTTGGGTATGTGATAGGAGAGCAAGATCATCTGTGAAGTCCTGGTCTTCAAGGGATGAGAAGGTTAATGCCTTTTGGCATGTCTTCTGTTGTACACCACATTACCCACTCGATGGCAATGTTGAAGAGGATTGCAGACATGATACACCCCTGACGTACTCCTGTTTTGACTTCAAAATCATGCTCACTGTGATCAACACTGCATGTAAAGTTGAAATAGTGAGGTATAACTCCCCCAAATATGCCCATTTCTTTCTTTAATCTGATGGCACGGATTTAAGTTAGGTGTGGCTCAGAATTCCTGGAAGACACCAAATGTCAGGTATCTATTAAAAAAGGAGCCTTTCTGTAGCTATATCACATTCAACATGGATTTAATTTTCTATACATTTGCCATATATCCCATGGGGAGCTCAACTGAAATATCATCCATTTTATCTCTTTCTACCTAGATAGGTATTGCATTTCCAAAATAATAGGCAAAATTCACCTGATTAAGAAGAAGATATCTTCAGGAGCAACCTCTTGCAGGGTCTGGGCCACCACTACTTTGGGAGCCAAATGCATGTGTATTTCGCTTAGTTACAAGTCACTTACTAGGGAATACTCTTCCCAGCCCTTTAGAAAAAATATTGACTTAACCAATTGAACAACAGTGTGATTGTATACAGTTATTTCCACAATTAGTGATTTGCTGTTTTTCACCATTTCAGAATGGAAATTAAAAGTGCTACTGGTAGCATGTCCAACGGAGTGCAGTATTCGCTCCTGATGACCTAATTGCACTTGAACTTCCCCCAGGGCATCACAGAGGGGTGAGGGAAAGAAAAAAACATAAGAAGAAATTACTGTTTTAGCAAATGGTCTTTTGTCTCAAAGTCCCAAGCAAATCTGAGTGACATGCTTCCAAATAAAATGAATAGGCAATTATGTAACCAAATGGCATTCAGGAAAGAGAGAGAAACCTGCAACACTGAGGAGCATAAGATATGCCCGTGGGAATTCTGTTTGCACATGTACAGTGGTGCAGAATTCCTCCAGGAGTATTTAAGACACTTTCCATTTCATATAAAATGAAATTCCAGAGCAGGTTACATACGATGACTCAAAATAAGAACAGAATCTTGCACTGCATTTTCCTCTGATGTATTCAAATCTTCTTCATGCAACATCACCTTATTATTATTATTAAATCATGTTATTTACAAGACATTTCACGTCATCATAACAGGGAAAAAACAGCCAACCTTCCCGTCTGTAAACAAAACTCCCAGATCAGCAGGAAAAAGGTCAGAAGCAGCTTTGCAAATAGATAGAAACAGGGATAGAATGAATACCCTGTGTTTGGGATCCATTCAAATTTCCCCTCCAGCTCTGTGACACTTGAATCCCCAGCCCCAAGACTGATTGAGAATCAAAGTGTGGTTCCAAGCACAGAGCGCAGGGAACACTGCATCATGTGGCATGGGAGGTGGGGAGATAGCGTATGGGGAGGATAAACTCTATTGTGGTTGACACAAAAGCTAAAGCTACTGGGCTGAGGGAGCATAGTGATAGTGAGGGGGAAGCAGGGAATCCCTCTGATTCAGAGGGTCAATGATATTTGGGGATATCAGGGATCGGTTTTGGGACCAATCTTATTTAATCTTTTTGTTACTGACCTTGGCACAAAAAGTGGGAGTGTGCTAATAAAGTTTGCAGATGATACAAAGCTGGGAGGTATTGCCAATTCGGAGAAGGATCGGGATATTATACAGGAGGATCTGGATGACCTTGTAAACTGGAGTAATAGTAATAGGATGAAATTTAATAGTGAGAAGTGTAAGGTTATGCATTTAGGGATTAATAACAAGAATTTTAGTTATAAGTTGGGGATGCATGAATTAGAAGTAACGGAAGAGGAGAAGGACCTTGGAGTATTGGTTGATCATAGGATGACTATGAGCTGCCAATGTGATATGGCTGTGAAAAAAGCTAATGCGGTTTTGGGATGCATCAGGAGAGGCATTTCCAGTAGGGATAAGGAGGTTTTAGTACCGTTATACAAGGCACTGGTGAGACCTCACCTAGAATACTGTGTGCAGTTCTGGTCTCCCATGTTTAAAAAGGATGAATTCAAACTGGAGCAGGTACAGAGAAGGGCTACTAGGATGATCCGAGGAATGGAAAACTTGTCTTATGAAAGGAGACTTAAGGAGCTTGGCTTGTTTAGCCTAACTAAAAGAAGGTTGAGGGGAGATATGATTGCTCTCTATAAATATATCAGAGGGATAAATATAGGAGAGGGAGAGGAATTATTTAAGCTCAGCACCAATGTGGACACAAGAACAAATGGGTATAAACTGGCCACCAGGAAGTTTAGACTTGAAATCAGACGAAGGTTTTTAACCATCAGAGGAGTGAAGTTTTGGAATAACCTTCCAAGGGAAGCAGTGGGGGCAAAAGATCTATCTGGTTTTAAGATTCTACTCGATAAGTTTATGGAGGAGATGGTATGATGGGATAATGGGATTTTGGTAAGTAACTGATCTTTAAATATTCAGGGTAAATAGGCCAAATCCCCTGAGATGGGATATTAGATGGATGGGATCTGATTTACTATAGAAAACTCTTTCCTGGGTATCTGGCTGGTGAATCTTGCCCATGTGCTCAGGGTTTGGCTGATTGCCATGTTTGGGGTCGGGAGGGAGTTTTCCTCCAGGGCAGATTGGAGAGGCCCTGGAGGTTTTTTTTGCCTTCCTCTGTAGCATGGGGCATGGTTGACTGGAGGGAGGCTTCTCTGCTCCTTGAAGTTTTGAACCATGATTTGAGGACTTCAATAGCTCAGACATGGGTGAGGTTTTTCATAGGAGTGGTGGGTGACATTCTGTGGCCTGTGCTGTGCAGGAGGTCGGACTAGATGATCAGAGTGGTCCCTTCTGACCTTAGTATCTATGAATCTATATTTTCCCCTAGTTCTGTTCCTGCTCTTTATTATAGTTCAATATATTTCAAATGAGGAAAATGGTAGAAAAGATATCTGCTCTCCAACAGAACCCGAAGCAACATCAGAGCAACTGGGAAGGAGACAATTTGCCCCCAAAAGGAGAAATAAATGAGTAACAATTGCTTTGAAATGGGGAAACAGTATAACCGTGATGCTCAGGGTTTGTTTAGACTAGGAAAAGTGATGGAGTTTAGGTCAGGTCAAGGGGAAAGCTAATGCCAAACACTGCACCTGGACTGCATCTGCTCTACAACTATAATTGTCTTTTTACACCAAGATCACTCACTTGAGCAGCCAACGCCATGTACAGCCCTAGTGGATGTAAGGCACAGGTAGTTTTTGCCTCAGTGTAGCTTGTTCGGATCAAACCCCCCATCCCAGCCGCATCTCCTGGGGCTGATGGACATTCTTGGCAGGAAAGAGAAACACTCCTACAACTCAAAAGGAAAGGAGTTGATAGAAAAGAATCACAGGACTGATCCCAAAGAAGGGTGAGCTGCAAAAGGCAGGAGGAGGCAACTCATCTGGGGGAGCTGCGAGACCACCGTGAAGATGGTGCACAGATCACGATGTGGGAACTAGCAAATATGATATTAAAAAAAAAAAATCTTTGACCAGCCCTAGTCGAGGCATTTGTTATAGTACTGTGTCATGTGGCTTTTCTGATGTCTAGTAAGTGCTGAGCCCTGACTAAAGCTTTTCCCACACTCAGAGCAGGTGTAGGGCATCTCTCCCGTGTGGATTCTCTGATGTGTGATAAGGGCTGAGCTGTGACTGAAGCTTTTCCCGCACACCGAGCACGTATAAGGCGTCTCTCCTGTGTGGATTCGCCAGTGTGTGATAAGGTTTGAGCTCTGATTGAAGCTTTTGCCGCACTCAGAGCACGTGTAGGGCGTCTCGCCGGTGTGGATTCTCCGGTGTCTAATAAGGGCTGAGCTATGGCTGAAGCTTTTCCCACACTCAGAACATCTGTAGGATGACATGCCGGTGTGGATTCTCTGATGTGTGATAAGGTTTGAGCTTCGATTGAAGCTTTTCCCGCACTCAGGGCATGTGTAGGGCGTCTCGCCCGTGTGGATTCTCTGATGTGTGATGAGGGCTGAGCTATAACTGAAGCGTTTCCCGCACTCAGGGCACGTGTAGGGCATCTCTCCCGTGTGGATTCTCTGATGTGTGGTGAGGGCTGAGCGCTGATTGAAGCTTTTCCCGCACTCCGGGCAGGTGTACGGAGTCTCTCCCGTGTGGATTCGTCGATGCCTAATAAGGTTCGCACTCTGACTGAAGCTTTTCCCACACTCAGAGCATGTGTAAGGCATCTCTCCGGTATGGGTTCTCCGATGTGTGATAAGGGCTGAGTTATGACCAAAGCTCTTCCCACACTCAGGGCAGGTGTAGGGCATCTCTCCCGTATGGATTCTCCGATGTCTAATAAGGGCTGAGCTACGATTGAAGCTTTTCCCGCACTCAGAGCACGTGTAGGGCATCTCTCCCGTGTGGATTCTCTGATGTGTGATCAGGGCAGAGCTCTGACTGAAGCTTTTCCCGCACTCCGAGCATCTGTAGGGCGTCTCTCCCGTGTGAATTCTCCTGTGTGTGATAAGGTGCGAGCTCTGATTGAAGCTTTTCCCACACTCCGAGCAGGTGTAAGGCGTCTCTCCCGTGTGGATTCTCCAATGTGTGATAAGGGCGGAGCTCTGACTAAAGCTTTTCCCGCACTCAGAGCACGTGTAAGGTCTCTCTTCTCTGTGCATTCTCTGATGTGTGAAAAGGTCCGAGCTGACATTGAAGCTTTTCCCACACTCCTGGCACGTGTAGTGTGTCTCTTCCAAGTGGCTTCTCTCATGTGTAATAAGGTCTGAGTGGCTACTAAAGTTTTTCTCTGGCCTGTGCTGAGTCTCACAGGCTTTTGATTTTTCTGGAAATGCACAACTCCCGGAAACATTCCCTTTGGATCTTCCTGATAACGTTCCATGGGGTTCTACTTGCTCAGCATCTTCTTGTTGGGGTTTCTCCTCCTCCTTCTCATTCACCATCCCATCACCTGATGGGAGACAGAGAGAATCCAGACATAGGTCACTCCCTGTGCCAGAGAGAAAGGAAATCTCAGAGAATGTGAAACAATTGTGAAACAAACAAAAATATAAGCTGGAGAGGTCAAATCTATCAGGAGCTGATTTTCCCAAAACCCTTCATTGAAGGAGAGAGGTCCATTTCTGGGTCCGCATCTCACCCGAACACTCAGGGGAAAGTGAGATTGGGGAGGGATCTTCTGCCAGTTGTCAGTCAGAATAGCTGGAAAACCATGACTGACCTCTGCCATAATGATTCCTCATCTGCAGGGAACAATCATGAACTTGGAGAGCTCACAGGGTCTTTTAGGGTATCCCAAATGTTTCCTGCATTCCCAAACAGTTTTTGAGTTGGTTTCACCAATTCCTCACCTGTGCAGGCAGCTCTTGGGAGCACTTCTTTCTCAGAGCCCCGGAGGTCTGGGACCCATGGCTCTTCCCCTCGTTCCAGCTGCGAGATCACATCAGGTTTGGAAACTGGAAACCCTATTTCAGGGAAAGAAAAGAAGGGAGGTCAGTGGAATTTGTGGGAATTCTTGTCACAAAGAATATTCCATGGTTTTAACCCCAGCTCATTTTTAAGCAGTAACATCCCAAGGCCAGCTTCCTTGGCTCAAAGTGGCAGGAGAGTTGTTATTATTAGTATAAATCATAGTCATTACCTTAGTGCCTAAGGAGCAACTAACAGTGGGTCCCCATTGTGCTAGGCAAAGTACAAACAGAGAACAGTAGATGGCCCATGCCCTGAAGATTAGATTTACAATTAGATTTACAATCTAAATAGACAAGACAGACACAGAATGGGGGAAGACTTAGAACCCACCAGCAGAGTGAACAGATTTCTACCTGGAGACACCTGACTCATCCCCAGGGCAGAGGCTGGGTGCACAGATGATCTGTGGGCAGAGCACACAGGATCACGTCCCCTCTCTGTATTTCTACCTGGAGACAAATGACTCCTCCCCAGGGCACAGGGCAGAGGCTGGGGACTGACTGCTGTTGAGACTTGCTGGCAATGCACCTCAGCAAGTTTTTGCTGTGACACTGGGCAGATTTTCAAACCATAGTGGGGTTTATTAGTCAGCCAAAACACAGCATTGGAAAGTTCTTGGATTAGCACAGGGAAGCGAAGAAGACAATATAGTCCATGCTGGCCAATGCCCTTGAGCCATGCTGCTGTAGAAGAAGGTTTGGTTTCCTTTCACTGTGCCTGTCCATTTGTCTTCCCTCTGGCAGAGCTCCCTGTGTCTGCGAGCTCAGTTCTTCCTGCTCCCCAAAACATAACGAGTCCATGTATGCTTCACTCAACCAAGCGGAGATCCTCTCATGGACAGGTGACAATTATTCCCTTGTCTCTGATGGATATTCTATTGATGTGGGTTGGTCCCAGACGGTCCTTAATGACTAGAGCCCCACCAAATTCATAGCTGTGAAAAATGTGTCATGGAGCATGAAATCTGGTCTCCCCCATGAAATGTGGTCTTTTGTGTATTTTTACCCTTTACTATTTAGAGTTCAGAGGGGAGACCAGCGTTTCTCAAACTGGGAGTCCCAACCGAAAGGGAATTGTGTGTGTGTGTGGGGGCGGGTGGGTGGGTTGCAAGCCTATTGTAGGGGGTGTCGTGCAGTATTTCCAACTGTACGTCTGCTGGCCACCCAGCGCTGAAGGCAGTGCTGCAGCCAGCAGTAGCACAGAAGTAAAGGAGGCAATACAATACCATTATTTCAGCACTGCTGGGAGCCGCTGCAGAGCTTCCGGCAGCCGTGGGAGGTTCTTGGAGGTGGGTCTGACCCAGCCCCGGGAGCAGCCCCTGCGGGGGAAGAGGAAGACTCATCCCTCAATAGCCCAGCCAGGACCAGCAGTTGGCGCTCAACGTGTAGTAGGTGCTCTCGGTCAGGGTGCCTCCAGCCCTGCCCCTCCCAGGATCCAGGCCCCATGGCACTCAGGGCTTAAAGAGGCCTCGGGCTGGCTGTGTACGGGAGGAAGTTACCCTGGAAACTCCCACCCCCCCCAACCACGGCACTATAGGTGATCGTTCATGTTGCCCCCCCCATAAGGCTGGCCCTGACCTCTCCAAAAGTGAGGACCCCACCCATGTCATGCCCCTCTTACTTCTGCTCTGATGCTTGTGGCAGTGCTGCCTTCAACACTGGACACACAGCCAGCAGCCCCTGGCCTCTGGCCACCCAGCTATAAAGGCAGCTCCACCACCTGCCTCAGGGCAGAAGTAAGGGTGGCAATACCGCACCTCCCCATATAATAGCCTTGTGATCCCACCCCCGACCCCATCCTCCATAATCCCCTTTTAGGTTGGGACTCCACCCCCCGGTTAGAACACTTTGAAATTTCAGATTTAAGCGTCTGCAACTCAGAAATTTAAAATCCTCTGACCGAGAAATTGACCAAAATCGACCGTGATCTCGGTAGAGCCCTAATGACCCATTAATATCACCCCATGACAGTTACATGAAAAAAAAATCTGATGTCTCCTGCTCTTTATATTCATAGAAATACCAATCACAGAGGGAAACTGAGGTGTGTATTGGAGTCATAGAAATATTACCAAATTCCCACCTCTATCACACACACACAGCTCACAGCCCTGGGAGAGAAAGCAAAGCACAGGAGCTGGAGCTTAGTCCAGTGAACACCGTGGAGGACAAGCTGCAATCCTCAAACCTTGGTCAAAAAGGTAAGGCATGTGGGTCCCTACCCATAGAGAGGGGCTGGCTGGAGGCCTGATACCCGAGAGGGCGTTCCTTGAGCCGACCATGGAGGCAGGTGAAATGTGTCGCTACCTGTGATGGTGTGGACTGGCCCCTGCTGGAGGCCTCAGGGTCCTGACACACTCATCCCAGGAGCAGTGGAATGGTCCTCCAAGCAGGCTAGAGTGGCTGCAGAGGAAGCAGCCAATCAGAGCCCAGGAGGGCCCCATATAAAGGAGCTACAGCTGCAGAGATGGTGCAATTCCTTGGAGGAGTATGGCTGCCTGATGGCACAATGGATGGTCCAGAGCTAGGAGAGACCGGCCGGCCGGCCACTGGGTCTGAGCTAAGAAGAATCCTGAGACAAGGGTAAGACATTGGTGAAGGCTGAGACCCAGAGTAGTGGGTGGGCCTGGGTCTCCCCAAAATAGGCCACTGGGGAAGGGCCTACGATTGGACATCAGTAAAGCCCCAGAAAGGTACTGAACTGTCAGGAGGCCCACCTGAAGACTTGGGCCAAAAGAGACTAAGAGAGCAAAACCATTGCCTCCTGGGAAGAAGTCCTGGGGGTATGGCTTCATGGCAGGTCTGAGACTGGTTTAAAGACTGGATGCACCAAACTAGAGGGGGCACTTGTGAGAAGTGGGTGCTGACCCATTACATTACATTACCCTGGAACTGTGACATCACAAAAGCACCTTTTGGGGAATTAGGAAATCTAGTGACCTTAGGTGTAAGGGGAGGAAGAATTAAACTCTACAAGTGTGTGGAGAAGGTTGGGGAATTAAACACTTGCATTCAGAAGCAACAGCCTGTAATCCTTCTGGAAAAGGAGAATGTAAGGAATGGGAACTGGGCCATGTGACCTTGAGTGAGACAGATTCAAGGAGCCTGGAGGGCAGACAGCTTGTGGTGGCTGCTGTGGATCGGGAGAACAAGACTCTCCCCAAGCATACTCCCATTGACCCTGACCTGATTTAATGACCTATGACCCAGTCTTGTGGGCAATGTTATGCTAGCTAGAGGTAAAATGACATGACATAATCAGAATGGCTTATTAGCTTGCAACATGTATGGAGGGCAAGGATGTGAACATAAATGGGTTATTCAGCTTGCTACAGTTAAGGGCCTATTCTATTAAGCTGAGGCTTTGTGGGAGGAGTTATGCTAAAATCTGGGATTTAGCTGAATGGGCTTATGGAGAGAATCTCAGGTCAGATTTTACACTCATTTTGAGAGACTGAGTTACCACAAACAGGTGCAATACGCCACAGGATCCTGAAAGAAGGAAGTTTGGGGTGGGCTTTAGCAATTAGGTTGCTATGCAGTATCTCAGCAGTTGGACTGCATTGATATATTGGAATTATTAAGTGGTGTAAATCATGAGTGTTGATGCTTGATGCTTAATTATGGACTTTCCAAAGACCACATATGGGCAGAGGCAGCTATGGACATTCTTGTAATCTGGGTAAAGGAGGACACATGGTATATATCCATACTATTATCATAAGGAAGGGGATAAAATACCTCACCCAATTACAATTTTTGCAGGTTTTTTGGGTCCCTGGGACAGTGTAAACTGAATCAGCACCTCCCTTTTGTTGGGCTTACCTGCCATTTGATCCTTGTTTACAATAGTGTCCATACATTGTAAGTATACACAATGCAAGATAAGTA
Organism: Dermochelys coriacea; assembly: GCF_009764565.3. NCBI lineage: Eukaryota > Metazoa > Chordata > Testudines > Dermochelyidae > Dermochelys > Dermochelys coriacea. Next base: position 5,806,044 of record NC_050095.1, on the reverse strand, counting down.
TGAACAATGCAGGACCCTTTTTACTACACTTACCTTATTCTAATAGTTATGCGTATTGATCCTTGCTTATTATATCAATTATAGCTATTTTATATTGCACCAAAATTTCAACTGCAGAATTAACTTTGAGTAGCCACCTACAAGGGCAAGTTATAGGTGTAAAAATTGTACAGGCTACACTACCACCCTGTGACATCATCAACAAAGTGCCCATTTGTGCCTGGGTAGGGGCCCTGCTATGGCAGGGAATTAAAATAACATGGGGGGGGGAAAATGTGTAATGAAGTGAAACTGAACAGAAATAAAACTTTAGTATAGGCTCTAAAGCAACAAGGCTTGGGTAGGGATTTGGGGTTAAAGGTCTGGGATCCCCCAAAGCTCTACATCCTCCCCCAAACCTCTCCTCTCTCCCACTGACCCACCCAGCCCACTTCCTAGGTGCCCTTCATCCACACTCCCCTTCCCTTCTTCCCATTATTCTCAGCTGGTACCACATCCCAGCACCTTGGGAACTTGTGTTCCCTCCTCGTCTCTCACTACCTCATCCCTCCCTGCTGCTTCTTAGCTCTAACCCTGGACACACCCTGTTCTGGTACTCCAGAATTATCTACTCCCTGCCCTCTCCTTCACTCCCATGGCTCTGTTCTCCCTTCACCCATGGGGTCCTGAATGGCAACATTATACGCTCTCCTATCAAAAGAGGAGCTCATCTGACTGTCACACAAGCCATGCATGAGTTATACACCTGTTTACTCAACTTAATTCAGAATTGTACAGACAGCATATTTTTCCTCTTAAAATGAGGCAAAGACATGAAAGCTACAGTTAATGTAATTTTAATGCATCCAGTAAGGATATTTTAAAGTGACTGATAGAACCAAAAAATGCAAATGTCCAAAAAATTATACTAGTGGGTGGGAGATGAGGCCAAAATGGGTGGGCAAGGAAACTTGTCAAAACTTGTTTGATTACTTCTGGGGGAATTTGCATCAGTGAGTGTGCACAGAATTCATGCCCCTACACCCAGATTTCTTTGCTTACCTGCAGAAAAATGACTTTTGATGAGGAAGCAAAGGGAAGCTGCAAGAGCAGTCATGTGCCTACTCCCTGGCAGTGCAGATAGGTCAGTCTGGGCACCCAGAGCAGCTGGTAGAGAAGTAAATTACCACCTTGGGTGGAGGGCTGGGTAGGGGTGTGTATGTGAGAAACTCACTATTGCAGCATGCTTGGCATGGAGGAGTAGGGGGCTTGAAGTATTCCTGAAGAGGTAGGTGTGGGGGCAGGCTCTGTTGCCTCAGGCAGAGGAGAATGTAGCAGCCTGTCTGCTCAGTGAATTCTTCCCATTGTTCTTGGTGAATTCCCCCAGGAGTATAAAACGGGTGTAAAATATTAAGGCTCCTTTACATTGCCAGAGTGGTGCAAAGGAACCTTCTTCTAAAGGACAGTATGGCCTTATAAATGCTTTTGGTGTGTGAGTGATTAGGACTGGTCTAAATTTTTGGACTGAAAAAACTCCTGTCAAAATGTGCTCCATGAACTGTTTTCTATTCTCCTCTTTTGGAGATGGTCAGTAGCCAGTATAAATTATTCATGTTCTATGATGTAACACTGAGCATGGGGCTTCATATACTTGTTGGCTAATAATTAGAAGCAAAGGGTCAATAGGGTTTGGTGATTTCCTCCAGTGCTTCCCAGTCCCATTCTCCATGCATTGTATTGCAGTTTAAATAAATTACCAAAATAATTGAAACTAGCTGGATTATATTGCATTATTTTGACAAATATGCAGAATTTTGAAGAATTTTAAAATTGTGCACAGAATTTTTAATGTCTTGGTGCAGAATTTTAATTTTGGGCACAATTCCCCCAGGAGTAGTATAAGTAAAGGTATAAAATTACTAATCTGGTTCTTCAGAGATGACACCTTCTAATAACCAAGGGGACAGGACTTCTTACCCAGCAAGGCCACTGTCTCATAGGTCTCCTGCATGACGTCTCTGTAGAGGGCTCTCTGAGCGGGGTCCAGCAGAGCCCCCTCTTCCCTGGTGAAATACACAGCCACCTCCTCGAAGGTCACTGGCCCCTGAAAGAGCAAGAGCCCCCCGCTCAGTACCTGCTGCCCCACTCAGTCCCACTATTCATAGGAGAGCAGGGCCATGTAAATAGAAGCTCTAGGAGCTCATGTTCAGAGTCCCATCCCCACCTTGTTCAGAGCTGCCAGAAGGCCTCGGGTGAGGGGAGAAAGACAGAACTTTTGTCCCTCTCCCAGCTGACAGAGGGAGGCAGGGTCTTTACATTTATCACACACCTACAAGCCAGAGCTTGGTATAGGAGATGGAGCCTCCAGAAATCCTCCTTTTCTTTTTATGGATACAGACTAACATGGCTGCTACTCTGAAAGCAATCCCAACACCCTCTCAGTAAAATATATGACCAAAAGTCAATCAGAAAGTGTCTAAATTTCCAACCTTCTGATTTATATAACGTACAAGGGAAGCAAACAGAAATCTATTCCCAGCAGAGCCAAGGAAAATCAGAAGGAAGTTTTGAAAAGTAGAAGTACAAAATGAACCCTAACAATGGTAGTGGTAAACTACTAGATGGAAATGGCAAAATTATCAAAAATAATGCAGAAGAGGTAAGTGTTCAATAAGTATTTCTTTCCTGGATTTGGGGAAAAACAGATGTAGGTAGAAGGATGACACTCTTTCCATTCCAACAAGAATTCACAAGGACATTATACAGCAGCTATTAAAGTTAGACATGTTTAGATCAGCAGGTCCAGAACTTGTATCCAAGAATTTTAAAAGACCTGGTGGAGGAGTGTGGTGAACTGTTGTTGGTTTTTTAATTGGCACTTGGAACACTGAGGACATTCCAGAAGACTGGAATAAAGCTAATGCTGTGACGATATTTAAAAAGTGTAAAAGACAACCCAGCTAGTTACAAGTGTCAGTCTGACATCAATACTGGGCAAGACAATGTAGCAACCAAAACTGGATTTTATTTCCAAAATTAAAGGATGATAATATAATTGGTACCAATCAACAAAGGTTTAGGGAAAACAGATTCTATCAAACTAACTGGATATCTTTATTGGATGAGGTCAAAAGACTGGCTGATATGTTGCCCTGGATTTGAGGGCAACAAATGTGTATCTACCCCAGATTGTGATCAAGCTAATTGCAACCATATTGTGTGCATTAGCCACCACATAAATAAATTAGACCACCACATAGTTAAGTGTTTAATTTGAAAAACAGGCTTTTAGAGGCACGGTCAAAGCTAGCTGGCATTTTCTGCTAATCCAAATGGGAGGAGGGGAGAGAAGTAAATAACTGAGAATGAAAGAAAAGTGGATGAAAACCTTGAGTGTAGATCCCTCTGATATTAGAAGTGTATTGAAAGTTAAGAGAAGTGGTGAGCCAGTGGAAGTCACAATGACTTGTTTGTTTGGAGAAGTTAGCTATAAGATGTTTAGATAATAGTGTACTTTGGAGCAGTCGTCTGGAGCTATCCTTGGAGAGAAATCTTTGCTGTCATCTTTACTCCCCAGCAGGGAGGCATTTGGCCAGTACTGACCCATCACTGATTACTCAATACCATCCCAGAATTGGGATGTTCTAAACCTATTGCTTATGTCTGTGTGTGCTTAAATCTAATAAAATGCAGTGTTATACATAAGCATGCTTACTTGCATTACTCATTGATCAAAAAGAATTGCTGTGTTCCCATTGATTTATTCCTGATTGCCTGGAGTGACATAGTTAAGGAGTTTCTGAAAACCCCAGGTAACAGATAAAGTTAAGAGTATTGTATTATCCTGAGACTTCTGTAAGACATCTGCTTTGGTTCAGTACAATATCTTGAGTAAACAATTAGAATGATACAAAATAAACACAGCATACATTAAATAGATTAAAAGCTGGCTAACTGAGATCTCAAACTGCAATTCTAAATGGGGAATTGTGATCAAGCTGATGTATTCTAGTGGTTTCCTACAGGGATTGGTTCTTGGCCCTGTGCTAGTTAACATTCTTATCAATGACCTAGAAGAGAATATAAAATCATCACTGATAAAGTTCACAGTTGCCACAGAGATTGGGCAGTAAGTAATCAAGTGTCAGTAGGTTCAGGCTCTAGCACTGGGAGTCTGGGAAGTTTTCCCAGTCCTGGACAAGGGGTTATTTACTCTTCCACAAAGAAGGGAAGTTCCACTCCTATTCCTTGAAACTAGGCCCCAGATTACACAAGCCTCAGTAGGTTTGTCATGTCCTGTCCTGTCTTTCACTACCCTAGTCATTTCCTGACACCTCCAGCAGCTCCCACCCTCCTATGCATTTACAGCTCCTCTTCCCCGCAAGCAGAACCCACCACCAGCTCCCTGATAATCCCTTACCTGGGCCAGCTGCACTGCAGCCATTTCCTTCCCCCTGGGAGGATGGGATGATCTGGAGTGAAACGTGGACGTTATTCCGCAGCCTGCCTGGGCGAGAAGGGCAATGTGAATTTTTGTCCATTACTTAAGCAGATTCTCCCCTCCCCCCCCCCCCCCCGATTTTTTTTCCCCTGCTCATGGACATTCTAGGTTCTGCCACACTGTGAAGCAAAGAGTGACCTTATTCCAGTACAGGCCTAGCCCCCTCCCACCAGTGTAACCCTCTGAGACATGGTGAACCCCTGCCATTAACAGGGGTCCTGTCATAAATATAAAGGGAAGGGTAACCACCTTTTTGTATACAGTGCTAGAAAATCTCTCCTGGCCAGAGGCAAAGTCCTTTCACCTATAAAGAGTTAATAAGCAAAGGTAACCTCATTGGCACCTGACCCAAAATGACCAATGAGGGGACAAGATACTTTCAAATCTGGAGCGGAGGGGGGCCGAGACACAAAGGGGCCTGTTTGTCTGTGTGATGCTTTGGCTGGGAACAGATCAGAAATGCAAGCCTTCCAACTCCTGTTAAGTTAATAAGTAAGCTAGCTAGAAAATGTATTAGATTTTTCTTTTGTTTAATGGCTGGTAAAATAAGCTGTGCTGAATGGAATGTAGATTCCTGTTTTTGTGTCTTGTAACTTAAGGTTTTGCCTAAAGGGACACTCTGTTTTGAATCTGATTACCCTGTAAGGTATTTACCATCCTGATTTTGGAGATGATTCTTTTACTTTTTCTTTAATTAAAATTCTTTTAAGAACCTGATTTTTTTTTTTCATTGTTAACATCCAAGGGTTTGGGTCTAGTCACCTGTACCAACTGACAAGGATTATTATCAAGCCTTCACCAGGAAAGGGGGTGTAGGGCTGGGGGAGGGGATATTTTGGGGGAATATGTCTCCAAGTGGTCTCTTTCCCTGTTCTCTGTTTTACACGCTTGGTGGTGGCAGCATAGGGTTCAAGGACAAGGCAAAGTTTGTACCTTGAAGTTTTTAACCTAAGCTGGTAAGAATAAGCTTAGGGGGTCATTCATGCAGGTTCCCACATCGGTACCCTAGAGTTCAGAGTGGGGAAGGAACCTTGACAGATCTTGACCCAGATGTGGCAGTAATAGCAGAAGCCAAGACTGTAGGGGCTGAGTTCATCCCAGCAAGGTCACAAGTCTGTAGGTGGTAGAGCATCCCCTTTAGGAGGGAGTCCCTTGCTTCCTGCTGGCAATATGCCCAGCTCAGTGCAGAAATGATACAGACTGGAAGCTCAAGGTACACATGCACCTCTTTCCTTTCATTGCACACATGGGGCATTCAGACCCAGATCTCCTCATATCACAATCACACCCTCCACAAGTTGCTCTCACTAACACCTCTTCCAATCGGTGCAGCTACACCTAATATAGTGAGTACAGAGAGAGGATGCCCAGTGGCTGTTGCCAGCTCCAGGGAGCAGAGTTAAGGTTGCATTGGCATGCACATTAGCTCTGTTTTTCCCAGTTGCAAGAGGTTTGACTTTTGCTGAACTCTGCATTCTGGCAGGGCCCAATGTACTGCTGGGCAACTTTAACTCTGCATTAATGAAGGTGTCAGTGACTAGACGAATGTTCAGTAAATTTGCAGGAAGTGATGGCTCCACATCCCTACCTGCCATTCACACAGGCAGCATAACCCTGGGCAAGGCCTCTTTCAGAGCCCAAGAGAAGGGGCTAGAGCTTAGAGCTCCTTTGCCAGTCTTGAAGGAGTAGCAGCAAGGGAAGGTTGGTAGTTGGAGGGGTCAAGAGATTTGAGTCATGCTTGGGGGGGGGGGGGTAGAAGCAGCTGGGATGGGGCTACCTGGGGCTGGGCAGTCTCCATGGAGGACACGTGCTCCTCTGCCCCTTCCACACTCCGTGGCTGGCAGAGAACAGCCACCCTGCTCCCAGTCCCAGAGGCAGCCATGTCTCCAGGCTGTCCCAAACTGTACCCACTAACTCTTCCCATTTGGGAAATGACTTGGGGCAACAATTTTCCACCCAGGCAAGGACAAATCCTGCTGATAAAATGGGTGGGGAAACACCCCAAATCTAAGGAGGTTTCAAACAAAGGTTGGAGCTTTAGAGAGGAGAAATGGTGAATAAAAATGATCCTATGGGAGCAGCAACTGCTCCATCCTGCATTTTACCAAGAGCTCACACATTGCACAAACATCCCCTCCTGTCTCATCCCCCTATGAGTGAGAGTCCCAGAGTCCTCCTCTCTGATGCACATGGGCATCCACTCCCATTAGTGCTGGGGGAAACGCAATCCACCTCCAGCAGTGAACCCTAATTTCCCCATCATATGGGGCAGTCCCAGCTGAGAGGGAGGTGACAGGGGGAGGGGGTACAAAGGGAAAAGGAGTGAGACTGAAAGTGGTTGTTACCCTATTACTCCCAGGATATTAAAGAGGTAACTTTTTTCAATTGGTCCTAAAAGAAATTCCCTCCCCCACCTCATCTACAAGAGATCTTAAAGCAGCAGAAGGAGAAAAACAGGAAGACAGAGCGCAGGACTCTAAACCAAACATTTTCAACCCCCTGGAAGAAACCACGTTTCCCATCTGCCCATGGGTGTATCTGAGCTCTATATGAGGGGACCCCCCCATTCCTCTCACAGCAGCAAGGGGAGACTGCAACCAGCCCCTGAGGGTCCTTCCCCATCCTGGGATGTGAAAGATCCTTGTGCCTTAGGTTCCACACTGGCCAAAGGAGTTTACTAGCACTCCCTCCCCAGACTCCCCCAGGCAGCCAGGGATAATTAGTGGGTTATGGGAACTGGAAGATGAAAATTCATTAAGAACTATGATATTTGTGTATTTCTTATTAAATCCCCAGACACCCACCAATCCCCATCCTTCTGATGAGCTATAAATATCTAAGGGACTCAGCTACTGATCCCACAGTGAGTTTCTGCCCTTCCCCACTTTCTATAGCAGCACTTTTATGAACTGGCCAGCGAAACCTAAAAATACTCTGAACCAAGTTCCAGTAGCTGCTGAGTATGCACAAGTTAAAAGGAAACCAAGGTGCCATCTCTCCAAGGACTTGGCCCCTAGTGCAAAATTAGAGACACTCCCCAGAAATCTGAAATGGCCACTGCAAAACTGATAGAACATTATTTATCTATTGACTTTTGTGAATTCTGGAGGATTCTCTGCACCTTGAAGTCTTTAAACCCTGATTTGAGGACTTCAATAGCTCAGACATAGGTAAGAGGTTTATTGCAGGAGTGGGTGGGTGGGAGGGATTCTGTGGCCTGCCTTGTGCAGGAGGTCAGACTAGATCATCATAATGGTCCCTTCTGACCTTAATATCTATGAATTACCAATAAAGGAAACAGCCCAGTGAAGGTGATACCCTGAGGGGAAAAAATCTTGTCTTTACAAATTGGTATAATCTAATCTGGGGCATTTATACAGTAAAATGCCTTATTTGTAGCCCTATGGCGATTGCCTGAGGTCACTACAGGGCAGAATTAAGGTTGGTTCCTTAGCTGTGAATTTCCATCCCCTAGCATATGGCGATTGCTGTTTGGTTGGCTTCGCTGAATCCATTTTGTTGTTGTTAATATCAACAGATATCAATGTATATATTTTAAACCCTTTCTTCCATTTCAGTGTTCAGCACTATGGGAAGTTATCAGGGGTGGTCAGACAACTGATTTGATTAAATGTTGAGATTCAAAGAAGCTAGATCTTTAGAGATGTTCAAACAAATTGTCAATGTCACATGCAAAATATCAGGTTTCAGAGTAGCAGCCGTGTTAGTCTGTATTTGCAAAAAGAAAAGGAGGACTTGTGGCACCTTAGACTAACATTTATTTGAGCATAAGCTTTCGTGAGCTACAGCTCTGAAGGGAGCTGTAGCTCACGAAAGCTTATGCTCAAATATATTTTAGTCTCTAAGGTGCCACAAGTCCTCCTTTTCTACATGCAAAATATACAGTGTAAATATCTGTAAATCAAATTCCACTCACTTCAGCAGCATTATATATAGCCTATTATATATAAAATTTTTCATCTGTTTGCATGTGCAGTGAACTTGACATTTACTGATAAAAACCCAACCCTTTCAAGTGTACTTTAAAGTAATGAAATACTTTAATTGTCACTTCCTAGACTGTAATTCTTCCTTTGAAGAGAATTACACCCTCTCTGTGATCCATTTTACTCTCAGTACCGTAACCCCATTGTGATGTAGCTCCTGTCTGGGAGCTCTGCTGAGGCCAGTGGCATTATGATCAGAAGGTGACACTCTGACACATGAGCAGAGACACATGGGGGAGGGTGGAAGATGAGAGAACATGGAGGCTACCAGGGTTGAACATGGCCCTTCAGAGTGTGGGGAGCAAACTCCCTCTCCTCTCTCCCACCTCCCAGAGTCAGTAACTCTGATAAAATTGTTCCTTGAAATCTAGAGCCCCAGTACGTGAGACAGTGATCAATGCAGGTGCCTTGGGGCTGCAGCACCAAACCCCTGCCTGGATGAGGGGGATGAATTGCAGTAGAAATGGGTTTGCCTGGGAGAGGGCACAGCTGATTGGGACCAGGAACTGAGTTAACCAAGAGGCCAGAACTCATGGTGGGTTGGGATAAGTCAACAGGACTGGGTAGAGGCACTTCTGTGTAATTTCCCCCTGTTTACCATCCTGCCATGTATTTAATTTAGAAACTTCACATTTAAACACACTGGAGCAAAGCTTTGAGGCACTTCCATGTACAGTGGAACTAGGTGCTCAATCAGATGCTTTTGCAACAGAAAGCAATCAGTAATTAACATGCATTCATTAATTAACTTGACTGGTGCTTGTGGCACCTTAGTCTAACAAATATATTTGAGCATGAGCTTTCGTGAGCTACAGCTTACTTCATCGGATGTATCGAAATGCATCCGATGAAGTGAGCTGTAGCTCATGAAAGCTTATGCTCAAATATATTTTAGTCTCTAAGGTGCCACAAGTACTCCTTTTTCTTTTTGCGAATATAGACTAACACGGCTGCTACTCTTAAACTTGACTGGTGCTGTGCATCAGATTTCAAAAAACCCAGAACAGATGGTGTGAATGTAAAAATATCAGGCATTAAGCAATGGAAATTAGATGCCAGTTCATATCTCATGCTTATCTCATCATTGTAATTGCATAGTTTTAAGAAACTGAATAGTAACACCATGTTTTAATAGCATTAGTCTATTTGCATAATTGTTTGCAAGATTTCATTGGATATTGTCGAACAGCAGTCTTCTCCTTTTTTTTTTTTTTTTTTTTTTATTTTGAGATCAGTAAATACAATCCAGTGCACCACTCCTGAAAGACTGCAAGCCCTGGCCAGTGACAGGCTCCCACCTGACAAGCCCTAATGTTAGGATATAGATATTCAGGCTTGTCTGTCAAGGCCTAGACTCCAAGAATTTAGGTGTATTCTTATCATTTAGCTAGTTAGAGATATAAAAAGAATCAAAGTCACTGTCTGCCGGTGTAAGGTCCTTCTCTTACTGTGACAGTCTGAGGCCCTGTTCTTAGGCTAAGATCTTTGGCTAAGCAACGGAGGCAGCCATAAACTGGGAAGCGACTGGTCACCTCCTCACACATCCTTCCAGACTAGTCACATTGAGATAAGGTGCTATTGGGCTGTTAGGATACAATCCTGTCCTGATAACGCCCATCGCCTCCAGAGAAAGGGAAGTGCCTAGAAGATGTAAAAGGAAACTTAGTTTGATAGCATCCTGTCTGGCAAGAACTCACTTCTCAATAGCTGGGATGTGAAATCCTCACTTCTGTATTTTGTCATTATAGTTCCCACTTTGCCATTGTTTGTCTGTATAATCTCTGTCTGGTTCTGCGATTGTTTGTCTGCTGTATAATTTTTTGCTGGGTGTAAACTAAGGTGGTGGGATATAATTGGTTAAATCATGTTACACTATGTTAGGATTGGTTAGTTAAATTTCAGTAAAATGATTGATTTAAGGTATAGATAAGCAGAACTCAAGTTTTACTATATAGTCTGCAGTCAGGAAGTGGGGGGGATGGGTGGCTGAAATGGGAACAGGGAATGGGGGTGGGGAAATTGGAATCATGTTTAGCTAAGGGCAGGAATGGGAACAGGGACACAGGTAAGGCTCTGTGGTGTCCGAGCTGGGAAGGGGGACACTAAGGAAGGAAACTGGGATCATGCTTGCTGGAAGTTCACCCCAATAAACATCAAATTGTTTGCACCTTTGGATTTCAGATATTGTTGCTCTCTCTTCATGCAAGAAGGACCAGGGAAGTAAGTGGGTGAAGGAATAAGCCCCCTAACACCTAAAAAGGGCTTTTGGCTTTTTTGACATTGCTTTATCCACCCCACCAGGAAATGCTATAGGTCACAAGGTAATTACATCATAACTTCTAGATATAATTCTACCAGCTATGTGTCAAAATTTAAATGGTTCTGTTTTATCTATCTTTCACCTTCTGCAATAATTAGATCCCATTTAAAAACTGGAACTGAAATAACCAAAGCAAGTTAAGAAGAGCGGCATTGGGCATAGGTGGAGGGGAAAGGGAAAAAGGAACATCCCAAACTATCAGAGCCCCAGACTCCTGTCCAACTGAATCCACCCCAGCCAGGCATATCACGCTGCGCCCCTGAAAAATCACCCATCCCGTGTGGCAGTGAATGCTACATGTTCCAGACAGAGCTATAGTTTGTGTCTGCTCTGCTGACATGCTGCTTTGGTACAGAATGCACCATGGCCACAGGGAGCAGATACATGAACTCCAAAATGTGCAGAAAACAAGAGGTTTGTCCATGGATGCACAGGCTGTCTTGGCAGGGCAGCTCAGCTGCAGTCCCTGCACACAGCTGGGGGTGTGTCATGGGTTCGGAGAAGTCAGTGTCCAGTTCTGTGGGGCTGTGCTCCTGGCACATACCTCCAGCACTCACTGCTGTTTCTCCATTACCAGCTGCACTGTTCAGCCAGCCCCACACCTCAGTGAGGTCACTGTCTCCCCTCCCACCTTCAAACTGGGACATGGTGCACCAGTGCCAATCGGAGTGCACTAGTGTAAATTCTGTCTATACTAGTTTTGCACCAGTGCCTATCATACCAGTGTGGCAGAGACCTTCGTTACCCAAAACAGCAGTACAGTGGCACTATTTCTAGCTCTGTCAGACAGCCTGGGTGACCTTGGACACGTCAATGCTTCTCCTCCCAACTTTAGTCTATTTACCCAGCTGCCCACTCACTGGGGTCTCCTCTCTCTCTCTCTCCAGAGCTGCTCACCACTAAAATCTGTGTGGGTGTCTCCAGAGCTAAGGTAGTTCAGCTCTGGAATAGTCTTAAAAGGGTGGCTGTGGAGTCTTTCCCTGAAAGTTTTTAAGAACAGGTAGAACAAACCTCTGTCAGAGATAATCTACATATACTTGGTCCTGCCTCAGCAGAGACAGCTGGACTTGATGACACCTTGAGGTCTTTTCCAGCCCTAACTTTCTATGATGCTATGCAATATATACGTATAAAAACACAACACACAGAATAAAACCCACCACAACATAATGTCATGCAATTCAGCAATAAAACAAACGAAACCACCCTACACTGCACAGCATAAAATGACGGAATATAAAGGAGAGCAAAGCAAACTAGAACAAGCTAGGACAAAAGTACACCACGCAAAAGAGGTTTCAGAGTAGCAGCCGTGTTAGTCTGTATTCACAAAAAGAAAAGGAGTACTTGTGGCACCTTAGAGACTAACAAATTTATTGGAGCATAAGCTTTCGTGAACTACAGCTCACATCATCGGATGCATTTGCTACATGCAAAAGAGCTCAGTTCAAACAACACAACACAGGTATGAACCAGCCTGAGGCAAAAAATGTACCATAAATCTGCAACAAAGCACAGTGCGATCACAGTTCCAAATGGCACCATGCAAAACAGCTCAGCTTAGAACATGACAGAGCATAAAACAGAATTATTTCTAGGTAGGCCTGGAAGGGATCTTGAGGTCATCTACTCATGCCTCATGTGGTGAGGCAGGACCAAGTATCCCTAGACATTCCCAGACTGGTGTATCACTAACTTGGTCTTAAAAACCTCCAGTGATGGAAATTCCACAACCTCCCTTGGAAGCCAACGCAATGCAAATAATCACATCAACACAACACTGTACACACACACACACATGCTGGGCTTGCAGTTAAGGGGAGAGGAAAGAATTCAAACAATCTGGCTTAGTTTCCCAGTTTTGCCCCAAATTCTCAACACTAACTTGTGCAAATTACTTCCCCTCTCCAAGATTTAGTTTCTCCATCTGTAAAATGGAGAGTAGCCACCCACCATTTGCCTATTTAGCCTTTGAACTTTTTGTGGCAAGGACTCTCACTGTGGGCATGTCTACACTGCAGTTAGACACCGGTGGCTGGTCTGTGCCTGTTGACTTGGGCTCACATGGCTCAGGCTGCAGAGCTGCTTAACTGTGGCATAGCCATTCCTGTGTAGTGTGGAAAAACTGCTATCTGTTTTAATTTGCTACCAGTAGCAGTTACTGATCTGTACGGTATTGTGAAGAGGAAAAAAACAAACTGCCATCTGTCCTAATCTGCTACTGGAACAGGGGTAGTGAATTGTAACCAGTAGCAGTTACTTATACCTAAAGTTGTCCTAACTTGACAGTGGTGGGAGATGGAAGCATAAAGTCTTTGGCTTCCAAACAACCCAGCCTGGTGCACATATGTATCAATTCACTCTTAATAGAGGGAGGCTATTTAAACATTGTTTATTGTGCTCACAACATAGCAGCCTGACTGATACTTGTGCACAAGTGATGTGTGGGTTGGATTCATTTTAATGGGATGCGGGACATGTGGTGGATAACTTAAATTTCCTTAGGGTTCACCTTCAATATACTTTGATGCCGGAGCCATCTCTGACCATTACAGTTCATCAACGTGGCAGGCAGGGACAGTCAGCAAGTCACTTGTCCCGTTGCCTTGACTGAGAGGGCAGATTCCAGCAAGCTCCTGGGGTAATATCTCATCAGTTCCCATCAAAGGTAAATGAATTGCTAAGAATAATTGAGGGACTTCCAGCAGTTCTGTGAACTGCTAGGAGACTTTATGCAGTCAGATACACTGTGAAGGGATTATTTGCTTAAAAAAAGCCTCTCCTTGCCCCCACGCTCTTTTTGCAAATACTGGTGTCTCAGTCCACTGTGGTAACTGTTACCCCCTCTGCCCCTGCCCTTGCTGGGGTTTTGCCATCTGGCAGCACCACACCCCTGGTCTTAACCCCAGCTCCTTTCCCCCATTCCTGATTTTGCCCCTCCGCCCCTATCCTAACCCTGCTTCCAACTGCTTGACCTCCCTCCAGTCAGTTTTCACCCCCTGCTCAGACCCTGGCCAACCCCCTTTGCCCCTTTCTAACCCCTGTAAAAAACAGACTGCAGAATCTGATGCCAAGGGCAGGGAGAAGGGCAGTGGCTTCAGCAGATGTTGTTGAGCATGCTTAATCACCCTGAGTAACAAATTAAGACGGCAGTTTTTCACACTATGCCGTCTCGGGCACCAGGCCAAGGTCTGGCCTCCTCCCACCTCACAGGGTCCTACAGTCTGGCTCCAGCCCAAGACCAGAATCTACACTGCAATTAAACAGCCCCTTCACTTGAGCCCGAGTCAGCTGGCATAGGCCAGCTGTGGGGTTTTTAATGGCAGTGTAGAGATACCCTTGGTATCTGTGCAGCACCTGTCACAATGGGGACCCTGATCTTGCTCGGTGTCAGTGTAGAGCCCTGTACAACAGGGGGGCCTGACCTCAGATGGGGTCTAAGTTCCCTCTAAGCTGCATGGCCACAGAGCAGCTTATCAAGGGCCACACAGCACTTGGGGTTGTGGCGAGTAGAGACACTCTTTTCTCCCCCCTCTCCCCAGCCCCATAGCTGCTGCAGCCAGGGACAGGTGCCTCTCCCCAGCCCTGGATCTGCTGCAGCAGGGCGGGGGGGAGAGAGACACTCTTCCCCCAGCCCTGGAGCTACCACAATGTGGAGAGGCGCCTCTCCCCCAACCCAGATGCTGCTGCAGGGAGAGAGGGCTGGGGGGGGTGGGAATCTGCACCCCCAGCCAGAGCCCTCACCCCACCCCTCCGCATCCCAACCTTCTACCCCGGCCCTTCGTCCCCTCCCACACTCTGAACCCCTCAGCCCCACCCAGCCACACACCACCTCCATATTGAGGCACATAACAAAATTCATTCCACATATGCATGGGGGGAAAATGAGAGGGGACATTGGAAGAGGGTCTGATGTCATTTGGGGTCTCTGCAGTGTGTGGCCTTTATCTGATCTTGGACCCCGCAGCACCAGGTAGAATGAGTGTCCCAAACTTGGCCAAGGTCTGTGCAGCACCCGGCACACTGGGGGCCCTCAGCTCAGTCCAGGTCAGAGCCATGTGTAGTACAATTGGAGCTCTGACCTCAGTTACGGTTTGTACCACATTTGTCACAATGGGGATCCAGCTCTTGGTCCGGGTCTGTGCAGAGCCTTCCACAATGCGGGGGCCTGATTTTTTTTTTTTTTGTTAAGTCTGTGCCATCTCCAGCACATCAGGGGCCCAGATCTCTGTCCAGGTTTGTACAGGGAGGGATGGGGGGAGATCTGCGGGAGGGGGTAGAATACCTCTGCTCTCAGACCTCCCCAGTCTGATGCCTGGAAACCTCCCTGCAACCTCCAAGATGGAGAGACTCAGGCAACAGGTTCCCTCCAAAAAAGTAGAAGAAGTTGTGATTAAAACCCATGAGGACCCACCTCTGAACAAGTGAGGATTTTTTTTTTAAAAAAATCAGATCTGGATAATATGAGAAATGATAACATCTGATTTTTTTGAAATCAGTGTTTAGTAAGAGAAAAAGGCTGCAAATATGGGGAATTTTAGCGTCCTATCACAAGCTAGAGGAAAGTGGGGAAAAGTTTGAGGAATTTTCTAGCAGTAGTTAAAACAAGGGAAAGAGGTAAAATCTGAATGGATTTCAGGTCAATCTTTGATAGCTAGAGAGAAAAGAGGAAAATTCGCAAGGGTTTTATAGCAATCAGTATTCAATAAGTTGAGGAAAGGGCAACACATGAGAAGGGCTGATGTTCTCAGATAATTAGATGGGGAAATCTCCAGGGATAATAAATCAGACACCTGGAGAGAGAAAAAAGCAGGAAGATTTTTTTTTCCCAAGAATCTGATACCCGTATTTCAGAACTGAGGAGAAAAATGGGGCCCAAACGAAATATTTGCCAATATGAGAAGTGCCAATGCCTGTGGATATTTTTATGTCCCCCCCTCAAGAGAAAAGAGGAGAAATTTGAGGGGATTAAGAGCGATATTCAATCAATAACAGATTCTGCTTCTCCCACCTTCACAGGGCCGGCAGGGAGCCCTGGGCGATGTGGCTTTCCCAGGGGAAAGCAGGGGGGCTGGAGTCAGAGGCCGCGGGGCTGGCGGGGGGGGCCGGAAATGTGACTAGTAGGCAGCGGGGGGGGGGGCTGCTGGATTAGGCAGGGTGGGGGAGGGGAAAGTAGCGGGGACTGGAAAACCTCGAGCTGGGCCCTCTCCATGGGGGGGCGCTTGCTCCCCCCTCCCCTTCCTGGGCCTTTCCAGGCCCTGTTGCAGAGAGTTGCCCCCCCCCCCCGTACCTGTGTCTCGATAACCCTCTTCCCATTTCAGAAATCACGCGGGGGAACGATTTCCCACCCAAACAAATGACGGCAGGTAAAAATGGGGGGGACCCCAGTGGGGGCTGGTCCCCCTCCCTCTGGGACCCCCCCGGGAGCAGATCCCGGCGCTGCGAGCTGCCTGGTCCCCCGCGGGGCTCGCTCCGGTACCTGGAGGCTGCAGAGCCCAGGGCGGCCCCAGGGCGGCTCCAGCGGGCGCGGTGGGGGGGTCTCCCCGGGCTCCCGGATCACAGCCGCGGGCCGCAGCGTGGCGTTTCCACGGGCCGGAGCTGGTCACACACCCGGGCCTTCCTCCTTTGTTCTCCCGGCCTCCCCCAGGGCTCTCGGCCCCTGGGCTGCCTGCACCTAAGGACGGGGGTGTCCCTGGGAGGAGCTACCTGGCAAGCCCCCTGTGCCAGATATTCTGGGAAATGTAGTTTCTCTGGGTTCTGCCTCTGCGCATGGAGGATTGTCCACCCCCCTCTCCCCACCCTGCGATCAGCTACAGAGACCAGGGGGGGCAGGGGGGGCAAGGTCACATCTTTTATTGAACCGGCCTCTGTTGGCGAGAGAGACCAGCTTCCGCGCGGCACAAAACTCTTCTCCAGCTCTGGGAGAGGCTTAGGGTGACCAGCCGGCAAATGTGAAAAATCAGGACATGGGGGGGCGGGGGGGGGGACAGGAGCCTATATCAGAAAAAGACTCCGAAATCGGGACTCTCCCTGTGAAAGCGGAACATCTGGTCACCCTAGAAAGGCTCCACGCGCCAGGCAGAGCGGACGGTGCCCCAGAATTGGCAGCCCAGCTCGTCATCCCCGCCGAATGGGCTTGAGGAATATTAAGCCTCCCTCTCTGATGCCCACCCTTAACCACTGAACCCAAAAGAATAAAAGCGGGGAGGGGGATGCAGCCCCAAAGGAATCTGGGCAACAGGCCGACCCATAGGGGTGCATGTAATTCCCTAGAATGGTAGGACTGGAAGGGACCCGGAGAGGTCAGCTGTTCCCATCCCCTGCGCTCATGGCAGGACTAAGTATTATCTAGACCATCCCTGACGGGTGTTTGTCCAACCTGCTCTGAAAAATCCCCAATGGTGGAGATTCCACAACCTCCCTGGGCAATTTATTCCAGTGCTTCACCACCCTGACGGTGAGGAAGTTTTCTCTAACGTCCACATAAACTGCCCTTGCTGCAGTTTAAGCCCATTGCTTTTTGTCCTATCCTCAGGGGTTAAGGAGAACAATTCTTCTCCCTCCTCCTTGTAACAACCTTTTGTCCTTGAAAACTGTGATCATGTCCCCTCTCAGTCTTCTCTTCTCCAGACTAAACAAACCCAGTTTTTTTTCAATCTTCCCTCATAGGTCATGTTTTCTAGACCTTTAATCATTTTTGTTGCTCTTCTCTGGACTTTCTCCAGTTTGTCCACGTCCTTCCTGAAATGTGGCACCCAGAACTGGGCACAATACTCCAGTTGAGACCTAATCAGTGTGGAATAGAGCAGAAAAATTACAGTAATTCTCGTGTCTTGCTTTCAACACTCCTGCTAATACGTCCCAGAAGGATGTTTGCGTGTTTTTTTTCCAGCTGTGTTACACTCTTGACTCATATTTAGCTTGTGATCCACTCTGACCCCCAGATCCCTTCCCCCAGTGCTCCTTCCTAGGCAGTCATTGCCCATTTTGGATGTGTGCAATTGGTTGTTCCTTTGCATTTATCCTTACTGAATTTCATCCTATTGACTCCCTAGCCAATTTATTCCAGTGCTTAACCACTCCAATAGTTAAGAAGTTTTTCCTCATGTCCAACCTAAACTCCCCTTGCTGCAATTTAAACCCATTGCTTCTTGTCCAGGCACATGGTGCAGCTACAGGAGCTGGAGCTACAGGCACCAACTTTCCAGTGTGCCAGGCCTGCTCAACCCCAAGCTCTGCCACAGTCCATGCTGCCACTCCACCCATTCCCATGCCCCGCCCCGAGCCTCCTGCTTGCTACAAAACAGCAGAGGTGTGGGGAGGGAGGGGGAGGCAATGATTGATGGGTCTGCCAGTGGGTGGGAGGCACTGGGAGCAGGGGGTGGAGGATGGGGAAAGGGGCTGCTGACATATCACTGTGGCTCTTTGGCAATGTACATTGGTAAATTCTAGCTCGTTCTCTGCCTTAGGTTGACCATCCCTGAGCTAGAGGATACATCACAAATACAGGTTTCAGAGTAGCAGCCATGTTAGTTTGTATCCGCAAAAAGAAAAGGAGGACTTGTGGCACCTTAGAGACTAACAAATTTGAGTATAAGCTTTCATGAGCTAGAGCCCCCTTCATCAATGCAGCTGTCTGGAGCAAATATCCCTTCTAGCAGTCAGTTGTAAGCAGCCTGCAGAGAAAAGTCAGGTGTCACCATTAATTACAATTACATCTGTATTCTCCCCCCCCCCCCCCCCGCATGCGCATGCACGCTAGGTCCCTGTCTTGGGTAGATGCCCAAGTCTCTCTTCCTCCTGACTGGGTTTTTCCAGACACCGCTGTTCCCTCCCTACACCAGGGGTTCTCACAACAAATTTTTGGTGGCCTCAGAGTCCAGCCACCAACTCTTGCTGGTGGCCATGCTGACGCTTTTCCCTGAAATATTTAGTAAATGTTAATAATTAAGCTAATAAGCGATGGTCACATAAACACCACCCTAAACCGGAAATCTACTGACCGCTATTCCTACCTACGTGCCTCCAGCTTTCACCCAGATCACACCACACAATCTATTGTCTACAGCCAAGCTCTATGATACAACCGCATTTGCTCCAACCCCTCAGACAGAGACAAACGCCTACAAGATCTCTATCATGCATTCCTACAACTACAATACCCACCTGCTGAAGCGAAGAAACAGATTGACAGAGCCAGAAGAGTACCCAGAAGTCACCTACTCCAGGACAGGCCCAACAAAGAAAATAACAGAACGCCACTAGCCATCACCTTCAGCCCCCAACTAAAACCTCTCCAACGCATCATCAAGGATCTACAACCCATCCTGAAGGACGACCCGTCATTCTCACAGATCTTGGGAGACAGGCCAGTCCTCGCTTACAGACAGCCCCCCAACCTGAAGCAAATACTCACCAGCAACCACACGCCACACAACAGAACCACTAACCCAGGAACCTATCCTTGCAACAAAGCCCGTTGCCAACTCTGTCCACATATCTATTCAGGGGATACCATCCTAGGGCCTAATCACATCAGCCACAATATCAGAGGCTCGTTCACCTGCGCATCTACCAATGTGATATATGCCATCATGTGCCAGCAATGCCCCTCTGCCATGTACATTGGCCAAACTGGACAGTCTCTACATAAAAGAATAAATGGACACAAATCAGACGTCAAGAATTATAACATTCAAAAACCAGTCGGAGAACACGTCAATCTCTCCGGTCACTCAATTACAGACCTGAGAGTGGCTGTCCTTCAACAAAAAAAACTTCAAAAACAGACTCCAACGAGAGACTGCTGAATTGGAATTAATTTGCAAACTGGATACAATTAACTTAGGCTTGAATAGAGACTGGGAGTGGATGGGTCATTACACAAAGTAAAACTATTTCCCCATGTTATTCCCCCTTCTCCCCCCCACTGTTCCTCAGACGTTCTTGTCAACTGCTTGAAATGGCCCACTTTGATTATCACTACCAAAGGTTTTCTTCCTCCCGCCTCCCCCCCCCCCCCCCCGCTGGTAATAGCTCATCTTAAGTGATCACTCTCCTTACAGTTTTCAGAGTAGCAGCCGTCTTAGTCTGTATTCGCAAAAAGAAAAGGAGTACTTGTGGCACCTTCAGTGTGTATGATAAAACCCATTGTTTCATGTTCTCTGTGTATATAAATCTCCCCACTGTATTTTCCACTGAATGCATCCGATGAAGTGAGCTGTAGCTCACGGAAGCTTATGCTCAAATAAATTTGTTAGTCTCTAAGGTCCCACAAATTCTCCTTTTCTTTTTTTAAAAACACCGAGGAGTCCAGTGGCACCTTAAAGACTACTGCTGGGTAAAGCTTTCATGGGTAAAAAATCCACTTCTTCAGATGCATGGAGTGAAAATTACAGATGCAGGTATAAATATACTGGCACATGAAGAAACTGGAGTTTATTTCTTTGCACATGGATGAGCATCATAACTTGGTCCACCATACCATATGCCCGACTCCACATGGTATGGTCACACCAGATGTTCTGTTACTCCGGTGCTGTAGCTAGAGGCTCCTGGGCAAAATCTAGGCGTTCTGGGAGTTTTTCCTGGAAGGCCAACACAGACTCCCGTTCAGGAGAGGCCAGGCCTTCCCATTTCATGCTCATTAGGGCCAGGAGCCCAGTATCCTTCTCCCATGGAGCAGTTGAAAAGTGGAGAATCCTATGCATTCCCAGGGGAACCCCCTCATTGGGAAATAGCAGGTAACTTGGGCTGTTGGTCCACAAAAGTTTTCAACATCATTTTAAATCCTTCAAGCAGACAGTTGCTCGAGGGTGGGAGGGAGGTGACCAGAAGTGTGGAGCATCATATTTCTCTCATAGTCACTCAAAACATAATCCCAACGTGAAAAGGAGAAATTTGTGGCACCTTAGAGACTAACACGTTTATTTGAGCACGAAAGCTCATACTCAAATAAATGCGTTAGTCTCTAAGGTGCCACACGTCCTCCTTTTCTTTTTGCGAATACAGACTAACTACTCTGAAACCTGTCATATTTTTTTCTGGCTGCATTCCCCTCTCCAGTTTTATTCCTTCTGGTACAGTGATTAAGGATGGGCGTCACACGGGGGGGCTTAATACTCAAGCCTGCCTGGCACGGATGCTAACTCCGGGGCGCTGCTGCTCTGCCTGGCTCCTGGGGTGCAGTTGGAGCAACTCCCAGAGCCGGAGAAGAGTTTTGTGGGGCGGGGAAGCTGGTCGCTTCTCTCGCCGACACAGGCTGGTGCAGTAAAAGATGTGACCTGGCCCCCACCTTGTCTCTCTAGCTCCCCGGGATGCACAGGTCGCAGTTTGGGGCGGGGGGGGGAAGGAGGGGGGCAATCCTACATGCGCAGAGGCAGAACCCAGAGAAACTACATTTCCCACAACACCTGGGGCTTTCCAGGGAGCTCCCCCACCCGCCGGTTTTAGGCTCAGACAGCCCAGCTGGGAGGGGCTGAGAGGCCGGGGGGGGGCCTGGGGGAGGCCGGGAGAACAAAGGAGGAAGGCCCGGGTGTGTGACCAGCTCCGGCCCGTGGAAATGCCACGCTGCGGCCCGCGGCTGTGATCCGGGAGCCCGGGGAGACCCCCCCACCGCGCCCGGCCCGGGCCCCGCTCCCGCTGGAGCCGCCCTGGGGCCGCCCTGGGCTCTGCCCGCCCCGCGGTGCTGCAGCCTCCAGGTACCGGAGCGAGCCCCGGGGGCGGGGCCGGGCGGTGCCTCTGCCCCAGTGTCGGGGGGGGGGACCTGGCATCTCGCAGCGCCGGGATCTGCTCCCCGGGGGCGGCTGGGTGGGGTGGGGATGTTGGTGCAGCCAGGACATGGCAGGGAGAGGAGAAGAGCCGGGGACCCCCGGGGAGGGGGGAGAGAAAAGGGGGGGCTGAGATCCCCTCGGATTTACCGCTGCCCCCTCCCGTGGGAACCCTGCACACCACCTGGGTGTGACCTTCTGTCCCATCCATTGCATGCCTCCGATGCAGTGGGCTGTAGCTCACAAAAGCTTATGCTCAAATAAATGTGTTCGTCTCTAAGGTGCCACAAGTACTCCTTTTTCTTAAAGAGTCCTGTGGCATCTTATCGACTAACAGACGTATTGGAGCATAAGCTTTCATGGGCGAATACCCACTTCGTCGGATGCATGTAGTGGAAATTTCCAGAGGCAGGTATAAATATGCAAGGAGGAATCAGGCTCGGGATAATGAGGTTGGTTCAATCAGGGAGGATGAGGCCCTCTTCTAGCAGTTGAGGTGTGAACCCCAAGGGAGGAGAAACTGCTTTTGTAGTTGGCGAGCCATTCACAGTCTGTGTTTAATCCGGAGCTGGTGGTGTCAAATTTGCAAATGAACTGAAGCTCAGCAGTTTCCCGTTGAAGTCTGGTCCTGAAGTTTTTCTGCTGCAGGATGCCTTTAAATCTGCTATTGTGTGTCCAGGGAGGTTGAAGTGTTCTCCTACAGGTTTTTGCATATTGCCATTCCTAATATCTGATTTGTGTCCATTTATCCTTTTACATAGGGACTGTCCCGTTTGGCCGATGTACATAGCAGAGGGGCATTGCTGGCACATGACGGCGTATATTACATTGGTGGACGTGCAGGTGAATGAACCGGTGATGGTGTGGCTGATCTGGTTAGGTCCTATGATGGTGTCGCTGGTGTACATATGTGGGCAGAGTTGGCATCAAGGTTTGTTGCATGGATTGGTTCCTGAATTAGAGTTACTACGGTGCAGTGTGTAGTTGCTGGTGAGAATATGCTTCAAGTTGGCGGGTTGTCTGTGGGCGAGGACTGGCCTGCCTCCCAAGGCCTGTGAAAGTGCGGGATCGTTGTCCAGGATGGGCTGTAGATCACTGATGATGCATTGGAGAGGTTTTAGCTGAGGACTGTATGTGATGGCCAGTGGAGTTCTGTTGGTTTCTTTCTTGGTCTTGTCTTGCAGCAGGAGGCTTCTGGGTAGACGTCTGGCTCTCTTGATCGGTTTCCTTATTTCCTCTTGTGGGTATCGTAGTTGATTAGCCTGATTCTTGCTTGCATAGTTATACCTGCCTCTGGAAATTTCCACTACATGCATCCAGGTGAAGTGGGTATTCACCCACGAAAGCTCATGGTCCAATATGTCTGTTAGTCTATAAGGTGCCACACTTTGCCACTTTTTTGGCCTGAGGACCACATCTGGGTGAGGAAATTTCATGTAGGGCCGGGGCAGGGGGTCAGGGTGTGGGAGGGGGTGCGGTGTGCAGGAAGGGGCTCAGGGCAAGGGATTGGGGCAGAGGAAGGGTGTGGGATGTTTGAGGGGGCTCAGGGCAGGGGTTGGGATGGAGGAGGTGTGTGGGGTGTGGCAGGGAATTGGGGTACAGGAGGGGTTTGGGCTCCGGCCCGGCGCTGCTTACCTGTAGGTGCTCCAAGATGGCAGCAGTGTGCTCCGGGGCCAGGACAGGCTCCCTGTCTGCCCTGTCCCTATCCCCGCACCACTCCCAGAAGTGGCCAGCACCATGTCTCTGGGGGGGGGAAGGAGCAGAGGGCTCCATGGGACTGCAGGGACATGGTGCCGGCCGCTTCAGGGAGTGGCGCAGGCCCGCGGCCCCAGGGGGGTGGCAATCCCATGGGCCAAATCCAAAGCCCCAAGGGGCCGGATGTGGCCCCCGGGCCATAGTTTGCCCACCCCTGCTGCAGAGGCATATGCACTAAGCTCCAGAGGTCCCCGGTTCAGTGCTGCCCAAGACAGGGTGTTACGTTCTCTCCAGTCCTTCCCCCTTTTCTCTCTGGATAGCAAAGATCAAAATCTATGGTGATCCCCCCCCCCCTTTTCTCTCAAATTCCTGAGACGGTCTCTGTTCTCCTCCACCGATTGTACCCCATTTTCTCTCCACTTCTCCAATGTCCAGTTCGAATCTCAGGTTTCCCCAAACCTGTGTTTCCCTCCCCACGATTTTACCTGCAGTGATTTGTCCTTGTTTAGGTGGGAAATCATTTCCCTGAGCGATTTCTGAAATGGGAAGGGGGTTAATGGGCAGAGGCAGGCAGAGCCCCGAGACACAGATACCTCTGGGCTGGGCTGGGGGGGCCGCTCTCTGCTGGCCACAGGGCCTGGAAAGGCGCAGGAAGGGGAGGGAGGAGCAAGCACCCCCCCCATTGGAGATGGCTCAGTCCCAGCTACTTCCCCCTGCCCCCCCAACCCAGCAGCCCCTGCCCCTCCACACTGCCTGCTAGTCAAATTCCCAGACCCCACAACCAGTGACCTTCTGACTCCAGCCCCGCTCCTTTCCCCTGTGAAAGCCACATCACCCAGGGCTCCCTGCCGGCCCTGTGAATGTGAGGCAAGAAGAATCCATCCCATTCTGTTGTTCATTGAATATAGCTGTGTAATCCCCTCAAATTTCCCCTCTTTTCTCTTGAACAGTTGAATGGTAACATAAAATCTCCCCAGATGTTGGTTCTTCTCTCTTATATTGGCAAATATTTAGTGTGTGCCCCGTTTTCTCCTCAGTTCTGAAATACTGATATCAATTTCTTGAAAATCTTCCCACTTTGCTCTTCAGGTGTCTGACTGAGATCAGGGCTCTTATCATACTGAGCGTGGTACCGGCCTTGCCTGAGATCAGGTGCCCCAGTGTGCCGGGCACTGCACAGACCCTGACCAAATTTGCGGCACTCGTTGTGCCAGGAACTGCACAGACCCCTACAGAGAGCAGGGATCTTGTTGGGCCGGGGGCTACAGTGACCCTGACTGAGCTCCGGGCCCCTGTTGTGCCAGGCCCTGCATCAATACCAAGTGAAATCAGGCTCCCATTGTGCCAGGTGCTGCAGAGACGGCAAACAAAATCAGGGACCTTGTTCCTGGAGCTGCAGAGACCCCCAAGTGAGATCTGGGCCCTGTTCTGCCAGGCGCTGCAGAGACCCCAAGAGAGGTTAGACCCCACTATTGTGACAGGTGCTGTGGAGACCCCAATGGAGATCTGCGCCCCTGTTGTGCTGGGCACTGCAGAGACCCCAGCTGACATGAGGACCCCCATTGCGCCAGGTAAAACTGAGACCTGAACCGAGATCACGGTCCCCCTGGTGCCAGGCAGCGCACGACTGTGGCCCAGACTGCTGCCTCCGGTGTCCCAGGCACTTCAGAGACCTCCGCTGAGATCTGTGTCCCCGTTGGGCCTGGCCTTGCACTGACCTCAGCCAACATCAAGCCCCACCACTGTACTGGGCATTGCACAGACCCTGACAGAGATCCTCCCCCCACATTTGGCCAGATACTGCAGGGATCCCACACAAAATCAGGGCTCCTGAAATGCCAGGGGTTGCAGAGCCCCCAGTTGAGCCCCTGTTATGCCAGGCACTGGAGAGAAGCCAATGGAGATCAGGGCCTCTGTTGTGCCACTCACTGCACAGACCCTGACCTACATCACCAGTTAGGTCTTTTGCCCCCACTGCTCCCCTTGGGAGGCTGTTCCAGAACCACACTCCTCTGATGGTTAGAAACCTTCCCCTAATTTCAAGCCTAAACTTGTTGATGGCCAGTTTATATTAATTTGTTCTGAATCTGGGGTCCACATTGGAGCTTAACTTCAATAACTCCTCTCCCTCCCTGCTACTTATCCCTCTGAGGTATTTATAGAGAGTGATCCTGTCTCCCCTCAGCCTTCTTTTGGTTCGGCTAAACAAGCCAAGCTCCTTGAGTCTCCTCTTGTTAGGCAGGATTTCCATTCCTCGGATCATCCTAGTAGCCCTTCTCTGCACCTGTTCCACTTTGAATTCATCCTTCTTAAACACGGGAGACCAAAACTGCACACTCTATTCCAGATGAGGTCTCACCCATGTCTTATAGAATGGCACTAACACTTCCCTGTTTCTACTGGAATTACATTGCCTGATGCATCCTAGGATTGCATTAACCTATTTCACGGCTGCATCCCATTGGCAGCTCATAATTATCTTGTGACCAACCAATACACCCAGGTCTTTCTCCTCCTCTGTGACTTCCAACTGATAAGTCCCCAGTTTACAGCAAAAATACTTGTTGTTTGTCCTCAAATGCATGACCTTGCACTTTGCACTATTAAATATCATCCCATTTCTATTACTCCAGTTTACAAGGACATCCAGATCTTCTTGTATGATAATCTGGTCCTCCTCCGTATTGGCAATCCCTCCCAGCTTTGTGTCACACTCCCACTTTCTGTGCCAAAGTCACTAATAAAAATGTTAAATACGATTGTTCCCAAGATCAATCCCTGAGAAACTCCACTAGTGACCTCCCTACAGCCTGGCAGTTCAGCATGATCCCTTGTAGTCTCCTCTTTAACCATTTCCTTATCCACCTTTCAGTTCTCATATGAATCCCTATCTTCTCCAATTTAATTAAGTTTCCCATGTGGAACTGTATCAGATGCCTTACTGACATCCAGATAGATGAGAGCTACTGCATTTCCTTTGTCCAAAACATTAGTTACCTTCTCACAGAAGGAGATCAGGTTTCTCTGGCAGGATCTACCTTTTGTAACACCATGTTATATTTATTTATAGAGCTGAAGGCTGGAAGGAACTGTTAGCAATAGGCTGAAAGTGGCCATGTGGAGGTGGGAGGGGATGCGGTGTTGGAGATGTATCTGGGATTTTGTTTTGTAGGAGTCCATGTCTCTGCTCCCTGTGGCCGTGGTGCCTTCCGTACCAAAGCAGCACGTCAGCAGAGCAGATGCACACACCATAGCTCCATTTGGAACACGCGGCATTCACTGCCAGACGGGATGGGCGATTTTTCAGGGGCCCAGCTTGATATGCCTGGCTGGGGTGGATTCAGTTGAATGGGGGTCTGGGGCTCTGATAGTTTGGGATGTTCCTTTTTGCGTAGTCAGTTCTTTCCCTTTATTGTTTTACCCCTGCCTGTGCCTGATGTCGCTCTCTTCTTAACTTGCTTTGGTTATTTCAGTTCCACTTTCTAAATGGGATCTAAGAATTGCAAAGCTGAATGAAAGATAAACCAAACAGAACCATTTGAATTTTGGCACATACCTGGTAGAACTATACCTGGTGAAGGTACGCTGTAATTACCTGCCGCCCCCCCCCCCCCAAAAAACCCGGAGTCCTTGTGGCACCTTAGAGACTAACAAATTTATTTGAGTGTAAGTACTTTTTTTTTTTTTTTTTTTTGCAGATACAGACTAACATGGCTGCTACTTTGAAATCTGTAATTTCCTGGATAGCAATAGCATTTTCTGGTGGGGTGGATAAAGCAATGTCAAAGAGCCAAAAGTGATCTTTAGTGCTAAAGGGCTCCTCAGGTGTTTGTTC
Organism: Dermochelys coriacea; assembly: GCF_009764565.3. NCBI lineage: Eukaryota > Metazoa > Chordata > Testudines > Dermochelyidae > Dermochelys > Dermochelys coriacea. Next base: position 5,778,938 of record NC_050095.1, on the reverse strand, counting down.
TCTAGGGAGAGTGCCATTGGCCAGGGCTTGCAGTCTTTCAGGAGTGGTGTGATGGATTGTATTTAGTAATCTTGAAATAAAAGGTTAAGATGGTTGGTTCACAACATCCAGTGAAATCTTGCAAACAGTTATACAAATAATGACAGGTTTCAGAGTAGCAGCCGTGTTAGTCTGTATTTGCAAAAAGAAAAGGAGGACTTGTGGCACCTTAGAGACTAACAAATTTATTTGAGCATCCGATGAAGTGAGCTGTAGCTCACGAAAGCTTATGCTCAAATAAATTTGTTAGTCTCTAAGGTGCCACAAGTTATACAAATAGACTCTAATGCTGTTAAAACAACATAGCATTAATACTGATTCCCTTAAAACTATTAAATTGTGGCACCTAATTTCCATTTCTTAATGCCTGAAACTTTGACACTCTCTCACACCATCTTTTTTTTAAAGTCATGCACAGCGCACAGTCAAGTTAGTTAATGAAAGAACGCGTATTACTGATTGCTTTATGTTGCTTAAGCATCTGATTAAGCACCTAAACAAAACTGTACTACTGTAAGTGGAAATATATCAACAGAGCTTCACTCCAATGTGCTTTAATGTGAATGAAAAGTTTCTAAATTAAATACATGGCAGGATGATAAATGGGGAAAATACACTGAAGTGCCCCTACCCAGTCCTGTTGATTTCTTGTGCCAACCCCCCATGAGTTCTGGCTTCTTGGTCAACTGAGCTCCCAGTCCCACATCAGCTGTGCCGTCTCCCAGCCTAACCCATTTTTACTGCAATTCTTCATCCCCCTCATTCAGGCAGGGGGTTGGCGCTGCAGCCCCTAAAGCACCTGCATTAATCTGGCCTTGCTGATACTGTCTCACATACTGGGGCTATTTAGATTTCAGGGAATGATTCGTCAGCGTTACTGACTCTGGGAGGTGGGAGAGAGGAGAGGCTGAGAGGGAGTTTGGCCCCCACACTCTGTAGGGCCATGTTCAACCCTGGTAGCCTCCATCTAACCTCATCCTCCACCCTCCCCCATGCATCTCTGGTCATGTGTCAGAGTGTCACCTTCTGATCATAATGCCACTGGCCACAGCAGAGCTCCCAGACAGGAGCTACATCATAATGGGGTTACGGTACTGAGAGTAAAAGACATCCCAGGGAGGCTGTAATTATCCTCAAAGCAAGCATTAATTCTTTCACTTCCTAGACTGTAAAGTACTTAAAAGTACACTTGAAAGGATTGGATTTTTATTAATAAATTGCAGTAAATGTTGATTTCACTGTACACACAAAGATGAAAAATATTTATATAGGTAATATACAGAAATGCTTCTGGAGAAAGTTGAGTTTGATTTACAGATATTTACACTGTATATTTTGCATGTGACATTGACAATTTGTGTTTGAACAGTTATAAAGATTTGGCTTTTCAAATCTCAACATTTACTCTAATTAAATAATTGTTGTCTGACAACCCCCATAAATTCCCACAGCTCTGAACATTGAAATTGTAAACATTAAAAAAGGGCTTTAAAATAACTATCGATATCATCTATTGAAATTAGAAAAAGAAATAGACAAAATTAATTTTGCCAAACCCACTTAACAGCAATCGCAATATACTAGGGCATGGAAATTCATAGCTAAGGCACCCAACCTTAATTCTGCCCTGAAGCGACACCAGGCAATCACGTTAGGGCTATGAATAAGTCAATTTAGTGTATAAAGTCCCATATTAGATTATACTGATTTGTAAAGACACATGAGATCTTTTCCTCAGACCTTCACTGGGTTGTTTCTTTTATTGGTAATTCCCAGAAGTCAATAGATAAATAAGATTCTATCAGTTATGAAGTGGCCATTTCAGATTTTTGGGGAGTGTCTATTAATTTGCAAGAAGGGCCAAGTGCTGGGAGAGATGGGGCCTTGGTTTCATTTTAACTTGGGCATGCTCAGCAACTTCCAGAATTTGGTTCAAAGTATTTACATGTTTCCCTGGCCTGTTTTTAAAAGTGCTGCTATAGAATGTGGGGGGGGGGGCAGGGGGGGCCGAAAATCACTGCAGGATCAGGTTTCAGAGTAGCAGCCATGTTAGTCTGTATTCACAAAAAGAAAAGGAGGACTTGTGGCACCTTAGAGGCTAACAAATTTATTTGAGCATAAGCTTTTGTGAGCTACAGCTATGATTACGAAAGCTACTGCAGGATCAGTAGCTGAGTCTCTTAGATATTTATAGTTCATTGGAAGAAGGACGAGGATTGGGGGGGGGGCCTCTGGGAATTTAATAATAAACACACAACTGAGGGGGTACTGCCAGGGCAAAGAACCCTAATCTAGAAGGGCACTGGGGTCCAGGACGGGCACGGGGCCAGCGGCAGGCAAAACACCAATTGGCAGAGGGTGCTCCTTGCTGAAAAGAGCTAATTCACTGGACAGCCACAGCAGTGAGTCGTCACCCAGTGACGGATGCCTCGAGGCAGCAGTTTGAAGCTGCAGTCACTGATTGTTGCTATGCACAGGAGTGCAGTGCTTGTCATGCTAGGAGGTGTCTGTGACTGGTGCAGGCGATGCACTATGAAGATTTAAGAAAATTGCTTGTTGTTTTGCAGACTCTGTTTGCTTTCAATTAATAGAATAAAGATTGCTTTCAAAACAAAACACAAAACCAAAACTGGAGGAGAGAGACAACAAAAAAACACATCAGCAATGAGGGAGATGGGGGATGGGAGGGTCCCAGGAGGAGGTGGGGTCCCGGCGCGGTTAGAGATTTGTGTATGTCCAGGTATCATATGCAGCCTTCTCCTTTGGAGTACAGTGCAGCGGGTACGGTACTTCAGCAGGGCTAAACTGCAGTGGGACAGGTGTTGATGCAGTGGATACTGGGAGTCCGCAGGGCTGGACTGTGATGGGGCAGGAGTGGAATGCAGCGGGTACAGACTGGAGCCAGGAAGTTGATAAGAGTGTGTTGGCATGTCTGGGGGGGTGCATTAGAAAGAGTTTTGTGACAGTGGCTGTAGGTGAGGGCAGGCACAGAGCTTCTTGGTTTTCAGTACTAGTAGCGCCTGGTGCATGTCCGCTTGGCACTCCATAACATTTAAGAGCCGCTCCATGGCTTCGTTCTGGTGCACCACATTCTCCTTTCTGTTCCTCTTCTCGCTATCCGGCCACTCCTTCAATTCTTGTTTTTCGGCCCTGAAGTGCATCATGACCTCACGCGAAAAGTTCTCTTTAGTCCTTCATTGGTACTTTCTAATTCTGAGCAGCCATCCAGCTGGCGATAACAAAGGTCATATCTGTGAAGCCAAAATGCAACATTTTATAGAAGCAGTAGTGTTTGCAACACAGAGACCATTGATTTAAAACACAGTCACTATTCACATACCTGTCACTAACTGGCTAACCCAGGCAAGCACACATGAGCCACAAGACCCCCAAAATGGTAACAGCAGGGGCAGTGGAAATCACTGTTCCAGGACCATAGTCTACACTGGGCACGTGACTCTTGAGGAGAGACAGCACTGTAGGGGGTGGGGGGGCTCATAATCATTCCTGTGCCCACATTTTCCACAGGCTGTGTTCATTATGGAAGATATCTCATTGCGGAGGGCGAGCAGGGAATCATAGTAGGGTCTTCTCCAAGACTGCAGCTTCCATGAGTAAGGATGAAAGAGTTGTAAAAAGGGTGAAGAGGTGTTCAATTGACCAAGCGTGTGGCTGTTTCTAGGAAGCAGGCTCAGTGTCTGAGTGTAGAACAGGTGTTGGTAGCTCCTCATGTACATTTATGTAGGTAATAGGTCTGCAAACTCCACATTGCAGATTTCTTCATTTAAAAGAATTTAAAAGGTACATTTAAATGGTACCACGCAGTTCACCTAAAACAAGATTCCATCTTAGCAAAGATAAGGTGCTGGATTCTGTGCTAGAGTTGTCTTGTGCCAAATTACTTTAGTGATAGGCACTATCTGCAATGGCTGGGTACGCATAGGTGTGCTGTGGGAGTATTGGGTCATTACTCAGATCAGTCAGACAGGGCCGTCCTTACCCGTGCGCAAACTACGCAGCTGCGTAGGGAACCAGGAAATTTGGGGCACCAAATTTCCTGGTGTCCTATGCAGCTGCATGCTGCTCCAGTGGCCAGCCTGAACCTGCCCCACGCCAACTCCACCCCTTCTCCATAGCCCACTCCCCACCTCTTCCCACCCCTGCTCCACCGCTTCCCCGCTCCACCCCTTCCCCTGAGCTATGTCCTGGGGGACTGCAGCAAGGGTCGGGTGTGCCCTGCTCTCACCAGGTGGTGGAAAATGAAGAGACCCGGCCCCAGCCTGCTCCACTCTGCTGGCTCCCACCCAAATCACTGGTGAATGCTATGGGGTGGTTCCCCCCATGTCCCAAGTCTGGGAGCCAGGGAAATACCATGGAGTGGGCTGGGGCTGGATCACTCCACTTCCCGCCACACAGTGAGTGCAGGGTCAGGCCCACACTGCAATCACCGGGTGTCAGAAAGTGGAGTGAGCTGACCCCAACCCGCTCTGCTCCACTGGCTTGTGCTGGGGGATCCTTTTCCCCCTGCCCCCCAAGCCTGCTCCTTCCCCCCACAGACTGGGTAGAGCCCTCCCCACGGAGGCCTGGGGCCACACCCCTGAGGAGGCTGGGGCCATCCCCCCCTGAAGGGGGCTGTGTAGAGCACCACAATGTCTAGGGACAGCCTTGCAATCATATTTAGGGTTACATTGGTGAGTACCTTATCTCTATATTGCCTGGGTATTACAAGTTTGAGTTTTGCGGATCTCTCTTCTGGAGGGGCACCAGACACCTTGGGGCAACCTTAAATCCTGTGTTCATATAGTTTTTTGGAGGTAAATTTCCTAGCTCTTTACGCAGAGAAATGTTGGCTGGAGGAGTTTGCGGCCTTTTAGGCAGTTGTGGGTCTCAAGCAGGTTTGCAATGCAAGGCACAGAGAAGTGCCACGGTCTTACCCAAGGTCACCCAGCAGGTCTGTGGCAGAGCCAGGAATTATCCCCGTCCAGTGCTCTCTCCATGTAGGCGCTGGGAGATTGTGAAGCTGCTCCCATCTCCTGTACTTTTTGTTGCAGTAGAATGGGAATAATGGTTAGGCTTTCAAATGTCTCTCTCCTTCTCCACCTCCTCCTTCTGCCACCAGTTCCAGCTCCACCTCCCCTTCTTTCAAGTGTTTGTCATGTTGGTAACAGAGCCAGTGAGAGAAATCTCTGACATAGTCTGTTCCCCAAGATCTTGATAGTTTAAGCATATGGTGGTTACGGTACCTAAAGTACATGAGAGAAGATGGTGTTTGTCTCTCTCTCCTTCTCCACCTCCTCCTCCTGCCGCCATTTCCTGTTCAGCCTTCCCTTCTTGTCCATACCCTCCAGCCCTCTGTTAGCACTGTAGAAGCAAGTAGCTGTCTCCTGTCCTAGGCTGCTGCACACACATATTACAGGCAGCAGCAGCAGCATACAATGTGGTGCATGCCACCTTGGTGATGTAGCCTGAGCTGCACACTGAGCTGGACCTCTCACTGCTACTTCCAGCTGGGCCTCCTGCCCCTGGTCCAGCCAGGCCCTAGCTCTGCCCAGTCTGCCCCTCCTCCAAACAGGCCCCCTCTCCTATACACTCTGGCCTGCCCCTCCACATCATAAACAGGTGACATGTGCCTTTAAACTATTCATATTTTGGATTTCAGATGATTAAATTTGTGTTACCTTCCGTTTCTCCCTCTCCCTCAATCCCCTCTCCCCCGCCTCCCAGTTTCAGTTGTTTGGTGCTGCCTCGGATGGTTTTCCATTGATAGTTTGGGAGGGAGGAAGGCTGGTCACTTGATCCTTGTGTTACCTTGCTAGCTGACTAGTGAGAAGTGACGACTCCCTCTTCGGTGGATGGGCCAATCCCGGGGCCCGTTACCTCTCGATGATTTATTTTCCATTCCAAGTCCATAAAGTAGATTTTCAATATAAATGCTTTGTTCCTTACATAGAATCACAGAATATCAGGGTTGGAAGGGACCTCAGGAGGTCATCTAGTCCAACCCCCTGCTCAAAGCAGGACCCATCCCCAACTAAATCATCCCAGCCAGGGCTTTGTCAAGCCTGACCTTAAAAACCTCAAAGGAAGGAGATTCCACCACTTCCCTAAGTAACGCATTTGAGGGCTTCACCACCCTGCTAGTGAAAAAGTTTTTCCTAATATCCAACCTAAACCTCCCCCCATTGCAACTTGAGACGATTATTCCTTGTTCTGTCATCTGCCACCACTGAGAACAGTCTAGATCCATCCTCTTTGGAACTCCCTTTCAGGTAGCTGAAAGCAGCTATCAAATCCCCCCTCACTCTTCTCTTCCACAGATTAAACAATCCCAGTTCCCTCAGCCTCTCCTCATAAATCATGTGTTCCAGTCCCATAATAATTTTTGTTGCCCTCCGCTGGACGTTTTCCAATTTTTCCAAATCCTTCTTGTAGTGTGGGGCCCAAAACCGGACACAGTACTCCAGATGAGGCCTCACCAATGTCGAATAGAGGGGAACAATCGCGTCCCTCGATCTGCTGGCAATGCCCCTACTTATGCATCCCAAAATGCCATTGGCCTTCTTGGAAACAAGGGCACACTGTTGACTCATATCCAGCTTCTTGTCCACTGTAACCCCTAGGTCCTTTTCTGCAGAACTGCTGCCGAGCCATTTAGTCCCTAGTCTGTAGGGATTCTTCTGTCCTAAGTGCAGGACTCTGCACTTGTCCTTGTTGAACCTCCTCAGATTTTTTTTGGCCCAATCCTCGAATTTGTCTAGGGCCCTCTGTATCCTATCCCTACCCTCCAGCGTATCTACCTCTCCTCCCAGTTTAGTGTCATTTGCAAACTTGCTGAGGGTGCAATCCACACCATCCTCCAGATCATTAAGGAAGGTATTGAACAAAACTGGCCCCAGGACCGACCCTTGGGGCACTGTGCTTGATACCAGCTGCCAACTAAACATAGAACCATTGATCACTACCCGTTGAGCCCGACGATCTAGCCCGCTTTCTATCCACCTTATAGTCCATTCATCTAGCCCATAGTTCTTTAATTTGCTGGCAAGAATACTATGGGAGACGGTGTCAAAAGCTTTGCTAAAGTCAAGGAACAACACATCCACTGCTTTCCCCTCATCCACAGAGCCAGTTATCTCGTTGTAGAAGGCAGTTAGATTAGTCAGGCATGACTTGCCCTTGGTGAATCCATGCTGACTGTTCCTGATCACTTTCCTCTGCTCTAAGTGCTTCAGAATTGATTCCTTGAGGACCTGCTCCATGATTTTTCCAGGGACTGAGGTGAGGCTGACTGGCCTGTAGTTCCCCGGATCCTCCTTCTTCCCTTTTTTAAAGATGGGCACTACATGAGCCTTTTTCCAGTCATCCGGGACTTCCCCCGATCGCCATGAGTTTTCAAAGATAATGGCCAATGGCTCTGCAATCACATCCGCCAACTCCTTTAGCACTCTCAGATGCAGCACATCCGGCCCTGTGGACTTGTGCTCGTCCAGCTTTTCTAAATAGTCCCGAACCACTTCTTTCTCCACAGAGGGCTGGTCACCTCCTCCCCATGCTGTGCTGCCCAGTGCAGTAGTCTGGGAGCTGACCTTGTTCATGAAGACAGAGACAAAAAAAGCATTGAGTACATTAGCTTTTTCCACATCCTCTGTCACTAGATTACCTCTCTCATTCAGCATGGGGCCCATACTTTCCTTGACTTTCCTCTTGTTGCTAACATACCTGAAGAAACCCTTCTTATTACTCTTAACATCTCTTGCTAGCTGCAACTCCCAAGTGTGATTTGGCCTTCCTGATTTCACTTCTGTATGCCTGAGCAATATTTTTATACTCCTCCCTGGTCATTTGTCCAATCTTCCACTTCTTGTAAGCTTATTTTTCCTGTTTAAGATCAGCAAGGATTTCACTGTTAAGCCAAGCTGGTTGCCTGCCATATTTACTATTCTTTCTACACATCGGGATGGTTTGTCCCTGTAACCTCAGTAAGGATTCTTTAAAATACAGCCAACTCTCCTGGACTCCTTTCCCCCTCATGTTATTCTCCCAGGGGATCCTGGCCATCAGTTCCCTGAGGTTGTCAAAGTCTGTTTTTCTGAAGTCCAGGGTCCATATTCTGCTGCTCTCCTTTCTTCCTTGTGTCAGGATCCTGAACTTGACCATCTCATGGTCTCTGCCTCCCAGGTTCCCATCCACTTTTGCTTCCCCTACTCATTTTTCCAGGTTTGTGAGCAGCAGGTCAAGAAGAGCTCTGCCCCTAGTTGCTTTCTCCAGCTCTTATACCAGGAAATGGTCCCCTACACTTCCCAAAAACTTCCTGGATTGTCTGGGCACTGCTGTATTGCTCTCTCAGCAGATATCAGGGTGATTGATGTCTCCCATGAGAACCGGGGTCTGCAATCTAGTAACTTCTGTTAGTTGCCAGAAGAAAGTCTCATCCACCTCATCCCCCGGTCCGGAGGTCTCTAGCATACTCCCACCACGACATCACCGTTGTTGCTCACACTTCTAAACTTAATCCAGAGACTCTCAGGTTTTTCTGCAGTTTCATACCGGAGCTCTGAGCAGTCAGACTGCTCTCTTACATACAATGCAACTCCCCCACCTTTTCTGCCCTGCCTGTCGTTCCTGAACAGTTTATATCCATCCATGACAGTACTTCAGTCATGTGAGTTATCCCACCAAGTCTCTGTTATTCCAATCACATCATAATTCCTTGACTGTGCCAGGACTTCCAGTTCTCCCTGCTTGTTTCCCAGGCTTTTTGCATTTGTGTATAGGCACTTAAGATAACTCGCTGATTGTCCCGCTTTCTCAGTATGAGGCAGGAACCCTCCCCTCTCATGCTTTCCTGCTCATGCTTCCCCCCCTATATCCCACTTATCTCAGGGCTTTGGTCTCCTTCCCCCGGTAAACCTAGTTTAAAGCCCTCCTCAATAGGTTAGCCAGCCTGCTTGCAAAGATGCTCTTCACTCTGTTCGTTACATATGACCTATACATTGATCTCTCAGTCATTATGAGTCTTGACCAGTTACGAGCTTTCTGTAGACACCTCACATGACCATCCTCCAAGGGATGTGTTTGGTGTGATGGATTTGTCAGGTGAGAGCTGCTGGCAAAGACCAAATGACCCTTTGCCAAGGGATTTCTGTGTCACTGTCTGACCCCCGTAGGCCAGGGAGAGGACAACTTTCTGCCAGTGGCCTTCACGATGAGTGCTGAGTTCACCGCAGTGTCCCTCATTCCCTCTCATTTCCCTTCTCGGTGTGCTGTCTGGGATGCTGACCCACTTCCTGCTCCCCAGGCCACCCCATATCTACTCCATGTGCCAGACTTGTGGCAGCCCCCAGTGAGAGACTGTCCAGCCCATCAAACTAGTGCCAAACTGCTGGGCCTCAGGCCTTCTGGGCTGCACCTCTGTGAGTCCAATTTCCCCCTGCTCCAAGGGTGCTATAGGGGCACGTCCTTCTAGTGTGTCAGGCTCAACCCTCTGGCTGAGGCCTTGGGACACTTTCTTCCTCTCTTGGGTACCAGGTGAAACTGCAAAAGAGCCGACTGCTGGCAAACAAGAGTAAATAAAGGAACAAAAAAGAAAAGAAAGGGGAAAACAACTGTGTGAAGTCAAGAGTAGAACAACAGTCTTTTGTCGTCTTTAACATCCTGTAATAGTAATAGTTTAACATCCCGTAACATCCCGAGTTGATGGATCTTTCCTGCCAGGCAGCATTTAATGCTGGCTGTTGCCAATCAGCACTTAACATAGTTAAAGTCTCTGCCCTGCCTGGTGATTTACGTAGCCACAGAAGCTCACAATGCAACTGGTTCAGTTGTTCACAGACATGCTGGAAGGGCATAACGAGGGGGGTCCTGCATGGATTAGTTCTGGATCCGGTTCTGTTCAATATCTTCATCAATAATTTAGATAATGGCATAGAGAGTACACTTACAAAGTTTGTGGATGATACAAAGCTGGGAGGGTTTGCAAGTGCTTTGGAGGACAGGATTAAAATTCAAAATGATCTGGACAGACTGGAGAATGGTCTGAAGTAAATAGGATAAAATCAATAAGGACAAATGCAAAGTACTTCGTTTAGGAAGGAACAATCAGTTGCTCACATGCAAAATGGGAAATGACTGCTTAGGAAGGAGTACTGCAGAAAGGGATCTGGGGGTCATAGTGGATCACAAGCTTAATATGAGTCAACAGTGTAACACTCTTGCACGCAAAAAAAAAAAAAAAAGCAAACATCAACTGGGATGTATTAGGAAGAGTGTTGTAAGCAAGAGATGAGAAATAATTATTTCACTCTACTCCACACTGATTAGGCCTCAGCTGGAGTATTGTGTCCCGTTCTGGGAGCCACATTTCAGGATAGATGTAGACAAATTGGAGAAATTCCAGAGAGGAGCAACAGAAATGATTAAAGGTCTAGAAAACATGTGGGGAGATTGGAACAAAATGGGCTTATTAAGTCTGGAGAAGAGAAGACTGAGAGGGGACATGATCACAGTTTTCAGGTACATAAAAGGTTGTTACAAGGAGGAGGGAGAAAAATTGTTCTTCTTAACCTCTGAGGACAGGACAAGAAGCAATGGGCTTAAATTGCAGCAAAGGAGGTTTAGGTTGGACATTAGGGAAAACTTCCTAACTGTCAGGGTGGTTAAGCACTGGAATAAATTGCCTAGGGCGGTTGTGGAAACTCCATCATTGGAGATTTTTAAGAGCATGTTAGAAAATTCCTGTCAGAGATGATCTGGATAATACTTTGTCCTGCCATGAGTCCAGTAAATACTAATGGAAACTGCATGATCATGGGAGACTTTAACTTCCCAGATATAGACTGGAGGACCAGTGCTAGTAATAATAATAGGGCTCAGATTTTCCTAGATGCGATAGCTGATAGATTCCTTCATCAAGTAGTTGCTGAACCGACTAGAGGGGATGCCATTTTAGATTTAATTTTGGTGAGTAGCGAGGATCTCATAGAAGAAATGGTTGTAGAGGACAATCTTGGCTCAAGTGATCATGAGCTAATTCAGTTCAAACTAAATGGAAGGATTAACAAAAATAAATCTGCAACTAGAGTTTTTGATTTCACAAGGGCTGACTTTCAAAAATTAAGGAAATTAGTTAGAGAAGTGGATTTGGACTGAAGAACTTATGGATCTAAAGGTAGAGGAGGCCTGAGATTACTTTAAATCAAAGCTGCAGAAGCTATCGGAAGCCTGTATCCCAAGAAAGGGGAAAAAATTCATAGGAAGGAGTTGTAGACCAAGCTGGATGAGCAAGCATCTTAGAGAGGTGATTAAGAAGAAGCAGAAAGCATACAGGGAGTGGAATATGGGAGGGATCAGCAAGGAAAGCTACCTAATTGAGGTCAGAACATGTAGGGATAAAGTGAGACAGGCTAAAAGTCGAGTAGAGTTGGACCTTGCAAAGGGAATTAAAACCAATAGTAAAAGGTTCTATAGCCATATAAATAAGAAGAAAACTAAGAAAGAAGAAGTGGGGCCGCTAAACACTGAGGATGGAGTGGAGGTTAAAGATAATCTAGGCATGGCCCAATATCTAAAGAAATACTTTGCCTCAGTCTTTAATAAGGCTAAAGAGGATCTTAGGGATAATGGTAGCATGACAAATGGGAATGAGGATATGGAGGTAGATATTACCATATCTGAGGTAGAAGCGAAACTCAAACAGCTTAATGGGACTAAATCGGGGGGGCCCAGATAATCTTCATCCAAGAATATTAAAGGAATTGGCACCTGAAATTGCAAGCCCATTAGCAAGAATTTTTAATGAATCTCTTTTAATGCTACTCTGAAACCTGTCTTTAATGAATCTGTAAACTCAGGAGTAGTACCGAATGATTGGAGAATTGCTAATATAGTTCCTATTTTTAAGAAAGGAAAAAAAAGTGATCCGGGTAACTACAGGCCAGTTATTTTGACATCTGTAGTATGCAAGGTCCTGGAAAAAATTTTGAAGGAGAAATTAGTTAAAGACATTGAAGTCAATGGTAAATGGGACAAAATACAACATGGTTTTACAAAAGGTAGATCGTGCCAAACCAACCTAATCTCCTTTTTATGAAAAACTAACAGATTTTTTAGATAAAGGAAATGCAGTGGATCTAATTTACCTAGATTTCAGTAAGGCATTTGATACCGTGCCACATGAGGAATTATTAGTTAAATTGGAGAAGATGGGGATCAATATGAACATCAAAAGGTGGATAAGGAATTGCTTAAAGGGGAGACTGCAACGGGTCCTACTGAAAGGCGAACTGTCAGGCTGGAGGGAGGTTACCAGTGGAGTTCCTCAGGGATCGATTTTGGGACCAATCTTATTTAATCTTTTTATTACTGACCTTGGCACAACAAGTGGGAGTGTGCTAATAAAGTTTGCAGATGATACAAAGCTGGGAGGTATTGCCAATTCAGAGAAGGATCAGGAAATTATACAGGAGGATCTGGATGACCTTGTAAACTGGAGTAATAGTAATAGGATGAAATTTAATAGTGAGAAGTGTAAGGTTATGCATTTAGGGATTAATAACAAGAATTTTAGTTACAAGTTGGGGATGCATCAATTAGAAGTAACGGAAGAGGAGAAGGACCTTGGAGTATTGATTGATCATAGGATGACTATGAGCTGCCAATGTGATATGGCTGTGAAAAAAGCTAATGCGGTTTTGGGATGCATCAGGAGAGGCATTTCCAGTAGGGATAACGAGGTTTTAGTACCATTATACAAGGCACTGGTGAGACCTCACCTAGAATACTGTGTGCAGTTCTGGTCTCCCATGTTTAAAAAGGATGAATTCAAACTGGAGCAGGTACAGTGAAGGGCTACTAGTATGATCCGAGGAATGGAAAACTTGTCTTATGAAAGGAGACTTAAGGAGCTTGGCTTGTTTAGCCTAACTAAAAGAAGGTTGAGGGGAGATATGATTGCTCTCTATAAATATATCAGAGGGATAAATACAGGAGAGGGAGAGGAATTATTTCAGCTCAGCACCAATGTGGACACAAGAACAAATGGGTATAAACTGGCCACCAGGAAGTTTAGACTTGAAATTAGACGAAGGTTTCTAACCATCAGAGGAGTGAAGTTTTGGAATAGCCTTCCAAGGGAAGCAGTGGGGGCAAAAGATCTATCTGGTTTTAAGATTAAACTCGATAAGTTTATGGAGGAGATGGTGTGATGGGATAATGGGATTTTGGTAAGTAATTGATCTTTAAATATTCAGGGTAAATAGGCCAAATCCCCTGAGATGGGATATTAGATGGATGGGATCTGAGTTACTACAGAAAATTCTTTCCTGGGTATCTGGCTGGTGAATCTTGCCCATATGCTCAGGGTTTAGCTGATCGCCATATTTGGGGTCGGGAAGGAATTTTCCTCCAGGGCAGATTGGAGAGGCCCTGGAGGTTTTTCGCCTTCCTCTGTAGCATGGGGCATGGGTGACTTGAGGGAGGCTTCTCTGCTCCTTTAAGTCTTTAAACCATGATTTAAGGATTTCAATAGCTCAGACATAGGTGAGGTTTTTCGTAGGAGTGGGTGGGTGAGATTCTGTGGCCTGCGCTGTGCAGGAGGTCGGACTAGATGACCAGAATGGTCTCTTCTGACCTTAGTATCTATGAATCTATGACTAGATGACCTCTTGCGGTTCCTTCTCATCCTATGATTCTATGATACTCAGATATTGTTCCAGGCAGCAGCTCACAAGCATTCAATAAAGTCTAAACATTAAACACATTCTTATAATTCTAATACCTGTTTTAACAATACTAACACAAGTGAGCCAGACTGATTCCAGCTCTGCGTTTGTCCATGTTCAGTTAAGACATGGGGGCTTTTGCAAGAGCTAACACCTCATCTGCCAGTGTCACAGGCAGGATGGGCAGGGATGGATCACTTGATGATTCCCTGTTCTGTTCATTCCCTCTGAAGCACCTGGCATTGGCCACTGAGCTAGGTGGACCATTGGTCTGATGCAGTGGGCTATTCTTATGTTCACAGTCTCTATCCGAAGTATCTACTCATTTGGACTCACTGGGGAGCCACAAAAAGAAACAAGGTGTGCTGAGGCAAGAAGGCCCAGTCTAACAGCCCCTGGGGTCATGCTTGCCAAAAGCTAAAACTAGGCCCAGCCCATGAAAGGGGGCACTCCCTGGAGAGACTGTATAAAGGCTGGAGCATCAAACAACTTTGTAAACCTGAGAGAGCTGCCTTGGGGACAATGATGGGGAGAATCCCCCAAAGTGACTCCTTTGATTCTGCTCTTCTCTGGCCTTTGGTTCAGAGACTCTGTTACTGGAAAGGTTTCAACATATCTCAGAGGGTTACACCCTGGTGGGAGGGGACTAGGCCTGTACTGGAATAAGGTCACTTTGTGCTTCACAGTGTGGCAGAACCTAGAATGTCCATGAGCAGGGAAAAATCCTGGGGGGAATTTCTTGTGGAATGGACAAAAACCCCATCTGAATTCTCTCACGTTGCCTTTCTTGCCCTGGCAGGCTACAGAATAACGTCCACGTTTCACCCCAGATCGTCCCCACCTCCCAGAGGGAAGGAAATGGCTTCAATGGAGCTGGCTCAGGTAAGAGATGATGACGGAGCTGGTGGTGGGTTCTCCTTGGAGGGAGAGGAGCCGTAAATGCATAGGAGGGTGGGAGCTGCTAGGGGTGATGGGAGGCAGTCTGGGGGGCTTCTGGGAACCACTGTGCCCTTTAACCCTCAAGCCAGGCTGGCCCTTCTCACACTGCTTTGCTGGAGATTCAGCCAGCCTCTCCAGGGCCTGTTGTCATCCGACATGACAGCAGGTGGCAGCATGCACCCAACTAAGCTACCTGAGTGCTTTACCTAAGCCACTCAAGGACAGATAGAAGACAACAGCCAATTTCCCAGCTCCCCAAGCTTGCACACCTGCTGTAATATAAATCCAGAATTATTTCCTCGTATTGTGCACAGGGATCTGTACAATGTGAGCTCATTAATATAGTGACCTTCCCCTTGATATGGGAAAGATATGACAACAAGCTTGAGCTAACCAAGCTGGGATTTTCCCCAAACACATCACTCAAAATACACTGGTTCAGATAAAGCATAAAAGAAATGTATTAACTACAGAAAGATAGATTTTAAGTGACTACCAGTGTTAGGATTCATTTTGTACTTAATATACTTTTAATAACTTCCTTCTTATTTTCATTGATTGATCATTGATTTCTGATAGCTTCCCTTACCAATTTTCTATAATTCTCACCTTCTAACTTATATTCTTTACTATTGACTTCCCCTTTCTTCCTTATATTTTATTGGGAGAGTGTTGGGACTCCTACCAAGGGGCTGTCTCTGGGCCCTGCTAGAGGCTCCATTTCCTATAATCAAGCTCTGGCTAGTAGGATGTGATAACTGTGAAAACCCTGCCTCCATCTGTCAGCTGGAAGACACAAGGGTTCTCTCTTTCTACCCTCACTCTGACGCCTCCTGGCTGCTTAAGCAAGGTGGGGTGGGACTCTGTTAACATGTGCCTCCCGGAGCTTCCATTTACCTGGTGCTGCTGTTCCCTGAATAGTGGGGTTGTGACTGGGGCAGCAGGTCCTGAGTGTTGGACTCTTGCTCTTTCAGGGGCCGGTGACTTTCGAAGAGGTGGCTGTGTATTTCACCAAGGGGGAGTGGGCTCTATTGGACCCTCCTCAGAGAGCCCTCTACAGGGATGTCATGCAGGAGAACTATGAGACGGTGGTCTTGCTGGGTAAGGAGTCCTGTCCCCTCAGTTATTAGAAGCTGTGGGATCTCTAAAGAACCTGAGTAGTAATAACTTTATACCTTTATTCGTCATACTAGTTTTGACAAGTTTCCTTGCCCCCCGTTTGTTGCCTTATCTCCCACCCACTAGAATAATTTTTGGACATGTGCCTTTTTGGTGCAGTCAGTCATTTTAAAATTGCATTTAATGTATCCTTATTGGCTACATTAATAACTGTAGCTTTCATGCCTTTTCCTCATTTTAAGAGGAAAATATGCCACCTGTAGAATTCTAAATTGAGTAAATAGGTGTGTGACTCATGCATGGCTTGTGTGACAGTCAGATGAGCTCCTCTTTTGATAGGAGAGCGTATAATGTTGCCATTCAGGACCCCACGGGTGAAGGGAGAACAGAGCTGTGGGAGGGGAGGAGAAGGGGGGGGAGTAGATAATTCTGGGGTGCCAGGATATGGGGAGGGTGTGTGCAGTGTTAGAGCTAAGAAGCAGCAGGAAGGGATGAGGTAGTGAGAGATGAGGAGGGAACACAAGAAGCTCCCAAGGTGCCAGGAGGTGGTGCCGGCTGAGAGTAATGGGAAGAAGGGGAGGGGAATGTGGAGGAAGGGCACCCAGGAAGTGGGCTTGGTGGGTTAGTGGGAGGGAGGAAAGGTCTGGGGACCTAGAGCTGTGAGGGATCCCTGCCCAGGCCTTGTTGATTTAGAGCCTACACTCCAGTTTTATTTCTGTTTAGTTTCACTTCGTTATACTTCCCCCCCCCCCACAAATATTATTATTTTAACTCTTAAGCTCCCTCCACCACTTATTCACCCCTCCCCACCATATAATCTCCCCATCTCTGTGCACAGCGACCCTGGCCACCAATCCTGAATTCTTGCTGCATTCCTCCCTGCCATAGCAGGGTCACTATCCAGGCACAAATGGGTACTTCGTTGATGATGTCGCAGGCTGGTAGTGTAACCAGTACAAGTATTACACCTATTAGATAATGTATTGGGGTGTGTAGGCTGCATGGTTGTCCCTCCCTATCACTCTCTGAGGGAGACCAAGCCTTCTCACTGTGACATACCTGTAAAGGTGAGGTCAAAAGGAGGGAATTAGCTGCACTTAGTGTCCCATCCTTCCAGCCAGGCAGAGCAATAGAGAAGTCTATGAGCCCCAGGGTCCTCGGTCCGGGCATGGCAGCAAACAATTAGTAAAATCTGACCTGCAATGAGGGCAGAACGTTAAGCATTCTGCAAGCCCAGGTAAAATTGAGCACCAGGACAGTCTGGGGGCTCAGGGAAGGGTGAGCACTAACAGAGGCTTCCTTGGCTAATATGGGGAGGCTGCCACCCCAGGAGTGGGACGGCAGGTGTCAGGAGGACATGGGCCCAGCCGACTCCACCATGTCCCAGCCCAGGTCCCTAACAGTGGTGGAATGGACATCCATTGTGGGGATCTTCCCCACAACATGCTCACCTAGAATTAGGCCCGCACTTAACCAGGTGGTTGTCTAGTTCCCCCAGGCTACTTTCTACATCCCCTGGGTTTGGTATCTCTATTACATGGGGGTCCTCTGTCTTTTCGTGCAGCTCTGGCAAGTCCTCAGGTAGCATCCCCAGCAGATCCTCGGCATCTCGGTCAGCCAGCAGCCCGGAGAGATTTGGCCAGTCCCCAGGCAGCAGCCCACGGAGCTCCTTAGTCTCTCGGTTGGCCAACAGCCTGGGGAGATCTGGCCAGTCCTCAGCACAGTGGGGATCCTCTTCAGGTTCCAGCAGCCAGTGGGATGCATCGGTCTCCCTTGGTAGCTCCAGCCCAACTGAACTGCAGGACCCGCCTTTTGTACTTCTGCTTCCTGTCCATCCTTCTGCTTCTGCCATGGCAGATGTGGCTCTTCTGGTTCTGCCCGCCACAGGATGTGTTGCAGTCCTTCTCTGTTACTCTCTGAATGTGGCCACACCTCCTTGTTACAGGGTGCAACTTGCCCTTATAGGTGGCTACTCAAAGTTAATGGTGAAGATTAAATTTGGTGAAACACACAGGGAAACTTGATTTAATACAGACAGTTATAATTGAAATCATAAGGAAGGATCAATATACATAATGATTAGAGTAAGATAATTATAATGAAGAGAGTCCGGCATTGTTCATACTCACCATCTTGCATTGTGCATACTTACAACTTACAGACATCATTGGAAACAAAGATCGAAGGGCAGGTGAGCCCATGAGAAGGGAGGTGCTGATTCAGTTTACACTGTCTCAGGGACCCAACAAACCTGAAAAAATGGTAACTGGGTGAGGTATTTTATGCCTTCCTTATGGTAATAGTACAGATATATATGATATTTTTTCTTTACCCTAATTATAATAATGTCAATAGTTGCCCCTATCCATATGTGGCCTTTGGTTCATCACATCTGTCACTTTGCTGGTGTGTTTTACCTTTCCCACCATTCTGTGTTTTCTTGTCTGTTTAGATTTTAAATTCTTCAGGGCATGGACCATTTACTAGTCTATGGTTTGTACGTAGCCTAGCACAGTGGGGATTCATTCTTAGGCCTTGTCTACACAACACAGTTTTGTTGACAAATGTCAGCTTCATCGACAAAACAGTGGAGGTGTACACTCTGCCGTGCTCCTCCTGCTGTTTTAACTTTCCTGTTATGCCAACATAATAAAGCCACCTCGACAAGAGAAATAGAACTTTTTTAGACGAAGTTAGAGCGGTGCAGAGTCAGTGTAGACACTGTGCTCTCTTATATCACCCTAAGTAGCCTCCAGGAGGTATCCCACAATGCCCATCATGACCGCTCTGGTCAGCAGTTTGAACTCCGCTGCCCTGCAGGTAGACAGGCATGCATCCCTCCCATTTAAAGCCCCAGGACATTTTGAAATTCCTCTTCCTATTTGTTCAGTGTGGAGAGTTCTCATTGCAGCTTCCCAACTGACCATGGCGGCTTTCCTCAGCAAACGTGCTCCTGCCTAGAGTACGCTGGAATTGTTGGGTCTCTGAAGAGAGGAGGATGTGCAGCTGCAGCTCCGATCCAGCCTTAGGTACTTGGATACCTACGGGCAGATTGCTCATGGCATGGAGGAGAAAGGCCGTGAAAGGAACATGCAGGACTGCCATGCTAAGGCCAAGGAGCTGAAGCAGGCATACTGGAAGCAAGGGAGGCAAATCATAGCTCGGGTGCAGCTCCACACACCTTCCACTCCTACAATGAGCTTCATGCCATCCCAAAATTGGGATATGCATGCCATCTATCGCCCCATCACAGTTAGGGAGTCCCATTGCCAAAAAGACATCCACTATTTCCTGTTCATTGTTCGGAGTCACCGTCCTTCATAGCAGGAGGCAATTAATGGCCCTGCACACTTTTTTCATCATCCCAACCCCCACAGCGGACTTCCTAACTTCGAACTGATTTGCAACTGACTGGTAGTAGTCTGGAATTGCCAGCTTCCACAAAGCAATCACCACTCATTTTTCCACCTTGAGGGCAGCTCTCATTCTGATGATCTTGCACTGCAGGGCAGGGGCCAGCTCCGCATACAGTTCCAGGAAGGTGGCTTTGTGCATCAGAAAGTTCTGCAACCACTGCTCATCATCCCATACATGCATAACGATGCGATCCCATCGGTCAGTGCTGGTTTCCTGAGCCCAAAAGCAATGATCCACCATGTGCAGCTGCTCCAACATCAACCTTGAATTGTTTCTTTCCATGGCACATTGCAGGGCAAGCACCACGGATTCACTTTCAGATTTGCAGCTCATGAGATACTGCAGGATCAGTGGTGTGTTCATGACACACATCACAAAACTAAAGAGCAGTGCAGGATCCATGCTTTTAGGCAGATATGGTGGGTGTACAGTTTACATGGGTTGTTCAAAAATAGCGCAAAATGTACTGAACTGGAAGTCCCACAGAATGATGGAATGGAGAACACGGCATCATGGGAGAGTGAGCCCGCCCCCATGATGCACTGATACAAGGAGTGCTGCATGAACATGCACAAATGATGTAATTATGGTGGTTTATGATTGTCAATGTAACTTAAGTCAACTTAACTCTAGTGTAGACATAGTCTCACTTGACCCTTAGTCACAAAAGTAATGAACATGGTTAATAATAATAACTATCCTGCCACTTTGAGGCAAGAGATCTGGCCTTGGGATGTTACTGCTTAAAAATGAGCTTAGCATTAGTCTTTGTGACAAGTATCCCACAAATCTCACTGATCTCACTTTTTTTCTTTGTCTTGAGTAGGGTTTCCAGTTTCCAAACCTGATGTGATATTCCAGATGGAACGAGGGGAAGAGCCGTGGGTCCCAGACCTTCGGGGTTCTGAGAAAGAAGTGCTCCTGAGAGCTGCCTGCACAGGTGAGGAATTGGTTAAACCAACTCAAAAAGTGTCTGGGAATGCGGGAAATATTTGGGATGCCCTACGAAGACCTTGTGAGCTCTCTGAGTTCAGGATTGTTCCCAGCAGGTATGGAATCTTTATGGCAGATGTCACACAGGGCTTCCCTCCTATCCTGAATGACAACTGGCAGCAGGTTGCTCCATGATCTTGCTTTCCCCTGAGAGTTCTAGTGAGATGTGGACCCGGAACTGATCCCTTCCTCTCTCCTCTGGGGAAGGGATTGGGGAAAATCAGCTCCTGATAGGTTTGATCTCTCCCGCACATATTTTGGTTTATTGGCTCTTTTTTCCATTCCTCTCTCTGAGATTTCCTTTCTTTCTGGTGCAGGGAGTGACCTATGTCCGGATTCTCTCTGTCTCCCATCAGGAGATGGTGTGATGAGTGAGAATGAGGATGATAATCCTCAGGAGGAAGATGCTGACCAAATAGAACCACATGGAACATTATCAGGAAGATCCAAAGGGAATATTTGCAGGAATTGGGCACACCTAGAAAAAGCAAATGCCTGTGAGAGACAGCAGAGGCCAGAGGAAAAGTTCAGTAGTCACTCAGACCCTGTTACATGTGAGAGAATCAACTTGGAAGAGACATGCCACACTTGCCATGAGTGTGAGAAAAGCTTCAATCACCGGTCTGCCTTTATAACACATCATAGAATCCACACTGGAGAAAGACCCTACATATGCCCTGAGTGTGGGAAAAGCTTCAGGCATAGCTCAACCCTTATTAGACATCAGAGAATCCACACTGGAGAGACACCTTACACATGCTCTGAGTGCGGGAAAAGCTTCAGTCACAGCTCAGCCCTTATGACGCATCAGAGAATCCACACTGGAGAGCGACCCTACACATGCCCTGAGTGTGGGAAAAGCTTCAGGCATAGCTCAGCCCTCATCACACATCAGAGAATCCACACTGGAGAGAGACCCTACACGTGCCTTGAATGTGGGAAAAGCTTCAGTGATAGCTCAGGCCTTATCACGCATCAGAGAATCCACACGGGTGCGACACCTTACACATGTCCTGAATGTGGGAAAAGCTTCAGTCGGAGCTCAGCTGTTATCACGCATCAGAGAATCCACACCGGAGAGACACCTTACACATGCCCTGAATGTGGGAAAAGCTTCAGTCAGAACTCAACCCTTCTTAGACATCAGAAAATCCACACTGGAGAGACACCCTACATGTGCCCTGAGTGTGGGAAAAGATTCAGTCGGAGCTCATACCTTATCACACATCAGAGAATTCACACCGGAGAGACACCGTACACATGCCCTGAGTGTGAGAAAAGCTTCAGTCAGAGATCAAACCTTATTAGACATCAGAAAATCCATGTGGGAGAGACACCCTACACATGCCCTGAGTGTGGTAAAAGCTTCAGTCAGAGGTCAAACCTTATTAGACATCAGAAAATCCACATGGGAGAGTACTGTAATAAATGCCTTGACTAGGGCTGGCTAAAGATTTTTTTTTTTAAAGTCACATTTGCTAATTCCCATATAGTGATCTTTGCACCATGTTCACCATGGCCTCTCAGCTCCACCAGATGAGTTATCTCCTTCTGCCTTTTGCAGCTCACCATTCTTTGGGGTCAGTCCTATGATTTTCTCTGTGAACACCTTTCCCTGTGAGTTGTAGGAGTGTGTGTCCCTCCAGCCAGGAATGTTCATCAGCTCCAGGTGGAGGAGGGAGGTTTGATCTGAACAAGCTACACTGAAGCAAAAACTACCTGTGCCTTACGTGCACTAGGATTGTACATGGTGTTAGCTACTCAAGTTAATGATCTTGGTGTACAAACACAACTAAAGTTGCAGTGCAGATGTCACCTAGGTACAGTGGTTCCCATTAGTTTTCCCTTGACCTGACCTAAACTCCATCAATTTTTCCTAGTCTAAACAAACCCTGAGCCTCACAGTTCTACTCTTACCCCATTTCAAAGCAATTGTCTATTTCCCCGTTTGGGGACAAATTGTCTCATTCCCAGTTTGCTCTCATGTTGCTTCAGGTTGTGCTGGATAGCAGAAATCTTTTCTATCATTTTCCCCACCTAAAATATATTGAAATATAACAAAGATCAGGAACAGGAGTAGGGAAAAATGTCATCTCACCCTCTGTAACATCAGAAAAAGATATCATGAGTCAGAGGGATTCACTCCTTCTCTGTAACTATCATAATCCCCCCTCAACCCATCTTTAGTTTCTGTGTCAGCCATAATAGTATTTATTCTCCCCATATGCAACCTCTCTGCTTCCCAAAATGTCATGTGATGCAGTGTTCACTGCTGTCTGTGCTAGGTATCACACTTTGATTCTCAATCAGTCTCACTCAGGCTGGAGGTTCACGTGTCACAGAGTTGGAGGGGAAATATGAATGGATTGTTCTGTGCTTTAATCCCTGTTTCTGTCTATTGGCAAAGCTGCTTCTGACCTTTCTCCTGCTGATCTGGGAGTTTTGGGTACAGAAGGGAAGGTTGGCTGTTTTTCCCCATTATGATGATGCTAACGTTCTTGTAAATAACATGACTTGATAATAATAAGGTGATGTTGGGTGAAGAAGGTTTAAATGCATCAGAGGAGAAGTCAATGTGAGATTCTGTTCTTATTAAAAAGAAAAAACGAACTTGTGGCACCTTAGAGACTAACAAATTTATTTGAGCATAAGCTTTCGAGAGCTACAGCTCACTTCATTGGGTGCATTCAGCAGATACAGACTAACAGGGCTGCTACTCTGAAATCTGTTCTTATTGTGAATCATCAGATATAACCTGCTCTGGAATTTCATTTTATCTGAAACCAAAAGTGTCTTATTACTCCTGGGGGAATTCTGCACCACTGCACATGTGCAGAATTCATGTCTGTCACAGAATTTTTTTTCCTGCAGAAAATACATTCTGCCTGAGAAGTGTTGCAATTCCACCTTTTTCCCATCAGAGGCTAGTGTGGCATCAGAACAGCCAGAAGCATGAATGCACCCTGTTGTTCTGGCACCACAGCAACCTCTGGTAAGCAAAAGGTGAAACTGCAGCACTTCTCAGGCAGAAAGTATTTTCTGCAGGGAACAAATTCTGAGGGCATGCAGTGGTGCAGAATTCCCATGGGAGTAGACGTTAATCACAGCACCCTGCCCATTAAACCAGTTTAGGACAGAAGAGTGGGGCACACAGGGCTGCTGCGGGAGGTCACAGACTGGGGTTCAGAATGGCTAGTGGGAGGACAGACAGGGGCATGGGCTCAGGAGTTAGTGGGGAGACAGCATTGAGCCAGAGGCTAAATGGGAGTGGGGGTGCAAGGCCACATGGGGATAAGGGAGAGGGTCGGCAGGGACACATGGGGATGGTGCAGGGACAGAGGCAAATGTGCCTGACTGAATGGGAGCAGCTTGAGGTCAGTCAGGGTCAGCATGGGGAAGGGTCTCCCTAACATTCCCTCCCCCTCCCCCCAAAATACCTGTTCCATACTTCTCCCACATACACCCAACAACCCTCCAAGTTCACTCCAGGCTCCTTCCCTTTCTCTCAGTTCCTCCATTACCCCTGACTCCCCCAAGCCTTTGCACTGCTTCTCAGGAGGTGGGAAATAAATTTCTGTGTTGTTGCTTAAATGAATAACTCAAAGTTCTGTATTAATATGCCTAGTAAGGAACCTATTTGTCAGAAAAAATGACCAGAATCTTTTTTTGTCTGTATTGTTACAGACATACTTGCTGATACGTATTTTGAAATAAATTACAAAAATAATTCAAATTGGCATGATTATATTGTGTTATTTTGACAAATAAAATATGCAGAATTTTGCAGATTTTTTTTTTTGGCTCAGAATTACTCCAGAAGTCTCTTATGCCCCTCTGTGTTGTGGATTTTTCTTTCCTGGATGCTATTTGGTTACATAATTGTAGATCAAGATGGATGAGCAAGCATCTCAGAGAGGTGATTAAGAAAAAGCAGAAAGCATACAGGGAGTGGAAGATGGGAGAGATCAGCAAGGAAAGCTACCTAATTGAGGTCAGAACATGCAGGGATAAAGTGAGACAGGCTAAAAGTCGAGTTGAGTTGGACCTTGCAAAGGAAATTAAAACCAATAGTAAAAGGTTCTATAGCCATATAAATAAGAAGAAAACTAAGAAAGAAGAAGTGGGGCCGCTAAACACTGAGGATGGAGTGGAGGTTAAGGATAATCTAGGCATGGCCCAATATCTAAACAAATACTTTGCCTCAGTCTTTAATAGGGCTAATGAGGATCTTAGGGATAATGGTAGCATGACAAATGGGAATGAGGATATGGAGGAAGATATTACCATATCTGAGGTAGAAGCGAAACTCAAACAGTTTAATGGGACTAAATTGGGTGGGGCCCAGATAATCTTCATCCAAGAATAATAAAGGAATTGGCACCCGAAATTGCAAGCCCATTAGCAAGAATTTTTAATGAATCTGTAAACTCAGGAGTTGTACCGTATGACTGGAGAATTGCTAACATAGTTCCTATTTTTAAGAAAGGGGAAAAAAGTGATCCAGGTAACTACAGGCCTGTTAGTTTGACATCTGTAGTATGCAAGGTCTTGGAAAAAATTTTGAAGGAGAAAGTAGTTAAGGACATTGAGGTCAATGGTAAAGGGGACAAAATACAACATGGTTTTACAAAAGGTAGATTGTGCCAAACCAACCTGAGCTCCTTTTTTGAGAAAGTAACAGATTTTGTAGACAAAGGAAACATAGTGGATCTAATTTACCTACATTTCAGTAAGGTGTTTGATACAGTGCCACATGGGGAATTATTAGTTAAATTGGAAAAGATGGGGATCAATATGAACATTGAAAGGTGGATAAGGAATTGGTTAAAAGGGAGACTACAGTGGGTCATACTGAAAGGTGAACTGTCAGGCTGGAGGGAGGTTACCAGTGGAGTTCCTCAGGGATCAGTTTTGGGACCAATCTTATTTAATCTTTTTATTACTGACCTCAGCACAACAAGTGGGAGTGTGCTAATAAAATTTGCGGATGATACAAAGCTGGGAGGTATTGCCAATTTAGAGAAGGATCGGGATATCATACAGGAGGATCTGGATGACCTTGTAAACTGGAGTAATAGTAATAGGATGAAATTTAATAGTGAGAAGTGTAAGGTCATGCATTTAGGGATTAATAAAAAGAATTTTAGTTATTAACTGGGGATGCATTAATTAGAAGTAAATTAGTTCCTCCAGGGCACATTGGAAGAGGCCCTGGGAGTTTTTCGCCTTCCTCTGTAGCATGGGGCACGGGTCACTTGCTGGAGGATTCTTTGCTCCTTAAAGTCTTTAAACCATGATTTGAGGACTTCAATAGCTCGGACATAGGTGAGAGGTTCATTGCAGGAGTTTATTGCAGTTTATTGCAGGTGAGATTCTGTGGCCTCTCTTGTGCAGGAGGTCGGACTAGATGATCATAATGGTCCCTTCTGACCTTAATATCTATGAGTCTATGAGTCTATTAATTTTATTTGACAGGATGTATCTCAGATTTATTCCAGACTTTCAGACAAATGACCTTTTTCTACAACAGTAATTTATTATTATTTTTTCTTCCCCCGCACCCCTCCCTGATGACCTAGGGGAAGTTCAATTGCAGTTCAGTCATCTGGATCAAATACTCCATGCTATTGGACATGCTACGAAGGAGACAGTAGCACTTTTAATATCCCTTATGAAATGCCGAACAACAGTACACCACAAATTGTGGAAATAACTGCATACGATCACACTGTTGTTCAATTGGCTAAATCAATATTTTTCCTAAAGAGCTGGGAAGAGTATTCTCTAGTAAATGACTTGTAACTAAGCAAAATACCCATGCATTTGGCTCCCAAAGCAGTTGTGACCCAGGCCCTTCAGGAGGTTCCTCCTGAAGATCTCTCCTTCCTAATCAGGTGCATGTTGCCTATTATTTGGTAAATGCAATCTATCTAGGTAGTGATTGAAAAAAATGGAAGTGACATTTCTGTTGCGCTCACCCTGGGAGATTCTGCAAATGTGTATAAAGTGAAAGCAGTATTGAATGTGATATAGCTGCAGAAAGATACCTATTTTTAGGCCTGACATTTTGTGTCTTACAGGGAATATGAGCTGCACCTGTATTTAGTCCCTAACTTAAATATGTACCACCAGATTAAATAAATAAAGGGGCATATTTGGGGAAGTTATATCTCACTATCACAATGATATTTTTGTAAAATTACTCCTATTATGGCCAACGATTTGACAAGAACTCAGGTAGAAATCGCAGGTACTGGTGGTTGATTTTCACCCCAGAGGTGGAAGCTATGGTGACCTGTGGCCCAGGTAAACTATTTATTTTTAGAACACTGCACCCTAGTTAAGTGGCACTGATCACATTCCTAAAGGATGCCATGATTACATTGGGAACAATTGTCCTTTACCATTTGGATCCAAAGTTTCATGAAGCAGAGAGAGAAACAGCCGATTCCTTCAGAGCCATTCCATACCTATGGGTCCCAATCTGGTTTCCTTGTTGGACAAGAAGCACTTCCATGCTGGGCAAATGATGGTAATTAATGAGGGAATGTATCAGATTCCTAGTTCAGACTGCAGGATACATGAATGCTAAGTCCAGGGTCTGTGGTTTGGTGTCTTAGTTTTGCTATTGAGTCTAACGCATTTGTATTTCTTCTCCTCCTCTTGCTACTCTGAAAGATTAGAAAGTATGAAAATAGAGCACAGGTGGTTTTTCTCATAATGCAACCTTCCCATGTAGTCTGAGACCCCTTCCACCCACACTTCTGGGAGAAGACGCAGGGAGAAATGAACTCACAGAAATGGAAGGCTCCTAGGTTATTGTAGAATGTGACTTCATACAAAGCTCACTGGGTCGAAATGGGAATTAAGAGAAAATTGACCTATGGGATTATATTTTGTAATCTTTGAATAAATTAGCAGTGAAAATGAAATTAAACATGAAGGTAATTATTTTAAAGTATGAGATTGATTATGTGATAACTTGAATCATATTGCAACACTGACAGTTTTTTTTCTTCTTCTCTCCCTTCTCCCTCCAATTATATAGGAAATGGTGGCTAATCCTGAAAAGTAAAACCTCTTGCCAAAAGAATTAGGGTGCGGGAATATGTAAGAGAAATAGCAGATAAGAGAATTAAGACCTAGTGTAGATTGTAATTTTTTTTTTCAAATGGAATTTATTTTTATATGTTTTAAAATAAATCTTCTGTTAAGAGGAAAATTCCTTGAGACAAGTTGTGTAACCTTTTACCCAGTTAAAGGGTAACAGCCACAGAGTTCCCCAGGTCTCATGTTTGCAAAGCAAAGATGTCACATCAGGCAGGAGATGCCAAAATCTAAAATGGTGATGGATGTGTGATGGGAGCTTTTCTGGGTTGTTTTTGTTGTTGTTGTGGTTTGTTTTGTTTTTTTAATTTAATTTTTGGGGTTTTTTTTGCAACCAGTTATTTTTATAGGGCCTGAGGCCCCTTTTCCTTCCAGCTATTTAACCCGAGCCTGCCTCTGGAAACCTCCTCAGAACTGGCCTTGTGTTTCTTTCATTTCTGATAAGAGCACTAACTGTTTCCCTGTACACAGCTGCTCCAGCTTTCTCCTTTATAGTCAATACTTATTTCTTCAACTCCTCACCCCCCACAACCTGGACCCCCAAACCAGAATGATCTTCAGCTGCAATTTAGGGCCCCCCAATTCCCAGCACCCCTCAACGTGCACAAGTCCATGGGGCCGGACGAATTGCATCCGAGAGTGCTGAGGGAATTGGCGGCTGTGATTGCAGAGCCCTTGGCCATTATCTTTGAAAACTCGTGGCGAACGGGGGAAGTCCCGGATGACTGGAAAAAGGCTAATGTAGTGCCCATCTTTAAAAAAGGGAAGAAGGAGGATCCTGGGAACTACAGGCCGGTCAGCCTCACCTCAGTCCCTGGAAAAATCATGGAGCAGGTCCTCAAAGAATCAATCCTGAAGCACTTAGAGGAGAGGAAAGTGATCAGGAACAGTCAGCATGGATTCACCAAGGGAAGGTCATGCCTGACTAATCTAATCGCCTTTTATGATGAGATTACTGGTTCTGTGGATGAAGGGAAAGCAGTGGATGTATTGTTTCTTGACTTTAGCAAAGCTTTTGACACGGTCTCCCACAGCATTCTTGTCAGCAAGTTAAGGAAGTATGGGCTGGATGAATGCACTATAAGGTGGGTAGAAAGCTGGCTAGATTGTCGGGCTCAACGGGTAGTGATCAATGGCTCCATGTCTAGTTGGCAGCCGGTGTCAAGTGGAGTGCCCCAGGGGTCGGTCCTGGGGCCCGTTTTGTTCAATATCTTCATAAATGATCTGGAGGATGGTGTGGATTGCACTCTCAGCAAATTTGCGGATGATACTAAACTGGGAGGAGTGGTAGATACGCTGGAGGGGAGGGATAGGATACAGAAGGACCTAGACAAATTGGAAGATTGGGCCAAAAGAAATCTAATGAGGTTCAATAAGGATAAGTGCAGGGTCCTGCACTTAGGATGGAAGAATCCAATGCACCGCTACAGACTAGGGACCGAATGGCTCGGCAGCAGTTCTGCGGAAAAGGACCTAGGGGTGACAGTGGACGAGAAGCTGGATATGAGTCAGCAGTGTGCCCTTGTTGCCAAGAAGGCCAATGGCATTTTGGGATGTATAAGTAGGGGCATAGCGAGCAGATCGAGGGACGTGATCGTTCCCCTCTATTCGACACTGGTGAGGCCTCATCTGGAGTACTGTGTCCAGTTTTGGGCCCCACACTACAAGAAGGATGTGGATAAATTGGAAAGAGTACAGCGAAGGGCAACAAAAATGATTAGGGGTCTAGAGCACATGACTTACGAGGAGAGGCTGAGGGAGCTGGGATTGTTTAGTCTGCAGAAGAGAAGAATGAGGGGGGATTTGATAGCTGCTTTCAACTACCTGAAAGGGGGTTTCAAAGAGGATGGCTCTAGACTGTTCTCAATGGTAGCAGATGACAGAACGAGGAGTAATGGTCTCAAGTTGCAATGGGGGAGGTTTAGATTGGATATTAGGAAAAACTTTTTCACTAAGAGGGTGGTGAAACACTGGAATGCGTTACCTAGGGAGGTGGTAGAATCTCCTTCCTTAGAGGTTTTTAAGGTCAGGCTTGACAAAGCCCTGGCTAGGATGATTTAACTGGGACTTGGTCCTGCTTTGAGCAGGGGGTTGGACTAGATGACCTTCTGGGGTCCCTTCCAACCCTGATATTCTATGATGCTATGATTCTATGATTCAATCCAACCCACAGCCCCCTCCTATTCATGGTGCTCCTTAGTTCCACCCCACAGCTCCCTCCTTCCCTCCAGCAGCAGGTGCTTCTGACTCATTTCAGGGAGTTTTTCTTGAAAGTTTTTGTGTGTGAATCTGCTCTCCCATCGACTTACCTTACTCTTCTCATTCTGGTGGAGAACTGGAGTTGACTGGAGAGTGCTCTGTGTCGATTTAGTGGGTGACCCACTAAATCAATCCCTGCTGCATCATTCACAACAATGTTGATCCCTGGTAAGTGTAGACATGGCATAAGGGAATCCATTGACACTGCTGTACTTATACCAGTAGAACGCACCATGGAGACACTAAGGCCTTGTCTACACTATAGGAGAAATTCAATCTAAGCTACACAATTTGAGTTACATGAATAGCATAACTCAAACAGACATAGCTTAGATCTACTTAGCTCAGGGTCCACGCTATGCGATGTCGACTGGAGACACTCTCCCATCGACTCCCCCTACTGTTCTCGATCCGGTGGAGTACAGGAGTTGATGGGAGACCGACGGGATTCACTAGACCCACTAAATTGACCGCTGATGCATCAATCACCACCCGTAGATCCCCTGGTAAGTGTAGACAAGCCCTCATTCTGGTAGAAGTGGGGCCTGCTCTCAGTTTAGCTGATATCACCTTGGAAGAGAATTAAGCTATAAAAACCCCACTTTTAGTTTGGGATAAGAGGGGTGAGACCAGCTGCCTCCACCTCTCTCTCCTTGTCTTCTCTCAGGAGCTCTCCCCTCAGCAGGAGCCAATCTCCAGAACAGTGTTTCTCAACCTTTTTGATACCAGGGCACTGGCCAATTAAGATTTATTGGGGCTCTGGGCACCGAGCTGGGGAGTAGGCTGTGGTCCCAGAAAATTTGTTGTTCGCTGGTGAGACTGAGCATGGGTGGAGATTGTGCCTGCTGTGGGTTTTATATGCATTTATAAAGTTTAATGCCTGGCTGGGGCATTGGCTAGCCTTTTGTCTCTGGAGAATGGTTTGTGACTACTCTCCAGAACATCTTAGTAATATCATAATGTAGAATACTATAACTTTACATACAATGTTGCCATACATATTTTACCAGGACAATAATGATCAGCCAATTATGAGCTTTTAAATGATACCTCACAAGCCATACTTTGTACAAACTTTGACATAGTCCAGTAAATGGGAACATAGGGGTACAGAAGGTGACACACACTCCCTGGAGTCACCCCGGCCCACTAACTGCTCCTATCCCCACTTACCAGTGACATCTCCTGGAGATGACTCCCTCCCTGCTCAACATGCAGGGGAGCAATCAGATGGCTGGGGTGGAGGGGAGAGCCTGCAGCTGTGTGTCTACCCACTGTGTGCTCCTTTGGCCCTCGCAGCTGGGAGTTGGGGATCAGTCACATCCAGAGTCACCATTGCTGCAGGGGGAGGCACAGACTTGGGAGGTGGGGAAACCAGGCAGAGCCCTGGGTAGGGGCTGGTCATGTGTCCCAGAATCTCCAGCAGTCCTGCTCTGGCTGGAACGATCCCAGGGCAGCTTCTGCAGTGCACGGATTTCGTGGTAGCTGAAGCCCATTCCTGTAGCTGCCCCTGGCTGGTTCAGTGGGAGGGATCTCTGGAGGAACCTCTGGCTCTGAGTCACAGCATCCAGCTTCTTCCATTCTCTGTAGGCTGCATCTACACTATGGGCTTATTCCAACATAGCTACAGCACCACAGCTATGGGCCCTATAGTGTAGATACGGCCTTAGTATTTTTTCACAGACTTTCCTCAGAGAGACCTGGGAGTGGAGGCTGCATTCAGTTAATCTACCCCCAAAACAGATGAGGATGGAAATATTCCTCAGGAACCTTATTCACAGCCTCCCTCCCATGTAGTGGCCAATGCATCTCCACCCCCAGCCTGCCGCCACTGTCCCCATCTTTCAGTCACTCTGGGAGTCAATCTATGCCCAGAGCTGACAGGTTGCCTCCAGACCATCCATCCTGCTCATTAGCTCTGTGGGAATGAGTCTTTCTGCTAGCACAAGTTATACCCATGAAAGTAAACCTTACCAAGTGCATTGGTGATATAGTGGTGAGCATAGTTATCCTCCCAACAGTTGACTGGGATTTGATTCCTGGCTAATGTAAGGATGTGTTTCTCTCCTTGTTTTGCATTGGTTTAATTTCACTTACATTGTGTTATAACCACTTCATCAATGGAATGAGAGAATTAATGTTCCAAATCCCAGCAGGTCATTAAACACACCATGGGGGGCATACAGGGCTAGAATATACACCGAGCTGCAGGAATCATCCTTGTGGAATATGAGAAAGTCAGAAACTATGCGAATGTGCATCAGTAGCTCCTTGTCTTTGGTGTTATAATTCCTGTATGAGGTGTTTGTACTATGCTCCTGCATGTTGGGGAGACTCTTTTTTGATATTATAATAATAATGGCATAAACAAAAGTTAAGCAGTGGGGTTGACACAAGAACAAATGGCTGCAAACTGGCCATCAGGAAGTTTAGGTGAAGTTTTCTAACCATCAGAGGAGTGAAGTTCTGGAACAGCCTTTCCAGGGGAACAGTGGGGTCAAAATTCTCACTGACTTCAAGGCTGAGCTTGCTAAGTTTATGGAGGGGATGGTATGATGGGACTGCCTGCAATGTTCTGCATATTTGTATGCATGTATTATGTTTGTGTTCAAAGTTATGAATATTGGCTGCATACTTGTTTGATTCTAAGTAGGTTTTAGTGAAGCACTTGGTCAGCTTCCTGAGAAAAGACTATTCTCGTAAGTGCCCAATCAAGAAGCCCTTAAGCCAACAATGAACTTGGAGATGCAAATCCACATCTGGGCTTTCCCAGGAATGTGGCTTGACTGGTAAGGAACTCAGTCATGCATGGACATGTGACATGCTCAGGTGACTCCAAAACTCCATTTTGTAGCTGGACTTTCTATAGGAGAGAGGAGGGGGTCTCCAGCCATAAGAGAAAAACTATTTAAATCCCTGGGAGACCCCTCAATTTTGTCTTCAGCTGGCTAAAGAAAGAGCCTCTCTACCCCAAAGATACTTGAAAGAAACTGGAATAAAGGACAGTAACTACAGGAGGTATGAGTGATTTCTGGGTCCAGACTAGAAGGAGACTAGTCTGTAAAAGAAAGCTTACTGGAACTGGTGAGGTTTTTATCTCTATTCAGTTTTATTACTGTACTAGACATAGACTTGTGTGTTTTATTTTATTTTGCTTGGTAATTCACTTTGTTCTGTCTGTTATTACTTGGAATCACTTAAATCCTACTTTCTGTATCTAATAAAATCACTTTTTACTTATTAATTAACCCAGAGTATGTATTAATACGTGTGGGGGGCAAACAGCTGTGCATATCTCTCTATCAGTGTTATAGAGGGCAAACAATTTATGAGTTTACCCTGCATAAGCTTTATACAGGGTAAAATGGATTTATTTAGGGTTTGGACCCCATTGGGAGTTGGGTATCTGAGTGTCAAGGACAGGAACACTTCCTAAATTGCTTTCAATTAAGCTTACAGCTGTTAGGGGACGTGGTTCAGACCTGGGTCTGAGTTTGCAGCAGACTAGTGGGTCTGGCTCAAACCAGGCAGGGCACTGAAGTCCTAAGCTGACAGGGCAGGAAAGCAAGAGCAGAAGTAGTCTTGGCACATCAGTTGGCAACCCCCAGGGGGTTTCTGTGATCCAACCCATCACAGTCCATATCATAGGATTAGCTAGGAGAGATCTTCTGTAGGGCCTGGGTTACAAATGCTTTGGGAACCGAATACATGAGCATTTTGCCTAGTTCTAAATAACTTACTGTGGAATTCTCTCCCCAGATCATCTGAGACAATATTGACTTAAGTGGTTTTCCAATCATTTTAATGGGGTCTCCAGGGCTGGTGTTAGACCTAGACTGAAGCCCAAGCCCTGCCGCTTGGGGTTGAATCCAAAGCCTGAGGGCTTCAGCCCCTCTGCGCAGCAAGGCTCGGGCTGCAGCTGCATCCCCTTCCCACAGCAGGGCTTGAGCTACTGCCCTGATGCCTGGGGGAAGGGGCAGGTCCTGTTTTAATTTTTGTTGTCAGAAGGGGGTCACGGTGCAATGATGTTTGATAACTGCTGACTTACACAACTGAACTCCACTGTGATCATCTGCACTTGTTTCAGTTAGTTGCACAGTTTGGGGTCTGCTGCTGTTCTCCATTTCTGAGTGGATATTTCAAGTCAGGGCTGTTTCTTTGTTAGCATTTGTTAGCAGTAAATTGGAGAGTTCTCTCCTGTTGACTGAACTGCACTTGAACTCTCCCCATGTCATCATGGAGAGGTGGGGAAAAAGCAAAACAAAAGTGAAAAATGATGACTTTAGCAAATGGTCATTTGTCTCAAAATCTCCAAGAAATCTACATCCTGTCAAACTAAACTTATATCCAATTGGGCAACCAAACAATTTTCAGGAAAGATAGAACCCCACATCTCAGAGAGAGAGAATACATGAAAATGAAAGAGTCAAGTGAAATTCCAGAGTAGGTTACATCTGATAACTCAAAATTAGGACAAGAGATTTCTCCCATCACATTCTCCTCTGATCCATACAAACCTGTGTCATTCAGCACTGTCTCATTATTGAGTTATGTTATTTGCTAAATTTTTAGCATCCTCACAATGGAGAAAAAAACAGCCAACTTTTCCACAAGTGTCTTGCCAATAGATGGAAACTAGGATTTAAACTCCAAATGATCACACTGTGTTAGAGATCCATTTGAATTCCCCTTCCAGGTTTTTGACACTTTCATCTCCTGCCATAGTGTCTCTAATTTAGGATTAAAGAAATCAAAGTATCATCTCCAGGCACAGACAGCTGAGAACACTTCATCACATGACACTTTGAGAGGTGGAGGGACAGAATGTGAAGAAGATAAACTCTGCATAACTCTGACAGGAGGTAACATTTATGGAGTGATGGGGAAGGGAGGAAACTCTCTGGGTCTCCCCATATCCTTCCAGTGTCACAGAGGCAGAAATGACACTTTTTCCCCCTACTCCTGCTCCTCTACATTTAATAATAATGAAAAAAGGTCCAAAAATAGCTGCTTTTCAACACAACCCAGAGCAATGTGAAAACAACTGAGAATGATACAATCTGTATCATTGATGACCCTAACAATAACTTTGCAATAGAAGGAATGGTATAAATGTGATTCTCCCTGGTTCCTGGAAGGAGGGATGCACCCCTCTGACATTATGTGATTAAAATATGACCACATATTGTTGCTACCACTGTTATACCATTGAAACAAATCTTGTACAAAGTATGTCATGTAAGATGTCAAAGGAAAAGTTATGATTTCTTGAATGTGATTATCCTATTTGTATGCAGGCATCATTTGTTTTATCTGAAGTTATGAATATTGACTATATACCTGTATTTCAAATGTGTTTGCTCCTGTGGTAACACCCACAAGGTAATTTACATCTAGTCTAGCCAGAACCTTCGCCCAAATATGTACATTTCTGTGGATGTTCTGGCTACAATGAATAATGATCTCTGCTATGACTTAGCGACCATGCAAGGTCATGTGACTAGATCATGTGGTACTAAACTCCATCTTGTGCCTGTAATTTTCCAAACTGAGACTGAGAAATTTCCCTCTACATGATTGCTCTCTAAAAATATATCAGAGGGATAAATACCAGAGAGGGAGAGGAATTATTTCAGCTCAGCACCAATGTGGACACAAGAACAAATGGATATAAACTGGCCATCAGGAAGTTTAGACTTGAAATTAGATGAAGGTTTCTACCCATCAGAGGAGTAAAGTTTTGGAATAGCCTTCCAAGGGAAGCAGTGGGGGCAAAAGACCTATCTGGCTTTAAGATTAAACTCGATAAGTTTATGGAGGAGATGGTATGATGGGATAATGATTTTGGCAATTAATTGATCTTTAAATATTCATGGTAAATAGGCCCAATGGCCTGTGATG
Organism: Dermochelys coriacea; assembly: GCF_009764565.3. Lineage (NCBI taxonomy): Eukaryota > Metazoa > Chordata > Testudines > Dermochelyidae > Dermochelys > Dermochelys coriacea. The sequence continues at coordinate 5,743,446 of NC_050095.1, read as the reverse complement.
GGATGTTAGATGGGGTGGGATCTGAGTTACTACAGAGAATTCTTTCCTGGGTATCTGGATGGTGACCATAGTAGGGGTCGGGAAGGAATTTTCCTCCAGGGCAGATTGGAAGAGGCCCTGGGGGTTTTTCACCTTCCTCTGTAGCATAGAATATGGGTCACTTGCTGGAGGATTCTCTGCTCCCTGAAGTCTTTAAACCACGATTTGAGGACTTCAATAGCTCAGACATAGGTGAGAGGTTTTTCGCAGGAGTGGGTGGGTGAGATTCTGTGGCCTGCCCTTGCAGGAGGTCAGACTAGATGATCATAATGGTCCCTTCTGACCTTAATATCATCTATGAATCTATAAGCTATAAAATATCCTAGTAACATCTCCATTTTGCCTCTTTCCTGCTCTAACCTCTGAACTATGAACTAATGGAAGCATTGTAACCAAGGGACCAAGGACCTTCCAGTGATTTGGAAGCAACCAGAGACTAAACAAGCCAGCAGTTTATGCCATCATTGCTTCAAGCCTGATTCAAGAACTTGGCAATTATTGTATATATATGATTCCTTTAAACAATTTTAACTCTCACCTCTTTCTTTTCTCTTATAAATTAACATTTAGATTTTAGATACTAAAGCATTGGCAACAGCATTATTATTGGGTAAGATCTGAATTATATATTGACTTGGGTACATGGCTGGTCCTTTGAGTTTGGAAGAACCCTTTGATTGATGAAATTGGTCTTAAATAACTATTCATCATTAAGTCTGGTTTGGTATATCTTATAGAAGAATAACCACCAGTTTTGGGGTGTGTCTGTGCTACTTCTCAGCAGTTTATCCTAAATATGGTATTTTCAGATGTGACCCACTGAGGCATGGTGACAACTCCCATTACTCATGGGATAATGGAGTTCATAGAAAGGACAATGGAGTCCACCCCAAAACACGGCAAAATGGAAAAGGCAAAAATTGGCAACTCATCTGGACAAGCTGAGGGATGATAGTGATGCAAATGGTTCGAACAGCATTAAAAGTTACTACATGGTAATTAGTAAAAGTACTAAAGAAAACAAAATATTTGAATAGCCCTACAGTTTTTCCTGGTGTTTATCTTCCTTGCAGATTCTCTGATGATCAATAAGGGCTGAGCTCCAAGTGAAACTTTTCCCACACTCACAGCATTCATAAGGTTGCTCACCTTTGTGGATTTTCTGATGCATAATAAGGTGTGAAGGCTGAGTGAAGCTTTTCCCACACTCACAGCATACATAGAATCTTGCCCCCATGTGTATTCTCTGATGTGTAGTAAGGTCTGAGCTCTGAGTGAAGCTTTTCCCACACTGACAGCACTTATAGGGTTTCTCTCCTGTGTGGATTCTCTTATGTCTAGTAAGGCTTGAGCTCTGAGTGAAGCTTTTCCCACACTCACAGCATATATAGGGTCTCTCTCCCATGTGGATTCTCTGATGAGTAGTAAGTTCTGAGCTCCGAGTGAAGCTTTTCCCACACTCACAGCATTCATAGGGTCTCTCTCCCGTGTGGATTCTCTGATGTATAGTAAAGTCTGAGCTCTGAATGAAGGTTTTCCCACACTCACAGCATTCATAGGGTTTCTCACCTTTGTGGATTTTTTGATGTGTAGTAAGGTGTGAGCACTGAGTGAAGCTTTTCCCACACTCACAGCATTCATAGGGTCTCTCTCCAGTGTGGATTCCATGATGTTTTACAATGGCTGAGCAGTGACTGAAGTTTTTCCCACAGTGAGTGTGTGAATTTTTACTGGTTTCAGAGTAGCAGCCGTGTTAGTCTGTATTCGCAAAAAGAAAAGGAGGACTTGTGGCACCTTAGAGACTAACAAATTTATTAGAGCATAAGCTTTCATGAGCTACAGCTCACTTCATCGGATGCATTTGGTGGAAAAAACAGAGGAGAGATTTATATACACACACACAGAGAACATGAAACAATGGGTTTATCATACACACTGTAAGGAGAGTGATCTTATACATGGGAGAACTTTTACATGATGGCATATATCACAGTGGTAGATGCGCAGGTGAACGAGCCTCTGATAGTGTGGCTGATGTGATTAGGCCCTATGATGGTATCCCCTGAATAGATATGTGGACAGAGTCCCCTGACGGTTTTCTGCTGGGTTGTGGTTTCCTTGAGGTCCTTCTGAGTTTCCCAAAAGTAAATTAATTTACCCATTTTCTCCCCTGGTTGGTTTCCCTGCTCCCTCTCCGGTCTGTGCTGAATCTCACAAACTTTTCCATGCTCATGACTCATGGACACATTCCTTTTGGATGTTTTGGATAATGCTCTGTGTGGTTCCACTTCCTCAGCATCTTCCGTCTGAGAATTCTGCTCCTCATTTTCATTCACCATTGCATCACCTGCTGTGATAGAGACAGAAACCTCAAACAGGGATCAAAAAGAGAAGACCAAACCAAAAAAATGCTGGAGAAATGTCAAATAAAAATCAGAAACTGAATTTCCCCAAATTCTTCCCCCAACAGGGAGACAGGAGGGATGCAATTCTGCCATCATAGCCCATCCATATTCTCAGTTGGAAGGGAGGAAGCTACCGTGAGGTGTCAGGATATATAGGAAGCCGTGAGCTATATCTTCCTTGGGGATATGACACTTGCTGGGGACAATCCTGAATTCAAAGCACTCCCAAAGTCTTTGTAGGGAATCCCAGATGTTTTCTTCAGGCACTTACACATTCTGAGTAGGTTTCATGTTTTCTCACCTGTGCATGGACCTCTCAGGATCAACCTTTTCTCTGAACCCTGGAGGTCTGGGATCCACGGCTCTTCCCTTTCTTCCAGCTGGGAGATCACATCAGGTTTGGAAACTGGAAACCCTGGTCAGATGAAAGAAAACAAAGATCGGGTGAATTCATAAGGCTTTGTCATAAAAAAATAGTCTATTAATTTAACTCCAGTCCTTAGTAAACCAGTGAAATCCCAGGGCCAGCTCCCCAGGTCCTCAAAGGTGCAGAACACTTTGGTTATGAAGGATTGAACTACCCACATATTGGCTGGGAATATGCACAGACAGACACTGTGAAATTTTGTAACCCTATATTCACTCCACTGCAAAATTATGATATATTTTGTACAATATATACCTTGTGAGGGATCATTTGAACGTTACCATCCTATTAAAATATTTGGCAAACCTGTATGTAAAGTTATGAGATTTTCCTGTATGATGTTACTGAGAATGTTACTATTCTTGAGAGCCTCCACAGACCAATTCCTCAGAGACAGCAAGCCTCTTGCCTGGTCAAATAGTCATTCTCTGGCAGGGGAAAGGTGTGAACAAGAAATTTGCATTTCTTCACAGGGATGGCTTGAAGCTCACATCCACAACAGACAGCCTGTCACCGTGATTCAGCTGAAAATTGAAGATGTTTCTAGTACAAAGAACTGAATGATAAAAAATGATGAGGAAAATGTTTGAAATGCACTCTCTCTCTCCTTTTCTCTCTATTCATGATATCAACAACACCTGAAGAACTGAACTTGGGCAGGACAGGGGGTTGGGGCAGTCCTGGCTGAAAGGAAAGCCAGCCTGTCACAACATGTGGTGAGAGAAAGACATTTGCTTTGAATTCATTTCAGCTTGTTAAGTTAGACGTTAGTTTGCATTTCATCTTTTATTTCTTTTGTAACCAGTTCTAACTTTTATGCTTCATTACTTGTAGTCACTTAAAATCTTTTCTTTCTGTAGTTAATAAACAAGTTTTATTGTTCCATCTAACCAGTGTGTTTGGATTAAAGTGTGTGGGGAAACTTCATTTGGGATAACAAGGCTGGTGCATGTCATTTTCCATTGATGAAATGATAAGATTTTATACAAGCTTGTATTGTTCAGTTACATGCTGCACATTTCTGGGGGAAGTCTGGGACTAGAGAATTTGCTGGTGTTCTCCTGGGGTGTAATTCATGAGTGGGTGACTAGCAGGTAGCTGGGAGTGAGTTACATGCTGGAGACTGTGCGTTAACTGGCCAGGAATGGCTGTTCTCGCAGCAAAGCAGTCTAAAAGGCAGCCCACGTTGGAGAACAGAGGGCACACATCTGTTCAACAGTCCAGATTGTACCCTGCATAATGTCACAGACACTCATTATCAAAGTCTCCTAAAATACAGAGAAGCTAAATCCATGTCTCAGAAAGTGAAGACTCCAGACAGAGGGCAAGTCACCCTGGCACTGCTTCTTGCTGACAGAGAGGTCCAGAGACAATGAGAGAGTCCTGGGGAAGTTGGGAACAGTCAGCATGGGGTTCAGTGGAGTAAGGAACAGGAAGGGCAGGGATATCTCTGAAAGCAGGATCTCAGCAGTATTCAAGGTCAGGAAAGCACATATTGCAGCATTAGGGAATCTAGCGGGTCCAGTGTAATATGCAGGAGTATGAAAATCCCTTCATGTGGAGAACACTGGGAAATTAGAAGCTATAATTCAGGAGCAACAGACTCTTATTTGTCTGGAAAAGCAGAATGTGAAAAATAAGAATCAGGCCACATGACTTAAGGAATGATGGACCCCAAGATTCAAGGAGCCTGCAGAGAACAGACATTGTGACTACTGCAGATGGGGAAAGGGGAGTAAGTCTCTCTGCATCTCAAGAAGTTTCACTACTCCACTAAACCATTTTTTTATTCTGGGGTGTAAACCAGATGAGTGAAGAGTTGTGTCATCTATAATTTTGGGTGGCTTTCAATGTTCTGCTGCTGTAGCTGCCTTTTCTGGATGCTCCCAGCCAGCATTCAAGGACGCACTGAGTGTCTGTGTGATAGATGACCCTGGACCAGCAGCTCTGACTCCAGCAGCCTGCTTCTTACACCCTGGCACATGCTGACTTCCAACAGTCTTAGATACACCTGGCAAGAGATAGCAACACCTCCACTCCTGAATTTTCCCAAAACCATGTGCTCCACCATGGCTATTTTTCCTGGACTATTCAGAGTAATAAAGATTGTTTGCTCCTCAAAAGAGACAAATGGCCTAGCTTATGGCTTTAACTGGAGTTAGCTCTAACCTCAATTAAAACACAGCAGTGGATTCGTTTAGATTAAAAGTAAAACATGTTTAGTAACAAAAGCATTTAAAGTGAGTTCAAGCATAAATGAGAGTTAGAAATGACTACAAGCAAGTGAAAGTGAGCAATGCTTTCTGGAGACTAGGACCTAACAAAAATACAGTCCTGGTTCACGTTAAGATTCTTACCACACTACTTTCCAGCAAGATAGCAGCCCACCCCCTTGCCCAATATTTCCCTCAAATACAAAGTGCTTGGTTCCTTTGTCTTAAGTGAAAGATAACTTGGGATTCTCTGCCTCTCTTTTGTACAGTTCAGTGAACCTTTGAAAGGGAGTTTTCTGCAAGTTCCCCTCCAAAGTAAAGGGCATGAAGGAAGTTCAATGCTGGTTTCTTTCCCTGCTGGTGTTTGCTAAAGTGCAAATTGGTCTATTCCTGCAATATCCTCCCCTGCCATGATGCTGAGTGGTTATTTCTGCCTCCTGTTAGTTTGATGGGTTTGTTTATCATTTATGTAAATTGCATTCCCATTGACTCTTAATGTACCCTGAAAGTGCCTTCTAGGTGGCAGCCTTTGTCTAGGCTGGGGTAACGTCAACCCTGGCTGGCAGACACACTTTAAGAACATTATTCCCCAGCTATCTGTAATCTTACATTTGTCCTTCTTAAAAACACTATGCAATAATATTAATGAACATTATGTCAGTAGCTTTCTATTGATATCTTACACGACACCTTTTCAATACAGGTGAAGACATTAGTGAGCTGGGGTACACTGAATGGGTCAGGCCAGTTGAAACTCACTATCAGATACCACAGAGCCCTTGCCCCTCTTGCACTGATATGATGTGAGGGTCACAGACATAACCAAGGAAGTGCATATTTGTGCTGGGTAAGCACTGTGGATACACATGACATTGTAGTCCCGGTCTAGTTTAGGAGCAGGATAGTTGCAGAATTCCAGTCCAGGAGTCGAAAAGGCAGGTGGCCTGACACCTGTGGGGGAAGGAGGGGAGCACTGAAAGAGACCAGGAAGGGGACCGGGTGCAGCTAGCCCTTTCACTCATTAGAGCACCCGCTCCCCTTCCACCCACTTCTCTCAACTCTCCCAAGTTTCTTGGGCCCCAGGAGCACCCGCTCCCCATGTTCTCTCCTCCCCTCCCATTGCCCACAGCCTTCCTCACTAGAGCTTCCCCAAAATTTCCCACTGCCCAGCCACTTCCCGTCTCACCTTCCCTCTGCCCCAAGTTGTCTTTGCTTCCAACTCCCAAGGGCTTCTGCTTCCCTCCCTCCCATTGCTAGCTCCCCCATTTCCTGAAACTAACACTACATACCCCCACCTCCCCTTTACTCCCACCACCACCACTCCTACTAGCTCCTTGACATCCTGACCCATGCCTTCCCATTTCTTCCGGCCCTCCACTGCATCACAACTCCCTACAGAACCTACCCCACACATCTCCTTCCCCTGGCCCCCAGAAGTCCCAGCTAACAGGAACTATTTACCCCAAACCTACCCCACACCAGCATACCACCACCTGGACACTTCCCTACTCTCCAACACCCATCCTACCACTGCCTGGACCCTCCCAATGATTGGTATTTATTATTTCTATTACGATAATGCTCATACCCCAGCCACTGACCATCATCCCATTCTGCTGGATGGTCTACAGACACAGAACAAAAAACCACAGTCCCTGCCCCATGGAGCTGACAAACTAAGAAGAAGACAAGAGACAGATGGGATCAGACAGACATATGGGGGAGGTGTCCTGTTTTGTATGCTGAGCCAAATGCTAATGAAGAGATTGTGAAATCTGCAAGGGAAGAAATGTACATGAAAAAATAACCAGCAGGATCCCATTTGCAAGTGAAGATTATGGCAGGTCGGGGTACATTTGGGTGTACAGAATTAGACTCTGCATCTTCCACCACAGAGACAAGCTGGCAGCATGACTTGTCTCATGAACAGAAGATGTCAGCCAAGCCAAGCCATTCCAGTAAAACGCTGGAAGGACTTTCCATGAGCATTGCTGTATAACATATGAAAGGATCAAGTTACATAAATGTGACACTCTGTACCTCAAAGCAGCACCCTGGAGCCCCCATATTCACCACTGTCATGTGATTATAGGTTTTCTATATTCACTGCTGACACAGTGGTGTAGGGAGGGCCCGGGTCCCCCAAACCAAGCCATCAACCAAACCCTGGACGGCAGCCCTTTTTGATGGTGGCTGCTGGTCCATTAGTTTATATCCTGACAGGATATACATATACATATACATAACAGGGTTGTGAGTTCAATCCTTGAGGGGGCCATTTAGGGATCTGCAGCAAAAATTGGGGATTGGCCATGCTTTGAGCAGGGGGTTGGACTAGATGACCTACTGAGGTCCCTTCCAACCCTGATATTCTATGAACATAGAGGCTTCCTTTAATAAGAAGTTCTATGAACACCCCGTCTCTCACTCACCTGGGGGCTCCGGCCCGGGCAGAGCCTGGGGCTGCTCAGGGGGCTGGTCCCGGGTGGACAAAGCCCCCCCCCCGTTAATGATGCCCCCCCAGCACAAAGCCAGGGAAGCATCAGCTGCTCCAGCCCGGGCTCCTGGATCACAGCGGAGCCAGCTGCAACCTCTGGTCTGGGCCAGGAGCTGCCCCGTGCCCGGGCTCTGGGCTTTGTTCTCCCGGCTGGAGGGTGAAAACCTGTGGTGTGTGACTTTTAATTTGCTCCTTAGGCTGCACTGAGCATGCTCGCCGGAACAGGCTGGAGAGGGGCAAAACCAGGGAGGAGCTGGAGTTAAGCCCAGGGGTGAGGCGCTGGCAGAGGGTAAAACCCCGGCCTAGGCAGGGGCAGAGGGGGGGACAGTTACCCCGGTGGACTGAGATCCCAGTGTTTGCAAAAATAGTGTGTCTGCGGGACAGGACAGTCCCAGGGCTGGGTACTTAGAGGCCCAGCCATCCCAATGGCTAGTCACTGCAGCTTCTCTCTGCCTGCTGTCACCTACCCGGGTGCTGTAGGAGACTTGATTCAGTGAAATATTTTAACCCCCCCCCCCACCACCACCAGAAACAAAGAATCTGAGTTACCCAGGAAAGAATTTTCTGTAGTATCTGGCTGGTGAATCTTGCCCATATGCTCAGGGTTTAGCTGATTGCCATATTTGGGGTAGGGAAGGAATTTTCCTCCAGGGCAGATTGGAGAGGCCCTGGAGGTTTTTTGCCTTCCTCTGTAGCATGGGGCATGGGTCACTTGAGGGAGGCTTCTCTGCTCCTTGAAGTCTTTAAACCATGATTTAAGGACTTCAATCGCTCAGACATAGGTGAGAGGTTTTTCGTAGGAGAGGGTGGGTGAGATTCTGTGGCCTGCGCTGTGCAGGAGGTCGGACTAGATGATCAGAATGGTCCCTTCTGACCTTAGTATCTATGAATCTATGAATCTCTGATCAATTGATATGACTGCCTAAAGTTTCATAGCAGTTTGCAAATTTGTCTTTGCGGCTGCTGGGATTCCCTGAATGACTCTCCCTTCCACTGCATGCATCGGATGAAGTGAGCTGTAGCCCACGAAAGCTTATGCTCAAATAAATTCGTTAGTCCCTAAGGTTTACATGAAATCTCCCCACTGTATTTTCCACTGCATGCATCCGATGAAGTGGGTTTTAGCTCACAAAAGCTTACGCTCAAATAAATTTGTTAGTCTCTAAGATGCCACAAGTACTCCTTTTCTTTTTGCGGATACAGACTAACACGGCGGCTACTCTGAAATCTCCCTTCCTTGTGACCCATTTTAAATATCCACTTGCTCCTCTTCAATTGATTACCTTTTAAAAGGTTATTTTCGTTACTCTTGGCAAGGCGGGCAAGGTCTGTGCTTCAGCCTATGGGCATTGGCTCCGTCACTTTGGCAGACAGGCTCACTGCAGTGAGGTCAGGGATGCAGCTGTCCTTGGAGAGAAGCTGTGGCAGGCAGCAGAGTTCGCTCGGCTTCATTCTCTGTATTCAGAGGCAATTCCTGGCCCGGAGTAGCTTCCTAGGACCCCAGCACTGCGGTGAGCTATTTCTAGAGAAGGGGTGTGTGTCCATGTGCTGTGTTTGCCTCTGTTCCAGGGCTGGCATGTTTGTGTAAAGAAAGCAAATCACACTTCGAGTTTGCCCAAAATCTGTGCACTGATTTCTCCTCCCCTGGGAAGCCATGGACCTGCAGGACAAAGGCCATCTCTCGCTCAGCAGCATGGCCACGCTGGCTACAGTAGGATTATATGATCAATGGCAATACAATACTAATGCAAAAAAGAAAAGGAGGACTTGTGGCACCTTAGAGACTAACAAATTTATTTGAGCATAAGCTTTCGTGAGCTACAGCTCACTTCATCGGATGCAACTGTAGCTCACGAAAGCTTATGCTCAAATAAATTTGTTAGTCTCTAAGGTGCCACAAGTCCTCCTTTTCTTTTTTGCAGATACAGACTAACATGGCTGCTACTCTGAAACAATACTAATGGTGTCTTCGGTTATTGTCTGAACAGCGCCCAGGAGGGTGTGAGTTTCCCGGGTGCCTCCCCACAGAGTTGAGAGACACGGTTCCGGCCCTTGGAAGCAGACAAACTAACTGCCGCCATGACCCGATCCTAGGAGTAACAAAAGGGCAGGGTGGGGAGGGACAGCAGCAATGAATTTCTGCCGTTCTCAGCCAGCTTGGTCGCTGGCATGAAGGAGACACCTGGGTGCGTTCCCTTGGATATTAGCAAACACTATTTCACGAGGAGGGTGGTGAAGCGCTGGAACGGGTTCCCTGGGGAGGTGGTGGAATCTCCTTCCTTAGAGGTTTTTAAGGCCCGGCTTGACAAAGCCCTGGCTGGGATGATTTAGTTGGGCTTGGCCCTGCTTTGAGCAGGGGGTTGGACTAGATGCCTCCTGGGGTCCCTTCCAACCCTGACCTTCTATGATCTGTGACTTGCTAGACACTGGGGGATTTCCCCAGCGCTCAGGGGGAATCAGCTGGGGGGGGATGCAGCGAAAGGAGCTGGGAAAACTCTCTCCCCACTTGTGGCACCTTAGAGACTAACAAATTTATTAGAGCATAAGCTTTTGTGAGCTACAGCTCACTTCATCGGATGCATTTGGTGGAAAAAACACCACCACCATCGGATGGTGGGAGCTGTAGCTCACGAAAGCTTATACTCTAATAAATTTGTTAGTCTCTAAGGTGCCACAAGTCCTGCTTTTCTTTTTGCGAATACAGACTAACACGGCTGCTACTCTGAAATCTCTCCCCACTTATGTCCCCTTCGGCCATTTGCCCGCCCTCTGTCTTTCCAGCCCTTTCCCCTGCTCCCTCCCCCACTGGCAGAGACTTGCTCACTTGCCTGTAGGGTGACCAGACAGCAAGTGTGAAAAATCGGGACAGGGCATGGGTGGGGGAATGGGGAATAGGAGCCTATATAGGAAAAGCCCCAAATATCGGGACTGTACCTATAAAATCGGGACATCGGGTCACCCCACTTGCCTGTCCCCGGGGGCACTCGCTCTCCCCTAGCTGGAGAGGCTCCTGTGGGTGCTGACAGGAGGGAGCGTGGGTGCAGGGGCTCTGGGGCTGGCGGCCGCGGGGGGGGAGCAGAGATGGGGGCCAGGGCCAGCCCCTGTCCCAGCCAGCGCCGCAGCCCGGGTTGGTGTGTGCAGGACACAGGAAGGGGAGTCGGGAGCGGGGGGGCCCCGGCAGGAAGGAGGCAGGTAGGAATCAGGCTCGGAGAACAAAGCCCAGAGACCGGACCCGCGGCAGCTGCCGGGCGTGGGAAAATCCTCCGCGGTGACCCGGGAGCCCGGGGCGGGAGCCGCTGCTGCTCCCGCCAGGGGGGTCTGTGCTGGGGGGGAGCCCGTCATTAACCCCCCCCTGCCCGGCCGGGGGGGCTTTCTCCAGCTGGGCCAGAGACTGCAGGTCAGTGAGGGAGACCTTTGCGGGGGGGGGTCATTTAGTCCCCTCCCTCCCCGGATTTTGCCCCGTTTTCACGCTAATTCTCCAAATGTGCATTGAAAATCAAACAGATGTGTGGGGAGGGGCGGGGGGGGGGTTCCCTACCTGCTAAACCCTCTGCCCGGAACCACCTGTCTCCATCCTCCAGCCCTTCCCCTGTGAAAGCCGAATGAAAGCCCCCTCCCCGCCTTGTGACTGTCCGGCAAAAGCGTGTGTGTGTGTGGGGGGGGGGGTCCTCGCTTCCGGTTGTGTATTGAACCTGGCTGTGTAACCCCCCCGCCCCCCCCCCGGCTTCCCCATTTTCCCCTCCTATCACTGACTGTCAATGCAAAGTCCCCGCCGAGCTTCTCTTATCTTAGCAAAGACTGGGCTTTGGCCCCCTTGTCTCCTCCTTTCTAAAATACGGATCGTCATGCGTTCAACTACCTGAAAGGGGGTCCAAAGAGGATGGATCCAGACTGTTCTCAGTGGTGGCAGATGACGGAACAAGGAGTAATGGTCTCAAGTTGCAGTGGGGGAGGTTTCGGTTGAATATTAGGAAAAACTTTTTTCCCTAGGAGGATGGTGAAGCCCTCAAATGCGTTACTTAGGGAAATGGTGGAATCTCCTTCCTTTGAGGTTTTTAAGGTCAGGCTTGACAAAGCCCTGGCTGGGATGATTTAGTTGGGCTTGGCCCTGCTTTGAGCAGGGGGTTGGACTAGATGCCTCCTGAGGTCCCTTCCAACCCTGATCTTCTATGAGTCTTTGATTCTATGCTTGAAAATCTGCCCCCATTTTCTCTCTAGCAATCCAGGTCTGATCCTTTATCCCTCAGATGTCCCATCTAATTATTGGATATTCACATCAAAGCTCAAATGTTGCTCTTTGAGCCGATTCTTGACTATGGAGTGATATAAAATCGTTGCAAGTTTTGCCTCTTTTCTCTCAACTTACCAAAAAAAAAAAATGTATGTGAAATCTTCTCACATTTTACCCCTTTCCCTTGTATCAAGTATTGGTACAAAATTCCTCAGATGTTTCCACTTTTGTGAAATTGACAAAGTGACAAAGGATCTCAAATTCCTTATATTTGCCTCCTTTTTTTATTAATCACTAAACCCAGATGTGAAATTTCAGATTTTACTGTGTCCCATATAGTGACCAAAAATTGATTTGAAAAAGGCCTCTCAGGTGTGGAGCGTTCCCCCAGGTTGTTTTTAATGGCAGCCTTTTCTCTGTTTTGGAGGGAACCGGTTGCCTGAATCATTCTTCATACTGGAGGTTGCAGGGGGATAAATTGCCCTCACTCACCTTCTCTGATCAGACTCAGGGGTCCATCCAGGCTGATACCCTCTCTCTGAGAGAAGCCAGTGCCAGAAACAGCCAAGGAAATTGTAACCCTTCCACCACCCGCTGCGCACAGACCCTTATCATACAGTATTATGTGGGAATTTTCCCCCTGCACGTCAGCCCAAGAGCAGTTAGTGACCTGAAGCAGGAGCGTAGCCTGTCCCTTTTATTTTCATTGTCAATGCAGATTCTAGTATTCCTTCTAGCAGGCCAGAATATGCACCATGGCACAGATCCCTGCCCCCCTCCCTGCTGTGAGAAAAGTTACAGGTTACGGATGGGGAAACCGAGGCACAAAGTGAGTAAGGGACTTGCTGAAAGTCCCACAGGCTGCATCAGAGCTGGGAGAGAACACAGGGCCTTAGAAATGCCTTAACCACATCACTGCCTGATGTGTCCCACTCTAGGGCTGGGAAAGTAGTCCCTGCACATTTAGTACCCAACTGCCTTTACCTAGAACCCAGGAGTCCTGGCTCCCAGCCTCCATCCCCCCACCCCCATTATAACCTATTAAATCCCACTCCTTTCACCAAGCAGCACATTCAAGAATTAAGGCGATACTTAAAAAGAGGCTTGAAAGGATTGGATTTTTAATCAGACAATAGCGGCAAATATTGATTTTGCTGTACGCACACAAACAAAAAGCCCATTTTGATTATAATAATCTAAAGTTACAGAGAGGCAAAGTAAGGGGAAAATGCTGTTTGAGAAGGTCTTAGATTGATTTAATGATATTTACTTTTGTACATTTGTTGACGGTTTGTATCTGAGCACTTAAAAAACCGTAACTTGAATCTCAACATCTGTCATTGAACAATTGTCCAGCTCCACCCCCCAACCAAATTCCCCACAACTGGGAACATTTAAATCCATACAATTGGAAAGGCTTCAATAAACACTAATCTCTATCAAAATGATTTTTAAAAAAATAAAATTTCTGCCAAATTTACTTAAAAGCAATCCCAACATGCTAGGGAATCAAAATACCCACATAAGGGCACCCCAACAACCTTACCTTTGCCCTCTAGTGACACCAGGCCATAGCTGCAGTGTTAGGATCAAAGCATTTTAACATGTGGGATCCCACACTCGATTAAAGTGATTTATAAAGACACAGGCGATCTTTCCCCTCGGGGTGCCACCTGCACGGGGTTGTTCCTTTTATTGTTAATTCCCTGAAGTGAGTCGATAAATAAAATTCTGTCTGATCTAAAGTGTCCCTTTCAGATTTCAGTCATGTTTCTATTATTTTGCACGTAGGGCCAGGTCCTGGGAGAGACAGAGCCTGGACTTTCTTTTAACTTGAGGTTGATCAGCTGCTTCCACAATTTGGCCCCTAGTATTTGCATTTTCCCTTGTCCTGTTTAAAAAGTCCTGGGAAGTGGGGAGGGGCAGGTGCTCTCTGCAGGTTCTGCAGCTTAAGTCCCTTAGGTCATGAAAGCCCAGCAAAGGGAAGGCAGGGATTGGTGAGTCTCTGGGGATTTAATAGTAAACATGCCAGTGTCATAGTTCTTAATGAACTTTCATCATTAGAACACACTAATAGACCCTGGCCAGCCCCGGGAGTCCAGGGAGGGAATATGACTAATCTCCTTTGGCCAGCGGGGACCCTAAGGCACAAGGAGCTTTCCGTGGCTGACTTGCAGTCACCCAGAGTAAAATTCACTTCACGGGGTAAATCCCAAGTCACTGCGCTGTGGAGGTGAAATTCCAGGCTGGGGAGGCATCGAACCCCAGCACAACTCCCGCCCTCATCCCAGCCACTTGCCTTTCCTTGCAGTGATGGCTGCAGCCCCTCTGCCCCACTTAGTGCTACCAGAGCCCCCTGCCATGGGGCACAGAGAAGGCAGAGCCCCTGCCGCAGAGCTGCTTCTCCTCCCCACAGCCCCCATGCTGGGCCATGGTTGTGTGTAAGCGGGGAAGGTTACTCTGGGTCTCCAGGCTGGGGGTGGGCTTCACCCCCAAGAGAGAGACAGGGACAGACCAAGAACTCGCACTCCTGTGGCCCATTCCCTGCCCCGAACCCACACCTAGACTCCAGACACAGCCAAGAGATGGGGAAGGGCCCTCGGGAGTTGGCTGCACCCTCCCCCGGCTGCTGTGAGAGGAACGCAGTGTCCCCTCACACAGCACTCGCACAGCCTGGGGCAGATGGGAAATGCAGTTTCCTCGGGGGCTTGAAAAATATTTGGCCTGGAGCCCGGAGCTCTGTCTCCCCTTCGTGGCTGGTCCATGTCCAAACATGGCTGTGATCTGCCGTGGGGCGATGCAGTGGAGAGGTCTGGGAGGGTATAACCCCTTTGCCTATGTCAGGGTTCCCTCCCCACTCTGAACTCTAGGGTACAGATGTGGGGACCTGCATGAAAGACCTCCTAAGTTTATTTCTACCAGCTTAGATTAAAACTTCCCCAAGACACAAACTCTTTGCCCTTGGAGGGTACGCTGCCACCACCAAGTGATTTAACAAAGAATCAGGGACAGGACCACTTGGAGTTCCTATTCCCCCAAAATATCCCCCCAAGATCTTACACCCTCTTTCCTGGGGAGGCTTGAGAATAATATCCTAACCAATTGGTTACAAAGTGATCACTGACCCAAACCCCTGGGTCTAGGATAATAGAGAAATCAGTCAGGTTCTTAAAAGAAACAGAACGTTAATTAAAGAAAAGGTAAAAGAATCACCTCTGTAAAATCAGGATGGTAAGTACTTTACAGAATAACAAAAGACTCAAAAACACAGATGATTTCCCCTCTAGGCAAAACTTAAAGTTACAAAAACAGGGATAAACCTCCCTCTTAGCACAGGAAAAATTCACAAGCTAAAACAAAAGATAACCTAACGCATTTCTTTCCTATTACTTACTATTTCTGCAATACTAGATGCTTAGTTCAGACATAGCTTAGGGAGATGTATTTTTCCCTGCCCTGTTTCCTGGCTGGCTCCAAGAGACACAGACAAAAACCCTTCCCCCACAGTTTTGAAGGTATATTCTCCCCTTATTGGTCCTTTTGGTCAGGTGCCAACCAAGTTATCTGAGCTTCTTAACCCTTTACAGGTAAAAGAGAAATTTACCCTTTACAGGGTAAAAAGGGATTTTATGCTACCCTTAGCTGTATGTTTATGACAGCCTATTTATTTCTCTTCTTGCCTTGGCCCATTTCTCTTTCCTTTCCTCTTTGTACCCTTCCCATGTGTGCCCGCAATGGCAGCAGTGCTGGCATGCACAGACACATGGGGGTCAGAGACGGGCTGGGGAGGGGCTATTTGCACTGGGTGTGAGTGCTCTTAAAATACACACTGCTGCTCACACCACTGGTATCTGGGAACACGGGCTGAACAGCTGCTGCTCCCCAGCGGGGTTAAATGATTGACCATTTCTCGATTCCCCTCCTCTGATTTTTGCCCCATTTTCTTTCCAGTTCTCCAATGCCAATTTAAGATCCCCTTGCATTTGGGGCGTTTGCCCACCCATTTTATCTGCAGCAATTTGTCCAGGAGTAGGTGGGAAATTTGTTTTTGCCCTGAGTCATTTCTCCAATGGAAAGAGAGCTAGTGTGTGAAGCTTGTGAGAGCCACGTCTGTCTCTGGGGTGGGGGTGGGGGGAGGCTATTCTGTACCAGGAACAGGGCATGGAAGGGACACAGGAGGGGAAGGGAGGAGCAGGTGTCCCCCCCGGATACTGCCCAGTCCCAAGTAACCCAAGTCCCAGCTGCTGTCCCCCCTACCATGACCCAATTCTGTTTTATCCCAACTACCAGCTGCCTGTCATCTCCTGCTGCTCTGGCCCCACTGCCAGGGAACCTCCCAGCTCCATTCCTCTTCCTTTGCCCATGAAAATTGCCTTGTCCAGGGATTTGCTGCCTGTGTGAATGGCAGGCGGGAGTGGGAATCCATCAGTTCCTGCTTAGTTACGGAACATTCATCTGTTCACTGACGAATAATTCTTCAATAATGCAGAGTTAAGGTTGCCCAGTGGTACCTTGGGCCTTTCTAGAAGGTCGAGTTCAGCAAAACTCAAACCTCTCAAAACTAGGAAATACGGAGCTCTGGTACACACCTATGTAACCTTAACTCTGCCCCTTGGAGCTGCCAACAGCCACTGGGCGTTCTCTGCCTGCACTCCAACTGCTCTCACTGTGTTAGGTGTAGCTGCACTGAAAGGTAGAGGGGTTAGTTGGAGCAGCTAGGTAGAGTTGTGATGTAATGAAATCTGGGCATTAATTTGAGGAGTGTCACAGAACCATGACTGTGATATGAGGAGATCTGGATTTGAGGTCGTCATCCCTCCCTCCCCCCACCGCATGGGTATGATGAAAGGAAAGAGGGGTATGTGCACCTTGAGGTGCCAATCTGCATCATGTCCACACTGAATTGTGTCAGTAGTGGGTCGCAGGGGTGGTCTTGCCGTGGGGATTGTCAGCAATGAGGGGGGATAGGAGCCGTCTGTGTGCTCAGCGATGGGTCAGTAACAGTAGAATGTTAGCTGGAAATCTGGGGAAGGGAGGAAGGGCTGTAAAAGGGGGAGAAGGTGTTGTTATATTCACCAAGGCTACCTCTGCACTGGATGTGCTACAAAGGCACAACTGCACCAGCACTTCTGGTGCAGATGCTGTAAGCTGGCGGGATAGAGCTTTCCCATCGATCTACTAACTCCAGTCCCCATGCGCAGCGGTCACTGTGGTAGTGGGAGAAGCTCTTCTGCTAACATAGAGTTGTCTATGCCAGTGCTTAGGTGGGTATAACTTATATTACTCAGGGGGTGGCTTATGCACACCCCTGGGCAAAGTAAGTTATACGGAAGTAATTTCCAGTGTTGACATCATCCAGGATTGAGATTGTTTCTGGGGAGCAGGCTGAGTGTTTCAGTGTAGAACTGACAAAAGTAGCTCCTGTCCACCTAAAACCAAATTCTGTCTCAGCGAAGGGAAGGGGTTTGTGCAGCAGTTGTCATGTGCCCTGTTATCTGAGGGATATGCACCATCTGAACAGCACAGTGGAAGTGTGGGAGTAATCAGTCATCATAGAATCATAGAAGATTAGGGTTGGAAGGGACCTCAGGAGGTATCTAGTCCAATCCCCCAACTAAATCATCCCAGCCAAGGCTTTGTCAAGCCTGACCTTAAAAACCCCTAAGGATGGAGATTCCACCACCTCCCTAGGTAACCCATTCCAGCGATTCAACACCCTCCTAGTGAAAAAGTTTTTCCTAATATCCAACCTAGACCTCCCCCACTGCAATTTGAGACCATTGCTCCTTGTTCTGTCATCTGCCACCACGGAGAACAGCTGAGCTCCATCCTCTTTGGAAACCCCCTTCAGGTAGCTGAAAGCAGCTATCAAATCCCCCCTCACTCTTCTCTTCCACAGACTAAATAACCTCAGTTCCCTCAGCCTCTCCTCATAAATCATGTGCTCCAGCCCCCTAATCATTTCCGTTGCCCTTCGCTGGACTCTCTCCAATTTCTCCATATTCTTTCTACAGTGGGAGGACCAAAGCTGGACGCAATACTCCAGATGTGGCTTCACCAGTGTCGAATAGAGGGGAATAATCTCTTCCCTTGATCTGTTGGCAGTGCTTCTACTAATACAGCCCAATATGTTGTTGGCCTTTTTGGCAACAAGGGCACACTGCTGACTCATATCCAGCTTCTCGTCCACTGTAATCCCCAGGTCCTTTTCTGCAGAACTGCCGCTTAGTCAGTCAATCCCCAGTATGTAGCGGTGCATGGGATTCTTCCGTCCTAAGTGCAGGACTCTGCACTTGTCCTTGTTGAGCCCCATCAGATTTCTTTTGGCCCAATCCTCTAATTTTTCTAGGTCACTCTGGACCCAATCCCTCCCCTCCAGCATATCTACCTGTCCCCCCAGTTTAGTGTCATCTGTGAACTTGCTGAGGGTGCAATCCACACCATCCTCCAGATCATTAATAAAGATGTTGAACAAAACCAGCACCAGGACCAGAGTTAGGGTTGTGCAGGTGTGTACCTTAATTCTGTATTTCCTAGTTATTACAAGTTTGAGTTTTGCTGAACTGGAAGGACACAAGATACTTCTGGGAAACCTTAACTCTGTGTTGAAAAAGGTTTTTTTTCCCCTGGAAAATTTCCTCGGGTTCAGGGGTATTTTTATATTATAACTAGAAATGTTTGCTGTAGGAGTTAGTGGTAATTCAGGCCATTATAATTCTCAATAGGTTTGTAGTTGTAAGCATAGAGAGGTGAAGTGTCTTGCCCAAGGTCATGCAGCAGACCAGTGGCAGAGCCAGGAATTGACCCAATCCAGCAGTCTTTCCCCTGGGGGACACAGTGGCCGCACAAGAGATCCACTTCCTGGACACTACAGTGCTAATAAGCAATGGTCACATAAATACCACCCTATACCGGAAATCTACTGACCGCTATGCCTACCTACATGCCTCCAGCTTTCATCCAGACCACACCACACGATCAATTGTCTACAGGCAAGCTCTACAATACAACTGCATTTGCTCCAACCCCTCAGACAGAGACAAACACCTACAAGATCTCTATCATGCATTCCTATAACTACAATACCCACCTGCTGAAGTGAAGAAACAGATTGACAGAGCCAGAAGAGTACCCAGAAGTCACCTACTACGGGACAGGCCCAACAAAGAAAATAACAGAACGCCACTAGCCATCATCTTCAGCCCCCAACTAAAACCTCTCCAATGCATCATCAAGGATCTACAACCTATCCTGAAGGACGACCCATCGCTCTCACAGATTTTGGGAGACAGGCCAGGCCTTGCTTACAGACAGCCCCCCAACCTGAAGTAAATATTCACCAGCAACCACACTCCACACAACAGAACCACTAATCCAGGAACCTATCCTTGCAACAAAGCCCGTTGCCAACTCTGTCCACATATCTATTCAGGGGACACCATCATAGGGCCTAATCACATCAGCCACACTATCAGAGGCTCGTTCACCTGCGCATCTACCAGTGTGATATATGCCAGCAATGCCCCTCTGCCATGTACATTGGCCAAACTGGACAGCCTCTACATAAAAGAATAAATGGACACAAATCAGACATCAAGAATTATAACATTCAAAAACCAGTCAGAGAACATGTCAATCTCTCCGGTCACTCGATTACAGACCTGAGAGTGGCTATTCTTCAAGAAAAAAACTTCAAAAACAGACTCCAACGAGAGACTGCTGAATTGGAATTAATTTGCAAACTGGATACAATTAACTTAGGCTTGAATAAAGACTGGGAGTGGATGGGTCATTACACAAAGCTGCTCACACTGTCCCAAGAAGGACAGAGTCCCTGAGATCTCAGAACAGAGAGGGGGCAAGGAGAGAGACTCACTACCTTGCCAGAGGTTCAGGGCCTCCCCTAGATCCAAGCACACACATGGAAGGGGGAATCTGGGATGACAGCTGCCCATACTCCTAACCCCAAATACATCGGCCAACCCTCCCACTATCAAACCGCTCCAGCTCTCTTCCCTCCTGCTGTCAGGGACATAGACAGTCATGCTTAATGGTTAGTGCCAGAGTCAGCAGACAGGTGCCAAAGCCAAGGTTCACAGTTGAAGTCAGAAGTCCAGAATTGGGGCTGAGGGTCAGAACTAAGTTACCTGGAGCGAGACAAAACCAAGGCAAGGCTGGAAACAAGCAGGTGTAGAAGCTATCACAGCCATGGGGAATGGTGTGGGAAGCCAACTGACTCTGCAGTGTGTCCTGCTTGCTGACAGTAACCCCCCTCAACAGCCGTAGGGCCAAATTTCTCAGGGTACTTCTGGTGGCACTATCACAAGGATGTTCTCTACTGGTTCCTCAGGTCACTTGGCCAGATCACAGCCTTCCCATTCCACCAGGAACTGGGGCTTTCCCCCTAATTCACCAAGAGTCAAGGATTTGGTGGACCAAATACTCCTCCTGTCGACAGACTCTTATGGGCGGCAGTGGTGGGCTGGAGCAGTTTGGGTTCTCAGCATAGGGCTTCAAAAGTGAGATGCGAAAGATGGGCTGGATCTTCAAGAATTGAGCAGGTGTAACTTGATGGCTACTGGAGTCACTGGTTCTGTAATATTGAAGGGGCCCAGGAATGGATCGTCTAGTTTGGCAGATGGGCAGCTTGATCTAAAGTTCTGGGCAGAGAGCCACAGCTTGTCCCCTGTAGACAGATTGGGGGCAGCTTGACGGTTTTTGCCCACATGGTGCTTATTAGCTTGTTTAGTGGACTACAAATGTCCCTTGAGCTCATGGTCCACCTGGTGTGGTGGGAGGCTATTTCTGTGGTGGCTGGTACTGGGTAACTCATGGGTGAGTCTGGGTGGAAGCCATAGTTTGCAAAGAATGGGCTATATTGAATCAAGGCATGGCTTGCATTTTTCTATGTAAATTCAGTGTAGCACAGGTGGGAAAAGCCAGTCATCCTGGTGGTAGCTCAGAAAGAAGCAAAGATACTTCTGAAAGATTTGATTAGTTTGCCTATTAGCCTGCAAGTGAAAGATGGATTAGGTGAGGGCCTTGACGCCAAGGACTCCCAATATGATGCCTGTTGGTAACCTGTGATAGCGGAAGGATGACAACCAGGATTACTGAGTGTCTTTGGAAGCACGGCAGCTCTACAGTGAAGTCCTTTGAGATAGTTGATCCAAGCTGTGGAAACATTGGCAGAGGTTGGAGGAGATCTAGGGGCTTCAATCCTAAATTCTTGGTATGGGTGTGCAGGTTGCAGGATTGCATATAATCTTAGATATAAGCTCATAGGCCTGGCACCAGAAGCTCATTGAGACAGGATTCCAAGTCTTTAGCTGGCCAAAATGGCCTGCAAGAGTGAATTGTGACAATGTTTCAATACCTGAAATTGTCTCTCTGGAACATAAGACAACATTGCAATAGGGAAAGCCAATCTGTAGTTGAAACTCTGATTCGTGTTGGGTTGGGTACCTGCATCATTCAGGGTCTGAGTCGGGAATGGGTCACTGGGGATCCGGTAGTGGATGGAAAACATCACACAGCTGACAACAGGCCTGTTGACAGAGCTGGATGCCTTCAGCATGGTGATAGAGCGCTCTTCATCAAGTGCGAGAGGCTCAACTTTTCAGGACAGGACATCTGCCTTCCCATTTCTCATTCCCGAGTGAGAGGTTACAACAAAATTTAAGTGAGAATCAAAGTGGGATCTGCTGGTCCCTCTTCTTCAAATTCATGTAGCAGTCCCTAGGTATTCCAAGTTCTTATTGATTGTCAGGACTTGAACTAGGAATTGGGTTCCTGCTACAAGGTGGCACCACTCCTTGAAAGCCACCTTTTAAGATGGTATCTCCTTCCCCAAATATTGTAATTGTTCTCTGTGGCGGTTAGCTTCCAAGATTAAAAAGCACAAAGTGGATTTGTTCGGTGGGGGGCTGCATGTTGAGATAACACTGCACCAATGGCAAAGTTTGAGGCATTGTCCTTGGTCTAAATGGTTTAGTGGGATCTGAGTGAATCAGGATAACTGATGCACTCTTCAGTCAATCAAGGGCTGACTGATTTCTCTGTGGGCTAGGCAAAATTGGGCTCTCCTTTTCTGGGTGAAACCAGGCTAGAGAATCTTTTAATAAATTGCCTGTAGAAATGGGCAAACCCCAGGAATTGTTGCACCCTTGTACATCCTTGGGTGCAGCCCAGTCAGATACTGCCAGTCTTAGGTGGGTCCATGGTGAGTCCCTCAGTTATGACCGTCTATCTCAGGAATTTCACTATGTCTTTATTAAACTTGCGTTTTTCAAGCTTTGAGTAGAGGTGGTTGGTTTAGGTGTAGACTCTCCAAAACTGAACACGTGATCATTGTGTTGGTCCTGACTTTTGGAGCAAATGAAGATGTTGTTCAGGTAAAAGATGGCAATCTGGGCCAGCATGTCCCTAAAGATGTAATTTATTAAATGATGGGAGGTTGCCAGGGCATTGCACAACCCAAAAGCATGACCAAATACTTGAAGTGGCCATACCGGGTACAGAAGAAGGTCTTCCATTAATCTCCTTCTCGGATCCTCACCAGGTTATAAACTCCAAGGAGGTCCAACTTTGTGAAGACTCTGGCAGAGCAGAGTCTTGAACAGCTCATTAATAAGCAGTAAGGGATAGAGTTTTCAGGCTGCAATCTTGTGCAACTCTCAGGAGTCCACAGAAGGCCCGAGGAAGCCATCTTTCTGCACCACAGAGAGAAAGATGGTGCCCCCACAGGGGACATGGAGGTGTGAATGAATTCCTTCTGCCAGCTTTCCTCAAGATGGTTCTGGAGTGCTTGTAATTTGGATTCAGAGAGGGAATAAATGCATGTGAAGGGAAACTCTGCTTCTGGCTGAAGGTAGATGAAGTGGTTGGGTGTTAGGTCTCTTTTTCTGAAATGCATCGGGATAGAGTTGATATGGCACAATTGAGGAGGTTGTGGGTCTTCACACAATACACAGTCAACCTTGTGGAACTCTTTGCCAGAGGACGCTGAAGGCCAAGACTATAACTGGGTTTAAAAAAAGTACTAGATAAATTCATGGAGAATAGGTCCATCAATGGTTATTAGCCAGGACGGACAGAGATGGTATCCCTTGCTTCGGTTTGCCAGAAGCTGGGAATGGGCAACAGGGGATGATTACCTGTTTTGTTAGTTCCTTCTGCGGCACCTGGCATTGGCCACTGTCAGAGGACAGGATACTGGGCTAGATGGACCTTTGGTCTGACCCAGTTTGGCCATTCTTATGTTTTTATAGGGTTTTCCAAGGTCACCTATGGATCTTCTCTTTGCATCTCTGAATTCTCTACAGAGCTGCATAAGCTGCAGCAAGTTTCTGGTCTTGGGTTCGATGTTGAGAAACAGGGTTGAAGGTGAGGCAGGGAGTCAAAGGGTATCACGCCTGACAGCCAGCAGATGTGCAGGTCATGGGCAATGAGCCAAGGACAACTGGTAAATGTGGTGCATGAATGAGCCCAAACTAGAAGGTTTCTTGTTTGCTTCAAAAGGTAGTTGCTCAAAGGGAGCCATCTGGTGTAATGAAAAGAGTGACCCAGGTATGGACTCGACTACTTTGGGGAATCCTTGCACTGGGAGGCTTGGGGGGTCTAATATGTGGTTGGGAGAATTCCACATCCATAAAATTGACCAAGTCCAACAGCGCTTCTCAGTTGGGGTCAGGCATCGCAACATGCCAGAGCCAGAGAGCATCGATTGGTCAGCACCAGGACACAGGCAGACAAGTATTGGTGTGGGCTGTGGGGAGAGGGGAAGGACCCAGCCATGCCCAGACTTCCCTATTGGGGCTGGGGCGTGGCAATTCCCAAGGTGGGTGTAGATCAGTCCTTGGTGGGGCAGCTTGATGCAAAGTATCCTGGTCCCACACAGTATAGGCAGAGGTCTGGTGCACAGTATCAGTTCTTCTCCAATTCAGAGGGAAGGGGAAGCTAACGTAGGCAGTCAGGCCTACTGGTTGGAGCAGCCATCGGTAGCCAGGAATTGGGACCCAGGATCAGAGGCCAAGTGCCAGAGCCAAGGGTCATGGCTGGAGTCAGGAGTCGGAGCCCACGGTCAGAACCTGGTTATCTGGAGTGGGGCAAACCTGGGTCCAAGGCTGGAGCAGAGCTGGGAACAAGCAGGTGCAGGAGCTGCCACAGCCATTGGTGAATGCTTTGAGATGTTGCTGGACTGCTGTTGCGGCTGGACATAAGAGTTGGTCTGCTGACATTTCCAATCAATCACACACTATAGCCAATTCCGCAATCTGTTACAAGCGAGCTGCACTCATCAGGTTGTACAGAAACTGGTTCTGCTGTAGGCCCTGCTTTCAGACTGACTCTGTTTGCAGGCCCTGATTCCTGACAATCCTTGATTTTTTCCCCAAATATAGAACAGAACTATTTATTGAAAACTTTTGCCTCTTCTGCATTATTATTGATACTTCTACCAGTTCCATTTAGTAATGTACCAATATCATTGTTAGGATTTGTTTTGTTCTAGTACAATTTAAAAAAATCTTCTTTATATCATCCTTAACTCTGCGGGCCCTAGATTTCTCCTTGTGTCCCTTAGCTTCCCTTTTCAATTTTCTATAATTCCAAGCTTCTGACTTATATTCTTTACTATTGACTTCCCCTTTGTTTTATTTGTTATATATTGTTTCTTTATTTTGAGGGAGTTCGGGGCTCCATCTACTATATCAGTCTCTGGCTAGTAGCTGTGTAATAAATGTGAAGACCATGCCTCCCTCTGTCCTCTGGGTGGGATGAGGGGCTCTCTTTCTCACCTTACTCTGATGCCTCCTAGCTGCTCTGAAAAAGGTGGGGGTGGGACTCTGCTACCATGCCACTCCAAGAGCTTCCATTTTACTGGCCCTGCTCTCCCATAAATTGTGCGGTTATCACTGGGGCAGCAGGTACTGACTGGGGAATTATTCTCTTTCAGGGAACGGTTACCTTCTAGGAAGTGGCTGTGCATTTCACCAAGGAAGAGTGGGCTCTGCTGGACCCTACTCAGAGAGCCCTCTACAGAGACATCATGCAGGAGAACTATGAGAATATGACTTCGCTGGGTAAGAACTCCTGTCCCATCAGTTATTAATAAATGTGGGGGCTCACTTTTATATGTTTTCTCATCATATAATTTTGACAGGTTTCCATACCCCCCTTTTTTTTTGCCTTATGTCCTGCCCTGGTATCATTTTTGGATATGTGATTTTTTTGGTGCTATCGGTCCATTTTGAAAAAAATATATCATTTTTAAATTTTATATAATTTATCCTTTCTGGATTTATGAAAACTGAATGATAACTTTCCTACCTTTTCCTCATTTTAAGATGCAATTCTAAATAAAGCCTAGTAAATAGATGTACTATGTCATGCATGGATTGTGTGGCAGTCAGAAGTGTCCATCTGTTGATAGGAGAATGTATAAGGTGCCGTTTGGGAATGAAGGGAGAACAGGGAGCAGTGGGAGAGGAAAAAAAGATGCCAGTAGGTGGGGAGGGCTGAGGCTGTGTAAGGAAGGGGAAGGTGTCTGTGGAGGATTAGGGCTGAGGTCTGGTCCACACCTGAAACGTAGGTTGACCTAGCTATGTTACTGAGGGGTGTGAAAAAAATCACATCCCTGAGAGACATAGTTAAGCCAACCTAAGCCCTGGTATAGACACTGCTAGGTCAATGGAAATATTCTTCTGTCAACCTAGCTACTGCCTCTCAAGGAGTTAGATTTCTTACAGTGACAGAAAACAGTCCGTGTACTAAGTGTCTATACTTATAATTAAGGGTCATTGCTGAACTTAATTGTTTCTGGGCATTATATGTTATCTTCCTATGTATTCTGGCCTCTCTAGGCATACATAACAAAATTATTGTCTGACTCGTGCATTAAAAAGAATTGCTATTTTTTTTCTATATATAGTTAGGGTCTCTTGTTCTCTCCACAGTACTGATGTCTTTATGCCTCAAATAGGTTTCTGCAGACCAATAAGACTTTTAATTAGAAATCACATCATAATAACACATCATTAAGACATAATAATGAAAAATTGACATTGAATAAGTTTAGAATGATTGGCCCACAACTGTGTCCATTCCCTTGTGTTTCACAATTTGTTTTCCAGAGTCCTATTGTAGGATTCCCAGTTTTTCATCAGATGAAGGATCTGAAATGTATACAGAGTAGCAGTAGCCAATTGTATAAATGGATTTCATGTTGTCTTGAAGTTACTCTCAATGTTTAGTACTGCTTTATTTTTCTTTTTAATGAATAGTTGCAATTAGCTCATGATCATATATGTACACCCACTTAGGCCTTGTCTACACTACAGAGTTTTGTTGACAGAAGTCAGCTTTCGTCAATAAAACAGTCGTGGTGTACACACTACAATGCTCCACTTGCCAGTTTAACTCTTCTGCTTTGCTGACAAACTAAAACCATCATGATGAGAGGCGTAGAGCTTTTTGTGGCAAAGTTAGGTTGACAACGTGTCAGTGTAGACACTGTGCTTGGTTATGTCACTGTACCTGGCCTCCAGGAGGTGCCTCACAATGCCCATCCTGACCACTCTGGTCAGCAATTCGAACTTGGCTGCCCTGCAGCCAGGTACACAGACGTTCACCCCTCCCCCTTTAAAGTACTGGGAAATTTTGAAATTCCGCTTTCCTGTTTGCTTGGCGTGGAGAGCTCACATTGCATCTTCCCAGCTGACCGTGGCGGCTCCGCGCAGCAAACATGCTCCTGCTTGGAGTACATCGGAGTTGTTGGATCTGCTGGGTCGGTGGGGAGAGCAGGCTGTGCGGTCCCAGCTCCTTCCAGCCATAGGAACTTCAATAGCTACGGGAAGATTTCTCATGGCATGTTGGAAAAGGACTACAAAACGGGACATACAAAGATCAAGGAACTGAGGCAGGTGTACAAGAAGGCAAGGGAGTCAAACCACCTGGTGCGGGACCTCTGGTGCTGCACCAGAGACCTGCCGCTTCTACAAGTAGCTGTATGACCCCACCTCCAGCACCAAGATCCCCATGGATACTTCAGGAGGGCTGGAGACAACAGCCAGCACACTTAACCCTGAGGACAAAATGGAATTGGAGGATGAGGTGGGGCAGGGTCATCCAATACAATGAAGGCAAGCCAGGACCTCTTCTCAACCCTGGAGGATTCAAGCCAGGACCCAACACTCTGGCTCTGGTGCTCACAGTGCAGAAAGGAGCTCTGGTAAGTGCTCTTTTTGATTTGATACTGCTCCGTTTCACATGCAGTTGTCCTTGGTTTCATTTTATGGTAGAAGTTGGTTAAGTTTAGAAATGTACAAGACTTGCAGTGTTTGTGTCTGCTTCCCATTTCCCTATGCAGCTATGCTGTGGGGTTGTGACAAGGCCCACCAGGGTACAACCTGGAACGGTGGGACTGCTGTGCCCCCTTAAATCTCCAGCCTGAGCTGGCTCTCACAATACTTTGCCAGTGACAAACAGTGAACCCCTCAAAGTAGTGTTTTCACTCAGCCACCAATAAGCAGAGGCACATCCAGCTAAGCTGCATAAAGGCTCCCAAGCCCCTAACCTTGAACCCCAGAAAAATATCATCTTACACTGCTCAAGACCTTCTCTTTAACAGTGCAGACTTGCTTATTAGTTCACCACTTCATCAAAGGAAAGTGGACATGCACCAGCCTTGGTAAGCTGAGCAAATTTCCCAAGCACTTTAGACAAACTCACTGGTAAGGATAAAATATTAGAGTAGGTTTATTAACTACAGAAAGCGAGATTTTTAAGTGGTTATAAGTGGCAGTCATAAAGGTCAGAAATAGTGACCAAATAAAATAAAAAGTAAGTATGCCGTCTAAATCGTAAATCTCATGAGACTAAGCTGTATTTGGATCAAGCAGTTTTTCTCACCTCACTGGGTGTTGCAGGCAGGTTACAATCCTTAATACACAGGACTACTTTCCTCCTCAACCTGGGACCAGGCTTCTCAGTTCAAGTCTTGTTTTCCCAGTATTCTTGTTTCCGTCAGTGTAGGTGGGGGAGGAGAAAGGTAATTGCATGATGCCACTGTCCATTATTTTATACCCTCAGTCCATGTGCCTGGAAAAATACTAGCTCCGACATTTCCTGGTAACGCTGTGACTCAGCAAGGCCTGAGCAATCCCACTGGTGTGGCCTTGTTCAACTGAGTCATAGAGTTGAGCAATCCAGATTGTGTGGTACTTGTGCAACTCTCTTACATAATTGTAAATCCCTTGTTTATGGCTCCCCTGTGGTCGTTCAATGCCCGCCTGAGTGTGGTTACCTCCTTTGTTGTCACTGGACAACTAGCAGTGGGCGACTCCCAAACCCACAATATATTTCATTAATAACCATAGAACAGGATCTCATAACTTCATGCACACTAACGATATACATATTTTGACAAACAATGAGCTTCTGCAGATCATGACCTTTCATATGCTTTCTTAAATGGCATGCTCCACCCCCATGGGCCAACCTCACCATGTTTAGGACACTCTTAGTCCTTGCCAAGGGAGAGTGAGAAAGAGGTGTACTTAATTATTATGATTCAATGCTGTGAGTGCACTCACAGTACTACCTCTATTGATTGCTTCTTGTTTTTCTGCAGATGTGGCCTTGAAGGGAACCCCTTACACACCAGCAGAGCGCTTGCGTCAGATAAGGAGGCCATCCAGGTGGAGGAAGGAGGACATGTTTAGGGAGGTGGTCCAAATGTCTCTGACACCGCAGATCATGATCACAGGGCATGGTGAGAGTCAATTAATGAAAAATTGAAAATACATAGTCATGAGAGAAAGCAAGGCCAGGAGCATATTTCAGAGGGCCAGGAGTGGATGATAAACTGATGGAGGACCAAACAGAGATGCTGAAGTCCCTAACTGAGCTAACTGTGTGCCAGACCCTCCGCAAACTCCACCCTCACATTTCTTGCATGTGCCCTTCCTGTTGCAGTACCCCTTGCACTCCACCCTTCGGACAGGTTCCTTAACTACAGCTGGACTCACACACAGCTATGAGAGGCTCCATTAAGAGACTGCTCCTCAGTGTTCTGTCCCTCACAAAACATTGAATTCTGTGTATTGGTTATTGCTGTTTAATAAAAATGTACTCATAGGAGAAAAATAAAGACTCATTTTCTTTCTACGTATGGTGGTTGCTGCAGGAATTCATACACAGTGGGAAAGGGCACATATGCAGACTACATATCACACTCAGGAAACAATTAGCACAAGGGTCATTCCAGGCAGCAAGTAAACAAAGCCTGGCTGAATGCATTGCAGAAAGACACATTACTGTGGCTCACTGTCAAAATGTTGCTTCAAAGCCTCCCTGATTTGAATAGCCCCCCTATTGTGTCCCTCTAATAGCTCCAGTATCTGGCTGCTAAAAATCAGTTGCCAGGTGATCTGACTCCACACTCCACCCCAGGCAAACTTTTCCCCTTTAGTTTCACAAATATTATGAAAAGTACAGCAGGCTGCTATGACCATGGGAATATTTTCCTCACTGAGATCTAACCTGCCATAAAGACAGTGCCAGGGAGCCTTTAAACTGCCAAACATATATTCAACAGTCATTCTGCATCCGCTCATCCAGTTGCTGAAGCGTTCCTTGCTGCCGTCAAGGTTTCCACTGTAAGGCTTCATAAGCCATGGAAGTAAGGTGTAGGCTGGATCTCCTATGAGCACTACAGGCATTTCAACATCCCGCATTGGAATCTTCTGGTCTGGAAAGAAAGTCCCTGCTTGCAGCTTGCTGTAGAGGCTAGTATTCTTGAAGATGCGTGTGTCATGCACATCCCCTGACCACCCTGCTTTGATATCAGTGAAACAACCCCCGTGATCCACGAGCACCTACAATACCACACAGAAGTAGCCCTTTCTATTGATGTACTCCATTGCAAGATGGTCTGGGGCCAAAATTGGGATATGCGTGCCATGTGCCACCCCAGAACAGTTAAGGAATCCCATTCCTGCAAAGCCATCCACTGTTTCATGCACATTTCCTAGAGTCACAGTCCTCCATAGCCGGATGTGATGAATGGCCTTGCACACTTGTGTAAACGTGACCCCCATGGTCAACTTCCTGACTCCAAACTGATTCATGACCAACCTGTAGTAGTCTGGAGTTGCCAACTTCCACACAGCAATTGCCACGTGCTTCTTCACAGAGAGAACAGCTCTCATTTTGGTATCCTTGCAGCACAGGGCAGAGGTTAGCTCTGCTCACAGTTCCAGGAAGTTGGCTTTGTGCATCCAAAAGTTTTTCAGCCACTGCTCATCATCCTAGACCTGTATAACAGTATGATCCCACCACTCAGTGCTTGTTTCCCGAGTGCAGTAGCAAAGGTCCACCGTGTGCAGCTGCTCCATGAATGCCAAAAGTAATCTGGAATTGTTTCTTTCCATGGCACACAGCAGGACAGGCTCCTTGGGTTCCTGTTCAGATTTGCAGCTGATGAAATACTGTATGATTAGCCACATTGTGTAACCATGATGCCAGGGCACTAGGAATGTGCCTGGCGGGCAATAAACCTGGCTGAGTGCCTTTGTCACTGAACCGTGCTTGTGTTTATCTTTTTTATAAGTAACATTGAGGTTTGCTGAATTAACATGCTGCATTATTTGTTAATTACATTAAAGTTTTAAGGACAGAAGCAGGGAGTACCCTGAATACCATTACTAAGGCAATGACATTTTAGCCTTTAGCACTTAACAACACTGGGTAGTACTATCGAGATTTGCTGAACCAATTCTCTGTGCAAAGCTAAACAGCACAAAGAAAGAACACGCCCACCCACCAGCCAACTGACAACTGTGGGGAAGGAAAGAACACAAGGAATGGGTACTCCTTGGGTCACAGGAGGTGGAGAGAGCTGAGATTGGTGAGAAGAAGGGGACTGAGTATCAAAGCTACACCTCTGTTCCCTTCCAGGTGACAAAGTGCCCACCCCCATGAAGCTGTCAGGCCTCTTGCATTTCCCTCTCCTGAAGTGGAATTCTGGAATAGCCTTGCTCTCAGACAGAGCCCTGGGTGACAATAACCTGCATATCAGCTGTGCTTACCCAGCAAGTCAGGTTGAGTGCAAACACCTTTGAGAGTCTGGGATTAGGGGTGCACAGTGACAAAACAAGTTTCTTCAAACCACAGTCATGTTTATTTTGCATAGGAAAAAAGCGTAAGAGCAAAAAGGATTATAAACTAACTGTTTTCACACAAGCCTGTCTTACCTAAAAGCCTGTCATCCCCAGTCATCAGATAGGCAGGTCTTGCTTCTTCAGACACCCCAGCAGGGTCCCTGAGTTTCTGTCTCACTTCTCCAAATAATTATC
The DNA here is from genome assembly GCF_009764565.3 of Dermochelys coriacea. NCBI lineage: Eukaryota > Metazoa > Chordata > Testudines > Dermochelyidae > Dermochelys > Dermochelys coriacea. The sequence continues at coordinate 5,712,279 of NC_050095.1, read as the reverse complement.
TGAGCAGCCAACCTCCTTTATAGAGGGAGTCCCTGTTTCAGCTGCTCCAGGCCTTTTGATTTTTTGGGTCCCAGGCCTGGCGCAGCTCATGAAACTCAGTTCTGTAAGTTGGCTGGAGAAAGGAGGTAGAATATTCAAAGCAAATAGTTCGGGCAGTGTTTCTTAGCAAGGGACTGCCAAGGTGTGATTCATCATGAGCCATTCACTTTCCCTTTCTGCTTGTTTTCCTTATAGGCCCTCCCCCCCATTAAACTAATCAAATTATTCACACAGTAAATATCCCAATATTCAGGTCAACATACAGAATTCATCAACATTACAGAGCAGCTCCAACTTTGTCATGGGGGGGTTGGGATGGAGAAATTGGGCCAAGGAATCCCTGGGAAATGTGTGGAGGGGGTCAGTGGGACATAGGGGAGATTCTGGGACTCTGGTTCCATAGCATTATGGAATCATTGGACTGGAATGGACCTCGAGAGGTCATCTAGTCCAGTCCCCTGCACTCGTGGCAGGACTAAGTATTATCTAGACCATCCCTGACAGGTGTTTGTCCAGCCTGTTCTTAAAATTCCCAATGATGGAGATTCCACAACCTCCCTCAGTGATTTATTCCAGTGCTTCACCACCCTGACAGTTAGGTTTTTCCAAATGTCCAACCTAAACCTCCCTTGCTGCAATTTAAGCCCATTGCTTTTTGTTCTATCCTCAGAAGTTAAGAAGAACAATTCTTCTCCCTCCTCCTTGTAATAACCTTTTATGTACTTGAAAACTGTTATCTTGGCCACTCTCAATCTTCTCTTTTCCAGACTAAACAAACCCAATTTTTTCAATCTTCCCTCATAGGTCATGTTTTCTAGACCTTTAATAATTTTTATTGCTCTTCTCTGGACTATCTCCAATTTGGCCACATATTTCCTGAAATATGGCACCCAGAACTGGACACAATACTCCAGTCAATGACTAATCAGCGCGGCATAGAGAGGAAGAATTATTTCTCGTGACTTGCTTACAATACTCCTGTTAATACATCCCAGAATGATGTTCAGGTTTTTTGCAACAGTGTTACACTTTTGACTCATATTTAGCTTGTGATCCACTATGATCCCCAGATCCCTTTCTGCAGTACTCCTTCCTAGGCAGTCATTTCCCATTTTGTCTGTGTGCAATTGATTGTTCCTTCCTAAGTGGAGTACTTTGCATTTGTCTGTATTGAATTTCATCCTATTTACTTCAGATCATTTCTCCAGTTTGTCCGGGTCATTTTGAATTTTAATCCTATCCTCCCAAGTACTTGCAACCCCTCCCAACTTGGTATTGTTCACAAACTTTATAAGTGCACTCTCTATGCCATTATTGAAATCATTGATGAAGATATTGAACAGAACCGGACCCAGAATCGATCCCTGTGGGACCCCACTCATTATGCCTTTCTAGCATGACTGTGAATCACCAATAACCATTCTCTGGGAATGGTTTTCCAACCAGTTTTGCACCCAGCTTATAGTAGCTCCATCTAGGTTGCATTTCCCTAGTTTGTTTATGAGAGGTCATGTGAGACAGTATCAAAAGCTTTACTAAATTCAAAATATACCACATCTACCTCTTCCCCCCATCCACAAGGCTTGTTACCCTGTGCAAGAAAGCTAACTATCAGGTTGGTTTGACACAATTTGTTCTTGACAAATCCATGCTGACTGTTACTTGTCACCTTATCATCTTCTAGATGTTTGCAAATTGATTGCTTAATTATTTGCTCCATTATCTTTCCGGGTATAGAAGTTAAGTTCATAGAATCATAGAATCATAGAATCATAGAATATCAGGGTTGGAAGGGACCCCAGAAGGTCATCTAGTCCAACCCCCTGCTCAAAGCAGGACCAAGTCCCAGTTAAATCATCCCAGCTAGGGCTTTGTCAAGCCTGACCTTAAAAACCTCTAAGGAAGGAGATTCTACCACCTCCCTAGGTAACGCATTCCAGTGTTTCACCACCCTCTTAGTGAAAAAGTTTTTCCTAATATCCAATCTAAACCTCCCCCATTGCAACTTGAGACCATTACTCCTCGTTCTGTCATCTGCTACCATTGAGAACAGTCTAGAGCCATCCTCTTTGAAACCCCCTTTCAGGTAGTTGAAAGCAGCTATCAAATCCCCCCTCATTCTTCTCTTCTGCAGACTAAACAATCCCAGCTCCCTCAGCCTCTCCTCATAAGTCATGTGCTCTAGACCCCTAATCATTTTCGTTGCCCTTCGTTGTACTCTTTCCAATTTATCCACATCCTTCCTGTAGTGTGGGGCCCAAAACTGGACACAGTACTCCAGATGAGGCCTCACCAGTGTCGAATAGAGGGGAACGATCACGTCCCTCGATCTGCTCGCTATGCCCCTACTTATACATCCCAAAATGCCATTGGCCTTCTTGGCAACAAGGGCACACTGCTGACTCATATCCAGCTTCTCGTCCACTGTCACCCCTAGGTCCTTTTCCGCAGAACTGCTGCCGAGCCATTCGGTCCCTAGTCTGTAGCGGTGCATTGGATTCTTCCATCCTAAGTGCAGGACCCTGCACTTATCCTTATTGAACCTCATTAGATTTCTTTTGGCCCAATCCTCCAATTTGTCTAGGTCCTTCTGTATCCTATCCCTCCCCTCCAGCGTATCTACCACTCCTCCCAGTTTAGTATCATCCGCAAATTTGCTGAGAGTGCAATCCACACCATCCTCCAGATCATTTAAGTTGTAATTCTCTGGGTTATCCTTATTTCACTTTTTATAGATTGGCACTATATTTGCCCTTTTCCAGTCTTCTGGAATCTCTCCCATCTTCTATGACTTTTCAGAGATAAACGCTAATGGCTGATATCTCCTCCGTCAGCAACTTGGGTTTTCTAGGATGCATTTGATCAGGCCCTGGTGACTTGAAGTCATCTAACTTTTCTAAGTAATTTTTAACTTGTTCTTTGCCAAATGTAACCTCTGATCCTGCCTCATTTTCACTGGCATTCACTATGTTAGACATCCAATCACCACCAACCTTCTTGGTGAAAACTGAAAAAAAGAAGTCATTTAGTACCTTTGCCATTTCCACATTTTCTGTTATTATCACCGCCCCCCCACCCACCCATTGAGTAACGGGCCTACCCTGTCCTTGGTCTTCCTCTTGCTTCTAATGTATTTGTAGAATGTTTTCTTATTACCATTTATGTTTCTAGTTAGTTGGATCTCATTTTGTGCCTTGGCCTTTCTAATTGTGTCCCTACAAACTTGTGTTATATGTTTTTATTCAACCTTTGTAATTTGACCTAGTTTCCACTTTTTGTAGGACCCTTTTTTATTTTTAGATCATTGAAGATCTTTTCATTAAGCCAGGGTGGTCTCTTGCCACATTTCCTCTCTCTCCTACACAGTGGGATAGTTTGCTCTTGTGCTCTTAATAATGTCTCGTTGAAAAACTGCCAACTGTCTTCAATTGTTTTTCCCCTTAGACTTGCTTCCCATGGGATCTTACCTACCAACTCCCTGAGTTTGCTAAAGTCTGCCTTCTTGAAATCCATTGTCTTTATTTTGCTGTTCTCCCTCCTACCATTCCTTAGACTCATGAACGCTACCATTTCATGATCACATTCACCCAAGCTGCCTTCCACTTTCAGATTCTCAACCAGTTCCTCCCTATTTGTCAAAATCAAATCTAGAACAGCCTCCCCCCAGTAGCTTTCTCCACCTTCTGAAATAAAAAAATTTTCTCCAATACATTCCAAGAACTTGTTGGATAATCTGTGCCCTGCGGTGTTATTTTCCCAACAGACATCTGGATAGTTGAAGTGCCCCATCACCACCAAGTCCTGGGCTTTGGATGATTTTGTTAGTTATTTAAAAAGAGCCTCGTCCACCTCCTCTTCCTGGTTAGGTGGTCTGTAGTAGACCCCTGCCATGACATCACCCTTGTTTTTACCCCTTTTAGCCATACCCAGAGACTTTCAACAAGTCTGTCTCCTATTTCCATCTCAACCTCAGTTCAAGTGTAGACATTCTTAATATATAAGGCAACACCTCCTCCCTTTCCCCCTGCCTGTCCTTCCTGAACAAGCTGTACCCTTTTATGCTAATATTCCAGTCATGTGTATTATCCCAGCAATCTGTGATGCCAACTATGTCATAGTTGTGTTTATTTACCAGCATTCTGGGTTCTTCCTGCTTATTCCCCATTCTTCTCGCATTAGTATACAGATATCTAAGATATTGATTTGATCCTCCCTCCCCCAGTTCTGCCTTGTCTCTCCCTTATTTCTGCTATAACAGCCCATTCTCTCCACAGGATTCTGATCCTTCTCCCAGGTCGCCATGTTTTTTGACTTACCTGTGGGTTTTGGTCACCTGCCCCCTTCAAACCTAGTTTAAAGCCCTTCTCACTGGGTTAGCAAATATGCTCTTCCCCTTCTTCAATAGGTGGACCCCATCTCTGTTTAGCAGTCCTTCTTCCTGGAACAGCATTCCATGGGCAAGGAAGCTGAAACCCTCCTGGCGATGCCATCCTCGCAGCCAGGCATTTACCTCCAGGATGCAGCTGTCTCTGCTTGGGCCCCTACCCTTGCCTGGAAGGATCAAAGAGAACACCACCTGCATGCCCAACTCTTTCACCTGTACTCCCAGAGCCCTGTAGTCACTTCTGATCTGCTGAGGGTCTTACCTTGCAGTATCGTTAGTGCCCACATGGATGAGTAGCATGGGGTAGTAGTCAGAAGGCCGGATGATCCTCGACAATCCCTCCGTAACGTCTTGGATACTGGCCCCTGGCAGGCAGCACACCTCCCAGGATGCCATGTCAGGCTGACAGATGGGTGCCTCTGTCCCCCTCAGGTTTCCCGTTTCCTCCTAGGAGTGGTGACTGCGATCCTCCCAGCCTTGGGGATACATGGCTTCTCCTCCACTACCTTTTGGGGGGTGATTCCTCATCACTCAATGCCAGGGCAGCACATTAGTTTTCCAACACCATGGTGGGTGGGTTGGGAGTAGGGGTGGAGCACTGCCTGCTGCCAGAAGTAACCAGCAGCAAGTGTCCTTCCTGTGACAGAGCCATGCCCTCTTCCCCCGATGGTGTGACAGCAGTTCTCTGTAGCTGGATAGCTTCTTCAGCCTTGGATGTCTCCATATGAGTACTCTTGAGGAATTCTTTGTGGGCACATATACTCCTCAGCCTACCCACCTCCTCCTGTAGCTCTCCCATCTGCTTCCTAAGAGATTCCACTAGCAGATACCTTTCACACTGGATGGTCCCCGTTGCCCTAGATTTTGGGGGTGTCTATACCCCCAGAATGTGATTAAGCTAATTGCAACCATATTATATGCACTCAGCCACTATGAATTAATGAAATAGAACACCACATAGTTAAGGGTTAATTTGGAGACAGGCTTTCAGAAGCAAGATCATAACTACTGGCAGTTTTGCTAATCAGTATGGGAGGAAGGGAAGAAAACATAAATAACTGAGAGTGAAAGAAACTATGTGGATGGACAGGCTTGAGTCTAGATGCCTCTGATAGTAAAAGTTTATTGAAAGTTAGGAAAAAGGATGATTTAGTAGGGGTCATTATGACCTATATGTTTTGTAGAAGTAAGTTATAAAAAGTTTACATAATAGAGTGTATTTGGGAGCAGTCCTTGGGAGCTATGCTGTGAGAGACATTTTCCTGATGTCTTTACTCCCTGGCAGGGAGGCGTTTGGCCAGCACTGACCTGTCATTGATTAGCCATACCATATCAGAATATAGGTAAATATCTGGGATGTTCTAAATCTATTGCTTATGCCTGTCTGTGCTTAAATCTAATAAACTGCAATGTTAGACAAAAACATGCTTACTTACATTACTCCTTGATCAGACAGAATTGCTGAATTCCTGTTGACTTATTCCTTACACCTCCTGGAGTGAAATAGTTAAATCACCCCTGTTGGGGGTTCTGATAATCCTAGGTAACACCCCCAGCCTGGCTTTCTGTGAGTGGGAAATGCAGGCCACAGTCTGCAAATCCACACTAGGGTCTGGGTAGAGGCATCCATGGTTAGGTTCTCTGTCTGGATACAGGCACAGGTGGAGGAGACAGGAGCAGCATTGACACAAGTGATACAGACCTTCCTAACCCTGGTGATTATACTACATCTCCCTCCCACAAACTCCATCTCAAACTCCCCTGTTTGCGGTCCCCTCTTCACTAGCTCCCCTTTGTCGCTTAGCCTCTGGCATTTAAGGTCTTCTCTCCTAGGTCAGTTTACGCCTTTGTTAATCACACAGCGGGAGGGTGTTCACAAGGCTGATCAAAGATGATCAAGGATGATTTGGGGACAAAGGCTCAAACAGTCCTGGGACATACAATCCCAAATAACCCAGTAACTGACATAACCTGAAAGAGACAAACAGACAGACAAACAAACTCACTCACCCCAAGATTAGTACTCGCATCTTGTTCGTTCAGCCCGGGGGGATCTCCTTCTCCCCCTCTCAAACTCCCATTTCCAGTCCCCTGTTCATCATCAGGGAATCCCACACCATAAACACAGAATCTGAATTCTGCCAGAGACAACTGGTATCTGCTGAGACTGGCGGGGGGAGGGTCACAATTTAAATATTTGTCCCCCATGAACAGCTTGAGTCACACACCCCTAAGTATGCTTCCCCCTTACCCTCAGCGGCTCCTCCCTGCTGCTCCCAGCTGTTTGCTGCTGCCTCTCCCCATGGCCACAACTCCCAGCTTGCCGGCTCCAGTAGCAGCCATGTAGGGAGGGGCCCTGGTGGCACCATGTAACCAAGCAGGGCCAGCAAACCCTTGTAAAAAACTGGGGTGCCCCCCCATGTTTCACCTCTGGCTTCTGCCCAGCAGGGAGGGAGACTTGGGAGGGCTCCAGCCCCATGGGACATGCCTGCTGGGGCTCAGGGATTCAGCAAGAGCAAGGCTGAAGCCCTGGGCCCCGGCAGGTGCGCCCCAGTTCTTGAGATGTTGAAGGTTGTCATATGCAACTCAGAGGTTCAGTAAGATTGGCCACCCCTCTATGGAGTCTGCACTCTCTCCTTACGATAGTCCAGTTTCATTTTATTTGACATTCTTCTTTCAAATGTTATTATTTTCACTCTTCTTCTCTCTCTATGGCTCAGTGACTTCCCCGCCTCCCCCCCCCATATCTTTTCCCTATGCCCTGTGGCCCAGCCACCTTTGCTGAAATCTTATGTTCTTTGCACTGACAATATGCTCCATCCCTGCCACAAACATGTGCTTTCCAGTGATGTCATCCGTTGGTAGAGAAACTTCTGGGGACTGAAAGGGTCTCACTTCACCCACTCTGTTTCTGTGGCAACCACAATCTGTTTTCCCTGCAGGTTCCTGGGATCTTTGAGTCGGTCCCTCCTGAAGTCACATAGCCTGATTCTTCCTTTTCACATTTTCCCTTCCCAGAGGAATCAGAGTCTGTTTCACCTAAATTATAGTATTTAATTCACTGGAGTTATCCACACACTGGGGAATATTCCATACTCCCTTCCATTTCTCCTGACTTACTAGAGTCTCTATTTCCTCAAAATGGGCTTTCCTGACATATAATACCACTGACATACTGCATTCTGGGGCCTCTGTGCTCCCTCTTCTTCCTTACTGTACTGAACCCCACCAGCCAATACTCACCTCTTCCAGATCTCCTAGTCTCTGGTCCTCTCTCTGTCAGAAAGAAGCATTTCTAGGGGGACTTCCCTACTGTCTGGAGTCATCAGTGTCAGGGACATGGAATCTCTGTGTTTTAGGAGCCTCTTTGATGATGAGTGTCTGGTTCTGTGTGTTCACAGGAGCGATAGGGATGGTTAAATCCACCAAAAGCAGTGTCCAGCACCTCTGAGAAACTTGAGAGCTGTCCTGGTTACTGGCTGGGGTTAAAATAATAGAACACTTTTTCCTGACAAGCATCCCATGAATTCAACTGATGTCCCTTGTTTTCTTCCCCTAAGCAGGGTTTCCAGTTTCCAAACCTGATGTGATCTCACAGCTGGAAAAAGGAGAAGAGCCGTGGGTCTCAGAAATCCAGGACTCAGAGGAACAAGGGATCCTGAGAGGTGCCTGCACAGGTGAGGAATCATTAAACCAACTCAAAAACGGTCAGTGCCTGAAGGAAAAAGCTGGGATTCCCTACAAAGACCTTGTGAACTCTCTGAATTCAGGATTTTCCCTAGCATGTATCATACCCTCAGGGCAGATATTGCTCATGATTTCCTACCTATCCTGACTGACACCTAGCTTCTTCCCTGACCTGCTGTCATCCTGAGTGTTTGAATAGGATGTGGAAACAAAATTTCTCCCCTTTTCTCTCCCTTATGGGGAAAAAAGTTTAGGCAATTCAGTTCCTGATTCTTCCCCATCTCTCCAGCACATCTCTCCCATTTTCCATTCCTGTTTGTGGTTTCTCTGTCTATCCCAGCAGGTGATGAGATGGTGACTGAGAAGGAGGGTCAGAATCTTCAGCAGATGGATGCTGAGCAAGTGGAACCACACAGGATGTTATTGCAGAGATCCAAAGGGAATGTGTCCAGACATCTTGAGCAAGGAAAACTGTATGAGAGTCACCACAGGAGAGAGAGCCAGCCAGGGGAGAAAGAGAGTAAATCCATTACTTGTCAGGCAACTCACAAAGACCTCAGGGGACCCACAGGACAACACATAAACCTCACAGAAGAGGGAAAAAACACATGCACTGAGTGTGGGAAAAACTTCCGAGGACGCTCAGGCCTTAGTAATCATAAGAGAATCCATACGGGAGAGAGACCCTATGAATGCAGTGAGTGCGGGAAAACCTTCACTCAGAGTTCTCACCTCATTAGACATGAGAGAATCCACACTCGGGAGAGACCCTACGAATGCTGTGAGTGCAGGAAAAGCTTCACTCGGAACTCAGACCTTATTACACATCAGAGAATCCACACAGGGGAGCGGCCCTATGTATGCTGTGTGTGTGGGAAAACCTTCGCTCAGCGCTCAGCCCTTACTAAACATCAGAGGATCCACACTGGGGAGAGACCCTATGAATGCAGCGAGTGTGGGAAAAGCTATACTCGGAGTTCAGACCTTATTACACATCAAAGAATCCACACAGGGGAGAGACCCTATGAATGCAGTGAGTGTGGGAAAACCTTTACTTGGCGCTCAGCCCTTACAACACATCAGAGTATCCACACAGGGGAGAGACCCTATGAATGCAGTGAGTGTGGGGAAACCTTTGCTCAGCGCTCAGCTCATATTAGACATCTGAAAATCCATGCAGGGGAGAGGCCCTATGAATGCTGTGAGTGTAGGAAAAGCTTTACTGAGAGCTCACACCTTATCACACATCAGAGAATCCATACCGGAGAGAAGCCCTACGAATGCTGTGAGTGTGGGAAACGGTTCAGTCAGAGCTCATACCTTACTAAACATCAGAGAATCCATACCGGAGAGAGACCCTATGAATGCTCTGAGTGCGGGAAAAGGTTCACTGACCACTCTAGCCTTACTAAACATCAGAGAATCCACACAGGGGAGCGGCCCTATGCATGTGGTCAGTGCGGGAAAAGCTTCACTGAGAGTTCGCACCTTATTACACATCAGAAAATCCACACAGGCGGGGGATACTATGAATGCACTGAGTGTGGGAAAAGCTTCACTGAGCACTCAACCCTTACTAAACATCAGCGAATCCACACAAGAGAGAAACACCATCAGTGCACTGAGTGCGGGAAAACCTTCTCTCAACGCTCACACCTTATGAATCATGGGAGAATCCACACAGGGGAGAGACCCTATGAATGCAGCGAGTGTGGAAAAACCTTCACTTGGCGCTCAGCCCTTAGACATCAGAGAATCCACAGTGGGGAGAGACCCTATGAATGCAGTGAGTGCGGGAAATGCTTTACTGAGAGCTCACAACTTGTTAGGCATCAGAAAGTCCACAAGGGAAATGATAAATGATAAAAACCAAATCCAGGGGCTCACAAATGATTTTTTCCCTTTAATACTTTTCCTAATTCTGACATCAAGACCTTTAAGGCTGTCTGCACCGTTTGCTTCACCATGGTCCCTCAGCACCCCATGTGGTTTCCTATTTTTGTTTTTTACAGCTCGCCTTTCTTTGGGGTGAATCTCGTGGGCTTTTCTGTAAAACTCCATAGTCCCTATGACTCAGGGGAATGTGTGTCCCTCCTGCCAGGAATGTCAGTCAGCTCAAGGTATGGGAAATAAAGGTCTAGCTATATCAACATAAAATCTACCCGGGCTTCATCCCCAGTAGGATTTTTCATGGAGTTACATAGCTCTCGTTAGCTATCCTGATGTAAAATCCCAACTATTCTTGCAGTAATGACATAGATCATGTCTAGGGTTATCTAGCATATTTCCTTATGACCTGACCCAGAATTCATTTCCTAGTCAAAACCAATCTGGATCATCACATTTATACTCTTCCTCCCATTGCAAAGTGACTGTTATAGCCATGGAGTTCACCCTCTGGAACAGATCGTCTCATTCCCAGTTGTTCATACATTGGATTTGGGTGTGCTCAAGATGCTTTGTACCCTTTTCCTCATTTAAAATACATTTAAATATAACAAAGAGCAGAAGCAGGGTGGGGAAAAGTGTGGTTTCAGCCTCTGTGAAACCTGAAGGCGATGGGGTGATTTGCAGGGATTCCCTCCTGCAGCATCGCCCCAGCTGTGTTACCTTCTAAGTTTATCTTCTTCACTTTCTGCCCATCCACCTCCCAAAATGTCCACGCTCAGAGGCTAATACACTTGAATTCTAGAAAGGAGCTGTGACGCTATCAGGTTGCCAGCTCAGACCAAGGCAGCAGCCTAATTCATTCACATGTGAAGAGTAATCAACGGAGTGTCAAAAGGTATTGTACTGTGATCAGGCCAATTCACTTCTGTGTTGGTATATTTCAGAGGAAATGTAATGTTATTGTTCTTGCTTATCCATAAACCTGTTGATTGCTATAACCTTATATAATACCCTACACAGCTGTGAGGAGAGCCAACTTTAGGATACTGTTAACACCAATACTATAAAATTGCAAGGAATTTGACCAGATATACCATGTAAGGTATTTGTGAAAACATTATGATTTGCCAAGTATGATGATCTTGTTTATGTTTGTATCACCTTTGTATTGTGTGTTATAGATATGTAGGTTATAGCTGTATTTCGAACTTGTGCTGTGCATATGAGAGACACCCCCAGACAGATTGGCATCAGTACTGCCTAGCCTGTTTGATGGCTCATCAACGGTCATCAGCTGTACAATGAACCCATTGAAAAAGCCAGGGACTAACACCTTATGAGTCAGCAAGGCACATGGTCTGCTTTTGAACATAACTGTAAGCCTTTTCCATGCCATGGGCTGTGAAGCTTGTGTTTGGGACAGGAAGTACAGGCCACATGGCAAAAGGAATATAAAGGGAAGCTGCCTCATCTCTATTTTGTCTTCATTCCTGCTTCTTCCTCTTTTCTACAAACAAAGATCTGAACAAAGGACTGAATGACTCATCCAAGTTGTGGATGTGTTTCAGAGGGACTTTCAAGCCAGCAAACTCATCAACACTGCTGAGAACCTGATATATGGACTTTGAAGTCTCTGTATGTATCTGAGTATTTTATCATTCAACAACTCTCTTCTTGTTCTTTCTTTTTTCCTTATAAGCCTTTAGTTTTAGGTGCTAAAGGATTGGCTGGCAGCTTGGTATTTTGGGTAAGATACAACCTAATACTGACCTGGTAACATGGCTGACCCTTTGGGGTTAGAAGATCATTTTGTATATGTGAGCAGAGTTTTAAAATAACTTCTCACTGTATTGGAGCTAGGTGCTGACTGGGAGCCAGAGAACTGGAATGCAATAAACGGGGCAGTGTGCTTTTTTTTTTAGCTTCTTGATAACCAGTGTGGGGGGAGCAGAAGCACAGTTTGTGACTGATTGAAGAGTTTAACTTCAGTGTTAACCACCAGTTCTGGGAGTATCTGCTCTCCCTTTTGCAGCCTGCCCTGAACTTGGCATTTTCAGTAAGGGCTGCCCCAGGCACCAGTTAGTCACACCAGGTACTCCACCCCGCAGGTGATTACACATAATATACTCAGCTATGAGAACCTCATTGGTGTATGTGCTTGTGAATTTCCTTTTTCTTCCCCTTTATAGCTACTTTTCTCTATATGACTGAAGTCTACCTTAGCATTACATAGTTACGTTTGCATGGATGTGGAATAAAAATCTACTTACGGAAAGTGAATGAATCTTTATTATTCTCCAACATACGGTGATTGTTGCTAACATTCAGAGACAGTAGCAATAGGTGCATGTGCATTGTCAGAGTAGTGCACACACAACAATCATTACAGGGTTCATACCATGGTACAAAAAAACAATGCCAGCAACACACATTACCGTGGCTCACTGTTAAAATGCTCCTTCAAAGCCTACCTGATCCAAATAGCTCTCTCTGAGCCCCTCTTATAGCCCTGGTATCTGGCTGCTCATAATCAGCTGGCAGCTGTTCAACTTCCATGCTCCACCCTTAAGGAAACTTATTCCCCTTTACTTCATAGATATGAAGCATACAGCAGAGTTATGACTATGGGAATATTGTCCTCACTGAGATCTAACCTCCTGAGGAGACACCACTAGTGACCTTTCAAATGGCCACAGGCACATTCACCAGTCATCCTACACCCACTGAGTCTGTTGTTCAGGCACTCCTTGCTGCTGTGAAGGTGGCCAGTGACCGGCTTCAGGAGACACGAGAGCAAGGGTTAGGCTGGGTCTCCCAGGATCACTACTGGCATTTTCACACCCCCAATGGTAACCCTCTGGTCTGGAAAGAAAGTCCCTGCTTGCAGCTTTCTGTACAGGTCTGTGTTTCTAAAGATGTGTGGGGGATCCAGAGGCAGCTGGTGGTCCCCCAGAAGTATCACTACAAACTACTGTACCTGGCCCATGACATCTCCCTCTCAGGACACCAGGGAATCCGGCGCACCTGGCAGAGGCTACTACAGAACTTTTACTGGCCTGGAGTCTCTACCACTGTCTAACAGTATTGCCGATTCTGTGACCCCTGTCACAGGGTGGGGAAGGTGCGGGACAAGGGGAAAGCGGTTTTGAGACCTTTGCTTATTATAGAGGAGCCTTTCCAGAAGGTGGCCGTGGACATAGTGGGGCCTCTCAGCAAGATGACCCAATTGGGGAAGAAATACGTTCTGGTGGTGGTAGATTTTGCTACCCTGAGGCAGTGGCCTTGTCTTCTATCAAAGCAGACACAGTGGCAGATGTGCTGCTGACCATTTCAGCCGAATGGGGTTCTCCAAGGAAATCTTGACAGACCAAGGATCCAACTTCATGTCGGCCCTGTTCCAGTGCTTGTGGGAGAAACGTGGCATCCGGCACATCTGGGCCTCAGCGTATCACCCCCAGTCCAAAGGGCTGGTGGAGAGGTTCACAATGGGACACTAAAGATGATGCTGAAAACCTTTATGAACCAGCACCCGCAGGACTGGGACAAGTATTTACCTCACCTGCTGTTCGCGTACAGAGAAGTGCCCCAGGAGTCTACCAGGTTTTTGCCTTTTGAACTGTTATATGGAAGAAGGATAAGAGGGCTCCTGGACCTGATGAGAGATGAATGGGAGGCGAAGGTCACTCCCGATAGAGAATCAGTGGTGGAGTATGTCTTGACCTTCCGAGAAAGACTTGCTGAGCTCATGGGCTTGGCCAAGGAAACCCAGAGGAAGGGCCAAGGAAGCCCAGAGCCCAGAGGAAGCAGAAGGTCTGGTATGACCGCACGGTGTGGGACCGCGCCTACGCCACCAAAGGCCAGGTGATGGTTCTCATCCCCATGAGAAGAAACAAACTACAGGCTGCCTGGGAGGGGCCTTTCAATGTTGTCAAGCAACTAAATGAGGTAAACTATGTGGTGGAGCTGTGCAACTGGGCCCACCGCCACCAGGTGTACTATGTTGTTATGATAAAGCCATATTATGCCAGGGGGAATGTGGTGTTGGCCGTGTGTGGACATTGGGAGGAGAAGGGAGACGACCCGTTAGTAGATCTATTCCCTGAGACAGGAGCTGGCTCCTCCCTGGAAACAATTCCCCTCTCGGGTCAGCTAACCCCTGCCCAGCAAGCTGAGATCAGGGGGGTGCTGCATTTGTACTGACAGCTGTTTTCCAGCCAGCCTGGACTCACTAATCTGACTGTCCACCGGGTGCAGACAGGGTCGCACCCGCCGATAAGATGCTCCCCCTTCCGCGTCATAGGGAAAACTGCTCAGGACCTGGAAAGAGAGTCAGGGACATGCTGGTTTTGGGGGTGATCCAGCCATCTGCCAGCCCTTGGGCCTCGCTGATGGTGCTGGTCCCCAAAAAAGATGGGTCGATCCGGTTCTGTGTGGACTATCAGAAACTTAATGCCATCACCGTGTCTGATGCCTACCCCATGCCCAGGCCAATGAGCTTCTAGACAAGCTGGGAGGAGCCCGATACCTTACCACCATAGACCTTACAAAGGGCTACTGGCAAGTGCCACTGGATGCAAATGCCAGTCTGAAAACAGCCTTTAGTACCCCTTTGGGGCTCTATGAGTTCCTGGCCCTGCCTTTCGGCCTCAAGGGAGCACCGGCCACCTTCCAGCACCTGATGGATCAGCACTGAGGGGGATTGAGAGTTTTGCCGTAGCGTATGTTGATAACATCTGTGTCTTTAGCCTGACCTGGGAGGACCATGTGTCCGAAGTTAGACAAGTGCTGGACTGACTCCAGGAGGCTGGGCTGACCATAAAAGCTGAGAAGTGCCAGGTGCAGATGGCCAAAGTAGCTTACCTGGGCCACCGGGTGAGAAGCGGCAGCCTAAAACCAGAACCAGCCAAGGTGGAGGCGATCAGAGATTGCCCACTCCCCAAATCAAAAAGCAGGTCCAAGCCTTTATTGGGATGGTGGGGTATCTGCCAATCTGCCCTGGAGGAAAATTCCTTCCCGACCCCAAATATGGTGATCAGCTAAACCCTGAGCATATGGGCAAGATTCACCAGAGAGATACTACAGAAAATTCTTTCCTGGGTAATTCAGATCCCACCCATCTAATATCCCATCATAGGCCATTAGGCCTATTTACCATGAATAGTTAAAGATCAATTAATTACCAAAATCACATTATCCCATCATACCATCTCCTCCATAAATTTATCGAGTTTAATCTTAAAGCCAGATAGATCTTTTGCCCCCACTGCTTCCCTAGGAAGGCTATTCCAAAACTTCACTCCTCTGATGGTTAGAAGCCTTTGTCTAATTTCAAGTCTAAACTTCCTGGTGGCCAGTTTATATCCATTTGTTCTTGTGTCCACATTGGTGCTGAGCTTAAATAATTCCTCTCCCTCTCCTGTATTTATCCCTCTGATATATTTATAGAGAGCAATCATATCTCCCCTCAACCTTCTTTTAGTTAGGCTAAACAAGCCAAGCTCCTTGAGTCTCCTTTCATAAGACAAGTTTTCCATTCCTCGGATCATCCTAGTAGCCCTTCTCTGTACCTGCTCCAGTTTGAATTCATCCTTCTTAAACATGGGAGACCAGAACTGCACACAGTATTCTAGGTGAGGTCTCACCAGTGCCTTGTATAATGGTACTAAAACCTCCTTATCCCTACTGGAAATACCTTTCCTGGTGCATCCCAAGACCGCATTAGCTTTTTTCACAGCCATATCACATTGGCGGCTCATAGTCATCCTATGATCAACCAATACTCCAAGGTCCTTCTCCTCTTCCATTACTTCTAATTGATGCGTCCCCAGTTTATAACTAAAATTCTTGTTATTAATCCCTATATGCATAACCTTACACTTCTCACTATTAAATTTCATCCTATTACTTATTACTCCAGTTTACAAGGTCATCCAGATCCTCCTGTATGATATCCCGGTCCTTCTCTAAATTGGCAATACCTCCCAGCTTTGTATCATCCGCAAACTTTATTAGCACACTCCCACTTTTTGTGCCGAGGTCAGTAATAAAAAGATTAAATAAGATTGGTCCCAAAACTGATCCCTGAGGAACTCCACTAGTAACCTCCCTCCAGCCTTTGTAGTCTCCCCTTTAACCAATTCCTTATCCACCTTTCAGTGTTCATATTGATCCCCATCTTTTCCAATTTAACTAATAATTCCCCATGTGGCACAGTATCAAACACCTTACTGAAGTCTAAGTAAATTAGATCCACTGCATTTCCTTCGTCTAAAAAACCTGTTACTTTCTCAAAGAAGGAGATCAGGTTGGTTTGGCACGATCTACCTTTTGTAAAACCATGTTGTATTTTGTTCCATTTACCATTGACTTCAATGTCCTTAACTACTTTCTCCTTCAAAATTTTTTTCAGGACCTTACATACTACAGATGTCAAACTAACAGGACTGTAGTTACCTGGATCACTTTTCTTTCCTTTCTTAAAAATAGGAACTATATTAGCAATTCTCCAATCATATGGTACAACTCCTGAGTTTACAGATTCATTAAAAATTCTTGCTAATGGGCTTGCAATTTCAGCTGCCAATTCCTTTAATATTCTTGGATGAAGATTATCTGGGCCCCCCGATTTAGTCCCATTAAGCTGTTTCAGTTTTGCTTCTACCTCAGATATGGTAATATCTACCTCCATATCCTCATTCCCATTTGTCATGCTACCATTATCCCTAAGATCCTCTTTAGCCTTACTAAAGACTGAGGCAAAGTATTTGTTTAGATATTGGGCCATGCCTAGATTATCTTTAACCTCCACTCCATCCTCAGTGTTTAGCGGCCCCACTTCTTCTTTCTTAGTTTTCTTCTTTATTTATATGGCTATAGAACCTTTTACTATTGGTTTTAATTCCCTTTGCAAGGCCCAACTCTACTTGACTTTTAGCCTGTCTCACTTTATCCCTACATGTTCTGACCTCAATTAGGTAGCTTTCCTTGCTGATCCCTCCTATCTTCCACTCCCTGTATGCTTTCTGCTTCTTCTTAATCACCTCTCTGAGATGCTTGCTCATCCAGCTTGGTCTACAACTCCTGCTTATGATTTTTTTCCCTTTTCTTGGAATACAGGCTTCCGATAGCTTCTGCAGCTTTGATTTAAAGTAATTCCAGGCCTCCTCTACCTTTAGATCCATAAGTTCTTCAGTCCAATCCACTTCCCTAACTAATTTCCTTAATTTTTAAGTCAGCCCTTTTGAAATCAAAAATCCTAGTTGCAGAAGGGCGTTTTATCCTCAGTTGCCATCTTGCAGCTCCTTTCCCCCCCCGATCCCTGATTTTATTCCTCAGCCCCTCTCCTAACCCTGCCTCCACCTGCTTGACTCCCCCCCGACCAGTCAATTTCCGCCCCTCCTCAGATTCTGGTTACCCCCCTCCTCTGATTTTCCCCCTTTAAACCCCTGTAAATAGCAGTCTGCAGAAGCTGATTCCAAGTAAGGGCAGGGTGAAGGGAAGTGACATCAGCAGATGTTACTGCGCATGCTCAGTGCACCCTAAGTAGCAAGTTCCTACAGAGGGCAGTTTCTCACACTACACCTGAGGCAGTGTGCGGGCAGTGGCTCCATCGCTGTCCAGGCCCCACCCAGGCACATTCCCCGCCTGGGAGCAGATCCCCCGGGGCTGCGAGACCTGCTGCCCCTGGAGCTTTTGGTGGAGTCTCTGTCCTGCCCACCCAGCGCTGGCCCCAGAGTCTCTCTGGCCCCTGGTGTCTGCAGCTCCTAGTCAGGGGTGGCAGAGCCTGGAACTGGGTCCAGCTGGAGAAAGTCCCCACCTCAGATGGGCACAGAAAGTGCTCCAGTGAAAGTCTGTCCCTGGACCAGCCCTGCTGGGGCCACAACAGGAGCCCGGAGCTCAGCCCGGGCTCCCAGCTCACACTGGAGGCAGTAGCACCAGCAGTGTCTCGTACCGTACAGAGCCCCGCCTCCGGGATCTGCGACACGTCTCTTTACCTTGTTTTTCCTGCTTCCTGCCTACCAGCCCCCTGCTCTGGCCCCTTTAAGCCCAACCCAGGCTGCAGCTGCTGCATGCACTGGGCCAGGGACTTTCTGAGGTGGGAACAGCCCCATCTCTGCTCCTCCTCTTGCCTCTTGTGTGTCCCAGAGCTGCTGCAGGGACTGACGCACACCCGGGCTGTCTCTCCTATTAGCACTCGCAGAAGCCGATCCAACTACAGG
This sequence comes from Dermochelys coriacea, assembly GCF_009764565.3. NCBI lineage: Eukaryota > Metazoa > Chordata > Testudines > Dermochelyidae > Dermochelys > Dermochelys coriacea. The sequence continues at coordinate 5,694,060 of NC_050095.1, read as the reverse complement.
AGAGTGAGCACCCCTAGGAGCAGGGAAGTGACCAAGTCTCCCTGCCAGAAAGTGGGGGGAGGGAGAAGAAAGGGAAAAAGGAGAGAGAGACCAAAAGGGGATAAGGAGAAATAAGTGAGGAAAGCAGTGCCCAGCTCTTTTCTCCTGCATAGCCCCTGAGTAGATTGCTCCTGGGGTCCAGTGTCCCAGTCTCCCAGATCCCCCTGCCTCCCAAGGCAATGCACATAGGTGTCTCCTTCCTCCCAGGCATGATCACAAGGAGCTGTAGGTATCACCCTTATGCCACGATTTGAGAAAGACAGCAAACCTTCAGAACATGCGTCTATATTTACAGTCCAGTGTTACAATCCTTGCTCCAGGAGGTGTTTGTTCTATATGCCTGCTGGATGGGCACAGAATAGGGCAGCAACAGGGCACATTCCTTAACTTAGAAGAGGAATGAAATGAAGAAAATGGAGACTGAATTAAAGAGAAACATACAAATAAAAGTTCCAGCTCCTGTTACTTATTGAAAGAAATGACTCGATATCCCAGTTACATGTTTTATTAACATGAACAAATAAATCCAAGAGCACACATCACTAAGCCTAAATAACTATAGACTCCACTTAGCTAAGGGTTAAACAATACAGTGATAAAGTTCAGGTCAAAGCAGTAAATCAATGAGTTAACAAAGATATTATATTGGAATCAAGTAATCGATTTAGTCAAACCATCAGATTAATACAGCAGAAAGTCAACACTTACAAATCCTAAAAGAGCAATCCATGAAGGCAGGTGCATATTTAGTGATGCCAAAACCCCAAGCAGAGATTTTTACCCAGACAGTGCAACCCAGATTTAGTCAGATGAATATTTCAATACCAAAACCAAATTACTGCTTACATTTAGCCTACAACCTCAAAGCTAAGTAGTTTTCTCCTTAGATTTCACTATTCTGTAGCTAATATTTCTCCCTTGCCCTAACACCCCAAAACACATACAGACCTTAGAGAGACATTAGTAAAAGAATTTCAAACAGCTCTCGCTGAACAATATATATCTGACAGCTCAATTCCTTGCAATCCTTCCATAGGTGAGGAGCATGCAATCAGTCATTTCACAGGGCAGAGTTTGAAGGCTATTAAAATTTTGGGAACTATTCTTCCTAGCATCTTCCCTTTCTAGATTTCAGAGGTGTACACACACACACACACAATCTAATAGAAGAGCTGGGAGGTCTCCAAGTTCTTTAAAAGAAACAGAGATAAAAAATAGAAAAAGGAACAAAATGTTTCTAAGATTGTAAGGGGTTGGATCTCTGCACCTCTCGGTCTTTGGATTCACCTGGAGTAGGAACTGTAGCTGCAGTTTAGGAACCAGGTAATGCAATAGATGGTCCAATACTTTGGGCTAGCAGACTTTTCAGGTACAGGGAGACTAGTGAAGGCTGCATAGCCTGTCGATGTTGTGATTCATTCCCCAGAGGGGATCAGTGCTGGGATCCTGGCAGTCAGTCTCTCTGAGGCTATGTCTACACTGGCAGAGTTACAGCACTTGGAGTTACAGTACCACTCAGAGAGCGCTGATGGGAAACCGCTATTGTGTGTTCATGCTGTCAGCAGCCTGCACAATAGCGTGTTCACACTTGTGGCACTTGCAGAGGTGTTCAGAGTGGTGCACTCTGGGTAGCTATCCCACTGAGCATCGCTTCCTCTTTTGCCGCTAAGAGTTGTGGGAAGGCAGAGGGGGTCGCAGGGCATCCTGGGTCCTGTCCCAATGCCCCATGATGCATTGTTTCGCATTCCAATAATCCCTGTGCTTCCATCTGCATTTGGCGCCATCTTTCAATGGTTGATGTACTGCACATTCTGCCTCTTCATGCTGCAGCAATGGATCCCGCACTGTTGACCAATATGCTACATGTCACGTGTGGCAGTGGAGTTATTCCTTAAACTACAAAGGCAAGAGGAGTTCAACATTGATCTCACATAGTAGCTATGACACGAGATTGCTTGTGGCATTCACAGAGGTGCTGACCACAGTGGAACACCGCTGTCGGGCTCGGGAAACAAGCACTGAGTAGTGGGATCACATCGTCATGCACATTTGGGATGACGAGCAGTGGCTGCAGACCTTTCAGATGAGGAAAGCCACATTCATGGGACTATGTAATGAGCTCACCCCAGACCTGCGGTGCAAGGACATGAGATTGAGAGCTGCCCTGCTGTTGGAGAAGCATGTGGCAATTGCACTGTAGAAGCTGACCGCTCCAGACTGCTACCAATCAGTTTCTAACAAGTTTGGAGTGGGAAAGTTGACCATTGGACACATGTTGATGGAAGCGTGCAGGGCCATTAATCTCATCCTGCTCCGAAACACCGTGACTCTGGGCAACATGTGTGACATTGTGGATGGCTTTGCACAAATGGGCTTCCCTAACTGCAGAGGACTTGCTCGGGCATGTAGGAAAGATATCAGGAGGGCCAAATCGCACCTGGAGCTGCAGCTAGCAAGAGATGTCAAGAGTAACAAGAAGGGTTTCTTCAGGTATGTTGGCAACAAGAAGAAAGCCAAGGAAAGTGTGGGCCCCTTACTGAATGAGGGAGGCAAGCTAGTGACAGAGGATGTGGAAAAAGCTAATGTACTCAATGCTTTTTTTGCCTCTGTTTTCACTAACAAGGTCAGCTCCCAGACTGCTGTGCTGGGCAACACAAAATGGGGAAGAGATGGCCAGCCCTCTGTAGAGATAGAGGTGGTTAGGGACTATTTAGAAAAGCTGGACGTGCACAAGTCCATGGGGCCGGACGAATTGCATCCGAGAGTGCTGAAGGAATTGGCGGCTGTGATTGCAGAGCCCTTGGCCATTATCTTTGAAAACTCGTGGCGAACGGGGGAAGTCCCGGATGACTGGAAAAAGGCTAATGTAGTGCCCATCTTTAAAAAAGGGAAGAAGGAGGATCCTGGGAACTACAGGCCGGTCAGCCTCACCTCAGTCCCTGGAAAAATCATGGAGCAGGTCCTCAAAGAATCAATCCTGAAGCACTTAGAGGAGAGGAAAGTGATCAGGAACAGTCAGCATGGATTCACCAAGGGAAGGTCATGCCTGACTAATCTAATCGCCTTTTATGATGAGATTACTGGTTCTGTGGATGAAGGGAAAGCAGTGGATGTATTGTTTCTTGACTTTAGCAAAGCTTTTGACACGGTCTCCCACAGCATTCTTGTCAGCAAGTTAAGGAAGTATGGGCTGGATGAATGCACTATAAAGTGGGTAGAAAGCTGGCTAGATTGTCGGGCTCAACGGGTAGTGATCAATGGCTCCATGTCTAGTTGGCAGCCGGTGTCAAGTGGAGTGCCCCAGGGGTCGGTCCTGGGGCCCGTTTTGTTCAATATCTTCATAAATGATCTGGAGGATGGTGTGGATTGCACTCTCAGCAAATTTGCGGATGATACTAAACTGGGAGGAGTGGTAGATACGCTGGAGGGGAGGGATAGGATACAGAAGGACCTAGACAAATTGGAGGATTGGGCCAAAAGAAATCTAATGAGGTTCAATAAGGATAAGTGCAGGGTCCTGCACTTAGGATGGAAGAATCCAATGCACCGCTACAGACTAGGGACCGAATGGCTCGGCAGCAGTTCTGCGGAAAAGGACCTAGGGGTGACAGTGGACGAGAAGCTGGATATGAGTCAGCAGTGTGCCCTTGTTGCCAAGAAGGCCAATGGCATTTTGGGATGTATAAGTAGGGGCATAGCGAGCAGATCGAGGGACGTGATCGTTCCCCTCTATTCGACACTGGTGAGGCCTCATCTGGAGTACTGTGTCCAGTTTTGGGCCCCACACTACAGGAAGGATGTGGATAAATTGGAAAGAGTACAACAAAGGGCAACGAAAATGATTAGGGGTCTAGAGCACATGACTTATGAGGAGAGGCTGAGGGAGCTGGGATTGTTTAGTCTGCAGAAGAGAAGAATGAGGGGGGATTTGATAGCTGCTTTCAACTACCTGAAAGGGGGTTTCAAAGAGGATGGCTCTAGACTGTTCTCAATGGTAGCAGATGACAGAACGAGGAGTAATGGTCTCAAGTTGCAATGGGGGAGGTTTAGATTGGATATTAGGAAAAACTTTTTCACTAAGAGGGTGGTGAAACACTGGAATGCGTTACCTAGGGAGGTGGTAGAATCTCCTTCCTTAGAGGTTTTTAAGGTCAGGCTTGACAAAGCCCTGGCTGGGATGATTTAACTGGGACTTGGTCCTGCTTTGAACAGGGGGTTGGACTAGATGACCTTCTGGGGTCCCTTCCAACCCTGATATTCTATGATTCTATGATTCTATGACTTATAAATGACAAACATTTCAATTCTGGCACCAGACCACCTAACAACTGAGTACATTAATCGCAAGGGGTATTTCTCTATGGTTCTCCAGGAGCTTGTGGATCACAGTGGGCATTTCACGGACATTAACACATGCTGGTCTGGAAAGGTGCATGACACAGGCATCTTTCGGAACACTGGCCTGTTCAGGAAGCTGCAAGCAGGACTTTCTTCCCGGATCAGAAGATCAAGGTAGGCAAAGTTGAAATGCCTATTGTGATCCTGGGAGACTCTGCATATCCCTTAATGCCATGGCTTATGAAGCCATACATGGGGCACTTTGACAGCAACAAGAAGCATTTCAACAATAGACTGAGCAAGTGCAGAATGACTTTTGAGTGCCCTTTTGGCTGTTTAAAGGCCCGCTGGCGCTGCCTATAGGGGAGGCTGAACATGGCTGATGAGAATATTTCTATGCTTATAGCCACGTTTGAACAACCAGAGACCAGGGCTATTATAGTAGTGCAGCGCAGGGCCATAAGGATCAGGGATGGCTTGAGACAGCAATTTGAAGCTGAAAGCCAATAACTGTTGAACATTTCAGATGTTCAGAACATTTAAGAGCTGCTCTGTGGCTTCATTCTGGCGCACCGTTTTCCTTTTGGTCCCTCTTCTCACTGTCCGGCAACTCCTTCAATTTTTGTTTTTCAGCTCTGGAGTGCATCATGACATTATGCAGAAAGTTCTCTTTAGTTCTTCTTGGCCACTTTCTAATTCTGCATAGCCATTCAACATTTTACAGAAGCAGTATTATTTGCAACACAGAGACCACTGAGGCAGTGATTTAAAACACAGCCACTATTCACATACCTATCACTAACTGGCTAACCCAGGCAAGCACACATGAGCCACAAGACCCCCAAAATGGTAACAGCAGGGGCAGGGGAAATCACTGTTCCAGGACAGTAATGTAAACTGGGCACGTGGCTCTTGGGGAGAGACAGCACTGTAGGGGGGCCTTATAATCATTCCGGTGCTCACATTTTCCACAGGCTGTGTTCATTATGGAAGATATCTCGCTGCTGAGAGTGAGCAGGGAATCAAGGGAGGATCTTCTCCAACACTGTGGCTTCTGCCCTGGCCCTCATGTGGCTCGCCTGTGTTCCACAATGGTCTCACCCTCCCCACCCGGGGACGGCAGAGTGATGCAGGAAAGTTACTCTTAATGGCGCAAGAAGCAAAGCAGTTCTGCCAAAGAACCTGAGTCAGCAGATTGCCCAGTATCTCCATGAGATTTTCATGGAGATCTCTGGGGCAGATTCCTGTGAAGTGAGGGAGTCAATCATCACCCTGTTCTTCCACTCAGGCTAGGTATATGGTGGTACGCACATCATACAGACACAAATCTGCTTTCTGCAACCCTCCTGCCCCCAACAACTCGCTTCAGTGATTCCCAAAATCAAAGCCACGTACCAGGGGCCTCCTCTCCTATTTCAGCTTTGCCAAGCTCCAACAGCTGTGACTGGCTAGCCTCCTCCAGGGTGGAGAAGAACTCCTGGCTGCATGCATTTCTGACCTCTGAGTCCTCCTCTGCCTCTGGATCCCTCTCAGCCTACAGATCCCTGTCCAAGATTTCCTCCTTCTGGCTCAGTCTACTCTCGGTGTACTAGGCATTCTGCAGCTTCTTCACTTTTACCCTGCACTGCATTATGTCCTGATTATGGCCCCTTTCTCTTATGCATCGTGAAACTGTCCATAGGTATCATAATTGCTCAGGCTGGAGCGCAGCTGGGACTGGACAGCCTCCTCTCCCCAAATGCTGATGAGGTTCAGCAACTCAACATTGCTCCAAGTGGGGGTCGCCTGGTGCGTGGAGCAGGCCTGGTTACCTGGAAAGTTGCGCTAAGGCCACTGCATGCATCACCAAGCAAACAGGAAGGGGAATTTCAAAATTCCCAAGGAACGTAAGGGATGGGGGTTCAGGGTTGGTCACCTGAGGGAAGTGCAATAGAGTTCAAACTGATGACCAGAGAGGCGAGAACAGGGATTGTGGGACACCTCCTGGAGGCCAATCGCAGTGCTGTAATCGACCAGGGTGTCTACATGGGCACAGCAGCGCTGTACCCCGGTGCAGAAAGCTGTACTCCTATTAGGGTGGCTTTTTTTACAGAGCTGCAATTGCACAGTTTCTGCACACTAAGTGGCTTGGCCATGTGCTCACCTCAGAAGTTACACCTCAGAAAGCTGCTTTACTGCACAGAAACTTGACACTGTAGACAAGGCAGTAGATAATAGAATCATAGAATACCAGGGTTGGAAGTGACCTCAGGAGATCATCTAGTCCAATCCCCTGCTCAAAGCAGGACCAATCCCCAATTTTTGCTGCGGATCCCAAATGTCCCCCTCAAGGATTGAACTCACAACCCTGGGTTTAGCAGCAAAACCATGGCTTACATAACATAAGAACGCAAGACTGGTCATACTGGGTCAGACCAATGGTCCATCTAACCCAATGTGCTGCCTAAGAGTGACCAGTGCCAGATGCTTCAGATGGAATGAACAGAACAGGCTTGTTGACCTAAAAGGTGAAGGTCTTTAACCCTTATCTTTAACTTTATTGTTGTCAATTCCTACTTATCTTACCACCCTGCCCCCGAGGTCTCTGGGCAAATCAGGTGCGAGCCACTCCTTTGATACAGATGTGTCCAGGCCAATGGCAATTTGGAAAAGGCCCACTTAACCCAGCAGGTTTCTCAAAGTATCCGTTGCTGTGAACCGCATGTAGTGTGGTGTGGATATGTGAAACAAAAGATATCAAACATAAAAGAAACACAAGGCCAGTTCTGAGGAGGTTTCAAGATCCAGGCCTGAGGGTTAAACAGTTGTGCTCAAAAGGAGAAGGGGCCTCAGCACCTATAAAAATAACTGGTTGCAAAAACAAAACAAAAATTACATTAAAAAACCAAACCAAAAAAAAAAAAACAACCCAGAAAAGCTATCATCACACATCCATCATCATTTTAGATTTTGACATCTTTGCTTTGCAAACAAGAGACCTGGGGAACTGTGTAGCTGTTATCCTTTAACTGGGTAAAAGGTTCCAAATCTTGTCTCAAGTAATTTTCCTCTCAACAGAAGATTTAAAATTTATCAAAATAAATTCCATTTGAAATAGAAATAAATACAGTCTATACTGGTTCTCTATTCCCATACATGTTATTTCTCTAACATATTCCCCACTCTAATTTATTTGGAATGAGGTTTTAATTTCAGGATTAGCCACTATTTCCTATGTAGTAGGAGGGAGCAGGGAGAGAACTAGAAGAAAACCTGAATTATATTGTAATACTGAAAGTTATCACATAATCAGCCTCTTACATTACACTCATTAACTTCATGTTTAATTTCATTGTCGCTGGTAACAACTTATTCAACGATTACAAAATATAAACAGACAGGGCAGTTTTCTCTTAATTCCCATTTCCACCCAGTCAGCTTTGTGTGAAGTCACATTCTACAATAACCTAGTAGCCTTCCATTTCTGTGAGTTCATTTCTCCCCGAATCTTCTCCCATAAGTGTGGGTGGAAGGGGTCTCACACCACTTGGCAAAGTTGCATCATGAGAAAAACCATCTGTGCTCTATTTTCACACTTTCTAATCTTTCAAAGTAGCAGGAGGTGGAGAAGTGATACAACTGCATTAGACTCTAGAGCAAAACGAAGAGACCAAACCACAGATTCTGGACTGAGCAGTCATGGATCCTGCAGTCTGAACTTGGAATCGGATACATTTCCTCATTGGCTACCATCATTTGCCCAGCATGGAAGTGCTTCTTGTTCAACAAGGCAGCCAGATTGGGACCCATAGGCATGGAATGGCTCTGAAGGAATCAGCTATTCCATGGGAGTTTGCCTGGGGGGAGTTCCCACAGAGTGTTTTTACCTTTCAGGCTTCTGTAAGAAGTAAACACAACATCTGAGGATGTTTTTAGAAGGAAGACATGGATGGTGATCAATCAGCTGTTGTGACTGACACAGGATGTGCCATGTTTGTCTTTCTCCCAGAGGACAGAAGCAACTTTGTCTGTACAAAGTGCAAACTGGTCTTCATATTGGAAAAGCAGGTTAAAAGGACTAGAGATGCAAGTATCAACCTTGTGTTGCATCAGGGAAAAGGAAGACTTTCTGGACAGAAGTCAGCGTTTGGTTCTGGAGGCACAACATGCCGAAGAATCAGAGAGGGCAGTGCAGAATGGGGAAGAAAACTGGCACCATGTGACCTCAAGAAGAAGAATGAGAACCCATGTACCCCCTATGCAGACAGAGGTAAGAAACCGTTTTCAGGCTCTCTGCACAGGTTCTGCTGTGGAGAATGATTTGGAAGAGCAATCTAGGGATCAGAAGGAGACCCCATCAACCAGAAGGCATAAGATGCATTGTCCAAGGGATGGGGGTTGCACGACCATGACTCCCAAAAGGAGGAGATGGGTAGTGGTGGTCAGAGACTCTCTCCTAAGGGGGATGGAGTCATCCATCTGCTGACCAGACCGAGAGATTCGAGAAGTGTGCTGCTTGCCTGGAGCTAGAATTCAGGATGTGATGGAGTGTCTGCTGAGACTGATCAAGCCCTCAGACTGCTAGCCCTTCCTATTTCTCCACATGGGCACCAACGATACTGCCAAGAATGACTTTGAGTGGGTCACTGCAGACTACGTGGCTTTGGGAAGAAGGATAAAGGAGTTTGAGGTGCAAGTCATGTTTTCATCCATCCTCCCTGTTGAAGGAAAAGGCCTAGGTAGGAACTGTCAAATTGTGGAGGTAAATGCATGGTTATGCAAGTGGTGTCAGAGAGAGGGCTTTGGATTCCTCGACCATGGAATGTTGTTCTGGGAAGAAGGATTGCTAGGGAGAGGTGGAATCCACCTAACAAAGAGAGGGAAGAGCATCTTCACAGACAGGGTTGTTAACCTAGTGAGGAGGGCTTTAAACTAGGTTCGCCGGGGGACAGTAACAGTTGTCATGGAGTCCCCAGGCGATGCTCTGGAACTGCTCCCTATGAAGCCAGTCAGGACTCTGGTGAAGTGTCCTCTCTGGGAGCAGACTGTCTTCAGGGTAAGAAGCTCACATGGCTTCCACCTTCCTGGGTCTGACCTTGGAGCATTCAGCATTCTCTGCCTCTCCGTGCGCTTCCCCCAGTGAGTCCGCCCAGGCGGGGTCCTGGGGAAGCCAGAGGGTCCTGCCCCCCAACTCCCAGTCAGGCATGACTCTTAGCCAGCCAGTAAAACAGAGGTTTATTAGATGACAGGAACACAGTCTGAAACAGAGCTTGTAGATACAGAGAACAGGACCTCTCAGCCGGGTCCATTTTGGAGGGCAGTGAGCCTGACAACCACATCTGCACTTCACTCCACATCACCAGCCAGCTTCAAAATGACTCCCTCTCCAGCCCCTCCTCCTCTGGGCTTTGTCCCTTTCCTGGGCCAGGAGGTCACCTGATTCCTTAGTTCTCCAACACCTTTAGCTATCACCTTGCAGGGGTGAAGGGCCCAGGCCATCAGTTTCCAGGAGACAGAGTTTCAGCCATTTATATACACTGGCCCTTTGCTCCGCAATAATTACACCCCTTTATCCCACCATCTAGAGACTTAAGAAATGCATAGGGGAAACTGAGGCACCGCTACAGTATTCAGAGGAAATATTAAGAACAGTCCCACTTCATCATACCTAAGCCCTGAGGTAAGCTGGGAAGTGGGATACCGGGAGAAAACATAAGGAGGAGGATGCAACAGGGGGGCCTCCTGATTCATACTGGGAAAGCAGGGCAGTCAGCTAGTTATCTTAGGCACACGTAAACGAACGCAAGAAGCCTGGGAAACAAGCAGGAAGAATTGGAAGTCCTGGCACAGTCAAAGAACTATGATGTGATTGGAATAACAGAGATTTGGTGGGACAGTTCACATGACTGGAGCACTGTCATGGATGGGTATAAACTGTTCAGGAAGGACAGGCAGGGGAGGAAAGGTGGAGGAGTTGCATTGTATGTAAGAGAGTAGTATGATTGCTCAGAGCTATGAAACTAGAGAAAAACCTGTTGAGAGTCTTTGGGTTAATTTTAGAAGTGAGGGCAACAAGGGTGATGTCCTGGTGGGTGTGTGCTATAGACCACTGGACCAGGACCATGAGATAGATGGGGCTTTATTTGGACAACTAACAGAAGTTTCCAGATCACAGGCCCTGGTTTTGCTGGGGGACTTCAATCACCCCGACATCTGCTGGGAGAGCAATACAGCTGTACACAGACAATCCAGGCAGTTTTTGGAGAGTGTTGGGGACAACTTCCTGGTGAAACTACTGGAGGAACCAACCAGGAGCCATTCTCCTCTTGACCTGCTGCTTACAAACAGGGAAGAATTGGTAGGGGAAGTAGAAGTGGGTGGTAACCTGGGCAGCAGTAACTATGAGATAGTTGAGTTCAGGATCCTCACAAAAGGAAGACAGGAGAGTAGCAAAATATGGACCCTGGACCTCAGAAAAGCAGACTTTGATTCCCTTAGGGAACTGATGGACAGGATCCCCTGCGAAGCCAAGATAAGGGGGAAAGATGTTCAGGAAATCTGGCTGTATTTTAAAGAAGCCTTATTAAGGGCACAGGAATAAACCATCCCATGTGCAGAAAGAATAGCAAATATGGCAGGCGACCAGCTTGGCTTAACAGTGAAATCTTTGGTGAGCTTAAACACAAAAAGGAATCTTACAAGAAGTGGAAAATTATTCAGAAGGCTAGGGAGGAGTATAAAAATATTGCTTGAGCATGCAGGAGTGTAATCAGGAAGGTCAAAACACAACTGGAGCTGCAGCTAGAAATGGATGTGAAGGGTAACAAGAAGGCTTTCTACAGGTAGGTTAGCAACAAAAAAAAGATCAGGGAAAGGGTGGGCCCCTTACTGAATGGGGGAGGCAACCTAGTGACAGATGATGTGGAAAAAGCTGAAGTACTCAATGCTTTTTTTGCCTTGGTCTTCACAGACAAAGTCAGCTCCCACACTGCTGTCCAGGGCAACACAGTATGGGGAGGAGGTGAGCAGCCCTCAGTGGTGAAAGAACAGGTTAAGGACTATTTAGAAAAGCTGGACATGCACAAGTCCACGGGTCCAGATCTAATGCATCCGAGGGTGCTGAGGGAGTTGGCTGATGTGATTGCAAAGCCATTGGCCATTATCTTTGAAAATTCGTGGCGATCAGGGGAGGTCCCGGATGATTCGAAAAAGGCAAATATAGTGCCCATCTTTAAAGAAAGGAAGGAAGAGAACCCAGAGAACTACAGACCGGTCAGCCTCACCTCAGTTCCTAGAAAAATCATGGAGCAGGTCCTCAAGGAAACCATTTGGAAGCACATGGAGGAGAGAAAGGTGATCAGGAACAGTCAACATGGATTCACCAAGAGAAAGTCATGCCTGACCAACCTATTGCCTTCTACGATGAGATAACTGGCTCTGTGGATATGGGGTAAGCGGTGGATGTGAGATATCTTCAGTTTAGCAAACCTTTTGATATTTTCTCCCAGAGTATTCTTGCTAGCAAGTTAAAAAAGTATGGATTGCATAAATGGACTATAAGGTGGATAGAAAGCTGGCTAGATTGTCATGCTCAACGGGTAGTGATTAATGTCTCAATGTCTAGTTGGAAGCCAGTATCAAGCAGAGTGCCCCAGGGGTCGGTCCTGGGGCTTGTTTTGTTAAACGTATTTCTTAATGATCTGGGTGATGGGATAGATTGCACCTTCAGCAAGTTTGCAGATGACACTAAGCTGGGAGGAGAGATAGATAAGCTGGAGGGGAGGGATAGGGTCCAGAGTGACGCAGACAAATTGGAGTATTGGGCCAAAAGAAATCTGATGAGGTTCAACAAGGACAAGTGCAGAGTTCTGCACCTAGGATGGAAGAATCCCATTAACCGCTACAGGCTGGGGTCCGACTGGCTAAGCAGCAGTTCTGCAGAAAACGATCTGGGGATTATATTGGATGAGAAGCTGGATATTAGTCAGCAATGTGCCCTTGTTGCCAAGAAAGCTAACGGCATACTGAACTGCATTAGTAGGAGCATTGCCAGCAGATCAAGGGAAGTGATTATTCCCCTCTATTCGGCGCTGGTGAAGCCACATCTGGAGTATTGTGTCCAGTTTTGGGTCCCCCACTACAGAAAGGATATATACAAATTGGAGAGAGTCCAGCAGAGGGCAACGACAATGATTGGGGGGTGGGGCACATGAATAACGAGGAGAGGCTGAGGGAACTGGGGTTATTTAGTCTGCGGAAGAGAAGAGTGAGGGGAGATTTGATAGCTGCTTTCAACTACCTGAAGGGGGGTTCCAAAGAGGATGGAGCTCGGCTGTTCTCAGTGGTGGCAGATGACAGAACAAGGAGTAGTGGTCTCAAGTTGCAGTGGGTGAGGTCTAGGTTGGATATTAGGAAAAACTATTTCACTAGGAGGGTGGTGAAGCACTGGAATGGGTTTCCTCGGGAAGTGGTGGAATCTCCATCCTTAGAGGTTTTTAAAGCCTGGCTTGACAAAGCCCTGACTGGGATGATTTAGTTGGTGTTGGTTCTGCTTTGAGCAGGGGTTGGACTAGATGACCTCTTGAGGTCTCTTCCAACCCTAATCTTCTATAATTCTCTCATTGCTTCATGAAACTTTGGATCCAAATGGTAAAAGACAGTTGTGCCCAATTTAATCATGGCATCCTTTAGGAGTGTGATCAATGCCACTTAACGAGGGAGCAGGGTTCTAAAAAATAGTTTACCACAGGTCACCATAGCTTCCATCTGTGGGGTAAAAATCAACCACTAGTACCTGCAATTTCTACCTGAGTTCTTGTCAAATATTTGACCTTACTTGGAGTAATTTTACACTTCTCTGGTGTAGAATTCTTCACCAACCACACAACATATCAGTAGTGATAGTGAGGTATAAATCCCCCAAATATGCCCTTTTATTTCTTTAATCTGGTGGCATAGATTTAAATTAGGGACTAAATTCAGGTGCTGCTTAGAATCCCTGTAAGACACCAAATCTCAGGTATCTATTAAAAATCGGTGTCTTTCTGCAGCTATATCACATTCAACATGGATTTCATTTTCTACACATTTGCAGCATCTCCCAGGGGTGAGCTGAAGAGGAACGTCACTTCCATTTTTCCCATCCCTACCTAGATAGGGATTGCATTTCCCAAATAATAGGCAACATGCACCTGATTAGGAAGGAGATATCTTCAGGAGCGACCTCCTGCAGGGCATGGGCCACAACTGCTTTGGGAGCCAAATGCATGGTGTCAGGGTTCCCTCCCCTCTCTGACCTCTAGGGTACAGATGTGGGGACCCACATGAAAGACCCCCTAAGCTTATTTCTACCAGCTTAGGTTTAAAAACTTCCCCAAAGCACAAATTCTTCCTTGTCCTTGGAATGGTATTGCTGCCACCACACCAAGTGAGTTAGACAAAGATTTAGGAAAAGGCCCACTTGGAGTTCCTGTTTCCCCATAATATGCCCCAAAGCCCTTCTCCCCTTTCCTGGGGAGGCTTGAGAGTAAACAAGGTGAGTACAAACCAGACCCTTGGGTTTTTAGGACACTAAAAACCCCAATCAGATTCTTAAAAACAGAACTTTTATTATAAAGGAAAAAAAAAGTAAAAGAAACACCTCTGTAAAATCAAGATGGAAGATAATTTTACAGGGTAATAAGATTGAAAACACAGGGGATTCCCCTCTAAGCAAACATTTAAAGTTACAAAAAAACCAGGAATAAACCTCTCTCTTAGCATAGGGAAAATTCACAAGCAGAACAAAAGATAATCTAACACGCCTTGCCTGGCTTTTACTTACAATTTTTTTTTAATATGAGAGACTTTTAGGATGGTTTATAGAAGAAGGAGTTTTCTGACCTGATGCTTTTCTGCTTCCCAAGAGAACACACAAAACAAAGCCTTCCACCCCTGCCCCAAAATTTGAAAGTATCTTCTTTCCCCATTGGTCCTTTTGGCTACCCTTAGCTGTATGGTTATGACTCGCCACTTAAATCACAGATGGTGCTGGACAGCCTGTACCACACTGGCTGTGATTTCTTTCTGAGGCTCTAGGAGAAAACAGAGTTAATAAGACACAAGCACCTCTAGATATACTACTGATTATATAAAAAACTAACAATATTTTTCACATTTCAAGGATGATTTTAACCAGCTGATTCTGGGAAACTTTCATGGGAGAGTGCATCAGCCATTTTGTTAGAAGCTCCTGAAATGTGTTGTATTTCAAAATCAAAATCCTGGAGAGCTAAACTCCACCGAAGAAGTTTTTTGTTATTGTCCTTGACGGTATGAAGCCACTTCAGTGCAGCATGGTCAGTTTGCAGATGGAAACGCTGTCCCCAAACGTATGGGCGTAGTTTTTCCAGTGCTTATACAATGGCATAACATTCCTTTTCGCTGATTCACCAGTGGCTTCCCCATCAGACAGTTTTTTGCTGAGAAAAACGGTAGGATGGAATTCTTGATCCGGTCCTTCCTGTATTAAAACTGTTCCCACACCACGCTCGGATGCAACTGTGGTTACTAGGAATGGTTTGTCAAAGTCTGGGACCCTTAGCACAGGGTCAGACATGAGTGTTGCTTTAAGCTGGTTAAAGGCTTTCTGACACTCTTCAGTCCACTGAACTGCATTTAGCTGTTTCTTTTTGGTTAGGTCTGTCAGTGGGGTGGCGATTAGACTGTAGTGCGGTACAAATTTCCTGTAATATCCAGCCAATCCTAAAAAGGATTGGACTTGTTTCTTTGACTTTGGGACAGACCACTTTCGGATAGCATCCACTTTGGCCTGTAGAGGGTTGATAGTTCCTTGACCCACCTGGTGTCCAAGGTAAGTCACTCTGTTTAGGCCTATTTGACACGTTTTAGCCTTAATGGTTAGTCCTGCCTCCCTTATGCGCTCAAAGACTTTTTGCAGATGCTCCAGGTGTTCTGCCCATAAATCAGAAAAGATGGCCACATCATCAAGGTAGGTGAGTGCAGATTCTCCCAATCCTGCTAGGAGACTATCTACAAGTTTTTAAAAAGTGGTGGATGCATTTCACAGCCTGAAAGGGAGCACATTAAATTCATACAGCCCTACATTGGTGATGAAGCCTGACCTTTCCTTGGCGATTCATCCAGAGATACTTTTCAGTACCCCTTGGTTAAGTCTAAGGTAGAGATGAAGTGGGCCCATCCCAGTTTCTCTAATAGTTCATCTGTGCGTGGCACTGGATAGTTGTCTGGGCGAGTTATAGCATTTAGCTTATAGTAGTCCACACAAAAGCGTATCTCTCCATCTGGTTTCGGAACTAGAATGACTGGAGATGCCCATGCACTGTTAGAGGGGTAGATTTCACCCATCTGTAGCATGTCCTGGATCTCCCTTTTTATAGCAGTTTTGGCTTGAGGAGACACCCAGTAAGGTTGGGCTCTAACTGGGCGAGCATTACCTGTGTCAATGGAGTGATATGCCCTTTTGGTCCATCCTGGGGTGGCTGAGAACCTATGTGCAAAGCTAGTGCACAGCTCCTTGATCTGCTGTCGCTGCATATGTCCAAGGGTCTTGGAAAGGTTCACCTCTTCCATGCCACCATCACTTTTTCCTTCCTAGTAGACACCTTCAGGCCACTCAGCGTCATCTCCTCCCTGGGCTGCAATCTGACAAACCTTTAATTCTCTGGAGTAAAAGGGCTTTAGAGAATTAACATGGTACACCTTAGGCTTTAGGTTTTGGGGGGGGAGGGTTCTATGAGATAGCGCACAGCTCCCAGGCACTCTTGGACCATGAATGGCCCTTCCCATGATGATTCCATCTTATGGGCCTGGAGCGCCTTCAAGACCATGACCTGGTCCCCTACTTTGAAGGAACGCTCTCTGGCATGTTTATCATACCAGGCTTTTTGCTCTTCTTGAGCATCTGTTAGGTTTTCTCTAGCAAGGGTTAAAGAGGTTCGGAGGGTGTTTTGTAGGTTGTTTACAAAGTCCAGAATGTTAGTTCCTGGAGAAGGCGTAAAACCCTCCCATTGCTGCTTCAACAACTATAATGGCCCCTTAACCTCATGGCCATACACAAATTCAAATGGTGAAAACCCTAAACTGGGTATGGTACAGCTCTGTAGGCAAAGAAAAACTGCTGCAATACTAGGTCCCAATCACTGGAGTGCTCATTTATGAATTTACGTACCATGGCCCCCAAAGTTCCATTAAACTTCTCCATCAGGCCATTTGTTTGATGGTGGTAAGGGGTGGCAACCAAATGTTTCACCCCATGAGCTTCCCAAAGGCTTTTCATGATCCCTGCCAGGAAATTAGTTCCCGAATCTGTAAGGATGCCGGAGGGCCAACCTACCCTGGCAAAAATGTCTGCTAATGCCTGGCACACACTTTTAGCCCTAGTGTTGCTTAGAGCTACTGCTTCCAGCCATTGCATGGCAAAATCCATTAAAGTCCATATGTACTGCTTTCCTCTGGGTGTCTTTTTTATCCACAGCTACTCACTGAAAGGGAACCTCAAAGACGGGGCGTGGCTAGAGAGGGGCTTTGACCTGGTCTTGAGGTTTTCCCACTCTTTGGCACACCTCAAAAGACCGGACATAAGTAGAAACGTCCTTGCCCATTCTGTCCCAGTAGAATGACTTCCCCAAATGGTCTTTGGTCCTGTTCACCCCAGCATGGCCACTAGGATGATCATGGGCTAAGCTCAAAAGCTTTACCAGGTACTTAGTTGGAACTACCAACAGTATACGAGGATGCCAGCCCTCCTGGTGCCCACCAGAAAGAGTTTCCTTGTATAAAAGTCCTCTTTCTACAACAAACCGGGATTGATTAGGAGAACTGAAAGGTGGTGTGTTGCTCTGTGCCACCGTCCAAGCTCTCTGGAGGCTTTCATCTGCTTCCTGCTTGGCTTGGAACTGTTCCCTTGATGCTGGAGACATCAGTTCCTCACTGGATTGTGGACCTGGGCTTGGTCCCTTGGGAAGCGATGCAGGTGATGGGGCTGTTTCCACTGACTGTGAATTGCTCTCTGCTGGTGCACTAGGTTGGGGTTCAGGCTCCGGATGAGCCTCTTGCATAGGTTTATCGGCTGCTGCCAGGGCGGGCTCGGTGGGGCCCTCTGGTGTTGGGGTTGCAGACAGGGTTGCAAGCGCTGGATTCAGTACTAGCAATGGTTCTGGTGCTGGTTGCTCTGCCAGTTCCAGTTCTGGGCCTGGCTCTGGCTGGGTCTCACCAACTGGATCCACTGCTGCTGTCGCAGATGTCGGCATGGGGTCCGGCTCCACCACCTCAGTCTGCATCTCTGATAACACAGACTGGGCCCTTGTAGAAGGCTCAGGAACAGAGCTAGGTATGAAGGCTTGCTTAGCCTGGCTGCAGGTTAGCCTCTTGACTAGCTTCACATGGTGGGCCAAGTCTTCCCCCAGCAGCATGGGAATGGGATAATCATCATAGACTGCAAAAGTCCACATTTCTCACGAGCCATTGTACTGGACAGGCAACTTGGCTGTAGGCAAGTCAAAAGAGTTTGACTTGAAGGGTTGAATCGTCACTTGGGCCTCTGGGTTGATGAATTTGGGGTCCACTAAGGATTAGTGGATAGCTGACACCTGTGCTCCAGTGTCCCTCCACATGATAACCTTCTTCCTGCCCACACTCACAGTTTCCCTTCGCTCTGAGGATCTCTGGGAGGCATCTGGGCCTGAGGACCTTTGGTGTGACCCTTGTGCAATGAACTGTAATCTGTTCGGGTTCTTGGGGCAGTTGGCCTTTACGTGCCCCAGCTCGTTACATTTAAAACATCGCCCAGCTGACTGGTCCCTGGCACAAGGTGGGTTGCTGGAGAATGGTGTGGTGGGACAATAAGGTTAAAAAAAAAATCTTTGGCCAGCACTAGTCAAGGCATTTATTACAGTTCTCTCTCATGTGGGTCTTCTGATGTCTAATAAGTCTTGAGCTATCACTGAAGCGTTTCCCGCACTCAGAACATATGTAGGGTTTCCCTCCCGTGTGGATTCTCTGATGTCTGATAAGACTCCCATTCTGACTGAAACTTTTCCCACACTCGGAGCATGTGTAGGGCGTCTCTCCTCTGTGGATCTGCTGATGTGAGGTGAGGGTTGAATTATCAACGAAGCGTTTCCCACACTCAGAGCATCCATAAGGTTGCTCACTCATGTGGAGTCTCCGATGTGCAATAAGGTTTGAGCTCTGATTGAAGCTTTTCCCGCACTCAGCGCATGTGTAGGGCGTCTCTCCTGTGTGGATTCTCTGATGTCTGATAAGGTGCGAGCTCTGACTGAAGTTTTTCCCGCACTCAGAGCAGGTGTAGGGCGTCTCTCCTGTGTGGATTCGCTGATGTGTGATAAGGGCAGAGCTGTGATTGAAGCTTCTCCCGCACTCAGAGCATGTGTAGGGCTTCTCTCCTGTGTGGATTCTCTGATGTAAGATGAGGGCTGAATGACGAATGAAGCATTTCCCACACTCAGAGCATCCATAAGGTTTATCCCCTGTGTGGATTCTCTTATGTGTGATAAGGTTTGAGCGCTGATTGAAACTTTTCCCACACTCAGAACATGTGTAGAGTTTCTCTCCTGTGTGGATTCTACGATGTGTGATAAGGGCTGAGTGCCCACTAAAGCTTTTCCCACACTCGGAGCATGTATGGGGTGTCTTTCCTGTGTGGATTCGCTGATGTGAGATGAGGGCTGAACTACGAATGAAGCATTTCCCACACTCGGAGCATCCATAAGGTTTCTCACCCGTGTGCATTCTCCAATGTGTGGTAAGGTTTGAGCGCTGATTGAAGCTTTTCCCACATTCAGAGCATGTGTAGGGCCTCTCTCCTGTGTGGATCCGCTGATGTGAGATGAGGGTTGAATTATCGATGAAGCGTTTCCCACACTCAGAGCATCCATAAGGTTTCTCACCTGTGTGGATTCTCTGATGTGTGGTCAGGGCAGAGCTCCGATTAAAGCCTTTCCCACACTCAAAGCATGTGTAGGGTGCCTCTCCTGTGTGGATTCTCTGATGTGCGATCAGGGCAGACCTCTGATTGAAGCTTTTCCCGCACTCAGCGCATGTGTAGGGCCTCTCTCCTGTGTGGATTCTCTGATGTGTGATTAGGGCAGAGCTGTGATTGAAGCTTTTCCCGCACTCAGCGCATGTGTAGGGAGTCTCTCCTGTGTGGATTCTCCGATGTGAGATGAGGGCTGAGCTATGCCTGAAGCTTTTCTCACACTCAGAGCATCCATACGGTTTCTCACCTGTGTGGATTCTCCTATGAGTGCTCAGGGTAGAGCTCTGATTGAAGCTTTTCCCGCACTCAGAGCACGTGTAGGGCATCTCTCCTGTGTGTATTCTACGATGTGTGATAAGGTGAGAGCTCCGATTAAAGCTTTTCCCACACTCAGAGCATGTGTGGGGTGTCTCTCCTGTGTGGATTTGCTGATGTGACATGAGGGTTGAACTATCAATGAAGCATTTCCCACACTCAGAGCATTCATAAGGTTTCTCACCTGTGTGGATTGTCTGATGTACGTTAAAGTTTGAGCTCTGACTGAAGCGTTTCCCACACTCAGAGCATTCATAAGGTTTCTCACCCGTGTGGATTCTCCTATGTGTGATAAGGGCAGAGCTCCGATTGAAGCTTTTCCCGCACTCAGAGCACGTGTACGGTTTCTCTCCAGTGTGGGTTCTCCAATGTGTGAGAAGTTCTGAGCTCCGATTGAAGATTTTCCCACACTCATGGCATGTGTAGCGTGTTTCTTCCAAGTTGATTCTGTCATGTGTAATAAGATCTGAATGGCTACTGAAGTTTTCCTCTGGCATCTGCTCAGTCCCACAGGCTTTTGCTTTTACTGGGAGTGCACAGCTCCCGTAAACATTCCCTTTGGATCTTCCTGATAACTTTCCATGTGGTTTTACTTGCTTAGCATATTTCTGCTGGGGTTTCCCATCCTTATTCTCACTCACCATCCCATCACCTGATGGGAGATGGAGGGAATCCAGACATAGGTCACTCCCTGCACCAGAAAAAAAGGAAATCTCAGAGAGAGGAAAGGAAAAAGGGATGAACAAACCAAAATATTTGTGGGAGAGATCAAACCTATCAGGAGCTGATTTTCCCCAAACCCTTCCACAGAGGAGAGAGGAAGGGGTCAGTTTTGACCTGCATCTCACCAGAACATTCAGGGGAAAGCGAGATTGGGGAGGGACCTGCTGCCAGTTGTTAGTCAGAATAGGAGGGAAGCCATGAGGGACATCTGCCTAATGATTCCACATCTGCAGGGAACAACCCTGAACTTGGAGAGCTCACAGGGTCTTTGTAGGGCATCCCAAATGTTTCCTGCATTCCCAAACAGTTTTTGCGTTGGTTTAACTAATTGCTCACCTGTGCAGGCAGCTCTCGGGAGCACTTCTTTCTCAGAGACCTGGAGGTCTGGGACCCATGGCTCTTCCCCTCTTTCCAACTGCGAGATCACATCAGGTTTGGAAATTGGAAACCCTACTCCACACAAAGAAAACAAGGAAGGTCAGTGTAATTTGTGGGATACTTGTCAAAAAGAATAGTCCATGGTTTTAATCCCAGTTCATTTTTAAGCAGTAACATCCCAAGGCCATCTTCGTTGGCTCAAAATGGCAGGACAGTTATTATTATTATTATAAATCATATTCATTACCTTAGTGCCTAAGGACCAACTAACAGTGGGCCTCCATTGTGCTAGACAAAGTACAAAACACAGAACAGTAGATGGCCCATGCCCTGACGAATTTACAATCTAAATAGACAAGACAGACACAGAATGGGGGAAGGAGTAGAACCCATTGTTAGAATATAGATATTGAGGCCTGCCTGTAAAGCCTATACTTTAAGAATGTAGGTGTATTTTTATCACTTAGCTAGTTACAGGAGTATAACAACAAAGAATCAAAATCACAGTCCGCCTGTTTATGGGCCTTCTCTCACTAGGATAGTCTGAGGCCTTGTTCTTAGGCTAAAGCCTTTGCCTAAGCCGCAGGGGCAGCCATAAACTGGGAAGCGTAGGGTCACAGCCTCACATCCCAAACCAGTCACATTGAAATAAGGTGGTATTGGGCTGTTAGGAAGATGATCCTGTCCGGATAGTGCCCATCACCACCAGATAAAGAAACAGATCTTAAGATGGTTAAAGAAAAATTAGTTTGATAGCATCCTCTCTGGCAAGAAATCACTTATCAATGGTTATGTTTGTGAAACCCTCATTTCTGTATGGTTTTATCTTTATGGTCACCACTTTTACATTGTTAATCAGTCTGGTTCTCTAACTGTTTCTGTCTGCTGTATAATTAATTTTGCTAGGTGTAAGTTAATTAGGATAGTGGGATATAATTGGTTAGAGAATTATGTTACAATATGTTAGGATTGGTTAGTTAAATTTCAGCACAATGATTGGTTAAGGTATAGCTGAGAATATTACTATATAAATGGGGTCAAACAGGAGGGGGAAGGGAAATTTGAATCATGTTTGTTATGGTGGGGGGGGAACGGGAACAGGGAACGGGGACACAGGCAGGCTCTGCGGCATCAAGGCTGGGAAGGGAGACATGGGGAAAATGCTCTGCGGCATCAGAGCTGGGAAGGGGGACAAAGGGAAAACGCTCGGCGGCGTCAGAGAGGGAAATGGAACACTGGGGAACCAACTCTATTGGCGTATATAGAGATAAGCCTGACTGGTGTGAAAGGCTTCGGAATATGCTTGCTTGGAAACTAACCCCAATAAGCATTGCATTATCTGCGCTTCAGACTTTTGATCTTTTGCTGCTTGATGTGTGCATGACAAGAACCAGGGAAGTGGGAGGGTGAAGGGAAAGCCCTCTAACAAAACTGACATGACCTGATAACCAAGAGGTAAGCCTTTAAGGAAGGTTTTAATACACTTTGGAACTGATCAGGGATTCCCACGAGGACTGATGAGGGGGTGATGGTAAATATACATTTAGATCCTTTTCTTGTTTTATATCTTTTCCCCATAAGGCACATGGGCACACTGTCATGGATCCATAGGATCTGTGCAATATGCTGGCTTTTAAACAGTCCTTGGAAGGTGCCCCTTGAGTTCACAAAATTCCCAAAGAGTCCCACTCTTCCACAAGGTTGGGCCATGGAGCTTCAACACATGAAACTGAGCCTCTGGCTTCAACACTCCTATTCCAACCTGTGAGCTCTGCCCAGCAGGTCCAGCTGAACGACACTCCTCTTCAGAGACTGTTCCTCAGTCAGTGCACAGAGCAAGTTTTGCTGTGACATTGGGAAGACTTTTAAAACACAGCAGGGTTTATTAGTCAAGTTAAACACAGCATTGGAAAGTCCTTAGATTAGCACAGGGAAGCGAAGAAGACAATATAGTCCCTGCTGGCCAATGCCCTTGAGCCATGCTACTGTAGAAAAAGGTTTGGTTTCCTTTCACTGTGCCTGTCCATTAGTCTTTGCCCCAGCAGAGCTCCCTGTGTCTGCAAGCCCAGTTCTTCCTGCTCCCAGAAACATAATGAGTCCATGTATGCTTCACTCAGCCAAGCGGAGATCCTCCCATGGACAGGTGACAATTATTCCCTTCTCTGTCGGGTATTCCATTCACGTAGGTTGGTCCCAGCCAGTTTTAATTACCCATTCATATCACCCCATGAGAGCTACATGACAAAAAAGCTCATGTCTCCTGCTCTTTATAATCATAGCAATACCAATCACAGAGGGAAACAGAGGTGTGTATTGCCATCATACAAATATCATCAAAAATCCTATCAGCATCACACATACTGCTCACAGCCCTTGGAGAGAAAGTGTTGGGGACACCGGGCATGGCCACTAGGTAACTCAAGGGGATGGAAGACCACGAGTGTCGATGAAGCCCCCTCACTCTAGGCCCAGATGCCCCCCCCTCCCCTTTCCTTTTCTGCCTGGAGATACTCACAGCCTTCAGGCTCAGAAATTTGCAACAGTGTATTGCAGGCACAGACTGGCTGGAGCAAGATTAGGTCAAGCAGGACAGGAATGTTAGATAGTGCTGAACAAACAACTCCATATATGAGGGAATAGATGATAAGAGGAAAAAGGGGAACTGGCCGGTATATCGGATTGGCTATATGGATACTTAGGAGAGCTTGCTATTGGATAAGCATGCTAAAGAATGAATGTAAATAAAATATGTGTAACTGCTTGCACTGGTGTGCAGGATTTGAGATTGTTGTCTCCCTGTACCACTTGAAGCTTCAAATAAACTTTTCTACTTCTTCACCCCGTTGTGATTATTGGGCGATGCACACTGGGCAACGAATCCAGCTATTGCCTGCCTCGGGCATTTTGTGCCAGCAACAAAAGCAAAGCACAGGAACTGGATGTTAGTCCAGCAAACACAGTGAAGGACAAGCTGCAATCCTCAAACCATGGTCAAAAAGGAGAGGCATGTGGGTCCCTATCCGTAGAGAGGGGCTGGGTAGAGGCCTGATACCTGAGATGGCGTTCCTTGAGCCGACCATGGAGGCAGGTTAAAGGCTTAGTTACCCCAGAACTGTGACATCGCAAAAGCACATTTTGGGGAATGAGGAAATCTACTGACTCAGGTGTAATGGGAGGGAGAGTTAACTCCCCCAGTGTGTGCAGAAGGCTGGAAAATTAAACACTAAAATTCAGGAGCAACAGCCTCTAATTCTTCCAGAAAAAGAGAATGTAAGAAACAAGAATGGGGCCATGCAACTTCAGGAGGGCCAGGCTCAAAGATCCAAGGAGCCTGGAGGGGAGACAGCTTGTGGCTGCTGCAGATGGGGAGAAGGGGGACAAGACTCTTTCCAAACTCTCACTTCTGTTGACCCCAACCTAATTTTATGATCTATGACCACCATGTCTTGTGGGCAATTTTATACTCGTTACAGGTAAAATGTCATGAGCAGAGTATTACTTATTAGCTTGGAACATGTGTGGAGGGGCCAGGAGGTAAAAATAAATAAGTGGGTTATCAAGGCCAGGGACTACACTACAGCCGGAATCAAAGCTCTGAGATCGATCCACCGGTGATCAATGTAGGGGGTCTAGTAAAGACCCGCCAAATTGACTGCAGATCGCTCTTCAGTTGAGCCCTGTACTCTACCCTGACGAGAAGAGTTAGGTAAGTAGACCCTGCGGTAACTCGACCTAAGGTACATCGACTCCAGCTACATTATTCATGTAATGGGAGTAGTTATGCTGAAGTCTGGGATTTACCTGAATAGGCCTAAGGAGAGAATCCTAGGTCAGATATTTCGCACCCTCATTTTGAGAGATTAACAAGTAACCACAAGAAGGTGCAATACGCCACAGGATTCTGAAAGAAGGAAGCTTGGGGCGGCTTTAGCAATTAGGTTGCTATGCACTATCTCAGCAGTTAGACCGCATTCATATAGTGGAATTATTAAGAAATACGTGATGTAAATCATGAGTATTAATGCTTGATCCTTAATTATGGACTTCCCAAAGGCCACATATGGGTTGGGGCAGCTATTGACATTACTGTAATCAGAGAAAGGAGCAGATATGGTATATAGCCATATTATTACCAAAAGAAAGCGGGTAAAATACCTCTCCTAGTAACCACTTTTTCCTTTTGTCGGGTCCCTGAAACAGTGTAAATTGAAGCAGGGCCTCCCTTCTGATAGGCTCCCTTGCCCCTTGATCTTTGTTTCCAACTGTGTCCATAACTTGTAAGTATGCACAGTGCAAGACCCTCTTTACTATACTTATCTTAGTCTAATCATTATGTGTATTGATTTTTGCCTATGATTTCAATTATAACTGTCTGTATTAAATCTAGTTTCTGTGTGTTTCACCAAATTTCATCTCCTCCATTAATTTTGAGTAGCCATGTACAAGGGCAAGTTGTACCCCAATACGTAATCTTATAGGTGTAAAAATGGTACAGGCTGCACTACCACCCTGTGACATCACCAACAAAGTGCCCGTTTGTGCCTGAGTAGCGGCCCTGCTATGGGAGGGAGGAATGCAGCAAGGACTCAGGATCGGTGCCTAGGGTGGCTATGCATAGAAATGGGGAGGTTATATGGGAAGGGGGTAATGAGTGGGAGAGGGAGGTCAAGAGTTAAAATAATAGTATTTGGGGGGGAAATGTTTAACTAAGTGAAACTAAACAGAAATAAAACTGAAGTGTAGGCTCTAAAACAACAAGGCTTGGGTAGGGATTCGGGGTTAAAGGTCTGGGATCCCCCACAGCTCTAGATCCCCAAACCTCTCCTGCCTCCCATTGACCCACCCAGGTCACTGCCTGGGTGCCTTCCTCCATACTCCCCTAGCCTTCTTCCCATTACTCTCAGCTGGAACCAGCTCCCAGCACCTTGGGTTCTTCTTGTGTTCCCTCCTCTTCTTTCACTACCTCATCCCTCCCTGCCGCTTCTTAGCTCTAACCATGAACACACCCTCCCCATGTCCTGGTACCCCAGAATTATCTACTCCCCCCTTCTCCTCCCCTCCCACAGCTCTGTTCTCCCTTCACCCTGAAGGGCAACATTATACGCTCTCCTATCAAAAGAGGAGCTCATCTGACTGTCACACAAGCCATGCATGAGTCATACACCTATTTACCTAATTTAGAATTCTACAGGAGGCATATTTTCCTCTTAAAATAAGGAAAAGGCGTGAAAGCTACAGTTATGAATGTAGTTATTAATGTAGCCAATAAGGATACATTATATGCACTTTTAAAATGACTTATGGCACCAAAAAGGCACATGTCCAAAAATTATTCCAGTGGGTGGGAGAGAAGGCAAAAAAAAGGGGGCAAGGAAACTTGTCAAAACTTCTATGACGAATAAAGGTATAAAGTTATTACTACTGAGGTTCTTTAGAGACCCCACAGCTTCTAATAACCAAAGGGACAGGACTCCTTACCCAGCAAGACCACCGTCTCATAGTTCTCCTGCATGACATCCCTGTAGAGGGCTCTCTCATTGGGGTCCAGCAGAGCCCCCTCTTCCCTGGTGAAATACACAGCCACCTCCTCGAAAGTCAATGGCCCCTGAAAGAGCAAGAGTCCAACACTCAATACCTGCTGCCCCAGTCACAATGCCACTATTCAGGGAACAGCAGCACCAGGTAAATGGAAGCTCCAGGAAGCAAATGTTAACCTAAATGAGTCCCACTGCACCCTGCAGCCAGGATGCATCAGAGGGTAGAAAGAGAGAACCTTTGCATCTCCCAGCTGATAGATGGAGGCAGGGTCTTCACATTTATCACATAGCTACTAGCCAGAGCTTGATATAGGAGACGGGGCTGTCTCTGGACCCTGCTGGTGACTCCCTGGTAGGAATCCCAACACTCTCCAAATAAAATATATGGAAGAAAGGGGAAGTCAATAGTAAAGAATATACGTTAGAAGGTTAGAATTGTAGAAAACTAGTAAGGGAAGCTATCAGAAATCAATGATTAATCAATGAAAATAAGAAGGAAGTTTTTAAAAGTATATTAAGTACAAAATTAATCCCAACAGTCGCAGTGGTAAATAACTTGATGGAAAAGGCAGAATTATCAAAAATAATGCAGAAGAGGTTAAAGTGTTCAATAAATATTTCTCTCCTGGATTTGGAGAAAAACAGATGATGTAACTCATATTATAAGATGTTGACGCCAACAGTCTTTCCATTCCAACAATAACTCATGAGGACGTTAAACAGCAGCTATTAAAGTTAGACATGTTTAAATCAGCAGGTCAAGATAACTAGAGTTTTGAAAGACCTGGTGGAGGAGCGTGGTGGACTGTTAATGTTGATTTTAATTAGGACTTGGAACACTGGGGAAATTCCATAAGTCCAGAATAAAGATAATGCTGTGCCAATATTTAAAAAGTGTAAAAGAGATGATCCAGCTAGTTACAAGAGTGTTAGTCTGAAATCAATACTGGGCAAGAGAATGGAGCAGCCAATACTGGATTTCATTAATAAAGAATTAAAGGAGGGTAATATAATTAGTACCTGTTAACAAAGGTTTAGACACAATAGATACTATCAAACTAACTGGATATCCTTATTGGATGAGATCAAAAGTTTGGTTGCAACTAATAGTATTGATGTAATATACCTAGACTTC
The DNA here is from genome assembly GCF_009764565.3 of Dermochelys coriacea. Taxonomy (NCBI): domain Eukaryota; kingdom Metazoa; phylum Chordata; order Testudines; family Dermochelyidae; genus Dermochelys; species Dermochelys coriacea. The sequence goes on along the minus strand of NC_050095.1, from coordinate 5,666,597 downwards.
TGTAAGGCATATGAGTTGGTTCAACACAATATTTTGACTAGAAAACTAGAAAGATACAAATAAACACGGCATATATTATATAGATTAAAAACTGTGATTGTAAAAGGGGAACCATGGTTGAGTGGATTTCTTTCTAGCAGGTTCCCGCAAGGATTGGTTCTTAGCCCTGTGCTATTTAACATTCTTATCAATTACCTAGAAGAGAATATAAAATCATCACTGATAAAGTTACCAGTTGCCACAAAGATTGGGGATGGTGGTAACTAATGCAGTGTCAGTAGATTCAGGCTCCTGCACTGGGAGTCTGGGAAGTTTTCCCAGCCCTGACTGGAGAGTTATTTCCTGTTGCACAAAGAGGGGAAGTTCCATTCCCAACTCCTATGCCTTGAAATTAGGCCCTATCTGACACTAAACCTCATATTCAGTGGAAGTTATGGATATTGACTATGTATCTGTATTTCAAATGTGCTTACTCTGGGTAACACCCACAACTACCCTTTCAGGTACAACGATGAAGAAGCCAGACAGTGCTGATGGCTCACCAACAAAGACAAGGGACCATGGAAGAGCTTAGCCTTCCTGTGAATGTTTCAGACAGCCCATGAGTCATGGCAACTATGATGCAGCAGGGCATGCTAGGGCATGTGACCAGACCACATGACACTGAACTCCATGTTGGTACCTGTATTTTTCCACAAACTGGACTGGGAACAAAGAGTTCCCGCCATATGGAAAAACTATAAAAGGTGGGGTGTGACATCATCTCTTGGCCTCATTCCCCACACAAGAGAACTCCTGAAAGCACCTGAGGAACAAAGATTGAACCAGGGGAAGTGCTGGTCCGAAGGTAAAGGGATTTCTAGCTTGTGTATGGAAACTTGGTGAACTCCTTCTATCATCACTCAGGGTGAGAAATTGCAAATTCAAATTCTATCCATCTATTTGTTAGGCTTACTTTGACTTTTTGGTTATTTGCTTGGTAATCTGCTTTGATCTGTTTGCTAACACTTATTGCTGAGAAATTGGCTGTTGTCATCTATCGGTCCTTGAGTCACTTAGGTAACACACTCAGGTAGTTTAGTTAGATGCATGGTGCCAACTGCTGTCCTGTTGGGTAATAACAGGGCCTCGATTGGCTGGGTGAATCTCCAGCAAAGCAGTGTGAAAAGGGCCAGTCCAGCTTGAGGGTTAGAGGGCACAGCAGTTCCCAGAAGCCCCCCAGACTGCACCCTGGGGGTGACAACCCATCACATCCTACATTACACAAGTCTCAGCAGGTTTATCACATCCTGTCCCCTCCCTTTCTCCACCCTAGATATTTCCTGCCTCCCACCACCTCTAGCAGCTCCCACCCTCCTATGCATATACTGCTCCTCTCCCTCCAAGCAGAACCCACCACCAGTTCCCTCATAATCCCTTACCTGAGCCAGCTCCATTGAAGCCATTTCCTTCCCCCTGTCAGGATGGGATGATCTGGAGTGAAACGTGGACATTATTCTATAGCCTGCCAGGATGAGAAGGGCACTGTGAGAGAATTCAGGCGGGGTTTTTGTCCATGCTGATTCCCTCCCAGGATTTTTCCCTGCTAATGGACATTCTAGGTTCTGCTACACGGTGAAGCACAGAGTGACCTTATTCCAGTACAGGCCTAGCCCCCTCCCACCAAAGTGTAACCCTCTGAGACATGGTGAAACCCTCCCAGTATCAGAGTCTCTCTGTTACACCTACAGAGTTTGCGGACAATACCAAGCTGGGAGGGGTTGCAAGTGCTTTGAAGGATAGAATTGAAATTCAAAATGATCTGGACAAACTGGAGAAATGGTCTGAAGTCAATAGGATGAAATTCAATAAGGGCAAATCCAAAGTACTTTATTTAGGAAGGAACAATCAGTTGCACACATACAAAATGGGAAAATAACTTCCTAGGAAGGAGTACTATGGAAAGGGATCTGAGGGGCATAGTGGATCAGAAGCTAAATATGAGTCAACAGTGTAACACTATAACAAAAAACCCGAACATCATTCTGGGATGTATTAGGAGGAGTGTTGTAAGCAAGATATGAGAAGTAATTCTTCCACTGTACTCCACGCTGTTTAGGCCTCAACTGGAGTAGTGTGTCTAGTTCTGGGTGCCACATTTCAGAAAAGATGTGGAGAAATTGGAGAAAGTCCAGAGAGGAGCAACAAAAATGATTAAAGGTCTAGAAAATATGCCCATGAGGGAAGATTGAAAAAATTGTGTTTCTTTAGTCTGGAGAAGAGAAGACTGAGAGGGGACATGATCACAGTTTTCAAGTTTATAAAAGGTTGTTACAAGAAGGAGGGAGAAAAATTGTTCTTCTTAACCTCTGAGGATAGGACAAGAAGCAATGGGCTTAAATTGCAGAAAGGGAGGTTTAGGTCTGACATTAGGAAAAACTTCCTGTCACAGTGGTTAAGCACTGGAATAAATTGCCTAGGGAGGTTATGGAATCTCAATCATTGGGGATTTTTAAGAGCAGACTGAACTAACACCTCTCAGGGATGGTAATACTTAGTCCTGCATTGAGTGCAGGGGACTGGACTAAAGGGACCTCTCAAGGTCCCTTCCAGTTCTATGATTCTATAAACCAAAGGCCAGAGAAGAGCAGAATCAAAGGAGTCACTTTGGGGGATTCTCCCTGTCATTGTCCCCAAGGCAGCTGCCTCGGGTTTACAAAGTTGTCTGATGCTCCCACCTTTATACAGTCTCTCCTGGGAGTGCCCCCTTTCATGGGATGGACCTAGTTTTAGGTTTTGACAAGCATGACCCCGGGGGCTCTGAGACTGGGCCTTCTTGCCCCAGCACACCTTGTTTCTTTCTGTGGCTCCCCAGTGACTCCAAAGGAGTAGATACTCCTGATAGAGACTGTGAACATAAGAATGGCCCACTGCATCAGACCAATGGTCCATCTAGCTCAGTGGCCAATGCCAGGTGCTTCAGAGGGAATGACCAGAACATGGAATCATCAAGTGATCCATCCCCGTCACCCATTCCCAGCTTCTGGCAAACAGAGGCTAGAGAAAACATCCCTGCCCATCCTGCCTGTGACACTGGCAGAAGAGGTGTTAGCTCCTGCAAAAGCCCCCATGTCTTAATTGAACATGGACAAACACATAGCTGGAATCAATCTGGCTCACCTGTGTTAGTATTGTGATATCAGTCAGCTCTGTGTTCTTGGGGAACCAGGGCACAGTCCTAGCCTAGACATAGCCTGTCTGATTCATGAAAGTTACCCCCACACACACACACCAGTCTCTGCTTGAACCAAAACCGATCAGAGAAAAGTCTTGCAGAGAGCAGTGAAGGCCATTGGGAGACACACCTAGACCCCTCCTGACAAGGGTGACAAGATTAAGACATCTCCATTAGCACAGAGAATGGAGAACAGAGACAACTGCCCTAGCCTCATCTGCATGAAAAATGGGACAGGGATTAGCGTACAGAATGAAGAACAGAGAACCTTTTGTGTTTGGAAGAAAACACAATACATAGTCAAGAGTGATCAGTTCCTATTGTCTAGTCTAAAGCAAACCCTTGAGTTATCAGTTTACCTACAAACAAATCTGGTGTTCTCCCTTGAACCATTTTATTTTCTCTACAAAAATCCCTACTCACCCTCCAGTCAGTGTTCTGATGCATGGACCCTGACTCTGTATCAGTTCCACTTGGACTCCATCTCCTGACTGATCATGCTGGGGGCTCTGCCTGTCTCCCACACTCAGGACCCTGAGCTACCACCATCACCTGGGAACCCTGACCAGTTCCAGCTTCAGGGAGCAGCGAGATCCTTTTCTCTTTCTTTCTTTCTTTCTTTCTCTCTCCGTTTTCCTTTCTACCTTAGGTATTAACCTTTAATAATGTGTTAAGTCGGTTTAGCCCTCCTTGTGTAGTTATCACTATTATTCAATAAATAACTTTTATGGTTAAGCTGGTTGCTTCTCTCTCTCTCTCTCTGAGCTTTACTCTTTTGTGTTTTTAGCGTCCCCATGTACTCTGCAGCAATGCTTCTTTTACCTAAGCTAAAGATCCCTGCAGCGCCCAAAATACTGTGGGGTTTGCTCATCAAGTAGGTTACTACCAATACAATTGTGATGCGAGAGTGGGTATAGGGACGTGCTGAACCTGTGACACATATGGGTGGCAGCTTGAAAGTACTTCTTGACCCAGCCCATTGTGTCCAGGGACATATAAGGGGGTCAGCTTGAAAGTGCTGATTGATCTGGTCTGCTCAGTTTATATACGTGTGTGCGCACGTGCATAAACTTTCTTGGTTTATATATGTATGTGTGCGCGCCCGCACGCAAATACGGTTCTGGGGCTGGAGAAACCCAGCCCTGGGGAACCTAGATCCTGCAGGATAGCTCCATTGGGAGGGGACTTACATAAGGGAGAAGTAGAACTCCATACGAAAACACACGTGACACAAGCAGTACATTGATAGAATTATAGAACCCTCCTCCCAGAAGAGTAACTCGAATAAATAAGCGTACCCCAAAGTAACGGACAAATCTGGTAACAATTGTTAAAACAGGTATTAGAATTATAAGAATGTGTTTAGGTTTTATTGAATGCTTTATTGAGTTGCTGCCTGGGTTAGTATCTGACTAGTTGCATTGTGAGTCTCTGTGGCTCTGTAAATCACCAGACAGGAAAGAGACTGTACCTATGTGAAGTGATGATTGGCAACAGAATGCATTACACCCTACCTGGCAGGAAAGGTCCATCAACACCAGATAGACTATTATGGGATGTTAAAGAAGACAAAAGACTCTTGTTGTGCTCTTGACTTCCCATTAGCTGAGTTTGCAGCTCAGAGCACTGGTAGGAAGGAGATAAAAAAACCCTACAAGAGGAACTGATGATCTGTATGCTACTTGGACCCTGAGGTGCAAAGTTTCTAGGCATAAGCAAGAGATCCCCAGCTCCTTAGCCTGGGTTAGTCCTAAAGAATATGTAGAGCTTGCTTATTAGAGAAGCTTCTATTACCTTTTGAACTTTAAGACTGTAACACGTCTGCATCTGCTTTAACTTTGTAAATAACTCTCATTTCCTTTTAAATAAATCTTAATACAGGTTATAAACAGGACTTGCTACAAATGTTGTTTTTGTTGGAAGATCTAAGATTCAATTGACCTAAGGAAGTGACTGGTCCTTTGGGACAGGCAGGAACCTGAACGTTGCTGTGATTCATGGTGTAAGGTTCTCAACCAGGGGCCTGGGACCCCTAGGGGGCCACAAGCAGTTATCGGGGGGGCTGCCAAGCAAGGCCAATATTGGACTCGCTGACGCCCAGGGCAGAAAGCTGAAGTCACAGCGCATGGGGCTGAAATTCAGGGCCCTGAGCCCCACACCTGGGGCTGAAGCCAAAACCTAAGCAATGTCGCTTTGTGGGGGCCCCTGTGGCATGGGGCCCCAGGCAGTTGCCCTGCTTGCTACCCCCTAACGCCAGCTCTGGCTTTTGCATGCAGAAAACCAGTTATTGTGGCCCACGAGGGCAATGGAGTTTTTATAGCATGTTGGAGGGCCTCAGAAAGAAAAAACTTGAGAATCCCTGTTGTAAGGGACCATCTGTCACAAAGATGAGCTCACCTATGTAGGGAGACATATGGGATGACCCAAGGGGACTGTCTGTGATTCCATGTTAATGCTGTTACAGTGCCTGAAGCTTTTACAACGGATACTTGGTTGGTGAAATCTACATATAGACCTCACAGTCAATTTGGTGTTTGTTCTCTGCTTCTTTCCAGTGTACTTGAGGGTGGTGCTCATGCTCTCGAGTCACTGAAGACGGTGTTACAGAGACCTACGGGTGCAAGGGTGCCAGGAGCAATTTTCAGCAACGCAGAGCAGGCTTTACAGTCACACAGCGTGGGCCAATTGATCTATGGACTCAGTCAAGCTCCAGTTCTTCTACAGTGCACATCAGCATCCCGGCAATCTTCAAGGAGGGTCAAGACTGCCACTCCTTCAGTGATGATGGATCTCCAGCATAGCATCACCCGCGCCCCATGATCCGCCTTGTCTCCTGAGACAGAGGTGTGTGACAGAGGGAGCACAAGGGATCCTGAGGGTGGGGGGGTAGGGAAAGGGATAACAAAACACACCTTCTGGGGGTCACCCCTCAAGAAGTGAAGGTGACAGGCACTGTGGTGGCAGTAAAGTGGGAGGGGATTGTGGGAGCAGGAGGGAGCAGCACCCTCCAAGGCAATGCTGTCAGTGGGTCTCCCCACCACATCAGGCATGGGGCTGATAGGGGGCCATTCCCTGGGCCTGGGGAGGCCTATATAAACCCCACGCTGGCACAGAAGGGGTTAAACTGCTACTTTAGTCTGAACTGGCCCAGCTCCTCCACACCTGCAAACCATGCCAGGACTAGAGCAGGAATTAACAGGAGAGACCTCCTCTACTCAGAGGGGGGCAAACCTGGGAAGGAAACAGTCTGTGGAGCAATTCCAGCCCCAGAGAGAGGGCTGGCTCTGGCCTTCACTGAGGGAGGGTGGGGATCCCTGGAGCTCAAAGGGGGAGCAGGCTGAAACTTGCGCTGGAAACCCAGTAACCTCTGAAGGGGACTGAGACACTCCCACAGCCCCAAAAGTAAGAGAGGCCCATATCCCCCCCTCCCCAGTTTCTTTTCTTTCATTCCTTTATTTACCATTGTTTGCTGACAGTTGTTTCACCTGGTACACTAAGAGAGGAAGAAAGTGTCCCGGGGCCTCAGCCAGAGGGTGGAGCCCTGACACACTAGAAGAACATGCCTCTGTAGCACCCCTGGGATGGGGGCAATTGGACTCACAAAGGTGTACCCCAGAAACCTTGAGGCCCAGCAGTTTGGCACCAGTTTGATGGACTGGATGGCCTCTCACTGGGGACTGCCAGAAGCCTGGCACATGGAGTAGATACGGGGTGGCCTGGGGAGCAGGAAGTGGGTCAGCAGCCCAAACAGCACACCAAGAACGGAAATGTAGAGGGGACGAGGGGCACTGCAGTGAACTCAGCACCCGTCCTGAAGGCCATTGACAGAAAGTTGTCCTCTCCCTGGCCTACAGGGGTTAGACAGTGACACAGAGATCCCATGGCAAAGGGCCACTTGGTCTTTGCCAGCAGCTCTCATCTGAGACCTGACAAACCCATCACATCAAACGTATCTCTTGGAGGCTATTTATCCATAGGGGAGATCATGTGAGGCTGTGACAAAGTAGGGGTTTATTCATCTTGTTATATTGCATGTGAGTCTTACTGTCCTATACTAATACCATGTATATCTCAGTTACCCAGTGTATTGTACCAATACTTCGGTGGTGGGAACTGGGTGTGTGATTCCTGCTGAGGCCCTCGAGGCAGGAGAGACCAAGGAGAGGGGTACGACCAGGAGACACCTGTTGCCTGGGAAGCAAGACAAACAGACAGAGGAGGAGCAACTGGGGGTGTCGGAGATCGGGTCGCTGGAAGCGGGCAGTCTGCATGGGGGGACTGGAAGAAGAATCCAGGGCATCTGGCCCAGGACTCCCAAGATGGACTTGTCTGAAAATCACTGATTTTTGTGATAGCAAGCTCTGTTCTATGCTGTATTCCTGGTCGCCTAATAAACTTTCTGTTTTACTGGCTGGCTGAGAGTAATGTCTGACTGCAGAGTTGGGGTGCAGGGTCCTGTGGGCTTCCCCAAGAGCCCCGTATGGGTGGACTCGCTGCAGGAAACACACGGTGCGGAAGGGGATGCTGAACGCTCCCAGGAAGGTTAAAGCTGTGTAAGCTTCTGCCCTGGAGACAGTCTGTTCAGAGAGAGAAGGCTCCCCCAGAGTCCTGACTGGCTTCCTACAGAGTAGTTCCAGAGCATTGAGGCATCTACAAAAAGCTCAGTCATAATGTTGGGTTGCCCTCAAAGTTACAGAAGTATGATAGAATTATAATTATGTAGTAGTAGAAATAAAGATAGACAAAAGAGTATATAGGTTTCAGAGTAGCAGCTGTGTTAGTCTGCATTCACAAAAAGAAAAGGAGGACTTGTGGCACCTTAGAGACTAAAATTTACGTGAGCATAAGCTTTCGTGAGCTACAGCTCACTTTATCGGATGCATTATTGTAAAAAGGTATGAACATCAGTTCCATGCTGTTGAATTTCACGCTGTAACAAATGCAAGGCCAAAGTGCTAATTATTTCAGGCTGGTACAGGACAAAGAGTCTATGCTGAAAAGTGATAAGCACTTTGAGGAAACAATGCTGTTCTTTAAAACACCACCCTGATGCTCTTCCCCTGCGGGGGCCCCTTGTCATGCCTATGTAACTCTTTTCAGAGTAGCAGCTGTGTTAGTCTGTATTCGCAAAAAGAAAAGGAGGACTTGTGGCACCTTAGAGACTAACAAATTTATTTGAGCATAAGCTTTCGTGAGCTACAGCTCACTTCATCGGATGCATTCAGTGGAAAATACAGTGGGGAGATTTATATACACACACACAGAGAACATGAAACAATGGGTTTTATCATACACACTGTAAGGAGAGTGATCACTTAAGATGAGCCATCACCAGCGGGGGTGGGGAGGGAAGGAGGAAAACTTTTCATGGTGACAAGCAAGGTGGGCCATTTCCAGCAGTTAACAAGAACGTCTGAGGAACAGTGGGGGGGGAGAAATGTAACTCTTGGTATCCAAAGAGGGAAAAATAGATAGTGGGATAAAACTTGTTAAATGAATCAAGAGTCATAGATTGTGTTGTTAAGTAAAAGAATAAATGATGAGTGCATGGAATTGAGAGCCTGAAGCAGGGACATAATTGGTTAGTAAATGGTGCCAGCTTAATCCTAAGAATTTCAACCTTGGTATCGATGGGCCGAAGAATATGCAAAGTGGAGATAACCGGATGACCCCTGGAGGGTGAACCGGAATCCACCCAAAACGCATCAAGGAAGAACAAGATGATAACACCTAGTCATCATGGAGCCGTCGTAGATGTACCACCTGCTGATTGAGGGTCATCTCAATTGTAAATTCAGCATGATGAAGCAACTTCCATAGACTTGTATTGAACCAGAGACCTATAAAAATTGGATCCAGGGACTGTGTTCTTTGAGTCTGGTTCTACGACCACCCTCCAGGAGCATCGGATGCGCATCTGACAACGACTCGGCTCCACTCTCGTGTCTAGGCCACTTGGCCAGTTACTTGTCACGAGCAACATCTAGGCTGGTAACTATAACAACCTTTATGTCTGTGTGTGTGAATGGATCTATATAGAAATTGTATATAGGAATATTTTGTTGTACTTACAATAAACGTGGCAATTTGCCTTGTCCCTCTTACAAGATCTTGTTGGTATCATTTTTATTAGTGTAACAATTGGGAGTCTTGACCAATTATGAGAGATCAACGTACGGGGCGTACGTAAGGAACAAAGCATTTATATTGAAAATTTACTTTATGGACTTGAATTGGAAATCAATCACTGAGAGGTAATGTGCCCCAGGATTGGCCCATCCACCCAAGAGGGAATCGTCACCCATGTTCCCTCTAATTTTGTCCATCCACGTGCGGAATGAATTTTGTTATGTGCTCCACCAATATTGAGGTAATGTGTGGATGTGCGCTACCAGTACAAACAAAAACCCTAGATATAATATATATATTGTAAACAGTTCACAGGTACGGAAGAAGAAGAAAGAATATTAAAACAAGGGATAATTTATAAGGCGCACTGCTTAAGATGTGCATTTAATATGAAATCAAATAAAAAGAAAATTGACACTGTCCTTGGAGTAGATGTATTTTATCATCCTTTCTAACAACACAAGCTAGTAAACACACCAAAATGCGGCCTACTGAAAACAGCTATAGAAAGAAAACACAGTCATGGGCCTTAAGTAAAAGCATTAAAAGTATGCACCAGAGGCTCAATTTAATAACCTCCTCCTACCATAGAACACTAAATCTTCAGGGAAAGCTGCTCTCAAAAAGTGAAGCATCTGCCAAAACACCAGCATGCTACAGACTTTTGCAGTTCACAAAACTATCCCTCTTGCATGCACACAGCTCAGCTTTAAGATGCTAAACAAATCTATGAGTCAACTAGAAACAGTCATGCCCACAGAGCAAATATTAACACAATATTTTCTGATACTGGAAAGGAGAGTAAAAGGTATTCACTCAGGCTTATACCATTTCTATGGGATGTCAATTCTTAATTTGATGAATACTTCACACACATAGAACAGGAAAAATAAGTAATAAAGCAACACAGACAGCAAACAAAACCACAGAAAAACAAGTGACAACACTGAAAATAGGAAGGGAAGTAAAACATCCCTGGTTGGTTATGGGTATTTTAAATGAGTGTTTAGGACCCACACTGTGCAAGTGCAACAGAGCCCTGTAGAAATAGGCAAAGTTCTCTTGTTTTCACATTGTGTGTGTCACCAACTTAGAGTAGACACCTCAGAGTAGAAGCCCTGGAGCACACTGACACATGGCTTTGGAGTTTGCAGACAGAGCCCTGCTTCGAAGAGCTCGCAAATAAGGTCTTCATTCTACAAAAAACCTAGCCCCATCCCTACAGCTTGATACTACTGAGTCAATGGGAGTACTTGGAACAGTGGGAATGTCACAGAGTCCCTGGGCGATGCTCTGGAACTGCTCCCTATGAAGCCAGTCAGGACTCTGGTGAAGTGTCCTCTCTGGGAGCAGACTGTCTTCAGGGCAAGAAGCTCACATGGCTTCCACCTTCCTGGGTTTGACCTTGGAGCATTCAGCATTCTCTGCCTCTCCGTGCGCTTCCCCCAGCGAGTCCGCCCAGGCGGGGTCCTGGGGAAGCCAGAGGGTCCTGCCCCCCAACTCCCAGTCAGGTGTGACTCTTAGCCAGCCAGTAAAACAGAGGTTTATTAGATGACAGGAACACAGTCTGAAACAGAGCTTGTAGATACAGAGAACAGGACCCCTCAGCCGGGTCCATTTTGGAGGGCAGTGAGCCTGACAACCACATCTGCACTTCACTCCACGTCACCAGCCAGCTTCAAAATGACTCCCTCTCCAGCCCCTCCTCCTCTGGGCTTTGTCCCTTTCCTGGGCCAGGAGGCCACCTGATTCCTTAGTTCTCCAACACCTTTAGCTATCACCTTGCAGGAGTGAAGGGCCCAGGCCATCAGTTGCCAGGAGACAGAGTGTCGACCATTTATGTACCCTGGCCCTTTGCTCTTCAACAATTACACCCCCTTATCCCACCACCTAGAAACTTAAGAAATGCCTAGGGGAAACTGAGGCACTCACACAGTATTCAGAGGAAACATTAAGAACAGTCCCACTTCGTCACAGGGAACTATACCAGATAGCAAAGATCTGGCCTTAATGGTTTCCAATACCTCTCCCCAAACAAATTCTAAAAAACTTAATGGAAATCACGTGTCTGGAATCCAACTCTAACTGAAAGGCCAAACAAATAAACAGCATCCATGGTAAAGTTCTTCCGGTTTTAACTAGTTAACTATTTACCATGTATTGATTAGTAACACAGGATTTTTTTTTTTTAAAAAATCATTAATATCACAGTTTTCAGATACCTACAACACTCCAAAAGAATTATGTTGTTAATAGAATCCTTATCTTTCTTACCTTAAGCCATTAACACCGTACGGAAATTTTGTTTGAAATGTAACCATGCCAATGTCGTGAGCTAGGCTTATCTACATGCTTTTGCTCCAGTATTCATTCACTAAAGCTCCAATCCTGAAACTACCTATGCATGGGAGCCCTCCACATGCATGACTGTTTACAGGGTCAGTATCTAAGAGAGAGTAAATAACATGAAAGCAGCTCCTTAAAGCCACACCAATCAAAATGAAATCACAGATCTATTTCTTTTAACCTTGGATTACTGTAATTTACCCATAGGGTCACTAAAACAGAAAGGTCAAAGTGTTTTTTCAGTTTGTTCACTGTGTGGACTTAACAGCAGTTTAGAGCCTGATCCTGCGCTTATGAAGACCTCACTGCAACCTAATCCGCCGTCTGCACTCTTTAAAAATACTCATATAACCTCCTCGGAACTCTAGGAAGAGGACAGATGATTAACACCTATCTACAAAAACAAACAGCCTAAATGCTTTACAATAAAAACACACACCAATGACTGGAAGATAGCTAATGTAATGCCAATATTTAAGAAGGGCTCTAGAGGTGATCATTCCAATTACAGACCGGTAAGTCTAACGTCAGTACCGGGCAAATTAGTTGAAACAATAGTAAAGAATAAAATTGTCAGAGACATAGAAGAACATAAATGGTTGGGCAAAAGTCAATATGGTTTCTGTAAAGGGAGATCATGTCTTACTAATCTATTTGAGTTCTTTGAGGTGGTCAACGAACACGTAGACAAGGGACATAGTGTACTTAGATTTCCAGAAAGCCTTTGACAAGGTCTCTCACCAAAGGCTCTTACGTAAATTAAGTTGTCATGGCATAAGAGGGAAGATCCTTTCATGGATTGAGAACCGGTTAAAAGACAGGGAACAAAGGGTAGGAATAAATGGTCAGTTTTCAGAATGGAGAGGGGTAACTAGTTGTGTTCCCCAAGGGTCAGTACTACGACCAATCCTATTCAACTTATTCATAAATGATCCGGAGAAAGGGGTAAACGGTGAAGCGGCCAAGTTTGCAGACGACAGTAAACTCCTCAAGATAGCAGACGACAGTAAACTCCTCAAGATAGTTAAGAGCAAAGCAGACTGTGACGAACTTCAGAAAGATCTCACAAAACTAAGTGATTGGGCAACAAAATGGCAAATGAAATTTAATGTGGATAAATGTAAAGTAATGCACATTGGAAAAAATAACCCCAACTATGCATACAAATATGAAGGGGCTAATTTAGCTACAACTAATCAGGAGAAAGATCTTCGAGTCATCGTGGCGAATTCTCTGAAGACGTCCACGCAGTGTGCAGCGGAAGTCAAAAAAGCAAATGGGATGTTAGGAATCATTAAAAAAGGGATAGAGAATAAGACGGAGAATATCTTATCGCCCTTATATAAATCTGTGGTAGGCGCAGATCTCCGTTGGGGTCTCCACAGCACCTGTCGCAACAGTGGGGTCTGACCTGTGTGGGGGTCTCTGCAGCGCCTGGCAGAACAGGGCCCAGATCTCACTTGGGGTCTCCGCAGCTCCAGGAACAACCAGGTCCCTGATTTTGTTTCCCCGTCTCTGCAGCCCCGGGCACAACGGGAGTCTGATTTCGCTTCGTCTTGATGCAGGGCCTGGCACAACAGGGGCCCGGAGCTCAGGCAGGGTCACCGTAGCCCCCGGCCCAACAAGGTCCCTGCTCTCTGTCGGGGTCCGTGCAGCGCCCAGCACACGGGGGGGGGGACCTGATCTCAGGCAAGGCCCCCGCCACCCTCAGCACCGTAAGAGCCCCGATCTCAGTCAGACCCTGGAGAGAAAAGGGGGAAGATTTTCAAGAATTTGCTGTCAGTCTTTCAGAGCTGAGGGGGAATCGGGGCCCAGACTAAGGACAAATCACTGCAGGCAAATGGGGGGCGGGGGGGGCACCCCAGACCGGAGATTCGAACTGGCCACGGGCGAAGTGGGGAGGAAACGGGGTACGGGGGGGCAGAGACCGTCTCAGGGAGGGGAGGGGGCGGGGGGTCACCCTGGCTGCTGTGGAGAGAAAAGGGGGCGGGGCGGGAGCGGGGGGGGTCCCCAGGGGAGGGAGCGGGGGGGGGGTCCCCAGGGGAGGGGGCAGCGGTAAATCCGAGGGGGTCTCAGCCCCCCCCCCCGCGGGTCCCCGGCTCTTCCCCCCCCGCCGCCGCCGGCCACGTCCGGGCTGCGCCGACATTTTCCCTCCGCCCCTTTCCCCAGGGCCCCCCCCACCGGGGCTCGCTCCGGTACCTGGAGGCTGCAGCGCCGCAGCGGGGCGGGCGGAGCCCGGGGCGGCCCCAGGGCGGCTCCAGCGGGGGCCGGGCGCGCGGGGGTTAAGGAAGGTCTCGCCCCGCGATCTGCGCATGCCCGGAGCGCCAACGGCCCCCCCCCCCCTCCCCCAACGCTTCCCCGGCCGCGCGAGCCCCGCCTCCCCCGTCCGGCGCCACTTCCGCTCCCGGGAGAGTCCGGAACTACAACTCCCAGCCTGCCCCGGGCGCCGCTTCCGCCTCCGCCGGCCCAGCGAAGGGCGGGGCCCGGCGTCAGCCTGCCCCTCCCCCTCCTTCCCGCGCCTCAGGCGCCCTCTCGTGCGCCCCCCGCGCCGCGTCGACGCCGGGAGCTTTCGCCGGCGGGCTCCGGGGCCGCGGCGGGAGAGGCGCTGCCCGGCGGCCGAGAGGCCCCATCGCCTGCAGGCGGCGGCGGCGGCGGCGGGAGCCGGAGCCGGAGCCCCGGGGCCGGGCGGCTCCGCGCCCCCAGGAGTCTCCGGGGCCGGCCGGGCTGAGGGGGGCAGGAGGAGGCTGCCCCGGCGCAGCGCAGGCAGGCGCCGTAGCTCAGGGACGCCGGTGCCCCCCCCCGTACGGCCCCATTTCGGCCGATGGCCGGTGGGGATCCACGGCTCTGGGGGCCCCCGGCGCCCCTAGGCCTCAGCCTCGGGGCCTGGCTACCACGTTTTGCAGGTTCCAGAGGAGCAGCCGTGTTAGTCGGTATCCGCAAAAAAAGGAAAGGAGGACTTGTGGCACCGTAGAGACCAACACGTTTATTTGGGCATAATTTGGCGAGCTGCGGCTCGCTTCACCCCGATGTTTTGCGGCTTGTCGTCCTCCAGTCTGAGGTTGAGTCCCAAAGAACGTTGCTTTTTCCTTTACGTTACGTAGCTAAAACCCAGCTTCAGGTTTACTAAACCCATCACGTTATCCTACACCCTTAAATACACTCTCCTCCTTCCCGCCCGCGTTTCTTTACCTTCTGTCCTCTACGCCCAAGCTGTAACTTAGTTGTGACCGAAAAGAAAAGGAGGACGTGGGGCACCTTGGAGACTAACAAATTTATTCGAGCATAAGCTTTCGTGAGCTACAGTTGTGACCGTCTCTGTTTGTGCAGTCGGTCAGCCTAAAAACGACGGTCGGCGCTTGTCTCGCCGTCTGTGGAGTCTCTTTCTGTATCCTCCCTTATTTTCCCAGCACCTGGACGTGTCTACCTGGGTGGTTATTACTCTCGTTAGGGACGTTCCTGAGGTGGGGGTGCTTTATCAGCACCAGATCATTCTTTTCTTTCCATTTTAGTGGTGAACTCCCTGAGTTTCACCATCAAGGCTGGTTTAAGATGGGGGCCTGAGGGTTTGATGAGATCTCAGGCCAACAATGCGTAGTTGGCGCTATGCGTGAAAGAAAGCATAGCGTCAAATGTCATGAAAAAAATAAATAACCTTGAATGAATCAAACTTGCCGTAGAATCTCTACTGATAGAAATTCCACGCTTGAATAATAAGAGTATAGCAGTAGGAACGTGCTATTGACCATCTGACTAGGATGGTGATGGTGATTCTGAAATGCTCAGGGACATTAGAGAGGCTATAAAATAGAGAATTGAATAATTGGGGATTTCAACTATCCCCATATTTACTGGGTATGTGTCCCCTCAGGATGGGATGCAGAGATACAGTTTTTAAGAACCATTAATGGCCACATAAGCTAGTCCTGGAACCTATAAGGGGAGAGACAAGTCTTGATTTAGTCCTAAATGGCACACGGGATTGGGTCCAAGAGGGGAATGCAGCTGAACCACTTGGTAATAGAGACCATAATGTAATTAAAGGGAACGTCCTTATGAGGGGGGAGATATCAAAGAAGCCCACTATGGTAGCATTTAACTTCAGAAAGGGGAACTACACCAAACTGAGAGAGCTGGTTACATGGAAATTAAAAGAAACACTCACAAAAGTGAAATACCTGCAAGCTGCATGGAAACTTTTAAAAAACTCCAGAATAGAGGCTCAAAATGAATATGTATACCAAAAGGGGCAAAAAACAGTAAGAGGATTAAAAAATACCACCAAGGCTAAGGCAGTTAAAGGCAAAAAAGGCGTCCTTAAAAAATTGGAAGTCAAACCCTACTTAGGAATATAGAAAGAAGGGTAAACTCGGCAAATCAAGTGTAAAAGTCTACTTGGGCAGGCCAAAAAAAGAATGAGAGCAACTAGCAAAAGTCACTGAAACGAACACCAATTTTTTGAAGTACAGCAGCATCAGGAAGCCTGCCAGACAATCCGTGGGCCCGCTGGATGATTGAGGTGCTGAACAAGCTCACCATGAAGCCAAGGCTATTGCAGGGTAGCTGAATGAATCCTTTGCATCAATCTTCACTGCAGAGGAGGTGGGGGACTTTCCTACACCTAAGCCGTTCTTTGTAGCTGGCAAATCTGAGGAAAACTCCCCGAGTGCGGTGCTGATAGAGGAGATTTTGGAACAAAATTGATAATTTAAACATTATTAAGTCACCAGGACTAGATGGTATTGACCTAATAATACTGAAGCGACTCGTCTATGAAAAGTGCAAATGAGACAGGGAAGTTTCCTACAATGGGGGAAGGAACAAAGCTGCTCTGCCATGGAACTTTTGGCACAGGATTTGCCGATTACCTCCGGGAAACTTTCCTGGAGATCTCTCTGGAGGATTCCCTTGAGATCTCAGTGTGCATCAACACCCTGTTCTACCGTACCGATTAGCAACACAGGGAAACGTCCAGCTCTCACAGACACACAGCCAGCCTCCCACATTTCTATACCCTGAACCCACCTCCGCACTACACAGGTCACAGCCACTTACCAGGTGTCTCCTCTTCTGCTTCTTGCTCCCCGGAGAGCAACTGCTGAGACTGGCTAGACACCTCTGGAGTGGAGAACAGTTCCAGGCTTCCTGACCCACTGGGCGACTCCGCCAGGAGCTGCACATCCTCATCTAACTCCACCGCTTCATCCAAAACTTCATCCTCTGGGTTAAGTCCCCTTTCTGCCGCCTCTGTGCCCTCCCAAGTATCCATGGGCCTCTTCGCGATGGAGGTGGGTTCGTGACCAAGGATACCATCCAGCTCCTTATACAACCGGCAGGTCTTAGGTGCAGCACCTGAGCAATGGTTTGCCTCCCTCACCTTATGGTATGCCTGCCTCAGTTCCTTTATCTTCGCTCTGCACTGCAGTGTGTCCGGATCCTAACCCTTTTCACACAAGCCTCGAGAAATCTGCCAGTAGGTATCCCAATCCCTATGGCTCAAGCGCAGCTGGAACTGCACAGCCTCCTCTCCCCATAAACTGAGCAGATCCAACAGCTCCACAGTGGTCCAAGCGGGACAGCGTTTGCTGCACTAATCCACCATGGTCACCTGGGAAGAAGTGATGAGACCTCTCCACACCGAGCAAACAGGAAATGGAAGTTCAGAAATTCCTGGTGCTTCTAAGAGGGAGGGGCGGATGGTTGTTTTCCTGGCTACAGGGCAGTGGAATTCAAACTGCTGACCAGACACCACCTGAAGGTTAATAAAAGTGATGAAACGAAGCGTGGTGTCTACACTTGCCGTTTGTTGACAAAAACGTAGAGGAAAAAGAAATAAATCTCTCTTGAGGGTGGATGTATTTTGTCGACAAAACCGGGCATTTTCCCTGACAAAAGTCGCCTCGCAGTGCGTATGCACTCACTGGTTGGGTCGACATAGAGCAGTTTTGGCGACAAAACTTGAGTGTGGACAAGGCCTACGCAAACCATGCATAGACATGAGACTTGCCCACGTGACTCCAAACCCCATCTTGTTACTTGTAATTTTCTGCAAACTAGAACAATGGGTTTCCTCTCATTTGGCAGAAGCTAGAAAAGACCCTGGAAACATCTCCATTTTGCCTCTTTCCTGCTCAAACCTCTGGACTATGAACTTATACTAGTGGGAGCATTCTCACCAAGGGCCTGAGGACCTTCCAGTGATTTGGAAGCAACCAGAGACTTAACAAGCCATCAATTTATTCCATCACAGTTACAAGCCTAATCCAAGAACTTTGCAATTAGGGGATGTGATTTTGAATGTCATGTACCCAAATTTAAATATAGTCAGTTAAAAGTGTCTTATATTTTGTATTCAATTATAACACCTGTGCCCCTTGGAATGGATTTAACTGCTTTACAAACATTGCTTCTACACCCTGATTTAAAGAACCCACCCACCACTACAGACAAAAAATCTCTCTCTCTCTCTCTCTCTCTCTATATATATATATTAAAAGTTATAGGTATGGAAAAAGGAGAAAGAATATTAAAACAGGATAATTAGCAAGGTGCCCTGCTTAAGATGTTTGTTTAATATGAAATCAAATAAAAAGAAAATTAACACTGCAAAATTTTCAGTATCTTACATGTATCTGTTCCTTTGAGGCACAAAACAAAAAGTATTCATTTTCTTGACCTAGGAAACAAAATATTTTATCATTCAAATTGATGCATGAAAAGAAATAATTGTTACAATCTTTTAATTTCAGGCATAAAGAAAGTGTATCTCTTGGCTTGACACATGAAAAAAGTGTTTTTATCTAGTGTCTTTATGCAAAAATGTATATGTATTCCCTTTTGTTGTGATTTGTGACCCACAAAATTAAACATTATTTTGTTTTGACACATGAAAGAAATTACTTCATTTATTTTCTTGATTTAGGAAACCGTTAATCATTGTCACTGGAAGGAGACCCCGAGCCAGTAGTTGGCAGGCAATAGGATGGGGCAGATACTTGCCACTGATCATGAACTTTTTCTCTTTCGTCTTTACCACTCTTCCAGTGTTTATATACAGCTTCACGGTTTACTTCTCCACCACTTGAAGTGTGACATTTGATCCTCATGAACATATCCAGGTGATTTTCTTTCAATCTGTTTTGTGATTTAGTTTTAATACTATTCATAAGGCTAAAGCCATGCTCACAATCAGCACTGGAAGCCTGAAAGGTTGCACATACATCCACCAGTTGTGAAACCACACCATATTGTTCTGCATGTTGTTTACTGAAAGTCACCATTTCCTGGAAATTTGTCATCTTTGCTTCATGTTTCTCTGCAATTATGTATTTGTAATCATTGTATTGGTTCACAAGGAACTCCTTCTCCTCCATGTTGTTTCGGGGAGATGACTTCACTTGACTAAGGTCCAAATTTTTTCTCAAAAAGAAAAGGAGTACTTGTGGCACCTTAGAGACTAACAAATTTATTAGAGCATAAGCTTTCATGAGCTACAGCTCACTTCATCGTAATGCATCCGATGAAGTGAGCTGTAGCTCACGAAAGCTTATGCTCTAATAAATTTTTTAGTCTCTAAGGTGCCACAAGTACTCCTTTTCTTTTTGCGAATACAGACTAACACGGCTGCTACTCTGAAACCAAATTTTTTCTGTATTTGTAAACTAGCTTACTCATTTTTTCTGTGCCAAATTCATAACTGGTTTGTTGTGATGCAAGTGAGGCAAAGTCAAAAGTTGACCATTCATTTAATTCCTTTTCTGGAAACCTTTTATGCAGATGATCACACAGTAGAGATATGAAACTTGGAATAGATGCACCGCTGAATTGTTCATCTCTTGGGCTTCATGCAATTAGCTTTTTCACACTGTTGCTCTAAGAGATTGTTTTTCCGAGATACTGCCCTCCACAACTGATTAATAATTTCTTTCAGTATCTTTCCGGTCTGGAAGTAAGAGTTGACTGGCTTTTAATTTACAAAGTCCTTTTCATTCCTGCTTTTAAAGATAGATAAATAAGTTTGTTCTTCACCAATCTTCTAGGACCTCATCCGTCCTCCAGGAGTATTTAGAGATAATTGCTAATGGTTCTGAGATTGCTTCAGCTAGTTTCTTAAGTATCTTGAGATGAATTTTATTAGGCTCTACTAACTTAAATACACTTAACTTATCTAAAGATTCTTTAAGCTGTTCTTTCCATGTTTTGGCTTGTCTTCCTTCTCCTTCATTATTAATATTAACGGTGTTAAATATCTGGTCACCATTTACCTTTTTATTAAAGAATGAAGCAAAATAGACACTAAAAACCGGAGCTTTTCTTGACCTCTACAGAGTTAGATATAAAGAAAAGGAGTACTTGTGGCACCTTAGAGACTAACAAATTTATTTGAGCATAAGCTTTCGTGAACTAGATATAAGTGAGTTAGATATAACCCACCAGCGCAAGTCTGGGAGGATGTGTCCCAGAGGCTGTGCAGACATACCCATAATGTGCTACTTCCTAGGCTTTGCTTTCTGCAAGGTGATTTCCCCCCTCCCCCCACCTCACCCCTACCCAGCTCTATTATTCTGAGATAGGCCCTGCTGGAGGCAGAACTCCTTTGTGTCATGATGGCACTTCAGTGAGTCGAAATAATTTCCTTGTAGACACCATCTCTTCTGGGGTGCTGCAGCAAGGAGGTATTTGCAGCAACACAAGACAGCCTTTTCAAAACAAGACTGCATTGCTTAGGCAATTGGGAAACAGGATTTCCAGATCCCTTGTTAGTCTGGTAAAACAAAACTGAACTCTACATTCATTTTGGCAGAGTCATCTTCCAGCTTTTCCAAAGCGTCAATTTCATCTCTCTCACCTGTGTATGTGTGTGTGTTTCTCCTAGTCTCACTCTTTCTGCTGTGGATAGCAGCAAACCTAAAACCCAGTCAGTTTGTACCCTGTGTCCCAAAGTGCCGTGCAATTGTATTCTGCTTCCCTTGGATCCCAGTCATTACACGTTAATGTGCAGCCTTCGAGATTTCCATTGTGCTTCATGCATATGTGGAGAGTTCTAGATAATGTATCCATCGAAATGGAGACAGGCCTATGTTACTTCAAGAGCAATTACATCCCTATCCCAGAAGAGGACTTAACGCCTTCACATCAGTGGTTAACAAAGCAAACTAAGAGGGAAGCTGACCACATGCATATTTTTCATTAAAATGCCTACTAAATAAGTTCCCCATTCTTCAGAGGGAGACAAGGTCAAAGCGAAGGGCGAAGATAATGAATCATCAAATCAAAGAAACTAATTGGTAAAAGGTTTCAGAGTAGCAGCCATGTTAGTCTGTATCCGCAAAAAGAACAGGAGGACTTGTGGCACCTTAGAGACTAACAAATTTATTTGAGCATAAGCTTTCATGGGCTACAGCTCACTTCATTGAATGCATGCAGTGGAAAATACAGTACGATGATTTATATACACAGAGAACATGAAACAATGGGTGTTACCGTACACACTGTAACAAGAGTGATCAGATAAGGTGAGCGATTACCAGCAGGAGCGAGAACGAGGAAAAAAAGACGAGGAGTGGATGTGTCATGACACAAAGTAAAACTATTTCCCCGTGTTTATTTTTTCCCCCTACCGTTCCTCACACGTTCTTGTCAACTGCTGGAAATAGCCCATCTTGATTATCACTACAAAAGGTTTTTTTTTTTTCCTCTCCTGCTGATAATAGCTCACTTTCACTGATCACTCTCGTTATAGGTTCTTGAATTTGCCTGGCAGCCAGGAGGGGTGGGGAGCCTAAAGAAAAGGCTCCAAAGAAATGTATTGCACTGCTTTGGGTGGAACTGGATTAGAAGTTGGAGTGCTGGATGCTACTAACATAGAGGTATTGGCAAACAAAGGAAGTTAAATTCATGAAATAAATCATAATCCTTATGAGAATATATGTTCATTTTATAGCAATTAGGGGATGTGATTTTGAATGTCATGTACACCAAATTTAAATATAGTCAGTTAAAAGTGTCTTATACTTTGTATTCAATTGTAACACCTGTGCCCCTTAGAATGGATTTAACTGCTTTACAAACGTTGCTTCTACACGCTGATTTAAAGAACCAGCTAGATACTGCAAAACAGGAAGGGTGCAGAGTCATGGTTACAATGCATCATAATGTCAATGAAATTAAACGGGTATTTGCAAGACTTGGCCAAGATCTGTCACACCACTGGCAGGAAGTGTTGTTAGAAAGGTCCCCTAGTGGCACAGGCATGCTGAATTTGGCCCTACATCCCATCATAGTAATCTTGGGGTGCCAAATAGTAATGGTTTTTGTTACCAGCCTGATGACATGCTGGACCTGGCACAAAATCCGGCAATGGCAAGTCCCCTGACAGATGAGTCAGTGGTTACTGCCACCAGCACTTGTACCCTGGGAAAGGAACATATCCTACTTGTCGCCCCTCCTTCAAATGGGAAAGGAGGCGGAAGCAATCGCTTGTCAATTGCTATACAGGTGTGCTAAGTATGGGATGCCGACAAAAAGATAATTTGCTCAGTCTAGGCTGAGAGCCTTGAGCTTTTGTTGGATCTCAGCTAGGTGCATCCAGAAAAGGTGCGGCGGCAACCTCATGTGACAGGTGACCTTTAAGGAGGGGAACTATATGGAGAGATTTTGGCAAACCAGTAAAGTGCCTGAAACCGCTATTGCTTAATGCTAAAAGCAGCAAAGTCAGCAGGCCATAAATTGGCCATGCAGCAGCCTCAACTTAACCAAGGCAGGAGGGGAGGGGGGTTTTGGGTGCCACAGAAAGGGCAGCTTGACCCCACGACCTTCCTAATAAGAATTGTGTTCAAGTTGCTGATACATGCATTTTAGGGACCTCAAGGCTGCAAACTCTGGGGGAAAAAACACATCTGGTTAATCAATAATCATAAGGAAACCTCTTGCTTGACCACTGAAACTGCTTGCTTATAATTGTATTACTAATATATAAATAAGGGAGGGGAAGTTTGAGGGCTGATCTCTCTCTCCCTCTGGATGCATCTTGTGTTCCCCACCAGCAGACGGGCTGCCGCTGTGCCACTCGAGAGCCACACTCAGCTTCAGTAATTATTCAGGGTTGGGGGTGTTTTCCTAACCTCTTGCAGAAATGTGTAAGTGCTTGAGACTAAGTAAAGTTTAGCTTTAAGTGAAAGCACTCTTGTGTTGTCCTGTTTGTACCAGCCATCTATTGGTCGGACGGCCGTGTATCCCGATTTATTTCCTGACACCACCTCAGACAGAGTAAAGGTTACCAAGAGATTTGGGTTGAAAGAACCCTGGGTAACAGCTTGTATAAGGGGATTGTTAGCCCCTTACTAAAATGTACTGGGGTTTTTTGGTTGGCTAGTTCCCAGTACCAAAAGAAAGGGGAAGGGTCAATGGTAAATCAGGACCCTGAGACTGACAGTCCCCAAGGGCAATGGGGAGAAGCCAAAGCTCCAAGATAGCCTGACTGACAGGGCAGGCAGACTAATGAGGGAGTCGCCAGGCCAGGCGGTCCCATCCTACATGTGAGCTGGAACTACCTGGGCCAAAGTGGGGCTGAGGTAAGGAGAGAGCAGGAGCCCAAGAAGAGCAGGGGGGAAGAGCTGTGCCAGTGTAGTGCAAGAAACTGCTACCTGTAGGAATTTGCTACCTGAAGCAGTTACTCATATGTAAGGGATTGTAAGAAAATAGCTATTGTAAAAAATTGCTGTCTTATGTAATTTGCTACCGATAGCGGTTACTGATCCCTGTGGTTGTTCTTATTTGATGACTTGTCCTAATTTCCTAAAACTTGACAGTGGTGGGGGTTGGAAGCAGAAAGCCTTCTGCTTCCAAATGACCCTGCCTGGTATACATATGTATCAATTGCCTCTTAATACAGGAGTGTAAAAAATAGAATAAGGTCATTTAAACATCATTTATTTTGCTTCTTCGTTTACTGTGCTCACAATGTAGCACTTCTGCCCAAGTGACTGTGGGTTGGATTCATTTTAGTAGGACATGGGAAGGATAATTTAAATTCTTAGTATCCTGAGGGTTCGCCTTCAATATATTTGGATGCTGGTGTAATTTATCACCATTACAGTTCTATTTTATTTATTACAATAGCACAAGTCACAGAAGTGACATAGTAACAGTGGTGAGTCTATGCTGACATAACTTGAGTTAACATATGCTTGTAGTGTAGATATGGCCTTAGGTCTAAGAAAGGTTTGGGAGAGGTAACAGGAAAAGTATGAGGGTAGACCAAGTTTCATTCAGGTGTTCAGCTCCAGCTTTTGTGGAAATGGCCTTACAGCACCATAAAGGCTCAGGATCAAAGAGACACATAAGAACAAAATATCATGTATTAATTACAATTTCTTGACCTCAGGGTGTATAATTCAGGTGTTTAGAATTCTTATGGTTGTCAAGCCCTCTTGGGGTTGTAGATGTGTGTTCATTGTGTTTTGAAGGCCAAAACTATAAATCAGTTTAACAAAGAATTAGATCAGTTCCTCAGGATAGGTGCATCAGCTATTAGCTGATAGAATCAGGGATGCATCCCCATGCTCTGGGTGTCTCTAAACCTCTTGACTGCCAGGATGGTTCACTCAGTGATTACCTGTTGCGTTCATTCCCTCAGAAGCACCTGCTACTGGCCACTGTCAGAGGACACGATCCTGTACTAGACGGAGTATTTGTCTGAGCCACTACAGCAGTTCTAATGTTCAGCAAAAGTTACAATAGATTTTTGCCTTTGAGACGGACGTTACATGAGAGAGATACTGCCTTTATGGAATATGTGTGAATCAAGTTATATACACAAGCAATGGCATGCAGAAAAAAACTAAGGGCTGGATTGAGAGACAGTTGCAAAAGGCAATCAGCGTTGGTGGATTGAATAAAAAAATGGGTTTTGAGGCCAGCTGAGAAACACAGTCAGGCTGGAAGTCAGATGATCCAGCAGAATACACTTCTGCTCTAAAAAGAAGAAGAAAAAGTTAGAATTAAAAATGCCCCAAATTAGAAATCACAGTAAAAAACATCTCAAGTGCAATACTAGAAACACAGATGTCATTGCTAGAAGTAGCAAGTACTTACTGCTGCATATTTTCAAGGAGGACTTGGTAAAATATAAATGAAATAGCAGAATGACATGCATCTGCACAATAACAAAGCTAAAGGATGAAGTGATAAGAGTATTTCAGGGAATCCCAGGAGCAGATAAGACAAATTTTGTGAACTGCTCTGAGACTCTGTGCAGTCAGATACACTGATCAGGGGCTCTGTGTTTCTGTAAAGCATTTCACTGAATCAAGTCTCCGACAGCAGCTCAGGGGGTTACATCAGACAGAGAGGCACTGCAGCGACTAGGCATTGGGATGCCTCTGCCTTTAAGAGCCCAGCCCTGGGAAGCCCATGCTGAGAGGTGCCGTCTGTGGGAGGAGAAATAAAAAAGTTCTGCCCCCCCCCCCCCATTTTTGCAAACACTGGTGTCTCAGTGCACCAAGGTAACTGTTATCCCCTCTGCCCCAGGGTTTTGCCCTCTGTCACCGTCTGGCAGCTCCTTCCCCCCCGCCCCTCCCGTGCCTGATTTTGCCCCTCAGCCCCTATCCTAGCCCTCCCTTCAGTTGCTTGACCCACCTTACGAGTCAATTTTCACCCCCTCCTCAGATCCTGGCCACCCCCCTCCTCTGATTTCCCCCCTTGCCCCTTCTTAACCCCTGTATATAGCAGTCCGCAGACTCTGATTCCAAGTAAGGGCAGGGTGAAGGGAAGTGGCTTCAGCAGATGTTACTGAGCATGCTCAGTTCATGTGAGGCTGCTCAGTGCACCCTAAGTAGCAAGTTCCTACAGAGGGCAGTTTCTCACGCTACACCTGAGGCAGTGTGCGGGCAGTGGCTCCATTGCTGTCCAGGCCCCACCCAGGCACGTTCCCCGCCCGGGAGCAGATCCAAAGGGGCTGCAAGACCTGCTGCTCCCGGAGCCTTTGTGCGGAGTCTCTGTCCTGCCCACCCAGCGCTGGCCCCGGGGTCTCTCTGGCCCCTGGTGCCTGCAGCTCCTGGCCAGAAGGGGCACAGCCTGGGACAGGGTCCAGCTGGAGAAAGTCCCCACTTTGGATGGGCACAGAACGTGCTTGAGTGAAAGTCTGTCCCTGAACCAGCCCCACTAGGGCCGCAGGAACAGCCTGGAGCTCAGCCCTGGCTCCCAGCTCACACTGGAGGCAGCAGCACCAGCAGTGTATCGTACCGTACAGAGCCCCGCTTCTGGCATCTGCCCCATGGCTCTTTTCCTGCCTTCCTTCCTACCAGCCCCCCACTCCCCAGGCCCCTTCCTGGCTCCTTCAAGCCCAACCCAGGCTGCAGCTGCTGCACTCACCAGGCCAGGAACTTTCTGAGGTGGGATCTAGCCCCATCTCTGCTCCTCCTCCTGCCTCTGTGTTTCCCAGAGCCGCTGGAGGGACTGTCCCACAACCAGGCTCTCGCTCCTATTAGCACTCACAGGGGCCAATCCAGCTATGGGAGAGTGAGCTTCCCCGGGAGCAGGGAAGTGACCAAGTCTCCCTGCCACAGGGCAAGGGGAGGGAGAAGAAACGGAAAGAGGAGAGAGAGACCAAAAGGGGATAAGGAGAAATAAGTGGGGAAAGCAGCACCCAGCTCTTTTCTACTGCATCACCCCTGAGTAGATTATTCTTGAGCTCTGGAGTTCCAGCCCCTGTTGCTTATTGAAAGAAATGACTCAATATCCCAGTTACATGCTTTATTAACATGAACAAATAAATCCAAGAGCACACATCACTAAGGCTAAAAAAATGCAGTGATAAAGTTCAGGTGAAGTCAGTAAATCAATGAGTTAACACGGATATTACATTGGAATCAAGTTATAAATTTAATCAAATGATCAGATTAATACATTAGAAAATCAACCCTTATAAATCCTAAAAGAGCAACCCAAGAAGAAAGGTGCATATTTAGTGATGCCAAAACCCCAATCAGAGATTTTTACCCAGGCAATGCAACCCAGTTTTAGCCAGCTGAATATTTCAATACCAAAACCAAATTATTGCTTATATTTTGCCCACAACAACCTCAAAGCTAATTACAGTTTTCTCCTTAGATTTCACTATTCTGTAGCTAATACTTCAACTCGCCCTCTCGTCCCAAAACACATACAGAGCTTAGAGAGACATTAGTAAAAGAAGTTCAAACAGCTCTTGCTGAAAAATACATATCTGACAGCTCAATTCCTTGCAATGCTTCCATAGGTGAGGAGCATGCATTCAGTCATTTCGGAGTTTGAAGGCTTTTAAGATTTGGGGAACTACTCTTCCTAGTATCTTCTCTTTGTAGATTTCAGAGGTGTTCACACACTCACACTCTGTTACACCCCAATCTAATAGAAAGGCTGGGAGGTCTCCAAGTTCATAAAAAGAAACAGACACAAAATAGAAAAAGAAATAAAATGTTTCTAAGATTTTAAGGGATTGGATCTCTGCACCTCTCGATCTTTGGATTCACCTGGAGTAGGAACCGTAGCTCCAGTTTAGGAACCAGGTAATGCAATAGATGGTTCAGCACTTTGGGCTAGCAGGCTTTTCAGGTACAGGGAGACTTGTGAAGGCTGCATAGCCTGTCGATGTTGTGCTTCATTCCCCAGAGGGGATCAGTGCTGGGATCCTGGCAGTCAGTCTCTCTGAGGCTATGTCTACACTGGCAGAGTTACAGCGCTGGTAGTTACAGTGCCGCTCAGAGAGTGCTGAAGGGTAACTGCTGTTGTGTGTTCACACTGTCAGCTACCTGCGCAATAGCGTGTTCACACTTGTGGCACTTGCAGAGGTGTTCAGAGCGGTGCACTCTGGGCAGCTATCCCACTGAGCATCGCTTCCTTTTCTTCTGCTAAGAGTTGTGGGAAGGCAGAGGAGGTCGCGGGGCATCCTGGGTCCTGTCCCAATGCCCCGTGATGCATTGCTTCGCATCACAGTAATCCCTGTGCTTCCATCTGCATTTGGTACCATCTTTCAACGGCCTGTGTACTGCGCGCCCTGCCTCTTTCGGGCTGCAGGAATGGATCCCGCACTGTTGAGCAATATGATGCTCACTCTCACTAACATGTCACGAGTGGCAGTGGTGTTATTCCTTAAACTACAAAGGCAAGAGGAGTTTGACATTGCTCTCTCCATGTGTAAGACCTACGACATGGGATTGCTTGTGGCATTCACGGAGGTGCTGACCACAGTGGAACGCCGCTTTTGGGCTAAGCAAACAAGCACTTAGTGGTGGGATCACATCGTCATGCACATGTGGGATGACAAGCAGTGGCTGCAGAGCTTTTGGATGGGGAAAGTCACATTCATGAGACTGTATGATGAGCTCACCCCAGCTCTGGAGCGCAACGACAAGAGAATGTGAGCTGCCCTGTCACTGGAGAAGAGCATGGCAATTGCACTGTGGAAGCTGGCTACTCCAGACTGCTAGCAGTCGCTAACCAGTTTGGAGTGAGAAAGTGGACCATTGGACACGTGTTGATGGAAGCGTGCAGGGCCATTAATTGCATCATGCTCCGAAAGACACTGACCCTAGGCAACGTGCGTGATATTGTGGATGGCTTTGCACAAATGGGCTTCCCTAACTGCGGAGGGGCAATAGATGGCATGCATATTCCAATTCTGGCACCAGACCACCTAGCCACCAAGTACATTGTTAGGAAGGGGTAGTCTCTTTGGTTCTCCAGCTGCTTATGGATTACCATGGCCATTTCATAGAATCATAGAATATCAGGGTTGGAAGGGACCTCAGGAGGTATCTAGTCCAACCCCCTGCTCAAAGCAGGACCAATCCCCAACTAAATCATCCCAGCCAGGGCTTTGTCAAGCCTGACCTTAAAAACTTCTTAGGAAGGAGATTCCACCACCTCCCTAGGTAACCCATTCCAGTGCTTCACCACCCTCCTAGTGAAAAAGTTTTTCCTAATATCCAACCTAAACCTCCCCCACTGCAACTTGAGACCATTACTCCTCATTCCGTCATCCGCTACCACTGAGAACAGTCTAGATCCATCCTCTTTGGAACCCCCTTTCAGATAGTTGAAAGCAGCTATCAAATCCCCCCTCATTCTTCTTTTCCACAGACTAAACAATCCCAGTTCCCTCAGCCTCTCCTCATAAGTCATGTGTTCCAGTCCCCTAATCATTTTTGTTGCCCTCCGCTGGACGATTTCCAATTTTTCCACATCCTTCTTGTAGTGTGGGGCCCAAAACTGGACACAGTACTCCAGATGAGGCCTCACCAATGTTGAATAGAGGGGAACAATCACATCCCTCGATCTGCTGGCAGTGCCCCTACTTATACATCCCAAAATGCCATTGGCCTTCTTGGCAACAAGGGCACACTGTTGACTCATATCCAGCTTCTCGTCCATTCTAACCCCTAGGTCCTTTTCTGCAGAACTGCTGCCGAGCCATTCGCTCCCTAGTCTGTAGCAGTGCATGGGATTCTTCTGTCCTAGGTGCAGGACTTGCACTTGTCCTTGTTGAACCTGCTCATAGAATCATAGAATCATAGAATATCAGGGTTGGAAGGGACCCCAGAAGGTCATCTAGTCCAACCCCCTGCTCAAAGCAGGACCAAGTCCCAGTTAAATCATCCCAGCTAGGGCTTTGTCAAGCCTGACCTTAAAAACCTCTAAGGAAGGAGATTCTACCACCTCCCTAGGTAACGCATTCCAGTGTTTCACCACCCTCTTAGTGAAAAAGTTTTTCCTAATATCCAATCTAAACCTCCCCCATTGCAACTTGAGACCATTACTCCTCGTTCTGTCATCTGCTACCATTGAGAACAGTCTAGAGCCATCCTCTTTGAAACCCCCTTTCAGGTAGTTGAAAGCAGCTATCAAATCCCCCCTCATTCTTCTCTTCTGCAGACTAAACAATCCCAGCTCCCTCAGCCTCTCCTCATAAGTCATGTGCTCTAGACCCCTAATCATTTTCGTTGCCCTTCGTTGTACTCTTTCCAATTTATCCACATCCTTCCTGTAGTGTGGGGCCCAAAACTGGACACAGTACTCCAGATGAGGCCTCACCAGTGTCGAATAGAGGGGAACGATCACGTCCCTCGATCTGCTCGCTATGCCCCTACTTATACAACCCAAAATGCCATTGGCCTTCTTGGCAACAAGGGCACACTGCTGACTCATATCCAGCTTCTCGTCCACTGTCACCCCTAGGTCCTTTTCCGCAGAACTGCTGCCGAGCCATTCGGTCCCTAGTCTGTAGCGGTGCATTGGATTCTTCCATCCTAAGTGCAGGACCCTGCATTTATCCTTATTGAACCTCATTAGATTTCTTTTGGCCCAATCCTCCAATTTGTCTAGGTCCTTCTGTATCCTATCCCTCCCCTCCAGCGTATCTACCACTCCTCCCAGTTTAGTATCATCCGCAAATTTGCTGAGAGTGCAATCCACACCATCCTCCAGATCATTTATGAAGATATTGAACAAAACGGGCCCCAGGACCGACCCCTGGGGCACTCCACTTGACACCGGCTGCCAACTAGACATGGAGCCATTGATCACTACCCGTTGAGCCCGACAATCTAGCCAGCTTTCTACCCACCTTATAGTGCATTCATCCAGCCCATACTTCCTTAACTTGCTGACAAGAATGCTGTGGGAGACCGTGTCAAAAGCTTTGCTAAAGTCAAGAAACAATACATCCACTGCTTTCCCTTCATCCACAGAACCAGTAATCTCATCATAAAAGGCGATTAGATTAGTCAGGCATGACCTTCCCTTGGTGAATCCATGCTGACTGTTCCTGATCACTTTCCTCTCCTCTAAGTGCTTCAGGATTGATTCTTTGAGGACCTGCTCCATGATTTTTCCAGGGACTGAGGTGAGGCTGACCGGCCTGTAGTTCCCAGGATCCTCCTTCTTCCCTTTTTTAAAGATGGGCACTACATTAGCCTTTTTCCAGTCATCCGGGACTTCCCCCGTTCGCCACGAGTTTTCAAAGATAATGGCCAAGGGCTCTGCAATCACAGCCGCCAATTCCTTCAGCACTCTCGGATGCAATTCGTCCGGCCCCATGGACTTGTGCACGTCCAGCTTTTCTAAATAGTCCCTAACCACCTCTATCTCTACAGAGGGCTGGCCATCTCTTCCCCATTTTGTGTTGCCCAGCACAGCAGTCTGGGAGCTGACCTTGTTAGTGAAAACAGAGGCAAAAAAATTTTTTTTTTTTGCTCAGATTTCTTTTGGCCCAATCCTCTAATTTGTCTAGGGCCCTCTGTATCCTATCCCTACCCTCCAGCATATCTACCTCTCCTCTCAGTTTAGTGTCATCTGCAAACTTGCTGAGGGTGCAATCCACACCATCCTCCAGATCATTAAGGATCCTCCGGACATTAAGTAAGGCTGGTCCAGAAAGGTGCATGCATCTTTTGGAACACTGGCCTGTTCAGGAAGCTGCAAGAAGGGACTTTCTTCCGGTCTCAGAAGATCACTGTAAGGGAAGTCGAAATGTCCATTGTGATCCTGGGAAACCCCGCCTACCCCTTAATGCTGTGGCTTATGAAGCCATACATGGGGCACCTTGACAACAGCAAGGAATTGTTCAACAGGCTGAGAAAGTGCAGACTGACTGTTGACCGTGCTTTTGGCTGTTTAAAGGCCCTCTGGTGCTGCTGAAATGGGAGGCGGGACCTGGCCGATGACAATATTCCTATTCTTGTAGCCACATGATGTACGCACCATAATATTTGTGAAGGAAAGGGTGAAAGCTTTACTCAGGGCTGGACCACTGAGGCTCAGTCCTGGAGGCTGAGTTTGAACAGCCAGAGACCAGGGCTATTAGAGGGGCACAGCGTGGGGCCAAAAGGATCAGGGATGGCTTGACGCAGCAATTTGAAGCTGAAAGCCACTAACATTTGTTGCTATGCACAGGAGTGCAGTGCTTGTAGTGCTAGGAGGTGATTGTGATTGGTGGAGA
Organism: Dermochelys coriacea; assembly: GCF_009764565.3. Lineage (NCBI taxonomy): Eukaryota > Metazoa > Chordata > Testudines > Dermochelyidae > Dermochelys > Dermochelys coriacea. Next base: position 5,634,933 of record NC_050095.1, on the reverse strand, counting down.
CGATTCACTATGAAGGTTTAAGAAAATTGCCCTTTGCTTTTCAGGGCTCTGTTTCCTTTTAATTAATGGAATAAAGATTGCTTTCAAAGCAAAACTATTCTTTTATTAAAAAACAACAACCCGAAGAGAGAGACAAACAAACAACAACAAAAATCAGGACTGTGGGGACTAGGGGAAGGGAGGTTCTCATGGGGAACTGGGGTCCTGGGACTGTTAAAAATTTGTGCATGTCCAGGTAGCATATGCAGCCTTATCCTTTGGAGTACAGTGCAGTGGGCACTGTGCTTCAGCAGGAATAACCTGCAGAAGGACAGGTGTTGAGTGCACTGGGTACGGGGCGTCTGCAGGGCTGGACCGGGATGGGGAAGGAGTGGAATGCAGCGGGTACAGATTGGAGCCAGGAGGTTGATAAGAGTGTGTTGGTATTGTCGGGGTGGGGAGGGGCGCATGGGAAAGAGTTCTGCCACAGTGGCTACAGGGGAGGGCGGGCGCAGAGCTGCTCGGTTTTCAGTGCTAGTAGCACTTGGAGAGTATCCGCTTGGCACTCCATAAAGATTAAGAGCTGCTCCATGGCTTCATTCTGGCGCACCACGTTCTCCTTTCGGTCCCTTTTCTCGCTGTACGGCCACTCTTTCAACTCTTGTTTTTCAGCTGCGGAGTGCATCATGACATCATGCAGAAAGTTCTCTTTAGTTCTTCAGGGCTGCTTTCTAAATCTATGTAGCTGTTCAGCTTGTAATAATAAGGAGGCTGGGCTTCCAAGGTCTTATCTGTGAAGCCAAAATGCAACATTTTACAGAAGAAGTATTGTTTGCAACACACAAAATCACTGATTCAATGATTTAAAACACAGCCACGATTCACATACCTAATCACTAACTGGCTGACCCCAAGCAAGCACACATGAGCCACAAGACCCCCAAAATGGTAACAGCAGGGGCAGTGGAAATCACTGTTCCAGGACCATACTGTACACTGGGCACTTGGGGAGACAGCAATGGCGGGGGGGGGCTCAATCATTCCTGTGCCCACATTTTCCACAGGCTGTGTTCATTATAGAAGATATCTCATTGAAGAGGGCAAGCAGGAAATCAAGGGAGGGTCTTCTGCAAGACTGCGGCTTCCGCCCTGGCCTGTATGTGGCATGCCTGTGTGCAGCAATGGTCTCCCATGACCTCCCCCCCCGTGATAGCAGTGTCACAGGAAAATTACCCTTAATGGGGCAAGAAACAAAGCAGAAGTGAGGGAGTCAATCAATACCCTGTTCTGCTGCTCAGACTGGGCATGTGGTGGTACACGCATACAGAGACCATCCTGTTTTCTGCAACCCTCCTGCCTCCAAGAACTCACTTCAGTGATTCCCAAAATGAAAGCCATTTACCAGGGGCCTCCTCTCCTGTTTGCGCTTTGCCAAGTTCCGACAGCTGTGACTGGCTTGTCTCCTCTGGGGCAGAGAGGAACTCCTGGCTGCAGGTATCTCTGGCCTCTGAGTCCTCCTCTGCCTCTGGATCCTGCTCGGCCTCCACATCCTCATCCAAGATTTCCTCCTCTTGGCTCGGTCCACTCTCAACTAGCACACAAGCCACAGAAGTATCCACAGTAGCCTTCATAGTGGAGGTGAGGTCACAACTGAGTATCGCATCCAACTCTTTGTAATACAGGCAGCTCATGAGTGCATCATTGGAGTGGTGGTTTGTCTCCTACACCTTGTGGTAGGCATTTCATAGTTCCTTCGCTTTTGACCCTGCACATGACCCTGTCCCGGTCATGGCCCCTTTCTCTGATGCACTGTGAAATCTGTCCATAGGTATCATAATTCCTGTGGCTGGAGCACAGCTGGGACTGGACAGCCTCCTCTCCCCAAATGCCGATGAGGTTTAGCATCTCGTCATTGCTCCAAGCGGGGGATAGCCTGGTGTGTGGAGCAGGCCTGGTGACCTGGAAAGATGCGCTGAGGCCACTGCATGCATCACCAAGCAAATGGAAGGGGACTTTCAAATTTCCCAAGGAATTTCAGGGGTGGGGTTCACAGTGGGTCATCTGAGGGGAGGGCAGTACAGTTCAAACCAATGACCAGAGAGGCGAGAACAGGGATTGTGGGAGCCCTCCCAGAGGCCAATAGCAGTGCTGTAATCGACCAGGGTGTCTACACCGGCACCGTGGCGCTGTAGCCCTGGTGCAGAAAGCTCTACGCCTCTCATCACGGTGGGTTTTTTTACAGTGCTGCAACTGTGCAGTTTCTGTGCAGTAAGTGGCTTGGCGGTGTGTACACCTCAGAAGTTACACCACAGAAAGCTCCTTTCCTATGCAAAAACTTGCCAGCATAGACAAGGCCATAGATGGGGCTTACATAAGATCGCAAGACTGGTCATACTGCGTCAGACCAATGGCCATCTAGCCCAGTGTGCTGCCTAAGAGTGACCAGTGCCAGATGCGTCAGAAGGAATGAACAGAACAGGCTTGTTGACCTGCAAGATGAAGGTCTGTCACCCTTACCTTTAACATTATTGTGATCAATTTCCTACTTATCCTATTTTACCAGCCCTTCCCCCGAGGTTACTGGGCAAATCAGGTGTGAACCACTGCTTTGATACAGACGTGTCCCAATCCAGCTGAATTGAGACGACTTTGGGCCAATGTCAGTTTGTAAAAGACCTGCTTCACCGAGCAGGTTTCTCAAAGTATCTGTTGCTTTGAACCGTATGTACTGTGGATGTGAACCCCACAGATATCAAGAATGAAAAAAACACAACGCCAGTTCTGAGTAGGTTTCCAAAGCCAGGCCTGAGGGTTAAAGTGCTGTACTCAAAAGGAAAAGAGCCTCAACACCTATAAAAAGAACTGGTTGGAAAAACAAAACAAAACGTAAATGAAAAAGATGAAACCAAACCAAAAAGCAATCCAGAAAAGCTACCATCACATATCTTTCACTGTCAAGGTTCCTTCCCCATGCTGAACTCTAGGGTACAAATGTGGGGACCTGCATGAAAGACCCCCTAAGCTTATTCTTACCAGCTTAGGTTAAAAACTTCCCCAAGGTACAAACTTTGCCTTTTCCTTGAACTGTATGGTGCCACCACCAAGCGTGTTAAACAGAGAACAGGGAAAGAGCCCACTTAGAGACGTCTTCCCCCAAAATATCCCCCCAAGACCTACACCCCCTTTCCTGGGGAAGGCTTGATAAAAGTCCTCACCAATTTGTACAGGTGAACACAGATCCAGACCCTTGGATTTTAAGAACAATGAAAAATCAATCAGGTTCTTAAAAGAAGAATTTTAATTAAAGAAAAGGTAAAAGAATCACCTCTGTAAAATCAGGATGGTAAACACCTTACAAGGTAATCTGATTCAAAATATAGAAAATCCCTCTAGGTAAAACCTTAAATTACAAAAAGACATAAAAACAGGAATATACATTCCATCCACCACAGCTTACTTTACCAGCCATTAAACAAAAGGAAATCTAACATATTTCTAGCTAGATTACTTACTAATTTAAGGAGTTATGAGGCTGCATTCCTGATCTATTCCCGGCAAAAGCATCACACAGACAGACAAACCCTTTGTTCCCCACCCCCCTTCAGATTTGAAAGTATCTTGTCTCCTCGTTGGTCATTTTGGTCATGTGCCAGCAAGTTTATCTTAGCTTCTTAACCCTTTACAAGTGAAAGGGTTTTGCCTCTGGCCAGGAGGGATTTTATAAAAAGGTGGTTACCCTTCCCTTTATATGTATGACAATCACCATTTTAGATTTTTACATCCCCTGCCTGATGTGACATCTTTGCTTTGAAAACAAGAGAGCTGGGGAACTTTGTGGTTGTTGCCCTCTGAGTTCCACATCTTCTCTCAAGTAATTTTCCTCTTAACAGAAGATTTATTTTAAAATTTATCAAAATTTTAATCAGGAACAGTCAACATGGATTCACCAATGGCAAGTCATGCCTGACCAACCTGATTGTCTTCTATGAGGAGATAACTGGCTCTGTAGATATGGGGAAAGAAGTGGATGTGATATATCTTGACTTTAGCAAAGCTTTAGATACCGTCTCCCACAGTATTCTTGCCAGCAAGTTAAAAAAGTATGGATTGTATTAATGGACCATAAGGTGGATAGGAAGCTGGCTATATCATCGGACTCAATGGGTAGTGATCAATGGCTCAATGTCTAGTTGGCAGACCGGAGTGCCCCAGGAGTCGGTCCTGGGGCTGGTTTTGTTCAACATCTTTATTAATGATCTGGATGATGGGACAGATTGCACCCTCAGCAAGTTTGCAGATGACACCAAGGTGGGGGAGAAGGAGATATGCTGGAGGGTAGGGATACGGTTCAGAATGACCTCGACAAATTGGAGGATTAAGCCAAAAGAAAATTGATTAAATTCTAGATGGACAAGTGCAGAGTCCTGCACTTAGGAGGGAAGAATCCTATGCACCGCTACAGACTAGGGACCGAATGGCTAAGTAGCAGTTCTGCAGAAAATGACCTGGGAATTATAGTGGATGAGAAGCTGGATATTAGTCTGCAGTGTGCCCTTGTTGCCAAGAAGGCTAACGGCATATTGGGCTGCATTAGTAGGAGCACTGCCAGCAGACCGAGGGAATTGATTATTCCCCTCTATTCAGCACTGGTGAAGCAAGATCTGGAGTATTGCATCTAGTTTTGGGTCCCCCACTACAGAAAGGATGTCGACAAATTGCAGAGAGTCCAGCAGAGGGCAACAAAAATGATCAGGGGGCTGGGGCACCTGACTTATGAGGAGTGGCTGAGGGAACTGGGCTTATTTAGTCTGCAGAAGAGCGAGGCGGGGTTTGATAGCAGCCTTCAACTACCTGAAGGGGTGTTCCAGAGAGGATGGTGCTTGTTCTGTTCTAGTTCTGTCATATGCCACCACCGAGGACCAATGGTCTCAAGTTGCAGAGGGGGAGGTCTGGGTTGGATATTAGCAAACACTATTTCACTAGGAGGGTGGTGAAGCACTGGAAGGGGTTCCCTAGGGAGGTGGTGGAATCTCCATCCTGAGAGGTTTTTAAGGCCCAGCTTGACAAAACCCTGGCTGGGATGATTTAGTTGGTGTTGGTCCTGCTTTAAGCAGGGGGTTGGACTAGATGACCTCTTGAGGTCTCTTCCAACCCTAATCTTCTATGATTCTAAGATTCTCTCTATGCTTCATGAAACTTTGGATCCAAATGGTAAAAGACAGTTTTGCACAATGTAATCGTGGCATCCTTTAGGAGTGTGATCAATGCCACTTTACTAGGTAGCAGCGTTCTAAAAATAGTTTACCTGGGCCACAGGTCACCATAGCGTCCATCTCTGGGGTGAAAATCAACCACTAGTACCTGAAATTTCTACCTGAGTTCTCGTCATATCTTTGACCTTCCTTGGAGTAACTTTACACTGCTCTGGCGTAGAATTCTTCACCAACCACACAACATATCAGTAGCGATAGTGAGGCATGACTCTCCCAAATATGCCCTTTTATTTCTTTAATCTGGTGGCACAAATTTAAATTAGGGACTAAATTCAGGTGCTGCTTAGAATCCCTGTAAGACACCAAATGTCAGTTATCTATTAAAAATAGGTATCTTTCTGCAGCTATATCACATTCAACATGGATTTCATTTTCTACACGTTTGCAGCATCTCCCAGATGTGAGCTGAACAGAAATGTCACTTCCATTTTTCCCATCTCTACCTAGATAGGGATTCTATTTCCCAAATAATAGGCAACATGCACCTGATTAGGAAGGAGAGATCTTCAGGAGCGACCTCCTTCAGAGCCTAGACAGAACTGCTTTGGGAGCCAAATGCATGGGTATTTTGCTTAGTTACTAGTCATTTACTAAGGAATCCTCTTCCCAGCTCTTTAGACAAAATATTGACCAAACCAATTCAACAGCAGAAGGACTGGGATGGTGATGGGGAATAAGGGAATCCCTCCACCTTAACCTATGTTCTTCTGCTGTTACAGAGTGTGAAATGACATTTTTTCTTTGTTATAGTTCAATATATTTTCAGTGAGGAAAATGGTAGTAAAAATATCTGCTCTCCAGCACAACCAGAAGTAATATCAGAGCAACTGGAAATGAAACAATTTGTTCCCCAAGGGGGAACTTGATGTCTAACAATTGCTTTGAAATGGGGAAACAGTATAACCGTGATGCTCAGGGTTTGTTTATACTTGGAAAAGTGATGGAGTTTAGGTCAGGTCAAGGGGAAAGCTAATGACAACCACTGCACTTGAGCTGCATCTGCACTACCACTATAATTGTCTTTTTACACCAAGATCACTAATTTGAGCAGCCAATGCCATGTACAACCCTAGTGGATGCAAGACACAGGTATTTTTTTGCCTCACTGTAGCTTGTTGCGATCAAACTTCCCTCTCCCACTTGGAGATGATGAACATTCCTGACTGGAGGAACACACACTCCTATGATTCAAAAGGAAAGGAGTTGACAGAAAAGATCACAGGACTGACCCCAAAGAAGGGTGAGCTGAAAAGGCAGAAGGAGGCAACTCATCTGGTGGAACTGAGAAACCATGGTGAAGATGGTGCAAAAATCACTATGTGGGAACTAGCAAATGTGATTTAAAAAAAAAAAAAAAAATCTTTAGCCAGCCCTAGTCAAGACATTTATTACAATTCTCTCTCATGTGGATTTTCTGATGTTTAATAAGGGTTGAGCTCTGATTGAAGCTTTTCCCACACTCAGAGCAGGTGTAGGGCTTCTCTCCTGTGTGGATTCTATGATGTATGATGAGGTGTGAGCTCTGATTGAAGCTTTTCCCACACTCAGAGCATGTGTAGGGCATATCTCCTGTGTGGATTCTTTGATGTGTGATCAGGGAAGATCTGTGATTGAAGCTTTTCCCACACTCCGAGCAGGTGTAGGGCATCTCTCCTGTGTGGATTCGCTGATGTGTGATGAGGCTGGAGCTCCGATTGAAGCATTTCCCACACTCGGAGCATCCATAAGGTTTCTCCCTTGTGTGGATTCTCCGATGTCTGATTACATGTGAGCTCGCATTGAAGCGTTTCCCACACTCGGAGCATCCATAAGGTTTCTCTCCCGTGTGGATTCTCCAGTGAGTGATAAGGGAAGAGCTCCTGTTGAAGCTTTTCCCGCACTCAGAGCACATGAATGGTCTCTCTCCACTGTGAATTTTCTGATGTGTGAGAAGGTCAGACGTCCCACTGAAGCTTTTTCCACACTCAGAGCAGGTGTAGGGCATCTCTCCTGTGTGGATTCTCTGATGTGTGGTCAGGGCAGATCTCTGATTGAAGCTTTTCCCACACTCGGAACATGCATAAGGTTTCTCTCCAGTGTGGATTCTCTGATGCGTGGTAAGGGATGAGCTATCACTGAAGCGTTTCCCGCACTCAGAGCATGTGTAGGGTTTCTCTCCTGTATGGATTCTACGATGTATGATAAGGTGTGAGCTATGATTGAAGCTTTTCCCACACTCGGAACATGCATATGGTTTCTCTCCAGTGTGGATTCTCTGATGCGTGGTAAGGGATGAGCTATCACTGAAGCGTTTCCCGCACTCAGAGCACGTGTAGGGTTTCTCTCCCGTGTGGATTCTACGATGTATGATAAGGTGTGAGCTATGATTGAAGCTCTTCCCACACTCGGAACATGCATAAGGTTTCTCACCCGTGTGGATTCTCTGATGTGTGCTAAGGGATGAGCTATCATTGAAGCGTTTCCCACACTCAGAGCATGTGTAGGGTTTCTCTCCCGTGTGGATTCGCTGATGTCGGGTAAAGGTTGAGCTCCGATAGAAGCGTTTCCCACACTCAGAGCAGGTGTAGGGCATATCTCCTGTGTGGATTCTCTGATGTGTGATCAGGGAAGATCTCTGATTGAAGCTTTTCCCGCACTCGGAGCAGGTGTAGGGCATCTCTCCTGTGTGGATTTGCTGATGGCTGACGAGGCTGGAGCTCCTATTGAAGCTTTTCCCGCACTCAGAGCACATGAATGGTCTCTCTCCACTGTGGATTTTCTGGTGTGTGAGAAGATCAGACATCCCATTGAAGCTTTTCCCAATCTCATGGCATGTGTAGCGTGTCTCTTCCAAGTTGATTCTCTCGCATGTAATAAGGTCTGAGTGGCTACTGAAGTTTTCCTCTGGCCTCTGCTGACTCTCACAGGCTTTTGCTTTTTCTGGGAGTGCACAACTCCTGGAATCATTCCCTTTGGATCCTCCAGATAATATTTCATGTGGTTCTACTTGCTCAGCATATTCCTGCTGTGGTGTCATCTCCTCATTCTCACTCACCATCTTGTCACCTGATGGGAGACAGAGAGAATCCAGACATAGCTCACTCCCTTTGCTAGAGAGAAAGGAAATCTGAGAGAGAGGAATGGAAAAAAAGAGATGAACAAGCCAAAATGTGTGCAGGAGAGATCAAACCTATCAGGAGCTGATTTTCCCCAAACCCTTCCCCAGAGGAGAGAAAAGATGGGATCAGTTCTGGGTACATATTTCCCCAGAACTCTCAGAGAAAAGCGAGATTGAGGAGGGACCAGCTGCCAGTTGTCAATCAGGATAGGTGGGAAGCCATGAGTGACATCTGCCTAATGATTCCACATCTGCAGGGAACAATCATGAACTTGGAACGCTCACATGTCTTTGTAGGGCATCCCAAATATTTCCTGTATTCAAGGACAGTTTTTGCGTTGGTTTAACCAATTCCTCACCTCTGTAGGCAGCCTCTTTCTCAGAGCCCTGGAGGTCTGGGACCCACGTCTCTTCCCCTCCTTCCAGCTGCGAGATCACATCTAGTTTGGAAACTGGAAACCCTACTCAAGGCAAAGAAAACAACGGAGGTCAATGGAATTTGTGTGATACTTATCACAAAGAATATACCATGGTTTTAACCCAAGCTAGTTTTTTAAGCAGTAACATCCCAAGTCCAGCTTTCTTGGCTCAAAGTGGCAGGAGAGTTATTATTATTATAAATCATATTCAATACTTTAGTGACTAAGGGCCAACTAACAGTGGGTCCCCATTGTGCTAGGCAAAGTACAAACAGAGGATAGTAGATGACCCATGCCCTGAAGAATTTACAATCTAAATAGACAAGACAGACACAGAATGGGGGAAGCGGTAGAATCCACTGTTAGAAGATAGATATTGAGGCCTGCCTGTAAAGCCTGTACTTTAAGAACTTAGGTGTATTTTTATCACTTAGCTACTGAAAAGGGGTATAAAAACAAAGAATCAAAAATCACAGTCACCCTGTGAATGGGCCTTCTCTCACTAGGATAGTCTGAGGCCTTGTTCTTAGGCTAAGCAGTAGGGGCAGCCATAAGTCTGGAAGTGTATTGTCACATTTTCACATCCCAAACCAGTCACATTAAAATAAGGTGGTATTGGGCTGTTAGGAAGCCGATCCTGTCTGGATAGTGCCCATGACCACCAGATAAAGAAATGGATCTTAAGATGGTTGAAGAAAACTTAGTTTGATAGCATCCTGTCTGGCAAGAAATCACTTCATTATCAATGGTTGTGAAACCCTCATTTCTTTATGTTTTATCTTTCTATTGTTAATCTGCCTGCTTCGCGAATTGTTTCTCTCTGCTATGTAATTAATTTTGCTAGGTGGAAGTTAATTAGGGCAGTGGGATATAATTGGTTAGAGAATTATGTTACAATATGTTAGGATTGGTTAAGTAAAATTTCAGTAAAATGATTGGTTAAGGTATAGTTGAGAATATTACTATAGAAATTGGGGTCAAACAGGAGGGGGAAGGGAAATTGGAATGATGCTTGGTAAGGGGGTGGGAACAGGAATTTGGGGAACAGAGGCAAGGCAAGGCTCGGTGGTCTCAGAGTTTTGAAGGGGGATACGAGGTAAACGCTCTGCGGCATCAGAACTGGGCAGGGAAACATTGGGGAACAGACTATGGCCTGACTCGTGTGAAAGGCTTCAGAATATGCTTGCTTGGAAAATAACCCCAATGAACATCGCATTGTCTGTGCTTTTTGCCGCTTGCTGTTTGCGTGACAAGAACCAGGGAAGTGGGAGGGTGAAGGGAAAGCCCTCTTAGAAAACTGACATGACCTGATAACCAAGAGGTAACCCTTTAAGGAAGGTTTTAATACACTTTGGTACTGATTGGGGATTCCCACAAGGACTGAGGAGGGGGCGATGTTAAATACACATTTAGACCCTTTTCTTGTTTTATATCTTTTCCCCATCAGGCACACGGGCACACTGTCATGGATCCATAGGATCTGTGCAATGCCCTGGTTTATAAACAGTCGTTGGGAGGTGCCCATTCAGTGCATGAGATCCCCAAGGGGTCCCACTCTTCCACAAGGATGGGCCATGGAGCTTCAACACCAGAGACTGAGCCTCCAGACAGGAGCCTGGAGGGAAGACAGCTTGTGCCTGCTGCAGATGGGGAGAGGGGGGACAAGACTCTTTCCAAACTCTCACTCCTATCGACCCCTACTCCACCCTTTTCCCAGAGCCCCCGCCCTTGCTTTTCCCCTTCTCCACCCCCACTCCACCCCTTCCCCTGAGGACTGCAGCAGGGGTCTGGCGCCCTGCACTCACCCAGCAGCGGTAAGTGGAGCAACCTGACCCTAGCCCGCTCCGCAGCACTGGTGAGTGCTTGGGGGCAGTTTCCCCCTATCCTTTGGCTGGGAGCCAGGGGACCAGAGTGGTGTGGGCTAGGGCCGGGTTACTCCACTTCCCACCGCCCCGTGACTGCGGGCTCGGACCTGCCCTGTACTCACCGGGTTGCAGGAAGTGGAGAGGCCCAGCCCCAACCCACTCTGCACTGCCGGCTCCTGCTGGGGGGGTGGTTCCCCCCTATCCTCCAAGGCTACTTCTGCCCCCCTACGGAGGCCTGGTCCAGCACACACACACACCCCCACCTGCAAGGGCGCTCTGTAGGGCACCAAAATGGCCAGGGACAGCCCTGATGCTTGATGCTTAATTATGGACTTCCCAAAGGCCGCATATCAGTTGGGGCAGAGATTGACATTATTGCAATCAGAGTAAAGGAGCAGATATGGCATATAGCCATTCTATTACCTTAAGGAAGTGAATAAATTACCTCTCCCAGTTACCATTTTTTCCATTTTGTCAGGTCCCCGAGAGAATGTAAACTGAAGCAGGGCCTCCCTTCTGACAGCCTCCCTTGCCCCTTGATCTTTGTTTCCAGTGGTGTCCATAACTTGTAAGTATGCACAGTGTAAGACCCTCTTTACTATACTTATCTTAGTCTAATCGTTATGTGTATTGATCTTTGGCTATGATATCAGTTCCAACTGTCTGTATTAAAACAAGTTTCTGTGTGTTTCACTAAATTTCATCTTCTCAATTAACTTTGAGTAGCCATGTACAAGGGCAAGTTGTACCCCATTACGTAATCTTATAGGTGTAAAAATTTCCCAGCCTAAACTACCACCGTGACATCATCAACAAAGTGCCCGTATCAGCCTGAGTCCCTGTGCATAGAGATGGGGAGGTTATATGGGGAGGGGGTAATGAGCGGGAGAGGGAGGTCAAGAGATAAAATAATAATATTTTGGGAGAAAATGTATAATGAAGTGAAACTGAACAGAAATTAAACTGGAGTGGAGGCTCTAAAGCAACATGGCCTGGGTAGGGAATCGGGGTTAAAGATCTGGATCCCCCACAGCTCCAGATCCCAAAACCTCTCCTCCCTTCCACTGACCCACCCAGCCCACTTCCCAGGAGCCCTTCATCCACACTCCAATCCCCTTCTTCCCATTAGTCTCAGCCATTCCCACCTCCCAGCAACTTGGGAGCTTCTTGTGTTCTCTCCTCATCTCTCACTACCTCATCCCTCCCTGCTGCTTCTTAGCTCTAACCGTGCACACACAGTACACAGTGGTCTAGTACTGCAGAATTATCTACTGCCCCGCCCTCTTCTTCATTCCCATGGCTCTGTACTCCCTTCACCCGTGGGGTCCTGAATGCTAACTCCTCCAGCCAACATCGCTCTGTGCAAAAAGCTAGGAAATTCACTTACAAAAAATGATAATTCCGGATTTAAAGTTGCAAGGAGCCCCTCCAGAAGAGAGATCAGCAGAACTCAAACTTGTAATAATCAGGAAATGCAGAGATAAGGTACACACCAATGTAATTTTAATTCTCACCCACGTGAGCAGTGACCCTTTCTTTACTCCTACAACACACCTGTGTATACCCAGCCATTTGAGATAGTGCCTATCACCAAAGTACTAGAGAAAATGACAACCGTGGCACACACGCACTTTATCTTTGCTAAGACGGAATTTGGTTTTAGATGAGCTGCACTATACAGGAGCTACTGACACCTGTTCTACATTCAGACACTGAGCCTGTTTCCCAGAAACAGCCACACACTTGATCAATTGAACACCTCTTCACCCCTTTTTACAACTCTTTCATCCTTACTCACACAAGTTCCAGCTGACATTCTACATTCACTTACCCATCATTAAGCACACAGAGTGCTCTCAGATCCCATCTCACTGCTGACCATTCCCATGGCAAACCGTCCCATTTCCTCCTGACAACATGCACAGCTCAGTGCAGAAACGATACACACTAGAAACTCAAGGTACACATGCACCTCATTCCTTTCATCGCACACATGTGTGGGACTCAGACTCAGATCTTCTCATATCACAATCACACCTCCACCAAGTTGCTCTAACTAACACCTCTACCTTTCGTGCAGCTACACCTAACAGAGTGAGTGCAGGTGGAGTGCAGGCAGAGAACGCCCAGTGGCTGTTGGCAGCTCCAGGGGGCAGAGTTAAGGTTGCACTGGCATGCACATTAGCTCTCTATTTCCTAGTTTTTGGAGGTTTACCTTTTGCTGAACTTGACATTCTGGCAGGGCCCAATATACTGCGGGGCAACCTTATTTCTGCATTAATGAAGGCATCAGTGACTAGATGAATGTTCAGTAAATACACAGAAAGTGATGATCCCCCATCCCTACCTGCAATTCACAAAGGCAGCAAAGCCCTGGGCACAGCAACTTTCAGAGGCCAAGAGAAGGGGATAGAGCTTAGAGTTTCTCTGCCACTCAGGAAGGGGTAGCAGTGAGGGAAGACTGGCAGCAGATAATTGGAGGGGTCAAGGGATTTGGGGGTGTGGTGGGAGACAGAAGCAGCTGGGACTGGACAGAATTAAGGTCCCTACAGGGTACAGGCAATCGCCATAGGGCTATGAATAAGGCATTTCACTGTATAAATTTCCAGGTTAGATTATACTGATTTGTAAAGACATACAAGATCTTTCCCTCATGGTATCACCTTCACTGGGTTCTTTCTTTTATTGGTAATTCCCACAAGTCAATAGATAAATAAGATTCTATCAGTTATGAAGTGGCCATTTCCAAATTTCCGGAGAGTGTCTATTATTTTGCACTGGGGCCAGGTCCTTGGAGCGAAGGGACCTTGGTTTCATTTTAACTTGTGCATACTCAGCAGCTTCAGGAAATTGGTTCAAAGAATTTACATGTTTCCCTGGCCTGTACTTAAAAGTGCTGCTATAGACAGTGGGGAGGGGCAGAAACTCACTGCAGGATCAGTAGCTGAGTCCCTTAGATATTTATAGCTCATCGGAAGAAGGACGGGGATTGGTGAGTGTCTAGGAATTACAGGGAATCCCAGGGAATAACAAACACACAAATATCATTGTTCATAATGAATTTTCATCTTCTAATTCCCATAACCCACTAATTATTCCTGGTTGCTCCCGGGAGTCTGGGGAAGGAGTACTAGTAAACTCCTTTGGCCAATGTGGAACCTAAGGATCTATCAGTGTCTGGCTCAAAGTCACCCACTTCACTGGATAAATCCCTAATTGCTGGGCTCTGCAGAGGGGTGGGGAGGTGAATTCTGAAATACTGTGGGCCATTCTGGTCTCCCGTGTTTAAGAAGATGAATTCAAAGTGGAAGAGGTACAGAGAAGGGCTACTAGGAATGGAAAATCTGCCTTATGAGGGGTGGCTCAAAGAGCTTGGCTTGTTTAGCCAAACCAAAAGAAGGCTGAGAGGAGATATGATTGCTGTCTATAAATACATCAGAAGGCTAAATACCAGGGAAGGAGAGGAGTTTTTTAGGTTAAGCACCAATGCTGGCACTAGAACAAATGTATATAGGGCGTCAATGAGTTTTGGCTTGAAGTTAGGCAAAGGTTTCTAACCATCAGAGTGAAGTTTTGGAACAGCCCCCAAGGGGAGCAGTGGGGGCAAAAAACCTAACTGGCTTCAAGTCTGAGCTCGATACCTTTATGGAGGGATTGGTATGACAGGACTGCCTACAATGGCATGTAGTCAATCTGCAACTCCTAGCAGCAAATATCTCCAAAGGCCGGGGATGGGACACTCGATGGGGAGGGCTCTGAGTTACTACAGAGACTTCTTTCCCAGGTGTCTGGCTGCTGGCTCTTTTCCACATGCTCAGGGTCTAATTGATTGCCATATTTGGGGATGGGAAGGAATTTTGCCCAGACTCAGATTCGCAGAGACCTTGGGGGCGAGGGGGGGTTGCATTCTTCTGCAGCATGGGGCATGGCGTGAGTGATTTGGAGGTTTAAACTTGTGTAAATGGTGGGTTTTTTTGCAAGCTGAAGTCTGTAAATCATGATTTGAGGACTTCATTAACTCAGCCACAGGTTAGGGGTCTACTACAGGGAGGTTCTGTGGCCTGCGATGTGCACAAGCTCAGACTAGATGATCACGATGGTCCCTTCTGGCCTTAAAGTCTGTGACTCTCAGTGTCTGTGGCCTTGCGTTGCACAGACACTGATGGCGATCAGCGCCCCATCATGCTGCGCATGGCAGAGAACCTGACCGAGATCAGCACCCCCATCGTGCTGGGCACTGCACAGACAGAGAGGGACAGGTCTTCCCCCAAAGAGATCACAATCCAAGTAGACAATGGGTAGGAGGAAAACAGAGAGGGGCTGAGACTTCCCCGAGATCATCAAGCAGGTCAGTGACAGAGCCACGAACACACCCTGGAAAGTCCAGAGCCCCCTCACCCGCAGCTTGGAAAGGCCCCCAGACCCCACTGTATTAGGTGCAGGAAGAGGTGGTTTGTCCAGGGATGCACAGGCGGCCTGGCAGGGCAGCTCAGCTGCAGTCCCTGCACACAGCTGGGGTGGGGTGTCCTGGGTCAGGAGAAGTCAGTGTCCAGTCCTGGGGGGCTGTGCTCCTGGCTCATAGCTCCAGCACTCACTGCTGCCCCTCCGTTACCAGCTGCACGGCTCAGCCAGCCCCAGGCCTCAGTGAGGTCACTGTCCCCCGTCACACCCCAAACCTTCCAGCTGGGACGTGGTGCACCAGTGCTAATCCGAGTGCACTAGTGTAAACTGTGTCCATACTAAGGGGTTGCACCAGTGCCTAAAACACCGGCATGGCAGAGACCTTCAGGACCCAGACCAGCAGCAGGACAGCACTAGAGCCGGGATCTGGCTCTTTGCCTGAGCCCTGTGAGCCGGAGGCGGCCGGCAGGGGCCAGCGGCGGGTTTGGACGGCAGGGCGGGGATCGCCCTGGTGTCTGTGCAGCGCCCGTCACACTGGGGACCCTGATCTGGTCCGCGTCTGTGCAGAGCCCTGCGCCACGGGGCCTGCGCTCACCCGGGGGCTCTGCAAGTCCCGCCACTGCGGGATCCCGGATTTTGTTTGGGGTCCCCGCAGCACCAGGGGAGGGGGCGGGGGGGCCACCCTGGCTGCTGTGCAGAGAAAAGGGGGCGGGGCGGGAGCGGGGGGGTCCCCAGGGGAGGGGGCAGCGGTAAATCCGAGGGGGTCTCAGCCCCCCCGGCCACGTCCGGGCTGCGCCGACATTTTCCCTCCGCCCCTTTCCCCAGGGCCCCCCGCACCGGGGCTCGCTCCGGTACCTGGAGGCTGCAGCGCCGCAGCGGGGCGGGCAGAGCCCGGGGCGGCCCCAGGGCGGCTCCAGCGGGGGCCGGGCGCGCGGGGGTTAAGGAAGGTCTCGCCCCGCGATCTGCGCATGCCCGGAGCGCCAACGGCCCCCCCCCTCCCCCAACGCTTCCCCGGCCGCGCGAGCCCCGCCTCCCCCGTCCGGCGCCACTTCCGCTCCCGGGAGAGTCCGGAACTACAACTCCCAGCCTGCCCCGGGCGCCGCTTCCGCCTCCGCCGGCCCAGCGAAGGGCGGGGCCCGGCGTCAGCCTGCCCCTCCCCCTCCTTCCCGCGCCTCAGGCGCCCTCTCGTGCGCCCCCCGCGCCGCGTCGACGCCGGGAGCTTTCGCCGGCGGGCTCCGGGGCCGCGGCGGGAGAGGCGCTGCCCGGCGGCCGAGAGGCCCCATCGCCTGCAGGCGGCGGCGGCGGCGGGAGCTGGAGCCGGAGCCCCGGGGCCGGGCGGCTCCGCGCCCCCAGGAGTCTCCGGGGCCGGCCGGGCTGAGGGGGGGCGAGCGGGGGGTCCCGGGCGAGGGGGCAGCTGCCAGAGACGCCCCCGGGGGAACCGCCGCCGCCTGCGAGGGCGGGTTACGCGGCAGCTACAAGCAACGCTCCGAAAAGTGAAATCCCTGCGCGCTGCCTGGAAACTGTGGAAACGCTCCAGCCTAGGGCCCAGCATGACCGTGGAGCCCGAAAGGGGGATAAAACAGGCAGAGGGTTAAAAAATACCACCACGGCCCAGGCCGTGGAAGGCAAAAAAGGCGTCCTTACACAATTGGAAGCCAAACCCTCCCGAGGAATCTAGGAAGGAGGGTGAACTCGGCCAACCGAGGGTAAACGTCTACTTGGGCAGGCCAAGAAAGGAAGGAGAGCGACTGGCAAAAGTCGCCGAGACGAACACCAATTTTTTGAAGTACAGCAGCATCCGGAAGGCTGCCCGACCGTCCGTGGGCCCGCTGGAGGAGGGAGGTGCTGACCAAGCTCACCCTGAAGCCAAGGCTATTGCAGGGTAGCTGAATGAATCCTTTGCATCAACCTTCCCGGCAGAGGAGGTGGGGGACTTTCCTACACCGAAGCCCTTCGTTGGAGCTGGCAAATCTGAGGAAAACTCCCCGAGTGCGGTGCTGATAGAGGAGGTTTTGGAACAAAATTGATAATTTAAACATTATTAAGTCACCAGGACTAGATGGTATTGACCTAATAATACTGAAGCGACTCGTCTATGACAAGTGCCTATGAGGCAGGGAAGTTTCCTACAATGGGGGAAGGAACAAAGCTGCTCTGCCATGGAATTTTTGGCACAGGATTTGCCGGTTACCTCCGGGAAACTTTCCTGGAGACCTCTCTGGAGGATTCCCGTGAGATCTCGGTGCGCATCAACACCTGTTCCACCGTATTGTCTCCAAGGGCCTGAGGACCTTCCAGTGACTTGGAAGCAACCAGAGACTTGACTTAAGCCATCAGTTTATTCCATCCCAGTTACAAGCCTAATCCAAGGACTTTGCAATTATTTATGTATTTGATTCTTTTAACCACTTTTAACTTTCACCTCTTTCTTTCTTTTTATAAATAAACCTGTAGATTTGAGACACTAAAGCATTGGCAACAGCATGATTATTGGGTTAAATCTGAGTTATATAATTGACCTGGGGCTGTGGCTTGTCCTTTTGGATCCGAAAAAGCCTTTGCTTGATGAAATTGGTTTAATTAAAACTCATCATTAAGTTTAGTGTTTTTGGTGCTACAAGGACTGGAATACCTAAGGAAATGGCTTTTTTGACTTCTTGTTAGCCAGTGTGGCAAAACAGAAGTTGACTTTTGTTGCGGGTCTGGTATATCTTATGGGGGAATAACCACCAGTTTTGGGGTGTGTCTGTCCTATTTCTGTTTCTGCAGTTGGTTCTGAATTTGGTATCCTCACTTGTGATTGAGGCACAGTGACAGGCGGCTTTGCGTGCTGCGCTTCCCTGCACGCACCGTCCCCGCAACTCCCATTGGCCACAGTTTCCGGCCAATGGGAGCTGCGGAGTGGGCGCCCTGGACAGGAGCAGTGTGCAAAGACCCTCTGGCTATCCCTGCACCTAGGAGGCAGAGGAGATTGAGGCCAATTCTGGGAGACTTCCAGCCACTATGGCAAGGGTTAACAACCCTATTTGTTACCCAGGCCCGAGAGGTCGTTACTCCTGAAGATACCACCTAGCTGATCCTAACAGAGAGAAGTGCTGTCTCTAGCAATGCAGATGTGGAGGAAATAGAAGCATTTTTGTTGTTGTTGTTGAATACACCGTTTGTAATGCTTCCCATGTGTATAAAATGAAATGAGTGTTTAAATGTGGGACAGGTTTCAGAGTAGCAGCCGTGTTAGTCTGTATTCGCAAAAAGAAAAGGAGTACTTGTGGCACCTTAGAGACTAACAAATTTATTTGAGCATAAGCTTTCGTGAGCTACAGCTCACTTCATCGGATGCATTTAATGGAAAAAGCAGAGGAGAGATTTATATACACACACACAGAGAACATGAAACAATGGGTTTATCATACACACTGTAAGGAGAGTGATCACTTAAGATAAGCCATCACCAGCAGCGGGGGGGGAAAGGAGGAAAACCTTCCATGGTGACAAGCACGTAGGCTAATTCCAGCAGTTAACAAGAATATCAGAGGAACAGTGGGGGTGGGGTGGTGGAGGGAGAAATACCATGGGGAAATAGTTTTACTTTGTGTAATGACTCATCCATTCCCAGCCTCTATTCAAGCCTAAGTTAATTGTATCCAGTTTGCAAATTAATTCCAATTCAGCAGTCTCTCGTTGGAGTCTGTTTTTGAAGCTTTTTTGTTGAAGGATAGCCACTCTTAGGTCTGTGATCGAGTGACCAGAGAGATTGAAGTGTTCTCCAACTGGTTTTTGAATGTTATAATTCTTGACGTCTGATTTGTGTCCATTCATTCTTTTACGTAGAGACTGTCCAGTTTGGCCAATGTACATGGCAGAGGGGCATTGCTGGCACATGATGGCATATATCACATTGGTAGATGCGCAGGTGAACGAGCCTCTGATAGTGTGGCTGATGTGATTAGGCCCTATGATGGTATCCCCTGAATAGATATGTGGACAGAGTTGGCAACGGGCTTTGTTGCAAGGATAGGTTCCTGGGTTAGTGGTTCTGTTGTGTGGTGTGTGGTTGCTGGTGAGTATTTGCTTCAGATTGGGGGGCTGTCTGTAAGCAAGGACTGGTCTGTCTCCCAAGATCTGTGAGAGTGATGGGTCGTCCTTCAGGATAGGTTGTAGATCCTTGATGATGCGTTGGAGAGGTTTTAGTTGGGGGCTGAAGGTGGTGGCTAGTGGTGTTCTGTTATTTTCTTTGTTGGGCCTGTCCTGTAGTAGGTGACTTCTGGGTACTCTTCTGGCTCTGTCAATCTGTTTCTTCACTTCAGCAGGTGGGTATTGTAGTTGTAGGAATGCATGATAGAGATCTTGTAGGTGTTTGTCTCTGTCTGAGGGGTTGGAGCAAATGCGGTTATATCGTAGCGCTTGGCTGTAGACAATGGATCGAGTGGTATGATCTGGATGAAAGCTAGAGGCATGTAGGTAGGAATAGCGGTCAGTAGGTTTCCGATATAGGGTGGTGTTTATGTGACCATCGCTTATTAGCACCGTAGTGTCCAGGAAGTGGATCTCTTGTGTGGACTGGTCCAGGCTGAGGTTGATGGTGGGATGGAAATTGTTGAAATCATGGTGGAATTCCTCAAGAGCTTCTTTTCCATGGGTCCAGATGATGAAGATGTCATCAATGTAGCGCAAGTAGAGTAGGGGCATTAGGGGACAAGAGCTGAGGAAGCGTTGTTCTAAGTCAGCCATAAAAATGTTGGCATACTGTGGGGCCATGCGGGTACCCATCGCAGTGCCGCTGATTTGAAGGTATACATTGTCACCAAATGTGAAATAGTTATGGGTCAGGACAAAGTCACAAAGTTCAGCCACCAGGTTAGCTGTGACAGTATCGGGGATACTGTTCCTGACGGCTTGTAGTCCATCTTTGTGTGGAGTGTTGGTGTAGAGGGCTTCTACATCCATAGTGGCTAGGAGGGTGTTTTTAGGAAGATCACCAATGGACTGTAGTTTCCTCAGGAAGTCAGTGGTGTCTCGAAGATAGCTGGGAGTGCTGGTAACGAAGGGCCTGAGGAGGGAGTCTACATAGCCAGACAATCCTGCTGTCAGGGTGCCAATGCCTGAGATGATGGGGCGTCCAGGATTTCCAGGTTTATGGATCTTGGGTAGCAGATAGAATACCCCAGGTCGGGGCTCCAGGGGTGTGTCTGTGCGGATTTGTTCTTGTGCTTTTTCAGGGTGTTTCTTGAGCAAATGCTGTAGTTTCTTTTGGTAACTCTCAGTGGAATCAGAGGGTAATGGCTTGTAGAAAGTGGTGTTGGAGAGCTGCCTAGTAGCTCCAAAATTAAATGTGGGACAGATGCAGAAAGTTTATGCTTTTTGAATAAACCCCCACATCTTGTACCGTATAGTGATTCTCATCCAGACGTATATTTAGTTTCTAATTTAGACCTGTTCCATCAGATTAAAGAAATAAACGGGGCATGTTTGGGCAGGCCATTTCTCACCGGCACTTCTGAGATTTTGGATGGTTTGGTAAAGGATTCTTCTCCAGAGAAATGTCAATTTGCCCCCATCAAGACCAAGGATTTGGCAAGAACACACGTAAAAACAGCAGGCGCCCAGTAGTTGGTTTTCACCGCAGAGATGAAAGCTATGGTGAGCTATGATCCAAGTAAAACTGCGTTTAGTTCATAGAATACCAGGGTTGGAAGGGACCTCAGGAGGTCATCTAGTCCAACCGCCTGCTCAAAGTAGGACTAATCCCCAATATTTGCCCCAGATCCCTAAATGGCCCCCTCAAGGATTGAACTCACAACCCTGGGTTTAGCAGGCCAATGCTCAAACCACTGAACTAGTTCAGTGGCATTGATTAGAGTCCCAAAGATGCCATGGTTAGATTGAGAACAATTGTCCTTTACCGTTTGAATCCAAAGTTTCACAAGGCAAAGTGAAGGCATCAACTCTTTTTTTTCAAGACATTCCTTCCTCGTGGATCCCAATGTGTCTGTGTTGTTGGACAATAAGGACTCTCCTTCTGTGTAAGTGATGGTAACCCATTAGGGAATGAGTGTGTCAAGCTCCAAGGTCAGACTGCAGGATATATGAATGTTGAGTCCTGATTTTATGCTTTAGTCTCTTAGTTTTGGTCTTGTGTTTTATGTCTTTGCATCACATCTCCAGCTCCAGCTACTTGGAAAAATTAAAAGTGTGAAAATAGAATAGAATTGTGTTTTTCTCATGTTGCAAGCCTTCCCCCATAGTGTGAGACTCCTTCCACCCACACTTATGGCAGAAAAGCCAGGGATAAATTAACTTCCAGAAATGGAAGGCACCTATATGGGTGTAAACCACAAGCTTACAAAAGGGTTCACTTGGTAGAAATTGGTATTAAATGGAACTAAAGGAAAGTAACATATGTTATAAGATTGTGTAATCTTTGATCATATTTAATTTCATTGTCCCTGATAACAATAACATAAAGTTCATTATTTGTTAACGAACAAGAGACTAATTATGTGATAACTTCCATCTTTCCAGTATATTTCTGATTATATTTCTCTTTTCATTAGTACTTTAGGAAACAGTAGCTAATCCTTAAAAGCTTATTTGAGGTATTTTACCCCTTATTACTAAGGAATTTTGAAATAAAACCGTACTCCAAAGGTTGCGTTGATGGAATATGGGAGAGTAATTGTGTATGGGAATACGGATCAGTATAGACTTTAATTATTTCCATTTCAAATGGAGTTTATTCTGACAAGCTTTCTTATTCTGTTAAGAGGACAACTCAAGGAGAGAGTTCTGCAACCTTTTACCCAGTTAGAGTGTACAGATTACCGAGTTCCCCTTGTTCTTGTTAGCAAAGGAAAGACATGACTTCTATGATGAGATGTCCATATATATGTATAAGAAAGATGATAAACGCATAAGGCCATTACTAGTTTTTTTGTTTTGTTATTTTTGTTAAAAACATCTGCAGCCAGTTATTTTTATGGGTAGTCAGACCCCTTTCCTTTTGAAAAGGTCAGATATTAAAGCATAGCCATTGAACTGTTAGGCCAGGCTGTGGAGATGTCCTCAAAACTGGCCTTAGTTTTCTTTCATTTTTATCTTTGGGGTTCACACATCTACACTGAATGTGGTTTTCATGAACAGATATTTTAAGAAAACTGCTGGATTAGGGAAGAATTTTCCAAAATGATGTTAATCCAAAATTTGCCTCATTCCAACTGCATTGGCTCATGTTGTCAGTATCCTGGCATACTTCACCCTGATTTGCCCAGAGATCTCAGGGGACGCACCATAAAGTGGAGTAAACTGGAATTGTCAACCACAAAGACCACGATACAGGCTGAACTCTTTTTCACCTTTCCAATCAACAAGTTCTCTAAGAAAGATTGATCCCCTCTGGGGAAGGAAGTCATGTCATCAGTGACAGGCTCTAGCAGCCTTTTCCATCTCCCTGTACTTGAGAAAACCCAGCAGTGGGGAGTGCTGGGCCAGCTGCCCAATCACTTGGTTTCTTGACTACAGCTGCTGCTCCTACTGTACGCGAGTCCGAACACTATGAGAGCTGGAGAGTTCCAACCCCTCGTCATTTCAGCGTTCCTTGTTCCATTTTCTATCTTTTGTTTTATGGACTGGTAGATGTCCTGGCTTTCCTATCATAGTAGGGTGTGACTGTGGCTCAGTGTGTGCACCAGTGTTGTTCACCTGTGGAATGCACACAGGGAACGCACCAGATAGAATACTTCTCCAAATCTAAATATCCCTTAAACTCTGCCCTCTGAAATGCTTGAATGTGTCCTCCCCATTCTGTGAAGTCTGAAGAAACTAAACTGTTAACTGTAAATTATTCAGTGACAAGCTGTTAAATTTCTGCTTATTAAAGCCCCAGTGAGGTCTCAATCTGGGTAGGAGGGGGAAGGAGAAGGATTTAGCTAATCATGAAATCTAAGGAGGAACATTTAATTGGCTTTGGGGTTGTAGCTTAAACATGAACAATGTTTTGATTTCAATGTTGAAATATCCAACTGCCTTAGTGTGGATTCCGCTGCCTGTGGGTGATGGGGTCCCCAGGGTGAAACCTGAACGGCGGGGACTTCTGAGCCTTCCAATCCTACCAACCTGGGCTGCCTCACGCTTTTGTGCTGATGTCAAGCTCCAAGCCTTTGACAGGCACTGCACTTACACAGCCATCCACAGACAGGGACACACCCAACTGTGTTACACGAATGATCTCCCAGCCACTCATGAACCATGAATAGGTTCCAGCCAATTCCCCCCAGTTCCCCAGCCTTGCACCCCAGAACTGTCCCATTTTGCACTGGTCAGAAGCCTGGCGACTGTAACTTCATTACCTAGTTCACCACTTTGTCAAAGGAAAGTGGTCATGACCCAGCCTTTGTAACCTGAGCAGATTTCTCAAGCACTTTAGACCAGGGGTGGACAAACCTTTTGGCCTGAGGGCCACATCGGGGTTGTGAAATGGTATAGAGGGCCCGGTAGGGAAGGCTGTGCCTCCCCAAAAAGCCTGGCCCTCACCCCCCCAAGGATTCCTTCCCCACTCTGAACTCTGGGGTACAGATGTGGGGACCTGCATGAAAGACCCCTTAAGCTTATTCTTACCAGTTTAGGTTAAAACTTTCCCAAGGCACAGATTCCTTTCTTGCCTTGGGATCATTGCCATCACCAAGTGATTTAACAAACATTCAGGGAAAGGACCACTTGGAGTCCTATTCCCCAAAAATATTCCCCCAAGTCTACACCCCCTTTCCTGGGGAAGGCTTGAGCATATATCTTCACCAATTGGTTACAAAGGGACTACAGACCCAAACCCCTGAGTCTTAGAACAATGGAAAGGTCCTATAAAGGTAGCCAGCCAGTCAGGCAGTGGCACAGACAGCTGCAGCGGCACAGGAGCTAGCAAACAGAGCTGTAAACAGGGCAGTTTGAGGGGGAGTTTGTATTGTGGTGCTTGTTTGGGGTTTGCTTTTGCTGGGGGGGGCTTTTTGGTGTGGCTTGTGTTTCCCAGATTAACAGGATTTAGGTGGAAAGGCGATGACAGATACAGAGGCAGCTGTGGGAGTGACTCCTGTAGTGGAAGACACATTGAGGATGACGGATGTGGAAGCTGTGGTATGTACATGATCCTGGAGGGGGGACCTGGTAAGAGTTTTTTCTGCATGAAATGCCGTCTGATAGAGCTGATGGAGGAAAAGATCCGAGGTTTGGAGATGCAGGTGGAAAGTCTGGTTGAGTTTAGGAAGGGGTTTGAGCAGATGATGGAGCAAAGATATGAGGTATCTGAAGGGAAAAGCTCAGACTCACAGATGGAAGCAGGGCTGGGGAATTTTGAGGGGAGACTGGGTGAGGAAAGTGGTCAGTGGAAGCATGTGACTAAAAGGACCAGGCAGAGGAAAAGACGGGCTAGTGAAGGAGAAATAGAGCTTAGGAACAGGTTTGCAGAGTTGGAAAATGAAGAAGGGGCTCAGCAGGTACTTGTTGAAGGTGGAAGGGTAAGGAAGAAGAGAAGAGAGGCTAGTC
Organism: Dermochelys coriacea; assembly: GCF_009764565.3. Lineage (NCBI taxonomy): Eukaryota > Metazoa > Chordata > Testudines > Dermochelyidae > Dermochelys > Dermochelys coriacea. The sequence goes on along the minus strand of NC_050095.1, from coordinate 5,610,368 downwards.
CTATAGGAAAAGCAGAAGAGTCAAGGGAGACTACACCAAATATGAGCCCCAGGAGGATACAGGATGGGTTGAAGAGGATTATAAGGGAAAATAGGAATGGAAAGAACTTGCAGCCAGAGGGAACAGGGGAGAGACTGGAGAATAGCACTGTCACCAGGAAAAGGCAGGTCTATGTGATCGGGGACTCTTTATTGAGAAGAATAGACAGGCCTGTAACTAGAGCTGATCCAGAGAATAGAAGGATGTGCTGTCTTCCGGGTGCTAAGATACGGGATGTAGACCTGAGGTTGAAAAGGATCCTAAAGGGAGCAGGAAAGAATCCCCTAATTATCCTTCATGTGGGAACAAATGATACGGCTAGATTCTCGCTGGAAAGTATTAAGGGAGACTATGCTAGGCTGGGGAAGACGCTTAAGGAAATTGAGGCTCAGGTGATCTTTAGTGGGATCCTTCCTGTTCCTAGAGAAGGGCAACAAAGGTGTGACAAGATTATGACTGTCAACAGATGGCTTAGGCAGTGGTGCTATAAGGAGGGCTTTGGGTTGTATGGCCACTGGGAGGCATTCACGGACAGAGGACAGATCTCTCGGGATGGACTCCTTCTCAGTAGGGAAGGAAATAGACTTCTAGGATGGAGTCTGGCACAACTGATAAAGAGAGCTTTAAACTAGGAATTAGGGGGAGATGGTTGGGAGATGTCCAGGAAATCTCCATGCCAGATTTTAGCATTGAGAGGGAAGAAGACGAAGTAAGAAAGGATACAGCTGTGGGTAGGAGAATGTATATAAGGAGTGAGGGCGGTGTGGATACTAGTCTAATAGGTTATACTGGCTGTAGAATGACTGTGCCTAATAGGGTACAAAATGTGAGCGAGGCCAAACAGCAAAAATTAAGATGTTTGTACACCAATGCGAGGAGCCTAGGTAACAAAATGGAGGAACTAGAGCTACTGGTGCAGGAAGTGAAACCAGATATTATAGGGATAACAGAAACATGGTGGAATAGTAGTCATGACTGGCCTACAGGTATTGAAGGGTATGTGCTGTTTAGGAAAGACAGAAAAAGGTAAAGGTGGTGGAGTAGCATTGTATATCAATGATGAGGTAGAATGTAAAGAAATAAGAAGCGATGCAATGGATAAGACAGAGTCCGTCTGGGCAAAAATTACATTGGGGAAGATACCTAGTAAAGCCTCTCCTACGATAATGCTTGGGGTGTGCTATAGACCTCCAGGATCTAATTTGGATATGGATAGAGCCCTTTTTAATGTTTTTAATCAAGTAAATACTAATGGAAACTGCATGATCATGGGAGACTTTAACTTCCCAGATATAGAATGGAGGACCAGTGCTAGTAATAATAACAGGGCTCAGATTTCTTCATCAAGTAGTTGCGGAACCGACTAGGGGGATGCCATTTTAGATTTAATTTTGGTGAGTAGCGAGGACCTCATAGAAGAAATGGTTGTAGGGGACAATCTTGGCTCAAGTGATCATGAGCTAATTCAGTTCAAACTAAATGGAAGGATTAACAAAAATAAATCTGCAACTAAAGTTTTTGATTTCAAAAGGGCTGACTTTCAAAAATTAAGGAAATTAGTTAGGGAAATGGATTGGACTGAAGAACTTATGGATCTAAAGGCAGTTGAGGCCTGGGATTACTTTAAATCAAAACTGCAGAAGCTATCGGAAGCCTGTATCCCAAGAAAGGGGAAAAAATTCATAGGCAGGAGTTGTAGACCAAGCTGGATGAGCAAGCATCTCAGAGAGGTGATTAAGAAGAAGCAGAAAGCATACAGGGAGTGGAAGATGGGAGAGATCAGCAAGGAAAGCTACCTAATTGAGGTCAGAACATGTAGGGATAAAGTGAGACAGGCTAAAAGCCGAGTAGAGTTGGACCTTGCAAAGGGAATTAAAACCAATAGTAAAGGGTTCTATAGCCATATAAATAAGAAGAAAACTAAGAAAGAAGAAGTGGGGCCGCTAAACACTGAGGATGGAGTGGAGGTTAAAGATAATCTAGGCATGGCCCAATATCTAAAGAAATACTTTGCCTCAGTCTTTAATAAGGCTAAAGAGGATCTTAGGGATAATGGTAGCATGACAAATGGGAATGAGGATATGGAGGTAGATTGAGGTAGAAGCGAAACTCAAACAGCTTAATGGGACTAAATCGGGTGGCCCAGATAATCTTCATCCAAGAATATTAAAGGAATTGGCATCTGAAATTGCAAGCCCATTAGCAAGAATTTTTAATGAATCTGTAAACTCAGGAGTAGTACCGAATGATTGGAGAATTGCTAATATAGTTCCTATTTTTAAGAAAGGAAAAAAAAGTGATCCGGGTAACTACAGGCCAGTTAGTTTGACATCTGTAGTATGCAAGGTGTGGAAAAATTTTTGAAGGAGAAATTAGTTTAGGAGATTGAAGTAAATGGGACAAAATACAACATGGTTTTACAAAAGGTAGATCGTGCCAAGCCAACCTAATCTCCTTTTTTGAAAAAGTAACAGATTTTTTAGATAAAGGAAACGCAGTGGATCTAATTTACCTAGATTTCAGTAAGGCATTTGATCCCGTGCCACATGGGGAATTATTAGTTAAATTGGAGAAGATGGGGATCAATATGAACATCAAAAGGTGGATAAGGAATTGGTTAAAGGGGAGACTGCAACGGGTCCTACTGAAAGGCGAACTGTCAGGCTGGAGGGAGGTTACCAGTGGAGTTCCTCAGGGATCAGTTTTGGGACCAATCTTATTTAATCTTTTTATTACTGACCTTGGCACAAAAAGTGGGAGTGTGCTAATAAAGTTTGCAGATGATACAAAGCTGGGAGGTATTGCCAATTCAGAGAAGGATCGGGATATCATACAGGAGGATCTGGATGACCTTGTAAACTGGAGTAATAGTAATAGGATGAAATTTAATAGTGAGAAGTGTAAGGTTATGCATTTAGGGATTAATAACAAGAATTTTAGTTACAAGTTGGGGACGCATCAATTAGAAGTAATGGAAGAGGAGGACGACTTTGGAGTATTGGTTGATCATAGGATGACTATGAGCTGCCAATGTGATACTGCTGTGAAAAAAGCTAGTGCGGTTTTGGGATGCATCAGGAGAGGCATTTCCAGTAGGGATAAGGAGGTTTTAGTACCATTATACAAGGCACTGGTGAGACCTCACCTGGAATACTGTGTGCAGTTCTGGTCTCCCATGTTTAAAAAGGATGAATTCAAACTGGAGCAGGTACAGAGAAGGGCTACTAGGATGATCCGAGGAATGGAAAACTTGTCTTATGAAAGGAGACTCAAGGAGCTTGGCTTGTTTAGCCTAACTAAAAGAAGGTTGAGGGGAGATATGATTGCTCTCTATAAATATATCAGAGGGATAAATACAGGAGAGGGAGAGGAATTATTTCAGCTCAGCACCAATGTGGACACAAGAACAAATGGGTATAAACTGGCCACCAGGAAGTTTAGACTTGAAATTAGACGAAGGTTTCTAACCATCAGAGGAGTGAAGTTTTGGAATAGCCTTCCAAGGGAAGCAGTGGGGGCAAAAGATCTATCTGGTTTTAAGATTCTACCTGATAAGTTTATGGAGGGGATGGTATGATGGGATAATGGGATTTTGGTAAGTACTTGATCTTTAAATATTCAGGGTAAATAGGACTAATCCCCTGAGATGGGATATTAGATGGATGGGATCTGAGTTACTACAGAAAATTCTTTCCTGGATATCTGGCTGGTGAATCTTGCCCATATGCTCAGGGTTTAGCTGATCGCCATATTTGGGGTCGGGAAGGAATGTTCCTCCAGGGCAGAAAAACCTGGAGGTTTTTCACCTTGCTCTGTAGCATGGGGCATGGGTGACTTGAGGGAGGCTTCTCTGCTCCTTGAAGTCTTTAAACCATGATTTAAGGACTTCAATAGCTCAGACATAGGTGAGGTTTTTCATAGGAGTGGGTGGGTGAGATTCTGTGGCCTGCGCTGTGCAGGAGGTCGGACTAGATGATCAGAATGGTCCCTTCTGACCTTAGTATCTATGAATCTATGAAAAATCAGTAAGGTTCTTAAAAAGAAGGATTTTATTTAAAGAGAAAAAGGTAAAAAAAATCACCTCTGTAAACTTAGGCTGGTAGTTAACCTTACAGAGTAGCAGAAAATTCGAAGAGCACGGAGGAAGCCCCTCTAGCCTTAGTTTCAAAGTTACAACAAAACAGGGATAAACCTCCCTCTAGCAAAGGGAAAATTCACAAATTGAGAAAACAATGGTAAACTACTACGCCTTCCCTGGCTGTTACTTACAAGTTTGAAATATGAGTGACTTGTTCACAAGGATTTGGAGAACATGGATTGATGTCCGGGCCCAATTAGTCCCAAGAGCGAACGGCCACAGAAACAAAGAACCAAAACAAAACCTCTCCCCCACCACCTGATTTGAAAGTATCTTTTGTCCCCATTGGTTCCTTTGGTCAGATGCCAACCAGGTTACTTGAGCTTCTTAACCCCTTACAGGTAAGGAGAAATTTAGGCTACCCCTATGGTTATGACACCCCACACACACTTCCTGCCCCCTGACTGCCCCCCCTGAACCTCCACCCATTCAACCGCTCCCTGTCCCCTGACCGCCCCTTGGGACCCCCCTCCCCTAACCGTGCTCCGGGACCCCACCCCCTATCCAAATGCCTCCTGCTCCCTGTCCCGATTGCCCCCCAGGATCCTCTGCCCCTTATCCCAACTCTCCCGCTCCCTGCCCCCTTACCATGCCACTCAGAGTGGCAGTGCTGCTGGCAGGAGCAGTGGGCCACAGCGCTCCCCACGCAGTAGTGGCATCGCTGCAGGGGAGGGGAGAAGTGTGGGAGGGGCCGGGCGTGAACCTCCCCAGCTGGGAGCTCAGGGGCCGGGCAGGACAGTCCTGTGGGTCGGATGTGGCCCGCAGGCCATAGTTTGCCCACCTCTGCTTTAGACAAACTCACTGGTAAGGATAAAACATTAAAATAAGTTTAACTATAGAAAGATAGATTTTTAAGTGATTATAAGTGGTAAGCATAAAGGTCAAAGTTAGTTATCCTAAGAAATAAAAATAGAAACACCCATTGTAAATCTAAACTTTTATTCTAAGCAAGAGTTGGCTCAAACAGCTTTTCTCGCCCTGACAACTGGTGTGAACAGTTCCTCAATACACAGACTGGCCTCTTTTCCAGCCTGGAACCAAACTCCCCAGTTCAGTCTTTGTCTTCCAGACGTCCCTCCAGATGTTGAGATGGGATGGAGGCGAGAGCCCAAGTGATGATGTCACTCCCTCTCTCTTTATACCTTCTTCCAGCTTGCTAGAAAGATCCTTCTTGTGACGTGTTAATCCACCCCCGTGGCATACATGCCTTCTCCAAGTATTCTCTGCGATAGTGGATGGTGGGTTGATGAGCCATTAGTGCTCTCTGGCTGTAGATGGCGGCTACTTTGTCGTAACTGAAAGGCTTGTTATGGGTGTTCCCAACATCATAACATTTTTCAGAAACACATATAATCCAACAAGATATTAATGTTGAACAGATTAGGACTTTCAAAATGATACCTCCCAAGGCATACTTTGTACAAAGCATATCGCAATCATATCACCACAGTAACTATGGCGATGCCAGGGTGTTGCTTTTGGATCCAGAGTGTCACAACTCCCCCTTAATTTACTACAGTAGTGTTAGTCACTATCTGATGCGGAGGCAGTGTGCCCAAGGTCCTTCTTGGGTTTTGACCATATAACTCCCAAGTGTTGCTAAACATGGTAGTGTTTCCCACATGTGCTCTTGCAAAGTTCTGTGTATCTTTTAACACTTTCTGGATCAGTCTGATGATCTCAAAATTAGCCAGTATGCCATCTCTGGGTTGCTATAAAGTCTCTCTTTGTATCTATGCAGCATTGTTAATCCTTCTGCTTTTCCAACTGGTACTAGCTCAATACAGATATTCATGTTTTCTAGACTGTAGATATCTTGGCATTTAGCCATCAATGCAATGAGGTTGTGTGCCTCAGTTTCCCCTTTCTCTCAGAAGACCAAGTTTATTATGGTTTCTGCAGGGGGTAATCTCACAAAACCAAGACAATAAGTGTCCAGCACCTGTGTTGAGGACAGCAGAATTAACATGAGCTAGTTGTTGTCTGCTTCCTCTCAGAACAGGGTATTTATTCCTCAGGTGAATTACAGTGATAGCATCTTTTGGGCTCTTCTGTTTTCACAGGAGGTTTGGGATGGGGATTAGAGGAATGGTTTTGGGGATAAGTGCCCAGCCTCCCACCCATCCTCCCTTTTCCCAGGGGTAAAATGGGAACCCTGCTTCCCACCAGGTATAAACTTCCCTTTCTGTGGTTTACGCTCAATAGATGCCTGGGTCTGCTTGAAAGCATCAGCTAGAGACACCACCTCATCCAGAGTGTTCACGCTTTTGTCCCATAGACACTGTTTCATATTGTGACGGTGCCCCCCACAAAGCTTTATGGAAATATGCTTATGAATGTATGTATATGACATAACTGGAATATGTTTCATGCTACATATGCCATGTAACAAATCTCTGTGAAGGTTATACTCTACTGAATCTGTTCATCCTATTGGTATGCATGTATCATTTTTGTATTTGAAATTATGAATATTGGCTATGTACTTGCTTGATTTTTAAGTAGCCTTTGTAAAGGCTTCTTGAGAAAGGAGTGTGCAAATTAAGTGCCCAATGAAGAACCACTTAAGCCAACAATGAACTTGAAGATTGTCCGGTTTGGCCAATGTACATGGCAGAGGGGCATTGCTGGCACATGATGGCATATATCACATTGGTAGATACCAAACCAGACAGTCTCTATGCAAAAGAATAAATGGACACAAATCTGACATCAGGAATCATAACATTCAAAAACCGATAGGAGAACACTTCAACCTCTCTGGCCGCTCAGTAAAAGTTTTAAGGGTGGCAATTTTGCAACAGAAAAGCTTCAAAAACAGACTCCAAAGAGAAATTGCTGAGTTTGAATATGTAAACTAGATACTATTAACTTGGGTTTGAATAGAGACTGGGAGTGGCTGGGTCCTTATACATATTGAATTTATTTCCCTATGTCAAGTATCCTCACACCTTCTTGTCAACTGTCTAAATGGGCCATCTTGATTATCACTACAAAGCTTTTTTTCTCCTGCTGATAATAGCTCATCTTAATTAATTAGCCTCTTACAGTTTGTATGGCATCTTCCTCATTCTTTGTATGTGTGTGTGTGTATGTATATATCTATCTATCTATCTATCTTCTTACTACATGTTCCATTCTATGCATCTGATGAAGCGGGCTGTAGCCCACAATACCTTATGCTCCAATAAATTTGTTAGTCTCGAAGGTGCCACAAGGACTCTGGTTCTTTTTACGAGAATGAGAGCTGCCCTGTCATTGGAGAAGCATGTGGCAATTGCACTGTGGAAGCTGGCTGCTCCAGACTGCTACCAGTTGGTCGCTAACCAGTTCGGAGTGGGAAAGTCGACCATTGGAGGCATGCTGACAAGTGTGCAGGGCCATTAATTGCATCCTGCTCTAAAAGACTGAGACTCTGGGCAATGTGTGTGACATTGTGGATGGCTTTGTACAAATGGGTTTCCCTACCTGTGGAGGGGGACAGATTGCACATATATTCCAATTCTGGCACCTGACTACCTAGCCATCAAGTACATTAATCACAAGGGGTATTTTTCTATGGTTCTCCAGACACTTGTGGATGACCATGGGTGTTTCATAGACATTAACACAGACTAATCTGGAAAGGGGCAAGACACATGCATCTTTCCGAACACTGGCCTATTCAGGAAGCTGAAAGCAGGGACTTTCTTCCTGGACCGAAAGATCACTGTGGGGAAGTCAAAATACCCATTGTGATCCTGGGAGACCCTGCTTAACCCTTAATGCCATGGCTTATGAAGCCGTACACAGGGCATCTTGACAGGAGCAAGGAGCAGTTCAACAGGCTGAGCAAGTGCAGAATGACTTGAGTGTGCTTTTGACCATTTAAAGGCCTGCTGGCGCTGCTTATATGGCAGGCTGAACCTGACTGATGATAATATTCCTATGCTTATAGCTGCATGCTGTATGCCCCATAATATTTGTGAAGGAAACGGTGAAAACTTCACTCAGGGCTGGACCACCGAGGCTCAGTGCCTGAAGGCTGAATTTGAACAGCCAGAGACCAGGGCTATTAGAGGGGCACAGCATGGGGCCAGAAGGATGAAGGATGCCTCGAGGCAGCAATTTGAAGCTGAAAGCCACTAATATTTGTTGCTATGCACAGGAGTGCAGAGCTTGTCATGCTAAGAGGTGATTATAGTGCATTGTTTGCACCAATCACAAAGATTTAAGAAAATTGCATGTTTCTTTGCAAGGCTGTTTGCCTTTCAAACCAAAACTATTCTTTTATTAAAAAGCAACCATCAGAGGAGAGAAAAAAAACAAAAAAACACCACATCAGCACTGTTGGGGATGGGGGAAGGGAGGGTCCCATGAGGAGGTAGAGTCCAAGGATTTGTGTATGTCCAAGTATCATATGCAACCTTAACCTCTGGAGTACAGTGCAGTGGGTACTGTACTTCAGCAGGGCAAAACTGCAGAGAGACGGGTGTTGAGTGCACTGGGTACTGGGCGTCCGCAGAGCTGGACTGTGATGGGGCAGGAGTGGAATGCAACGGGTATGGACTAGAGCCAGGAGGTTGCTAAGAGTGTGTTGGCGTGTCTGGGGGGGTGCATGGGAAAGAGTTTTGCGACAGTGGCTGCAGGAGAGGGCAGGCGCAGAGCTGCTCGGTTTGCAGTGCTAGTAGCACCAGGAGCGTGTCTGCTTGGCACTCCATAATGTTTAAGAGCCGCTCCATGGCTTTGTTCTGGCACACTGCATTCTCCTTTCAGTCCCTCTTCTCGCTGTCCGGCCACTCCTTAAATTCTTGTTTTTCGGCCACAGAGTGCATCATGACCTCATGCAGAAAGTTCTCTTTAGTTCTTCACGGCCGCTTTCTAATTCTGAGCAGCCATTCAGCCGGCGATAACAAAGAGGGAGGCTGGGATCCCAAGGGCATATCTGTGAAGCCAAAATGCAACATTTTACAGAAGCAGTATTGTTTGCAACACAGAGACCACTGAGGCAGAGATTTAAAACACAGCCACTACTCACATACCTGTCCGTAACTGGCTAACCCAGGCAAGCACCCATGAGCCACAAGACCCCCAAAATGGTAACAGCAGGGGAAATCACTGTTCCGGGCCTGTACCGTGGCTCTTGGAGAGAGACAGCACTGTAGGCGGGGGGGGGGCCTTATAATCATATCTGTGCTCACATTTTCCTCAGACTGTGTTAATTATGGCAGATATCTCGCAGCTGAGGGTGAGCAGGGAATCAAGGGAGGGTCTTCTCAAAGACTGCAGCGTCCGCCCTGTCCCTTATGTGGCTCGCCTATGTGCAGCAGTGCCCCCCCCCGTCCCTCCCGTGATGGCAGAGTAGTGCAGGAAAGTTACCCTTAATGGGGCAAGAAACAAAGCACCTCTGCCAAAGAACCTGCAACAGTGGATTGCCCTGTATCTCCTCGAGAGTTTCATGGAGATCGCTGGGGCAGATTCCCATGAAGCAAGGTAGTCAATCATCACCCTGTTCCACCACTCAGACTGGGCGTGTGGTGGTACGCACATTATACAGACAGAAGCCTGCTTTCTGCAACCCTCCTGTCCCCAAGAACTCACTTCAGTGATTCCCAAAATCAAAGCCACTTACCAGGGGCCTCCTCTCCTGTTTGCACTTCACCAAGCTCTGACAGCTGTGACTGGCTAGCCTCCTGCGGGGTAGAGGAGAACTCCCGGCTGCATGCATCCCTGACCTCTGAGTTATCCTCTGCCTCTGGGTCCCTTCCGCCTCCACAGCCTCGTCCAAGATTTCCTCCTCCTGGCTTGGTCCACTCTCGACTGGACGCGAGCCACCAAAGTATCCACGGTGCCCTTCGCGGTGGAGGTGGGGTCACCACCAATTATCGCATCCAGCTCTTTGTAGGACCAGCAGCGTGTGGATGCAGCACCGGAGCGGCGGTTTGCCTCCCGTGCCATGGAGTAGGTGTTCCTTCACTTTGACCCTGCATTGCAGTGTGTCCCAGTCATGGCCCCTTTCTCTCCTGCATCGTGAAATCTGTCCATGTGTAGCATAATTCCTACAGCTGGAGCACAGCTGGGAGTGGACAGTCTCCTCTCCCCAAATGCTAATCAGATCCAGCAGCTCGGCATTGCTCCAAGCCGGGGACCGCCTAGTGTGTGCAGTAGGCACGGTCACCTGGAAAGATACGTTGAGACCACTGCATGCGTCACCAAGTAAACAGGAAGGGGACTTTCAAATTTCCCAAGGAATTTAAGGGGTGGGGTTCATGGTCACCTGAGCGCAGGGCAGTAGAGTTCAAACCAATGACCAGAGAGGCGAGAACAGAGATTGTGGGACACCTCCCAGAGGCCAGTCACAATTCTGTAATCGACCAGGGGGTCTACACTGGCACCACGATGCTGTAGTCTTTGCACAGAAAGCTCTACATCTCTCATTGGGGTGGTATTTTTACAGCACTGCAACTTCACAGTTTCTGCTCACTAAGTGGCTTGGCAGTGTGTACACCTCGGGAGTTACACCGCAGAAATCTGCTTTATTGCGCAGAAACTTGCCATTGTCGACAAGGCCCTAGATGGCTTACATAAGAACGCAAGACTGGTCATACTGGTGAGACAAATGGTCCATCTAGCCCACTGTGCTGCCTGAGAGTTACCAGTGCCAGATGCTTCAGAGAGAATGAACAGAACAGGCTTGTTGACCTACAAGGTGAAGGTCTTTCACCCTTATCTTTAACTTCATTGTTGTCGATTCCTACTTCTCCTATCTTACCATACCTCCCCCAGGGTCTCTAGGCAAATCAGGTGCGAACCACTCCTTTGATACAGATGTGTCCCAATCCAGCTGCACTGAGGCAGACTTTCGGGCAAAGTCAGTTTGCAATAGGCTCGCTTAACCCAGCAGGTTTCTCAAAATATCTGTTGCTGTGAACCGCACTTAGTGTGGATGTGTGAACACCAAAGATATCAAAAATGAAAGAAATACAAGGCCAGTTTTGAGGAGGTTTCCAGAGCCAGGCCTGAGGTTAAACAGTTGTGCTCAAAAGGAGAAGGGGCCTCAGCACCTATAAAAATAACTGGTTGCAAAAAACAAAACAAAAATTAAATTAAAAAAAACACTAAACAAAAAACAAAAAAAACCCAACCAACTATCACAACCTACCATCATACATCCATCACCATTTTAGATTTCAACATCTCCTGCCTGATGTGACATCTTTGCTTTGCAAACAAGAGACCTGGAGAACTCTGTGGCTGTTACCCTCTAACTGGGTAAAAGGTTCCAAATCTTGTCTCAAGTAATTTTGCTCCTAACAGAAGATTTATTTTAAAGCTTATCAAAATAAATTCCATTTACATAGAAATAATTATAGTCTATATTGGGTCTCTGTTCTCATACATGCTATTTCTTTCACATATTCCCCCAATCTAATTCCTTTGGACTGAGGTTTTAATTTCAGGATTAGCCACCATTTCCTACAGAGTAGGATGGGGCAGGGAGAGAACTAGAAGAAAGCCTGAAGTATATTGTAACACTGAAAGTTATCACATAATCAGCCTCTTACATTACACTAATTAACTTCATGTTTAATTTCATTGTCGCTGGTAACAATTTATTCAACGATTACAAAATATAAACAGATAGGGCAGTTTTCTATTAATTCCCATTTCCACCCAGTGAGATGTGTGTGAAGTCACATTCTACACTAACCTACGGGCCTTCCATTTCTGTGAGTTCATTTCTCCCTGGGTCTTCTCCCATAAGTGCGGTTGGAAGGGGTCTCACATTACGTGGGAAGATCGCATCATGAGAAAAAACAACTCTGCTCTATTTTCACACTTTCTAATATTTCAGAGTAGCAGCAGGAGGAGAAATAACACAAATGCATTAGACTCCAGGGCAAAACGAAGAGACCAGAATCTGCGGTTTGGACTTAGCATTCATGTATCCTGTAGTCTGAACTTGGAATGTGATACATTCCCTCATTGGCTACCATCATTTGCCCAGCATGGAAGTGCTCCTTGTCCAACAAGGCAACCAGATTGGGACCCATAGGCATGGAATGGCTCTGAAGGAATCAGCTGTTTCTCTCTGTGCTTCATGGAACTTGGGATCCAAATGGCAAAGACAGTTGTGCCCAGTTTAATCATGGCATCCTTTAGGAATGTGATCAGTGCCACTTAACAAGGGAGCAGGGTTCTAAAAATAGCTTACCTGGGCCACAGGTCACCATAGCTTCCATCTCTGGGGTGAAAATCAACCACTAGTACCTGCAATTTCTACCCGAGTTCTTGTCAAATCGTTGAGCTTACTTGGAGTAATTTTACACTTCTCTGGCGTAGAATTCTTCACCAACCACACAACATATCGGTAGTGATAGTGAGGTATGACTCTCCCAAATATGCCCTTTTATTTCTTTAATCTGGTGGCACAGATTTAAATTAGGGACTAAATTCAGGTGCTGCTTAGAATCCCTGTAAGACACCAAATATCAGGTATCTATTCAAAATAGGTATCTTTCTGCAGCTGTATCACATTCAACACGGATTTCATTTTCTACAAGTTTGCAGCATCTCCCAAAGCTGAGCTCAAGAGAAATGTCACTTCCATTTTTCCTGTCCCTACCTAGACAGGGATTCTATTTCCCAAATAATAGGCAACATGCACCTGATTAGGAAGGAGAGATCTTCAGGAGCGACCTCCTTCAGGGCCTGGGCCACAACTGCTTTAGGAGCCAAATGCACGGGTATTTTGCTTTAGTTAGAAGTCATTTACTAAGGAATCCTCTTCCCAACCCTTTAGAAAAAATATTGACCTAACCAATTGAACAACGGGGGACTGGGATGGTGATGGGGAATAAGGGAATCCCTCTGACTTATCCTATCTTCTTCTGTTGTTACAGAGGAGAAATGACATTTTTTCCTATCCCTCCCCTGTTCCTGCTCTGTTATAGTTCAATATATTTTAAGTGAGGAAAATGGTAGTAAAAATGTCTGCTCTCCAACACAACCTGAAGCAACATCAGAGCAACTGGGAATGAAACAATTTGTTCCCGTAGAGAGAACTTGATGACTAACAATTGCTTTGAAATGGGGAAAACAGTATAACCGTGATGCTCAGGGTTTGTTTATACTTGGAAAAGTGATGGAGTTTAGGTCAGGTCAAGGGGAAAGCTAATGCCAAACACTGCACCTGGACTGCATCTGCTCTACAACCATGATTGTCTTCTTACACCAAGATCACTTACTTGAGCAGCCAACACCACGTAGAGTCCTAGTGGACGTAAGGGACAGGTAGTTTTTGCCTCATTGTAGCTTGTTGGGATCAAACCTCTCTCCCCCTCTGGGAGCTGATGAGTATTCCAGGCTGGAAGGACACACACTCCTACGACTCAAAAGGAAAGCAGTTGATAGAAAAGATCACAGGACTGACCCCAAAGAAGGGTGAGCTGCAAAAGGCAGGAGCAGACAACTGATCTGGGGGAGCTGAGGACCATGGTGAAGGTGATGCACAGATCACTATGTGGGAATTAGCAAATGTGATTTAAAAAAAAAAAAAAATCTTTGCCCAGCCCTAATCAAGGCATTTGTTACAGTTTTTTCTCGTGGATTTTCTGATGTCTAATAAGGTGTGAGCTGTGTTTGAAGCTTTTCCCACACTTAGAGCAGGTGTAGGGAGTCTCTCCTGTGTGGATTCTTTGATGTGAGATGAGAGCTGAACGACGAATGAACCGTGTCCCACACTCAGAGCATCCATAACGTTTCTCACCCGTGTGGATTCTCCGATGTGTGCTCAGGGTAGAGCTGTGATTAAAGCTTTTCCCACACTCAGAGCACACGTAGGGTGTCTCTCCTGTGTGGATTCGCTGATGTGAGATGAGGGATGAACTGTCAATGAAGTGTTTCCCGCACTCAGAGCATCCATAAGGTTTCTCTCCAGTGTGGGTTCTCCAATGTGTGATAAGCGTAGAGCTCCGATTGAAGCTTTTCCCGCACTCAGCGCACGTGTAGGGCGTCTCCCCTGTGTGGATTCTCTGATGCGTGATAAGGTTTGAGCTCCAACTAAAGCTTTTCCCGCACTCAGAGCACAGGAAGGGCGTCTCACCGGTGTGGATTCTCTGATGTCTGATAAGGTCTGAGCTCCGACTGAAGCTTTTCCCACACTCTGAGCATGTGTAGAGTTTGTCTCCTGTGTGGATTCTACGATGTCTGATAAGTTGTGAGTACTGACTAAAGCATTCTCCACACGCAGCGCACGTGTGCGGCGTCTCTCCTGTGTGGATTCTACAGTGTCTGATAAGTTGCGAGTGTTGATTAAAGCGTTCCCCGCACGCAGAGCATCCATAAGGTTTCTCACCCGTGTGGATTCTCTGATGCGTGATAAGGTTTGAGCTCTGAATGAAGCTTTTCCCGCACTCCGAGCACGTGTAGCGTCTCTCTCCTGTGTGGATTCTCTGATGTTTGAACAGGGTAGAGCTGTGATTAAATCTTTTCCCGCACTCAGAGCATGTGTAGGGTGTCTCTCCTGTGTGGATTCGCTGATGTGAGATGAGGGCTGAACTATCAGTGAAACTTTTCCCACACTCGGAGCATGTGTAGGGTTTCTCTCCCGTGTGGGTTCTCCAATGTGTGATAAGGTGGGAGCTCCGATTGAAGCTTTTCCCACACTCAAGGCATGTGTAGCGTGTCTCTTCCAAGTTGATTCTGTCTTGTGTAATAAGGTCTGAGTGGCTACTGATGTTTTCCTCTGGCCTGTGCTCAGTCTCACAGGCTTTTGCTTTTTCTGGGTGTGCACAACTCCCGGAAACATTCTCTTTGGACCCTTCTGATAACGTTCCATGTGGTTCTACTTGCTCAGCATCTTCCTGATGGGGTTTCTCCTCCTCATTCTCACTCACCTTCCCATCACCTGATGGGAGACAGAGAGAATCCAGACACAAGTCACTCCCTGCACCGGAAGGAAAGGAAATCTCAGAGAGAGAAACGGAACAAGGGATGAACAAACCAAAACGTGTGTTGGAGAGATCAAATCTATCAGGAGCTGATTTTCCCCAAACCCTTCCTCAGAGGAGAGAGAAAGGGGCCAGTTTTGGTCTGCATCTCACCAGAACACTCAGGAGAAAGCGAGACTGGGGAGGGATTGTCAGTAAGAATAGGTGGGATGCCATGAGTGACATCTTCCATAATGATTCCATTCTGCAGGGAACAATCCTGAACTTGGAGTGCTCACAAGGTCTTTCTATGGCATCCCAAATGTTTCCTGCATTCCCAAACAGTTTTTGAGTTGGTTTAACCAATTCCTCACCTGTGCAGGCTGCTCTTGGGAGCACTTCTTTCTCAGAGCCCCAGAGGTCTGGGACCCATGGCTCTTCCCCTTGTTCTAGCTGCGAGATCACATCAGGTTTGGAAACTGGAAACCCTACTTCAGGCAAAGAAAACAAGGGAGGTCAATGGAATTTGTCAGATACTTGTCACAAAGAATATTCTGTGGTTTTAACCCCAGATCATTTTTAAGCAGTAACATCCCAAGGCCAGCTTCCTTGGCTCAAAGTGGCAGGAAAGTAATTATTATTATAAATCATATTCATTACCTTAGTGCCCAAGGAGCAACTAACAGTGGGTCACCATTGTGCTAGGCAAAGTACAGAGAATAGAAGAATTTACAATCTAAATAGACAAGACAGACACAGAATGGGGGAAGGAGTAGAACCCATTGTTAGAATATAGATATTCAGGCCTGCCTCTAAAGCCTACACTTTAAGAATTCAGATGTATTTTATCACATAGCTAGTTACAGGGGTATAACAACAAAGAATCAAAATCACAGTCTGCCTGTGTATGGCCCTTCTCTCACCAGGATAGTCTGAGGCCTTGTTCTTAGGCTAAGGCCTTTGGCTAAGCAGCAGGGGCAGCGATAAGCTGGGAAGCGGAAGGTCACATCCTCACATCCCAAACCAGTCACATTGAAATAAGGTGGTCTTGGGCTGTTAGGAAGACTATCCTGTCCCAATAGTGCCCATCACCATCAGATGAAGAAACAGATTGTGAAACCCTCATTTCTGTATTGTTTTATCTTTATGGTCACCACTTTTACATTAAAAGAAAAGGAGTACTTGTGGCACCTTAGAGACTAACAAATTTATTAGAGCATAAGCTTTCGTGAGCTACAGCTCACTTCATCGGATGCATTTGGTGGAAAAAAAACTTTTACATTGTTAATTAGTCTGGTTCTCTAATTGTTTCTGTCTGCTGTATAATTAATTTTGCGAGGTGTAAGTTAATTAGGGTAGTGGGATATAATTGGTTAGAGAATTATGTTACAATATGTTAGGATTGGTTAGTTAAATTTCAGTATAATGACTGGTTAAGGTATAGCTGAGAATTACTGTATAAACTGAGTCAAACAGGATGGGGAAAGGAAATTGGAATCATGTTTGATGGGGGGTGGGAAACGGGAACAGGGACACAGGCAGGCTCTGCGGCATCAGAGCTGGGAAGGGGGACCAGCTGAGCGGCAGCGAACCAGCTGAGCAGCGGGGACAGCAGAGCAGCTCACAGCAGGAGTTTGCCTGGGACTGGTAAGTATCCGAGTGTGTGTGTTTGCTTGCTGAGGAAGTATCCGAGCGTGTGTTTGCTGGGAGGGCAGGGAGAGAGCCTGAGTGAGTGTCTGATTGGCTGCTAGCCTGCAGGGGGCGGGCATTAGGGTGTCTGTGTGTTTGCGTCAGGGAAGCCTGGCTGTTTAAAAATAGCCGGAGCCTCGCGAACCAGCTGAGCAGCGGGGACAGCAGAGCAGCTCACAGCAGGAGTTTGCCTGGGAGTTCGCCTGGAGTGAGCCCAGTGAGGCTTACATCTTGCCAACGTCTCTGAGGAAGCTCATAGTAGGTAGGTGATATGGAAGGGGGGGGTTCAGCTGTTGTGACCTGCACTGGATGTGCCATGTTTGTCTTTCTTCCACAGGACAGAAGCGACTTTGTCTGTACAAAGTGCAAGCTGGTCTCCATATTGGAAGAGAAGATTGAAGGTCTGGAGCAACAGGTAACGACCCTGCGTTGTATACGAGAGACTGAGGATTTTCTGGACCAAACTCAGGATAGGCTTCTAGGGGCACAAAGCTCTAAAGATGTAGAGCAGGTTGCACAGAGGAGCCAAGAGGCCAGTGAAGAAGCTTGGCAACATGTGACCTCCAGAAGAGGTAAGCGGAATGTCCGGGTTCCAGTAACACAGACACAGGTAACTAACCGCTTTCATGTTCTCTCCACAGGTACCAATGCGGAGAGTGGACCAGATGATATGTCTGGGGGGAGAAAGCAGAAGGAGACTCCGCTGGTTGGGAGGCATGAGATGCGATGTCCTGAGGTTGGAGGTTCCACGACCACCACTCCAAGAGGAGAAGGCGGGTGGTGGTGGTCGGGGACTCTCTCCTCCGGGGGACTGAGTCATCTATCTGCCGCCCTGACCGGGAAAACCGAGAAGTCTGCTGCTTGCCAGGGGCTAAGATTCGTGATGTGACGGAGAGACTGCCGAGACTCATCAAGCCCTCGGATCGCTACCCCTTCCTGCTTCTCCACGTGGGCACCAATGATACTGCCAAGAATGACCTTGAGCGGATCACTGCGGACTACGTGGCTCTGGGAAGAAGGATAAAGGAGTTGGAGGCGCAAGTGGTGTTCTCGTCCATCCTCCCCGTGGAAGGAAAAGGCCTGGGTAGGGACCGTCGAATCGTGGAGGTCAACGAATGGCTACGCAGGTGGTGTCGGAGAGAAGGCTTTGGATTCTTTGACCATGGGATGGTGTTCCATGAAGGAGGAGTGCTGGGCAGAGACGGGCTCCATCTTACGAAGAGAGGGAAGAACATCTTTGCCAGCAGGCTGGCTAACCTAGTGAGGAGGGCTTTAAACTAGGTTCACCGGGGGAAGGAGACCAAAGCCCTGAGGTAAGTGGGAAAGCGGGATACCGGGAGGAAGCACAGGCAGGAAGGTCTGTGAGGGGAGGGCTCCTGCCTCATACTGGGAATGAGGGGCGATCAACAGGTTATCTCAAGTGCTTATATACAAATGCACAAAGCCTTGGAAACAAGCAGGGAGAACTGGAGGTCCTGGTGATGTCAAGGAATTATGACGTGATTGGAATAACAGAGACTTGGTGGGATAACTCACATGACTGGAGTACAGTCATGGATGGTTATAAACTGTTCAGGAAGGACAGGGAGGGCAGAAAAGGTGGGGGAGTAGCACTGTATGTAAGGGAGCAGTATGACTGCTCAGAGCTCCGGTACGAAACTGTGGAAAAACCTGAGTGTCTCTGGATTAAGTTTAGAAGTGTGTGCAACAAGAGTGATGTCATGGTGGGAGTCTGCTATAGACCACCGGACCAGGGGGATGAGGTGGATGAGGCTTTCTTCCGGCAACTCACGGAAGCTACTAGATCGCATGCCCTGATTCTCATGGGTGACTTTAATTTTCCTGATATCTGCTGGGAGAGCAATACAGCGGTGCATAGACAATCCAGGAAGTTTTTGGAAAGCGTAGGGGACAATTTCCTGGTGCAAGTGCTAGGGGAGCCAACTAGGGGGAGCGCTTTTCTTGACCTGCTGCTCACAAACCGGGTAGAATTAGTGGGGGAAGCAAAAGTGGATGGGAATCTGGGAGGCAGTGACCATGAGTTGGTTGAGTTCAGGATCCTGACGCAGGGAAGAAAGGTAAGCAGCAGGATACGGACCCTGGACTTCAGGAAAGCAGACTTTGACTCCCTCAGGGAACAGATGGCCAGGATCCCCTGGGGGACTAACATGAAAGGGAAGGGAGTCCAGGAGAGCTGGCTGTATTTCAAGGAATCCCTGTTGAGGTTACAGGGACAAACCATCCCGATGAGTCGAAAGAATAGTAAATATGGCAGGCGACCAGCTTGGCTTAATGGTGAAATCCTAGCGGATCTTAAACATAAAAAAGAAGCTTACAAGAAGTGGAAGGTTGGACATATGACCAGGGAAGAGTATAAAAATATTGCTCGGGCATGTAGGAAAGATATCAGGAGGGCCAAATCGCACCTGGAGCTGCAGCTAGCAAGAGATGTCAAGAGTAACAAGAAGGGTTTCTTCAGGTATGTTGGCAACAAGAAGAAAGCCAAGGAAAGTGTGGGCCCCTTACTGAATGAGGGAGGCAAGCTAGTGACAGAGGATGTGGAAAAAGCTAATGTACTCAATGCTTTTTTTGCCTCTGTTTTCACTAACAAGGTCAGCTCCCAGACTGCTGTGCTGGGCATCACAAAATGGGGAAGAGATGGCCAGCCCTCTGTAGAGATAGAGGTGGTTAGGGACTATTTAGAAAAGCTGGACGTGCACAAGTCCATGGGGCCGGACGAATTGCATCCGAGAGTGCTGAGGGAATTGGCGGCTGTGATTGCAGAGCCCTTGGCCATTATCTTTGAAAACTCGTGGCGAACGGGGGAAGTCCCGGATGACTGGAAAAAGGCTAATGTAGTGCCCATCTTTAAAAAAGGGAAGAAGGAGGATCCTGGGAACTACAGGCCAGTCAGCCTCACCTCAGTCCCTGGAAAAATCATGGAGCAGGTCCTCAAAGAATCAATCCTGAAGCACTTAGAGGAGAGGAAAGTGATCAGGAACAGTCAGCATGGATTCACCAAGGGAAGGTCATGCCTGACTAATCTAATCGCCTTTTATGATGAGATTACTGGTTCTGTGGATGAAGGGAAAGCAGTGGATGTATTGTTTCTTGACTTTAGCAAAGCTTTTGACACGGTCTCCCACAGCATTCTTGTCAGCAAGTTAAGGAAGTATGGGCTGGATGAATGCACTATAAGGTGGGTAGAAAGCTGGCTAGATTGTCGGGCTCAACGGGTAGTGATCAATGGCTCCATGTCTAGTTGGCAGCCGGTGTCAAGTGGAGTGCCCCAGGGGTCGGTCCTGGGGCCCGTTTTGTTCAATATCTTCATAAATGATCTGGAGGATGGTGTGGATTGCACTCTCAGCAAATTTGTGGATGATACTAAACTGGAAGGAGTGGTAGATACGCTGGAGGGGAGGGATAGGATACAGAAGGACCTAGACAAATTGGAAGATTGGGCCAAAAGAAATCTAATGAGGTTCAATAAGGATAAGTGCAGGGTCCTGCACTTAGGATGGAAGAATCCAATGCACCGCTACAGACTAGGGACCGAATGGCTCGGCAGCAGTTCTGCGGAAAAGGACCTAGGGGTGACAGTGGACGAGAAGCTGGATATGAGTCAGCAGTGTGCCCTTGTTGCCAAGAAGGCCAATGGCATTTTGGGATGTATAAGTAGGGGCATAGCGAGCAGATCGAGGGACGTGATCGTTCCCCTCTATTCGACACTGGTGAGGCCTCATCTGGAGTACTGTGTCCAGTTTTGGGCCCCACACTACAAGAAGGATGTGGATAAATTGGAAAGAGTACAGCGAAGGGCAACAAAAATGATTGGGGGTCTAGAGCACATGACTTATGAGGAGAGGCTGAGGGAGCTGGGATTGTTTAGTCTGCAGAAGAGAAGAATGAGGGGGGATTTGATAGCTGCTTTCAACTACCTGAAAGGGGGTTTCAAAGAGGATGGCTCTAGACTGTTCTCAATGGTAGCAGATGACAGAACGAGGAGTAATGGTCTCAAGTTGCAATGGGGGAGGTTTAGATTGGATATTAGGAAAAACTTTTTCACTAAGAGGGTGGTGAAACACTGGAATGCGTTACCTAGGGAGGTGGTAGAATCTCCTTCCTTAGAGGTTTTTAAGGTCAGGCTTGACAAAGCCCTGGCTAGGATGATTTAACTGGGACTTGGTCCTGCTTTGAGCAGGGGGTTGGACTAGATGACCTTCTGGGGTCCCTTCCAACCCTGATATTCTATGATTCTATGATTCTATGACACGGGGAAAACGCTCGGCGGCATCAGAGAGGGGAATGGAACACTGGGGTACAAATTCTATCGGCATATAGACATAAGCCTGACTGGTGTGAAGGGCTTTGGAATATGCTTGCTTGGAAACTAACCCCAGTAAAGATTGTATTATCTGTGCTTCAGACTTCTGGTCTTTTGCTGCTTTCTGTCTGCGTGACAAGAACCAGGGAAGTGGGAGGGTGAAGGGAAAGCCCTCTAACAAAACGGACATGACCTGATAACCAAGAGGTAAACCTTTAAGGAAGGTTTTAATACACTTTGGAACGGATGAGGGATTCCCATAAGGACTGAGGAGGGGGTGATGTTAAATACACATTTAGATCCTTTTCTTGTTTTATATCTTTTTCCCATAAGGCACACAGGCACACTGTCATGGATCCATCGGATCTGTGCAATGCCCTGGCTTTTAAACAGTCCTTGGGAGGTGCTTCTTGAGTGCACAAAACTCCCAAAGGGTCCCACTCTTCCACAAGGATGGGCCATGGAGCTTCAACACCAGAGACTGAGCCTCTGGCTTCAACACTCCTATTCCAACCTGTGAGCTCTGCCCAGCATGTCCAGCTGAACGACACTCCTCTTCAGAGACTGTTCCTCAGTGAATGCAAGTTTTTTCTGTGACACTGGGAAGACTTTTAAAACACAGCAGGGTTTATTAGTCAAGTTAAACACAGCATTAGAAAGTCTTTAGATTAGGACAGAGAACAAGACAATATAGTCCATACTGGCCAATGCCCTTGAGCCATGCTGCTGTAGAAAACAGCTTGGTTTCCTTTCACTGTGCCTGTCCATTTGTCTTTCCTCTGGCAGAGTTCCCTGTGTCTGCGAGCCCAGTTCTTCCTGCTCCCAAAAACGTAACGAGTCCATGTATGCTTCACTCAGCCAAGCAAATATCATCCCATGGACAGGTGACAATTATTCCCTTGTCTCTGTGGGTATTCCACTGATGTAGGTTGGTCCCAGCCAGTCCTTAATGATCCATTCGTATCACCCCATGACAGCTATGTGACAAAACACCTCATGTCTCCTGCTCTTTATAATCATAGCAATACCAGTCACACAGGAAAACTGAGCTGTGTATTGGCATCATACAAAGTACCGCCAAAATTCCCACACACACACACTGCTCACAGCCCTTGGAGAGAAAGGAAAGCATAGGAACTGGACGTTAGTCCAGCGAACACAGTGAAGGACAAGCTGCAATCCTCAAACCCTAGTCAAAAAGGAGAGGCATGTGGGTCCCTACCCATAGAGAGGGGCTGGCTAGTGGCCTGATACCTGAAAAGGCATTCCTTGAGCTGACCATGGAGGCAGGTCAAAGGCTCAGCTACCCCAGAACTGTGACATCGCAAAAGCACACTTTGGGGAATTAGGAAATCTAGTGACTCAGGTGTAATGGGAGGGAGAATTAAACTCCCCCAGTGCATGGAGAAGGCTGGAAAATTAAACACAAATTCAGGAGCAACAGCCTCTAATTCTTCTGGAAAAGGAGAATGTAAGAAACAAGAACTAGGCCACACAACCTCAGGAGGGACAGGCTTAAAGATCCAAGAAGCCTGGAGGGAAGACAGCTTGTGGCTGCTGCAGATGGGGAGAGCGGGGAAAAGACTCTCTCCAAACTCTCACTCCTATTGAACCCGGCCTAATTTTATGATCTATGACCACCATGTCTTGTGGGCAATTTTATAACTCGCTAGAGGTAAAATGTCAATATCAGAGCATTGCTTATTAGCTTGAAACATGTGTGGAGGGGGAAGGAGGAGAATATAAATAAATGGGTTATTAAGGGCAGGGACTATACTACAGCCGGGATCAAAGCTCTGAGATCGATCCACCGGTGATCGATGTAGCGGGTCTAGTAAAGACCCGCCAAAATGACTGCAGATCGCTCACCAGTCGACCCCTGTACTCTATCCTGACGAGAAGAGTTAGGTAAGTAGACCCTGCAGTAACTCGACCTAAGGTACATCGACTCCAGCTACATTATTCATGTAGCTAGAGTTGCGCAGCATAGGTCGGCTTACCGCAGTAGTGTAGACATTACATAAGCTTGCTACAGGTAAGGGCCATATATTAGGTTGAGGCTTTGTGGGAGTAGTTATGCTGAAGTCTGGGATTTACCTGAACAGGTCTAAGGAGAGAACCCCAGGTTAGATATTTTGCACCCTCATTTTGAGAGACTAACAAGTAACCACAAACATGCTATACGCCACAGGATTTTGAAAGAAGGAAGTTTGGGGTGGCTTTAGCAATTAGCTTGCTATGCAGTATCTCAGCAGTTGGACATCATTCATATACTGGAATTATTAATAAATAAGTTATGTAAATCATGAGTATTAATGTCTGATGCTTAATTATGGACTTCCCAAAGGCCACATATGGGTCGGGGCAGCTATTGACATTATTGTAATCAGAGTAAAGGAGCAGATATGGTATATAGCCATCCTATTACCATAAGAAAGCAGATAAAATACCTCTCCTAGTAACCATTTTTTCATTTTGTCAGGTCCCCAAGACAGTGTAAATTGAAGCAGGGCCTTCCTTCTGATGGTCTCCCTTGCCCCTCGATTTTGGTTTCCAATGGTGTCCATAACTTGTAAGTATGCACAGTGGAAGACCCTCTTTACTATATTTATCTTAGTCTAATCGTTATGTGTATTGATTTTTGCCTATGATTTCAATTATAACTGTCTGTATTAAATCAAGTTTCTGTGCGTTTCACCAAATTTCTTCTCAATTAATTTTGAGTAGCCATGTACAAGGGCAAGTTGTACCCCAATATGTAATCTTATAGGTGTAAAAACGGTTCAGGCTACACTACCACCCTGTGATATCATCAACAAAGTGCCCATTTGTGCCTGGGTAGCAACCCTGCTATGGGAGGGAGGAATGTAGCAAGGACTCAGGATCGGTGGCCAGGGAGGCTGTGTATAGAGACGGGGAGGTTATATGGGGAGGGGGTAATGAGTGGGAGAGGGAGGTCAAGAGTGAAAAAAATGTATAATTAAATGAAACTGAACAGAAATAAAACTGGAGTGTAGGCTCTAAAGCAACAAGACTTGGGTAGGGATTCGGGGTTAAAGGTCTGGGATCCCCCACAGCTCTAGATCCCCAAACTTCTCCTCTCTCCCACTGACCCACCCAACCCACTGCCTGGGTGCCCTTCCTCCACACTCCCCTCCCCTTCGTCCCATTACTCTCAGCCAGCACCACCTCCCGGCACCTTGGGAACTTCTTTTGTTCCCTCCTCGTCTCTCACTATCTCATCCCTCCCTGCTGCTTCTTAGCCCTAACCCTGCATACTCCTTCCCCATGTCCTGGCATCCCAGAATTATCCACTCCCCCGTTCTGCTCCCCTCCCATGGCTCTGTTCTCCCTTCACCCGTGGGGTCCTGAACGGCAACATTATGCCCTCTCCTATCAAAAGAGGAGCTCATCTGACTGTCACACAAGCCATGCATGAGTCATACACCTATTTACTCAATTTAGAATTCTACAGGGGGCATATTTTCTTCTTAAAATGAGGAAAAGGCATGAAAGCTACAGTTATTAATATAGTTATTAATGTAGCCAATAAGGATACATTAAATGCAATTTTAAAAATGACTGACGGCACCCAAAAGGCACATGTTCAAAAATTATACTATTGGGTGGGAGAGCAGGCAAAAAAAGGGGGGCAAGGAACTTGTCAAAACTTGTATGACGAATAAAGGTATAAAGTTATTAGCTACTCAGGTTCTTTAGAGACCCCCACAGCTTCTAATAAGGAAGAGGACAGGACTCCTTACCCAGCAAGACCACCGTCTCATAGTTGTCCTGCATGACATCCCTGTAGAGGGCTCTCTGAGTGGGGTCCAGCAGAGCCCACTCTTCCCTGGTGAAATACACAGCCACCTCCTCGAAAGTCACCGGCCCCTGGAAGAGCAAGAGTCCAACACTCAGTACCTGCTGCCCCAGTCACAACCCCACTATTCAGGGAACAGCCACACCAGGTAAATGGAAGCTCCAGGAGGCACATGTTAACCGAGTCCCACCGCATCTTCCTTAGAGCGGCCAGGAGGCATCAGAGGGTAGAAAGAGGAAACCTTTGTGTCTCCCAGCTGACAGATGGAGGCAGGGTCTTCACATTTATCACATACCTACTAGCCAGATCTTGATATAGGAGATGGGGCTGTCTCCGGCCCCTGCTTGTGACTCCCTGGTAGGAATCCCAACACTCTCCAAATAAAATATATGGAAGAAAGGGGAAGTCAATACTAAAGAATGTAAGTTAGAAGGTCAAAACTGTATAAAATTGGTAAGTGAAGCTATCAGAAATCAATGATCAATCAATGAAAATAAGAACGAAGTTTTAAAAAGTATATTAAGTACAAAATTAATCCTAACAATGGTAGTGGTAAATTACTAGGTAGAAATGCCACAAAGATTGGGGGTGGTGGTAACTAATGAAGTGTCAGTAGATTCAGGCTCCAGCACTGGGAGTCTGGGAAGTTTTCCCAGCCCTGGCTAGAGGGTTATTTCCTAATCCATTCCCAACTCCTGTGCCTTAAAATTAGGCCCTATCTCAAACTACACCCCACATTCAGCATAGTGGTATGATTATAATATGATTAGGACATAATTGTGAGGCATTTCATGCAAGATGCGTCATGTGCGGTGTCATTGGAAAAGTTATGATTGGCTGAATATGATTATCCTGTTTGTGTGCATGGATCATATTTGTATCCGAAATTATGGATATTGACTCTGTATCTGTATTTCAAATGTGCTTACTCTGGGTAACACCCACAACTAGCCTTTCAGGTACAACAATGAAGAAGCCAGACAGTACTGATGGCTCATCAACAAAAACAATGGACCAAGGAAGAGCTTAGCCTTCCTGTGAATGTTTCAGACAGCCTATGAGTCATAGCTACTATGACTCATCAGGGCATGCTAGGGCATGTGACCAGACCACATGACACTGAACTCCATTTTGGTACCTGTATTTTTCCATAAACTGGACTGGGAACTGAGTTTGGAACAAAGGGTTCCCACCATATGGAAAAGCTACATAAGGTGGGGTGAGATATCATCTCTTGGCCTCATTCCCCACACAAGAGAACTCCTGGAAGCACCTGAGGAACAAAGACTGAACTGGGGGAAGTGCTGGTCCCAGAGTAAAGGGATTTCTAACTTGTGTATGGAAACTTGGTGGACTACTTCTATCATCACTCAGGGTGAGATATTGCTAATTCAAATTCTATCCATCTAATATGTTAGGCTTAGTATGACTTTTTGGTTATTTGCTAAGTAATCTGCTTTGATTTATTTGCTAACACTTATCACTGGGAAATTGGCTGTTGTCATCTATCGGTCCTTCAGTGACTTAGGTAAAGCACCCAGGTAGCTTCGTTGGATGCAAGGCGTCACCTGCCACCGTGTTAGGTGATAACAGGGCTTGGAGAGGCTGGCTGAATCTCCAGCAAAGCAGTGTGAGAAGGACCAGCCCAGTTTGAGGGTTAGAGGGCACAGCAGTTCCCAGAAGCCTCCCAGACTGCACCCCGGGGTTACAACCCATCACACCCTACATTACACAAGTCTCAGCAGGTTTGTCACATCCTGTCCCCTCCCTTTCTCCATCTTAGATAGTTCCTGCCTCCCACCACCTCTACCAGCTCCCACCCTCCATTGTATTTACTGCTTCTCTCCCGCCAAGCAGAATCCACCACCAGCTCCCTGATAATCCCTTACCTGAGCCAGCTCCATTGCAGCCATTTCCTTCCCCCTGGAAGGATGGGATGATCTGGAGCAAAATGTGGACATTATTCTGTAGCCTGCCAGGGCAAGAAGGGCAACATGAGAGAATTCAGACGGGGTTTTTGTCCATTCTGCGTGCCGATTCCCCCCAGGATTGTTCCCTGCTAATGGACATTCTAGGTTCTGCTACACTGTGAAGCAAAGAGTGACCTTATTCCAGTACAGGCCTAGCCCCCTCCCACCAGGGTGTAACCCTCTGAGACATGGTGAAACCCTCCCAGTAGCAGAGTCTCTTTGTTACACTTATCAAGTTTGTGGAGCATACCAAGCTGGGAGGAGTTGCAAGTGCTTTGGAGGATAGAATTAAAATTCAAAATGATCTGGACAAACTGGAGAAATGGTCTGAAGTAAATAGGATGAAATTCAATAAGGACAAATCCAAAATACTTCACTTAGGAAGGAACAACCAGGTGCACACACACAAAATGGGAAATGACTGCCTAGGAAGGAGTACTGCGGAAAGGGATCTGAGGGTCATAGTGAATCACAAGCTAAATAGGAGTCAACAGTGTTACACTGTTGCAAAAAAAAGTATCATTCTGGGATGTATTAGCAGGAGTGTTGTAAGCAAGACACAAGAAGTAATTCTTCTGATCTACTCTGCACTAACTAGGCCTCATCTGGAGTAGTGGGTCCAGTTCTGGGTGCCACATTTCGGGAAAGATGTGGACGAATTGGAGAAAGTCCAGAGAAGAGCAACAAAAATTATTAAAGGTCAAGAAAACATGACCTATGAGGGAAGATTAAAAAACACAATTATTTCAATCTGGAGAAGAGAAGACTCAGCCAGAGGTTAGGGGTCTATTACAGGAGTGGGTGAGTGAGGTTCTGTGGCCTGCCATGTGCAGGAGCTCAGACTAGATGATCATGATGGTCCCTTCTGGCCTTAAAGCCTGTGAGTCCATAAACTGCGCCTTGCGTTGCACAGACACTGATGGTGATCTGGGCCCCCATCATGCTGCACACGGTAGAGAACCTTACTGAGATCAGCACCCCCATCGTGCTGGGCACTGTACAGACAGAGAAGGACAGTCCTTCCCCCAAAGAGATCACAATCCAAGTAGACAATGGGTAGGAGGAAAACAGAGAGGGGCTGGAACTTCCCCAAGATCACCAAGCGGGTCAGTGACAGAGCCAGGAACAGACCCCGCTAACTCCAGAGCCCCCTCACCCACAGCTTGCAAAGGTCCCCAGACCCCACTGTATTAGGTGCAGGAAGAGGTGGTTTGTCCACGGATGCACAGGCTGTCTTGGCAGTCCTTGCATACAGCTTGGGGGGGGGTGTTGTGAGTCAGGAGAAGTCAGTGTCCAGTCCTATGGGGCTGTGCTCCTGGTTCATGCCCCTCCATTACCAGCTGCACTGTTCAGCCAGCCCCAGGTCTCTGTGAGGTCACTGTTTCCCCCCTCTCCCCGCAAACCTTCAAACTGGGACATGGTGCACCAGTGCCAACCAGAGTGCACTAGAGTAAATTCTGCCTATTTCTAGCTCCGTCACAGACAGCCTAGGTGACCTTGGACACATCAATGTTTCTCCCCACAACTTTAGTCTATTTACCCAGCTGCCCACTCACTGGGGTCTCCTCTCTCTCCAGAGCTGCTCACCACTGAAATCTGTGTGGGTGTCACCAGAGCCAAGGTAGTTCAGCTCTGGAAGAGTCTTACAAGGGTGGCTGTGGTCTCTTTCCTGGAAGTTTTTAAGAACAGGTAGGACAAACCTCTGTCACATATAATCTACATGCACTTGGTCCTGCCTCGGCAAAGAGAGCTGGACTTGATGACACTTTGAGGTCCTCTCCAGCCCTACATTTCTATGATGCTATGCAATATATACCTATAAAAACACAACATACAGAAAAATCCCTACCGCGAAATAATGTCAAGCAATTCAGGGAAAACCCCCCCACCAAAAAAAAAAAAAAAAGAAAAGAAAAACTACACTCCACAGCATACGTCAGTTGTTGATCAGTGGTAAAATCTGATAAATGAACTGAAAGAAAAGAGGCAACATTTGGAAAAAATGTATAGTCACACTGAAAAATCAGAGAAAAGGGCTAAATATGAGATATGGTTCATATTTTATCATTGGAGAGACAGGGCCCAACACTCAGGGCCCAGCCCAGTAGAAATAGACAATGAGAGAGAAAGTGGGTGGGGGAATTTTAGGATATTTTCTAATCCACCTTTGAGAGTTGTGGGGAAATGGGTCACAAACTCCGCATTTAACAACAGGAGAGAAAACCCCCCAGAACGGATCCTGGGAACTATAGGGCAGTCAGCCTCACCTCAGTCCCTGGAAAAATCATGGAGCAGGTCCTCAAGGAATCAATTCTGAAGCACTTAGAGGAGAGGAAAGTGATCAGGAACAGTCAGCATGGATTCACCAAGGGCAAGTCATGCCTGACTAATCTAATTGCCTTCTACGATGAGATAACTGGCTCTGTGGATGAGGGAAAAGCAGCGGATGTGTTGTTCCTTGACTTTAGCAAAGCTTTTGACACAGTCTCCCATAGTATTCTTGCCAGTAAGTTAAAGAAGTATGGGCTGGATGAATGGACTATAAGGTGGACAGAAAGCTGGCTAGATTGTCAGGCTCAACGGGTAGTGATCAATGGCTCCATGTCTAGTTGGCAGCCGGTATCAAGTGGAGTGCCCCAAGGGTCGGTCCTGGCGCTGGTTTTGTTCAAAATCTTCATTAATGATCTGGAAGATGGTGTGGATTGCACCCTTGGCAAGTTTGCAGATGATGCTAAACTGGTAGGAGATGTAGATACATTGGAGGGCAGGGATAAGGTACAGAGGGCCTTAGACAAATTAGAGAATTGGGCCAAAAGAAATCTGAGGAGGTTCAACAAGGACAAGTGCAGAGTCCTGCACTTAGGACGGAAGAATCCCAGGCACCGCTATAGACTAGGGAGCGAATGGCTCGGCAGCAGTTCTGCGGAAAAGGACCCAGGGGTTACAGTGGATGAGAAGCTGGATAGGAGTCAACAGTGTGTCCTTGTTGCCAAGAAGGCCAATGGCATTTTGGGATGTATAAGTAGGGGCATAGCGAGCAGATCGAGGGACGTGATCGTTCCCCGCTATTCGGCACTGCTGAGGCCTCATCTGGAGCACCGTGTCCAGCAACAAAAATGATCATAAGTCACATGACTTATGAGAAAAGAAAAGGAGGACTTGTGGCACCTTAGAGACTAACAAATTTATTTGAGCAGAAGCTTTCGTGAGCTACAGCTCACTGCAGTCTGTCTCTCACACACACACACACACACACACACACACACACACACACTCAAGCAGACAACCCCCCCACACACTCTCTCTCACACAATCATGCAGAGACACACTCACGCAGAGATACTCACACTCTCCCTCACACACACACACTCACTCACTCACACACACACACACACACACACACACACACACTCTCTCTCTCTCTCTGTCACACTCGCTTCTCCCCGGGGGGGTCCCCGGCTGCCCAGAGACACTTCAAACCCCCCCCCCCCGCACTACGGAGGCCGAAGCGGGACCAACCAGCCGCCGCCGCCGCCCCAGCTTCCGGCCTGGCCCAGGGCGGGGGAGGGGCGGGGAGGTCTCGGCCCAGTGTCCCCCCCCCCCCGAGGTGCGGCTCCGACCCAGGCCGGGCGCCCCGCCCCCCCCCGGCTCTCACCGGCTCTGCCTCGCGCCCTGCGCCTCCCCCCGCTGCGGGCCCCGGACGTGGCGCCACGTGACGGTTCTGGCCGTTAGGGCGGTGGCGGGGCGGGGCGGGGCTGTGAGGCGGCCCCGTTGGGGGCGGGGTTCTCCACAGCCACGCCCCTTGCCCCCCTCCCGGCCCCGCCCCGCCCCGCCCCGCTCCGGCCGCGGGGAGCTCGCGGGGACCCCCCCACCCCCGAGTAGGGGCGAACCGGGCCCGGCCCCTCCCCCCCGGCCGGAGCCTGTCCCCGCCCCCCACGAGGCTCCCGCCCCTCCCCCAGGGTCTGCGCGGGGGGGGGCGGCAGTAACCCCTCCCTGCCCGGGGGGGAGGGGCAGCCCCTGGGCCGGAGCTCGGAGCCCCCCAGCCCGAAGCGGGGAGATGGCACCGGGCGGGGTAAGGGACGAGATGGGGGGAGATGGGACCGAGGTGGGAAGGGGGGGATGGGACCAGTGGAGATGGGGGGAGATTGGACGGGGGGAAAGGGGGAGATGGGGGGAGATTGGACGGGAGGGGAAGGGGGAGATGGGGGGAGACGGGACGGGGGTAAGGGACGAGATGGGGGGGAGATGGGACCGAGGTGGGAAGGGGGGGATGGGACCAGTGGACATGGGGGGAGATTGGACGGGGGGAAAGGGGGAGATGGGGGGAGATTGGACGGGAGGGGAAGGGGGAGATGGGGGGGAGACGGGACCGAGGTGGGAAGGGGGGGATGGGACAGTGGAGATGGGGGGGAGACTGGACGGGAGGGGAAGGGGGAGATGGGGGGGAGACGGGACGGGGGTAAGGGACGAGATGGGGGGGAGATGGGACCGAGGTGGGAAGGGGGGGATGGGACCAGTGGTGATGGGGGGAGATTGGACGGGGGGAAAGGGGGAGATGGGGGGAGACTGGACGGGAGG
Source organism: Dermochelys coriacea (assembly GCF_009764565.3). Taxonomy (NCBI): domain Eukaryota; kingdom Metazoa; phylum Chordata; order Testudines; family Dermochelyidae; genus Dermochelys; species Dermochelys coriacea. The sequence continues at coordinate 5,578,900 of NC_050095.1, read as the reverse complement.
GGAAGGGGGAGATGGGGGGAGACGGGACGGGGGTAAGGGACGAGATGGGGGGGAGATGGGACCGAGGTGGGAAGGGGGGGATGGGACCAGTGGAGATGGGGGGAGATTGGACGGGGGGAAAGGGGGAGATGGGGGGAGATTGGACGGGAGGGGAAGGGGGAGATGGGGGGAGACGGGACGGGGGTAAGGGACGAGATGGGGGGAGATGGGACCGAGGTGGGAAGGGGGGGATGGGACAGTGGAGATGGGGGGAGACTGGACGGGGGGAAGGGACAAGATGGGGGGGAGATGGGACCAGTGGAGATGGGGGGAGATTGGACGGGAGGGGAAGGGGAAATGGGGGGGAGACGGGACAGGGGGAAGGGACAAGATGGGGGGGAGATGGGACCAGGGGAGATGGGGGGGAGATTGGACGGGGGGAAAGGGGGAGATTGGACGGGGGGGAGACGGGATGGGGGGAAGAGACAAGATGGGGGGAGATGGGACTGAGGTGGGAAGGGGGGGATGGGACCAGTGGTGATGGGGGAGATTGGACGGGGGGAAACGGGGAGATGGGGGGAGACTGGACGGGAGGGGAAGGGGGAGATGGGGGGGAGACGGGACGGGGGTAAGGGACGAGATGGGGGGGAGATGGGACCGAGGTGGGAAGGGGGGGATGGGACCAGTGGTGATGGGGGGAGATTGGACGGGGGGAAAGGGGGAGATGGGGGGAGACTGGACGGGAGGGGAAGGGGGAGATGGGGGGAGACGGGACGGGGGTAAGGGACGAGATGGGGGGAGATGGGACCGAGGTGGGAAGGGGGGGATGGGACAGTGGAGATGGGGGGAGATTGGACGGGGGGAAAGGGGGAGATGGGGGGAGACGGGACGGGGGTAAGGGACGAGATGGGGGGGAGACGGGACCGAGGTGGGAAGGGGGGGATGGGACCAGTGGTGATGGGGGGAGATTGGACGGGGGGAAACGGGGAGATGGGGGGAGATTGGACGGGAGGGGAAGGGGGAGATGGGGGGGAGACGGGACCGAGGTGGGAAGGGGGGGATGGGACAGTGGAGATGGGGGGAGACTGGACGGGGGGAAGGGACAAGATGGGGGGGAGATGGGACCAGTGGAGATGGGGGGAGATTGGACGGGAGGGGAAGGGGAAATGGGGGGGAGACGGGACAGGGGGAAGGGACAAGATGGGGGGGAGATGGGACCAGGGGAGATGGGGGGAGATTGGACGGGGGGAAAGGGGGAGATTGGACGGGGGGGAGACGGGATGGGGGGAAGAGACAAGATGGGGGGAGATGGGACTGAGGTGGGAAGGGGGGGATGGGACCAGTGGTGATGGGGGAGATTGGACGGGGGGAAACGGGGAGATGGGGGGAGACTGGACGGGAGGGGAAGGGGGAGATGGGGGGGAGACGGGACGGGGGTAAGGGACGAGATGGGGGGGAGATGGGACCGAGGTGGGAAGGGGGGGATGGGACCAGTGGTGATGGGGGGAGATTGGACGGGGGGAAAGGGGGAGATGGGGGGAGACTGGACGGGAGGGGAAGGGGGAGATGGGGGGGAGACGGGACGGGGGTAAGGGACGAGATGGGGGGAGATGGGACCGAGGTGGGAAGGGCGGGATGGGACCAGTGGAGATGGGGGGAGATTGGACGGGGGGAAAGGGGGAGATGGGGGGAGATTGGATGGGAGGGGAGTCGGGACGGGGGGGATTCCCGGCCCCGGGGCCTGCCCAGACCCACTGGCTGCAGCCTCTCGGGGCAGACTGTCCCTTCCCGGTGAACAAGGAGCAGAAGGAGGCAAAACCGGATTTGTCGGACACGGCCCAGCCGTGGGTGCTTCGTGGCAGTGTAGACGTACCCTGGCCTTAGGGCTACGCTGCCATGAACGCACCCAGGGCACCTGTCTCAAAGCCCGGGGCAGCTGGCTCAGGCTTCTATAAAATGACAGTGCTTGAGCCCAACCCCTGAGACCCCACGAGGGGTGAGGGTTTCCGAACCCAGGCTTCAGCAGGAACACCAATATCTGCACCCCAGTGTTGAGCCCCACAGCTTGAGCTCCAGGAGCCCATGTCAGATGACCCAGGCCAGCCCTGCTGCCATCTTTATCCTGGGAGAGAGGGACTCTAAAGGTACGTCTCCATTGCAATGTCAGCCCAGGTGTGCTCAAAGCAGCACCCTGGAAGCCCCCTATTCACCACTGTCGTATAAGGATGACGTGGTTTGTGCGAAGTCGGCCTGGTGAGGTATCATGTCAAAAGTCGTGATCTGTTGAACGTTCATGTCTTGGTGGATGGTGTGTGCTAGCCTTGTTTGGGAAGTGATGAAGTTTTGCTCTGTGTGCGTTACTGAAATAAACACCGGTCATGGAAATAACCCACTTCCTTCCTTCCCTGACGAACCAAGGGACACGCCCCACCCGTGGACGTCTTCGCTACCCCCATACTGACATGGACTCTAAATACATTCTATAGGTGGCGTACCCGAGATCCCTTCTCCACTGATGTTTTAAAAACTCCTGCACCCCAATCTGGGTCTCGGCTGGTTATGTGCTATGTATCTATCTTATGAACCTTGTAATCGACACCTGTAATCCCTCATAACCCAAGCCTGACCCCAGATGTACAGAATCTTCCTTCTTCACTTGGGGAAATTTAATTTTAAACATTAACTTTAATCAAATGTTATGAGGTTGGGAAATGCCCACCACCAGCCTTTCAGGTACAAGAGTAGAGAGGAGCCAGACTCACTGCTGGCCCATCAAAGGTATCCACGCACCCAAGGACTATTCCAGGAGCTGTATACAATGCAGAATTCTCCGAGATAGCCCGGAGAGAACGGACACTGCTTGACTCATAACGTAGCAAAGCAGCTTCCTAGCAAGTTGGAAGAAACTATGAAAGAGGGGAAGAGACATCATGACTTGGCCTCTCTCCCGCACAACTCAACACCTGGAGGACAAAGACTGAACTGAAATAATTCAAAATCAAAGAGAATAATAATAATCCATTCAAATCAAAGTTCCCAAACAGACTAGTATTGGTTTCAGAGTAGCAGCTGTGTTAGTCTGTATCCGTAAAAAGAAAAGGAGGATTTGTGGCACCTTAGAGACAAACAAATTTATTAGAGCATAAGCTTTCGTGAGCGACAGCTCACTTCATCGGATGCATTCAGTGGAAAATACTGTGTATATAAATCTCCCCACTATTTTCCACTGAATGCATCCAATGAAGTGAGCTGTAGCTCACAAAAGCTTATGCTCAGATAAATTTGTTAGTCTCTAAGGTGCCACAAATACTCCTTTTCTTTAGACTGTTTTTTTCAGCAGAAAATTTTCCATTTGGGGGATTTTGTTTTCCCAGTCAGACCTTGCCAAGGGAAGCAGAGAGAAAATGTTTCACCTGCCTCCTTCAGAACAGCTTGGCCTAGACACTCTAGCTGTGGGTCACTGTCGTGGCCTTGCTGAGAACAAGGGCATTTTAATAATTTGGGGAGATTATGAGGATGTTAGTTTTGATCTCAAAAGGTAAGAAATACAGGTCTAGAAAATTCTATTAGAAATCTGGGATTTAGACATTTGATTTAAAGCAGGGGGGTCTGAGTTCCTGAGATGGTTGTTTGTGAAGGAAGAGAGAAGACCGAACACCTTCGATGAGGATGGGATTCGAACCCATGCGTGCAGAGCACAATGGATTAGCAGTCCATCGCCTTAACCACTCGGCCACCTCATCTGAGCTGAGGAAAGGACAGGAGGAGAAATCGAAGGCCAGCAGAGGTCGGGACAATAAGGTGTTTTTAAATACTAAGCGGAAGCAGGGTCTGAATGAGCTCCCCCCTCCCATCTAGTGAGGAGCTGGAGGAAAGACTTCAGGAACAGATCCTGTTTGCAGAGACCCGCCTACTCCACCTAGGTACACAGCATGATGGGGGGGCTTTACCAAAAGGACCAGTTTTGGCTGGTGCTGGGTTACAAATCACATGAGTGCAATGAAACGTTATTATCCTTCCCGTATGAGTAAAGGGCAGCAGAACATAACCCATCCGTCCTGCTTGTGGGGCCAGGTGGGCGAGGAATATCTATTGGACTGCCTAGAAGTGATTGAGGGTATTACCCTAAACCAGTGGTCCCCAAACTTTTCACATTGTGCTCTCTTATCCGTGTCTGCGGCACCTCAGCAGCCACGGTCGAGAACCGGGGCTGGGAGCAGGGCCGTGGCTGGCTGGGGAGAGGGGTGTGGACAGGGATAAGGGGTTTGAGGCTGGGCCGAGAGCTGGGGCCCAGGCCAGGGGCAGGGTTGGGGCAGAGCTGGGGGCTGAGTGGTGCTCCCTCCCTGCCCTCCATGGGGGCTGGCTTGGGCCCTGAGGTGCCCCCATGAATGTTCCTCTGTGCCCCCCTAGGAGGTATGCCCCATATTTTGGGGACCACTGCCCTAAACTGAACCCTACTCGCTAAGCAGGGGCTAGTGATGCCAAAGCCACACCCCTTCTGCCAGCGGCCTGCCCCCTTCCACGTCTTCCACCCATGGCCCCATCCACTATGTCACCTTTGTTCCACCCCTCTCCCGACTGGCCCCACCCTGCTCACTCCTTTATGCCCCACACCCCTCTGCTGTGCCCCGAGACCAGAGAAGGTCTGGGTCCTGGCTGCAGCCCCCGAGCCATAGCGAGGCGTGAGAGCTCCTCCAGCCCTGGGGCCGACGTGGGGGAGACTTTTCCAGGGGCCCCAAATGGGCCGGCACCCCTGGGCATGTTCCCCATCAGCCCATATAGCAACCTGCCACTGCCCTCTTGGCAATACAAGATTTGGGGCAGCTTAGTCTCCATTATGTGCCACCCAGGCTACCACTGCTGTGTGTGGCCAGTATCTCTGTGTTCTCTGGTGTTCGTGCCGGGAAGCAGGGCTGGCCTCGGGGCGAGCCACCCAGGCAGCCGCCCAGGGCACCAAGTGGTCAAAGGGGCACCGTGCAGCTGTGCAGAGGGTACGTGGCCATCTTCAGCCCTGACGGTGAGATATTTGCTCTCCTCTTTCTTCATACTGCTGTTGTTATTCCATGAAAGGTGAAGGATGGAATAAAAAGCTGAGTTTACTCTAGCGTGAGGAAAGAAAGGAACCCCCTGGAAAGTTTCAGTGTCCCAGCGAAAACCTACCCCCTGCTACTGGAATCATTGATGTGCTGGCAATATGACGGGAAAAAGGACTATCCGAATTGTGAAGGCGGGGAATGAACAACTATCTACAGCAATGTGACTAACTATAAATACACTCTCATCGTGCTCCAGCCAGAAAGAGAAATGGGCAGGAATTCTGAGCAAACAATTGGAAAGGATCATTCAGTGAGAACAGAGCCATAGTGCAGTGAGGGGAGACTTTCAGTCAAGTCATTGTAGCTGGGTGATTAAGGCGATAGACTATAGATCCATTGGGCTTTGCCAAAGCAGCTTTGAATCTTGCCATCTATGGAAGAACTAGAGTTCTGGTTGCTATAGTGCCTGAGTATACTTGGTGCCAACTGGAGCCGGGATTGGTTTCCCCTTTAATCTACACTTAAAATGCAACGATATCACCTCACTTCAGGGTAGAGACGCGAGGTAACAAGAATTCTTCCATTGAGCTAGTGCTGTCCGCACCAGGGCTTAGGGCAGCTTAACTACGTTGCTCAGGATGGAGGATTTCTCACACCCTGAGAGACAGAGCTAAGCCAACAGAAGTTTCTAGCATAGACCAGCCCTTAGATCCCTCTTCACATTTCCATGGGTGCATGGAATTGTGAGGGTAAAACATCAACTCACAAATACAGAGCCTAAATTCTCCAAAGTTAATCTCTCTGCGCTTTCCAGAAAAACCACCACATTCAGTTTGTTTTTGCAAGAGAGGGAAAACAAAGGCAACGCTATTTTTTATGATTGATTAAATAAAGTTCCGAGAGTAGGTCTTTACATTAAAATGAATGACTGATTCCTCTACATAGCACCACATCATGAAATAAGAGGAGAGACAAAAATTGTGACTAAACGCTGATTTCCCGAATGATCCTCAAAATATTATTAATTTCCAACTCACACCCATTGGAGGTCTGAGCATAGCCAGTTGAACTGCTCTGCATCCACCTTCCCATGAGAAATGCCGTTCTTGGACATTCCCAGATTTGGAAGTCTGTGAAATTTAGACTATGAGCAGCAAACCTGGCTCCTCGCACCAGGAAGGATTTGGGAGTTTTCACTTTACAGTAGCAGAGAAAAAGAAGCTGAGTGAGCCAGAAACATGCCTGGGGTGGAGGGGAGGGGGTGCTCCGGCTTGCTTGGCCCCTGTCCGCGGCAGCTGGGGCAGCAGCGGGCCACCCCCCAGCCCAGGCCCTTCTTCTGGGGACAATGGCCACATCCAAAGCCCCCCTCTCTGCCCATCATGCTCGGCTCCTGTCCCCAATAGCTGAGTCCGGGCAGGGAGTGGGCCAGAGAAGCCGACAAACTTGCAGGGGCAGGGAGGTGAAGGGAGGACAGAACCTGCCCCACAGACAGCATGTTGCAGGGAGAGGGCAGTGGGGCAGGGCTGGGTGGGGGGGTCACAGTGCAGGGGAGACACATGGAGTAGTCACATGTCCTGCCCTTTAGAGTATGCCCCCACCGAGTGTGGGGAGACATGAGTCATCTTTGTCCTTAACCTCTATTTATTAACAATTATCAAAATAGAAAACACACACGCTAAGTGTACAATGCTAGGCTCACCAATCCTGATCACGCAGATGGACTTTCACTGTTGGCCAGACAAGGTTGGTCTTGTCTGGGTTCTGGTTCCTGCACATCACGATAGTGTAGAGTATTCTGACCGCGTTGCTTTGGGTTGTGTCTTGGAGGGCAGTTCTTTCTTTCTTTTTTCTTTCTTTCTTGTTTCCTTCTTGGACCCTGGTTTTTATAATGTAACTTGAGCCCTGCTTAGCAATACCTTGACCAATCATTGTAACAAAACAATATTTCCCACCAGTCTTAACCCACCACCTAAGAGTTCATTTAAATGTTGAGAAAAACAAATGAAAGGCCAGACCACGACAACTATAGGTAGACGAACGGAAGTATTACAAATTAAAGCACAGACAAAAGCAATCAGTGGTATCTTTTGAACAAAACTGCTGGCATGTCGTTTTGCCAGACAGAGTAGAGGTGCTGACTTTCTAATGTGCCAGGGGATGCCCCCACCCCAGCTCCACCCCTGTGGCTATGGGTTCAATCCATTCCATCTCCAGGTGGTTCTTTCGTATCATTTCCCAGGACCAGGATGGGGGTCATCCCAGGATAATGTGGAAGCTCTTGAAGCCCCGTACCACTTCTGCCACCAAGATCAGGCAGGGACACCCTCTCCCCCCGAATGCCGTATTGCATTAGCTGTATGGGGGGGCGGGGAGTATCTCAGTGGTAGGCCACATGCTTTGCATATATGCCTTAGTGTAATAATTCTGCAGATGAACTATTCTAAGATTATCACTATTTTCGGGCAGGGCTCCCTGACATTTGTGTAAAGATGGGATCTGATCTAGCTCGTGAAATCTAAGATGTTTATACCACAATCAGCTACATGGTCAGTGGACGTTCATCGCCCGAAACACGGGCTATCAAGAGCCCTGTGACTCTCTTGGGAAAGGAGTTTTATGAATATTTTTAACAGGTTTCCCCCACCCAAATATTGCAATAGACTCTCCAGTAAGTTCATATTGAAAATGATTATTAATGTGGGGCCTCTAAAGTGAGTGTCAGACTCATGCTACTGCAATATCTGAACCGTGGTAAGCAGGGGAGTGGTGTGGAAGGTCCCTGGGAACGTAGAGGATCTGAAGTTCCTCACAGTTAGGGGAATTAGTCAATGTGGAGTGAAAGGGCTTCACACCCTGTACAGATGGGGCTGAAGGAATCAGCATCTATTCAGGGCTGGGATGGGATGGGGCTGCATGGGCAGTAGAACGGGAGGCAGGTTGGGACCGAGGAACCCAGAGAACATTTCAATCCTTAACAACACAAAACAGAGAAATGCTCCAGAATCTCTCACAAGGAATTAACATTTCTTTGCAGAATGCTCAAGGTTTTAACAGAAATGAGTGAAACCAAAGGGCCAGACAATGGCGCCAGAAGCTAAGGAACAAAAAGCCCCAGGATTTCTTTGTGTGCCTTGGTGCTGAAAAGGGATTTGGTTCCACTGGTATTGCTGTGGCCGGTGACATACCAGGAAGGAGTCATTTCTTCTGGACCCATTGGAAAGAGGCCCTTGAGGAATTCCACCAGGATTTCAACAATTTCCACCCCACCAGCAACCTCACCTGGACCAGTCCACACAAGAGATCCACTTCCTGGACACTATAGTGCAAATAAGCAATGTCACATAAACACCACCCTATACCGGAAACCTACTGACCGCTATACTTACCTACCTGCCTCCATCTTCCATCCAGGACACATCACATGATCCATTGTCTACAGCCAAGCTCTAAGATACAACCGCATTTGCTTCAATCCCTCAGACAGAGACAAACACCTACAGGATCTCTATCAAGCATTCTTAAAATTGTAATACTCACCTGGTGAAGCGAAGAAACAGATTGACAGAGCCAGAAGGGTACCGAAAAGTCACCTATCTAGAAGACGGGCCCAACAAAGAAAATAACAGAACGCCACTAGCCGTCACCTTCAGCCCTCAACTAAAACCTCTCCAGCACATTATCAAGGATCTACAACCTATCCTGAAGGACGACCCATCACTCTCACAGACCCTGGGGGACAAGACAATCCTCACTTACAGCCAGCCCCCCAACCTGAAGCAAATACTCACCAGCAACCACACACCACATGACAAAAGCGCTAATCCAGGAACCTATCCTTGCAACAAAGCCCGTTGCCAAGTCTGTCCACATATCTATTCAAGGGACACCATCATAGGACCTAACCGCATCAGCCACACTATCAGGGGCTCGTTCACCTGCACATCTACCAATGTGATATATGCCATCATGTGCCAGCAATGCCCCTCTGCCATGTACATTGGCCAAACCGGACAGTCTCTACGTAAAAGAATAAATGGACACAAATCAGACGTCAAGAATTATAACATTCAAAAACCAGTCAAAGAACACTTCAATCTCTTTGGTCACTCAATTACAGACCTAAAAGTGGCAATTCTTCAACCAAAAAACTTCAAAAACAGACTCCAATGAGAAACTGCAGAACTGGAATTAATTTACCAGCTGAACACCATCAAATTAGACCTGAATAAAGACTGCGAGTGGATGGGTCATTACACAAACTAAAATCTATTTCCCCATGTTAATTTTCCCCCCTACTGTTACTCACACCTTCTTGTAAACTGTTTGAAATGGGCCACCCTGATTACCACTACAAAAGTGATTTTTCGTCCTGTTGATAATAGCCCACTTTAATTGAATTGTCTCGACCCCCCCACTTGGAAAGGCAACTCCCATCTTTTCATGTACTGTTATCTATATCTTCCTACTGTATTTTCCACTCCACGCATCCTTTGGCCTACAAAGTGCAGGAGGTCGGACCAGATGATCACGATGGTCCATTCTGAGCTTAAAAGGCTCTGAGTCTAAAAGGGAGAGGGGAAGTAAAGGAAACATTTAAAAAAATAAACATTGTAATACAAGGATGACTCCAACAGCTCATTGTATAGTCCCACCCCTTTCTTCCTCCCCTGGGTGTTGAATGACCTGCTGGGATTTGGGATATTAATTCTCTCATTCCATTGATAAACTGATACAACGTGACTGAAATTAAACCAATTCCTAGCCAAGAAAACATCACATCCCTGCATTGGCCGGGAATTGAACCCGGGTCAACTGCTTGGAAGGCAGCTATGCTCACCACTATACCACCAATGCATCTGGGGAGAGTGTCTCCTATGTGCAACTTGTACCAAATGACTCACCCCCGCAGCACTCAGGAACTGGCCAGACAGGCTGGAGGCAGCCTGTCAGTTGTGAGCAGACAAGTTCCCAGTGTGATGGACAGATAGGGACCTGGGCTCTACATCCTAGCCCAGGGATCTCAAACTCAAATCACCAGGAGGGCCACATGAGGACTAGTACATTAACCCGAGGGCCACATCACTGAAACCTTTTTATACAACGCTATAAAAGTATAGTGAAAAAAATGAAGAGTAAGGACAGGCCCAACAAAGAAAATAACAGAACGCCACTAGCCATCACCTTCAGCCCCCAACTAAAACCTCTCCAACGCATCATCAAGGATCTACAACCTATCCTGAAGGACGGACCCATCACTCTCACAGATCTTGGGAGACAGGCCAGTCCTTGCTTACAGACAGCCCCCCAAATACTCAAGCAAATACTCACCAGCAACCACACTCCACACAACAGAACCACTACCCCTGGAACCTATCCTTGCAACAAAGCCCGTTGCCAACTCTGTCCACATATCTATTCAGGGGATACCATCATAGGGCCTAATCACATCAGCCACACTATCAGAGGCTCATTCACCTGCGCATCTACCAATGTGATATATGCCATCATGTGCCAGCAATGCCCCTCTGCCATGTACATTGGTCAGACTGGACAGTCTCTACGTAAAAGAATAAACGGACACAAATCAGACGTCAAGAATTATAACATTCAAAAACCAGTCGGAGAACACTTCAATCTCTCTGGTCACTCGATTACAGACCTGAGAGTGGCTGTCCTTCAACAAAAAAAACTTCAAAAACAGACTCCAACGAGAGACTGCTGAATTGGAATTAATTTCCAAACTGGATACAATTAACTTAGGCTTGAATAAAGACTGGGAGTGGATGGTTCATTACACAAAGTAAAACTATTTCCCCATGTTTATTCCCCCCCCCCCCCCCGACACACACTTTTCCTCGGACATTCTTGTCAACTGCTGGAAATGGCCCACCTTGATTATCACTACAAAAGCTCCCCCCCCGTCCCCCCCGCTCTCCTGCTGGTAATAGCTCACCTTCCCTGATCACTTTCGTTACAATGTGTATGGTAACACCCATTGTTTCATGTTCTCTGTGTATATAAATCTCCCCACTGTATTTTCCACTGCATGCATCCGATGAAGTGAGCTGTAGCTCACAAAAGCTTATGCTCTAATAAATTTGTTAGTCTCTAAGGTGCCACAAGTCCTCCTTTTCTTTTTGTGGATACAGACTAACACGGCTGCTACTCTGACACCTGATAGTATGCTATTAAAAGTAAAGGTATTAACTTTTTAAAAACTGTTATGCGAAGCGGGGTTTTAATAAAATATGAACACTCAGTAATGCACCTCACTCAAATGACAAAACACACATTTACTTTTAGAATTACTTCAGTGAAAGCCCCCTGCCCCCACCCTTTCTATGATACCTCACCCCTGCCCTGCCTCTTCCCCACCCTCATCCACCCCCTTCCCCAAAGTCCCCACCCCAACTCTGCCCCCTCCCTGCCCCTATTCCAACTCTTTCCCCATATCCCCGCTCTGGCCCCACCTCTTCTCCGCCTCCTCCCCTGAGCACGCCACAACCCCGCTCCTCCTCCTCCCTTCTGGAAAGTCATAAGCGCCACCAGACAGCTGTTTGGCAGCAGGAAGCGCTGGGACATAGGCAGAGGAGAGGGGACATGGCGGGAGATGAGGGGAGCTTGGCTGCTGGTGGAGTCGGCGCCTATGGCAGGCTGCAGGAAATAATTCTGCAGGCCACATGTTTGAGACCCCGGTCCTAGCCTGAGGTAGCTCCAACCCCATGTCTGCCCTCAGAGAAGGGAAATGAAAATCAATGACCATAATGGCAAATTTTACCCCAGAAGGAAGGAGACAGCTCCTTCTAAAGCACTTTTTGTGTTGGTTCCTACTATATACAGAAGGGTTTGTTGCTGCTGCTGCTGATTCCAATCCTTGGGCTCTGCCCGGATAAGGAACGATTCAGGCTGTCACTAAAGTGGAGATGGGAGATGATTTTTTTGACAGGGATGGCTGCCTCATCTTAAGGGTGTTTGTCGGACACCTTCTAAACTAGTGGGTGCTTGGTACATGCAGGCAGCCCCCGCTCCTGGGTCTCTCCTGAGGAAATAAAGTTTCGGCGCAAAATCCCAAAGCTTTTCACCGAAAGGAGGGAAAGGAAATGGCTACAAGATGGCATCAGGCTATAAGGAAGGTAACACAACCCCATTCTTAGGGGTAAGCCATTATTTTTTTATCAAGGTCCAAAATTGTTGATCAAGGTCTAGTCAAGGTCCAGACTCCAGCGTAAATAATAATAAAAAATAACAATAATGCTAATAATGAGTTAATAAAAAGATTTGGGGGGTCCATTGAAAAGCGATTTGGCCTGTCGTCTGCCTATTGATTACCCCGCATTGACTCTGAGAGGTGATTTATCTCCACTGTCTTGGATTTGAAGAGCTGGTTAGTTTTACCCTTGGTATCCTACCAGGCTGAACAAGCCATGTTATCGACGGCGACACTAGGATTGAAGGATTATATTGTGTTAGGAGAGTCAGGATGAGCTCTGCCCTGACATCTGGTGGCGAGTTGTGGTGGGTTGTGGAAAAGAACTTCAGGGGCTGATCTCATTTGCATAGGCACACCCACCCCGCCTAGATGGTCTTTGGCTGCTGTAGGAGCCCCAGTTTCTCTGTTATTGGGCCGAAAGAATAAACGATTATTATCCTGATTATGTGAATCAAGGACAGTGGAACTGCACTTGGGCTTTTGTTATGAGGGAGGAACTCGCCATCAAGTAAGCAGCACTTGCTAGGCAAGGGTCATGGGTTCCAAAATCCAGTGAATGAAGAAAGATGGGGAGTGAGCATGCTTGCTTGCAGCTCCAAGGCAGTGGGTCTCAACCAGAGGTCCCCGATTGAGGGGGCAGTGAGCAGGTTTCAAAGGGTGGGAGGTCTGCCAAAATAAACCAGAAAGCAGGGGCGGCCTTAGACTTGCTGGGGTCAGGGCAGAAAGCTGTAATCTGAGCCTGACCGCCCCGGACTGAAGCCAAAGCTGGAGCAAATTCTGTTCATGGGGGGCCCTGTGGTGTTGGGCCCTGTGCAATTGCTCTGCTGGCTACCCCCTAACCACAGCCCTGGCTTTTAATCTACTGGATGTGCAGAAAAACAGTTGTTGTGGCACAAGTGGGCTGTGGAGGTTTTATACCATGTTGGGCCGGGGGCCACAGAAAGAACAAGGTTGGGACCCCCTGCTCCAGGGAATCCCGGAGAATAAAGATTCAGTCCGACTCAGTGCTGCCAACTCTCATGGTTTTGCCATGAGTCTCGTGAGAGGTATTGTTTTTCCGTAAAGCCCCAGCTCCTGGAGTCAAGTGAAGATATGATGATTTCAGCCTTCACTCTTAAAGACACAGTATGTTTCTAGCCCTTGTGGCTGTGGAGAAAGCTTCAAAATGTGACCCCAGTGCGCCCTAAAGGCTCATCAGGCAGAAGGCAAATTAAAAAAGCCCCAAATCTATTATTTTTACAGAATCTCATGATTTTAAAGCCAATCTCGTGATTTTTGGTGCTCCTGACTCAGGGTTTTTGAATGTTTGGGGTAGGCCATTCTGCAGATGGAGAGCTGGGCACCCTCCTTCACACCCAGCGCACCCAGACTTTGCTACAACTTTAATTCTCTCTTCTTCTTCCTGCTGCTGTAATGCAGCTGGGAATCCCCATTCCTAGACGGGCTTTTCCACAGACAGTGAAGTCCCCACAGGGCTGAGTCCCCACAGGGCCATTCCAGGGTTTCCAGGCCCCCACCCCAGGACAGACGGGGCAGTAACTGCACATCACCCCTTTGTGACTCCCAGGGACCCCACAGGGACGGCAGCCCCCCAAAGCACCTGGGGGGAGGGGGAAGTTCAACCCGCATATCAGGGGGCTGCTGCTGCCTGGAGGTGACCATATTCCCACAGCCCCTCCCCCTCACACTGACACCCCTATGGACCCTCCCCCTTACAGCCCCTCCCCCTCAAACTGACACCCCCATGGACCCTCCCCTCACACATAGAGGGACTTGTTTGCTGGGGCCTGACATTAGAAACCCAGCTGTGAGATTTCTGACGATTTACTCACTGAGCCTCCCCTGCACCCTCACTCCCCTGAGTGCAGAGGGGCTGGGCTCAGGCCTCCAGTTTCTCCCAGTGATTTCACATCCCCAGCATCTCCTCTGACCATATTTACCAGTGACACCGTGTGGGGGCGGCGGGGATAAGGGGCTCAGGGAGGCTGATCCTCCTGAAACGGCGCAAGAAATGTTTTCTCTCTGTTTCATTCCTCTCCATTTTCTGTTCCTCCCTTCCCTTCCAGGATCCTCCCAGGCATTTCAGGGTGTGGAGTGACCTCCTGCACACAGGACTCTGGAGCCTTTGGAGAAGCAAGCTCCGGTGCGATCCTCAGCGACTAAGGGACTTTTCCACCTTCCAGGAGACCCCAGCCTGGGAGGAAAGGCAGCTCCCTTCCTGAAGATCAAGGTTATGAAGCCTCTGCCTTGCCTCCTGGGTTTGAATTAATGTCCCTTTTCCCATGATCTATTCTAGTGTGTGTTGGGGGAGTGTGTGTTTTGGGGAAGAGGGAGTGTGTCAGCACATTGTCTCTAAGTTCAGACAGGCACCCAAAACAACCATACACATACACACACACACACACACGCCTAGCTCTGGGTCAGGGGCACCAGAACATGGGGGACAAGGGGCCATGGCCCCACCACGCTTTTCTGGCCAGAAGGATGAACGATGGCGGGGGGAACAGGGTGGAGTTTTGCGGGGGGAAGAGGTGTTCTGTGGGTGTGGCCTCTGTGGAAGGGGCAGGGCCTCAGAGAGAAGGGGCGGTGTGGGGGCAGGGCATCACAGAGAAGTGGCAGTGCGGGGGGGCGGGGTCTCGTGGAGAACGGGCGTCATGAGGGGGTGGGCCACAACCCTCCCCCCCGCTCTGTAAGGAAGCTTCCATCGCCCCTGCTCTGTTTTCGCAGTGCGGGAGAGGGCAGCATCCCCCGGCAGCAATTTGCTCCTGGAGCAGAGCAGCAGGCTCATCAGTCAGAGCTTCCCGGAGCGATGAAACTGGAGGGGGGTGCATGCCTCTAGCAGGAATGCAGGGCAGGCGTGTTCACCGAGGGTATTGTGGAATACTGGCGGGGCGCAGTGATGGTGATATAATGACCAGCAGCGTCTACATTGCCGCTTTCTTGTAAGTTTGCCGCAAAAAGCTCTAGGCCTCTCGTCGAGGTAGTTTTATTTTTGTCCCCAAAACAGGGCAGTTTTGTTGCCAGACATGGCCTTGCAGGGTGTGCACCAGCCAAAAGCTGCAGACCAAGGGAGCATCGTGTGAACATGCAATATCGATTTTCTTATAGTGCTTTCTGATTATCGACAAAACTTTTGCTGGCAAAACTCTGTTGTGTAGAGGAGGCCCTACTGGAATCACCGATGTGCTGGAGATATGAATGGGAAAGGGCTTGTCTGATTGTCAAGGTGGTGGAACGGAAACAATCTACAGCAAAAAGAAAAGGAAGACTTGTGGCACCTTAGAGATTAACAAATTTATTTGTGCATAAGCTTTCGTGAGCTACAGCTCACTTCATCGGATGCATTCAGTGGAAAATACAGTGGGGAGATTTATATACACAGAGAACATGAAACAATGGGTGTTACCATACACACTAACGAGAGTGATCAGGTAAGGTGAACTATTACCAGCAGGAGGGAAAAAAAAACTTTTGTAGTGATAATCAAGGTGAGCCATTTCCAGCAGTTGACAAGAACGTGTGAGGAACAGTGTGTGTGTGTGTGTGGGGGAGAATAAACATGGGGAAATAGTTTTACTTTGTGTAATGACACATCCACTCCCAGTCTTTATTCAAGCTTAATTTAATGGTGTCCAGTTTGCAAATTAATTCCAATTTAGCAGTCTCTTGTTGGAGTCTTTTTTTGAAGTTTTTGACAGCAATGTCACTAACTACAGACACGCTCGAATCATGCTCCCAACAGAAGGAAAATGGGCAAAAATTCTTGCCGTTCAGCCATGGACACACATACCCAAGTCAGTGTGCTGTGGAAGCTGGTCTGAGCAAACAATTGGAAGTGATCATTCCATGGGAACAGAGCCATGGTGTAGTGAGACTTCCTGGGGCCCAGGGCAAAAAGCCGAAGCCCTACCCCTGCCACCCGGGGCTGAAGCAAAAGCCTGAGCCACTTAGCTTTACAAGGCCCCCTGTGGCGTGGAGCCCCGGGCAATTTCCCTGCTTGCTCCCCCGGAATGCTGGCCCTGGCTTTCATATGCAGAAAACCAATTGTTTTGGCACAGATGGGCCAGGGAGTTTTAATAGCATGTTGAGGGGCAGGGGGGGGGGGAAAGAAAAAGGTGGAGAACCCCTGATGTAGACCACCACTCCTGTATCACACCGTACCTGAGTGCAGTTATAAAACAAAAGGAAATGTATTTGAGAAGGGACAGAGATTTAAACAGAAACAAATGTGAGTGATGGAAACAAATGGTTACAGACAAAAGAAAAATCACAAAATGTGGCCTATACTTATTAATAGGTATATTTCCTCGCTAATGAAGTAGATTCTCACCTCAAACCTCAGATTTCTTGTCCCTAGGAGCTGGGGCCCTGCCTTTCATGAAGCACCACTGGTTGTCAGGGATCTCCTTGGTGAATGGACCCAGAGTATTTTTCTCCACCCTGTTATAAACTGAATCAGTCTTTTCTCTTTATTCACAGAAAGGACCATCTCCTCATTGTCATATTGTCCTTTTCACTTCCACAGGGTTTCCATGTCTATAGTTTATCTTTGATCGTTTTCCATTGGCTTTTCTGGGTGGGTGCAAAGGTTAACAATTGAGCAATACAATGGCATAACTGGTTAGCCAGGGAGGGGTGGCAATTCCTTCCCACTTGAATGAGCCGTCATCAACAAGACCTATGACTGAGGTGACTCAAATTCACTTCAATGCCATAGGGGCATAATTTTCCATATCGTTACATTATTCCTTAAATATGACTCATGCACACCTCTCCCAGTGATTCTGAATATCAATAATTTACACGCTTTCACCAGAGGCCTCACATGCTACCCTTCCTGGATAAATATCACAAGAGCAGTACATTAGGTGTGGCGAGTTTCTCAGGTCTGAGACAGGAGTTTCTTGTGAAGAACAGTGACCCCTTTGCCAGTTGGCACCAGTGAGCTTTGGTCACACATGCACAGAGCTACACTGTCACACCATGATATAATAGAAAAATCAGGACATCTTCCAGTTAGTAAAAACAAAAAAAATAGAGAAAGGTCCAATAAGATATTGAAATGACAAAATGTTGCAACTCTCCATTTCTCTCAGTCTTTGGATTGATGGGTACTAAGATCTGTAGCTACAGTTGAGGAAACAGTTGATCGGGTAACTGGCCCAGCACTCCATACTAGTAGCTTTCTCACATATAGGAAGACAAGTCAAAAATTGAACTGATGCCATGACGTCCTACCCAAAGGGGATCCATCTGTCTAAGGCTATTTCTACACTGGCAGAGTTTATTTTCCGATAGTTTGGTTGACAATCAAAAAGCGTTTAAAGAAAATCATTGTTCACTTTCGGCAGGGTGCGTCCACACTTGGGGCAGTTGCATCGACAGTGGGTAGCTATCCCATAGTTCAGCTCTCCACCTTCTGCTGCTAGGTGTGGTGGAAAGCCAGAGGAGATCGCAGCGCATCATGGGTCTGTCCCATGATGCATTGCTTTCCGTCCCAGCATTCCATATGTTTCCATCTTCGGTTTGCGCCATTTTTCAATGTCCCTTGTTTTCTGCTCACCATGCCATGGATCCT
This sequence comes from Dermochelys coriacea, assembly GCF_009764565.3. Lineage (NCBI taxonomy): Eukaryota > Metazoa > Chordata > Testudines > Dermochelyidae > Dermochelys > Dermochelys coriacea. Next base: position 5,561,097 of record NC_050095.1, on the reverse strand, counting down.
AGGCTGCTCTCCAATGCTCTGCTAGCTATCGCAAATAGCAGCGGAGTGTCCAACATAGATAGTAGAAAGCAGCAAAGTGTGCTGTGGCTCCTTATAGACTAACAGACGTATTGGAGCATAAGCTTTCGTGGATGAATACCCACTTCTTCAGATGCATGACATGGATAGGATTAACATTAGATTGCTTTTGGCATTCACAGAACAGCTGAACACTGTGGTACATCGCTTTTGTGCCCTGGAAACTAGCACTGAGGGGTGGGTTCACATCGTTATGCAAGTCTGGGATGACTAGCAACGGCTGCAGAATTTTCAAATGCGGAAAGCCATTTCCCTGGAACTGTGTGCGGAGCTTGCCCTGGCCCTCCAGTGCAGGGACACCCAAATGAGAGCTGCCCTCATGTTGTAGAAGCATGTGGTGATCGCTGTGTGGAGGCTGGCAACTCCAGACTGCTACCGGTTGGTCACAAATCAGTTTGGAGTGGCGAAGTCGATCGTGGGCGTTGCGTTAATGCAAGTGTTCAGGGCTATTAATCACATCCTGCTGCAAAAGACCATGACTCTTGGCACCGTGCGTGAAATAATGCAGGGTTTTGCAGAAATGGGTTTCCCTAGCTGTGGAGGGGTGATACATAGCACGCATATTCCAATTTTGGCACCGGACCACCTTGCAACAGAGTACATCAATAGGAAGGGGTACTTCTCCATGGTGCTGCAGGTGCTAGTGGATCACCACGGATGTTTCACTGACATCAACACAGGGTGCTCCAGGAAAGTGCATGATGCAGGTATCTTCAGGAATACCAGCCTTAACAGAAAGCTGCAAATAGGGGCTTTCTTTCCAGACCAGAAGATCTTTATAAGGGATGCTGAAATGCCCATAGTGATCCTGGGAGACCCGACATACCCCTTCATGCCATGGCTCAGGAAGCCATACATGGGAAACCTAGAAAGCAGTAAGGAGCAGTTCAACAACAAGCTGAGGTGGTGCCGGATGACAGTTGAATGTGCCTTTGGCAGATTAAAAGCATGCTGGCGATGCCTTTATGGCAGGATAGACTCCAAGGAGGAAAATATTCCCATGGTCATAGCGACGTGTTGCACGTTGCATAAAATTTGTGAAAGGAAGGGCAAAAAGTGATATTATAGGGGATGGGGGACAATATTCTGAAGTTTCCTACCATTTTCCACAGGTGCAGGTCATTGTAGCAGACATTTCAGTCCTGAAGGTAACCAGGGAAGTAAGGGTGCATCTACTACATGCTTGCAGCTTCCATAGAATCATAGAATATCAGGGTTGCAAGGGATCTCAGGAGGTATCTAGTCCAACCTCCTGCTCAAAGCAGGACCAATTCCCAACTAAATCGTCCCAGCCAGGGCTTTGTCCCTGTGCTGCTCGCCCATGTACTACTTTGGTCCCTCCTCAAGTGATTGCAGAATGGTGCGGGAAAATGTCCCTCAATGGGGGAAGGAACAAAGCAGCTCAGTCAAGGAACCTTCAGCAGAAGATTGGAGAGTACCTTCAGGAAAGTTTCCTAGAGATCTCTCTGGAGGATTCCCATGAAATCTCAGTGTGCATCAGCACTCTTTTCTGCCAGACTGCCTAGCTGCACGAGGAAATGCCCAGCACACAGAAACCCAGCCAGCCTTGCACATTTGTCTGCCCTCAACCCATCTTCACACTATACAAAGCAAAACCACTTATCGGGGGTCCCCTCTCCTGCTTCTTGCTCACCAAAGAGTGACTGCTGAAACTGGGGAGACACCTCCAAAGTGGAGAACAGCTCCTGACTCAACACAACACTAAGCGACCCCACCATGGGCTCCACGTCATCTCCTGCCTCCACCTCTTCATCCATGACTTCCTCCTCTGAGTTATATCCACTTTCTGCCAGCTCCAGCCCCACCGAAGCATCCATGGGGCTTTTGGCGGTGGGGTCACCGCTGAGGATAGCGTCCAACTCCTTATAAAAATGACAGGTCTGGGGCTCAGCACCGGAGCAACAGTTTGCCTCTCTCTCCTTCTGATATATGCACCTCAGCTCCTTGATATTTTTTCTGCACTGCGTGTCCCAATCATAGCCCCATTTCGTGCAAGCTGCATGCAATCTGGCCATAGGTATTGAAATTCCTACGGCTGGAGTGCAGCTGGAACTGCACTTCCTCCTTTCCCCAAAGACTGAGCAGATCCAGCAGCTCCGCACTGCTCCCAAGTGGGAGAGCATTTGCTGCGTGGAGCCACCAGGATCACCTGGGAAGATGCGAGGTGAACGCTCCATGCTGAGCAAACAGGAAGTGGAATTTTAAAAATTCCTGGGGTCTTAAAGAGGGAGGGGTGCAGGGCTGCTTACCTGGTGGCAAGGCGGTGGAGTTGACACTGCTGACCAGAGTGGTCAGGATGGGAATTATGGGACACTTTCTGGAGGCCAATTACAGTGATAAAATCAAGTGAGGTGTCTACACCTGCCTTTGGAAACAAAAATTTTGCATAAAATGCTTTACGATTCTAATCAAGGTGGTTTTATTATGTCACTGAAACTGAGGAGTTCCACCGCCAAAAGTGTCTTTTCAGTGTGTACACCTCCACTGTTTCATCGCCAAAAGCTGCCTTTTGGTGAAAAAACTTGGCAGTGTGGACAAGGCCTTAGGCTATGCCTACACTTAAAATACTAGAAACATTCTTCTGATAACCTAGTAATGTCTACTCTGGGGCTCAGGTCAATTTAACTACTTCTCTCAGTGGAGTGAATTTTTCACACCCCCTGAGAGATGTGGCTATGTCAGCTTAGCTTTTCAGTGTAAACCAGCCCTTATATGGCTTTTTGAATGGAAAGGCAATGGACTTCAGCCTTTTACTTGACATTTATGGTTGACGATTCCAGTTTACCTGCTTGATGATGCCTCCCCTGAGTTTTCTCGGGTAATCCGGTGTGAAGTATGCCTTGGATACAGATAATGTGTCCCAATCAAGTTAGAATGAGGCAGACTTTAAGTTAATGTCACTTTTACCCCAGCAGTTTTCTTAATATCGGTTATTGCAAACCACATTCAGGGTGCATGTGTGAACCCCAGAAATATCAAATATAAAAGAAAAAATAAAGCCAATTTTCAGGAGGTTTTTATAGCCTGGCCTGAGGATTAAATGGCCATGCTCCACCAGCTCGCATCCTCAAAAGGAAAAGAGTTGTCAGCACCCATAAAAACAACTGGTAGCAAAAATATGTAACAGAAAAAATGCATCATGCGCCCATTACTATGCTGAAAAATAAATGTAGACATCCTATGACAAACATCATTTCTTTCATTGCATTTTGTTACGACTGAAAAAAGGTGCCCATCTTTAAAAAAGGGAAGAAGGAGAATCCGGGGAACAACAGATCGATCAGCCTCACCTCAGTCCCTGGAAAAATCATGGAGCAGGTCCTCAAGAAATCCATTTTGAAGCAACTTGGAGAACAGGAAAGTGATCAGGAACACCAAGAGGTCGTCTAGTCCAGTCCCCTGATAACTCAAGGCAGGACTAAGTATTATCTAGACCATCCCTGACAAGTGTTTGTCCAACCTGCTCTTAAAAATCCCCAATGATGGAGATTCCACAACCTCTCTGGGCAGTCAACATGGACGTTTCCCACGGTGCATGTAAAGGGCATGACTTGCCCTTGGTGAATCCATGTTGACTGGGCAATTTATTCCAATGCCTAATCACCCTGACAGTTAGGAAGTTTTTTCTTATGTCCAACATAAGCCGCCCTTGTTGCAATTTAAGCCCATTGCTTCTTGTCCTGTCCTCAGAGGTTAAAGAGAACAATTCTTCTCCCTCCTCCTTGTAATAACCTTTTATGTACTTGAAACCTGTGATCATGTCCCTCTCAGTCTTCTCTTCTCCAGACTAAACAAACCCAGTTCTTTCAATCTTCCCTCATAGGTCATGTTTTCTAGACCTTTAATCATTTTTGTTACTCTTCTCTGGATTCTCTCCAATTTGTCCACATCTTTCCTGAAATGTGGCGCCAGAACTGGACACAATACTCCAGTTGAGGCCTAATCAGCATGAAGCAGAGCAGAGAATTACCGCTTGTGTTTTGTTTACAACACTCCTGCTAATTCATCCCAGAATGATGTTTGCTTTTTTTGCAATAGCGTTACACTGTTGACTCATATTTAGCTTGTGATCCATTATGACCCCCAGATTCCTTTCCGCAGTACTCCTTCCTAGGCAGTCATTGCCCATTTTGTATGTGTGCAACTGATTGTTCTTTCCTAAGTGGAATACTTTGCATTTGTCCTTATTGAATTTCATCCTATTTACTTCAGACCATTTCTCCAGTTTATCCAGATAATTTTGAATTTTGAACCTATCCTCCAAAGCACTTGCAACCCCTCCCAGCTTGGTATCGTCCACAAACTTTATAACTGTACTCTGTATGCCATTATCTAAATCATCGATGAAGCTATTGAACAGAACCGGACCCAGAACTGATCCCTGCAGGACCTCACTCATTATGCCCTTCCAGGATGACTGTGAACCACTGATAACTACTCTCTGGGAACGGTTTTCCAACCAGTTTTGCACCCACCTTATAGTAGCGCCATCTAGGTTACCGTCATTTCAACACCATGAAAGTCCTTGTTGCCCAATCAGGCTGGCAAAGGAACCTCTTCTGAAGGCATCAACTATTTCTAATTTTGCCTCATGGAACTTTGGATCCAAATAGTGAAGGACCTTCCACTCGAGCCAGGGCCTCCTTTGGGACTGTAATCAGAGACCCCGAACTAGAGAGCGGTGTTAAAAAACAAACAGTTTTACCCAGACCGTGGTTCACCACAGCTTCCTTCTCTGGGGCAAAAATCAACTACTGGGTGCCTTCATATCGAACTGAGTTCTTGCCAAATCCTTGGCCTTGGTCAGGGTACATTTACACTTCTCTGGTGTAGAATCCTTTACCAAACTACCCAAAATCTGAGCAGTGTTAGTGAGGAATGGCTTCCCCAAACACGCCCTATTTGTTTCTTTAATCTGGTGGCACAGGTCTAAATTAGGGACTAGAAACACTCCTGCATCAGAATCCCGGTAAGACACCAAAGGAGGGGAACGTATTAAAAACAGATATTCTGCAGCTATATCACATTCAACCCTGAGTTCATTTTAATGCACATTTCCAGCATCTACCAGGGAAAAGTTCAGCAAAAGTGCCAATTTTATTTTCTCCACATCAACACAGACAGGGACAGCATTTCCCACATCCTGGGCCACATGTACCCAATTACTTCAGTTAGTTGCACAATTTAAGGCGTGCTGTTCTTCACCATTTCAGAGTGGAGACCTAAACCCACTACTGTTTCCTTGGTAGCACCCCCGATGGCTTGGAGCATCCTCTCCTCGTGAGTGAACTGCACTTGAGCTTCTTCCATGTCATCATGCAACGGTGGAGGAAAGTGAAAAATAAGATAATAAAGGACTCTTTTAGAAAACAGGCATTTCTCCCAACATCCCTGATATATCTGAGCTACATGTTGGAGAATATTCAATGATATCACCAAATGGCGTTCAGGAGAGAGAGGAAAAACCCACAACACGGAGTGGTATAAGTCACTTTCTCTTTCATACAAAATGAAATTCCAGAGCAGGTTACATATGATGATTCACAAATGAGAAGAGCAGATTCTCCCGTCACTTTTTCCTCTGATTCATTCAAACTTGCTTCACTCAACAGCACTTCATTATTATGGAGTCTTGTTATTCACAAAAACAGAAATGATCGCACTTGTGTTTGGGATCCATTGGAATTCCCCATCCAGGTCTGGGACACTTTCACCTCCAGCCCTCAGGAGTCGGATTTAGGATCAAATTGCTGTTATTACGTTTGGGAAGTGGACGGATAATATAGGTGGATAAACTTCCATCGTGGCTCAGCCGGACGCCAGTGCTGCTGGAGTAAGCGGGCCTAGTTATGGTGATGAAGAAGGAGGAAATCCCTCCAACTCACCCCATCTCCTTCTGATTTTGTAGAGGCCGAGAATATGCGTTTGTCCCATTCCTGCTCTTCCTCTATTTTATATTGAAATACATTTTAAATAAGAAAAATGGTGAATAAACCAAACAACTTGCTATCCAGCACAACCTGGACCAGCAGGAGAAAACCTGGGAATGAGATAATCTGTCGCCAAAGGGGGAATTGGTGACTAACAGTCGCTCTGCTAGTGTGGTGACAGGATACATGTGATGCTCAGGGCTTGTCTAGACTATGAAAATTGGTGTCAATTAGGAGAGGTCAAAGGGGAACGTGCTAGCTAACCCCAGCCCCTGTGCCTGGGGTATGTCAGCACTGCACATATAGCGGTGTGTTTATATTAGGATAGCTACCTCCAGCAGGCCAACTCCATGGAAAATCCTAGACGAAACAAGACAAGAAAATCCGAGACAAAACCCAGGTCAATCTTCACTCAGTGTAGCTACTTGAAGTCATCCCGATTGCCCATACCTGGGGCTGATGGACACTCCTGGCAGGAGGGAGACACACTCCCATGATTCACAGGAGAAAGGAGTTGGTAGAAAGGACCACGGGATTCACCCCTGAGAAGGGAGACCTGCAAAATGAAAAGCGAGCAACTCACCTGGGTGATGCAAATGCTACAAACAGCTCTAAAAAAAAAAAAATTCACTATGTGGGAATTAGCAAATGTCTTTAAAAAAAATATTTTCTCTGCCCTGCACAAACTTTTTTTATGATCTTTATCTAGCCTGTGAAATCGCTGATGTCTATTAAGGTGTGAGCGCCGGATGAAACTTTTCCCTCACTCACAGCATTCATAGGGTGCTCTCCTGTGTGGTTCCTCTGATGTTTAAAAAGGGCTGAGCCCTGAGGGAAGGTTTCCCCGCATTCACAGCATATATAGGGTTGCTCCTTTGTGTGCATTCTCTGATGATTAAGAAGGCCTGAGCTCTGAGTGAATTTTTTCCCGCACTCACAGCATGTGTAGGGTCGCTCTCCAGTGTGCATTCTCTGATGAGTAATAAGCCCTGAGCTCTGAGTGAAGGTTTTCCCGCACTCACAGCATGCATGGGGTCGCTCTCCTGTGTGGATTCTCTGATGAATAATAAGCCCTGAGCTCCAAGTGAACTGTTTCCCACACTCACAGCATTCATAGGGACGCTCTCCTGTATGGATCCTCTGATGTTTATTAAGGTCGTATTTGAAAGTGAAGTTTTTCCCACACTCACAGCATTCATACGGTCTCTCTCCTGTGTGGATCTTCTGATGTCTAATAAGGGATGAGCTCTGAGTGAAACTTTTCCCGCACTCACGGCACTCATAGGGTCTCTCTCCTGTGTGGCTTGTCTGATGTTTAATAAGTTTTGATTTCTCACTGAACTGTTTCCCGCACTCAGAACATTCATAGGGGCGCTCTCCCGTGTGGATCCTCCGATGTTTAAAAAGGGCTGAGCTCTGAGGGAACGTTTTCCCACATTCAGAGCATGTATAGGGTCGCTCTCCTGTGTGCATTCTCTGATGATTAAGAAGGCCTGAATTCTGAGTGAAGCTTTTCCCACACTCACAGCATGTGTAGGGTCGCTCTCCTGTGTGCATTCGCTGATGACTAATAAGGCCCGAGCACTGAGTGAACTTTTTCTCGCACTCACAGCATTCATAGGGGCGCTCTCCCGTGTGCATTCGCTGATGATTAATAAGCCCTGAGCTCCAGGTGAACTGTTTCCCACACTCACAGCATTCATAGGGGCGCTCTCCCGTGTGGATCCTCTGATGTTTATTAAGGTCGTATTTGAAAGTGAAGCTTTTTCCACACTCACAGCATTCATAAGGTCTCTCTCCTGTGTGGATCCTCTGATGTCTGATAAGGGAAGAGCTGTGAGTGAAGCTTTTCCCGCATTCACGGCACTGACAGGATCTCTCTCTTGTGTGGCTTGTCTGATGTTTAATAAGGCTTGATTTCTGACTGAACTTCTTCCCGCACTCACAGCACTCATAGGGTCTTTCTCCCGTGTGGCTTGTCTGATGTTTAATAAGTGTGGACTTCTCAATGAACTGTTTCCCGCACTCACAGCATTTGTAGGGGCGCTCTCCCGTGTGGATCTTCTGATGTTTAAAGAGGATTGAGCTCTGAGGGAAGGTTTTCCCGCACTCACAGCATGTATAGGGTCGCTCTCCTGTGTGGATTCTCTGATGATTAATAAGGACTGAGCTTCGAGTGAACTTCTTCCCGCACTCACAGCATTCATAGGGTCTGTCTTCTGTGTGGCTTCTCTGATGTCTGATAAGGGTTGAGCTCCGAGTGAAGCTTTTCCCGCACTCACGGCACTCATAGGGTCTCTCTCTTGTATGGCTTGTCTGATGTGTAATAAGGTTTGATTTCTCAATGAACTGTTTCCCACACTCACAGCATTGGAAGGGGTGCTCTCCCGTGTGGATCCTCTGATGTTTAATAAGGGTGGAGTTCAGAGTGAAGGTTTTCCCACACTCAGTACATGTGTTTTTTCTCTCTCCTGTGAGGGTTCTCTGCTGGGCTGGGATTTCCTTGATGTCCTCATGAATTCGCTGACAATTAATAGATTTGCCCACTTTCTCCCTGGGCTGGTTTCCTGGCTCTCTCTTTGGCCTGTCCTGACTTTCCCAGGCTTTTCCCTGCACACGACGCCTGGATACATTCCCCTGGGATCCTTGCGACAATCCCCCATGTGGTTCCACTTGCTCAGCATCTTCCTGCTGAGGATTCTGTTCCTCGTTCTCACTCACCATCCCAGCACCTGCTGGGACAGAGGGAGAAATCTCAGAAACAGGGGTGGAAAAGGAAAACAAACTGAAATTAGAGCTGGAGAGACAGAAAAAACCTAATAGCTGAATTCTCCAAAACCCTTCCCCATAGGGCAGAGAGGAGGGGGACAATTCTGCCTCCACATCCCATCAGGCAGGGAGCTGCTGCCAGGTGTCAGTGAGGATGGGTAGGAAGCCGTGAACGATAGCTGCCCATAGGGTACAAGGCCTCCTGGGGATACTCCTGAACTCCAAGAGCTCACAAGGCTTTTCTAGAGAGTCCCAGCTCTTTCCTTCAGGCACTGAGAGTTTTTGAATTGGTTTAATGATCCCTCACCTGCGCAGACACTTCTCAGGATCCCTCCTTCCTCAGAGCCCTGGAGATCCAGGACCCACGGCTCCTCCCCTCGTTCCAGCTGGGAGATCACGTCAGGTTTGGAAAGGGGAAACCCTGCTCAGGGGAAAGAAAACAACGGAGATGAGAAGGACATTCGTCACAAAGAAGATTCTATTATTTTTACCCCAGCCCGTTTTAAAGCAGTAAAATCCTGAGGACAGCTCCCCAGGTGCTCAAAGGTGCAGGACACTCTGCGTATGAAGGATTTAGCTATCCCCATCTCTGCTGGGAACACACACAGCCAGACGGTCCTCAACAAAGAGACTCCTAAAACACATGTCCCAGAAAGTAAAGACTCCAGCCAGAGAAGAAGTCACCTTGGACCTGCTTCTTAATCACAGAGGGAAAACCCAGAGACAACGGGAGAGTTGTACGAAAGCCGGGACCAGCAAGCATGGGTTGGTGGGTTCAGCGCAGTAAGGAATAGGAGAGATTGGGGGTGTCACTAAATGTCGTCTCTCAGGGCTTGTCTACACTTGAGACACGGTAGCTGCACTTTTGTCGCGCTTCAGTGTAGCCACTCACTACAGCAATGCGAAGGATTCTCCTGTCTGCTCGATGGACAGAAGCCTTATGTTCTGTTTAAACATGAACTATTCTAACAGCTGTAAAAGCCACGTTTCTTCGAATTGTCTTGAAATTTTCTGGTTTTTATGGGCATTCAGCGAAGGGCGACAGGTCCAAATCTCGGGTTATTTGATCAAGAGATTCCTGAGATACAGCCCTGCTGCCAGAAACAGCTTTTTACATCAGAATGGCCAGACTGTGTCAGACCAAGGGTCTATCCAGCCCAGTGTCCTGTCTGCCAACAGTGGCCAGTGCCAGGTGCCCCAGAGGGAATGAACAGAACAGGGAATCATCCAGTGATCCATCCCCTGTTGCCCATTCCCAGCTTCTGGCAATCAGAGGCTAGCGACACCATCCCTGCCCATCCTGGCTAATAGCCATTGATGGACCTATTCTCCATGAATGTATCTAGTTCTTTTTTGAACCGTGTTATAGTCTTGGCCTTCACAACATCCTCTGGCAAGGAGTTCCACAAGTTAATTGTGCGTTGTGTGAAGAAACACTTCCTTTTGTTCATTTTAAACCTGCTGCCTATTAATTTCATTTGGTGACCCCTAGTTCTTGTGTTATGAGAAGTAGTAAACAACACTGCCTTATCTACTTTCTCCATACTAGTCATGAATTTATAGACCTCTAGCATATCCCCCCTTAGTTGTCTCTTTTCCAAGATGAAAAGTCCCAGTCTTATTAATCTCTCCTTATGTGGAAGCCGTTCCAAACCCCTCATCATTTTTGTTGCCCTTTTCTGAACCTTTTCCAATTCCAATATATCTTTCTTGAGATGGGGCAACCACATCTGCACGCAGTATTCAAGATGCAGGCGTGCCATGGATTTATATAGAGGCAATACGATATTTTCTGCCTTATTATCTATCCCTTTCTTAATTATTCCCAGCATTCTCTTTGCTTTTTTTGACTGCCGCTGCACATTGAGTGGATGATTTCAGAGAACTATCCACCATGACCCCAAAGTCCCTTTCTCAAGTGGTAACAGCTAATTTAGACCCCATCATTTTATATGTATAGTTGGGATAATGTTTTCCAATGTGCATTACTTTGCATTTATCAACATTGAATTTCGTCTGCTATTTTGTTGCCCAATCACCCAGTTTTGAGGGATCCTTTTGAAGCTCTTCGCAGTCTGCCTGGGTCTTAACTATCTTGAGTAGTTTTGTATCATCTGCAAATTTTGCCATCTCACTGTTTACCCCTTTTCCCAGATCATTTATGAATATGTTAAATAGGACTGGGCCCAGTACAGACCCGTGGGGGACACCACGATTTACCTCTCTCCATTCTGAAAACTGACCATTTATTCCTACCCTTTGTTTCCTGTCTTTTAACTAGTTACTGATCCAGGAAAGAATCTTCCCTCTTATTCCATGACAACTTACTTTGCTTAAGAGCCTTTGGTGAGGGACCTTGTCAAAGACTTTCTGAAAATCTAAGTACACCATATCCACTGGATCCCCCTTGTCCACATGCTTGTTGACCCTCTCAAAAGAATTCCAGAAGATTGGTGAGGCATGATTTCCCTTTACCAAAACCATGTTGACTCTTCCTCAACAAATTATGTTCATTTATGTGTCTGACAATTTTGTTCTTTCCTATAGTTTCAACCAGTTTGCCCGGTACGGAAGTCAGGCTTAGAGGCCTGTAATTTCTGGGATCACCTCTGGAGCCCTTTTTAAAAATTGGTGTCAAATTAGCTATCCTCCAGTCATTGGTCCAGAAGCTGATTTAAATGATAGGTTACAAACTACAGTTAGTAGTTCTGCAATTCCACATTTGAGTTCCTTCACAACGCTTGGGTGAATTCCATCTAGTTCTGGTGACTTAGTCCTGCTTAGTTTTTCAATTTGTTCCAAAACCTCCTCTAATGACACCTCAGTCTGGGACAATTTCTCAGATCTGTCACCTAAACAGAATATCTCAGGTTTGGGACTCTCCCTCACATCCTCAGCCATGAAGACCGATGCAAAGAATTCATTTAGTTTCTCCACAATGGCCTTATCGTCCTTGAGGGCTCCTTTAGCATCTTGATCGTCCAGTGGCCCCAACTGATTGTTTGGCCGGCTTCTTGCTTCTGATGTTCTTAAAAAAAAAAAATGGCTATTACTTTTTGAGTCTTTAGCTAGCTGTTCTTCAAATTCTTTTTTTGGCCTTCCTAATTATATTTTTACACTTCATTTGCCAGAGTTTATGCTCCTTTCTGTTTTCCTCACTAGGATTTAACTTCCAGGTTTTAAAGGATGCCTTTTTGCCTCACTCTGCTTCTTTTACTTTATTAACCATGGTGGCTCTTTTTTGTTTCTCTTACTATGTTTTATCATTTGGGGTATACATTTAAGTTGAGCCTCTATTATAGTGTCTTTGAAAAGTTTCCATGCAGCTTGCAGGGATTTTACATTTGGTGCTGTACCTTTTAATTTCTGTTTCACTAACCTCCTCGTTTTTGTGTCGTTCCCCTTTCTGAAATTAAATGCTACAGTGTTGGGCTGCTGTGGTGTTTTCCCTGCCACAGGGATGTTAAATGTAATTATATTATGGTCACTATTACCAGGCAGTCTAGCTATATTCACCTCTTGCACCAGATCCTGTGCTCCACTTAGGACTAAATCAAGAACTGCCTCCCCTCTTGTGGGTTCCAGGACCAACTGCTCCAAGAAGCCATCATTTAAGGTGTCAAGAAACTTTATCTCAGCATCCCGTCCTGAGGTGACATGTACCCAGTCAATATGGGGATAGTTGAAACCCCCGATTTTTTATTTTTCTAGCCTCTCTAATCTCTCTGAACATTTCACAGTCGCTATCACCATCCTGGTTAGGTGGTCGGTAATATATCCCTACTGCTATATTCTTATTATTCAAGCCTGGAATTACTATCTATAGAGATTCTGTGTTAGAGTTTGGTTCAGTTAAGAGTTTTACTTCATTTGATTTGATGCTTTCTTTCACATATAGTGCCTTTCCCCCACGACCTGTTCTGTCCTTCCGGTATATTTTGTGTCCTGTTGTTACTGTGTCCCATTGATTATCCTCATTCCACCAAGTTTTGGTGATACCTGTTATATCAATATCCTCATTTAATACGCGGCACTCTAGTTCACCCACCTTATTACTTCGACTTCTAGCATTGGTATATAAGGGTCACGGAACGTGGGGCAGTCAGGGCCCACACAGTATTCAGAGAAAACGTTAAGAACATTCCCGCTTCGTCACAATAAGCACTTTAAAAACCTGTCACTTTTTAGCTGTCTGCCATTACATGATGGAACTGAATGGGACTTTTTTTCATTTGACTGTTTCCCATCAGATCCAACCCATATTTTAGCATCTTTGTCCTCTTGCAATGTCGTCTTGTTCTTATAACATTTCCTTGCACACAGCTGGGGCTCAAACTGTGGTTCTCCTTGTCCTCTGACTGATCTCAGTCACTCAGTTCGTACATGGCACCCACGACTTCTGCGGGGAGCCAGAACTGGAAAAGTCAATAACTCTAGAATTTGGAATTTCAGAGCAGCACAAACCAAATTGGTGAGTCACTGACATTGAAATGCACATGTGCTGCAAGACTAAATCCCTTTTAACTGCTAGAGGGTTTCCTGCAATCTGCTGTCACTGTAAAAAGTTGGCCCAAGGAGATGTTCTGTGGCTATTCAACCTGAACTTTACCCTTGAATGTGAGATTGAGCCCAACCTCTCAGACAATGTGTGTTGTGCATATTTCTTGCATTCTGCAGACGTGGTTCTTGGATGTTTTGCCCCCTGATATCAAAATGTTTGGGTCAAGAGTAGTATTTTAAAGTACCCTAAAATCCACCTGCAGACTCTTGCCCGGTCCATATTTAAAAGTTTTGCCGGTATAGCTCTGCCAGGTAGGAATGTGAAAAAACCAACACAGCTATGCCAGCAAAAGCTCACAGTTATTGTGGCAAAGACAAAAAGAGCCTGTTATGGGGCAGATCAGTCCCGCACTGGTACGGAGGGGGTTAATCCTTCCCTCCTAGCAGAGGAAGCTCCGCCCCTGCGACTCTGCTGGGCATATGCCACCAGGTATAAAAGCCTGCAGAACTGCTCAGTCTGGGCTGACTGCCAAAGAGGAAGGACACTTGGCGGGGGCTCCAGCCCTGGAGCCGTTACAGCCTTTACCTGCGAGAGCTGAAGAGCCCGAAACCTGGACCAGAAGCCTGCCGCTATCAGAACCCCAGGGAGTGTCTGCTGCTGAGGTGCCTGGAGACCCCGATATCATATGGACCACTGCTGCCAGAGAGCCGGGAGGCAGTGACTCAGGGAGGGCAAGGGAGTGGTACCTCCCACCCTTGTGAGGGCAGCGTGTTTCGGGAGGATTCCCTGCTGACCCCGTGGCGGACCGCTCCGCCACTGGCAGGGCCCTGGGTCGGGGCCCGGTGGAGTTGGGTGGGCCCGGGCCCCCCCTACCGGGGGCTGCCACCCACTTGTGATGGTCCCCAGGTACCAGCCACTAGGCCCCCATTTTATCTCTCAAAGTGGTTGTATTGACTCTGGCCGCTAGGCCACGCTATCCCACTAGGGGAGGGGGAATTAGGTGGACTCTGGCCATTGGGCCGCACTGCCCTAGGGGCACACTGAATGGACTCCAGACACTAGACCACATTACCCCACTCAAAAAGAGGCAATAGATGGACCCTGGCCATTGGGCCACACTGGGCTGACTACCGGGGGAGTTAAGAAAATGGATGCAGGCATAGAGAGACGAGGGTACCTCCGGCGCCCCGACTTAAGGGGTCAATGAGGTATGAAGCTCGCCACACAGCCATTTAAAAAAAAAATCAAGGTAATTAAATACCCACATGCGCCATTCATGAGAGTTCAAATTGCCAAGTGCTGACTCCTGTCCTTCCAGCATTGGATGGTAGCTACACTTAAGCCTCTGATAACTATGAAATGAAGAGTTAAAGCACATGCCATGCCCGTAACGCGATCTGGCTCCATTCCTGAACTAACCCTGCAGCGGGCACTAACCACTGGGAACTGTGCAGTGAGGCTGGGGCAAAGGTTAACAAACTAGCAAGGAAAGCAGCAGATTCTCCATCTCCGGAAGTCTCATGTCAAGGCTGGATGCCTTTTTGGGAGAGGATTTAGTCCAACACAAGGTGTTCAGCTGAATACGGCAGTAACTGGATGAAATTCTATTGCCTGAATTATACAAGAGACTAGATGAGATGACCTAATCATCCCTTCTGGCCTTAAAAATCTGTGAATCTATAATAGATACGAGGAAAGACTAAGAACATGCCATTGTTTGTGTTGTGCTCTACAGATGGGAATCCTGGCATTTATCTGCATGCCCTCCGGCTGTGTGCACTGGGCCAGCTGTAGCTATAATCGGATAGTGGAGGGATTATTTTGAACAGCTTGGCAGAGCTGTGACTGTGATATGAAGAGAGGTGTGTGTGGAACTTGGGGGACCAAATATCCCTCATTTCCATGCTGTGTGTTGAAGGTTGTGTCAGTGAAGGAGCACAGGGAGTTGTTCTTGTCATGGAGATTGGCAGCAGCCCGGGGGTGTACGTGCTAGTGGTCTCCAGGGCTCAATGAGGGGTAAACAAAGTCAGTGGCTCAGAAGGAATCCTCAGGGGTAATATCTCTTTGCAAGTCGGAGCTGGTTTGTGTGGAGTGGGCTCAGTGTTTGAGGGCCGGCCAGGGGTAGGCAGCGTCTGTTCATTACCCTGGTCCTAAGTCCAAGCAAAGAGAAGGTGTCAGACTTTGTGCTGTAGCTCTCCTGTGCTCTGTTCCTGGACTGTTGTGTAGCAGGGAAGGGCAGGGGGCTAGTGTGTGTGTCCCTGGCATGTTGGGGTAACACTGAGACAGAGCAGAGTTAAGGTGGCATTGTAGGGGTGGGGTGAAACTTAACTCTTCGTTCCCCCTTCTAATAACTGAGGGGATAGGAATCCTTACCCAGCGAGGTCATGTTCTCATAGGTCTCCTGCATGACGTCTCTGTAGAGGGCTCTCTGAGCGGGGTCCAGCAGAGTCCCCTCATCCCTGGTGAAATACACAGCCACCTCCTCAAAGGTCACCGGCCCCTGAAAGAGGAAGAGCCCCCCACTCAGGACCTGCTGCCCCACTCACAGCCCCACTATTCGTGGGGGAGAGGAGCCAATCAAATGGAAGCTCTGGATGGTTTGGCATCAAGAGTCCCACCTCCACCCCTCTCAGAGGATCCAGGAAACACCACGGTGAGGGGACAAAGAGAGAGGCTGCTTGTCTCTCCCCGCAAATTCATCACACACCTACTAGCCAGAGACTGATACAGGAGATGGAGCTCCTAGCAGGGTCCAGGGAGAGCTCCCTGGTAGGAAGCCCAAAACCCTCCTCCTTGTGAGGAGCTGGATATGAGGGAGGGGAATCTCCCCTAAGTCTGACTGGTGGGTGCCCCCTTCATCTCTGACAGCAGCCGCTGGTTATTCGGGTCAGGCTCCAGCACTGGGAGTCTGATCCGTTTTCGCAGCCCCAGCTAGGTGGGTTGTTTCCTCTTCCACAAATTAGGGCATTTCCACCACCAAACCTCACTGTTGAGTTTTTTCCCCACTCCTGCCCAGGGGAGTTGTATCCTGTTCCACAAACAAGGGAATTTCCACATTGACACCCCCCCAACCCCATTCTCTGTTCCTAGAACCTAAGGCCCAGGTTAAACAAGTCCCAGCAAGTTCGTCCCACGCTTTCCCCCCTCCCTTTTTCCACCCTGTGTATTTCATGCCCCGCTCCAACCTCCAGACTGAACTCCCCAGAAGTTCCCATCTCCGGTGTATTTGCTGCCCCTCTTCCTCCTGCAGGAACCCACCAGCAACCCCCCAATAATCCCTACCTGAACTGCAGCCATTTCTCTCCCCTATCCCATGGGAGGACGGGATCAACTGGAGTGAAACGTGGGCGTCATTCTGCAGCCTGGCAGGGCGAGAAGGGCAGTTGTGGAGGTTTCAGAACAGGCTTTAGTTCATTCCACGTCATGATTTCCCCCAGGCCCTTTCCCTGCAGACAGACATCCTATACTCTGCCAAGTTGGGAAAATGCTTGTTCTCTGTATTACAGTGTAGACCTGGCCCCTCCTGCCAGGCTAAACCCACAGAGACATTTTTAAGCCTCCCCAGTAACAAATATCGGGGGGTAGCCGTGTTAGTCTGTATCCACAAAAACGAGGAGTCCTTGTGGCACCTTAGAGACTAACAAATTTATTTGGGTGTAAGCTTTTGTGAGCTAAAACCCACTTCATCAGATGCGTGGAGTGGAAAATACAGAGGCAGGTATAAATACACAGCACAAGAAAAGATGGGAGTTGCCTTACTGAGTGGGGGGTCAGTGCTAATGAGGCCAATTCAATTAGGATGGATGTGGCCCATTCTCCATAGCAATCACATGCCAGCAATGCCCCTCTGCCATGTACATTGGCCAAACCAGACAGTCTCTACCCAGAAGAATAAACGGACACAAATCAGACATCAAGAACTGTAACATTCAAAAACCAGTAGGAGAGAACTTCAGTCTCCCTGGACACTCAATAACAGACTTAAACGTGGCCATTCTTCATGAGAAAAACTTCAAAAAACAGACTTCAGCGAGAAACAGCAGAACTGGTATTAATTTGCAAACCAGACACCATCAAATTAGGCCTGAATAAAGACTGGGAGTGGCTGGGTCCCTACAAAAAACAATTTTCCCTCTGTTGATACGCACACCTTCTTGTCAGCTCTTGGGAACGGGCCACATCCACCCTGATTGAATTGGCCTCGTTAGCACTACAAAAAGTAATTTTCCCTGTGTTGATATTCACCCCTTCTTGTCAACTGTTGTAACGGGTGTCCATGTGTTAGCGTCGCCATAGGATCTGCCGGGCATTAGGATTGTGCATCGTTAACAATAAACCTGGCCAAGCACACGCCAACCCAAGTCCGTGGTCTTCCTGGGCAATTCGATCCAGACTTGTGGTGCCGGCTAACTGGCCAGAGTCAGTGCAGCACGGAGAGAGAATACACACAGCCAACCCCTGACAACAGAGAGTTTGAGCCGCCTTCCCTCCTTCAGCAACAACCAGAGTTCTCTGGGGAGAGCAGCGAATGAAACCACCTCCCCATGGGCACAGCTGCTGATCTCATTTGCCCCATTGTAAATCTGAAGTCACTCCTTGTCTTTCCTTGCAGTGACTGGATTAAAACTCGTCTCAATGACACCAGAAGCACAGTTCAGAAAGGATGAGGCCAGAATCCTCTTCAACAGATCACTGTGTGCGAATGTTAATCCCCTTTCCACATCCCTCGATCTAGGGCAAGAACTCGGGGTAATAGTTTTCCCTCCAGAACCTGAAGCCCCTGCAGTTTTCCAGAGGGGAGAGAAGCAGAAATCGGTGGTGGTTTCACCACACAGTGTTTGATAAGTGGATAGAAGTTATCAATTGCCTCTGCTGGCCAGTCACAAAGGCAGAGGGAGCCCAGGGTGGATGCTTCTTTAACAGAAGGGAAGGCCTGGAGGGCCACAATAGATAAGAAATTTCCATATCCCATCACCAGCAAATAATGGCCACCATGGATCCACCCCAGAGGTGGCTGCATCTTAGCACTGCAGGAAGCCACCCCTCACAGAGACCCTTTGTCACGGGGTTTGGGATACTTCTGGACCCACACTGCACTCAGAGGGACCTCCTCATCCCGTGCCAGCTGGAGAAAAGAAAAGGGTCCGGGCAACTCTCCTGTCGCCAGCTGGGAGCCACTGATCCCCCACACAGCGTGAGGCCTCTGGCTGTGATGGGTATTAAATATGTGGCTGGTCTCTTTCATCGGCAAACCTTTTAACAGAGATAACGGGGTGGGGGGGACAAATGATTTGCAAAGGAGAGGGAAAGACGATCACTGAGCAATTTAACCCCCTGTGACCTCCAGGATGGAGAACGACTCAGGGCCACAGGTCCCCTCCAAGGAAGAAGCTGCTGGGATTTAGAGACATGGGGAAGAGCCCCGAACCCGAGAGGATTTTTAATTGACGTTTGATAATGACCAAGAAAGAGGCAAAACCTGAGACTTGAGATCAGTGTTCAGAAAGAGAAAAGGGCAGAAATCTGAGGAATTTTGGATCCATTTTTGCAAATGAGAGCGCAAAGTGGAAAATCTGAGGGATTTTATGTCCATTGTTGTAAGAGGTAAAATCTGAGTGTGTTTCCCTTCCACATTTGAAAAATGAATAGAGAGAAAAGAGGCAACATTTGCAAAAAAAATTCTACTGTGTTCATGTTCAATAATTTGAGAAAAAGGCTAAATCTGAGATTTTGTTATTATTTTATAATTAGAGAGATGGAAAATTCTCTGGGTATTAGGAATAGACTAATTAGTAATAGACAACTAGAGAGAAAGTGGGGCAAAATGTTAGGATATTTTATATCAGTCTTTGAGATTTGCAGAGAAAACGTGTCCCAAACTCCGCATTTGATCACACGGGAGAAAAACACCCAGACCTGAAGGGATGTTATGTGGCTATTAAATAACGGGAAGGGGAAGGGGGACCGTTTGAAGGGATTTTATGTGACTGTCCAACACAGAAACACAAAGTGATGGTTCCCCCCCCCCACACACACTATTCACATGGGCCACAGGGAGACCTGGGGGAGCCAGTTTTAAGGGGGCCAGGGAGCTGGAAGGTCCCTGGAGGAGGGAAGGGGGCAGCAGTGGGGGATGGCCAGGGGGCGACGGTGTTGCTAGTCTGGGGTCAGCCACGTGGATTGGGGAACCTGGGTCTGGGCAGTCCCCATGGGGGACACGTGCTCCTCCCTTCCCCACCCGGGCAAAGAACGCCCCCCCCATCTCCACCCCATAGGCAGCCGGGTCTCAGGGCTCCCCCAAACAGCCCCCCCGAACCCCACCCCTTTGGGGGAAAGACTCAGGGCAACAATTTCCCACCCGCCCAAGGACAAATCGCTGCAGGGTGGGGACCCCCCCCGGGGAGGAGACTGTAAAGGGACATTGGAGGATTATGGCGAGAACAGGGGGGATCCGGGGGGCTGATGGTTGGAGGGGAAAAGGGGGGGTCGTCCCCTGATTTTATAGCCACGTGTGAGATACTGAGAGAGAAAAGGGGAAGAACGAGAGAGAATTTGTACGGGGGGGGGGCAAGTGGCACAAACAGGGACCGGATCCAATTAACTCCCCCCCCCGGGAATTTCCTGGCTGCACAGAGACAATTCAAGCCCCCCGACCCGCAACTCCGGCTTCTCCCCCCCGAGATCCACTCACCGTCCTTTGTTCTCCCCGGCTCCGGCCTCCTTCCTCCCGGCCCCTTCCTGTGCCCTGCACATACCAGCCCGGGCGGCAGCGCTTGCTGGAGTCCGGACGCCTGGGTCCCCGCCGCTCACTGCAGCTCGGACGCCTGGGTCCTCAGCGCCCCGCGACCGCTGCTCCGCGGCCCGGAGCCGGGCCCCCGCCGGGGGGCGGGGGGCGACAGGGAGCCGAGGTGCCCGCAGGGCACCAGCCCCACCGTGCCCGACTCCGGCCTGCCGTTGGGGGAGAGGGGGGCCTCAGCTCCCCGATTTTCTGTCTAGCCACTTCAGCCCCCCACAACCGGAAAGAGGCCGGCGCTGCTTCGGGGAACAGGCGTAAAATGTGAGCTCGGCCTCCCGGAGCCAGGAAGAGAACCCAGGAGTCCTGGCTCCCAGCCCCTCCCCCGCTCTACCCACCAGACCCCTCTCCCCTCCTGGAGCCGGGGAGAGAACCCAGGAGTCCTGGCTCCCAGCCCCCCCTGCTCTAACCATCAGCCCCCCCTCCCCTCCTGGAGCCAGGGAGAGAACCCAGGAGTCCTGGCTCCCAGCCCCCACTGCTCCAACCACTAGCCCCCACTCCCTTCCCAGAGCTCTAGGCGACCACCTTCTAGCCGCTAACCAGTAAGTGCTGGTCAGAGGCGAGGGAGGGACTGGGCTGTTGGCTCACAGGCCCGGCAAGTCCTGCGCTGGGACCTCGGACACCTGGGTTCACACCCAGAGGCAGCCTGTTGCCCAAGGAGCTGTGGCCCCAGGGGCAGTCCCGCAAGGCGAGGTGGTTATTGGTGCCAGCTGGAAAAGGTGCCAGGGAAAATGCCCAGGCTCACTGCCCGCCCAGCACAGGATGTCTGGGTTCTATCCCCAGCGGGGGATTTTTGTCCTTCTCTGCCTCAGTTTCCCCTGAGTAACCTGAGGCTGATTCCATGCCTCTCGGGGGGGGGGGTTGTGGGAAAAGCTGGCCTAGGACCCCCAAAGGGACATTCCCACCAGGGGCTCCCAGCGGCCACCCCCCCCCCCCACATACATACACACACTTCACCAGCCAGGGGCGCCCATACTGGGAACTCAGTCCCTTATTGCCTGTCTGGGACCCCCTGACCCAGCCCCCAGATCCCTGGTCCCACTGAGACACCCGCCCCCACCCGCCAGAGCCCTCCCAGGTCAGTCTGCCCAGAGACCCTCCCTCCTTCCCTCCACACCCCTCCATTACCAGCTGCACTGAGAGCCAAAGGGACCCCCCCCACCCCCACAGCACCCTGATCTCCCTCTGGTCCCTTCCCAATTTACCCCCCTAACACACTGGTTCCCCCTGCCCCAGGCTCTGCCAGTCTTCACCCGCCCCTTCTCCAAATCCCTGATCTCCCCCCACCAGCCCCATCCCGTACTGCCCCGCCCCTCTTTTCCTAGTCTCTTACTTCATCCAACCCCCTGGATATCTCCCCACCCCTAATATCTCCCCAGCGCCTCTCTGTCCACCGCCCCTGCAAGGTCCCCCCAGTCCCTTACTACC
This sequence comes from Dermochelys coriacea, assembly GCF_009764565.3. Taxonomy (NCBI): domain Eukaryota; kingdom Metazoa; phylum Chordata; order Testudines; family Dermochelyidae; genus Dermochelys; species Dermochelys coriacea. The sequence continues at coordinate 5,539,577 of NC_050095.1, read as the reverse complement.
CCGCTCCCATTGCCTCCTTGACTTCCCCATCTTTCTGCTTTCCCCGGCCCCCCTAAAACTCCAATCTCCCCGGGACCCTCGGTGCCCCTTCCCCAGGTACCCTGGGTCTCTTGCGCTCCTGGCCCCCCTCCACCTGAGTGCCCCCTGGCCATGGGCTGCAGCTTCTGCTCAGGTGATGGTGATGAAGACACAGATGCAGCTGCCGGGGGGAGGTCCGGGCGCAGGGCACCTACCCCGGCCTCACTGCCACTGTCTGGGCCATTGGGTGAGCAAAGGGGCGGCTCTGCCAGCTGGGCATGAACGGGGTCCAGCTGGGTGGCTACAGGCTGGCGGATGGCGCCCGGTACCTCTGGGGGCCTGACTGGCACCTCAGCCCCTTGTGTAGCAGGCGGGCCGGGGTCCTGGGTCCCGTCTTGGAGCTAGGGTAGATTGGGGGAGTGGGGCATGGCCAGGGCAGAATGGGGGGCAAGGGGTGGTTCCTAGACTGGGGCAGATTTGGGGGGTGGAGCATGGCAAATGATGGTTCGCTAATGAGCAAAACTCTAAATAGAAATCTTGACTTATTCATGAATGTCATTTTTTTCAAGAAAATCTATTTCTTTTGAGGGTTCATATTTTAAATTCTATTTGGTGCCCTTATTTATTTGTCTCAAACTGCGACTTTAATGCCAGTAGCTAAAACTATGTCCAAGTAGATTTCCCTGCCCTTTCAATGTCACCGTATTTTCTTTTCTTTTTTTAATTTTTCACTAATTAAATGCCTTATTCATACGGAGAGACCTGTGACATATCCCACTGCAGGTGAATTAGATGCTTGTTCGTGATCTAGGACGTTATTCTACTCTCCCTATTCTCTTCCTGTGTACTTTGCCCTCCTTAGGCGTATGTAACAAAGTTCTTGTCTGACTCTTCTATGCACAGTTAGCGTCTCCTGTAGTTTCCAGAGTACGAATGTCTTTATACTCCAAATCCGTCTCTGTAAACTAATTAAACTTTTAATTAGAAATCACATAATAATTGCACAGCATTAAGAAATAATCATACTAAGTTGACACGGAGTACTTTCAGAATGAGGGGCCACAGTTGGGTCATCTTCCACATTTTCTGTTTTCCAGAGTCCAATTGTAGAATCCCCAGTTTTTCCGCGGATGAAGGATCCGAAATGTATAGGGAGTAGCCAGGTGGATTGCCCACAATGAAAATTGCCTCCCTGGCTTCAGTATCAAACACAGAGAATGTCTGTGTTCCACCAAATGCATCCGATGAAGTGAGCTGTAGCTCACGAAAGCTTATGCTCAAATCAATTTGTTAGTCTCTAAGGTGCCACAAGTCCTCCTTTTCTTTTTGTGAATACAGACTAACACGGCTGCTACTCTGAAACCAGAGAATGTCTGGTAACTGCAACCCCCTACTTCTGGATGTTTCTGGCCAGTGATTGCCCTGCCCTTTTCATGTGGGCAGAGACACAACATCTCAAGGCTAGAAGTGAGCTGACAACCTCTTTGCTGCAGCCTATCAGATTGTGTCCTCACACCTTTGTAGATATCGCAATCCTGAATATTGCTATCATAAATAATGTAAGAAAAGTGAAAGAGACAATGCTGGGTTTGCAAGTTACATTTTCCAAAGAGCACCCTGTTAGTAAAAGGGCAGGTTTATATCACCTGTGGCTAGCCACAATGTATGTTTTTGCTATGGGGGTAACTAACATGTCTTAACCTATCCTACTGCAAAAACACAGCTGAGACAAGACCCTTTAGTTTCATCAAAACATAAAATAGGTGAGTGCACCAGTCTGCACCTCCATGTGACCAACACAAAGGAGGAACAAAATAAATCATTTTTAAAAATCTGTGTTGATTTTTGCCAGTACAAACCAGTGAACTTTTCAGTATGAAGAACATGGCTGAACTGTATCATAGTAAAACTGTATCAGACATCAAAGGCTACAACCGTAAAGTATGTAATTAGAAATATAAACAAGTCCATAGAAAAATCAACATCTAGCTACGCAGCAAATGACATAACAGAAGAGTACAGCGTGTGTTTCAGTGTTTGCAGGATGGGGGGGATTACTTACAGAAATAAGGCTTTTAAAATAAATTTTCAATTGGGGAAAGGGGAGGAGTCCAAGACAGAACTGAATACCATAGAGTCATTTTAGATATGTGGATTCTTTGGGAAAGGTAACAGCAAAATATGAGCATAGGCCCAGATCCACAAGGAAACCGATAGAAATTAGGATCCTAAATACTTTTATGGATCTGGTCCTAGTGCACCCTAACAGCTCAGGAACAAAATGGCAAACAAAAAGAGCTAGGGCTGTCAAGTGATTAAAAAAATTAATTGTGATTAATTGCACGATTAATTGCACTGTTAAACAATAGTAGAATACCATTTAATTAAATGTGTTTGGATGTTTTCTACTTTTTCAAATATATTGATTTCAATTACAACTGAGAATACAGCATGTGCAGTGCTCACTGTATTTTTGATTCCAAATATTTGCACTGTAAAAACCAAAATATTATTTTTGAATTCATCTAATATAAGTACTGTAGTGCAATCTCTTTATCATGAAAATTGCACTTACAAATGTAGAATTATGTACAAAAAAACCCCCTGCATTCAAAAATAAAACAATGTAAACTTTAGAGCCTAGAAGTCCAATCAGTCCTACTTCTTCTTCAGCCAATCACTCTGATAAACAATTTTTAAGTTGCACTTTCATGGTAAAGAGATCGCACCACAGTACTTGTATGAGGTGAATTCAAAAATACAATTTCTTTTGTTTATAATTTTTGCAGTGCAAATATTTGTAATAACAAATAATATAAAGTGAGCACTGTACACTTTGTATTCTGTGTTGTAATTGAAATCGATATATTTGAAAATGTAGAAAAGCATCCAAAAATATTTATAATAAATTTAAATTGGTTTTCTATTATTGTTTAAGAGTGTGATTAAAACTGCAATTAATCACAAATATTTTTGTAATCTAGTTAATTTGTTTGCATTAATCGCTTGTGTAACTGCGATTAATTGGCAGACCTAGTTTTAACATCAGCCTGGAAATCGATCAGCCTTGAAGTCACATGTACCAAAAAAATAAACATATATATTAAAAATTTAGAATGAAATATTTGCAAATTACAAAATCATAATAAAAACATAGGAAACATTATACTAGAAACACTGAGTTGTCTTTGCTAAAAGTAGCAAGTATTAACGTGTTCAGTGATTATTGGCTATTAAAATATCAATTCAATAGCACAGTGACATCCATCTGCACAATGTTAACACAGGTAAATGAGGAAGTGCTAAGAATAAAAAGAGTAATAAAAAACATTTTAAAAAGCAAATAAAAGGAGTGCAACTCCATTCACACTGGATTCCCAAAGCAGGCAATCAGAAGAGCAGATAAACCAAATCTGGGAACTGCGAGGAGGCTTTCTGCAGATGTATGGAATCATGGAAACTTAGAAGATTAGGGTTGGAAGAGACCTCAGGAGGTATCTAATCCAACCCCCTGCTCAAGGCAGGACCAACCCCAACTAAATCATCCCAGCCAGGGCTTTGTCAAGCTGGGCCTTAAAAACTTCTCAGGAAGGAGATTCCACCACCTCCCTAGGGAACCCATTCCAGCGCTTCACCACCCTCCTAGTGAAATAGTGTTTCCTAATCTCCAACCTAAACCTCCCCCACTGCAACTTGAGACCATTACTCCTCGTTCCGTCATCTGCCACCACTGAGAACAGCCTAGCTCCAGTATAATAAACTGAGAAGCGACTCTTTTAAACACTAAAAACATGCATGGGGTGTGTGTATGTAGAACATTTCACTGAACCAAGTCTCCTTTCGCAGCTCAATAAGTCATTCTTGACAAGGAAGAGCTGCCTTCTCTAGACTGTACCCTTTTCAGGAGTCTGATTTCACCTCACTTAAAATCTTCTTGCTTGCAAAATCAGACATAAAAATACAAAAGTATCACAGCACACTAGGACTGAACAATTGCTGAATTTCTCATTTTACCATATAATATAAATCCAGTGGAAAATAACATTGTACAGACATTGCAGCGTACAGGATAGAGAGCAGTATGAAGAAGTCACTGTCTGTATGCAATTTTAGTTTGCATTAACAACAAGGAGTTCTTGTGGCACCTTAGAGACAAACAAATTTATTTAGGCATAAGCTTTCGTGGGCTAAAACCCACTTCGTCAGATGCACGGACTGGATTATAGCCCATGAAAGCTTATGCCCATATACATTGTTAGTCTCTCAGGTGCCACAAGGACTCCTTGTTTTTGCTGATACAGACAAACACGGCCACCCCTCTGAAACCTGTCACCATGCAAGGCATTAGTTTTTATTGACTTTGCAAATCTCTAGATGAGTTGATGTACCCCCTGGAAGACCTCTGCATACCCCCAGGGTTACACTTCCCCCTGGTTGAGCACCACTGCTCTAGGCACTGGGGTGCCCTGTGTCTTTAAACACACAGCCCTGGGAAGCAGGTGCTGAGTTATATTGTTTCAGCATTTCCCCTCTGCCACTGCAATGCATCTCCCTGGTCTTAACACCCCCCCAGCCCCTGATTCTGCCCCATGGCCCCTCTCCTTGCCCTGCCCCCAGCTGTTTGACCCTCCTGGGCGGGCAGGGTGGCCCCTGCCCAGATTCCCAGCCCTCCCCTCCGATTTGCCCCCTCTAACCTCAGCAGGGAGCAGAGGGTCACCCCCAGGGAGGGCAGCCTTTGCAGGGGCGGGGCTGGGGGGGCTGGTTCCCCCTTGTCCCAGCCAGCGCGGCAGCCCGGGCTGGTGTTTGCAGGAGACTCAGGAAGGGGCTGGAGCAGCTGGGGGCAGAGGCAGGAAAATCCTCCAGCAGCTCCGGGCTGTGCAATACGGGGCGCTGCTCCCCCCAAGGGTCTGTGCTGGGGGGGCGTCATTAACCCCTCCCTGCCCGGCCGTGGGGGACGATCCCAGCTGGGACCAGCCCCCGGGCAGCCCCGGGCCGGAGCCTGCAGGTAATGAACCAAGGGCTGGGGGGGCTCTGGGCGCAGGGACAGGCAGGGAAGCGCCTCTGCACCAGGGGGTCCAGGTCCCCCCCCCGCCCTGGGAACCGGCCCCGGGTTGTTCCCGCACCTGGGGCAGGCCCCAAGCTACGTTCACACCAGTGACCCCGCTGCCCCCCCTCTGCCCCCGGCTCCAGCCAGGGGCTGCCCCAGAGGGCGGGGGGGGGGTGTCAGATGGGGCAAGAGACCGGGCCCCAGTGGGGTTCCCTTCGTGTGTCTGTGGGTGCAGGGGCCGGGAAGGGGGGATGAGAAATGAGGCAGGAATGGAGGGAGGGGACAGACCGTGTGAACGGGGGTTGGGAGGTGGGGGTGGGGGGGATGGACCTGGCTCTGGCAGGCCGGAGATCGCAAGGCGGGGAGGGGTTTCTCTCTGGTTTTGTCACTTCAGTCTCAAGACTGATTCATTTCCCCTGAATTCTTCCCCTTTCCTCTCCAATTATAAAATACGGGGATAAAATCCATGTAGATCCCCCCGCCCCTCTTTCTCTCCAATGATTGTCCCTGTCTCTATCGTCCTCAGATTTTGCCCCATTTTCTAATTCCCAAAGGTCAGTTTAAAGTCTCAGTTGTGAGATATTTCCCCACCCATTTTATCTGCGGCCAATTGTCCTTGTTCAGGTGGGAAATTGTCGCCACGAGTCATTCCCCCAACTGTGGGTCCAGCTTAGGGGAGCCTGGAGATGCGTCTGGCTCTGGGGTGGGACGGGGCGGTCGGTCTCAGCAGCAACAGGGCATGGGAGGGACACGGGGGGAAGGGAGAAGTGATTTTTCTCAGTGGTGTAACCAGGCCCAGCTGCTGCCCCCCCCACCCCCCTCATCTGCCCAGTGCAGCTCCCCACAGCCACCAGCTGCCTGTCCCCTGCCCCTCCCATCCTGCTGCCCCCACCCCACTGCCAGGGGGCCTTCCTGCTCAGACCCCCCCCCCAGTCTTCTTAAAACACTTTCACAAAGGGCTCCCCGCTGCCCAGGGGAATGTGGGGAACCGTTACTGTCTGTGTATTTTACAATCTGATACAATCCTTTCAACTTTCCCACTCTCCCCTCGAATTACTGACCATCCCTCAGATCTTGGTGTTTTGATCTTATATTATCGAATATTTAGGTTTTGACCCATTTTCTGCCCAGTTCTCAAGAACTGATCTGAAGTGCCCCCGAGCGGCCAGGTAGGTGAGGTGACATCTTTGCTGGACCGATTTCTGTTGGTGAAAGAGACACGCTTTTGAGATCCACTTTTCCTCAGGTCTGGGGAAAGTGCTCAGACTAGAACAGATTGATAATCGTAAGAAATTAACCCATATTGCCACAAACTGTTCAAACTGAAGTGAAAAGAACAGGAGGACTTGTGGCACCTAAGAGACTAACAAATTTATTAGAGCATAAGCTTTCGTGAGCTACAGCTCACTTCATCGGATGCATCTGAAGTGGGCAGTTAACACCACTGCATTCATAGGACAAAGGGGAATTAGTGGGTTACAGATTGTTGTAATGAGACATATAACCAGTGCCAGGACACCACTTTCCCTAAGGGCCGACCCTGGCGGGATCTGTGGAGGAGGCAGTGGGGGCTGGAAGAATGGGGGGGCAGTGGAGGCCAGGAGAGATGCGGGGGAGAGGAGGGAAGCAGCTAGGGGCATCAAAATACAAGTTCATCCAAACGAGAATAAGTTTGTTAACAAAGAACAGAGATTTAAGTGATGTTAGGTAAGAACAGAAGACAGGAACGGGTACAAACAAAATGTATTTCCTAGCGACGAAAGGCATGTCTACGGTAGTGAACGTACAGCTGTACCAATGCAGCTGCACGGCTGTAAGGTCTTTTAAACGGCCTCCCAATTTGGCAACAGTATGAGGATTGACAGGGTGAGAACCACTGCTATGAATATCACTAGATGCAGAGACTCTAGGGAGACACGAGGAATAACTCTTAGAGGGGGATACAATCAAGGTTATCGCGTGTCTGTTTATTCATCATTTCCCCGAGCAGATAAAGAAAGCCCAAAGCATAGGAACGTAACAGAAGATGGAGAGAAGTACATAATGTCCAGCATCGATACGTTCCCACTCACATCCCCTTGGGGAACGCTGGAATAGGTAAGATGATCATCAGGTGTTGGGAACTGTTAGGAAAGGGATCGATAAGAAATAAGACAGAAAATATCATATTGTCTCATCTTGAATACTGCATGCGCATTTGGTTGCCCCCTCTCAAAAGAGATATACTGGAATTAGAAAAGGTTCAGAAAGGGCAACAAAATGATGAGGGGGATGGAACAGCTTTCATATGAGGAGAGACTAATAAGGCAGGGACTTTTCAGTTTGGAAAAGAGACAGCTAAGGGGGGATATGATTGTGGTCTATAGAATCATGACTGGTGTAGAGAAAGTAGATAAGGAAGCGTTATTTACTCCTTCTCATAACACAAGTGTTAGGGGGCTTATTCCTTCACCCACTTACTTCCCTGGCCCTTCTCGCATGAACAGAGAGCAAAAATACCCGAAGTCCAAAGGTGCAAACAATTCGATGTTTATTGGGGTGAACTTCCAGCAAGCATGATCCCAGTTTCCTTCCTTAGTGTCCCCTTCCCAGCTCTGACACCACAGAGTCTTACCTGTGTCCCTGTTCCCATTCCCCCCCTTAGCAAAACATGATTCCAATTTCCCCACCCCCATTCCCTGTTCCCATTTCCCCCCCCCCACTCACTTCCCGATTGACTGCAGACTATATAGTAAAACTTGAGTTCCGCTTAGCTATACCTTAACCAATCATTTTCCTGAAATTTAACTAACCAATCCTAACATATTGTAACAGATTATTTAACCAATTATATCCCACCACCTTAATTAGTTTACACCCAGCAAAATTAATTATAAGCAGCACAGAAAACAATCACAGAACCAGACAAAGATTATACAGACGAACAATGGCAAAGTGGGAACTATAATGACAAAACAATACAGAAGTGAGGATTTCACATCCCAGCTATTGATAAGTGAGTTCTTGCCAGACAGGATGCTATCAAACTAAGTTTCCTTTTGCATCTTCTAGGAACTTCGCTTTCTCTGGAGGCGATGGGCGTTCTCAGGACAGGATTGTATCCTAACGGCCCCATAGCACCTTCTTTCATGGGACTAGTTGGAAGGTGAGGAGGTGACCGGTCGCTTCCCAGCTATGGCTGCCTCCATTGCTTAGCCAAAGATCTCAGCCTAAGAACAGGGCCTCAGACTGTCACAGTAAGAGAAGGACCTTACACCGGCAGACAGTGACTTTGATTCTTCTTTTATACCTCTAACTAGCCAAGTGATAAGAATACACTAATTCTTAAAGGTATAGGCCTATACAGACAGGCCTGAATATCTATATCCTAACAACAAAACTAGGGGTCACCAAATGAATTAATAGGCAGCAGCTTTAAAACAAACAAAAGGAAGTATTTCTTCACACAACGCACAGTTAACGTTTGGACACTCCTTACCAGAGGATGTTGTGAAGGCCAAGGACCATAACAGGGTTCAAAAAAGAACTAGATAAGTTCATGGAGGATAGGTCCATCAGAGGCTATAGCCAGGATGGGCAGGGATGGTGTCCCTCACCTCTGTTTGCCAGAAGCTGGGAATGAGCGACAGGGGATGGATCATTGGATGATTCCCTGTTCTGTTCATTCCCTCTGGGCACCTGGCATTGGCCACTGTCAGAAGACAGGACACGGGGAGAAGATGGACCTTTGGTCTGACCCAGTAGGGCCATTCTTATGGTGGTCATCTGTTGGACATCTTCTGATGTGTTCCCCACCCTAATGCACACAAGTTGGGTGCTGTCTTTTATCCTGAGATATGCTTATGCCCACTAAGATTCATACATATGTATAAAGGCTTATCCTTCTCTGTCCTTCCACATCCTACTAAATTCAGGATGCCCCATTTTCCATAGACTAATTCTTTAGTTCCTCTTACCCTCATTAACACTGACATCAATCAGTTACTAAAGTACTTGTGCTTATTTTAGAATTCCCCCAAATATTGTGATTGTTCCGAACTGACATCTTGCGGTGTTAACATTGTGGCAAGTTTTCCTAAGCATCAGCAATGAACACACTTTTGCTGTCGTAATGCAATTTATGGGTTCAGGGTCATTTCTTGGGTAACTGGTCCTGTCAACATATCTTGGGCTTAAGGCCTTGTCTGGCTAAGCCTAATATTTTACAGGCCTTAAGCCTCGCTTTACAGCCTTATCTTACCTACACACCTAATTCACACTCATCTGTGATACAGTCCAAACCCTATGGTGCTATTCCTGCTTATCTTTTACCAGGTCAAATCTACATAGAGCGACAGTGTCCTGTGATATACAGGAAGCTTAATCTGATGATCTGGTGGTCCTTTCTGGCCTTGGTCTCTATGACCATGACTCTTTGATTATGAGCAAAAGTATCCCCAAAACCTATGGGGGGTTGCTTCCCCCAGCACTGAGATGCAGCCACCTCTAGAGTGGGTCAGCAGCCATTATTTGCCAGTGACAGAGCCTGGAAATGTCTTAAATATTTTGGCTCTTCTGTGCCCTACATTCTCTTGTTCAAGAAGCATCATCCCCCAGGGCTCCCGGCTGCCGGTGTGGATGGCCGGCAGATGTAGAAGCATAGAAGATCAGGGTTGGAAGGGACCTCAGGAGGTATCTAGTCCAACCCCCTGTTCAAAGCAGGCCCAATCCCCAATTTTTGCCCCAGATCCCTAAATTTTGCCCCTCAAGGATTGAACTCACAACCCTGGGTTTAGCAGGCCAATGCTCAAACCACTGAGGGGACCGGGTGATTTAAAAGGACCCAGGGGCCCCCAGTACGCAGCGGGGGCTAAGGGAAGATTCCTGCTCGCCTCACGCCGCACTGCTCCCGGAAGCAGCCAGCACCTTCCTGTGGCCCCTGGGGAGGGGAGTCTCCATGCGCTTGTGCCTGCCCTGAGCGCCGGCTCCACAGCTCCCATTGGTCGGGAATTGCGGCCAATGGGAGCTGTGGGGGTGGTGCCTGTGGACAGTGGCATGTGGAGACGCCCTGGCCCCCCGCCCCCCTTGACGGGGGGGCCCAGCTGCTCAGTGGAGTGTTGGCGGGGCTGGGGCAGGTTCCCTACTTGGTTCCTAGGAAGCCGCGACCTCCAGTTCCTAGATCCATGTGCTGCCTTCTCTCTGCCCCGAGCCCCAGTTCTGCAGCTCTCCAAACTGGAGAAATGGTCTGAAGTCAATAGGATGAAATTCAGTAAGGACAAAGGCAAAGGCACAACCAATTGCACACATCCAAAATGGGCAATGACTGCCTAGGAAGGAGCACTGGGGGAAGGGATCTGGGGGGTCAGAGTGGATCACAAGCTAAATGAGTCAAGAGTGTAACACTGCTGCAAAAAAAAAAAAAACAAACCCGCAAACATCCTTCTGGGACGTATTAGCAGGAGTGTTGAAAGCAAGACACGAGAATTACCGTAATTCTTCCTCTCTACTCCGCACTGATTAGGCCTCAACTGAAGTATTGTGTCCAGCTCTGGGCACCACATTTCAGGAAGGATGTGGACAAATTGGAGAAAGTCCAGAGAAGAGCAACAAAATGATGAAAGGTCTAGAAAACATGACCCAGGAGGGAAGATTGAAAACACTGGGTTTGTTTAGTCTGGAGAAGAGAACTGAGAGGGGACATGATCACAGTTTTCAAGGACATAAAAGCTTGTTCCAAGCAGGAGGGAGAAGAATTGTTCTCCTTAACCCCTGAGGATAGGACAAGAAGCAATGGGCTTAAACTGCAGCAAGGGTGGTTTAGGTTGGACATTAGGAAAAACTTCATAACTGTCAGGGTGGTTAAGCACTGGAATAAATTGCCCAGGGAGGTTGTGGAATCTCCATCATTGGAGGTTTTTAAGAGCAGGCTGGACAAACACCTCTCAGGGGTGGTCTAGATAACACCTATCCTGCATGAGTGCAGGGGACGGGACTAGCTGACCTCTCGAGGTCCCTTCCAGTCCTACGATTGGCTGGGAACCACAGCCAATGGGAGCTTGCGGGGGCGGTGCCTGTGGGCAGAGGCAGCATGTGGGAGTTGAGGGAGGGGAGTTCCTGTCGCCCTTCCGGGGAGCCCGCCCCCCCAGGTACGCACCACCCCACACCCCCAATCCCCAGCCCTGAGCCCCCTCACCCACAGATATGTAGGTGACTCTTACCCACTCTTATTACTAGGTCTTGTGTTGGGACATTTCTGGTGTTGAATGGCAGAGCCTGGAATGTCTTTCTTGCAGGAAAGGTTTTGGGAAGGGGTGGGCAGAGAACTGGGATGTGACGCTAACTGAAGCCTGTTCTAACATCTCCCCGAATGCTCCTTTGCCTTGACAGGCTGCAGAATAACATCCATGTTTTGTCCCAGACCATCCCGTCCTCCTGTGGGACGGGGAAGGGAAAGGGTTGCACTGGAACCGGTTCAGGTAGGGACGTCCGGGAGTTGCCAGTAGGAAGGGAACAGTTAATGCATTGGAGGTGGGAGAAGGGCAGAAAAACATGCCACGGTGCTGAAAGAAGGTGTGACAAACGTGCTGAGACTTGTGTCACCTGGTTCCTAGAGTCTAGGAAGAGACTCTTAGGGTTTGGGGGTGGAAATGCTTCATTTTTGGAACACGAAACAACCCCCGCCACCCCCATTCCTGGACAGTCTTGGGAAAAACCTTCCAGACCCCTTGGGCTGGAAGCCGAACTGATCAACCGCGGCTGCTGTGAGAGAAGAAGGGGGCACCCACCAGTGGGGCTTAAGGGAGATGCTCCATCCCCTCACATCCAGCTGCTGGGAATGGGGAGGGAGTTGGGCTTCTTACCAGGGGGGCCTGGAGCCCTGCTGGGGGGGTGTCTCCATCTCCTGTATCAGCCCCTGGTTAGTAGGGGAGTGACGGATGTGAGGACCCCTGCCCCCTCTCTCTGCTGGGAGGGGGTGAGGGTCTCTCTCTTTCTCCCCTCACCCTGATGCCTCCTGGATGCTCTGAGCGGGGTGGGGTGGGACTCTGTTGACTGGGAGCCTCCCAGAGCATCCATTTGATTGGCTCCTCTCCCCCACGAATAGTGGGGCTGTGAGTGGGGCAGCAGGTCCTGAGTGTGGGTCTCTTTGCTCTTTCCGGAGCCGGTGACCTTCGAGGAGGTGGCTGTGTATTTCACCAGGAAGAGTGGGCCCTGCTGGACCCCGCTCAGGGAGCCCTCTACAGAGCCCGGTCATGCAGGAGACCTACGAGAATGTGACCTCGGGGTAAGGATTCCCGTCCCCTCGGTTCTTAGAAGGGGAAATGCAGGGTGAGGTTCACAGTCACCCCTACAATGTGCCACCCTCAACTCTGTCCTGTTTCAGCGACACCCCGACAATGCCGGGGAAACACACACTAGCACTAGTGCCCTGCCCTGCTACACAACACTGGGAACAGAGCACGGGAGAACTACAGCACAAAGTCTAACACTCTTTGCTAAGGCAGAACTGGGGGATAGGTCTGGCCTCGTGAATGGAAGCTGCCTAGACCTGTTTCGGCTTCCTCCACACAAACCACCCAGGCTTGCAAATCTTACCACCCATTTACCCTCCCCGTGAGGATTCCTTCTGCGTCATTGTCTTCACTGAAGCCCTGGAGACCATTAACACGTACGCCACCAGAGTGCTGACAGTCCCCATGGCAAAACACCCCCTTGTCCACTTCACTGGCACCACCTAGAAAACTCAGCCATGAAATGAGCAGACTTGGGCCCTCAGGGGCCACCTGTATAACACAGACAGTAGATTTCCCCCCATTCCAGCTGCTGTAATAAGCTGAATACCTTGTCTTGGACTAAATCATCTTCCGAAAGGCGTCCAGCCTTGACTTGAAGACTTCAAGAGATGGCGAAACCTCCACTTCCCGCGGTAGCCTTAACCTCTGCACCACCCTGACAGACACATCACATGGCTGTTGCCAGCTCCGGGGTTAGTGGGCGGGGGCAGAGTTAAGGTGGCAATGCAGGGATGCAGTGTACTTACCTCTTCATTTTCTGGTTTTCAGAGGTTTAACTTTAGCCCCATCCTATGCTGGAAGGACATGAGCAGCACTGGGCAACTGTAGTTAATTAACCTAGTTTATGGACATTTGATTTCCTTCATTTTTTTTTAATGAACTTTTTTGCCACTATAATTGTGTCTACACTAGAGATTTGCTGGCGTAGCTGTTTCAGTTAGTGTGGTTTTTTTTCATATCCCTAACCCACAAAGCTTGTTGGCCACACTTCTAAGGTAGACCAGGCAAAAGTCTGCATTTGGATTTAAGTACTCTAAAATATTGCTCTTAACCCAGGCATGTTGATATCAGAGGACAAAACTTCTAAAAGGACTCCTTCAAAATGCAGTAAAAATACACAACACACATTGTCCGAAGCTTTATCTCAGGAGCCCCTTGATCCATTAAACCCAAATTTCAACCAATACCCCTGCTTGGCATGCCAATAAAGAGTAGCAAATTTCAAGACAATATGAATAAACGTGAGTACGTCACCACAGTTAGAATGATCATGCTAAACCAACCTAATTTCCTTCTGACAAGGTTACTGGCAGTGTTCCCTCTAATTTTTCCCATCCATGCGTGGAATGAGTTTTGTTATGTGCACCAGTATGGAGGTGATGTGTGGCAGGGGTGGGGATGAGGGTTTTAGGGTGTAGGAGGGGGCTCAAGACTGGGGCAGAAGGTTTGGGTGTGTGGGGGGTGAGGGCTCTGGCTAGGGGTGCTGACTCTGGGGTGGGGCTGGGGATGAGGGGTTTGGGTTGCCGGTTCCCCACAACCCTCTCTCCCCGCACCAGCACCTGGGCTGTGGGGGGAGAGGCGCCTCTCCCCACTGCAGTAGCTCTGGGGCTGGGGCCGGAGGAGAGGTGCCTCTCCTCAGCTGCAGAAGCTCTGGGGCTCGGGGAGAGCATCTTTCCCCACCACGGCAGGTATGGGGCTGTTACCTGCACACATTAAGGCACCCAGCTTTTCCCAGCCCATAGGGCTCCATGTGTAACCCGGTTAATGTAGGCACTCAAACGTTTTCCCAATTTGTAAGGCTCCAGGCAAAAAGCACCTACCCTTTCCCAATACGTAGGGCTCTGGGTGTATCCTACTTCTGCAGGTGTGCAGGACCTTTTACAAGTGAAAGAGCCTTACGTGGTAATATCCTGATCCTCTATTTAATAACAATTACCAAGCAGAATACACATTAAGCCTACAATGCCATGCTCACCAGCCCTGATCACGCAGGCGAACTTTCCCTGTTGGCCAGGCAAGGTTGGTGTCGTCACGGTCATGCAGAGGATTCTTAACAGCCCTGAACTTAGGCTGAGTCTTGGGGGTGAGTTCTTCTTCTTCCAGGTCTTTTCTTCTTCTTCTTCTTCTCTTCCCAGCCGGTCTCCTTCTTGGACTCCACTTTATACAGTGAAACTTGAGTTCTGCTTAGCTAGGCCTTAACCAATCATTATACTAAAATTTTACTAACCAAGCCTAACATAGTGTAACAAAATTCTTTAAGCAATCCTACCCCACCACCTTCATTAATTTACACCTAGCAAAATTAATTATGTAACAGTCAGAAACAATTAAAGAACCAGACAGAGACCATACAGACAAACAATAGGGAAGTGAGGACCATAATGACAAAATAATAAAGAAATGAGGATTTCACAACCACTACTATTGATAAGTGATTTCTTGCCAGACAGGATGCTATCAAACTAAGTTTTCTTTAGCCATCTTAAGATCTGTTTCTTTATCTGGTGATAGTGGGTGCCATTAAGATGGGGTCTCCTTCCTAACAGCCTGTTATGACATTGTTTTAATATAAGTTAGATGGAATGTGAGGAAGTGACTTCCTGCTTCTCAGCTAATGACTGCTGCTCGGATGCTCTTTTAATCTGGCTGCAAACGAAGGCCTTATCTTTACATGGCTGGGGCTGGGGGAGAGGCACCTCTCCCCGGCTGCAGTCCTGAGCGCCTGCGTGGCCCTTGATAGGCTGCTGCACGGCCGTACAGCTTAGAGGGAACTTAGATTATTGGCCTAGTGGATGTGGGGGAAGCAATAGAGTTGTTATAGCTTGATTTGAGGAATAGTGATACAGTCCCACATGACATTTACATAAGGAAATGAGGGGAATATGGGTAGATGAAACTACTATATGATAAGTGCACAACTGGTTGGAAGACAGTAATCAAAGAGTAATTATCAGTAGTTCACTCTCATATTGGGAGGGTGTCTCTTAATTGGTCCCACAGGGGTCGTGGGTCTGGTATTATTCAATATTTTAATTAATTACATGGACAATGGAGTGGAGAGTATGCCTATAAAATCTGTGGTTGACACCAAGCTGGGAAGGATTGCAGGCACTTTGGAGAACACTATTAGAATTTAAAATCACTCTGACATCAAAAAGATGAAATTCAATAAAGGTAAGTTCAAAGTACTCCATTTCAGAAGGAAAAAAATCAAATATACAACTACAAAGTGGAGAATATCTGTCTAGGTGGCAGTACTGCTGAAAAAGATCTGAGGCTATAGTGGATCACAAAGTGAATATGAGTCAACAATGTGATGCTGTTGCAAATAAAGCTAAGATCATTGTTTGGTGTGTTACTAGGAGTGTCAGGTGTAAGATATGGGTGGTAATTGTCCTGCTCTATTTGGTACTGATGTGGTCTCAGTGTCTAATTCCAAGCATCACGCTTTAGATGTGGAAAAAATAGAGAGAATTCAGAAGAAAGCAACAAAAAATACGAAATTTAGAAAACTTCACCTATGAGGAAAGATTAAAAAAACTGGACAATTTTAGTCTTGAGAAAAGAAGGGTGAGAGGGGGATCGGATAAAAATGTTATTGTCTGCTGTAAGAAGGATGGCACTGAATAATTCTGAATGCCCACCAGGGTAGAACAAGAAATGACTAACTTAATCTGAGCAAGGGAAATTTAGGGTTTGATATTCGGAAAAGCCTTTCTAACGATAAGGGGAGTTATTACTGAAATAGGTTCCCAAGGGAGATTGTGGAATCCCTATAGTGTGTAGGTTTTTAGAACAGGTGTGACAAACACCTCTCAGGGAAGGTCTAAGGTTTCTTTGTCTGCCACAGGACGTCTTTCCAGGTGCCTTCCAGTGCTACCTTTCTATAATTCTATCCCCCTTCCTCCAAACGTTGGGATGCAATTTCATCTCCCTACCATTACACCTGACTCTCTATAGTCCATAATTCCTCAAAATGGCCCTTATTGACGTCTCATACCCCTGAGATCCTGGATTCAGTGGGGATGCATGCAGTGCATGCAGGGAACATCCTTTTCCTCCTCTTCCTTAATGCATGGACCCCACTAGCCCATTCTCACTGGTCCCAGCTCCTTAGGACTTTTCCCACTATCACTGGGTCTCATTCTGTCAGTAAGAAGCCCGTTTCAGGGGACTTCTCCTCTGGCCAGAGTCTTCACTTTTTGGCCAATGGAGTTACCTACCCTATGTTTTAGGAGCCCCTTTGATGAGGCGTGTCTGGCTGTGTTTGTTCCGCAGAGATGGAGATAGGGAATTCACTCAAAAGCAGAGGGACCTGCACCTTTGAGCATATGGGGAGCTGGCCCTGGGATTTTATTGCTTTATTGCTGGGGTTAAAATAGTAGAACATTTTTTGGTGACAAATGTCCCATGAGTTCCCCTGATCTCCCTTGTTTTCCTTCTCATGAGCAGGGTTTCCAGCCTCCAGTCCTGATGCGGTCTCCCAGCTGGAACAAGGGGAGGAGCCGTGGGTCCTGGAGCTCCAGGAAAGAGAGATCCTGAGAGGTGACTGCACAGGTAAGGACTCATTAAACCAACTCAAAGACTGGCAGTGCCTGAAGGAAACAAGTGGGTTTGCCTACCAAGACCTTGTGAGCTGTCTGTGTTCAGGATTGTCCCCAGCAGGGGTGAGGTCCTCAGGGCAGATATCGCTCAGGGCTTCCTACCCATCCCGACTCCCGGCAGGAGGTCCTTCCCTTCCCTCTGAATGTTTGCATGCAACATAGAGGCAGACTCAATTCCCTGCTCTCTCCCCCGTGGGGAAGAGTTTGGGGGAATTCAGTTCCTGATAATTTTCCCCCATTTCTCCAACACTTTTGGTTTGCTCTTGTCTTTTCCATTCCTTTTTCTGAGGTTTCTCTCTCTCTATCCCATCAGGTGACAGGATGGTGAGTGAGAACAGGGAGCAGATTTCTCAGCCGGAAGAGGCAGAGGGAGAAGCACATAGGGGATTATTGCAAAGATCTAAAAGGAATGCGTCCATCTGTCGTGAGCAGGGAAAAGCCTGTGAGAGTCATCGCAGACCAGAGAAGCAGCAGGAAAACCAGCCAGAGGAGAAAGCTGGTGAATCCATTAATTGTGAGGGAACGCACAAGAACCTCAAGGAATCCACAGTCCAGCAGAGAATCCTCATGGGAGAGAGAAACAACACATGCACTCAGCGTGGGGAAGACTTCAGTAACCGCTCAGTCCTTATTAACCATGAGAGAATCCTCACAAAAGAGAGACTCTATGAATGCTGTGAGTGTGGGAAAATCTTCACTCGGAGCTCATACCTCATTAGACATCAGAGAAACCATACGGGAGAGAAGCCCTATGAATGCTGTGAGTGCGGGAAAAGCTTCAGTCAGAGTTCAGACCTTATTAGACACCAGCGAATTCACATGGGAGAGAGACCGTACAAATGCTCTGACTGCGGGAAAAACTTTATTTACCGCTCAGACCTTGTTAGACACCAGAGAATCCACACAGGACTGAGACCCTATGAATGCACAGAGTGTGGGAAAAACTTCAGTGACCGCTCAGACCTTATGCATCAGAGAATCCACACGGGAGAGAGACCCTATGAGTGCTGTGAGTGCAGGAAAACCTTCACTCGGTGTTCACATCTTGTTCGGCATCAGAGAAGCCACATGGGGGACAAACCCTATGAATGCTGTCAGTGTGGGAAAAGCTTTGTTGACAGCTCAGCCCTTATTAATCATCAGAGAATTCACACAGGAGAGAGACCCTATGAATGCCGTGAGTGCGGGAAAACCTTCATTGACAGCTCAGCCTTTAGTAAACATCAGAGGATCCACAAAGAAGAGAGACCTTATGAGTGCTGTGAGTGTGGGAAAAACTTCAATGTGAGCTCAGCCCTGGTTAGACATCAGAGGATCCACACAGGAGAGAGACCCTATAGATGCTCCGAGTGTGGGAAAAGCTTCCATCAGAGGTCACACCTCATTTATCATCAGAGAATCTGCAAGGGAGATGAACAACATACAGATCTTATCTAGGCATGACAAAGGATTTTTTTTCCTGTAGGTCTTTTGCTACATAGTGACCTGCAAGGTTATCTGCTATGCTGTGTCCCCTCAGCTTACTCATGTGAATTTCCAGTTTTTGCCTTTGCAATTCACCCTTCTTTGGAGTCTCTCCCATGGTCCTTATGATCAACTCCTTTGTCCTATGAGTCTTGTGACTATGTGTCCTTCCTACCAGATATTTCCATCAGCCCCATGTGGGAGAGATAGGAGTTATGACAGGTTCCCTGGGGTGCAACCTGGAACTGGGGTACCGGTGAGCCCTCTGTCTTACCAACCTAGGCTCCCTCTCACGATATGATGCTGTGACAAGCTGCAAACCTCACCAGGTCCTGCGCTTACACAGCCATCCACAGGCTGGGATACATCCAACGGAGTAACATGAATGCTTCTCCTAGCCACTCATGAACCAACAATAGAGAGGCTTCAGCCAATTTCTCTACCTCCCCAGACTAGGACCTCAGGTCTGTACTGTCTTGCCCTCATCAGAAGACCAGTGTGAGTTTATAATCCAGTCTGCCCTTCCCTCAATGTGGAGCGGACATGCACCAGCTCTTGTTCCTGAGCAGATTTCTCAAGCCCTGCAAGCAAAACACTCTGTTTTAAGTTAAACAGATTTATTAATGACAGAAAGGTAGATTTTAAGTGATTATAAGTAATAAGCGCACAGATCAAACTTGGTTACCTATGAAATAAAAAGTAAAATCGCAATCTGAGTTCTATAAACTAGACAAGATTTGAATCAAGCCGTGTCTCACCCTGATGACATAATTCCTTCATACACAGGCTGGGATTCTTCTTTCCAGCCTGGGACCACCTCCCCAGGTCAGTCTTTGTCCTCCAGACATGTTTCCACGTGTTGAGTTGGGAGGGGTGTGCGGACAAATGATGACGTCACTTCCTCTCCTTTATAGGTTTCTCCAGCTTGCTGGAAAGACCCTTTGCTATGAGGTGAGTCAAGCAGCCTCCATTGTCTATATGCTGTCTCTGAGAGGTCTCCATTGTATGCAGTTCCTGGTGTCATCCTTGTGAGTGTGTGTATTCCCCTTAATGGGCCATCATCGGTGTCTGCCTGCCCCATTGTTGTACCTAAAGGCTGATTGTGGGTGTTCCCAACTTCACAACACATTTCAGTCACATACACGTAGCCAAACTTCGTAACGCCACACAATGACAGCACATACAATCCAACAGGATACTAATAGTCAACAGATCAAGACTTCAAGAATTATATCCTTATAAGGCCTACTTTGTTTAAAAAAAACCATCATAATGATATCTCCATAGTGAATAAGGGGTGCCAGGGTTTTGCTTTGAGGAACAGAGTGTCACCGGGGTGACCTCAACTAACTACATCAAGGTAAAATCTACCTGGACCTCATCTCCCCTAGATGGTCCAGGGAGATAGCGAGCTCGAGTTAAATATTCTAATATAAATACACAGCTAAAGACAGAGTCTGTGCATAGTGGACAGACGCATCTTGCACATTTCCTCCATTATTTTTGTACCATGTTTCTCATTTAAAAGATATTTATATAACAAGAGCAGGGGCAGTGGGGGAAAAGTGTCATCTCAACCTCTGTGACAGCCGAGGGAGATGGGGTGAATTGGAGGAATTTCCTCCCTCCCCATCATCCCCAGCAGTGTTACTTATGGTCAGAGCTATACAGCATTTATCTCCTTCACAGTTTGATTTCTGTGATCCTAAAACAGACTCATTAGAGCTGGAGAGGAAAGTGTCACAGAAGTGGAAGGGAAATTTGAATGGAGCCCGAATACAGTGTGATCATTCAGAGTTTACATCCCAGTTTCCAAAGCCATTGGTTGACTTTTTCCTGCCAAGTTGGGATGGCTTGCAGATGGGAAGGTTGGCTGCTTTTCTCCCATTATGATGATGCTAAAACTTTCATAAATAACACACCTCCCTATTTCTGAGACAACACTGAGTGAAGTGGCTTTGAATGGATGAGAGAAGAGCACAATGGGAGAATCTTTTATCCTGATTCTGAGTCATCAGATGTAACCTGCTCTGGAATTTCACCCTCTATGAACCTGAAAGGGTCTTACACCACTCTGAGATGTGGCTATTTGCTGTTTTAACAAAATTAGTTGCTAGGACCTTTTATTAATTCAAGTGTAAAAATCTGCTACCATCTGTGTCACAAGAGTTAAATAGGTTTCAGAGTAGCAATCGTGTTAGTCTGTATTCGCAAAAAGAAAAGGAGTACTTGTGGCACCTTAGAGACTAACAAATTTATTAACGAATTTATAACAAAATAAATTTGTTAGTCTCTAAGGTGCCACAAGTACTCCTTTTCTTTTTAAGAGTTAAATAGTGAGCTAAAAAAACCCCCGTATGTTAAAAAATGTAAATACATTAAACATTTTAGAAATTCACCAAAATCTTCTATTTTAAAAAGCACAAAAAGCCCACCCTCCCTCTATGTACATTAAATTAAACTACCAAATGTGTTGAAAAATCTTAGCTTTTATATTTACAAAAAATATCAGCCATTCAAGAACATAAAACTGTTATAAAACTTAGCAATCTTAAAAAAAAGAAGCGTTAAAATCAGACTATATAAACCTACTAAACAAGAAATAAACAACTGGTGTTACTTCAATTAAAAGTGCACAATAAAGTTACTAAAATAATTAAATCAGGAAAATGCAAGAATTAAAAGAGTAAAAGCAAAAAGGTTGATACTAAAAAAATTGCAAAATGTTTCAAAAGCTCAAGTGACATTGAGGGAAAAGCTAAAACTTTGAAAAAAGTTAGTTTAAAAAAATACAGTGGCGCAAGAACAAAAAACATGGTTAAAAATCATCAAAAATTTACACTTCTATCACTCTTGCTTCCTCTAAAACTATTTTTAAAAGCTTTAAATTAATTAGCAAAAATAAAGCAAGCACGCCTGAAATAACAGTACAAACAACCAAAAATTCCAAAGGAGTGAGTAAAAATTATTTTGTATTATTATTTTATTAGCCAAATAATGACGTTTAACCCAGCTCATCGAAAGGCTATTATTTATTGGTACTTAACTGTTGTTTCACAAAAGTTAGTTCTCACAGACAAAATACGGTTTCAGAGTAGCAGCCGTGTTAGTCTTTATTCTTTAAAAAGAAAAGGAAGACTTGTGGCACCTTAGAGACTAATTTGTTAGTCTCTAAGGTGCCACAAGACAAAATACAGTTATTGAAACGTCTACTAAATGGTTACAGAGTAAATAGCATCTTTGTCAACAACGTGTGAGCAGCACTTTAAACTAATATTGCTAGCTTTAAGGGGAGGATGTGGTATTTTTAAGTACGGTACTCCCTCACAGCCTGGCAAACAGCTTATAATATTAAATAAAAAGGACAAAGAACTTCTAAGTATTACACAAAGTTACGGCAAACCTATTTGGAAGTTCAAACACATCCCCAATGTAAAGAGCATAATTTAAGGTACTTTTTAATCAGGACATTAAATTCTCAAATACAAAGTCTCTCTGCTTAGATGGATAAACCCTAAAACAGACTGAATAAGTAAAGTCCTAAAGCATGCTGAAAAGCTGTAAAATCCAAGTAAACAAACGAACAAGATCTCCACTTAAAAATTACTAATAGTTAATAAAATAAAATAAAGCATTAACTAAAATAAACAAAAAGATTTCTGCCCTGGAAACCAGAGGTCTACTTCTTTCCTTTTCTACTCTTCTTTCCTTCTTTATCCTCCTCTTTTGCATCCATCCACAGCTCTGCCTAACCAGAACAGTTCAGAACCTCAGGCTTGGATTCCAAGACAGAAAAGATTATCTGTAAAAAATAGCGGTATATAATTTTTTTTTTAAAAAAGCCTAGCAATAAAAAGGTATTTTAATTTACCAGTCTGAGGTAATACATCCAGAAACGCTATTAAATTGCAAAGCTCAAAAATGTTTAAAAGTTCCTTGTTTTCAATGCCATTGCAAAATCTTGGTCTCCTAATAAAGCACTCAGGGAAAAATACAGTTTTAATTATGTAAAATTTTAATAAAAGCCAGCTTTCAAAATATTGTGATTTCATGTCACATTTTCACAAGTTGCACAGTCCGATTATGCCTGTAAAGGTTCTAAAGACAGCACATGGTTGTGAGTGAGTCTCCTTACCCACTTTAAAGCTAAGCAGATTGGAAAGATGGAGTTTTTCAATTGAAGGTAAAATCTTCCTATGAAAAGAAAAGCAGCTTGAAACCGTTTGAGTCAGCCGTCGTGGATGCTTAAAAAATGTGTCTCCCACACAGGAAAAGTGCACCCAAAAAGTAATGGAAGTAACTAGTTTTTCCCATACACATTTTCCTTGCCCCTTTGCATCTCTTCCCCACTCCTCTTTGCCTAAACCCTTCCCTGGTCATCTCTTTCCCTCCCCTCCCTTGGCCAATCTGCTCTCCCAACGGTCCCTCCTTTACTTTCTTACTATTCCTGCCCCTGCTTCTTACAGCCTGTTCAAAGAGAGATCTGTGCAAAGTAAAACAATATATATACCTGCCGTTTGTGTGTTCTTTCCCAAAAATGAATGCAAAAAGTGTTTTTACCAATAAAAATAGAAAGGACATCAGTGTCTTAATGGGTGTCTTTCTCTCCTTTCTAAATAGTCCTTAATGTATATAAACAGCTATACCGAAGCAATCCAAGATACAGCCTAGATATAAAAGAATTTCTTCCATAAACTTATTTGGGAAAAGCTCAAATGTTGAGGTTTGAGAGTGATTTGGCTCCCCATGCAAGTAGGGAATATGAAATTCACCCATTGCTCAAGTGTAGTCCAAGACCTAACATACCCAGTGTTGTGGAAAATTAACCATGTGTTGTGTTTGGATCAGAACTGCCTGAGGCTACCTTTATTCAAGCATGCACATGCCCGGCGAGTCAGCCAGCCTAGCTGCTGCTGCTCTGCTGAAAAAGGGAACACAGAAGCTTATACAGATCAAAACCACAATTTAGTTACACATACTTCCTTATTAATATTTCCCCTTATTAGGAACACAGAAAAAACAAGCTTTTCCTGTTATTCACAGGTCGTTCTTTTGCTGTTACCGGCTTTTCCCTAATTGTTGAAGTTACATTAGACAAGATTGGGCTACTGCATTGTGTCTTGTTAGTAATTTCCACACTCTCTTCTTCTGCCCGCTGACCACGTACACAGTTATCTTGACCAGAGTTTAGGCCAACTCTCGTTTTTCATCTACACCGAGGAGCAACTGCACTGGTCTATTTTGAATCCTAGCAAGATTTTCTCTCTTTAAAGAACAGTCCAGTGTCCCTAAATCCCACCAAAGGCTTGTTAAAATCTGACCAAACAATTTCAAGTCACATGGGTAATGTGTGAATTTTCTGGAGAAATTCCACCCTTTGCAGAGAATTTTGCTATAAATATGGTAATTCCGAAAGGACAAGTGTGGGATGATCCCATGGGTTATTTCAATCCCACTCAACATTCCAGGAAATGAGCCTAATATTAGCTTTAAGAAGTCCATCTCGTAAATTTTAAGGAGGGTAATGCCTTTGTTTTAGTGCATAATTCATTGTCTAAAAGTATTAAAAAATTCCTGCACCATTTAATGTAGGTATTGCGTTGTCTTCCATATGGAAAGGACAAAACTTTGTCCCATCAGTTAGCCACTACTGGTAAAGTCCCCAAACTAAACTTAATAGAGAGGGTATGTGTTGTACTGTACCCTCCTTTCAATTTAACACTCATTCGAAAACAATAAATCACAAAATTCTCCCTACACCTAGCTAATTAAAGTGAAAAAATACTATTAAATAATAAACGAAACACACACACAAATGAAATCCTGTTTAATTCTAGTACAACAACATCAGTTCGACAATCTATCATACTGCGTAAAGTTAAAAAAATGGAAATTCCTCCCCCAAAGATGCATATTTCCAAAACAAGTGAAAAAAATGAAACGAAGCTTGCTAATAATTTAGCCTTTAAAGATAAAACTGAATAAAAAAAATCTGTTTTCTAAAACTGTGTGACGTGTGTAAAAAAACCTCCACACAATAAAAATTAAAACCCCTTCATAATCAAATCAGTGTATGAAAAATATCATATTCTATGAACTGCTCAAAAATGCATACAGAAAATTTAAACTTCCTAGTATATATACATAAATATATTGAAGAATTTCTTCTCCATATAATGTACCCTTGTGGCCAGTTTAAAAAAAAATCTAATCTGTAAAAATTAATTAATTATAAATAACTAAGAAAATCCTCCTAAGTAAATAGCCCATGCAATCTATACATCACAATTTAGCCAAGCTAAGTTTAAAAAAAAAAAACAACCCTCTTAAATGTAGCAAAGTTTTTAAGCCCTAAAAGGAATTATAAAAAAAAACAAACACAAACTAGCTTTCATTTGTTAAAAAAGGTCATATAGCTGAAAAAAATGCCCTTTGGTTAAAAATGTCCCCAAGTGAATTTAATTATTTCATTCACAAAGCTTTATTTACAGCAAACCAAGCAAGCAAAAAAAAAAAAAACCTTTATGTCAATAATACTTTAATTTTTAGTACCACTATTGCTGGGGAAAATTTGTCATTAGTAAAAAGTCAATGAGCCAGAAAAGAGTAAATTATTTAGCCTTTAAAATTCGCTCTAAGGTCTGCAACAGTAAGCTCATAAATTGCAGACTCTAATGAATTTTAATACTCTTTCCAATGTGTCAGAACTATGTTGTTTCCTGGCCATCTGCAATTACTGCAGGCAATTCAGTCAAGAATATACCAGACCCCTTAGTAGACTACCACAAGCACATCTTGCCCATATGCTCAGGGTTTAGCTGATCGCCATATTTGGGTTCGGGAAGGAATTTTCCTCCAGGGCAGATTGGAAGAGGCTCTGGGGGTTTTTCGCCTTCCTCTGTAGCATGGGGCACGGGTCACTTGCTGGAGGATTCTCTGCTCCTTGAAGTCTTTAAACCATGATTTGAGGACTTCAATAGCTCAGACATAGGTGAGAGGTTTTTCGCAGGAGTGGGTGGGTGAGATTCTGTGGCCTGCGTTGTGCAGGAGGTCGGACTAGATGATCAGAATGGTCCCTTCTGACCTTAGTATCTATGAATCTATTAGAAATGGCCTGCATAGATCTATCTGTGGCCTGCATAGAATCAGTCCATTAAAAAAAATAAAACCCAAATTAAGTCAAGCCCCTTGCTTAATTTACCCTCAAATGGCATTTTTAAACTTAAAAATAGCAGCTATGGAACAAAGTGCTCTGTTATATCAAAAAATAAAACTCAACCTCCCCCAAGCTATTGCTTATGGAAGCAAAAAATTATGTACTGTAAAAAATACTCAAGAGTCTAAAAAAGCAAGAGTAGTAACAATTTAAGCTCTACATTTCAATTACATTATCAATTAAAAAACCATTAAAACTATCCACCATTCTTTAATGTAACTAAAGTCCAATCAAATTAGAAAGTGAAGTGTTAAATGCCAAACTAACTTCCTAAATTCTCAGTATAAAAAAAAGTTAAAAGGAAACAGTTTTTAAAAGGAAACAACAAACAAACAAGGATCCAACTACATCAATCTCAAGACAATATTAAAGCAGAAATAACTGTTATTTGTCCACAGTATTTGCAATATCAATCTTATAAAGATAATGTTTGTGCCAAACTAATGTTGCATACAGACCCTGTTATTCGTTCAATCAAAATACGGTCCCGTGTGCTGATGCAAAGATATATTTTTAAAAAAAATCTTTTAAAAATTTAGACTACATTCCGTCACCAGTCAGTCTGTTGAAATTACTGCTGTACGACCAGCCTTAAAATCAGCTGTAAAAACTAACGTGTCCACTTTCAAGTTCAAACTCTGAACAGTAGTTGCCTGTTTTGTCTTCGTACCTCGTGTAACAATAAACTCCACAATGCTAAAAGTATGCAAATCAAACACGTCCAACTACTTAAACTAATAAACCAATTAGTTCAACAACCTAAAGTTAACCATTTATTATAAAAACAATAAAAACCTTTCATGTGCAAATAAGCAAAGTCGTCTAAACAACAATAAAGCTAATACACTTGCCAACGAAGGTGCATGAAATCATAGAATTGTAGGACTAGAAGGGACATTGAGATGTTATTTAGTCCAGTCCCCTGCACTCAAGGCAGGACTAAGTATTATCTAGACCATCCCTGCGAGGTGTTTGTCCAACCTGCTCTTAAAATCCCCGATGATGGAGATTCCACAATCTCCCTAGGCAATTTATTCCAGTGCTTCACCACCCTGACAGTTAGGAAGTTTTTCCTAATGTCCAACCTAAATCCCCTTTGCTGCAATGTAAGCCCAGTGCTTCTTGTCCTATCCTCAGAGGTTAAGGAGAACAATTCTTCTCCCTCCTCCTTGTAACAACCTTTTACGTACCTGAAAACTGTGATCATGTCCCCTCTCGGTGTTCTCTTTTCCAGACTAAACAAACCCCGTTTTTTTTTTCCAACCTCCCCTCATAGGTCATGTTTTCTAGACTCTTCATCATTTGTGATGCTCTTCAAATGGAATTTCCTGGGCGTTTACAGGAGCAGGCAGCACCTGGAAAATCTCAAGTGAAAATACTAACTCCGTTTAATCAATAAACTTTCAACTTAAATAAATGTTTTTAAGTGTTTATCAATAAGCCAAGTAAAATCAAAGCCTCCATAAATCAAAGCCAGACTAAACCTATCACTGTTTTAATGTTAACAGTAAAAAAAGTTTACAAACACCTTTAACTCTTTAACTGCTAGCGAACAGGGGACCGCAAACGGGAGTTTGAGAGGGGGAGTTGTAGATCCCCCTGCTGAACGAACAAGCTGCAAATACTAACTTTGGGGTGAGTGAGTTTGTTTGGTTGTTTCTGTTTTTCTTTTTCTTTCAGGTCATTTCAGTTATTGGGTCAGTTGGGATTGTATGTCTGGGGGCCGTTTGAGCCTGTTTGACGGCCCAGAAAGGAGCACCGCGGGAAGGGATCTGGGGATCACAGCGGATCAAGAGCTAAATAGGCGTCAACAGTGTAACGCTGTTGCAAAAAAAGCAAACATCATTCTGGGATGTATTAGCAGGAGTGTTGAAAGCAAGAGGTAATTCTTCCGCTCTACACCACACTGATTAGGCCTCAGCTGGAGTCATGTGTCCAGGTCTGGGTGCCACATTTCAGGAAAGATGTGGACAAATTGGAGAGAGTCCAGGGAAGAGCAACAAAAATGATTAAAGGTCGAGAAAACATGACCTATGCGGGAAGATTTGGAACGGGTCCCATATGAGGAGAGATAAAAGAGGCCAGGACTTTTCAGCTTGGAAAAGAGGAGACTAATGGGGGAGATGATAGAGGTCTATAAAATCATGAGTGGTGTGGAGAAAGTGAATAAGGAAAAGTTATTTACTTGTTCCCATAGTATAAGAACTAGGGGCCACCAAATGAAATTCATGGGCAGCAGGTTTAAAACAAATAAAAGGAAGTTCTTCTTCACTCAGCGCACAGTCAACCTGTGGAACTCCTTGCCTGAGGAGGTTGTGAAGGCAAGGACTATACAGGGTTTAAAAGAGAACTGGATAAATCATGGCAGTTAAGTCCATTAATGGCTATTAGCCAGGATGGGGTGTCCCTAGCCTCTGTTCGTCAGAGGGTGGAGATGGATGGCAGGAGAGAGATCACTACCTGTTAGGTTCACTCCCCCTGGGGCACCTGGCATTGGCCACTGTCAGTAGACAGGACTCTGGGCTAGAGGGACCTTTGATCTGACCCAGTGTGGCCATTCTTATGGTCTTATGTTATGTTCTTATGTAAGATTGAAAAACTTGGGTTGGGGGACAGGAAGGGGCGGCTCCTGCCCCAGGCGGGCCCCTCACAAGGTGTTTGTGACACGTGAGAACTTGAGCTCATTGGCCATAAAAGCCAAAGTGAAGAGGGTCCAAAAGCTGGAGGCAGGGGTAGCAGTGGGAGTGAGGGGTAAAATCCAGGACCAGAGGAATGCACCGGGATGAGGAAGTGGGGAGCTCGGCTTCCAGAGAGTGGCATCTGTGGGGTTTGTGAAAACAGGGGTGAGGGGGGTGGGCAAAGGGGTTTTTCCCCTTTCCTCCCTTTTTCCTTTCTGCGCCTCTAGTTCCAGCACCTATGCATACCTACCCCCAGAAAATATCATTGTCCTACATGCTTTTAGCACATTGCACAGAGCTATCACTGGCCCAGAAACATCCAGAAGTAGGGGTTTGCAGAGGGGACCCCAGAAATCAGGCAGAATCCAGCTCTTGCATTCGGTGCTCTGAGTGTCAGGAGAATCCAGAGCTGGAGATTGAACCCTGTAGACCTCAGCGTCCACGTGTCTGTTCAGAGTTCTCCACCCCCACCCCTCTGATCGTGAGAGATCAGAGCTGGTGACGGGGGCTCAGGGGATCAGCAGGACTCGCTGGCTCTCTGTAAGGGTCACTGAGGAACGAATGTCCTTTGGGAGCTCATATGCCTCAAAGACAACGAGGAATCCGGTGGCACTTTAAAGACAAACAGATTTATTTGGGCCTAAGCTATTGTGGGTAAAAAACCCACTTCTGCAGATGCATCTGTTTGCCTCTGTTCCAGGGCTGGCGTGAGTTTGCATCTGAAGTTTATGGAGGAGATGTTATGATGGGATAACATGATTTTGGTAATTAATTGATCTTTAAATATTCATGGTAAATAGGCTTAATGGCCTGTGATGGGATGTTAGATGGGTGGGATCTGAGTTACCCAGGAAAGAATTTTCTGTAGTATCTGGCTGGTGAATCTTGCCCATATGCTCAGGGTTTAGCTGATCGCCATATTTGGGGTCGGGAAGGAATTTTCCTCCAGGGTGATTGGAGAGGCCCTGGGGGTTTTTCGCCTTCCTCTGTAGCATGGGGCACAGGTCACTTGCTGGAGGCTTCTCTGCTCCTTGAAGTCTTTAAACCACGATTTGAGGACTTCAATAGCTCAGACATAGGTGAGGTTTTTCGTAGGAGTGGGTGGGTGAGATTCTGTGGCCTGCGCTGTGCAGGAGGTCGGACTAGATGATCAGAATGGTCCCTTCTGACCTCAATATCTATGAATCTATGAATGTCGCCTCTAATTTTTGACAGGCTGTGTGCGCAAAAAATTTCTTCTGTGCAAATTTTGTGTGCGCGGGGTTCAGGATCTGTGTGTGCACGCAGACGCGCACAGCTTAGAGGGAACAGTGGAGAGGGCTTGTCCGGGTGCGGTTGATCTCTGTTGCAGGAGTATTTGTGTAAAGAAAGCAAATCACGCTTAGAATTCACCGACTCTGTGCACCGATTTCTCCTGCCCTGGGAAGCCGCTGACCCACAGGGCCCAGGCCAGGTCTCGCTCAGCAGCAGGGCCAGGCTGGTATCAGCAGGGTAACATAATAATGGGGGGTCTTAAGTGCGAGGCTTTTCCTGGTGTCCCCCTGCACAGTTCCTGCCCCAGGAAAGCAGACCCTAGGGGTAACAAAGGGACAACAGCATCTCCTTCCTTAGAAGTTTTTAAGGTCAGGCTTGACAAAGCCCTGGCTGGGATGATTTAGTTGGGGTTGGTCCTGCTTTGAGCAGGGGGTTGGACTAGATACCTCCTGAGGTCCCTTCCAACCCTGATCTTCTATGATTCTATGATTCTATGATTGAGTTTTCGCCATTCTCAGCCCGGCGAGTCACCAGCCTGAAGGACACCCCGGGAGGGGGGAGTTCCCTTGGGAGCCAGGGACTCACTAGACACTGGGGTGGGGATTTCCTCAGCGCTCAAGAGGAACCAGCCAGAGCCAGGCAGCAAAAAGAGCTGGGAAACTTTTCCCCCCTGGCCCCGCTTCTTTTTCCCTCCACCCCCCTTTCATTTCTCTCTCCTCTTTCCCTTTCTAGCCCCTTCCTCATCTCCTCTCCCTCTCTGGCTGGGAGAATGGGTCACTTTCCCGTTCCCATGGGGGACCCACACACCCCTGGGCGGTTCCTGCAGCTCTGGGACTGGCAGACATGGGGGGTGGGGGGTATCTCTGGCTTCAGCCCCTCTCCCAGCCAGCGCTGCAGCCTGGGTTGGTGTTTGCAAGACACAGGAAGGGGCTGGAGCCGCCGGGGGCTGGAGGAAGGAGCTGGGAGAACAAAGCCCAGAGCCTAGGCATGGGGCAGCTCCTGGCCCAGACCAGGGGTTGCTCTGCGCTCCCCGGGGTCTCTGCTGGGGGGGGGCTTTCTCCAGCTGGGACCAGCCCCCTGGACTCTGCCCGCACCAGGAGCACCCCCCTGTGAGTGAGGGACCCCCGGGGAGGGGTAGGAAAGTGACTCTCTGCACAAAGGGGTCTGGGAAGCTCACATCTGGCAGCATCTGGGAAGCCCCCCTGCCCTGGGGCCCACCTGGGGGGGGGTTCAGGTGGGGAAGGAAACCAGGCCCCGGTGCGGTTTTCTACCTTTGTGGGTCGGGAAGGGAGGGATGAGAAATGAGACAGGGGTGGAGGGAGGGGGCAGACCGTGTGAACGGGGGGGGGAGGGGGAGATGGACCTGGCTCTGGGCAGGTTGGAGATTGCAGGGAGCTAGGGGGGGCTCAGTGGTTCGAGCATTGGCCTGCTAAACCCAGGGTTGTGAGTTCAATCCTTGAGGGGGCCATTTAGGGATCTGGGGCAGAAATTGGGGATTGGCCCTGCTTTGAGCAGGGGGTTGCACTAGGTGACCTCCTGAGGTCCCTTCCAACCCTGATATCCTATGATTGTATGAAATTGGATTGTCCCACTTCTCTCTCGAACACTCATACAAATCTCCCCTCTTTCTTTCTGATCAGCAAGTACTGGTATCAAAGCCATGTCACCTTTTCTCCCAGATGACTGAGCCTTTCGCTGGTCTCCTCAAAAACAAATGAGGTGTCCGGTGGCACCTTAAAGACTAACAAGTTTATTCGGGGCGTAAGCTTTCGTGGGTAAAAACCCCACTTCTTCAGCTGCATGGAGGGAAAATGTGTTGGTGGATACAGACTAACACAGCTACCCCCTGATACTTGACACTCTGGTCTCGTGAGATTTTGCTCCATTAATTCTCAAAGGTCTGTTTAAAATCTCCTCCGATTTGGGATATTTTCCCACCTGTGTTATCTGCAGTGATTTGGCCTTGTTTGGGTGGGAAACTGTGAGCCATCCCCTAAATGAGAAAGGGGTTAGGGGGTTGCAGCCTGAGAGAGCCCCGAAACCCGGCTGGCTCTGGGGTGGGGCGGCCGTTCTCTGCCAGCAACAGGGCCTGGAAGGGGGACCGCAGGGGAAAGCAGGAGCAAGTGTCACCAATGGGGTAACCAGTCCCACCAGGTGCCTGCCCATCTGCCCAATGGAAGTACCCCACAGCCACCAGCTGCCTGTCCCCTGCCCATCCCCACCCCACTGCCAAGGAGCCGTCTGGATCCACACCCCCTCTTCTGCCCTTTTAAAGCAGCTTCCCCAAGGGTTCCCTACTGCCCATGGGACTGGGGCTGGTGCTGGGGAACCAGTATTGTCTGTTTACTGAACTATCATCTACAATCCTTTCAAACTTTCCCACTCTCCCCACTCAGGATTGAATATCAATATAAAATCCCCATAGATCTTTGGGGTTTTTTCCCCCCCTCATAGTATCAATTTTTGACCCATTTTCTCCCCAGTTATCAAAGCTACATATAAAACACACTAACCCCCCCATCCTCTTCTCTCTCTAGTTGGCTATTACTGATTTTATATGTCCCAGATTGCTCCCGGTTTCAATAGTTCTAAATATTATTAATATAAAATCTCCCCCAGTTTTGCCCCTGTCTGGAATATTGATACCAAAATCCTGGCGAATGTTGCCCGTTTTCTCTCTGCTTATAAAATATGGATAAGCCATTCATTCAAATTTTACTTCTTTTCCGCTATGGATGGAAAATCCCACATTTCCCCACTGTCCTTTCAGAAATGGATCCAATATCCCTCAGATGTCCACCTGTTTTTGTCCCATTACTGAACATGGCTCTCAAACCTTGCGTTTTGCCTTTCTCCATATCATTATGAAATGTCAGTTAAAAATCCTCTCAGGTCTGGGGGATGTTCCTCTTGTTTTTAATGGCAGAAATTTATCCGTTTCTGGAGGGAGCCAGTAGCCCCGAGTCATTCTCCACACTGGAGATCCCAGAGGGTTAAATTCCCAAATGATCAACTTTCCCCTCTCCTTTGAGAATCACTTGTTCCTCCCTTTATCTCCATTAAAAATGTTTGCTGGTGAAAAAGTCTTGCCCCACATTGAATGCCCATCAAAGCCAGAGGCCTCCCCTCTTCAGCGAATCAGTGCTCACAGGATATTTGGCTGGACATTGATGGCACAGGATGAGGGGCTCACTCCGCTGCTGTATGGTGTAACTGGCTCTTTGCTAGCCCAAGCAAAGACCAAGTGGCTGAGACTCTCCGTGCTCCTGTATTAACCCATTGCCACTTTCTCCAGAAGTATCCCAAACTCCATGGCCAACGGTCTCCACGACGGGTTGCTTCCTGCAGCACTGAGATGCAGCCACTTCTGGGGGAGGGGGGCTCCAGGGAGGCCTGTGGCAGATCATGGACAGTTCTTAAGTATTTTGGACCCTTCATTCTCCTGTGAAAGCAGCACCCCACCCAGGGTTCCCCCTACCTGTGTGAATGGCTGGTACGGGGTGGTGATATCTTTCTATCCACTTATCAAACACTGATATAAAATCATGACAGATTTTGCTTCTCTCCCCCCCCCCCCCTTTGAAACTGAAGGAATTTCAGGTTTTGGAAGGAAAATGGATGCCCTGAGTCCTTTTTCTAGAGATGGGGAGGGATGGAGGGAGGGGGTTAAACCCCCCTCAGCAATGGGTCTGTTTAAAAGGATTGTGGCTGCCTCCTTCCTGACCCATGTTTCTGGGCTGGTTGAGACCAGTGTTAATCCGGATTCATTGGAAAGGAAGATGAGGAGTGACTCCAGATTAACAGGGGGGCGAATGAGATCAGCTGCCCTGTGGGGAGGTGGTTCCATTATCTGTTGTCACCAGAAGCTCTGGATGCTGCTAAAGGACGGGAGGAAGTTATCTCTGTGTCTCTCTCTCAGGATATTGGTGTTGAGCTTCCTGGGTCAGACGCTGCAGCCTCCATTGTGACCGGGGGGACCAGATTTAGCAGCTGCTGCTCCCCCAGCGAGATCTGTTCCAGGGAGTTGCCATAATTAAAGTTTCCTCGGTGCCCAGCCAAGGTGAGGACTTTCTCCAGCTGGTGCTAGCCCCGTAGGTCCACCCTAGGCTTTGCTAACATCAGCTCATGGTTTGGAGACTCCCAAGTGATTGAGGGAGAGTTTGGGGAAAGTGCTATATCTACTCTTGTCAGTAAAATTTATGTCACTCAGGGGTGTGAAAAAAAACAAACCCCGGACTGACATAAATTACGCTGACAGAAGCGCCGGTGTGGACAGTGCTATGTCAATGTCAGACAATGGCAGACACTTTCCGACTGACATAGCTACCGCCGCTCGTTAGGGGATGGTTTAATTATGTCGACAGAAGAGTTCTTTCCCATTGGCATAGAACAGGTACACGGGAGACCTTACAGCCGTGCAGCTGCATCGGTACAGCTAGGCCACTGTAAGGTCTCTAGTGTAGACATGGCCTAATCTACTTCTAGAACCAGCTCTTCCTGTCTTTTATGTCCCTTGCTTGGAGTGACCCACCCTGTGCTTTAGCCTTTCTAATTTTGTCCGTACACGCTTGTGCTGTTCGTTTGGACTCATCCTTAGCAACTCTCCATGTTTCCAGTTTTGAAGGATTCCTTCTTCTTTTCAAGAGCTACTGATGGAGCCTTATTGGCCTCTTACTCTGACCTTTCGTTTGGGATAGTTTCCTGCTGAGCCTTTAAAATTATCTTTTGAGAAACTGCCAGGTCTCCTGAACTCCAGTTTTCTTTAGATTTTCTTCCCACGGGACCTTACCGACCCGTTCTCTGGGTTTGTTAAAGTCTGCTTTTTTGAAGTCCATTGTCCTCATTCTGCGGCTTTCACACCTGCCTTTCCTTAGACTCATTAAATCCATCATCTCATGATCGCATTCACCCGATTTACCTTCATAACCCATTCCTCCCTGCTAGTCAGAAGCCCATCTCAGATGGCTCTCCCGTGGTTACCTCTTCCGTGTTCGGAAACAAAAGTTGTCCGCAATATGTTCCAAAAACGTACTGGCCATTTTCTCTTTGTCCATATTCCTTTTCCAACAGATGTCTTGGCAGCTACTGTAGTCCCATTGCTATCAGTTCGTATTTATTGGGTGCTCCTTTTATTTTCATGGCAGAGGCTAGAATGGCTACTGAAAAAGGGCCTGGTTGGGGCTGTGAAGTGAAATGAACTAAAGCCTGTTCTGAATCTCCCCCGTTGCTCTTCTCGCCCTGTCACACTGCAGAACGACATCCATGTTTCGCTCCAGCTTATCCCAGCCTGCTACGGGACGGTCGCGGGGAAGGGAAATGGCTGCAGAGGAGCCAGTTCAGGTAAGGATTATCGGGGGGTTGCTGGTGGGTTCCTACAGGAGGGAGAGGGGCAGCAAATACACCGGAGATGGGAACTTCTGGGGAGTTCAGTCTGGAGGTTGAAGCGGGGCAGGAAATACACAGGGTGGAGAAAGAGAGGGGGGAAAGCGTGAGACAAACTTTCTGGGACTTGTTTAACCTGGGCCCTAGGTTCTAGGAACAGAGAATGGGGTTGGGGGGGGTGTCAATGTGGAAATTCTCTTATTTGTGGAACAGGATACAACTCCCCTGGGCAGGAGTGGGGAAAAAACTCACCAGACTCCCAGGGCTGGAGTCTGAAACTACTAATCAGAAGCTTCCATTGGATACGAAGGGGGCACCAACCAGTGAGGCTTAGGGGAGATGCTCTGTGCCCCCACATCTAGCTGCTGGCAGTGGGGACGGCGTTCGGCTTCCTACCAGGGAGCTCGCCCTGGACCCTGCTAGGGGCTCCATCTCCTGTATCAGTCTCTGGCTAGTTGGTGTGTGATGGATCTGCTGGGAGTGACGAGGGGCTCTCTCTTCATCCCCTCACCCTGGTGCTTCCTGGATGATCTGAGCAGGGTGGGGGTGGGACTCTGTTGACTGTGAGCCTCCCAGAGCTTCCATTTGATTGGCTCCTTTCCTCCATGAAGAGTGGGGCAGCAGGTACTGAGTGGGGGGCTCTTGCTCTTTCAGGGGCCGGTGACCTTCGAGGAGGTGGCTGTGTATTTCACCAGGGAAGAGGGGGTTCTGCTGGATCCCCCTCAGAGAGCCCTCTGCAGAGACGTCATGCGGGAAAACTATGAGAATGTGACCTCGCTGGGTAAGGGTTCCTGTCCCCTCAGTTATTAAAAGGGGAAATGGAGAGTTAAGGTTCACGTCACCCCCACAATGTAACCTTAACTCTGCCCTGTTTCAGCAACACCCCGACATGCCAGTGACACACACACTAGCAGTCTGCCCTCCCCTGCTACACAACACTCTGGGAACAGGGCACAGAAGGTCTTAAAATAGTTATAACCATTAGAAGCAACTTATCAACATCACCATATCAGACTATACAAATTAAATATCCTTAAACCAATCTCTAATAAGTTCTCAAGCAGTATTTTCTTCTTTTGCCTAGCTGCGCTACTCTATTATCATCAGTGGAATTTTGTTTGTTTGTTTTGTGTGTATGAAATCAACATTTACTGACATTTACCAATAAAAATCTAATCCTTGCAAGCCAATCCATTCACTGTGACCTGAGCCACTCTTCCTGAACCCTTATGTTTCTCACAGCCACAAGATGATCCTTTCCCTGACACAATGTGCCTTTGGTGGTATTATAGTTGGTAGTGAAACTTCTGGGGACACATCGGTTCTCACTCATCCCTCCCCATCTGCAGCAGCCACAACCTCTATTCCCTACAAGCGCCTTGGATCTATGAGCTGGTGCCTCCTGAGGTCACGTCGTCTCATAAGCGCCGACTCCATGGGTGCTCCGGAGACAGAGAGGAGCAAGTGGTGGGTGGGTGGGTGGGCGGGAGGAGGCGAGGGGGAGGAGAGGAATGGGTGGGAGTCACTTGTGGGGGAGAGGGCAGCTCGCAGTGAGCAGCCGGGGGGCCTCTGGGGAGGGGGCAGAGCCTCAGGGCAGAGTGGGGGTGGAGCACCCTCCAGCAAAAACAAAAGTCAGCACCTGTGCTTGGCCTGATTTTAATTTTTTTATATTCTCCTTTTCAAGAGGAATTAGCATGTTGCTCCTGAATTATAGCATCTAACTCTCCAAACTTCTCCAGACACTGGGGGATTTTCCATACTTCTCCCCCTTATACCTGACTTACTCGATTCGCCAGTTCTTCAAAATATGCTTTCCTCACCCCTGACATACTGTAGTCAGCTGCAGCGTTATCCCTAGATGACCAGCCCATCTTCCCCGTCACTGGCTCTGGGCCTCTCTCTGTCAGTATGAAGCAGTTACACAGTGGCTTCCCCTCTAGCTGGCTTCTCCACTTTCTGGGATATGGAGTTACCTTCTGTGTTTTAGGAGCCCCCTTGATGATACATGTCTGGTTGTGTGTGTTTGCAGCAGAGATGGCGATAGTTAAATCCCTCCAAGGTAGAGTGTCCTGCCCCTTGGAGCATCTGGGAGCTGGGCCCAGGATTTTACGGCTGGGTTTAAACTAACAGAATGTTCTTTGTGACAAATGTCCCCTGAATTCACCCGATCTCCACTTGTTTTCTTTCCCCTGAGCAGGGTTTCCAGTTCAGAAACCTGACGTGATCTCCCAGCTGGAACAAGGGGAGGAGCCGTGGGTCCCACATCAGCAAGGCTCAGAGAAAAGAGAGATCCTGAGAGGTCCCTGCACAGGTGAGGAATCATTAACCAACTCAGAATCTGTCAGTGCCTGAAGAAAAGAGCTGGGAGTCCCTGAAAAGACCCTGTGAACTCTCTG
Organism: Dermochelys coriacea; assembly: GCF_009764565.3. Classification (NCBI taxonomy): domain Eukaryota; kingdom Metazoa; phylum Chordata; order Testudines; family Dermochelyidae; genus Dermochelys; species Dermochelys coriacea. The sequence continues at coordinate 5,502,247 of NC_050095.1, read as the reverse complement.
TCTCAGCTCTTGTAGCAGATCCCTTCCTGACCTCCCTTTCCTTGAGCCTTTGGATAGGAGGTGGAAGCAGAATTGATCACCCTCTTCTCTCCCCAGATTTTAGGGAATTCAGTTCCTGATTTTTTTCTCTCTCCAGCACTTATTTTGATTTTCTCTTCCTTTTTTCCATTCCTGATTCTGAGGTTTCTCTCTCTGTCCCTGCAGGTGATGGGAGGGTGAGCGAGAACGAGGAGCAGAATCCAAAGCAGGAAGATACTAAGCGAGTGGAATCACCCAGGGCATTAGCACAAAGATCTAATGTGAAGTGTCCAGTAGTCGTGAGCAGGAAAGTGCCTGCAAGAGTCAGCACAGACCAGAGAGAGAGCAGGGAAACCAGCCGGGGCAGAAAGTGGGTCAATCCATTAATTGCTGGCAAACTCACAAAGACCTCAAAGAAACCACAGCCCAGCAGAGAATCCCCATGGGAGACAGAAACAACACATGCCCTGAGTGTGGGAAAGACTTCAGTTACCGTTCGGCCCTTATTACTCTACACATGCTGTGTGTGTGCGGGAAAAATTTCACCCAGAGCTCAACCCTTGTCCAACATCAGAGAATTCATACGGGAGAAAGACCCTATGGATGCACAAAGTGTCAGAAGAGGCTCAGTGACAGCTCAGCCCTTATTAAGCATCAGAGAACCCACACAAGAGAAAGACCCTATGAATGCTGTGAGTGCGGGAAAAACCTTCACTCAAAGCTCAGCCCTTGTCAGGCATCAAAGAACCCACACGGGAGAGAGACCTTACGAATGCTCCGAATGCGGGAAAAGCTTCACTGACAGCTCACACCTTATCAGGCATGAGCGAATCCACACAGGCGAGAGACCCTATCTATGCGCAGAGTGTGGGAAAAGCTTTGTTGTGAGCTCAAACCTTGTTGCACATCAGAAGATCCACAAGGGTGATAAAAAAAATCATAAAAAAAAACCTGACAAAAGATAGATTTTTTTTCTTTAGTATTTTTGCTAATTCCCACATAGTGACTTTTGAGGCTATTTGTACCATTTACGTCTCAGATGCTCCAAGAGAGATGCCCATTTTTGCCTTTTACAGCTTGCCCTTTTTGGGGTGAATCCTGTGGTCCTTTCTATCCACTCTTTTGTCCTATGAGTCCTGGCAGTATGTGCCAAGAATGTCCATCAGCACCAGATGGGAGAGATATGGGTGATCTCCACTAGCTACATCTACTAGATAAAATCTACCAGGGTCTTTTCTCCATTAGGGTTTTCCATGGAGTTAGCTAGCTTGCATTAGCTAATCTCATGTTAAAACAAAACTACTCTTGCACAAAAGATGTAGCCCGTGTCGAAAGGCCAGGGTTATCTCGCCCGTTTCCTCATCATCTCATCTAGCCATGACTTGTCCTAGTCTAAACCAACCTGGAGTATCACACTGATACTGTGCCTCTCCCTGAAAAGCAATTGTTAGGGTCACCAAGTTTCCCCTTTAGGGAACAGATTGCCTCATTCCCACTTGTTCTCAAATTGCCCTGGGTGGTACTGATGGGTTGGAGGGATTCTCTCCTTCCCCATCACCCCAGTAGTGTTACCTTCTATAAGAGCTGTGTAGAGTTTATCTTCTTCGCATTCTACCCCTCCACTGCCCAAAGTGTCCCATGATGCAGTGTTCTCAGCCCTCTGTGCTTTAGACTCACTCTTTGGTGCCTTTGATCCTAAATCAGACTCATTAGGACTGGACATGAAAGTGTCACTGACCTGGAAGGGGAATTCCAATGGATCCCAGACACAGTGGGAGTTTAAATCCCAGTTTCCATCTATTGGCAGAGACACCTCTGGGCTTTTCCCTGCTGAGATGGGATTGTTTGTAGATGGAAAGGTTGGCTGCTTTTCCCCTGTTATGATAATCCTAAAACTTTTGTGAATAACACAACTCAATAATAATGAGACAGTGCTGAGTGAAAGCAGGTTTGAACGGATCAGAGGAGAATGTGATGGAGAATCTCTTGTCCTGATTGAGTCATCAGATGTATCCTGTTCTGGAATTTCATTTTATATGTAACTGAAAGTGTCTTATTACCCCTCTGTGATGTGGGTTTTTCTCTCTTTCCTGTGGGCCATTTGGTCAGATAACTGGATACTAATTTTGTTTGACCAAATCTAGCTTAGATTTATTGGGGGGCTTTGAGACAAATGACCATTTGCTAAGAGAGTCATTTCTTTATTTATTTTTGCTTTTCCCCCACCACTCGGTGATGACATGGAGGAAGTTCAGGTGCAGTTTAGTCAACAAAGGATAATACTCCATGCTAGTGACATGTTACCAAGGAAACAGCACTGTTTTTAAATCTCCATTCTGAAATGGTGAACCACAGGACATCCAAAATCGTGCAATTAACTGAAGTAACTGAATACAATTACAGTGGTTTTCAACTGCTTGGGTCAGTATTGTCTCAGATGATGTTGGAATAGAATCCCACAGTAAGTGACTTGGAACTGGGAAACTGTAAGTCTCTTGGTTCAAAAAGAAGGTGTGACCCGGTCCTACAGGGGGTTATTCCTGAGAGATCTCCTAGCTACTCCTGTGATTTGGGAAATGCTGTCCCGAACGATGCAGATGTTGAGGAAATGGAGGTGGTGTTTTTGCTGAACTCACCTTTGTCGGTGCTGCAGATGTCTACAAAATGAAATCAGTGTTAAATGTGAGATAGCGGCAAAATAAATCCCCACCTATTTTCAGAAAGAAACCCCACCTCTGGTAGCTTCCAGAGATTCTGATCCAGACCTGCAACTAGTCCCTAACTTAGACCTGTGCCATCAGATTAAGAAATGAACTGGGCATGTTTGGGGAAGCCATTCCTCACTAACACTGCTGAGCCTTTGGGGTTGTTTGGAAAAAAGATTCTCTTCCAAAGAAGTGTAAATTTAACCCTGATGAAGGTCAAGAACTCAGGCAGAAATGCAGGCACCCGGTGGTTGGTTTTCGCCTCAAGAGAAAGAAGCTATGGGTTACTGTGGTAAACTGTTTGAGAACACTCCCTAGTTCAGTTGCATTGATTACAGTGTCAAAGGATGCCGTGGTTAGACTGAGAACAATTGTCCTCTACCATTTGGATCCAAAGTGTCGTAAGCTGAAGAAAGAAATAGTTGATGCCTTCAGAGGACATTCCTTCCCCCTGGATCCCAGTCTGCCTGCCTGGTTGGGCAACCGGGACTTCCATGCTGTGCAAGTGAGGGAATGAATGTGTCAGCCTCCGTATCCGGAGTGCAGAACACACGATGTACAGTCCTGTTTCTATGGTTTCGTGTCAAAAGTCTGGTCTACACTGCAGTGGGCTGGAGCACACCATGGGTAAAAAAAGGTGGATGCTAAACACCCATCTCAAGCCCCCCCCCATCACTCCTCCCCTTCCTCCTGCACCTCCCCACCCACCAGCAGCCCCGCCAATCAGCACCTCCTGCTCCCTCCCCACACCTCCTGCCCACCGTGAGGACTTGGGCTGGAGCCTGGGCTCCGAGAACCCCTGCCCCCTCGTGGGGTGTCAGAGCCCATGGTCCAGCCCAAGCCTGAACTTACACATTGTGATTTTTAGCCCCACATCCTGGGCCCCTGCAAGCCCAAGTCAGCTGACCCAGGCCATCTGTTGCCATGCTGCAGGTCTTATTCCGGTGGAGATGTACCCGAAACGCACACCCATTCCGCTCGGGTTACTGTGCTAGGATTTATAAGCTTTGAATATCTTTGTATGAATCTGATGATTTGACTCATTTGGTGACCTGATTTCAGTGCAATATTGTTGTTAATGCATTGATTTACTGGTTTGATCTGAACTTCCTAACTGTGCGTTCAACTCATAGTTGGTTTATTAGTGTTTATAGGGGCTTAGCCTTAGTGTGATGTGTGTGCTTCATTTTATTTGTTCATTTTAATAAAATTATAAGCGGATATGGAGTCACATTTCTATCATAAGCAACATGGGCCAGAGCCATAGAGAATCTGGGGCAGATCCACCAGCTGACCTCAAATTCTAGCCAGTCCCTCTAAATTAACCTCCTGGTCCTCATGGAGGAGCATCTGAGGGGTGTGCTGATCTCAACTTCAGCTGTATCGTGTGGGGCTCAGAACTCAAGAGAAAATCAGCTCTCCCGGCCCAGGCTTTTGGTGTGTGTGTGTGTGTGTGTGTGAAAGAGAGAGAGAGAGCAAGCAGTGTGGCTGACTGAAGGGGGGTTCGTGAGGTGGGGGAGTGTCTCTGGGAGTAGAGGCAAGGGGGCTTGCTGTGGAGTCATGACCAGGGCCAAGCCCAGCCTGTGCCCCTTTCTGACTTGCCCCGGGTTGTGGCCTGGTCAGGCCCAGCTGATGCCTGGGGGGGTCTGGTTTGAAGGGCTATAAATGGAGGTAGAAAGCTTGTACAATTCAGCCACTGTGATGCTGACAGCATAAATATATGTGCATTAAGAGGGCATATTGGGGCATTCTGGACAGAGGGCAGAGTTAAGGTTGTGTGGACAACCTTATGGTGAATTCCTGGTTTTCAGACATTTGAGTTGTGCTGAAGTTGAGGTTCTGCAAGGGATGATATCCCACCAGGCACCCTAAACTCTGTGTTAATGAAGTTTTTTACCCTTTAATTAAGCCAAGGAGGGGTGGTCCTGGCTGCCCACTAGATGTTAACCAACTCGCAGGCTGACTGCAGGAATAAACGCTTAGAAAGAAAAACAATGAAAATCAACAATGAAAATCATGAAAACAATGAAAATTGGACAGAAGTCCTTGAAAACAAATCAGATGCCTCCTATCTGCTCTGGTAAAGGTGGTAAGAAGTGAAGGAAAGGGATTCAGAACCATTCCCTAAGGGAGATGTTTCACCACCTCTGTTCTGGGTGTCTTCAGTATAAAAGAAAAGAACAAGAAAAGCAAATTGAATTTACAGGAAGAAGTTAGCAGATTTCTTTTCCCTCCCAGGCCCACAAGAGAAAACCCTGTTCTCCACACAACCCTTTGCTTTATAGTTGACTGCTACCCTGAATGTCTTCTATAAACAACCCTACATCTGCTCCCTCCAGAGTCTGTGTGCTTAGGATAGGATGAAGGAACTGCTAGTCATTTCCTCTTCATCCTACCTCAGATACAGATGAGAAGGCCCTCCCTCACCGTGTACACTGTCCATCTGTCTGTCCATCCACCATCCATCTCATCCAGCATTCCACAGTGATCTCTTTGGATCCCCTCACAGGGAGGAGGGTGTGGAGCCCAGATCTATGGAGGAAAAGTTTCCAAAGAATCAACTCAATTTTAAAAACACAAGACGAGCCAGGACTAAGATTATCTAGACTGGTGCTTCTCAACCAGAGGTACAGATTACAGGTCCCCGACCCGGGGCTGAACCTTTAGCAATGCAGATACGAGGCATAAGATTGGGTTTTCAAGGACTTCTGGCCAACAGGTATTTTCATTGTTTTCTTTCTAAGTGTTTATTTCTGCAGTCAGACGTGTTAGCGGTTAATATCTAGTGGTCTCCCCTCCTTGTGTTAATTAAAGGGCAAAAACTTCATTAACTCAGAGGTTAAGAGTGCCTGGTGGGATATCATCCCTTGCATAACCTCAACCTCAGCACAACTCAAATGTCTGAAAACCAGGAAAGGCACCGTTAAGGTTGTCCACACAACCTTAACTTTACCCTCTTTCTGGAATTTCCCCTGTTACCAAGTGTTTTCAGAATCCCCAACAGGGGCAACTTAACTATTTCACTTGAAGAGGTGTAAGGAATAACAGCACTTCCATCTGATAAGATTCATGCAAGGCAGCGTGCTCTATCTAAAACTGACATTTATCAGATTTAAGCACACACAACATAAGCAATAGGTTTAGAACATCCCAGATATTTACCTAACATCTGGAACGGTATTGAGTAATTAACAGAGGTTCGCAGTGGACAGCTGCTGTCCCACTGGGGCGAAAGGGTGTCAAGATGGCTTCAGAGGACTGCTCCAAAGTGCAATATATTAGCTAATCTTTTATAACTAGCTTCTACAAAACACACAGGTCATAATGACACCTACTAAGTCATCACTTTTCTAACTTTCAATAAACTTTTAATATCAGTGGCATCGAGACTCAGGTTTCCCATCACCCAGGTTTTCAGACTCAGTTGTTTACATGTTTATCCCTCCCTCCCATTCTGTTTAGCAAAAACTGCCAGCTAGATTTGACCTTGCTTCTGAAAGCCTGTCTCCAAATTAACCCTTAACTATGCGGTGTTCTATTTCATTACTTCAGGGTAGCTGAATGCACATAATCTGGCTGCAATTAGCTTGATCACATTCTGGGATATACACACCCCTCAAATCCAGGGCAACACCCCATAGGCCCTCTTAACACGCATACATTTAATCTGTCAACACCATAGTGGCTGAATTGTACAGGGTTTTGTGGAGGGGTCAGTGAGGTGGGGGGGGGGGGTGTCTTTAAGCAGGGGCAGGCACTGTTCCCTCTAAGCTGTGTGCGTGTGCATGCACGTGCAGATCCTAAACCCCGCGCGCACAAAAATTTGCACAGAAGCACAACACCTTGCACCGAAGAAATTTTTTGCGCACACGGCCTGTCAAAAACTAGAGGGAACATTGCGGGCAGGGGTTTTTTCTCTGCAGTCGCTGTCATGGCCAGTCCAGCTGTGGTCCTCTCTGGTTTTTCCCAGCGTTGGGCCGGGTCAGTCCCAGCTGACGTTGGGGAGGTCTGCTGTGAAGAGCTGTGAACGGAGGTGAAAAGCTTGTGCCAAGTTGGAATGACTGAGGTTCTTACTTGGGCCATAGACTGGGCAGTAGAAAGTCGAGGCTGGAGCCTGCAGGCCATCCAGGAGCGGTATAGGCCAGAACGAAGTGAGCGGTGAGGCTATTTCTAGCGAGTGCCGGGCTGAGCCTGTCTGCCAGTGACGGAGCCTGTGCCCACAGGCTGAAGCACAGAACTGGCCCACCTTGTTAGCAAGCAGGGCCACCTGGGGTCTGCCACCATCATAACCACATTCCTGGAGGGGAAGAGACCAAAGCTCTGGAGTGAGAGACGAGTCCAGTCCTCCAGAGCCGGCTCAGGCCGGGGGCGGCCTTGCTCAGGCTGTGGAGCTTAGCGAGGGGCGAGGAGGCCAGCTGGGGGGTGGTTCTTGTGATGAATCAGAGCTCTGTAGCTGCACCCTCAACCCCATAATACGGATTGGTTCATCAGTCTCATTAGATGGAAACGTGCTCGGGGGCAACTCAGGAGAACCCCGATAATTGGGTTATCAAGCTTGGGGGGGGGAAGAGGCAGCACGGGGTTGGAGTCCCCCTCCAGTGGGGCAGCTTAGAGGGAATTTAGGCTGTGTGTAGGAGGGTCCCCTGGGGCTTTTCTCTGGGGAGCTAGGCATGGCCTGGCTCAGGAGGGGCAGGGAGCTGGGGCTGCTCTCACTGGCGCAGGGAACAAACTGACCCCATGGTTCAAAATCTCACCTGGGTGAGGGAGAGGAGGAGGGGAACTGACTCAGGATTTCTGAAGGGTTTGGGGTTGTAAAATGACATCCAATCCCAGCCCTAACCCCCAGCACAGAATGTCTCCTACTTTCCGCCAGCTTGCATCGGGGGGCAACAGGGGGGGCAGAGTATATCCCCCCCTCCACCCCCATGCTGGGATCAGGGGGTTCCTTGCTAGCAGATGGGGGAGCAGTCTGTAACCCCCCAGGCCAAGTGCTGGGATTGGGGTGCCTGGTGGGGTAACCCTGCAGTGCAGGGGGTTCAACCCTTATCCTGCTGGCCTGGCTGCTGCCCGATCTGCCCATACACACCCATTTACTGTACCCCCTGAATGCTGTGCATGGATAAACCCCCCTGTTCCCCACAAACCACTCATAGCCCCTCCCCCAAGGTCTCCCAAAGCTCCTCTGAGCCCCCAGGGAGGGGCAGAGGGGCCCATGCTAGAGGCAGCAAGCATGGTTATGGGGGAGCGCAGGGTGGAAAGGCCCGGACCCCCCTCACTCAGCCCAGACCACGGGGGCAAAAGGATTAGGGGCTTACAGGGAAAGAGGTGGGACGTTCCTGGGGTGATGGGACTACAGGGCATCATTTTGGCCATGGGGGAATCATGTGAAGGGAGGGGCTGTGAGGGGGAGGGTCCATGGGTGTGTCAGTGTGAAGGCGAGGGCCTAAGAGGGGGAGGGCTATAGGGCCTCTCTATGAGGGGGAGGGGCTGTTGGGGGGGAGGGTCCATGGGGGCATCAGTGTGAGGGGGAGGGGCTGTGAGGGGGAGGCTATGGAGTGTCTCCGTGAGGGGAGGGCTGTGAGGGAAGGGTCCATGGGGGTGTCAGAGTGAGGGGGAGGGGCTGTAAGGGAGGGTCCATGAGGATTTCAGTATAAAAGTAATGCTCTGATGAAGTGAGCGTAGCTCACGAAAGCTTATGCCTAATAAATTTTTATTCTCTAAGGTGCCACAAGTCCTCCTTTTCTTTTGCGAATACAGACTAACACGGCTGCTACTCTGAAACCTGTGAGTATAAAAGGAGGGGCTGTGAGGGGAGGGTCCCTAGGGGTGTCCAGTGTGAGGGGGAGGGGCTGTGAGGGGGAGGGTCCCTGGGGGTGGCAGTGTGATGGGGAGGGGCCATGGGAGTGTCAGTGTGAGGGGGAGGGCTGTGGAGGGGGAGGGGGCCATGAGGGTGTCAGTATAAAGGAGGGCTGTGAGGGGGAGGGTCCCTAGTGGGTGTCAGTGTGGGGGGGGAGGGGCTGTAAGGGAGGGTCCTTGAGAGTGTCCAGTATAAAAGGAGGGCTGTGAGGGAGAGGGTCCCTAGGGGTATCAGTGTGAGGGGGAAGGGCTGTGAGGGGGAGGGTCCCCTGGGGGTGTCAGTGTGAGGGGGAGGGGCTGTGAGGGGAGGGTCCCTGGGGGTGTCAGTGTGAGGGGGAGGGGCTGTGAGGGGGCGGGGCCATGAGGGTGTCAGTATAAAAGGAAGGGCTGTGAGGGGGAGGGTCCCTAGGGGTGTCAGTGTGAGCGGGAGGGGCTGTGGGGGGGAGGGTCCCTGGGGGTGTCAGTGTAAGGGTGAGGGGCCATGGGAGTGTCAGTGTAGGGGGGCTGTGAGGGGTTGGGGTCCTAGGGGTGTCAGTGTGAGCGGGAGGGGCTGTGAGGGGGAGGGTCCCTGGGGGTGTCAGTGTGAGCGGGAGGGGCTGTGGGGGGAGGGTCCCTGGGGGTGTCAGTGTGAGGGTGAGGGGCCATGGGAGTGTCAGTGTAGGGGGGGCTGTGAGGGGGAGGGTCTCTAGGGGTGTCAGTGTGAGAGGGAGGAGCTGTGAGGGGGAGGGTGCCATGGGAGTGTCGGTGTGAGGGGCAGGGCTGTGAGGGGGAGGGTCCCTGGGGGTGTCAGTGTGAGGGGGAGGGGCTGTGAGGGGGAGGGGCCATGAGGGTGTCAGTATAAAAGGAAGGGCTGTGAGTGGGAGGGGCCATGGGAGTGTCAGTGTGGGGGGGGCTGTGAGGGGGAGGGTCCTCTAGGTGGTGTCAGTGTGAGAGGGAGGAGCTGTGAGGGGGAGGGGCCATGGGAGTGGTCGGTGTGAGGGGCAGGGGCTGTGAGGGGGAGGGTCCCTGGGGGTGTCAGTGTGAGGGGGAGGGGCTGTGAGTGGGGAGGGGCCATGACGGTGTCAGTATAAAAGGAGGGCCTGTGAGGGGGAGAGTCCCTGGGGGTGTCAGTGTGATTGGGAGGGGCTGTGAGGGGGAGGGTCCCTGGGGGTGTCAGTGTGAGGGGCTGTGAGGGGAGGGTCCCTAGGGGTGGCAGTGTGAGCGGGAGGGGCTCTGTGAGGGGGAGGGGCCATGAGGGTGTCAGTATAAAAGGAGGGGCTGTGAGGGGGAGAGTCCCTGGGGTGTCAGTGTGAGCGGGAGGGGGCCGTCAGGGGGAGGGTCCCTGGGGGTGTCAGTGTGAGGGGCTGTGAGGGGGAGGGTCCCTAGGGGTGTCAGTGTGAGGGGGAGGGGGCCATGGGAGTGTCAGTTGTGGGGGGGGCTGTGAGGGGGAGGGTCCCTGGGGGTGTCAGTGTGAGGGGGAGGGGCTGTGAGGGGGGAGGGGCCATGAGGGTGTCCAGTATAAAAGGAAGGGCTGTGAGGGGGAGGGTCCCTAGGGTGTCAGTGTGAGCGGGGAGGGGCTGTGGGGGAGGGTCCCTGGGGGTGTCAGTGTGAGGGGGAGGGGCCATGGGAGTGTCAGTGTGGGGGGGGCTGTGAGGGGAGGGTCCCTGGGTGTCAGTGTGAGGGGGAGGGCTGTGAGGGGGGAGGGACCATGAGGGTGTCAGTATAAAAAGGAAGGGCTGTGAGGGGGAGGGGCCATGGGAGTGTCAGTGTGGGGGGCTGTGAGGGGGAGGGTCCCTAGGGGTGTCAGTGTGAGCGGGAGGGGCTGTGAGGGGGAGGGGCCAGGGGAGTGTCAGTGTGAGGGGCAGGGGCTGTGAGGGGGAGGGGTCCCTGGGGGTGTCAGTGTGAGGGGGAGGGGCTGTAAGGGGGGAGGGTCCCTGGGGGTGTCAGTGTGAGGGGAGGGGCTGTGAGGGGAGGGGCCATGGGAGTGTCAGTGTGAGGGGGAGGGGCTGTGAAGGCGAGGGGCTGTGGGAAATGGTCACCTCCAGGCAGCAGCAGCCCCCTGAGATGGTGGTTGAACTGCCCCTCCCCCCAGGTGCTTTGGGGGGGGGCCCTGGGGCCCAGCATGGAGCTGCCGTCCCGTGGGGTCCCTGGGAGTCACAAAGGGGGTGATGTGCCAGCACGGCCCCGTCTGTCCTGGGGTGGGGCCTCGAGCCCCCGGAACGGCCCTGTGGGGACTTCACTGTCTGTGGAAAGCCCGCCTAGGAACGGGGGTTCCCAGCTGCATTACAGCGGCAGGACGAGACGAGAGAGTTAAAGCTGTAGCGAAGTCTGGGTGCGCTGGGTGGGGAGGAGCAATCAATCCGACTGAGCCTTTATCTCCGGGATGCCCCGGAGCCCTGCTCCGACCAGTCTGAAGTGGGGAGAAACAACCTGCTGCCTTTGCTGATGGCTGAATTAAGGCCTTTAGATTACGATACTCATGTACGGCCAGCCGCACGGGGAAAGCTCACTGAGTAGCTGCCTGGCCTCAGGAACAGGAACTAAGCAAGCGGTTTTCACCCAGGGGTCACGGGGCCGTGAGCAGGTTTCAGGGGATCTGCCAACATAAGCCAGAGAGCAGGGCCAGCATTAGACTCGCTGGGGCCCAGGGCAGACAGGCCTGAGCCCCACAGCCTGGAGTCAAAGATGAAGCCCGAGCAACTTAACTTCACAGGGCCCCGGTGGCATGGGGCCCCGGGGAATTGCCCTGCCTGCTACCCCCTAACACTGGCCATGGCTTTTAATCTACTGGAGATGACAGAAAAAACCATCGTGGCACAGGTGGGCTGTGAGTTTTTAAAGCATGTTGGGGGGTTCAGAAAATAAAAAGGATGAGAACCCCAGGTCTAAAGCATGCAGGGCCCCAGGAAGCAGAGAGGGAACCTTGATTCCCAGAGAACTGCCCTAGATCCCTTTCAGCAGCAAAGAAAGTCAATTCCCCCATCCCTGATGAATCAGCCTGGAGCTAAGTGCAGAGCTGCGGGGTTTCTCCTTTCACTCCTGCTGGGGAGTGCGGGGGTCCCGGGGGCATTTCTAGATGGCATTTGGAACTGAACTGGGGGAACCAGCCTTTCAGAATCGAAAGCTCACGTTCGGACTGAACTGTTTATTTACAGTTTTTTTATAATACGATATAATCCTTCAATCCTAGTGTCGCTCCTCGATAACATGGCTTGGTCAGCCTGGTAGGATACCAAGGGTAAAACTAACCAGCTCTTCAAATCCGAGAGAGAGGAGATAAATCACCTCTCAGAGTCAATGCGTGTGGAAGAGGGGTAGTCAATAGGCAGATGGCAGGCCAAATCCGGACCTACCAGACGCTTTTGAACGGATGCCGAAATCTTTTTACCAATCATTATCATTATTGTTATTTTTTATTATTATTTTCTCTGGGGCAAGACATTTGGACCTTGACAAAAAATAGTGGATTACCCCTAAGAATCGTTACCTCCTTATGTCCTGCTGGCCATTTCCTTTCCCTCCTTTCGGTGAAAAGCTTTGGGATTTTGCGCCGAAACTTTATTCCTCGGGAGAGACCCAGGAGCGGGGGCTGCCTGCAAGTACCAAGCACCCAGTAGATTAGAAGGTGACCGACAAACACCCTTAAGACGAGGCAGCCGTCGCTGTCAAAAAAATCATCTCCCCTCTCCACTTGAGTGACAGCCTGAATCGTTCCTTATCCGGGCAGAGCCAAGGATTGGAATGAGCAGTAGCAACAAACCCTTCTGTACGTAGCAGGAACCAAGACCAATGTGCTTTAGAAGGAGCTGTCTCCTTCCTTCTGCTGTGAAATTATGGTCATCGATTTTCATTGCCCTCCTCTGAGGGCAGAGGTGGGGTTGGCGCTACCTCAGGCTGGGATGTGGACCCCGTGTCCCCATCTGTCAGTCACTCCGGGAACCTTTCTCTGCTCCAGCTGACCGGCTGCCTCCAGCCTGTCCGGCCAGCCCTGAGTCACTGCGGGGGTGAGTCATTTGGCATAAGTGGCAGCTAGCAAATACTCAGACTGCATTGGTGGTATAGGGGTGAGCATAGCTGCCTTCCAAGCAGTTGACCCGGGTTCGAATTCCCGGCCAATGCAGGGTTGGGCTCTTTTCCTTGGCCGGGAATTGGTTACAAGGAGTCATCGCTTGCTCCTTCTCTCCCCCAAGGCCTCGCTTGCCCAGTGCTCATGCCCCTACACCCCTCCTCCGAGGCCCCTCCCCCTCTCTGCCCCCTCCCCCAGAGAAGTGTGGGCCGAGGGTTGGGGGGGAAGAGGCCGGAGCAAAGTGTGGGAAGAGGAGCAGCGTGGGCGGGGCCCTGGGGAAGAGGGCCGAGTGGGGGCGGGTCGAGCCGGGTGGGCCCATGGGTAAGAGACCGAGCCCAGGTGGGGTCAGGGTCTGAGCGCCAGTGGCGCCCCTCCAAGGGGGGTGCGTCACATCCAGCATTTCTTGCTCAGCCTCCCCAAGCCCCTTATCCCACCAGCCCCCACGCAGTGTCACTGGTAAATGTGGTCAGAGGAGATGCTGGGGGTGTGAAATCACTGGGAGAAACTAGGGACCTGAGCCCAGCCCCTCTGCACTCAGGGGAGCAGTGTGGGGTGGGGTGGGGGGCTCAGTGAGTAAATCCTCAGAATCTCACCACCTGGTTTCCAGCAAACAAGTCCCTCTATGTGTGAAGGGAGGGGCTGTGAGGAGGAGGGATATGGGGTGTCTCTGTGAGGGAGAGGGGCTGTGAGAATCTGGTCACCTCCAGGCAGCAGCAGCCCCTGACATGAGGGCTGAACTGCCCCCTTCCCCCAGGGCTTTGGGGGACCCTAGGACCCAGCATGGAGCTGCTGTCACTGTGGGGTCCCTGGGAGTAACAAAGGGGTGATGTGCCATTACTGCCCCGTCTGTCCTGGGGTGGGGGCCTGGAGCCCCCGGAACGGCCCTGTGGGGACTTCACTGTCTGTGGAAAAGCCCGCCTAGGAACGGGGGTTCCCAGCTGCATTAACAGCGGCGGACGGAGAAGAGAGAGTTAAGCTGTAAGCCAAAGTCTGGGTGTGAAGGAGGGTGCCCAGCTCTCCGCTGCAGAATGGCCAGCCCAACGTTCAAACCCCTGAGTCCGGAGCAACAAAAATCATGAGATTGGCTTTAAACCATGACATTCTGCAAAAAAGGAGGAGAGCTTTGGTCTTTTAATCGCCTTCTGCTTGTTGGGCATTTAGGGCGCACGGGGGGGTCCCATTTTGAAGCTTTCTCCACAGCCACGTACTGTTTCTTTAAGAGCCAAGGCTGAAATCATCACATACTCACTTGACTCCCGGAGCTGGGGCTTTACGGGAAAACAGTAATTCTCCCGCGACTCATGGCAAAATCATGAGCCCTTATTCCCCGAGATTCCCCCCCGGAGCTCCGCCTAGACAAGTCCGAAGTGGGGGAGCAAAGCTGCTGCCTTTGCCTGATGGCTGAACTCAGGCCCTTAGAGTGGGATATTCAGGCACGGCCAGCCGCCCGGGGGGAAGCTCACTGAGCAGCTGCCTGGCCTCCGGATGGTCTAAACTTGCAGGGCCCCCGGGGGGAATGAAGCAGCTGGGTCAGGCTGGGAACCTTGATTCCCAGGGAACTGCCCTGGCTCCCTGCTCAGCAGCAAAGAATAATTTTCTCCCCATTCCCCAATAAATCAGGCCTGGGGCTAAGTGCAGAGCCGGGGGGGTTCTTCCCTTGACTCCTGCTGGGGAGTGCGGGGGTCCCGGCGGGGGCGTTTCTCGAAGAGAATTTGGAACTGAACTGGGGGAAGCGGGCACCTGCCTTTCATTACGGAAAGCTCACGTTCAGACTACCTCTTTATGTACAGTTTTTCATAATGTGGGTGTTGCCCTGGGGTCGGGGCCTTCGCCCCCGTATCGGCGGGCGCACTGTGGCGTTGGCTAGAAGGCAGGGGCGCCGAAGCTGGAATATTTGGCAATCTTTGGGGAGCCACTGCGTGCCTCGGTTTCCCCGGCATGCTGCACTGTGACCCGGTGGGGTGGGAAAGGGCTGCTTGCTCTCGGGGACATAGGTGGGGGTGTCGCCGTGCTGTCGGGGGGAGGCGGGGGGGCCTTCGCCCCTCTATCCATGGGGCATCTGAGAAGACAAAGGCAAATACAATGGCCCGGACAGCGACCCAAGCAACCAACGACCCAGAGGGATGGACCCCCCCCAAAGGGTTAACAGCCCCCACCCCTCTCCCCCAGGCGGGTCCCGTCCTCCCCCCCATCGTGGCTGGGGGAAGTGGGGGAAAGGTCAGCGCACGGCCCCGCCCCGCCCCCAGCCCCGCGCGACACAAGCCCCACCCCCAACGGGCGCCACGCCGCGCGCAGCCCCGCCCCCTCGCCAGGCGCGTGGCGCGGCCCCAACCGCCCTAACGGCGCAAACGGCCGCAGCGGCGTCAGGGGAAGCTTCGTCACTTCCGGTCCGTCCGAGGCCTGCGGGCCGTTGCGGCGGGGGGGGGCGAGAGAGAGAGAGCCCGTCAATTAACCCCTCCGTGCCCGGCCGCCGAGGGGGGTTTCTCCAGCCGGGACCACCCCCCGGGGCCGGAGCCCCCCCCGGTGAGTGAGAGACCCCCGGGGGGGGCGTCCCCTGTGGGGTGGCGGGAGGGGAGAAGTCGGTTTTGGGGGGCGGGGCGGGGAGTTAATTGCCCCCCCCCGGTACAAATTCTCTTTCCTCACACGCGGCTGTAAAACCCGGGGCGACCCCCCCCTTTCCCTCCAACCCCCCGCGTCCCGCCCCTCCCCCCTGTTCTCCCCATAACCCTCCGATGTCCCTTGGCAGGCTCCTTCCCGGGGGGGGGGGTCCCGTCCCGCCGCGATTTGTCCTGGTGCGGGCGGGAAATGGTTCCCCGGAGCCGTTCCCCCAAAGGGGTGGGGGGGGCTGTTTGGGGGAGCCCTGAGACTGGGCTGCCTCTGGGGAGGGGGCACGTGTCCCCCATGGGGGCGGCCCCGACCCCGGGGTTCCCCAGTCCCTGTGGCTGCCCCCCCTGCCCATCCCCCACTGCTGCCCCCCTTCCCGCCTCCTGGGGCCTTCGCCCTCCCCGGCCCCCTTAAAACTGCCCCCCCCAGGCTCCCTGTGGAGAACCGTCCCGTTCTGCGTCCGTGTCGGGCAGTCCCATAAAATCCCCTCAAAGGGTCCCCCCCTTTCCCCCTCGCCTCCTTTCCTAGCCACGTAACATCCCCTCGGGCCTGGGGGGCTTTCTCTCAGGTGATCGAATGCGGAGTCCGGGACCCCGTTTTCTCTCCCATGCTCAAAGATGGATATCAAATACGCGAACACGTTGCCCGAATATGCCCTGAGAGTTTTTTCTGTCTCTCTAATGATAAAAGACGAACGAAATCTCAGATTTAGCCCTTTTCTCAAATTCCTGAACGTGGATGTGAAATCTTTGTAAATGTTGTTCGCTTTCTCTCCATTCATTTATCAAATATTGATGAAGAAACACACTCAGATTTTACCTCATCTCCACAACTGATAGAAAATCCCCCCGATTTTTCCTCTCTCCTCTCTTCTTTACAAAAACGGATCCAAAATTCCTCAGATTTTCACCCTTTTCTCTTTCGTTTCTGAATACTGATCTCAAATCTCAGGTTTTGCCTCTTTCTAGGTCATTATCAAATGTCTATTAAAAATCCCGTCAGGTTTGCGGCTGGTACCCATGCTTCTAAATCCCAGCAACTTCTCCTTTTTTGGAGGGAACCTGTTGCCCTAAATTGTTCTTCATCCTGGAGGTTGCAGGGCTTAAGTTGCCCAATGATCCTCTTTCCCCTCTTCTTTGAGAATCATTTGTTTCCACCTTTCTCTCTGCCAAAAGGTGTGTCGATTAAAGAGGCCAGCCATGTATTTAATAAACATCAAAGCTAGAGGCCTCCCCCTCGTTGGCTGCTAACAGCAGAGTTGGGTGGCCCCTTTTTTTTTTCTCCTGCTGGCACAGGATGAGGAGGTCACTCTGAGTGCAGTGCTAGTCCAGAGGTATCTCCAAACCCCATGACAAATTGTCTCCATGTGGGGTGGCTTCCCGCACTGCTAAGATGTAGCTGCCTCTGTGGTGGATTCATGGTGGCCATAATTTGCTAGTGATGGTGCATGGAAATGTATTAAATATTTGGGCTCTCCAGGCCTTCCAGTCTCCCTTTGAAGAAGCATCCCCCAGGGCTCCCTCTGCCTGTGTGAATGGCCAGCAGGGGGTAGTGATAAGTGAACAGAAAGTTATCAAAAACTGATTTTGCTTCTCTCCCCTCTTCCAAACCTCAGGAACTTCAGGTTCTGTAGGGAAAACTCTTGCCCTGAGTCCTTGTCCTAGATCTGGGCAGTGAGGGAGGTGGGAAGGGGGTGAGCACTCGCACCCGGTCATCTGTTGAAGAGGATTCTGGACTCATGCTTTCTGAACTGTGTTTCTGGTGTCATTGAGACCAGTGCTAATCTGGAGTCACTGCAAGGAAAGACAAGGAGTGACTCCAAATGAACAGTGGGGCAAATGAGATCAGCACCTGTCCCTGTGGGGACGTGGTTTCATTTGCGGCTCTCACCAGAGAGCTCTGGTTGTTGCTAAAGCAGGGAAGGCTGCTCAAACTCTCTGTCCCTCTGCTCGGATACGGGGGTTCAGTTTCCTGGGTCAGATGCTGCAGCCTCCATTGTGATCTTGGAGTCCAGGCTTAGCAGCTGCTGCTTCCTCGGGAGGAAGGGGAGAGAACCTGTACTTGGAAGTGACCTGAATTAAAGCTACCTCTGTGCCTGGCCAAGATGGAGACTTTCTCCGGCTGGTATTAGCCCCCTAGGGCAGCCCTGGGCCCCGTTAATACTAAATTCTGAGCCAGAAACTCCAAGTAATTGAGAGAGACCTCAAGGAAAGTGCTGGCTGTTGTCAGAGGTTGGCTGTGTGTGTTTCCTTTGCGAGCTGCACCAGCTGTGGCCAGGTAGCCAGCACTACAAGTCTGGATCGAACTGCCCAAGAAGACCACGGATTTGGGTTGAGTGGCAAAGGCGCTTGGCCAGGTTTATTGTTAACAATGCACGGTCCTAATGCCCGGCAGACTGTTCGGAGGCAATAACACATGGACGCCTATTACAATGGACTCGGCTCGGAGTGGTGGGACTTGCCACCCCCTCTGTGACCCCTCTTTCATACACTGATACAAACAAGTTATGTATTGCCTCTCTGACGTGATTAGTTACCACCCTTCACCTTGTACTTGGTGGTTAGATCAAAAGATCTCTGTCCATCACCCTGTCATCCTGCCCTGATCTTTAGGAGGGGTCAGTGTGTCCCTGTATCATCTCTGGGAAGTTTGCACATCTCTGGGGAGTGTGTTTACACTATAACTTTGTATCGAGGTGTTCTGGTACTACCCCTCTGGTAGGTGTTTATGTGGCTTCTTAGTGCCTAGGAGTGGTTGTGTTTTTGCAACACCAGCCCTGTTCTTGCGAAGTTCAAGTACCAGTCAGTGAACTTGCAAGCAGGCATCTGTTTTTGTAATCGGGCCAGACTTTTGCTCAAAGCCTGACTCTTGCAAACTTTGCTTTGTATCAGAAGAGCTTGATTTTAGTTTGGGCCTTAGGCCTTATACCATCCTGTCTCAGGTTTTCTCTTTCTACTACACTGGGGACTAGCATGAAAGTGACTCTGCACAAACAGCCCCTCCTCATTTCTCCTCCCATTAGCAATTGCAGGAGCAAATCCAGCCATGGGAGAGCAAACAATTCAGAAATAGGACTTTTCCAGCCCGAGGGGCAGGACAGGGGAAAGAGAGACTGAAAGGGGCAGTGGGAGAAAAAGGTATCCACCCCTGGATGGAATCACTTTCCTGTAAACAAAATGAGGAACAGAGAGCAGAAAAGCCAGTCCCAGACTCCATATTCCCCCTACTGGGCTGTGGCTGCCATAGTGTCCGTGTCAGAGTAACTCCTTTGGTTCTGCTCTTTTCTAATAAAGACTTAGTTAGTGGAAAGGCTTAAAAATGTCTCTGGGAGTTTAGCCTGGCAGGTGGGGCCAGGTCTATGCTGTAATAAAGAGATCATAGAATCATAGAATATCAGGGTTGGAAGGGACCCCAGAAGGTCATCTAGTCCAACCCCCTGCTCAAAGCAGGACCAAGTCCCAGTTAAATCATCCCAGCTAGGGCTTTGTCAAGCCTGACCTTAAAAACCTCTAAGGAAGGAGATTCTACCACCTCCCTAGGTAACGCATTCCAGTGTTTCACCACCCTCTTAGTGAAAAAGTTTTTCCTAATATCCAATCTAAACCTCCCTCATTGCAACTTGAGACCATTACTCCTCGTTCTGTCATCTGCTACCATTGAGAACAGTCTAGAGCCATCCTCTTTGAAACCCCCTTTCAGGTAGTTGAAAGCAGCTATCAAATCCCCCCTCATTCTTCTCTTCTGCAGACTAAACAATCCCAGCTCCCTCAGCCTCTCCTCATAAGTCATGTGCTCTAGACCCCTAATCATTTTCGTTGCCCTTCGTTGTACTCTTTCCAATTTATCCACATCCTTCCTGTAGTGTGGGGCCCAAACTGGACACAGTACTCCAGATGAGGCCTCACCAGTGTCGAATAGAGGGGAACGATCACGTCCCTCGATCTGCTCGCTATGCCCCTACTTATACAACCCAAAATGCCATTGGCCTTCTTGGCAACAAGGGCACACTGCTGACTCATATCCAGCTTCTCGTCCACTGTCCCCCTAGGTCCTTTTCCGCAGAACTGCTGCCGAGCCATTCGGTCCCTAGTCTGTAGCGGTGCATTGGATTCTTCCATCCTAAGTGCAGGACCCTGCATTTATCCTTATTGAACCTCATTAGATTTCTTTTGGCCCAATCCTCCAATTTGTCTAGGTCCTTCTGTATCCTATCCCTCCCCTCCAGCGTATCTACCACTCCTCCCAGTTTAGTATCATCCGCAAATTTGCTGAGAGTGCAATCCACACCATCCTCCAGATCATTTATGAAGATATTGAACAAAAACGGGCCCCAGGACCGACCCCTGGGGCACTCCACTTGACACCGGCTGCCAACTAGACATGGAGCCATTGATCACTACCCGTTGAGCCCGACAATCTAGCCAGCTTTCTACCCACCTTATAGTGCATTCATCCAGCCCATACTTCCTTAACTTGCTGACAAGAATGCTGTGGGAGACCGTGTCAAAAGCTTGCTAAAGTCAAGAAACAATAATCCACTGCTTTCCCTTCATCCACAGAACCAGTAATCTCATCATAAAAGGCGATTAGATAGTCAGGCATGACCTTCCCTTGGTGAATCCATGCTGACTGTTCCTGATCACTTTCCTCTCCTCTAAGTGCTTCAGGATTGATTCTTTGAGGACCTGCTCCATGATTTTTCCAGGGACTGAGGTGAGGCTGACCGGCCTGTAGTTCCCAGGATCCTCCTCTTCCCTTTTTTAAAGATGGCACTACATTAGCCTTTTTCCAGTCATCCGGGACTTCCCCCGTTCGCCACAAGTTTTCAAAGATAATGGCCAAGGGCTCTGCAATCACAGCCGCCAATTCCTTCAGCACTCTCGGGTGCAATTCGTCCGGCCCCATGGACTTGTGCACGTCTAGCTTTTCTAAATAGTCCCTAACCACCTCTATCTCTACAGAGGGCTGGCCATCTCTTCCCCATTTTGTGTTGCCCAGCACAGCAGTCTGGGAGCTGACCTTGTTAGTGAAAACAGAGGCAAAAAAAGCATTGAGTACATTAGCTTTTTCCACATCCTCTGTCACTAGCTTGCCTCCCTCATTCAGTAAGGGGCCCACACTTTCCTTGGCTTTCTTCTTGTTGCCAACATACCTGAAGAAAACCCTTCTTGTTACTCTTGACATCTCTTGCTAGCTGCAGCTCCAGGTGCGATTTGGCCCTCCTGATATCTTTCCTACATGCCCGAGCAATATTTTATACTCTTCCCTGGTCATATGTCCAAGCTTCCACTTCTTGTAAGCTTCTTTTTTATGTTTAAGATCCGCTAGGATTTCACCATTAAGCCAAGCTGGTCGCCTGCCATATTTACTATTCTTTCGACTCATCGGGATGGTTTGTCCCTGTAACCTCAACAGGGATTCCTTGAAATACAGCCAGCTCTCCTGGACTCCCTTCCCTTTCATGTTAGTCCCCCAGGGGATCCTGGCCATCTGTAATCAAGATCAAGCAATTTCCCAGCATGGCAGAATCTATCATGTCTGTCCGAAGGGAAAGGGCCTGGGGGAATCGTGATGTGAAATGAACTAAAGCCTGTTCTGAAATCTCCACAACTGCCCTTCTCGCCCTGCCAGGCTGCAGAACGATGTCCGTGTCTCGCTTCAGCTCATCCTGTCCTCCCATGAGACAGGGAAGAAAAATGGCTGCAGTGGAATCAGTTCAGGTAAGGATTAACCGGGGTGGCTGGTGGGTTTCTGCAGGAGGGAGGGGGCAGTAAATACACAGGAGATGGGAAGGTTTGCACATTCTGGTTTGGAGGTTGGAGCGGGGCAGGAAATACTCAGGCTGGAGAAAGGGAGGAGGTCTAGATTCTAGGAACATACCCATGGGGTTTGGTGGTGGAAATGCCCTAATCTGTGGAACAGGAAACAAACCACCTAGATGGGGCTAGGAAAACTGACCAAACTCCCAGTGTTGGAGCCTGATCCAACTAACCAGCGACTGCTGTGAGATATGAAGGGGGCACTCACCAGTCAGACTTAGGGGAGGTGCCCCTCTCTCATATCCAGCTCCTTACAATGAGGAGGGTGTTGGGCTTCCTACCGGGAGCTCACCCTGGACCCTGCTGGGGGCTTCATCTCCTGTATCAGTCTGTTGCTAGTAGGTGTGTGGATCTGCTGGAAGAGACAAAGGGACTCTCTTTGTCCCCTCACTCCGATGTTTCCTGGATCCTCTGAGTGGTGTGGAGGTGGGACTCTGTTGATGGGAAGCCATCCAAAGCTCCCATTTAACTGGCTCCTTTCCCCCATGAGTAGTGGGGTTGTGAGTGGGGCAGCAGGTTCTGAGTGTTGGACTCCTGCTCTTTCAGGGGCCGGTGACCTTTGAGGAGGTGGCTGTGTATTTCACCAGGGAAGAAGAGGTTCTGCTGGACCCTGCTCAAAGAGCCCTCTACAGAGACGTCATGCAGGAGAACTATGAGAATGTGACCTCGCTGGGTAAGGATTCCTGTCCCCATAGTTATTACAAGGGGAAATGAGCAGTTAATGTTCATCACCCCTACAATGCCACCTCAACTCTGCACACTAGCAGTCTGCCCTCCCCTGCTACAGAACACTGGGAACAGAGCAC
This sequence comes from Dermochelys coriacea, assembly GCF_009764565.3. Classification (NCBI taxonomy): domain Eukaryota; kingdom Metazoa; phylum Chordata; order Testudines; family Dermochelyidae; genus Dermochelys; species Dermochelys coriacea. Next base: position 5,480,394 of record NC_050095.1, on the reverse strand, counting down.
AGGAGAACTACAGCACAAAGTCTAACAACTTCTCTCTGCTGAGGCAAAACTGAGGTTCAGGTCTGGCTTCCTACCTATGGCCTTCACTCAAACACTGATCCTACTCCACACAAACCAGCTCCAACTTGCAAAATGATACCACTCCCTTACCCCCACTGCCAGGTTTTGTCGACAAAAGAATGAATGCATACACACTGTGACGTGACTTTTGGCGGCAAAAATGCCCTGTTTTGGCAATAAAATACAACCACCCTGATGAGAGACATACATCTTTTTCCTCTAAATTTTTTTCGACAAAGTGGCAGTGTATTTATTGCTTTAATTGGCGTCTAGGAGGTGTCCCACAATGCCCATAGTGACTGTTCTGGTCAGCATTTTGAACTCCACTGCCCTGCAGCCAGGTAAACAACCATCTGCCCCTCTCACTTAGAAGCCCCGGGAATTTTTGAAATTCCATTTCCTGCTGCTTTGTGTGGAGAGTTCTCATTGCATCTCCCCAGGTGACCAGGGCAGGTTATTGCAGCAAACGCTCTCCCGCTTGGACCGCTGGGGTTCTGCTCAGTATATGGGGAGAGGAGGCTGTGCAGTCCCAGCTGTGCTGGAGCCATAGGAATTGGGATACCTACAGGCACATTTCTCGAGGCTTGTGTGAAAAGGATTATGATCAGGACACACTGCGGTGCAGCGCAGCGCGAAGATAAAGGAGCAGAGGCAGGCGTACCATAAGGCGAGGGAGGCAACCCATCACTCCGGTGCTGCACCGAAGACCTGCTGGTTCTATAAGGAGCTGGGCGCTATCCTTGGTGGTGATCTCACCTCCACCACCAAGAGCCCCGTGGAAACTTTGGCGGGCATGGAGGCAGTGGAAAGAGGATCTAACCCAGAGGATGAAGTAATCGATGAAGAGGTGGAGTTAGATGACAGTGTGCAGCTCGTCTGGTGGAAGAAGCAGCCAGGAGCTGTTCTCCACTCTGGAGATGTCTAGGCAGTCTCAGCAGTTGGTCTCTGGGGAGCAAGAAGCAGAAGAGGAGAAGCCTGGTAAGTGGCTGTTACCTGTGTAGTGCGGAGGTGGGTTCAGGGTATAGAAGTGTGGGAGGCTGGCTGTGTGTCTGTGAGCTGGACAGTTTCCTGTAGAGCTAATTGGTACGGCAGAACAGGGTGTTATGCATGCCGAGATCTCACGGGAGTAGTCCAGAGAGATCTCCTGGAGATACTCGGCAATCCTCTGCCAAAGGTTCCTTGACAGAGCAGCTTTGTTCCTTCCCCCATTGTAGGAAACTTTCGCGTGCCATTCGGCAATAACTTGTGCAGGTGAGCAGCACAGGGAGCAGAGAGGAAGCCACAAGCATGGAGTAGATGTATCCTCATGTGACCTGTGGTGCCCGGGGCAGCCCTCCCTGGAAATACCAAGTTCAGAGCAGGCTGCAAAAGGGAGTGCAGATACCCACCAGTCTAGGGAGTAACACTGAAGTTAAACTCCCCAACCAGTCACAAACTGTGCTTCTGATTCCCCACACTGGTTATCAAGAAGCAAAAAGGAAATCACACAGCCCCCTTATTGCATTCCAGTCAGCACCTAGCTCCAGTACAGTGAGAAGTTATTTTATAAACTCTGCTCACATATATAAAATATTCTTCTGACCCCAAAGGGTCAGCCACATTACCTAGTCAGTATAGATTTGGATCTTACCCAAAATACCATGCTGCCAGCCAATCCTTTAGTATCTAGAACTAAAGGTTTATTATAAAGAAACAGAAAGGGCAAGAAGAGAGATGTTAAATGGTAAAACAGTTACATACACACAAAGATTTCAAAGTCCATATATCAGGTTCTTAGCAGTATTGGTGAGTTACTGGCTTGAAAGTTCCTCTGGAACACATCCACAACTTGGATGGGTCATTCAGTCCTTTATTCAGAGCTTCAGCTTGTAGCAAAGTTCCTCCAGAAGTAAGAAGCAGGATTTAAGACAAAATGGAGAAGATGCAGCTGCCTTTTATAGACTTTTGCCAGGTGGCTTGTACTTCCTTTGTTTCAAACACAAGCTGCCCAACACATGGCTTGGTAGCCTTTTCCGTCCATAGGTATGTCCCTGCATGCCTTGCTGAGTCATAACGTGTATCCCTTGCCTTTTCTCAATGGGTCAGTTGTATAGCTGATGGTCCTTAATGGGCCATCAAGCAGGCTAGGCAGTGCTGATGCCAAACTGTCTGGGGGTGTCACCCAGAAGCATAGCATAAGTTTGGAAATACAGACATACGTACATATCTAAACTCACAAGACAAAGATGATACAAACACATAAATGAGATTATCATATCTAGCAAATTATAACATTTTTGCAGATATCTTCCATGGCATATCTGGCACAACTCATTGCAATTTTACACCATTGGTATTCATAATATCCTCAAGTGTCCCCCAGATTCCATACAGCGTGACACCTCATTTTCCTGTTTACCCCTAGCAATGAAAGATCTGCTAGAATGACCCGCACCTGTGGAAAACATTCACCATGCTTTGGGTGTTCACAGAGATGTGTGCTTGCCGAGGGTCAGTGAGCAGTGATTGTTATGTTGCAAAAGGTGTATTTAACTGAAACGTGTCAATGCTGTGCGTGAATTTAACGATCCTGCTTTTGTGCATTATTCCTTGTGCTTTGGCAGATGTGGCCTTCAGGAGTACCCCCAAGCACCCTGGCCAACCATCTCCGCCAGATAAGAAAGCGCCCAAGATGGAGCAAAGAAGACATGTTCCGGGAGGTACTGCGCTGCTCCAGTGCAGAGAAAAGGGAACGCAAGGAATGCTGGGAAGCTGAAAGGTAGGATAGAAAAGAAGATCAGGAATTTAAGGACGCTACTGAACGGATGATTAAAGTAATGGAGGAGCAAACACACGTGCTGAAGTCCTTAATAATGCTGCAGACTGAGCAGATCTGTGCCCGTCTTCCCCTGCAGCACATTCAGAACCCTTTTCCATGTACATACACCCCCCCACCCCAACTCCGCCCGCACAGTCCTTGCCACTTTCTGGTTTCCCCTTCACTCCACCCCCTCGGACAACTTTCACATTGAGAGCTGGACATACACACACCTTTGAAAGTCTGCCCTTCCCTGGTTCCTCCTTTCCCACCAAGCATCTTTGTGTGTGTCTGTGTGTGCTGTTTCTTGTGCAATAAAAACAAAGTTTTTGAATGGTAACTCTTTGTTTCCTACAGATTGAGAGAGCAGGCACTACCAATACATACACAGCCAGTTTATTCATGTGCTTGCTGGAACGTATGGCCCAAATGTTTTCCTGGAAAGCAATGGAGACTACATGTAATGTAACATTGCAGCACCTATCACAGAGACTTTTCATTTTCAAAGTGTTGCCTCAAAGCCTCCTTGATTTGAATTGTGCCCCTCTGGACTCTTCTGAAAGCCCTGGTATCCGGCTGCTCAAAATCAGCAGCTGAGCGATCTGCCTCAGCAAACCTTTTACCCTTAGCGTCACAAGATTATGCAACATACAACATGCGGCTATGACCATGGGAATATTATCTTCATTAAGGTCTAACCTGTCATAAAGGCATCACTAGCGTGCCTTCAGTCTGCCAAAGGCACATTCAACTGTCATCCAGCACCACCTCAGCCTGTTGTTGAACCGTTCCTTACTGCTGTACAGGTTTCCTGTGTAAAGTTTCATGACCCACAGCTGTAAGAGGTATGCCAGGTCTCCTGAGGATCACCATCCCCTACTGTAATCTTTTGGTTTGGAAATAAAGTCCCTGCTTTGTAGCTTTCTATACAGGCCTGTGTTCCTGAAAATGTGTGTGTCATGCACCTTTCTGGACCACCCCACGCGGATGTCAGTGAAACGCTCACAGTGATCCACAAGTGCCTGCAATACCATGGAGCAGTACCCCTTCCAATAGATGTACTCTGTCACAAGGTAGTATAGTGCCAAAATTGGAATATGTGTGCCATCTAGCGCCCCTCCACAGTTAGTGGATGGCTTTGCAGAAATCGGTTTCCCTATTTCATGCATATTTCCCAGAGTCATGGACCCGGTCCTTTGTAGCAGGATGCAATTAATTGCCCTGCACACTTGCATTAATGCAGCCCCGACGTTCGACTTCCCAACTCCAAATTGATTTGTGACTGACCGGTAGCAGTCTGGCATCACCAGCTTCCACACACCGATTGCCACACGCTTCTCTATCAATAGGGCAGCTCTCATTCTGGTATCCTTGCACTGCAGGATTGGGGCGAGCTCTGCACACAGTTCCAGGAGGGTGGCTTTCCGCATTTGAAAGTTCTCTAGTCACTGCTTTTCATCCCACACCTGCACGACGATACGATCCCACTATTCAGTGCTTGTTTCCTGAGTCCAAAAGCCAAGGTCTACCCTATTCAGGTGTTCTATGAATGCCAAAAGCAATCTTAAGTTGTTACTGTTCATATCATGCATCATGTCAGGCACCTGAGAGTCTTCTTCAGTTAGGAACTTGATGATTAACTGCACTGCCATCCGCGATATCTTCATGACAGTTAATAGAGTATTAGAGAGCAGTGCGGGATCCATCCCTTCTCACAAAGATGCCGGGGTGCACAGCAAAGAAGGGTCATTGAAAAATGCTGTGAAAGAAAGCCAGAAGCCCATGGAGTGCTAGCACAGAAAGCAATGCATCGAGCCTGGTCCCAAGAGATGCCACGATCCGCTCCGCCTTCCCACAACATGTAACGACAAAAGATGTCGAGGTGGACTGTGGGATAGGTACCCACAGTGCACTGCTCACACTGTTGATAGTGCCCCAACCGTGGATGCGCTCTGCTGACAGGGAGCGAGGGTGAACATGACAGTCCGACTTTTATTATGCCGATTTTTGAGTGTCAACATCGCCTTTGTTGACATAATTTGGTAGTGTAGACAAAGTCAAATTAACTTCTAACTTAACAAGCTAAAACAGATTCAAATCAAATGTCTGTCTCTCACCATATGTTGTGACAGGCTGGGTTTCCTTTCAGCCAGGACTCTTCCTCCCTCTCCCCCCCCGGTTGAGTTCTTCAGGAGGAGTTGATGTCATGGTGGGGGGGAGAGTCTCAAGCATTTACTCCACCTCTTTTTATAATTCAGTCCTTTGTGCTGGAAACACTTTCAATCCTCAACTGAAAGAAAAGGAGTACTTGTGGCACCTTAGAGACTAACAAATTTATTAGAGCATAAGCTTTCGTGAGCTACAGCTCACTTCATCGGATGCATCCGAATGAAGTGAGCTGTAGCTTACGAAAGCTTATGCTCTAATAAATTTGTTAGTCTCTAAGGTGCCACAAGTCCTCCTTTTCTTTTTGCGAATACAGACTAACACGGCTGCTACTCTGAAATCCTCAGCTGACTGGGTCATGGTGACATGCTGTCTGTTGTGTTCATGAGCGCCTAGCCATCTCTGTGAGGGAATGTAAATGTCTTGTTCACACCTTTCCCAGACCGGAGAATGGCCATTTAACCAGGTGATAGCCTTGCTGTCTCTGAGGAAGTGGTCTGTGGGTGTTCACCAGAACTGTAACGTTTTCAGTAACATCAATACAGTAAAGTCTAATAACATTACATAGTGGTGCTACACATATTCTAAAAGGTTGATAATGTTCAGCAGGTTTTTGAGTTTTCCAAGGCATACTTTGGACAAAATATATCATACTTTATATATCATCAAAATATATCCTAATTTTGTAAAAGAGTGAATACAGGGGTACAGATTGTCACAGTCTCTGTGTGGGTTCCCAGCAGATATGTTGGTACTTCAATCCCTCATAAGCAAAGCATTCTGCACCTTTGAGGACCGGGGGAGCTGGCCCTGGGATTTCACTGGTTTACTAAGGACTGGGGTTAAGCTAATAGAATGTTTTTTATGACAAAGTCTTATGGATTCACCGGATCTCCTTTATTTTCTTTCATCTGAGCAGGCTTTCCAGTTTCCAAACCTGATGTGATCTCCCAGCTGGAACAAGGGGTAAAGCCATGGATCCCAGACCTCCAGTGTTCAGAGGAAAGAGAGGTCCTAAGAGGTCCCTGCACAGGTGAGGAAACATGAAACCTACTCAGAGTCTGGAAGTGCCTGAAGGAAACATCTAGATACCCTAGAAAGACCTTGTGAGCTCTCTGATTTTAGGATTGCCCCAGCAAATGTCATATCTTCCGGGCAGATATAGCTCATGACTTCCTACAGATCCTAACTGACACCTGTCAGTGGCTTCTTACCTTCCCACTGAGAATTTAGATGGGATGTGAAGGCAGAATTGATTCTCTTTGGAGGAAGAGTTTGGGGGAATTCAGTTCCTGATTTTTATTTGACATCTCTGCAGCACTTATTTTGGTTTGCTCTTCCCCTTTCTATCCCTGTTTGAGTTTTTTTTTCTATCACAGCAGGTGATGCGATGGTGAGTGAGAATGAGGAGCAGAATTCTCATCGGAAAGATGCTGAGCAAGTGGAACCACACAGAACCTTAACGCAAACATCCAAAGGGAATGTGTCCAGGAGTCATGAGCAGGTAAAAGTCTGTGCTATTCAGCAGACACCAGAGAGAGAGCAGGAAAACCAGCCAGGGGAGAAATTGGATAAATTCATTTGCTCTTCGGGAACTCACAAGGACCTCAAGGAAACCACAGCCCAGCAGAAAATCTTCATGGGACAGAGAAAAAATACATCCACTGAGTGTGGGAAAAGCTTTAGGGACCACTCAGTCCTTCTTGGACATCAGAGAATACACAGAGGAGACAGACCCTATGAATGCTGTGAGTGTGGGAAAACCTTCATTCGGCGCTCACACCTTATTACGCATCAGAGAATCCACACAGGTGAAAAACGCTATCCATGCTGTGAGTGCGGAAAAAGTTTCACTGATCTCTCATCCCTTATCTCTCATCAGAGAGTCCACACGGGAGAGAAACCCTATGAATGCTGGGAGTGCGGGAAAAGCTTCTCTCAGAGCTCAACCCTTCTTACACATCACAGAATTCACACGGGACAGAGACCCTACGAATGTAGTGAATGTGGGAAAAGCTTCACTCAGAGCTCACACCTGACTATACATCAGAAAATCCACACGGGAGAGAGACCCTATGGATGCTGTGAGTGTGGGAAAAGCTTCACTCTGAGATCGCACCTCATTAGGCATCAGAGAATCCACACGGGAGAGAAACCCTTTGAATGCTGTGAGTGTGGGAAAAACTTCACTCTGAGCTCAGACCTTACTACGCATCAGAGAATCCACACGGGAGAGAGACCCTACGAATGCTGTGAGTGCGGGAAAACCTTCACTCGGAGCTCAGCCCTGACTAGACATCATAGAATCCACACAGGAGAGAGACCCTATGAATGCTGTGAGTGCGGGAAAAGCTTCACTCGGAGCTCAGCCCTGACTAGACATCATAGAATCCACACGGGAGACAGACCCTATGAATGCTGTGAGTGCGGGAAAAGCTTCACTCAGAACTCAGCCCTTATCTATCATCATAGAATCTGCAAGGGGGCTAAACACCATAAAAACCTCTAGATCTATCAAAACTTTTATTTTCTTTAATAGTTTTCCTCATTCCCATGTAGTAACCTTCAAAGCTGTTTGAACTGTTTGCACCACCATTAGCCCTCATTGTGTCCAAAAGAGTTGCCCATTTTCACCTTTTCTAGTTTTGCCATTTGCCATGTTTTGGGGTGGACCTGGTTGTCCTTGCTATCAACTCCATTGTCCCATGAGTAATGGAAGTGGGTCTGTCCTTCCAGGAAACCGGGAGAATCACATTTATACTTTTCCTTCTTTTGCCAAGTTATTCGCATCACCAATGATACAAATTGTAGCATTCCCAGTTGTTCTCATGTTGTTCTGGGTTATGCTGAACAGCAGTTATTTTTGGACCTTTATTCGTTATATTTAAATGAAGAGGAGCGGGGCAGGGAAAAAGGTGTCATTTCAGTCTCTGTGTCGCTGGAAGGAGATGGGGTGACTCAGAGATTCCCTCCTTCCCCATCGTCCCAGAACAGTTACCTCCTGTCTGAGGCATGCAGCGTTTATCTTCTTCACATTCTTTCCTTCCACCTCTCAAAGTGTCGTGTGATGCAGTGTTCTCAGCTGTCTGTGCTTGGAGATGATGTTTTGACTTCTTTAATCAGAGTCACTGTGTCTGCCAAAGAAAGTGTCAAAGATCTGGAAGGGGAATTCAAGTGCATCCCAAACATAGTGGGATCATTTGGAGTTTAAATTCCAGTTTCCATCTATTGGCCAAGCCACCTTTGGGAAGGTTGGCTGTATTTCCCCCCATTATGAGGCTGTTGGGATGCTAAAACTTTTGTAAATAATATAACTCAATAATGCAACAGTGCTGAGTGAAGCAGGTTTGAATGGATCAGAGGAGAATGTCATGGGAGAATCTCTTCTCCTGATTCAGAGTCATCAGATACAATCGGCTCTGGAATTTCACTTGACACTTTCATTTTCATGTAGTCTACCTCTCTGTGATATGGGTTTCTATCTTTTCTGAAGGCTGTTTGGTCACCCAGTTGGATATTAATTTAGTTTGATTGCATGTAACTCAGATTTATTGGAGACTTTGAGACAAATGACCATTTGCTAAAGTCATTACGTCTCACTGTTTTTGTGGATACAGACTAACACAGCGACCCCTCTGATATTTGGCACTTTACTTTGGCTTTTTCCCCACCTGTCCGTGATGACATGGAGAAAGTTCAAGTGCAGTTCTGTCAACAGGAAAGAACTCTCCAATTTACTGGACATGCTAACAAAGAAACAGCCATGATTTGAAAACTCCACTCAGAAATGGTGAACAGCAGCAGACCCAAACTGTGCAACTAACTGAAGGAGGTGCAGATGATCTCAGTGGAGTTCAATTGTCAATATTGTCTCAGATGATCTGGGGAGAGGATTCCACAGTAAGTTAGTTGGAGCTTGGCACAATGCTCATGTATTTGGTTCCCAAAGTAGTAACCCAGGCCCTACAGAAGATCTCTCTTAAGTAATCCTGTGGTATGGGAACTGCTGCCCTTTATGATGCAGATGTCGAGGAAATAGAAATGGGTTTTGTTGAATTTACCCTACGTAGGTGCTGCAAATGTGTATTAAAATGAAATCAGTGTTGAAAATGAAATAGCTGCAGAAAAATTGCTATTTTTGAATAGAAACTCCAACTCCGGTAACTAACGGAGATTCTGATCCAGGCCTGTATCCAGTCCCTAGCCTGGACCTGTGCCACCAAATTAAAGAAAAACTGGCCATGTTTCGGGAAGCCGTTCCGCACTAACACTTCTGAGATTTTGAGTGGTTCGGTAAAGGATTCTACTTCAGAGAAAGGTAAATTTACCCTAACCAAAGCCAAGGATTTTGAAAGAAGTGGGTTAGCAACAGTACACACCCAGTTCTTGGTTTTCACCCTAGTAAGGGAAGCTGTGGTGACCAATGGCCCAAGGAAAATGTTTGTAGAACATCACTTCCTAGTTCAGTGTCACGGATTACAGTCCCAAAGGATGACACAATCATGCTTCATTCTTTGGATCCAAGGTTTCATTTGGCAGAGGGAGTCATTTAGAGGACATTCCTTCCCTGTGGATCTCAAACTGGCTGCCCGATTGGGTGAAAAGGACTTTTATGCTGTGGAAATGATGGTAACTAATGGGGGAATTAATGTGTTGGGCTCCAATTTCAGACTGCAGGATACACAAATGTTAAGTCCTGATTCTATGGTTTTGTCTCTTAGGGCTTGTCTACACTTAAGAGACTGCATTGGCACAGCTGCATCGGTGCAACTTTGCTGCTGTCGTGCTTTTATGAAGAAGCTCTAAGGTGAAACTAGAGAGCTTTCCCATCATCTTCATTAATTCACCTCCCCGAGAAGTGGCAGCTTTGTCAGCAGGAGAAACACTCCTGCCGACAAGGCACTGTCTATATGGTGGGGGGAAAACTATACTCTGTACCTCAAAGTAGCATCCTGGAGCCCCTATATTCACTACTGTCATGTGATTATGATATGTTGTGAACAATGCATGCTTGAATCTTTATACCTTAATGTCCTGTTGAATTATTTGTAGTATCATTGTATGTGAAGTACTGCTATATGTGTTACTGAAATATGTTTGTGAGGGTGGGAAACGCCCAGAGCCAGCCTTTCCGTTGCAACAGAGAAGCAGCTATCAGTCGCCAGACAGGCATTAATGGCCCATCAAGAAGAATCCACTCGCCCAGAGGCTCCTTAGCTGTCCCCACTGCTTATGTGCCCTCTCTAACCGACGTCGCAGCAAGAATCTTTCCAGCAGCTGGAAGAAAGTATAAAAGAGGGACAGTGTCATTTCCCCCATCTCAACACCTGGAAGATCATCTGGAAGATGAAGACTTTGAACTAGGGAGATTGGCCCCAGGCTGGAAGGGAGTTCAGTCTGAGTATTGAGAACTGTGAGTTGCCTGTAACATCTATTAGGGTGAGACACTGTTTGATTCAAATCTTGCTTAGTCTGTTAAAGTTCGAATTTAGACTTTCTATTTCTGTTTCTTAGGTAACTAATTTTGATCTCTGTGCCTGCTACTTATAATCACTTAAAATCTGTCTGTAGTTAATAAATTTGTTTTATATTTTACCTAAATCACTGTGGTTTTGGTTGAGTGCTTGGGGAATCTCTGCTCAGGTTACAAAGGCTGGTGCATGTCCACTTTCCTTTGACGAAGTGGAAAATTCATTAATGAGCTTGCACTGTTCCAGGGTGTCTTGAGCAGTGTAAGACGGCATGTTTCAGGGGTGTTCTCCTGGGGGCTGGAGTGATTGGCAGGTGCCTTTCTCTGTGTGATTGATGAGTGACTCAGGGAGCATTCATGCAATTTATCTGGTTGTGGGGCTCCACATGCTGATGCTTGAGTGATCACAGCACCTGTTGGGATTTGCTGCTTCTCACTGGCATAGCCTTGTGTGAGAGAAGCCAGGCTGGAGAGTTGAGGAGGCAAAGTGTGTCCCACAGTTCCAGGTTGTAGCCCGGGGATCCCATCACAGGGGGTTAGTTTGGTATCACTACATTGCTCAGAGCTATGGATTTTTCACATGCTGAGCAACACAGTTATATCAATATGGGACTCTAGTGGCAGAAGATTCAGAGAGATGAACTCACCGAAGCGGGAGGCACCTACATTGGGACAAACCACAAGTTGCCTTAAGGGTTCACTTGGTGGCAATGGGAATTTGTGACAGGTTCCCTCGTGGGTGCCACCTGGAACTGGGATACCACTGACCCACCAGTCTGGGCTCCCTCTCATACTGTGTTGCTGTGACAAGCCGCAGACCTGTTCCCAGTCTTACACTTCCACCAGCATTCACGCAGGCAGGGACACACCCAGCTGCACTTACATGCAGGCTGACCAGTCACTGCATGAACCAACAACAGAGAGGCTACAGCTAAGACACCACCAGCTTCCCAGCCTAGGACCCCAAATCTGTACTGTCTTGCCCTGGTCAAAACCCTGACCAGTATGAATTTATTACCTGGTTCACTCCGCCCTCCATGTGGAGAGGTATAGCCAACAGCCTTTGGACACAAAGCTGAGATTTTTTCCCCAAACACTTCACTTAAAGGCACGCTGGGTTAGATTAAAACATAAAACAAGTTTATTAACTACAGAAAGACAGATTTTAAGTGATAACAAACAGATGAAAGCAGATTATCTAGCCATTTCTAACCCTGACGATACCAGCAGGCTTGCACATTCTTAAGGGACAAGGTGGGGAGAGGGATAGCTCAGTGGTTCGAGCATTGGCCTGCTTAAACCCAGGGTTGTGAGTTCAATCCTTGAGGGGGGCCATTTAGGGATCTGGGGCAAAAATTGGGGCTTGGTCCTGCTTTGAGCACCATCTTGTACAAAATGTATCATAATTATGCCATGATCATACCATCATCATATCACTGACAAATATGGGGTGCAGTGGAACAGAACTAAAAGAAAATGAACATGTATGACAAGATTTTGTGATCTTTGAATGTGTTATTGGTACCAATATAGCCTGATTTTTAGAGGTTGTATGAGCAGTTGATGTGACCAGAAGATAATAAGGTTCCTGTCCCAGAATCAGGCTACACAGACTCAGTTGTCGTGAGTTCAAGATCTTGCAATGATCCTTGGGGTGTGTGACAAGAACACTCACACTGAGGACAAAACAAAGCCTGAGAGACTTTTATTAAAATAAATGGGAAAGTTATCAAAGCTCCAAACCACAAATCAAAAGGAAATTTCAATACAGTTCTGGGGGGACATGTGGGACCATTACATAAAAGTTTCCTAGATTAGCATCCTCACACCTTCCTTGGAGGACCAGCCTCGTCTCTGGCATGCCAAATGAGTCCGATGGTCCAGGTTCCTCAACACTCAACATTGATGGCGAATAATAGAGCTGAAGGCTCACATGCTGAGTAGCTAAGTTACCAACTAAGAGAGTCAAAAAATGAAGATGAAAAAGCCAAGAGCTGGATAAAGCTAGCCAGAGCTGCTTCCACATGATGGTTTGCCCTCTTTTGGGGTCTGAGCACTCTGAATATTCATGCCAGTGCCCAACTTTCCATGCCCAAATCTAATTTCCTCACCCACATAATATTGGGGTGCACTTATCCTATAGGCTAGCATAGTCATACCTATCAATGCCAACGAGCTCGTTCTGGAAACCTGTTGCTCAAACCAGTTTCTGGTCATTACGTCCATGTTCTTGTGATGTACCTTGTGGTTACTGTTATGTCCCAAATGTCTTAGGTAGACATGTTTAGTTCCTCAAAATCCAAAAGGGTAACTATGACGCCATTTATCTATGCCAAAGGTCACAAGCCAAACTTATGTTAATTTACTTAAGCTAATGATACAAAATACGGGCCAGCTGGATCCTAGCATTACAGCCAAACATCATAGAATAATCCAATACAAAAATAGAAGCCAAATATAATAAAACAAACAGCAAACCAATAAATAAAGGCGGGATATCATAAAGCAACCAGCAGGCTAGCCCTACGGGCCACACCAGTGAAAAGGAAATTAAAGGTGAAGTTATGGGTTAACGAGTAAGAGACTAATTATGTGATCACTTGAATTATTTTAGAAAACTGAAAGTTGTCTTGGTTTTTGTTTTCTTAGTAATACAGGAAATGGTGGCTAATGTAGTTTAGCGTAAGGAATTACGATGTAAAACCCCACTGCAAAGGTTGAAGTGTGGAAATAGGTGTGAGAAATAATATACAAGAGAATATTGGCCCAGTATAGATTTTATATTTTGTATTTCAAATGGAATTTATTTAGAGTAGCTTCAAAGTCAGTTTCAATTAAAAGGAAAAGGACTCGAGGAGACAAGATGTACAACCTTTTACCCAGGCAGACTAAGGGTCACTGAGGCTACGTCTACACTGGCACTTTCATCGGCCAAACTTTTGTTGCTCAAGGGGGAGGCCCTGCCTAAGGAGGCGGTGAGGCCGCGGGGTTTGCCCTGGGAGATGCGGGAGCTGGGGGGGGTGTCCAGCACTGGGGATAAAGGGAGCCCCCCCGCTCCCTTCCGAGAGCCAGCCCCACAACTGTCCCCCCACCCTGCCTCTCCCAGCCCCACAGTTGCCCCCCATCTCCCTTCCAACCCTACAGAGTGAGAGACAAACCCCCGTGCTGGGGAGAAAGGGAGCCTGCCTGCCCCGCCGAGAGCCAGCCCCACAGCTGCCCCCCACCCCACCTCTCCCAGCCCCACAGCTGCCCCCATCTCCCTTCCAGCCCCCCAGAGAGACAAACCCCCACGGTGGGGATAAAGGGAGCCCGCCTGCCCCGCCCAGAGCCAGCCCCACAGCTGCCCCCCCACCCCAGCCTCTCCCAGCCCCACAGCTGCCCCCATCTCCCTTCCAGCCCCCAAGTGAGAGACAAACCCCCACCCTGGGGATAAAGGGAGCCCGCCTGCCCCGGCCTCTCCCAGCCCCACAGCTGCCCCCCCCACCCCGGCCTCTCCCAGCCCCACAGCTGTCCCCCATCTCCCTTCCAGCCCCACAGCTGCCCCCCACCCCACCTCTCCCAGCCCCACAGCTGCCCCCATCTCCCTTCCAGCCCCCCAGAGAGACAAACCCCCACGCTGGGGATAAAGGGAGCCCGCTGGCCCCGCCCAGAGCCAGCCCCACAGCTGCCCCCCACCCCAGCCTCTCCCAGCCCCACAGCTGCCCCCATCTCCCTTCCAGCCCCCAAGTGAGAGGCAAACCCCCACCCTGGGGATAAAGGGAGCCCGCCTGCCCCGCCCAGAGCCAGCCCCACAGCTGCCCCCCCACCCCAGCCTCTCCCAGCCCCACAGCTGCCCCCCATCTCCCTTCCAGCCCCAGACTGAGAAACGAACCCCCCCCCCCCGCCCTAACGGCCGCACCTCGCGCCCCCCCCCCCGAGTGCGTCGCGTCGCGTCACTTCCGGCCTGAGCTGCTCCCCGCTTGACACATCCCCGCCCCCCTCAGGCCGGGGCCCGCCGCTGCCGCCGGTAGGAGCCGCCCGGTGAGTGAGGGACCGGGGTGGGGGGAGGGGAGAAGCCGGTTTTGGGGGGCGGGGCGGGGCGTTAATTGCCCCCCCCCCCCGCGGTACAAATTCTCTCTCCTCACACGCGGCTGTAAAACCCGGGGCGACCCCCCCCTTTTCCCTCCAACCCCCCCCCCGTTCTCCCCATAACCCTCCGATGTCCCTTGGCAGGCTCCTCCCCGGGGGGGCCCCGCCCCGCCCCGCCGCGATTTGTCCTGGTGCGGGCGGGAAATGGTTCCCCGGAGTCGTTCCCCCAAAGGGGTGGGGGGGGCCGGGGGGGCCGTTTGGGGGAGCCCTGAGACCCGGCTGCCTCTGGGGTGGGGGAGGGGGAGCGGGGCACGTGTCCCCTATGGGGTTCCCCAGTCCCCGTGGCTGCCCCCCAAACTGCCCACACAGTCGCCCCCCTGCCCATCCCCCACTGCTGCCCCCCTTCCCGCCTCCAGGGGCCTTCGCCCTCCCCGGCCCCCTTAAAACTGCCCCCCCCCCCGGCTCCCTGTGGGGAACCGTCCCGTTCTGCGTCCGTGTCGGGCAGTCCCATAAAATCCCCTCAAAGGGTCCCCCCCTTTCCCCCTCGCCTCCTTTCCTAGCCACGTAACATCCCCTCGGGCCTGGGGGGCTTTCTCTCAGGTGATCGAATGCGGAGTCCGGGACCCCGTTTTCTCTCCCATGCTCAAAGACTGATCTAAAATACCGTAAACATTTGCCCCCACTTTCTCTCTACGTGTCTATTACTAATTGACTACGCCCAGAGATTAGGTTAGTCTCTAAGGTGCCACAAGTCCTCCTTTTCTTCTTCAGAGATTTTTCCTGTCTCTCTCCGTATAAAATATAAACAATCTCAGAAAGAACAGGAGGACTTGTGGCACCTTCAGAGACTAACCAATTTATTTGAGCATAATCTTTCGTGAGCTACAGCTCACTTCATCCGATGCATGCAGTGGAAAATACAGGGGGGAGATTTCATGTTCTCTGTGTATATAAAATCTCCCCCCTGTATTTTCCACCGCATGCATCCGATGAAGTGAGCTGTAGCTCACGAAAGCTTATGCTCTAATAAATTGGTTAGTCTCTAAGGTGCCACAAGTCCTCCTTTTCCTTTTGCGGATACAGACTAACACGGCTGCTACTCTGAAACAATCTCAGATTTACCCCTTTTCTCAAATTCTTGGACATGAGCATAAAATCTTTGTAAATGTTGCTCCTTTTTCTTTATTTAGTTATCAAATCTTGATGTGAAATACACTAAAGGAGGGAAGGCTGCTCAAACTGTGTCCCTCTCTGCTCAGGTTTGGCTCCCTGCAGCCTTCGTTGTGATCTCGGAGTCCAGGCTTAGCAGCTGCTGCTTCCCCCAAGGGGGCAGGGGGAGAGAGGTGCTTAATTAAGGCTTCCTCTGTGCCCACCTGAGGTGAGGACTTTCTCCGGCTGGTATTAGCCCCCTAGGGCAGCCCTGGGCCCTGTTAATGCTAAATTCTGAGCCAGAAACTCCAAGTAATTGAGAGAGACCTCAAGGAAAGTGCTGGCTGTTGTCAGAGGTTGGCTGTGTGTGTTTCCTCTGCGTGCTGCACCAGCTGTGGCCAGGTAGCCAGCACTACAAGTCTGGATCGAACTGCCCAAGAAGACCACGGATTTGGGTTGAGTGGCAAAGGCGCTTGGCCAGGTTTATTGTTAACAATGCACGGTCCTAATGCCCGGCAGACTGTTCGGAGGCAATAACACATGGACGCCTATTACAATGGACTCGGCTCGGAGTGGTGGGACTTGCCACCCCCTCTGTGACCCCTCTTTCATACACTGATACAAACAAGTTATGTATTTCCTCTCTGACGTGATTAGTTACCACCCTTCACCTTGTACTTGGTGGTTAGATCAAAAGATCTCTGTCCATCACCCTGTCATCCTGCCCTGATCTTTAGGAGGGGTCAGTGTGTCCCTGTATCATCTCTGGGGAGTGTGTTTATACCATAACTTTGTATCGGGGTGTTCTGGAACTACCCCTCTGGTAGGTGTTTATGTGACTTCTTAGTGCCTGGAACTGCTTGTGTTTGTGCAACGCCAGCCCTGTTCTTACCAAGTGCATGTACCACACGGTGAACTTGCAAACAGGCTTCTGTTTCATAACAGAGCCTGAGTTTTGCTCATAGTCTGACTCTTGCTAACTTTGCTTTATAGGAGCAGAGCCTTCGGCCTTACACCAGGCCTTTATACCAGGTCTCATATCTCAGACTTGCTCTTTCTGATACACTGGGGACTGGCAAAAAAATGTCTCTGCTCAAACAGTCCCTCCCGTGGGAGAGCAATGGGACTTTCCCAGCCCAAGGGGCAGGGAGAGGGGACACAGGAAAGAGAGACTGAAAAGGGAAGTGGGAGAAAGAAATGGTGAGAGATTTCCAGATCTCTGATCTGCCCAGTCACATGTATTGCAGCATCCCTGGGCAGAATCACTTTCCTGTGGACAAGAGGAGGATGAGAGAGAGGAAAAGCCAGTCCCTGACACCCTGGGGTCAGTGTTAGAGAGAATCCCCCCAAGTGATTCCTTTGGTTCTGCTCTTTTCTAGCAGAGACTTTGTTACTGGAGAGACTTAAAAATGTCTCTGTGAGCTTAGCCTGGCAGGAGGGGCCCGGTCTACACTGTAATACAGAGAACAAGCATTTTCCCAGCATGGCAGTATCTAGGGTATCTGTCTGCAGGGAAAGGGCCTGGGGGAATCGTGATGTGAAATGAACTAATGCCTGTTCTGAAACCTCCACAACTGCCCTTCTCGCCCTGCCAGGCTGCAGAATGACGCCCACGTTTCGCTCCAGCTCATCCCAGCCTCCCTTGGGACAGGGAAGAGAAATGGCTGCAGTGAAGCCAGATCAGCTATGGATTATTGGGAGTTACTTCTGGGTTCCTGCAGGAGGGAGAGGGACAGCAAATACACAGGAGGTGGGAACATTTGGGTAGTCTGGTTTGGAGGTTGGAGCAGGGTAGGAAATTCACAGGGTGGAGAAAGGGAGGAGGACAGGGTCTGGCAAACCTGCCAGAACTAGTTTAATATGTGGCTTAGATTCTAGAAAGAGACCAGTGAGGTTTGGAGGTGGAAATGCCCTAATTTATGGAAAAGGAAACAATCAACTTGGAAAACTGGGCAGACTCCCAGTGCTGGAGCCTGACCCAACTAACCAGCGGCTGCTGTGAGATATGAAGGGGGCACCCACCAGTCAGATTTCGGGGAGATTCCCCTCCCTCAAATCCAGCTCCTCACAACGAGGAGGGTGTTGGGCTTCTGACCAGGGAGCTGTCCCTGGACCGTGCTAGGGACTCCATCTCCTGTATCAGTCTGTGGCTAGTAGGTGTGTGATGGATCTGCTGGGAGTGACGAGGGGCTCTCTCCTCGTCCCCTCACCCTGGTGTTTCCTGGATGCTCTGAGTGGTGTGGAGGTGGGACTCTGTTAACTGTGAGCCACCCAGAGCTTCCATTTGATTGGCTCCTCTCTGCCACGCATAGTGGGGCAGCAGGAACTGAGGGTTGGACTCTTGCTCTTTCAGGGGCCGGTGACCTTTGAGGAGGTGGCTGTGTATTTCACCAGGGAAGAGGGGGCTCTGCTGGACCCCGCTCAGAGAGCCCTCTGCAGAGACGTCATGCAGGAGACCTATGAGAATGTGACCTCGCTGGGTAAGGATTCCTATCCCCTCAGTTATTAGAAGGGGGAATGAGGAGTTATGGTATATGTCATGCCCACAATGCCACCTCTACTCTGCCCTGTCTCAGCATCACCTCAACAGTGACATAAACACTAGCCCTCTGCCCTCCCCTGCTACACAACACTGTGGGAATAGAGCACAGGAGAACTAAAGCACAATGTCAAATATTTCCTGTTTGCTCAGGTAAAACTGGTGGTTGGGTCCAGCATAACAAACAGAAGCTTCCAACCCCTGCCCCCTCTCAAACACTGAGCCTACTCCACCCAGACCAGCTCCTACTTGCAAAGTGATCCCACTCCCTTACTCTCAATTTGAGGATTTCTTCTGAGTTGTTGCCTTCACTTGCCCCTTACTAAGCCCCGGAGACCACTAGCATGTATCCCACCAGAGTGCTGGCAATCCTCAGGGCGAGAATTCCCCCTTGTGCACCTTTAGTGACACAACCTACAACACTGAGCACTGAAATGGGGCAGACTCGGTCCCTCAGGGTTCACATGCACCTCTCTGCATACCACAGTCACAGCTCTGCCAAGCTGCTCCAACTACTCCTTCCACCATCCGATTACAGCTACAGCTGACCCAGTGCACACAGCCGGAGAGGATGCGGATAAATGCCGGGATTCACATCTGTAGAGCACAACACAAACAACGGCATGTTCTTAGTCCTTCCTCGTATCTGTTATAGATTCATAGATTTTTTTTTTTAAGGCCAAAGACGATGATTAGGCTATGTAGTCTGATTTCCTGTATAACTCAGGCAATAGAATTTCATCCAATTATTGCTGTACTGAGCTGAATATGTTGTGTCTGACTAAATCATCTTCCGGAAAGGCAGCCAGTCTTGACATGAAGACTTCAACAGAGGGAGAATTCTCCAGTTCCTGTGGTCATTTGTTAACCTTTGCACCACCCTGGCAGAACCATTCCCAGAGGCTCTTACCAGCTGCAGGGTTTCAGTTGGGAGCAGAGTTAAGGTTGCATTGCAGGGGGGCAGCACTGGGCAACCTTAGCTCTGCAGTAAAGTAGTTTCTGGGCATTTAGTTTGCTACATTTTTTTAGTGGACATTTTGCCACTAACTGTGTCTTTTGCCAACATAGCTATGTTGGTTTAGGGGGAGAGGGGTGATTTTTCACAGCCCTGTAGAGCAGAGCTGTCCTGGCAAAACTGTAAAGAGCAGACCCTGTCAGAGCCTGCGTGTGGATTTTACAGCACTTGAAAATATTCTCAACGGGGAAGCAAAACACACTTTACTGGACTTCGTACAATTTGTCCTCATCTTTCCTGAAATGTGGCACCCAGAACTAGACATAATACTCCAGTTCAGGCCTAATCAGCGCAGAGTAGAGCAGAAGAGCTAATACGTTCCAGAATTATGTTTGCTTTTTTTGCAACACTGTTCAATCATGTTTAGTTCATGAGCCACTATGAACCCCAGATCTTTTTCTGCAGTGCTCCTTCCTAGGCCGTCCTTTCCCATTTTGTATGTGTGCAGTTGATTTTTCCTTCCTAAGTGAAGTACTTTGCATTTGACTGTATTGAATTTCATTCTATTTATTTAATACCATTTTTCCAGTTTGTCCAGATCATTTTGAATTTTAATCCTATTCTCCAAAGCACTTGCAACCCCTCCCAGCATGGTATTGTCCACAGACTTTAGAAGTGTACTCTCTATTCCATTATCTAAATCACTGATGAAGATATTGAACAGAACCGGACCTTTGAGACCCCACTCAATATGCCCTTCCAGCTTGACTGTGGACCACTAATAATTACTCTCTGGGAACAGTTTTCCAACCAGTTTTGCACCCATCTTATAGTAGCTCCATCTAGGTTGAAATTTCCCTAGTTTGTTTATGAGAAGGTCATGGAAGAATGTATCAAAAGCCTTACCAATCTCAAGATATACCACATTTATCGCTTACCCCCTATTCACAAGGCTTGTTACTCTGTGAAAGAAAGCTATAAGGTTGGTTTGACACGGTTCTTGACAAATACACGCTGACTGTTACCTATCACCTTATTATCTTCTAGGGTTTGCATATTGCTTGCTTAATTATTTCCTCCATTATCTTTCATGCAACAAATCATGCTGTTAGTTTGCTTCCATGGTGGAAGCTGCAGGGTGTACCCCTGTACATCCAAATGTACCCCCAACATGCCATTATCTAAACTCAGGATCCTGTTTATTTTTTTTGTGTAAATTTTCTAATTTCACAATTTCTTCATTAGCATTTGACTCAGCATACAAACTGTAACACCTCCCCCATCTGTCTCCTGTCTTAATCTTAGTCCCTTTGGGGGTTCTGTGTCTGTAGAATTTCCAGCACAGTGGGATCCGGTCAATGACTGGGGATATGAGCATTACAGTAATAAAAATAATAAATAACTGTAATTCGGAGGGTCCAGGCAGTGGGAGGGAGGCTGTTGGAGAGCAGGAGAGTGTCCAGGTGGTGGTAGGCTGGTGGGGGATAGGTTTGGGGTGAAGAGTTCCTGTGAGCTGGGACGTCTGGGGGCAGGGGAAAGGAGATGTATCATGGGGTAGGTTCTGTAGGGAGTTGTGATGCAATGGAGGGCTGGAAGAAAGGGGAAGAAGTTGGATCAGGATGTCAAGGAGTTGGGAAGGGGGGGTGCGAGTAAAGGGGAGGTGGGAGCTGGGTAGTGTTTGCTCCAGGAAATGGGGGAACTAGCAATGGGAGGGAGGGAACAGGAGCTCTTGGGAGTCGGAAGCAAAGACGACTTGGGGCAGAGGGAATGTGAGACGGGAAGTGGCGGGCAGTGGGAAATTTGGGGGAAGCTCTAGTGAGGAAGGCTGCAGGCAATGGGAGGGGAGGAGAGAACAGAAGGAGCGGGTGCTTCTGGGGCCCAAGAAGGTGGAGAGGGTTGAGAGCAGTGGGTGGAAGGGGAGCGGGTGTTGTAATGAGTGAGAGGACTAGGTACACCCTATCCCCTTTCTGGTGTCTCTCAGTGCCCCCCCCCTCCACCCACAGGTGTCAGGCTTCCTGCCTTTTCCTCTCCGAGACTGGAATTCTGCAACTATCCTGTTCCTAGACTAAACCGGGGCTACAATGTCCTATGTATCCACTGTGCTTACCCAGCAGGCCTGGCACAAATATGCACTTCCTAGGTTATGTCTGTGACTCACAGCATCCCGGGGCAAGTGGCTCTGTGGTATCTGATAGCAAGTTTCAGCTGGCCTGACCCATTCAGTGTACCCCAACTCACTAATGTCTTCACCTGTATTGAAAAGGTGTCCCGTAAGATATCAACAGAAAGCTACTGGCATAATGTTCATTAATATTATTGCATGACGTATGTATGGAGGAGAAATGCAAGATTAGAGATAGCTGGGAAATGATGTTCTTAAAGCATGTCTGTCAGCCAGGGTTGAAGTTCCCCCACTCTAGACAAAGGCAGGTGGTTCTGCCACCTAGAAGGCACTTTCAGGGTACATTAAGAGTCAATGGGAATGCAATTTACATAACCAATAAACAAACCCATCACACTAACAAGGGGCAGAAAGAACCACTGAGCATCATGGCAGGGGAGGATATCGCAGGAACAAACCAAATTCTATTTTAGCAAACACCAGCAGTGGAAGAAACCACCATGGAACTTCATTTAAGAAGACAAAGGAACCAAGCCCTTTGGACTTTGGGGAAGATATTGAGGAAGGGGGTGCTCTGCCCTCTTGCTGGAAAGTAGTGTGGTCAGAATCTTACCTTGGACCAGGACTATAGTTTTATTAGGTCATTGTTCACTTCCACTTCCTGGGAACCATTTCTAACACTGTTGTTTATACCTGAACTCACTTTAAATGCTTGTGTTAGATTAAACGTTTAGTAAATGAATCCGGTGCTGTCTTTGAATACAAGTGATGGCTATCTCCATTTAGAGTGATAAGCTGGGCCATTTGTCTCTTCTGAGGAACAACCAATCCTTATTCCTCTGAACAGTCCTGGTGAAAGTGGCCATTGCAGAGCACATGGTTTTGGGAAAATTCAGGAGTGGGAATGTTGCGATCTCTTGCCAGTTGTGTCCAAGGCTGTGGAAGCCAGAATGTGTCAGGGGTGCCGCAAGCAAACTACTGGAGTCAGAGCTGCTGGTCCAGGGTCACTTATCACACAGACACTCAGTGTGTCCTTGAACGCTGGCTGGGAGCATCCAGACAAGGGAGCTCCAGCAGCAGAACATTGAAACTCACCCAGGATTACAGATGACACAACTCCTCACTAGTCTCGATTGCACCCCAGAGTGTGAATATGGCCTAGGTTGGTAGTGAAACATCTTGAGATGTGGAGAGTCTTTTCCCCCCATCACTATGTGCAATAGCCACAATATCTCTTCTCTGCAGGCACCTTGGATCTTGGAGTCCATCATTCCTGGAGTCACCTGGCCTGATTTTTATTTTTCACATTCTGTTTTTCCAGAAGGAAATGGTAAACCCCAGAAACTGCTGAGGAGAAAGCAATGTGTATCTGTGTGTGTGCGCACGCGAGGGGATGAGAATAACTCCTACACAACACCAAAAGGCAACACACCCTCAGAGCCAAACGGGGCGGGAGGGAGAAGTGATGCACGTAACAGAAGAGCCTATCCCAGTTGTCAGCTGACAGCGTTCTGCAGCGGAACAGAGGGACACGGGAGATGGGGGGAGATGGATGGGAGAGGGGGGAGATGGATGGGAGATGTCCAGAAAATCTCCACGCCAGATTTTAGCATTGAGAGGGAAGAAGATGAAGTAAGAAAGGATACAGCCATGGGTAGGAGAATGTATATAAGGAGCGAGGGCGGTGTGGATACTAGTCTAATCGGTTATACTGGCTGTAGAATGACTGTGCCTAATAGGGTACAAAATGTGAGCGAGGCCAAACAGCAAAAATTAAGATGTTTGTACACCAATGCGAGGAGTCTAGGTAACAAAATGGAGGAACTAGAGCTACTGGTGCAGGAAGTGAAACCAGATATTATAGGGATAACAGAAACATGGTGGAATAGTAGTCATGACTGGACTACAGGTATTGAAGGGTATGTGCTGTTTAGGAAAGACAGAAACAAAGGTAAAGGGGGTGGAGTAGCATTGTATATCAACGATGAGTTAGAATGTAAAGAAATAAGAAGCGATGCAATGGATAAGACAGAGTCCGTCTGGGCAAAAATTACATTGGGGAAGAAAACTAGTAAAGCCTCTCCTACGATAGTGCTTGGGGTGTGCTATAGACCTCCGGGATCTAATTTGGATATGGATAGAGCCCTTTTTAATGTCTTTAATAAAGTAAATACTAATGGAAACTGCGTGATCATGGGAGACTTTAACTTCCCAGATAAAGACTGGAGGACCAGTGCTAGTAATAATAATAGGGCTCAGATTTTCCTAGATGCGATAGCTGATGGATTCCTTCATCAAGTAGTTGCTGAACCGACTAGAGGGGATGCCATTTTAGATTTAATTTTGGTGAGTAGCGAGGACCTCATAGAAGAAATGGTTGTAGGGGACAATCTTGGCTCAAGTGATCATGAGCTAATTCAGTTCAAACTAAATGGAAGGATTAACAAAAATAAATCTGCAACTAGGGTTTTTGATTTCAAAAGGGCTGACTTTCAAAAATTAAGGAAATTAGTTAGGGAAGTGGATTGGACTGAAGAACTTATGGATCTAAAGGTAGTTGAGGCCTGGGATTACTTTAAATCAAAACTGCAGAAGCTATCGGAAGCCTGTATCCCAAGAAAGGGGAAAAAATTCATAGGAAGGAGTTGTAGACCAAGCTGGATGAGCAAGCATCTTAGAGAGGTGATTAAGAAGAAGCAGAAAGCATACAGGGAGTGGAAGATGGGAGGGATCAGCAAGGAAAGCTACCTAATTGAGGTCAGAAGATGTAGGGATAAAGTCAGAGAGGCTAAAAGTCGAGTAGAGTTGGACCTTGCAAAGGGAATTAAAACCAATAGTAAAAGGTTCTATAGCCATATAAATAAGAAGAAAATTAAGAAGGAAGAAGTGGGGCCGCTTAACACTGAGGATGGAGCGGAGGTTAAAGATAATCTAGGCATGGCCCAATATCTAAACAAATACTTTGCCTCAGTCTTTAATAAGGCTAAAGAGGATCTTGGGGATAATGGTAGCATGACAAATGGGAAGGAGGATATAGAGGTAGATATTACCATATCAGAGGTAGAAGCGAAACTGAAACAGCTTAATGGGACTAAATCGGGGGGCCCAGATAATCTTCATCCAAGAATATTAAAGGAATTGGCACCTGAAATTGCAAGCCCATTAGCAAGAATTTTTAATGAATCTGTAAACTCAGGAATAGTACCGAATGATTGGTACTTTTAACTAATTTTAGTTATAAGTTGGGGACGCATCAATTAGAAGTAACGGAAGAGGAGAAGGACCTTGGAGTACTGGTTGATCATAGGATGACTATGAGCTGCCAATGTGATATGGCTGTGAAAAAAGCTAATGCGGTTTTGGGATGCATCAAGAGAGGCATTTCCAGTAGGGATAAGGAGGTTTTAGTACCGTTATACAAGGCACTGGTGAGACCTCACCTAGAATACTGTGTGCAGTTCTGGTCTCCCATGTTTAAAAAGGATGAATTCAAACTGGAGCAGGTACAGAGAAGGGCTACTAGGATGATCCGAGGAATGGAAAACTTGTCTTATGAAAGGAGACTTAAGGAGCTTGGCTTGTTTAGCCTAACTAAAAGAAGGTTGAGGGGAGATATGATTGCTCTCTATAAATATATCAGAGGGATAAATATAGGAGAGGGAGAGGAATTATTTAAGCTCAGCACCAATGTGGACACAAGAACAAATGGGTATAAACTGACCACCAGGAAGTTTAGACTTGAAATCAGACGAAGGTTTTTAACCATCAGAGGAGTGAAGTTTTGGAATAACCTTCCAAGGGAAGCAGTGGGGGCAAAAGATCTATCTGGTTTTAAGATTCTACTCGATAAGTTTATGGAGGAGATGGTATGATGGGATAATGGGATTTTGGTAAGTAATTGATCTTTAAATATTCAGGGTAAATAGGCCAAATGCCCTGAGATGGGATATTAGATGGATGGGATCTGATTTACTATAGAAAACTCTTTCCTGGGTATCTGGCTGGTGAATCTTGCCCATGTGCTCAGGGTTTGGCTGATTGCCATGTTTGGGGTCGGGAAGGAATGTTCCTCCAGGGCAGATTGGAGAGGCCCTGGAGGTTTTTCGCCTTCCTCTGTAGCATGGGGCATGGTTGACTGGAGGGAGGCTTCTCTGCTCCTTGAAGTTTTGAACCATGATTTGAGGACTTCAATAGCTCAGACATGGGTGAGGTTTTTCATAGGAGTGGTGGGTGACATTCTGTGGCCTGCGCTGTGCAGGAGGTCGGACTAGATGATCAGAGTGGTCCCTTCTGACCTTAGTATCTATGAATCTATGACACCCCTCTCTAGAGAGCATAAGGAAGTGTGTGCTGGAGGGGGCCCCTGGAAGGGAAAAGGGAGAGACGCTTTAAGAAGATAAGAAGGGAGACTCCTGTGGGGAAGAAGAAAAGCCCTGGGCAGCCTTATAAGCAGTTGATTGTACCCGTCTAGCAGCGGGGGGCGTTTAATCTTGTTAGCACATAACTGTCCTTTTGCTAGTCACTCAGGGGTGAATGCCCAGGATAGAGGGGTAACTCAGCTTCTGTCCACCCCAGTAGGTAGCCTATAACTCGAGCTGAGAGAGTGAACCGCGTGACTGACCTTTGGAGGAGAGCAGTCACCCAGCCAGCTCCTTGGGGCACACAGGGTGGTGACAGACAAGCTCCCACTCCAGCCCTTAGTGTACATGTCCTGTTGTACTGAATTCAGGCACCTGTGATCCCCCGTGGGAGCGGAAAGCAGTGCACACAGAATGGGAAGGTTTAGAAAGTAGGGGGAGGTAAATGATATCCCCACTGAAATGCTTGTTGGGAATGTTTTTTTTCGATGTGGTTAAGGCTGTCAATAGGACACGTTAGCTAAAGGCAGAAGAATCTTAGATCCTCCTGTTAACACAAGTTCTGCCATTTGACCAGGTAACGTGTCAGTCTCTAGGACCACCCTTTGTTTAACCAGAGAAATCTGTGCACCATCCTATTTCCATCCCATGGATGCCTGCCCATTGATTTTGACAATCTTAATATGCTCCATATCTGGCTCTGCAGAGCCAGTTCTCCCAAGATGTGTCAGGTAGACTTCAGATGCCTGTGAGTCTTTCGGGCTAATGCTAGCTGCATTAACATGGATTGGTTGGGGCTTGGTTTCTTGCAGCAGGGCACTGATAACACCTTCTTGGGCTCTCTTTCTTCACAGGGGGTCTGTGATGGAGATTACCAGGACAGGAATGATTTGGGGTGGGGGGAATGCCTAGGCTCCCAACTGTCATTTTTCCCAGGGGTAAAATGAGATTCCCCCCTCCATATTTCCTCTCCTTCTTCTCAGCTTCTGTGGCTTCTTGCTTAAAATAACAAGCTGTGCGTAGATCTTGCTCACCGCGCCACGGTGACATTATCCAGAGTACAATCTGGACTGTTGAACAGCCGTGTCCCCTCAGTTCCCCAACGTGGGGTGCCTTTTGCACTCCTGGGTAGTTAACCCACAGTCTCCAGCATGTAACTTGCTCCTAGCTGCAGAGTATTGAGTGCTACTAGTCCGGGGGGTCTCACAACATGGGTTTCGGTGGCCTTGGAGTGTGGCCACGAACTCTTGCTGGCTGCTGCACTGACCATTTTCCCTAAAATACTTAATTAGCTTTAGGAACAACAAAAATAGGCACCTGTGCATGTCCAAAGCATTGTAATTTATGTAGGGGGTTTTTGCAGACTCAGTAATAAAATAATGTACAGTTGTCTCAATTCTTTATTGGACCTTAACAGCAGAGAAAGACAAATAAGGTGCTTTGCATGTTCTTGTCTTTTGTTCTTGTTTCTTTTGCATTTTTGGTTGTTGTTTTTTTCTTTCTAGACTTGCTAGCTCATAAGTCTGCTGCTGTGAAAAGTATTATTTGTATGTTTCTTAATATCACTTTTCACAGCCTCCTCGCTAGCTACTAAGTCCGCTGTGAAAAGTGACATTAAAATATAAATATCAATTTTCACAGCAGACTTACTCAGCCCTGGCAAGCTGGGGGAGGTGGATTGATGGGGGGTGAGGCCAGGGCCCAAAGCCCTGTGACCAGGACCCAGGGCTGGAGCCTGAAGTCCTGCAGCAGGGGACCGGAGCCCTTAGTGGGTGCCAGAGGCAATGGGGAGGGGGACTTGAGCCCAGGCTGGCACCCACTACTGTATGGCCAGGACCAGAGCCCAAAGCCCCACAGCTGGATCCCAGGGCCGGAGCCTGCCGCTGCACAGCTGAAGCCAGGGACCGGAGCTTGAGGAGGTAGCAGGGGCCAGGGGAGATGCGGGGTGTTGAGCCTGGAACCGGCACCCCCGCATGCCGGGGCAGTAAGCCCCACGGCTGCATCTTAGGGTCCCACAGCTGGAGCCCCTGGGATGAGGCCCGCTGCTGTGTGGCTTGAGCCTGAACCCCCACGACCAGAGTCTGCCACCCCAGGGCTGAAGCCCGAGCCCCACTATGCCCAGAAACGGGGACAGGGCCCAATCCCTGCTGCCAGCCCTGGGGGATAGGCTGCTGCTTTACCTCCCCCAATCACCACCCAGGATGTTGTGGCGGTAAGAAAAGCCCCTGATGACCACATTTGAGAAACACTGTATTAGTCAGCCACTCAGAAATTATTCCAGGGGACAATACTAGCAAATTCACTAGTCTGAGACTTTTTCCCGGAAATGTGCTGCTTGCAGTATCCAGCACACTACAGATACTCCTATGAAGTCTGTCATTTCGTCAGTGGAAAATGGCATACACAAGCCTTGTTATCCCAAATGGAGTTTCCCACACACTTTAATCCAAGCACACTGGTTAGTTAAAACAGGTTTATTAACTACTGAAAGAAACGATTTTAAGTGACTATGGGTAATGAGGCATAAAAGTCAGAATTGTTTACAAAAGAAATGCAAGATAAAACACAAACTAATGTCTAAGTTAACAAGCTAAAACGGATTCAAAGCAAATGTTTCTTTCACCATATGCTGAGACAGGCTGGCTTTCCTTTCAGCCAGGGCTCCCCTCACCCTTTCCTGCTGCCCAAGTTCAGTTCTTCAGGAGTTGTTGATGTCTTGAGCACAGAGAAAAGGGAGAGAGAGAGTCTCAAGCGATTTTCTTACCTCCTTTAATCATTCTGACCTTTGTACTAGAAACATCTTCAATTTTGAATCATGGTGACAGGCTGTCAGTTGCAGATGTGAGCTTCAAGCCATCCCTGTGATGGAATGTAAATATCTTCAAAAAGAAAAGGAGGACTTGTGTCACCTTAGAGACTAATAAATTTATTTGAGCATAAGCTTTCGTGAGCTACAGCTCACTTCATCGGATGCATGAAGTGGAAAATACAGTGGGGAGATTTATATACACAGAGAACATGAAACAATGGGGGTTACTGTACACACTGTAACCAGAGTGATCAGGTAAGGTGAGCTATTATCAGCAGGAGAGGGGAAAAAAAAACCCTTTTGTAGTGATAATCAAGGTGGGCCATTTCCAGCAGTGGACAAGAACGTCTGAGGAACAGTGGGGGATGGGGTGGTGGGGGAATAAACAAGGGGAAATAGTTTTACTTTGTGTAATGACCCATCCACTCCCAGTCTTTATTCAAGCTTAATTTAATGGTGTCCAGTTTGCAAATTAATTCCAATTCAGCAGTCTCTTGTTGGAGTCTGTTTTTGAAGTTTTTTTGTTGAAGAATTGCGACTTTTAGGTCTGTAATCGAGTGACCAGAGAGATTGAAGTGTTCTCCAACTGGTTTTTGAATGTTATAATTCTTGAAATCTGATTTGTATCCATTTATTCTTTTACGTAGAGACTGTCCAGTTTGACCAATGCACATGGCAGAGGGGCATTGCTGGCACATGATGGCATATATCACATTGGTAGATTTGCAGTTGAACGAGCCTCTGATAGTGTATGTGGTTAGTGTTTTTGTTGTGTGGTGTGTGGTTGCTGGTGAGTATTTGTTTCAGGTTCGGGGGCTGTCTGTAAGCACAGACTGGCCTGTCCCCCTGCCAGAGAGTGGCTATTTGACCAGGTGATAGCCTTGCTGTCTCTGAGGAACCGGTCTCCGGGTGTTCCACAAAACTAATATTTTCAGTAACATCATACAGTAAAATCTAATAACTTTACAAACAGTGTTGCTTCACATATTTTAACAGTGTGATCATGTTCAGTGGATTATGAGTTTTCAAACGATACCTCACAAGGCATACTTTGTACAGAATACCTAATTTTGTAGAAGTGTGAACATAGGGGTACAGACTGTCACACAGTGTCTGTCTGTGTGTGTTCCCAGCAGATATGCAGGTAGTTCAATCCCTCATAAGCAGGGTGTTCTGCACCTTTGAAAACCTGAGGAGCTGGCCCTGGGATTTCATTGGTTTACTAAGGATTGGAGTTAGACTATTCTTTATGACAAAATCTTATGAATTCACCTGATCTCATTTGTTTTCTTTCATCTGAGCAGGGTTTCTAGTTTCCAAACCTGATGTGATCTCCCAGCTGGAAGAAAGGGAAGAGCCTTGGGTCCCAGACATCCAGGGTTCAGAGAAAAGGGAGATCCTGAGAGGTCCCTGCACAGGTGAGGAAACATTAAACCTACTCAGAATCTGTAAGTGCCTGAAGTTGACCTCTGGTATACCCTACAAAGACCTTGGGAGCTCTCTGAGTTCAGGATTGTCCCCAGCAGGTGTCGTATCCCCAGGGCAGATATAGCTCATGGCTTCCTAAAGATTCTAACTGACACCTGTCAGTAGCTTCTTCCCTTCCCACTGAGAATTTAGATGGGATGTGAAGGCAGAATTGATTCCCTTTGGGGGAATTCAGTTCCTGGTTTTTATTTGACCTCTCTCCAGCACTTATTTTGGTTTGGTCTTCCCCTTCCCATCCCTGTTTGAGGTTTCTCTCTCTGTCCCAGCAGGTGCTGGGATGGTGAGTGAGAATGAGGAGCAGAATTCTCAGCAGGAAGATGCGGAGCAAGTGGAATCACATGGAGCATTATCGCAAAGATCAAAAGGGAATGTGTCCAGGAGTCGTGAGCAGGGAACAGCCCGTGAGATTCAGCACAGATCAGAGAGAGAGCAAGGAAATCAGCCAGAGGAGAAAATGGGAAAATTAATTTACTGTGGGGGAACTCAGAAGGACTTGAAGGAAACCACAACCCAGCAGGAAAGCCTCAGGGGAAAGAGAAAAACTACATGCACTGAGTGCGGGAAAAACTTTACTCACTGCTCATCCCTTATTAGACATCAGAGAATACACACAGGGGAAAGACCCTATGAATGCTGTGAGTGCGGGAAAAGCTTCACTAACAACTCAAGCCTTATTACACACCAGAGAATCCATTCTGGGGAGAGGCCTTATGAATGCAGCGAGTGTGGAAAAAGCTTCACTGACAGCTCACATCTTACTAAGCATCACAAAGTCCACACTGGGCAGGGGCTCTATGAATGCGGTGAGTGTGGAAAAAGCTTCACGGATAGCTCAGCCCTTCTTAAACATCACAGAATCCACACGGGAGAGAGACCCTACGTATGCTGCGAGTGCGGGAAAACCTTCAGTCAGAGCTTTGAGCTTACTAGACATCAGAGAATCCACACGGGGGAGAGACCTTACGAATGCTTTGAGTGCAGGAAAAGCTTCATTCAGCACTCACACCTCATTAGGCATCAGAGAAACCACACAGGTGAGAAACCCTATAAATGCTGTGAGTGTGGGAAAAGCTTCACTCAGAGCTCAGACCTCATTATACATCAAAGAATGCACACGGGGGAGAGACCTTATGTATGCTCTGAGTGTGGGAAAACCTTCATTCAGCACTCACACCTCATTAGGCATCAGAGAAACCACACAGGTGAGAAACCCTATGAGTGCTGTGAGTGTGAGAAGACCTTTATTCAGTTGTCAGAACTTACTAGACATGAAAGAATCCACACAGGAGAGAAACCCTATGAATGCCGTGAGTGTGGGACAAGGTTCACTCAGAGCTCATCCCTTAAATATCATCAGAGAATCTGCAAGGGAGAGAAGCACCATAAAGACCTCTAGGGCTATCCAGCCATTTTTTTCTTTAATACTTTTGTTAATTCCCATGAAGTAACCTGTAAGGCTGTTTGAACCGGTTGCAGCACCGTTATGCCTCAGCTTGTCCAGATGAGTTGCACATTTTTGCCTTTTGCATTTCACCCTGTTTTGAGGTGGACCCGGTTGTCCTTGTTATCAACTCCATTGTCCCATGAGTAATGGGAGTGTGTCCCTTCTTCCAGGAAACAAGGAGCATCACATTTATACTATTCCTCCTATTGCAGAGTAATCATTAGGGTCATGAATGATAGATTGTTTCATTCTCAGTTGCTCTCATATTGCTCTGGGTTGTGCTGAAGAGCAGTTATTTTTGGACCTTTTTTCCTCATTATACTTAAATGTATTTTAAATGAAGAAGAGCAGTGGCAAGGGAAAAAAATGTCATTTCAGCCTTGGTGACACTGGAAGGCGATGGGGTGACTCAGAGAGATTCCCTCCTTCCCCATCGCTCCAGAACTGTTACCTCCTGTTTGAGCCATGCAGAATTTATCTTCTTCCCATTCTATCCCTCCACCTCTCAAAGTGTCATGTGGTGCAGTGTTCTCAGCTGTCTGTGGTTGGAGATGATGCTTTCACTTCTTTAATCCTAAATCAGAGTCGCTATGACTGGAGACGAAAGGGGAATTCAAATGGATCCCAAACAGTGTGGGATCATTTGGAGTTTAAATCCCAGTTTCCAACTATTGGCCAAGCCACTTGGGGGAAGATTGGCTGTTTTTTCCCCTCGTTATGAGGATGCTAAAACTTTTGTAAATAACATAACTCAACAGTGCTGAATGAAACAGGTTTGAATGGATCAGAGGAGAATGTGATGGGAGAATCTCTTGTCCCAGTTCTGAGTCATCAGATGTAACCTGCTCTGGAATTTCACTTGAGACCTTCATTTTCATGTGTTCTATATATATCTGTGATGTGGGTGTCTATCTTTCCTGAAGGCTGTTAGGTCACCTAATTGGATATTAGTTTAGTTTAACAGGATGTAGCTCAGATTTATTGGCGGCTTTGAGATAAATGACCATTTGTTAAAATCATTACTTCTCACTTTTGCTTTTTCCCCACCTCTACCTGATGACATGGAGAAAATTCAAGTGCAGTTCAGACAACAGGAGAGAACTCTCCCATTTACTGCACATGCTAACAAAGAAACAGCTGTGATTTGAAATCTCCACTTGGAAATGGTGAACAACAGCAGACCCCAAACTGTGCAACTAAGTGGAGCAAGTGCAGATGATCACAGTGGAGTTTAGTTGTTTAAGCCAGCGGTTCTCAAACTTCATTGCAATGTGACCCCCCTTCTGACAACAAAAATTAATACACAACATGACCCTCCCCCCTGGTGGAAGCTGAAGCCCGAGAACTTCA
The DNA here is from genome assembly GCF_009764565.3 of Dermochelys coriacea. Classification (NCBI taxonomy): domain Eukaryota; kingdom Metazoa; phylum Chordata; order Testudines; family Dermochelyidae; genus Dermochelys; species Dermochelys coriacea. The sequence continues at coordinate 5,447,619 of NC_050095.1, read as the reverse complement.
GCCCCAGGCAGCTGAGGGAATTAAAGCCACAGAATAGCTGCAGAAAAACATCTATTTTTGAATAGAAACTTCATTTCTGCTAACTTACAGAGATTTTGGTCCAGGCCTGGATCTAGTTCCTAGGCTAGACCCGGACCACCAAGTTAAAGAAACCCTGGATGTGTTTGGGGAAGCCATTCCGCACTAGCACTGCTGAGATTTTGAGTGGTTTGGTAAAGGGTTCTACTTCAGAGAAGTGTACCCTAGCCATGACCAAGGATTCGGAAAGAAGGGGGGGTAGAAAGAGTACACACCCAGTTCTTGGTTTTCACCCAGTAAAGGAAGCTAAGGTGACCAATGGCCCAAGGAACATTGTTCGTACAACGCCACTTCCTAGTTCAGTGTCACGGATTACAGTCCCAAAGGATGCCATGGTTAGTTTGAGAACACTGATCTTTCACCATTTGGAGCCAAAGTTTCATGAGGCAAATCAAGAGAGAGAGACAGAGTCCTTCCAAGGACATTCCTTCCCTGTGAATCCCAAACTGGCTGCCACTTCCATGCTGTGGAAATGATGGTAATGAACGACATGTTCATTTGGCTCTGCAGGACACACAAATGTTTGAGTTCTGATTCTATGGTTTTGTGTCTTAGGGCTTGTCTGCCCTTAAAATGCTGCATCGGCACAGCTGCACCAGTATAACTGCGCGACTGTAGCGCTTTAATGAAGAAGCTCTAAGGTGAAAGGAGAGAGCTCTCCCGTCAGTTTAGTTAATCCACCTCCCCAAGAGGTGGTAGTTTTATCAGCAGGAGAAGCTCTCCTGCCGATATGGCACTGTCTACATGTGTGTGTGTGGGGGGGGGGGATGACAGTAGCACCCTGGAATTCCCATATTCACCACTGTCATATGCTTGATATGTTTGTACAATGCATGCCTTGTGAAGTATGGTTTTAAAAGTCTTGGTCTGTTGAACCTTAATAGCTTGTTGAACTGTAGGTACTATCCTTGTATGTGAAGTTGTGGAGTACTGCTGTATGTGTTACTGAAATACGTTGTGAGATTGGGAAACCCTCAGAGCCAGCCTTTCTGTTGCAACAAAGGAGAAGCTATCGCTGGCCAGACGTGCCGATGGCCCATCAAGAAGAATCCACTCGCCCAGAGGCTCCTTAGAGAGGGCACATACGTAATGGGGACAGCCTAACTGATGTCACCGCAAGGAACTTTCTAGCAGCTGGAAGAAAATCTAAAAGAGGGACAGTGACATCATCACTTGTCCTCCAAACATTGATAGTGGGGGTGGGGGGAAGAAGGGAGAGAGGCCAACGACTTTGAACTAGGGAGATTGGCCCCAGGCTGGAAGGGAGTTCAGTCTGAGTATTGAGAACTGTGAGCTGCCTGTAACGTCTAGTAGGGTGAGAGACTGTTTGATTCAAATCTTGCTTAGCGCTTGTTTACACTACGCAGCTTTTAGCGACAAAGCTGTGTCGACACAGCCTTGTCGCTAAAAGTCAGCGTGTGTAAACGCTTTGTCAGTACTTTTGCCGACAAAATACTTCCAGCCCTGCGAGCGGCATTAGCTCCTGCCGACAAAGCCATGTTCACACTGCCACATGCGTCAGCAAATTTTTTGTCTTTCATGGCGGGGCTTTTTTAAGTACCCATACACCCTCACCAGGTCCCAGCCCTCCAGACACCCCCAAGTCACACCCAGCCACCCCATACACCCCCACCAGGTCCCAGCCGCTCCAGACACACCCACCCACATCCCATACACTCCCAAGTCACGCCCACAGAACCTAACCCTCTATATAGCCCCATTACCACCCCCACACTCCAAGTCACACTCAACTTCTATGTAGCCCCCATCCCCACAAGAACCCCAGTTTCATTCAGAGCCTCCCACCCCAAGCACCCCTCAGAAGAACTCCAGCACCCCTCACACCCCACATACCTCTGCCACCCCATCCACTCCCTGTCCCCTCCCCTCTGTCCCCTAAAAGAACCTCAGCACATCCTAGACCCACATCCACAGACCATCAGAACACTACCCCATAGGTTCCCAGTCTGCAGCCCCAACTCCTCCCCCACCTACATTGACGACAACAAGAACACTGGGAAGACAAAGACTTTGAACTGGTGAGATTGGTTCGGGGCTGAGAAGGAAATTCAGCCCATGTATTAAGAACTATGAGCTGCTGGTAACATCTATTAGGGTGAGAAAGGCTGTTTGATTCAACTCTAAAAGTTTAGGATTTAAAATGAGTGTTTAGTTACCTTAAGGAAATAAAAAGTATCTCTGACCTTTATGCCTACCACTTATAATCACTGGAAATCTATCTTTCTGTACTTAATAAACTTATTTTAATGTTTTACACTGACAAGTGAGTACGTCTAAAGTGCTTGGGGGAATCTGCTCAGATTACAAAGGCTGGTGCATATCCACTTTCCTTTGACGAAGTGGCAAACTAATTAATGAGCTTGCACTGTTCCAGAGAAGGTCTTGAGCAGTGTAAGACGGTACATTTCTGGGGCACAAGGCTGGAGGGATTTCCTGGCGTCTCCCTGTGATGGGGCAGCTGCCCCACACTGGCTGGCAAAGGGGGCACTAGCAGCCCCCAGGCAATCAGGAAGGCTTTGAAGCGGCCAGGCTGGGCCCTATAAGAAGGGCTGCATGGCAGCGAGGAGCTCAGTCTCTCCCTGGAGCTTGAGGGCGAAGGCCTGGCTGCCCACTGAGAGAAGTGCCTGGGACAGAGCAGTGCTGGGCAGGGTTAGGGAAGCACGTGGAGCTCCAGACTGAGGCCTTGACACAGGGGCTGAGTAGGTGCTGGGGTTACGGGGAAGTGGCCCAGGGAAAGCAGGTAGCGGTAGAGGGGAAGGAGAGGCAGTGAGCAGCTGCCAGTTATAGGGTCCCTGGGTGGGGGCCCAGAGTAGTGGGTGGGCCTGGCCCCCCCCCTTTGCCCCACTGGGTACCGAGGGAAGTGGCCAGCCTAAAGACTGGCTGGGGCTGCAGTTCACCACTGCCACGAAAGTCCAGGCGAAGGACTGCTGGTTCCCCCGGAAGCGGGGAGATAGTGGAGTTGAGGCACAGCTGGAGGGCTGGGCCTTGAAGAGGATGCCGCATACTGGGAGCGTCACGGGTCCCCACAGACAGTGGAGATGGAGCGACAGAGAGTGAGATACCACAAGAGGAGGGCGCCCTGCTGACGGAGCTAATTCCCTGAACAACCAGCAGGAGGCACCAGACCATTGCCGGGGGATCATGGAATGGGCCCCCTCGTACCTCGAGAGAACCTGCTTCAATACAGAAAAACACATTGACAACCCCACTAATGGTCACCCACCACTCCACGCTACAACCCATGTGGGGGATCAGCAAACAATTACAATCCAGACCCCATGGGGACCACATCCTGAAAGAAAACTTTCCCCAACCCTCTCTTTTGGCCCTCAACCCCATCAGCACAACCAGGTTCCCTACAGACCAGGACACACCAACTCAAAGCTGCACCAAACCCCGCCAGCACAACGGATGCCAAACCTGCCGCCATATCTCCCCTGCTGTGACGATCAACACCCCACAAAACGCACCTGCCAAGGTCCACGCAGGGGGGCGGGAACGCTTTTTGTACGAGGGCTGCTGAAAGCCAGCTAAGGAGACAGTAAAGCACGCGTGTTCAAAAGCAACGTGAAAAGCACCATTCCCGCAGACACCACAGGGCTGCAAAAGACGAGCCTGGGAGCTCAAATTCATAACGTCGCTAGACTCGGCAAATCGGGCTCTCAAAAACCAGACCAAGAAAAAAAGAGAGACGCTGGTTACAGGTCTCGTTAGAACCATCTGCAATCCAGGAATTCTCCGACGAGTGCAGCGGTGTCCACGGCATCCGATGAAGTGAGCTGTAGCTCACGAAAGCTTATGCTCTAATAAATGTGTTAGTCTCTAAGGTGCCACAAGATCTCCTTTTCTATTAGCTGGAAGAGTTTCTGGCAACACGGATTAATTTCTCACGCTTCGGTTCCACTCGGAATCTTCCCAGACCCGAGGAGAAGCTCTGTGGAGCTCGAAAGCTTCTCTTCCACCAATGGAAATTGCTCCAGGAAAAGAGGTCACCTCACCCACCTGGCCGCTCGGGGCACTTTCGATCAGTTCTTGAGAACTGGGGAGAAAAATGGGTCAGAAACAAAATATCTGATATTACAAGATAAAAACACCGAGATCTGAGGGCTACTCAATAATTCGAGGGAAAAGTGGGAAAGTTTGAAAGGGTTGTATGGGATTTTTATGGGCGGCAGGTGCACCCCCGGTATGGGGACGCTAGCCCCCGCCCCGCCTCTTCTGCCCAAGACCCCACCCCACCCCCCTCCCGCCGGTCAGCACCCAAGAAGCCCCGAGCCTCAGCCAGCCAGTGCCAAGCCCTGAGCCGGACCACACAGAGGTGCTCTGAGCCCCTCCTGCCCCATTGCTATTCCTGCCCCACCCCCCACCATAAAGAACAGGAGGACTTGTGGCACCTTAGAGACTAACAAATTTATTTGAGCATAAGCTTACCCCCCACCATGTCCCTCCCCCTCCTGCCCCACTGAATTCCCGGGCCCCGCCCCCACCATGTCCCTCCCCCTCACCCCCCCGCCAGCCTCCTTCTTCCCTCCCCCCAGCCCCCTCGCTATTCCTGCCCCGCCCCCCCTCCTGCCCCATTGATATTCCCCGGCTCCGCCCCCACCATGTCCCTCCCCCTCACCCCCCCGCCAGCCTCCTTCTTCCCTCCCCCAGCCCCCTCGCTATTCCTGTCCCGCCCCCCCTCCTGCCCCATTGATATTCCCCGGCTCCGCCCCCACCATGTCCCTCCCCCTCACCCCCCCGCCAGCCTCCTTCTTCCCTCCCCCAGCCCCCTCGCTATTCCTGCCCCGCCCCCCCCTCCAGACCCATTGATATTCCCGGGCCCCGCCCCCACCATGTCCCTCCCCCTCACCCCCCGCCAGCCTCCTTCTTCCCTCCCCCCAGCCCCCTCGCTATTCCTGCCCCGCCCCCCCTGCTGCCCCATTGATATTCCCGGGCCCCGCCCCCACCATGTCCCTCCCCCTCACCCCCCCGCCAGCCTCCTTCTTCCCTCCCCCAGCCCCCTCGCTATTGCTGCCCCGCCCCCCCCTCCTGCCCCATTGATATTCCCGGGCCCCGCCCCCACCATGTCCCTCCCCCTCACCCCCCCGCCAGCCTCCTTCTTCCCTCCCCCCAGCCCCCTCGCTATTCCTGCCCCGCCCCCCCTCCTGCCCCATTGATATTCCCGGTTTCCGCCCCCACCATGTCCCTCCCCCTCACCCCCCCGCCAGCCTCCTTCTTCCCTCCCCCAGCCCCCTCGCTATTGCTGCCCCGCCCCCCCTCCTGCCCCATTGATATTCCCGGGCCCCGCCCCCACCATGTCCCTCCCCCTCACCCCCCCGCCAGCCTCCTTCTTCCCTCCCCCAGCCCCCTCGCTATTGCTGCCCCGCCCCCCCTCCTGCCCCATTGATATTCCCGGGCCCCGCCCCCACCATGTCCCTCCCCCTCACCCCCCCGCCAGCCTCCTTCTTCCCTCCCCCAGCCCCCTCGCTATTGCTGCCCCGCCCCCCCTCCAGCCCCATTGATATTCCCGGCTCCGCCCCCTGCGCGCGGCGCCTCCAACCGTCCTAACGGACCCGCCTCGCGCCGCGGCTCGGCGGGTGCGTCACTTCCGGCCTGTGCTGCCGCCTCGCTCCCTCCCCCCGCGGGCTGCCCGCTGCGCTGAGGCCCCGGAAGCCGGTAAGAGCCGGAGCCGGAGCCGCGGGGCGGGGGGGGCTGAACTGTCTCTGGGCGGCAGGAAATGCCGGGGGGGGGGGGAAAGAGCCGTGGGGGGAGTTAATTGGATCCGGTCCCTGTCCGCGCCCCTCCCCCACTGGCTGCCCCCAGACCCCCCCATGTCACCCGCCCCTCCCCCACTGGCTGCCCCCTTCCCTGGGCCAGGGACCTTCCCACCCCCCCTTCACACTGCCCCCCCGGCTCCCTGCAAATGGGGGGGGTGTCACGGTCCAGTCCCATAAAATCCCTTCAAACTGCCCCCCCACCCCTCCTTCCGCCCCCCTTCCGTCGCCCCACGAAATCCCCTCCGCTCTCGGCATGATGACACACCAACCACGCCTCCGCGTTCCCCCCTGTCCCCCCCCCGCTCGTCACCGGGGGCATCCGATCTCTGCCAGCGTCGCCCCTTTCCCCCGAGTCCGTCATTGCGGGGACACGCGCTCAGACTTGACCTTCTCTCGGAAATCCCGCCGGTTCCCCGGCCTTGTCTGACCGCGGGTCTCGCCTCCCGGCTTTGGCCTCGTCTAGGTCATCCAACGTCAGTGAAAAATCCTCTCGGGTTCGGGGCTCTTCCCCCGGTCTCTGAACCCCGGCAGCGTCTCCTTCCTTGGAGGGGACCCGCGGCCCTGAGTCCTTCTCCATCCTGGAGGTTGCAGGGGGTGAAGCTGCCCAGTGATCGGCCCCCCCCCATTATCTCTGTGAAAAGGGTTGCCGATGAACGAGACTAGCCGCATATTTAACAGGGTCCGATGAACGAGACTAGCCGCATATTTAACAGGGTCCGATGAACGAGACTAGCCGCATATTTAACAGGGTCCGATGAACGAGACTAGCCGCATATTTAACAGGGTCCGATGAACGAGACTAGCCGCATATTTAACAGGGTCCGATGAACGAGACTAGCCGCATATTTAACAGGGTCCGATGAACGAGACTAGCCGCATATTTAACAGGGTCCGATGAACGAGACTAGCCGCATATTTAATAGGGTCCGATGAAAGAGACTAGCCGCATATTTCATACCCACCAAATCCCTCTTTGGGGGATCAGTGGCTCCCAGCTGGCGACAGGAGAGTTGCCCGGACCCTTTTCTTTTCTCCAGCTGGCACGGGATGAGGAGGTCCCTCTGAGTGCAGCGCGGGTCCAGAAGTATCCCAAACCCCGTGACAGAGGGTCTCCGTGAGGGGTGGCTTCCCGCAGTGCTAAGATGCAGCCACCTCTGGGGTGGATCCATGGTGGCCATCATTTGCTAGTGACAGGGCATGGACATGTCTTCAGTATTTTGGCCCCCTCCATTCTCCTGTTACAGAAGCATCCCCCAGGCTCCCTCTGCCTGTGCGACTGGCCAGCAGGAGGTGGTGATAACTTTCTGTCCACTTATCAAACATGATGAGGTGAAACCACCCAACAGATTTTTGCATCTTTCCCCTCCGGAAAACTGCAGGAACTTCAGGTTTCAGAGTAGCAGCTGTGTTGGTCTGTATCCGCAAAAAGACCAGGAGTATTTGTGGCACCTTGGAGACTAACACATTTATTTGGGTATAAGCTTTCGTGGGCAGGTTCTGGAGGGAAAACTCTTGCCCTGAGTCCTTGTCCTAGATCTGGGGGTGAGGGAGGTGGGAAGGGAGTGAGCACTTGCACCCGGTGATCTGTTGAAAAGGATTCTGGCCTCATCGTTTCTGAACTCTGCTTCTGGTGTCATTGAGACCAGTGTTAAACCGGAGTCACTGCAAGGAAAGACAAGGAGTGACATGAATAACTGTCCCTCTGGGGAGGTGGTTTCATTGGCTGCTCTTACCACAGAGCTCTGGTTGTTGCTAAAAGAGGGAAGGCGGCTCAAACTCTCTGTCCTGGATATTAGGATTCAACTTCCTGGGTCAGAAGCTGCAGCCTCCATTGTGATTTGGGACCCCGCCTTAGCAGCTGGTGGGTGTGTGTGCACGTGCGTGCGCTCTCATTTGTTGGGAATTGACTTTCTCCAGCTGGTACTAGCCCTTGAGGGCAGCCCTAGGCTCTGGTAATAGTTAATTTTGAGCTGGAAAGTCCAGAAAAGTGTGAGACCCTCAGGGAAAGTGCTGGGGACTATGTAGAGTCACCTTCATACCAAATAGCTTCTCCTCGTTTCTCCTCCCGTTAGCCATTTCCAGGAAAAAATCCAGCCATGGGAGAGCAAACATCCCAGCGATGGGACTTTCCGAGCCACAGGGGCAGGGAGAGGGGACGTGGGAAAGGAGATAGAAGGGGAAAGAAGAATGTGGCTGAAAGGGGCAGTGGGAGAAATGAGTGGGGAGAGAGATTTCCAGATCTCTGATCTGCCCAGACCCAATGTATTGCAGCATCCCTGGGCAGAATCACTTTCCTGTGGACAAGATGAGGATGAGAGAGAGGAAAACCCAGTTCCTGACCCCATATCCCTCCTGCTGGGGTGTGCACTGCTCGGGGATCAGTGTCAGAAGGACTCCTCCGAAGTGATTCCTTTCTTTCTGCTCTTTTCTAGCCTTGTGTTCAGACACTTTGTTACTGGGGGGGCTTAAAACTGTGTGGGCTTAGTCTGGCAGGAGGGGCCCGATCTACACTGTACTACAGAGAACAAGCATTTTCCCAGCATGGCAGAATCTAGGGTGTCTGTCTGCAGGGAAAGGGCCTGGGGGAATCGTGACGTGAAGTGAACTAAAGCCCGTTCCTAAACCTCCACAACTGCCCTTCTCGCCCTGCCAGGCTGCAGAATGACGCCCACGTTTCCCTCCAGCTGATCCCGTCCTCCCATGGGACAGGGAAGAGAAATGGCTGCAGTGGAACCAGTTCAGGTAGGGATTATTGGGGGGTGGCTGGTGGGTTCCTGCAGGAGGGAGAGGGGCAGTAAATACACAGGAGGTGGGAAGGTTTGCACCGTCTGGTTTGGAGGTTGGAGCGGGGCAGGAAATGCACAGGGTGGAGAAAGGGAGGAGGCCGGGGGGTGACAGACCTGCTGGGATTTGTTGAATGAGTGGCCTAGATTCTAGGAACAGACTGTAGTGGTGGTGTAATCGTCCCTCTCCGTCTGGGTTGGAGGGAGGCGGCACCACCAAACCATGTCCTCGGGATCACTGCCTAGTCTCAGGGGAATTAGCAGTCCAGCTGTCAGTGTCCTGACCACCCTAACAGGCAAGAACCCCAGTCAGTATATGGGTTCTGATCCTCAGGCAGGAGCAGGGCCACCCAGGAGTCTGTAGGCTCTGGGCCCTTAGGCAGGGGCAGAGCAGACAGCGGTTTAGGGGCCAGGCCTCAGGCAGGGTGGGCACCATTGGTCCAAGCCCCAACCTAAGGCAGGGCAGAGTGGTGAACAGTCTAGCACCCGAGCTTTGGCAGACAGTAGGTGAACACTGGCCTACCCTGCTGTGGGCGGCCTGGGGCCTACCTGACTCCACCAGGTCCCAGCCCAGGGCCTAACAGTGGAGAAGGCAGCGGTGGAGAAGGGCCTGGTGGTGGGGGGCGTATATGTTCCCATTGAGCCCCTGGAAGACCTGGGTGTACGGGTGCTTTTTACCTCCATCCCACCCTTCCTTCCCAATGTTGCCCTACTGCCCTTCCTCTCCACCCTAGGAAACCCCTTTCTGTCATCAGCCCTCTCCCCCTGGGCTGTAAGGACCCCACCCTCTGTCACCTCCTGTCCTTCTGCTGGCAGGTCCAGGTCCACCTACTGGAGGCGCTAGAGGGGTCCTTTCTGGGGTTCCCACCAGGGGACTCATTGCCAGATGCTTTACTCTTCGGGGGAGGTCTGGTGTTACCTCTGCCAGGTGACAGGGCATGTCCGGAGGGACTGGGGTAACCCCCCGTGGTGCCCAGATGAGTGGGTGGGCCCCACCTTTGTTGGACACAGTCTGGTGGGGCCCATGGAGGAGAGGACAGCAGGGCTGCTGCCGGGCATGGGAGAGGGCCCACCACAGCGGGAGGTATCTCTTCCCCTCATTGTCCCCCCGGCTCGGCCCCTGTGAGTCAGCCCTATGCCTCCAGCTTGGGGGGCTGGATGCTCATACAGAGGAATGCGTCAAATGGAAGGCATGGGCTCACCACCTCCCTTGACACAGAGGGGGAGGAGGCCCCCCCAAGACTGAGGGGGGTTGCGACTGCCGAGCCATCCGTCGCACCCCCTGAGAGGGCCCAGCAGATGGAGCCAGCTAAGGATGCTGTGGGGAACAGCACCGCCCTCCTCCTTGAGTCCCTCCCTGAGGGGGCCTGGGGGAGTCCCTCCCGCCCCCTTGTCATCTGTGCCCCCCTGGGCGCTGAGACAATTGTTGCCTCCGTTGCGCAGGGAGAACTCTGGGGCGGCAGGGGGAGATTTTCACTCCAGTTTTCAGGAGATCGAGGCCATGGGTCTGACCCCGGTCACCCAGCGGAAGGACGACCCCTTGCCAGAGGGCCTCGATCTGGGGGAAGGATTAATCATGCTGCCTCCTCCTCTCTCTCCCCTACCCCCGGCTGCTGCGTCCACTCTCAACCCTGGGGTGTTCCTGGGCTCGTCCATCTGCCCAGCCACAGACAGCACCTAGCTCGCGCCCGCCAATTCCCTTGTGGCGATGGACAGTGCCGAGAGCGCAGGCCCCGAGCCCTTGGGTGCACCCCCTCTTGAGGCAGAGTGCTGCCTTTCCTCCCAGCTGGGGGCCCAATTGCAGATGCCATCCTGCCCGACACCGTGGTTGCGGGTGCTGAGCTTGCGGTGCCCAGTCCCGGCGTCATTGAGGGCCCCCTTCCTCGGCCCCTGAACCCAGTCGAGAGGTGCTGTACCGTAGGGACACGGACCCCACTTCTGCCTCTGCTCCTGATCCCGTTCCCACTCCCAGTCCTGCTCCTGCCCCTGTCGTATTCTCCGACTCTCTCTCCTCCACCTCTTGTACTGCTGCCGCCCCTGGGGTCGTCTCGTTTCCCCTTCCCTTGGACAATCCTCAGGGGACAGTTGTCGTGTCTCCCCTTCCCCACCCTTCTCTGAGCGGCTGCGAAGGTGGACGTGACGCTCCAGTGCCTTTCCCTATGGGGGAGGACAGTGATGCTCAACCAGCTGGTCCTGTCCATGCTCTGAGACCAGCCCCATGTATCCTGTCCCAGCTCCGGAGGTGAGCTCTGGGGTCTTTCTAGCCAGGATTGCGCTGGGTCTCACTGCACAGACGCGTGGGGTTTGGAGGTGGAAACGCCCTCATTTGTGGAACAGGAAACAACACACCTAGCTGGGGTTAGGAGAAAGAACCACACACCCAGTGCTGGAGCCTGACCCGACTAATCACCAGCTACTATGAGATATGACGGGGGGACCCGCAGGTGAGGCGTAGGAGACACGTCTCTCCCCTCATATCCAGCTCCTCACAAGGAGGAGGGTGTTGGGCTTCTGGACCCTGCTAGGGGCTCCATCTCCTGTATCAGTCTCTGGCTACTCGGTGTGTGATGGATCTGCTGGGAGAGAAGAGGGGCTCTCTCTTCGTCCCCTCACACTGGTGTTTCCTGGATGCTCTGAGTGGTGTGGAGGTGGGACTCTGTGGATGTCAAACCATCCAGAGCTTTCATTTGGTTGGCTCCTCTCCCCCATGAATAGTGGGGCTGTGGGTGGGGCAGCAGGCACTGAGGGTTGGACTCTTGCTCTTTCAGGGGCCGGTGACCTTTGAGGAGGTGGCTGTGTATTTCACCAGGGAAGAGGGGGCTCTGCTGGATCCCCCTCAGAGAGCCCTCTACAGAGACATCATGCAGGAGAACTATGAGAATGTGACCTCCCTGGGTAAGAGTTCCCGACCCCTCGGTTACTAGAAGGGGAAGTGACTAATTAAGGTTCCTGTCACCCCTACAATGTAACCATTACACTGCCCTGATTCAGCATCACCTCAACATGCCAGTGACACACACGCTAGCCCTCTGCCCTCCCCTGCTACCCAACACTGCGGGAACAGAGCACAGGAGAACTACAGCACAGTGTCAAATATCTCCTATTTGCTCAGGTAAAACTGGGGGTTGGATCCCACATAATGAACAGAAGCTTCCTACCCCTGCCCCTCACTCAAACCCTGAGCCTACCCCAGACCAGCTCCGACTTGCAAAGTGATCCCACTCTCTTACCCTCGCCGTGAGGTTTCCTTCTGAGTCGTTGCCTTCACTCGCCCCTCACTAAGCCCTGGAGAACACTAGTGTGTATGGCACCAGAGTGCTGACAGTCCTCAGAGCAAGAACTCGCCCTTGTGCACCTTTAGTGACACAACCTACAACACTGAGCACTGAAATGGGGCAGACTCGGTCCCTCAGGGGTCACATGCACCTCTCCGCATGCTCTGCCAAGCTGCTCCAACTACTCCCTCCACCATCCGATTACAGCTACAGCTGACCCAGTGCACACAGCCGGCGGGCATGCAGATAAATGCTGGTATTCCAGTCTGTGAAATGCCACACAAAGAATGACATGTTCTTAGTCCTTCCCTGTAGATATTCTAGATTCATAGCCAGAAGGGATGTTTAGGTCATCTAGGCTGATCTCCTGTATCACACAGACTGTAGAATTTCTTTCAGTTACTGAGCTGAACACCTTGTTTGACTAAATCATTTTCAGAAAGGATTCCAGTCTTGAACTGACAGAGTATACCCCAGGGACTGGGGGAGTTTGTTAATCTTTGCACTACCCTTAGAGAACCATTTCCAGTGGCTATTACTAGCTGCAGGAATGAGGATGGGAGCAGCAGAGTTAAAGGGCAATGCAGGGGTAGCGTGCACATTTACTTTTCGTTTTCTGGGTTTGCAGAGATTTAAGTTTAGCTACCGTCCATATGGTGAAAGGCAGGAGACAGCACTTCAAAATATTCTCAACAGGGAAGCAGTAGACACACTGAAACCACAGAGCCCTCTGAGAGTCTCCCTGGAGACTCCAGCCCCTGTTCCATTGGACACTCACAGTACACTCAGATTCACAGATATTCCAGCTTAACACAGCACTTAGACGATGTCTACACTAGCACTTTTGTCGGTAACACTTCCATCAGTCGGGTGTGAAAAAAACACATAAGTATCACCCACAAAAGCAGTGGTGTGGACAGCGCTTTGCTGGTGGGAGCCGCTCTCCTGCTGACATAGCTACCGCCGCCTGTAGGAGGTTTCGTTCTGCCGAGAGGAGAGAGCTCTGCCGTTGGCATAGAGAGGCGACATGGGAGACTTACAGTGGTACAGCTGAGTGGTACAGCTGTGCCTCTGTAGTGTAGACATAGTCTGAGATGTGTGTAGAGTGAAAACAAGTCATAGTTTAATTAATGAAGTCTAGAGATTCTAGTGATAGCAAGGAGAAGTCTTGGGGAAAAAATAGTTACACATCAAGTACTATCAGAGCACTCTGTCTAGATCCTAGACGTACAGACCTAGAGCCTTTTGTATGTCCTACAGCAATGCTCACACAAAGGCCTTGCTCTGTTTTACAGCCAGGCTGGGCTGTGATCTTCTGTTCATGAGACAAATCACACTGCCAGCTTTCCACTACGCTGGAGGATGCAGGGTGTACCTCTGTACGGTTAAATATTCCTCGACATGCCATTATCTTACCCCATAAACAGGATTCTTCTCTTTATTTCATGTAAATTTCCTCTCTTGAAGATTTCACAATTTCTTCATTACCATTTGGGTCAGTGAACAAACTGGGACACTTCCCCCCCATCTGTTCCCATCTGTCTCTTGTCTTATTCTTAGATTGTCAGCTCCGTGCGGCAGGGATTGTGTTTTTGTTCTGTGTCGGTAGAACGTCCAGCACAATGGAATGATGGTCAGTGGCTGGGGATGTGAGCATTACAGTAATAGAAATAATAAATACCAATCCTTGGGAGAGTCCAGGCAGTGGGAGGGAGGGTGTTGGAGAGCAGAGAGGTGGGGGGGTAGGTTTGGGGTGAAGAGTTCCTGTGAGCTGGGACGTCTGGAGGCGGTGGGAAGGAGATGTGCCATGGAGTAGGTTCTGGAGGGATTTGCAATGCAATGGAGGACTGGAAGAAATAAGAAGGAGTTGGTTTCAGTGGGCATGAAACTTTCAGAGCAGCCCAACTCACTAAAGTCGTAACCTGTGCAGTAGAATCTCAGAGTTACAAACACCTGGGGAATGGAGTTTGTTTTTAATTCTGTACAAAATGTTATGGTTCTTCTTTCAAATGTTTACAACCGAACATTGACGTTGACATAATACATCTTTTAAACTTCATTATGCAGAAGAAAAATGCTGCTTTTAACCATCCTAATTTAAATGAAACTAGCACAGAAATGGTTTCCTTTTCATGTCAAATCTTTTTTTAAACTTTTTAAGGCTATGGCTGCACTACTGACACTCTAAGCCAACAGGAGAGAGTTCTCCCATCAACTTAATTACTCCCGGCCCCAGGAACAGCAGTAGCTATGTTGGAAGGAGAAGCTGTCCCACTGACATAGCGCTGTCCACACCAACACGTCACTGTAACTTGCATCGCTCAGGAAGATGTAACATAATTGATTCAGATGTAATCTGTACTGTGTATCTAGCCTAAGATACCAATTAGAGCTATCAAGCAATTAAGCAAATTAATCATGATTAATCAGACTATTAACAATAATAGAATACCATTCATTTAAGTATTTTTGGATGTTTTCTACATTTTCAAATCTATTGATTTCTATTGCTACGCAGAATACAAAGTGTACAGTGCTCACTATTTCTCATTACAAATATTTGCACTGTAAAAAACAAAATAAATAGTATTTTTGAAGTACTGTAGTGTAATCTCTTTATTACGGAAGTGGAACTTACAAATGCAGAATTATGCTCAAAAATAAAACAATGTAAAACTTTACAGCCTACAAGTCCACTCAGTCCTATTTCTTGTTCAGCCAGTCGCTCAGATACTCAGACAAATGAGTTTGTTTACATTTGCAGGAGATAGTGCTGCCTGCTTCTTGTTCACAATGTCACTGGAAAGTGAGAACAGACATTTGCATGGCACTGTTATAGCCAGCATCACAAGATATTTTCATGCCAGATGCGCTAAAGATTCATATGTCCCTTCATGCTTCAACCACCTGAGGAGTTCTGCTTGATAACAATCCAAAGCAGTGTGGACCGATATATGTTAATTTTCATTATCTGAGTCAGATGCCACCAGCCGAAGGTTGATTTTTTTTGGTGGTTCAGGTTCTGTAGTTTCCGCAGTGGAGTGTTGCTCTTTTAAGACTTCTGAAAGCATGCTCCACACCTCGTCCCTCTCAGATTTTGGAAGGCACTTCAGATTCTTAAACCTTGGGTCGAGTGCTGTAGCTATTTTTAGAAATCTCACATTGGTACCTTCTTTGCGTTTTGTCAAATCTGCAGTAAAAGTGTTCTTAAAATGAACGTGTGCTGAGTCACCATCTGAGACTACTGTAACATGAAATAAATGGCAGAATGTGGGTAAAACAGACCCGGAGACATACAAGTCTCCCCCAAGGAGTTCAGTCACAAATTTAATTAACACATTTTTTTAACAAGCGTCATCAGCATGGAAGCATGTCCTCTGGAATGGTGGCGAAAGCATGAAGGGGCATACAAATGTTTAGCATATCTGGCACGTAAATACCTTGCAATGCTGGCTACAAAAGTCCCCATGTGAACGCCTTTTCTCACTTTCTGGTGACATTGTAAATAAGAAGTAGGCAGCATTGTCTCCCGTAAATGTAAACAAACTTGTTTGTCTTAGAGATTAGCTTAACAAGAAATAGGACTGAGTGGACTTGTAGGCTTTAAAGTTGAGTAAGGGGGTACTCTGCCCTCTTGCTGGAAAGTAGTATGGTAAGAATCTTACCTTGAACCAAGACTAGTTTTGTTAAGTTGTTCTAGTCTCCAGAAAGCATTTTTCACTTTCACTTGCTTGTAACCATTTCTGACTTTCTCGTTTATACTTCAACTCACCTTAATGTGTTTGTTACAAAACTTGTTTTACTCTTAATTTAAACAGTTTGGGTGCTGTCTTTGAATTCAAGTGATAGCTAACTCCAGTTGAAGTGATGAGCTGGGCCCTTTGTCTCTTTTGAGGAGCAAGGAATCCTTATTATTCCTCTGAATGATCCAGGAAAAAGTAGCCATTGCAGAGCACATGGTTTTGGGAAAATTCAGATGTTGCTGTCTCTTGCCAGGTGTATCCAAGCCTCCTGGAAGCCAAAATGTGCCTGGGGTGTAAGAAGCAGGCTGCTGGTCCAGGGCCACTTATCACACAGACACTCAGTGCATCCTTGAATGCTGGCTGGGAACATCCAGACAAGGGAGCTCCAGCAGCAGAACGTTGAAAGTCACCCAGGACTACAGATGACACAACTCCTCACTGGTCTGGATTGCACCCCAGAGTGTGAAAACGGTCTAGGTTGGTAGTGAAACATCTTGAGAGACTTGCTGCCCCAACCCCATCTGCAATAGCCACAATCTCTCTTCCTTGCAGGCTCCTTGGATCTTGGGCTCCATCATTCCTGAAGTTATCTGGTCTGATTCTTATTTTTCACATTGTGCTTTTCCAGAGGAAATAGAATATGTTACTCCTGAATTATAGCGGCTAATTTCCCAGCATTCTCCACACCCAGAAATTTTTATATTCCCTCCCATTACCCGACTCACTAGATTCCCTAATGCCACAGTATGTGCTTTCCTGACATCTAGTACTGCTGAGATCCTGCATTCAGTGATATCCCTGCCCTTCCTGTTCCTTACTCCACTAACCCCACGAGCACAGGCTGACTGTTCCCCGCTTCCCTAGGACTTCCGCATTGTCTCTGGACCCGTTTGTCAGCAAGGAACAGTTCCAGGGAGACTTGCTCACTGTCTGGAGTCTTCACTTTCTGAGACATGCATTTACCTTCTCTGTGTTTTAGGAGCCTCTTTGATAATGAGTGTCTGCAATATTACCCAGGGTACACTCTGGACTGTCGAATAGTTGTGTCCCATCAGTTCTCCAACCTGGGATACCTTTCACACTGCTTTTCTGTGAGAACAGCCACTCCTGGCCAGTTAACGCACATTGTCCAGCATGTAACTCGCTCCCAGCTACACAGTACTGAGTGCTACTACTCAGCCACTCGTGAATTACACCACAGGGGAATACCGGCACATCCTCTAGTCCCAGATTTCCCCCCAGAAATGTGTGTCTTGCACTCTCCAGCACATTACTAAACAGCACAAGGTCATAGAAAGTCTGTCACTTCATCGATGGAAAATGACATGCACCAGGCTTGTTATCCCAAGTGGCGTTTCTCATACAATTTAATCCAAACAATAGTTATTTTATTGTTTTATCTATTAACTACAGAAAGATTTTAAGTGACTACAAGTAAAGAGGCATAAAAGTCAGAATTGCTTACAAAAAAAATAAAAGATGAAACACAAACTAACGTCTAACTTAACAAGCTAAAGAAGATGCACAGCGAATGTCTCTTGCTCACCATCTGCTGTGACAGGCTGGGTTTCCTTTCAGCCAGGGGCCCCGCCTCCCGAAGTTCAGTTCTTCAGGAGTTGTTGATGTCATGAGCAGAGAGAAAAGGGGCGGGAGAGAGAGTATTAAGTGTTTTCCCCACCTCTTTTTATATTTCAGTCCTTGGCGCTAGAAACTTCTTCAGTTTTCAGCTGATTCATGGTGACGGGCTCCATGTGTTGTCAATATGAAGTTCAAGTCCTTCCTGTGATAAAATGTAAATTTCTCACTCACACCTTCCTCCTGCTGTAGAATGGCCATTTAACCAGGTGTTAGCCTTGCTGTCTTTTGAGGAACTGGTCTGTGGGTATTTTCAGTAACATCATGCAGTAAAATCTTGTATCTTTTGTGATGGAGTAAAGCCAGATGGTTACAGGAGAGTGGTGGAAGGCAAGTATATTAGCTCCAGGATAAGCAGGTTCCTTTTCCCCTGGTAACTGAACAGGGGTACAGAGGAGGGAAACCCTACCCATCGAGGGCCAACAGCCCTTCCGGGCCCCGAATGTTTGAGGGAAGAGAACCCACCAGAGGGGAGAGACTGAACTGTGTATCTGGCCTGTTGCTACCGTGCCCGGAGGGCCTACCAGAGATCAAAAGGCCCCTGTCTCCCTTCTGCCATCAAGAAGGCTGGAAGGAACCCTGCTCAGGCAAGCTGTGGACAAT
Organism: Dermochelys coriacea; assembly: GCF_009764565.3. NCBI lineage: Eukaryota > Metazoa > Chordata > Testudines > Dermochelyidae > Dermochelys > Dermochelys coriacea. Next base: position 5,429,722 of record NC_050095.1, on the reverse strand, counting down.
AAACCCAGGGGCATGGGGAAATCCTGAGGGGAGAGGAATAGCCCAGCCCACCACTAACAGGAAGCATGGAACTCACTGAGGTGGAGAAGGAGCTCAGTCACATTTTATATACGTAGTGTTTCTATTGTAACACACAGTTTAACAAGACAATAATGTTCAGCATATTATGAGTTTCCAAATGATACCTGACAAGGCATACTTTGTACAAAATATATCATAATTTTGCAAAAGAGTGAATACAGGGTTACAGACTGTCACAGTGTGTGTTTGTGTGTGTTCCTAGCAGATATGTGTGTATTTCAATCCCTCTTGAGCAAAGTATTCTGCATCTTTGAGGACCTGAGGAGCTGGCCCTCGGATTTCACTGGTTTACTAAGGACTGCGTTTTAAATTAATAATTATTTTTCATGACAAAGTCTTATGAATTAACCTGATCTCCTTTGTTTTTTTTTCATCTGAGCAGGGTTTCCAGTTTGCAAACCTGATGTGATCTCCCAGCTGGAACAAGGGGAAGAGCCATGCGTCCCAGACCTCCAGGATTCAGAGGAAAAAGAGATCCTGAGAGATCCCTGCACAGGTGAGGAACATTTAACCAACTCGGAATCTGTAAGTGCCTGAGTGAAAAATCTGGGGTACCCTACAAAAAGCTTGAGAGCTCTCATCAGGATTGTCCCCAGCAGGTGTCATATTGTCAGGGCAGATATAGTTCACGGCTTCCTACAGATCCTAATTGACACCTAGCAGGAGCTTCCTCCCTTCCGTCTGAGAATTTGGATGGGATATGAAGGGGAATTTAGTTCCTGTTTTTTGACATCTCTCTCATTTTGGTTTGGTCATCCCTTTTCCCTCCCAGTTTGAGGTTTCTCTCTCTATTGCAGCAGGTGATGCGATGGTGAGTGAGAATGAGGAGCAGAATTCTCAGCAGGAAGATTCTGAGCAAGTGGAACCACATGGAGTATTATCCAAAATATCCAAAAGGAACATATGCAGAAGTCATGAGCAGGGAAAAACCTGTGAGATTCAGCACAGAGCAGAGAGAAAGCAGGAAAACCAGCCAGGGGAGAAATTGAGTACATTTATTTACTGTTGGGGAACTCACAAGGACCACAAAGAAACCACAGCCAAGCAGAAAATGCTCAGGGGGAAGAAAAAATATATGTGCACTGAATGTGGGGAAAACTTCAGTGACTGCTCAGCTCGTATTGCACATCATAGAATCCACACAGGAGAGAAACTCTATGAATGCTGTGAGTGCGGTAAAACCTTCAATCGCATCTCACACCTTACTCGACATGAGATAATCCACACGGGAGAAAAACCCTATGAATGCCGTGAGTGCGGGAAAACCTTCAATCGCAGCTCACACCTCACTCGACATCGGAGAATCCACATGGGAGAGAGACCCTATGAATGCTGTGAGTGTGGGAAAACTTTCAATTGCAGTTCACAGCTCAGTAGACATGAGATAATCCACACAGGAGACAGACCCTATGAATGCCATGAGTGTGGGAAAACCTTCACTCTCAGCTCATATCTTACTACACATGAGCGAATGCACAGGGGGGAGAGGCCCTTTCAATGCTCTCAGTGTGGGAAAAGCTTCACTAGGAGCTCATCCCTTATTAGACATGAGAGAATGCACACCGGAGAGAGACCCTATAAATGCTGTGAGTGTGGGAAAACCTTCACTTCCAGCTCAAACCTTATTCAACATCAGAGAATCCACACAGGGGAGAGGCCTTATGAATGTGGTCAGTGCGGGAAAGCCTTCAATTGCAGCTCAGAGCTCACTAGACATGAGAGAATCCACACAGGAGAGAGACCCCATGAATGCAGTGAGTGTGGGAAAACCTTCACTCTCAGGTCAGATCTTACTACCCATGAGAGAATCCACACAGGGGAGAGGCCCTTTCAGTGCTCTCAGTGTGGGAAAAGCTTCACTAGGAGCTCAGACCTTACTAGACATGAAAGAATCCATACGGGAGAGAGACCCTATGAATGCTGTGAGTGTGGGAAAAGCTTTATTTCCAGCTCAAAACTTATTCAGCATGAGAGAATCCACACAGGGGAGAGGCCCTATAAATGCGGTGAGTGCGGGAAAGCCTTCAGTTGCAGTTCAAAGCTCACTAGACATGAGAGAATGCACAGGGGAGAGAGACCTTATGAATGCTGTGAGTGCGGGAAAACCTTCACTTACAGCTCAGATCTTACTACACATGAGAGAATCCACACAGGGGAGAGGCCCTTTCAGTGCTCTCAGTGTGGGAAAACCTTCACTAGGAGCTCAGATGTTATTAGACATGAGAGAATCCATACGGGAGAGAGACCCTATGAATGCTGTGAATGTGGGAAAAGCTTCATTTCCACCTCAAACCTTATTAAACATCAGAGAATCCACACCGGGGAGCGGCCCTATAAATGCGGTGAGTGCGGGAAAGCCTTCAATTGCGGTTCACAGCTCACTAGACATGAGAGAATCCACACAGGGGAGAGACCCTATGTTTAAGGCAGGGGAGTGACATCATCAGGGTTCTTCACTGACTCCCCACTCAAAGAGACCCTCGGAGACACCTAAGGAACAAAGACTGAACTGGGGGGAGAAGTGCTGGACCCAGGCTAGAGGGGTTTCTAGCCTGTGAAAGGAATACATGGGGGTTTTAATCTGCAAGGAAGGGCAGCTGGCCCCTTAAGAATCTCTGCAACCAGCTTAAATCATCATCTAGGGTGAGAATTTGCTACTCATAGCCAATCTCTTTAGTATTTTAAGTTTATATTGTGTTTTGTGTATTTGCTAGGTAATCTCCTTTGATCTGTTTGCTATCCCATATAACCACTTAAAATCTATCTACTGTAGTTAATAAACTTGTTTTTGTTTTATCTAAAACCCATGTGTGGAAGTCAGAACTTGGTGCAGAGGGCTGTCCTATATTCCCTCTGCACATTGAGGGAGGGAGTGAATTTCATGAGCTTATGCTGTACAGTTCTCTGTGGAGCACAAGGTGGTACCATTTTGGATTTACCCTCCAGAGGGGGGTGCGTGCCTTAGAAAGTGAGAGGTACCTTAACTGTGCCTTCCCATGCAGGGACCAGTTAAAGAACCTGTGTGTATGTAGCTGCAGCTGGGTGTGTCCCTACCTGTATGTGCGCTGGCGGAAGTGCAGGGTGAATCCTGGAGGGCTTGGCAGCTTGTCATAGCAGTACAGAATTAGTGGAAACCTAGGCTGGTGGGTCAGGGGGTCTCATTGATACCCCAGTTCCAGGTGGCACCCTAGGGGGGAACCCGTCACAGTAATTGAAATTAATATTTTTGAAAAATGTAGAAAACATCCAAAAATATTTAAATCCACGGTGTTCTATTCCTGTTTAACAGTGTGATTAATCATGATTCATTTTTGTAATGGCTTCACCACCCTACTCAGGGCACATCAGAGAATCCACATGGGAAAAAGATCCTATAAATGCTGTGAGTGTGGGAAAACCTTCAATCGTAGCCCTCTACTCACTCGACAGAAGAGAGTTGACACGGGAAAGAGACCTTTTGAATGCTGTGAGTGTGGGAAAAGCTCTACTCAGAGCTCAGCCCTTATCAGAGAATCTGCAAGGGAGCTGAACACCATAAAAACCTCTAGGGCTATCCAGGCATTTTTTTCTTTAATGCTTTTGCTATTCCCATGTAGTAACCTTTAAAGCTGTTTGAACCATTTGCATCAGTGTTATCCCTCAATTTATCCAGGCGAGTTGCCCATTTTTTCCTTTGGCAGCTCACCCTTTTTTGGGGTGGACCTGATTGTCCTTTCTATCCACTCCATTATCCCATGAGTAATGGGAGTTTGTCTCTCCTTCCACGAAAAAAGAAGCACCACATTTATACCATTCCTCTTATTGTACAGTTATTTTTAGAGTCCCCGGTGATACAAATTGTATCATTCCCAGTTCTCACATTGCTCTGGAGTGTGCTCAATGGCATTTTTGGACTTTTTTAAAAATTTATGATATATTTAAATATAACGAAGAGCAGGGGCAGGAAAAAAATGTCATTTCTGCCTCTGTGACACTGGAAGGCGATGGGGTGACTCAGAGATATTCCCTCCTTCCCTATCACTCCAGAACTGTTACCTCTTGTCTGAGGCACGCAGAGTTTATCTTCATCACATTCTAAACCTCCCACCACTCACAGTGTCATGTAGTGCAGTGTTCTCAGCTGTCTGTGCTTGGAGATGATGCTTTGACTTCTTTAATCCTAAATCAGAGTCGCTATGGTGGAGATGAAAGTGTCAAAGACCTGGAAGGGGACTTTAAATGGATCCCAAAGACAGTGGGATCATTTGGGAGTTTAAATTCCAGTTTCCATCTATTGGCAAAGCCACTTGTGGGAAGGTTGGCTGTTTTTTCCCCTCATTATGAGGATGCTAAAACTTTTGTATATGACATAACTCAATAATGAGACAGTGCTGAGTGAAGCAGGTTTGAATGGATCAGAGGAGAATGTGATGGAAGAATCTCCTGTCCTAATTCTGAGTCATCAGATGTAACCTCCTCTGGAATTTCACTTGACACTTTCATTTTCATGTTTCAGAGTAGTAGCTGTGTTAGTCTGTATCTGCAAAAAGAGCAGGAGTACTTGTGGCACCTTAGAGACTAACAAATTTATTTGAGCATAAGCTTTCGTGGGCTACAGCCCATTTCATCGGATGCATGCATTTTCATGTAGTCTACCTCTCTGCGATGTGGGTTTCTATCTTTCCCGAAGGCTGTTTGGTCACACAACTGGAGATTTGTTTAGTTTGACAGGCTGGAGCTCAGATTTATTGGAGACTTTGAGACAAATGACCATTTGTTCAAGTCATTACTTCTCACATTAACTTTGCTTTTTCCCCACCTCTCCACGATGACATGGAGAAAGTTCAAGTGCAGTTCAGACAACAGGAGAGAACTCTCCAATTTACTGGACATGCTAACAAAGAAACAGCCGTGATTTAAAATCTCCACTCAGAAATGGTGAACAGCAGCAGACCCCAAACTGTACAACTAACTGAAGCAAGTGCAGATGATCACAGTGGAGTTCAATTGTTTAAGTCCATGGTTCTCATTGCACCGTGACCCTCTTCTGACAACAAAAATTACTACATGACCCCTCCCCTGCCCCCCTCTGTGGAAGCCAAAGTCAGAGGGTGTCAGCCCCAGGCGGCAGGGCAGTAGCCTGAGCTCTGCTCTGCAGGGGAGATGAAGCTGCAGCCCGAGTCCTGCTGACGGCAGGGGGACTGAAGCCCTCAAGCTTTGGCTTCAACCCCAGGCAGCGGGGCTTTTGCTTCAGTCCAGGGTCTAACGCCGACCCTGGCGATCCCCTTAAAAGGGTTTGAGAACTGCTGGTTTAAGTCAATATTGTCTCAGATGAGCTGAGGAGATAATTCCACAGTAAGGGACATGGAACTAGGCAAAATGCCCTTATATTTGGTTCCCAGAGCATTTGTAACCCATTTTATGGGAAATGCTGCCCTTTACGATGCAGATGTGGAGGAAATAGAAGTGGGTTTTTTGTTGTTCTTGAATTTACCCTCTGTAGGTGCTACAAACATGTATAAAATTAAATCGCTGCAGAAAAATAGCTATTTTTTAATAGAAACTCCAACTCCACCAAGTTAAAGAAAACTGGGCACGTTTCGGGAAGCCGTTCCGCACTAGCACTGCTGAGATTTTGAGTGGTTTGGTAAAGGGTTCTACTTCAGAGAAGCGTAAATGTACCCTAGCCAAGGCCAAGGATTCGGAAAGAAGGAGAAATAATACATGCCCAGTTCTTGGTTTTCACCCAGTAAAGGAAGCTATGGTGACCAATGGCCCAAGGAAAATTGTCAAACACGACTCCCTAGTTCAGTGTCACTGATTACAGTCGCAGAAGATGCCATGGGAACAATCATCCTTCATTCTTTGGATCCAAAGTTTCACGAGGCAAAGAAAGAGACACCTTCAGGGGTCATTCCTTCCCCATGAATCCCAAACTGGCTGCCTGATTGGGTAACAAGGACGACCATGCTGTGGTAATGATGGTAACCAATCAGAGAATAAACATGTTGGGCTCCAACTGCAGAATACACAAATGTTTAGAGTTCTGATTCTATGGTTTTGCTTCTTAGGGCTCGTCTACACTTCAAATGCTGCATCGGCACAGCTGCACGAGTATAACTGCGTTGCTCTAGCACTTTAATGAAGAAGCTCTAAGGTGAAGGGAGAGAGCTCTCCCATCAGCTTAAGTAATCCACCTCCGCAGGAGGCAGTAGCTTTGTCACTAGCAGAAGCTCTCCCGCCGATCTGGCACTGTGTACATGGGGGGTGGGGCGCAATACTCTGTACCTCAAAGCACGCTGGAATCCCCGTATTCACCACTGTCATGTGCTTGATATGTTTTGTACAATGCATGCCTTGGGAGGTATCAATTTAAAAGTCTTGGTCTGTTAAACCTTAATATCTTGTTGAATTGTAGGTACGATCATTGTATGTGAAGTTGTGGAGTACTGCTGTATGTGTTACTGAAATACATTTGTGAGGTTGTGAAACACCCAGAGCCAGCCTTTTGGTTGCAACAAAGGAGAAGCTATCGCTGGCCAGACGTGCCGATGGCCCATCAAGAAGAATCCACTCTCCCAGAGGCTCCTTAGAGAGGGCACATACGTAATGGGGACAGCCTAACTGATGTCACCGCAAGGATCTTTCTAGCAGCTGAAGAAAGTATAAAAGAGGGACAGTGACATCATCACTTGGCCTCTCCCCCCTCCAATCAACACCTGGAAGATTGTCTGGAGGACAAAGACTTTGAACTAGGGAGATTGGCCCCAGGCTGGAAGGGAGTTCAGTCTGAGTATTGAGAACTGTGAGCTGCCTGTAACGTCTAGTAGGGTGAGAGACTGTTTGATTCAAATCTTGCTTAGTCTGTTAAAGTTCGAATTTAAAATGTTACTCTTTTTATTCTTAGGTAACTAATTTTGGTCTCTATGCCTGCTACTTATAGTCACTTAAAAAAATCTCTTTTATATTTTACCTAAACCAGTGTGGTTTTGGTTGTAGTACTTTTGGGGAATCTCTGCTCAGATTACAGAGGCTGGTGCATGTCCACTTTCCTTAGAAGAAGTGCCAAATTAATTAATGAGCTTGCACTGTTCAAGGGAGTCTTGAGCAGTGCAAGATGGTATGTTTCTGGGGTGTAAGGCTGGGGTGATTGGCTGGTGCCTTTCCATATTTATCATGAGTGGCTCGGGGAGCATTCATGCAATTTAGCTGGGTGCGGCGCTCCACGTGCCGATGGCTGAGGTTTGCTGCTTGTCACTGGCATAGTATTGTGTGAGAGAACTCAGGCAGGAGAGTTAAGGAGGCACAGCGGTCCCACAGTGCCAGGTTTTACCCTGGGCATCCCATCGCAGGGAGTTAGGTCAGTATAACTACGTTGCTCAGAGGTGTGGATTTTTCAAATCCTGAGCAATGTCGTTATACCGATATAGGACTGTAGTGCAGACCAGACCTTAGTTTTTCTGTTGTGTTTTATGCATGTGCATCACTTCTCTTCTACCTCCTCCTCTGAAAGATAAGCTTGAAAATACAAGAGGTGTTTTTTCTCATGACGCAAATATTCTCACATAGGAGACCCCTTCCACCAACATGTGGCAGAAGACCCCAAAATAATACAGTTCTGGAGGTACACGTGGTATCATTGTTTAAAAGTTCCCTAGATTAGCATCCTCACACCTTCCTTGGGGACCTTATGGTAAGAGACATAGGACCAGCCTCGTCTCTGGCATGCCAAATGAGTCCGATGGTCCACGTTCTTCAACGCTCAACAGTGATGGTGAACAATAGAGCTGAAGGGTCAAATGTTGAGTGGCTAAGTAACCAGCTAAGAGACTAACGGCAGGTCTACACTATGGGGTTAAGTCATAGATACTAAGGTCAGAAGGGACCATTCTGATCATCTAGTCCGACCTCCTGCACAGCGCAGGCCACAGAATCTCACCCACCCTCTCCTACGAAAAACCTCTCACCTATGTCTGAGCGATTGAAGTCCTTAAATCATGGTTTAAAGACTTCAAGGAGCAGAGAAGCCTCCCTCAAGTCACCCATACCCCACGCTACAGAGGACGGCGAAAAACCCCCAGGGCCTCTCCAATCGCCCTGGAGGAAAATTTCTTCCCGACCCCAAATATGGTGATCAGCTAAACCCTGAGCATATAGGCAAGATTCACCAGCCAGATACTACAGAAAATTCTTTCCTCGGTAACTCAGATCCCATCCATCTAATATCCCATCTCAGGGGATTGGTCCTATTTACCCTGAATATTTAAAGATCAATTACTTACCAAAATCCCATTATCCCATCATACCATCTCCTCCATAAACTTATCGAGTAGAATCTTAAAGCCAGATAGATCTTTTGCCCCCACTGCTTCCCTTGGAAGGCTATTCCAAAACTTCACTCCTCTGATGGTTAGAAACCTTCGTCTAATTTCAAGTCTAAACTTCCTGGTGGCCAGTTTATACCCATTTGTTCTTGTGTCCACATAGGTGCTGAGTTTAAATAATTCATCTCCCTCTCCTGTATTTATCCCTCTGATATATTTATAGAGAGCAATCATATCTCCCCTCAACCTTCTTTTAGTTAGGCTAAACAAGCCAAGCTCCTTAAGTCTCCTTTCATAAGACAAGTTTTCCATTCCTCGGATCATCCTAGTAGCCCTTCTCTGTACCTGCTCCAGTTTGAATTCATCCTTTTTAAACATGGGAGACCAGAACTGCACACAGTATTCTAGGTGAGGTCTCACCAGTGCCTTGTATAATGGTACTAAAACCTCCTTATCCCTACTGGAAATGCCTCTCCTGATGCATCCCAAAACCGCATTAGCTTTTTTCACAGCCATATCACATTGGCAGCTCATAGTCATCCTATGATCAACCAATACTCCAAGGTCCTTCTCCTCTTCCCTTACTTCTAATTGATGCATCCCGAACTTATAACTAAAATTCTTGTTATTAATCCCTAAATGCATAACCTTACACTTCTCACTATTAAATTTCATCCTATTACTATTACTCCAGATTACAAGGTCATCCAGATCTTCCTGTATAATATCCCGATCCTTCTCCGAATTGGCAATACCTCCCAGCTTTGTATCATCTGCAAACTTTATTAGCACACTCCCACTTTCTGTGCCAAGGTCAGTAATTAAATAAGATTGGTCCCAAAACCGATCCCTGAGGAACTCCACTGGTAACCTCCCTCCAGCCTGACAGTTCGCCTTTCAGTAGGACCCGTTGCAGTCTCCCCTTTAACCAATTCCTTATCCACCTTTTGATGTTCATATTGATCCCCATCTTCTCCAAGTTAACTAATAATTCCCCATGTGGCACGGTATCAAATGCCTTACTGAAATCTAGGTAAATTAGATCCACTGCGTTTCCTTTATCTAAAAACTCTGTTACTTTTTCAAAAAAGGAGATTAGGTTGGTTTGGCACGATCTACCTTTTGTAAAACCATGTTGTATTTTATCCCATTTACCATTGACTTCAATGTCCTTAACTAATTTCTCCTTCAAAATTTTTTCGAGGACCTTGCATAATACAGATGTCAAACTAACTGGCCTGTAGTTACCCGGATCACTTTTTTTCCCTTTCTTAAAAATAGGAACTATGTTAGCAATTCTCCAATCATACGGTACAACCCCTGAGTTTACAGATTCATTAAAAATTCTTGCTAATGGGCTTGCAATTTCATGTGCCAATTCCTTTAATATTCTTGGATGAAGATTATCTGGGCCCCCCGATTTAGTCCCATTAAGCTGTTTCAGTTTTGCTTCTACCTCAGATATGGTAATATCTACCTCCATATCCTCATTCCCATTTGTCATGCTACCATTATCCCTAAGATCCTCTTTAGCCTTATTAAAGACTGAGGCAAAGTATTTGTTTAGATATTGGGCCATGCCTAGATTATCTTTAACCTCCACTCCATCCTCAGTGTTTAGCGGCCCCACTTCTTCTTTCTTAATTTTCTTCTTATTTATATGGCTATAGAACCTTTTACTATTGGTTTTAATTCCCTTTGCAAGGTCCAATTCAACTCGACTTTTAGCCTGTCTCACTTTATCCCTACATGTTCTGACCTCAATTAGGTACCTTTCCTTGCTGATCCCTCCCATCTTCCACTCCCTGTATGCTTTCTGCTTCTTCTTAATCACCTAAGATGCTTGCTCATCCAGCTTGGTCTACAACTCTTTCCTATGTTTCAGAGTAGCAGCCGTGTTAGTCTGTATTCGCAAAAAGAAAAGGAGGACTTGTGGCACCTTAGAGACTAACAAATTTATTAGAGCATAAGCTTTCGTGAGCTACAGCTCACTTCATCGGATGCAACAGCTCACGAAAGCTTATGCTCTAATAAATTTGTTAGTCTCTAAGGTGCCACAAGTACTCCTTTTCTTTTTGCGAATACAGACTAACACGGCTGCTACTCTGAAACCTAAGAATATCAGAGAATATCACAAACCTCCATGTCCCTCCTCGCTGTCTGCCATCTCTGACGGAAGCATGGAGCCTGCACAGCTCTGCACAGTTGGGGGGAGGGGAGCTGGGGTGCTGTGGGGAGGGGAGAAGCTGGGGGGACAGTTGGGGGGAGGGGGAGGGGAGCTGGGGGGACAGTTGGGGGAGGGGGAGGGGAGAAGATGGGGGGACAGTTGGGGGGAGGGGAGCTGGGGTGCTGTGGGGAGGGGAGAAGCTGGGGGGACAGTTGGGGGAGGGGGAGGAGAGAAGATGGGGGGACAGATGGGGGGAGGAGAGAAGATGGGGGGACAGATGGGAGAGGTCCGCAGGGAGGCGGAGAGCGAGCCCCCCCCCCACAACGCGCCAGCCCGGGCTCGGTGGCCGCGCGGGGGCTGCCGGGAGCAGGCGGCGCGAGAACAAACCCCGGGGCCGTTGGCACGTCCCACGCGCTGAGGCAACCGCCCAACCGCCGTTCCCCGCCCCGCCCCCGCCGCGCGCTGCGTCACTTCCGGGCGCTGCTCTGCCCGCTGCGCTGAGGCCGGGTAAGAGGGGGGCGGGGGCGGGGGCGGTTGAAATTCCCGGGGCAGGAGGCCGGGGAGGGGGAGGGGAGTTAATTGGATCCACCCCCCCCCCCGTTACCCAACCGGCCTGGCTCAGGGCAGCCAGGGACCTGCCCCTGCTCCCCCCACCGGTCTCTCGCGCCGGCTGAACCCCCCCCCGCCCCGCCCCGCGCCGCCATCCCCCGCCCGGCCGCCCCTTGTTCCTCCCTCGTTTCTCAGAGAGCTGGGGGGACACACACCGGCCCCCCGACACAGCCCCCCGACTCACCGGCCCCCCCAAACAGCCCCCAACACACACCAGCCCCCAAACAGCCCCCCGACACACACCGGCCCCCCAACACAGCCCCCCAACTCACCGGCCCCCCAAACAGCCCCCGACACACACCAGCCCCCCAACACACACCGGCCCCCCAACACAGCCCACCGACTCACCGGCCCCCCCAAACAGCCCCCGACACACACCAGCCCCCCAACACACACCAGCCCCCCAAAACAGCCCACCGACACACACCGGCCCCCCAACACAGCCCCCCGACTCACCGGCCCCCCAAACAGCCCCCGACACACACCAGCCCCCCCGTCACACACCGGCCCCCCAACACAGCCCCCCAACACACACCGGCCCCCCAACACAGCCCACCGACTCACCGGCCCCCCGACACACACCAGCCCCCCAACACAGCCCACCGACTCACCGGCCCCCCCAAACAGCCCCCGACACACACCAGCCCCCCAAAACACACCGGCCCCCCAACAACAGCCCCCCGACACACACCAGCCCCCCAACACACACCGGCCCCCCAACACAGCCCACCGACTCACCGGCCCCCCCAAACAGCCCCTGACACACACCAGGCCCCCAACACACACCGGCCCCCCAACACAGCCCACCGACTCACCGGCCCCCCGACACACACCAGCCCCCCAACACAGCCCACCGACTCACCGGCCCCCCCAAACAGCCCGCGACACACACCAGCCCCCCAACACACACCGGCCCCCCAACACAGCCCACCGACTCACCGGCCCCCCCAAACAGCCCCCGACACACACCAGGCCCCCCAACACAGCCCCCCGACACACACCAGCCCCCCAACACACACCGGCCCCCCAACACAGCCCACCGACTCACCGGCCCCCCCAAACAGCCCCCGACACACACCAGGCCCCCCACACAGCCCCCCGACACACACCAGCCCCCCAACACACACCGGCCCCCCAACACAGCCCACCGACTCACCGGCCCCCCAACACAGCCCCCCGACACACACCAGCCCCCCAACACAGCCCACCGACTCACCGGCCCCCCCAAACAGCCCCCGACACACACCAGCCCCCCAACACACACCGGCCCCCCAACACAGCCCACCGACTCACCGGCCCCCCCAAACAGCCCCCGACACACACCAGCCCCCCAACACACACCAGCCCCCCAAAACAGCCCACCGACACACACCGGCCCCCCAACACAGCCCCCCGACTCACCGGCCCCCCAAACAGCCCCCGACACACACCAGCCCCCCCGTCACACACCGGCCCCCCAACACAGCCCCCCACCACACACCGGCCCCCCAACACAGCCCACCGACTCACCGGCCCCCCGACACACACCAGCCCCCAACACAGCCCACCGACTCACCGGCCCCCCCAAACAGCCCCCGACACACACCAGCCCCCCAAAACACACCGGCCCCCCAACACAGCCCACCGACTCACCGGCCCCCCCAAACAGCCCCCGACACACACCAGGCCCCCCAACACAGCCCCCCCGACACACACCAGCCCCCAACACACACCGGCCCCCCAACACAGCCCACCGACTCACCGGCCCCCCCAAACAGCCCCTGACACACACCAGGCCCCCAACACACACCGGCCCCCCAACACAGCCCACCGACTCACCGGCCCCCCGACACACACCAGCCCCCCAACACAGCCCACCGACTCACCGGCCCCCCCAAACAGCCCGCGACACACACCAGCCCCCCAACACACACCGGCCCCCCAACACAGCCCACCGACTCACCGGCCCCCCCAAACAGCCCCCGACACACACCAGGCCCCCCAACACAGCCCCCCGACTCACACCAGCCCCCCAACACACACCGGCCCCCCAACACAGCCCACCGACTCACCGGCCCCCCCAAACAGCCCCCGACACACACCAGGCCCCCAACACACACCGGCCCCCCAACACAGCCCACCGACTCACCGGCCCCCCGACACACACCAGCCCCCCAACACAGCCCACCGACTCACCGGCCCCCCCAAACAGCCCCTGACACACACCAGCCCCCCAACACACACCGGCCCCCCAACACAGCCCACCGACTCACCGGCCCCCCCAAACAGCCCCCGACACACACCAGGCCCCCCAACACAGCCCCCCGACACACACCAGCCCCCCAACACACACCGGCCCCCCAACACAGCCCACCGACTCACCGGCCCCCCAACACACACCGGCCCCCCAACACAGCCCACCGACTCACCGGCCCCCCCAAACAGCCCCCGACACACACCAGGCCCCCAACACACACCAGCCCCCCAACACAGCCCACCGACTCACCGGCCCCCCCAAACAGCCCCCGACACACACAAGGCCCCCAACACACACCGGCCCCCCAACACAGCCCACCGACTCACCGGCCCCCCAACACAGCCCCCCGACACACACCAGCCCCCCAACACAGCCCACCGACTCACCGGCCCCCCCAAACAGCCCCCCGACACACACCAGCCCCCGAACACACACCGGCCCCCCAACACAGCCCACCGACTCACCGGCCCCCCCAACACAGCCCCCCGACACACACCAGCCCCCCAACACAGCCCACCGACTCACCGGCCCCCCCCAAACAGCCCCCGACACACACCAGCCCCCCAACACACACCGGCCCCCAACACAGCCCACCGACTCACCGGCCCCCCCCAAACAGCCCCCGACACACACCAGCCCCCCAACACACACCGGCCCCCCAACACAGCCCACCGACTCACCGGCCCCCCCAAACAGCCCCCCGACTCACCGGCCCCCAAACAGCCCCCGACACACACCAGCCCCCCCGTCACACACCGGCCCCCCAACACAGCCCACCGACTCACCGGCCCCCCCCAAACAGCCCCCGACACACACCAGCCCCCCAACACACACCAGCCCCCCAAAACAGCCCACCGACACACACCGGCCCCCCAACACAGCCCCCCGTCTCACCGGCCCCCCAAACAGCCCCCGACACACACCAGCCCCCCCGTCACACTCCGGCCCCCCAACACAGCCCACCGACTCACCGGCTCCCCCAAACAGCCCCCGACACACACCAGCCCCCCAACACACACCAGCCCCCAAACAGCCCCCCGACACACACCGGCCCCCCAACACAGCCCCCCGACTCACCGGCCCCCCAAACAGCCCCCGACACACACCAGCCCCCCCCAACACACACCGGCCCCCCGAAACAGCCCCCCAACACACACCAGCCCCCCAAAACAGCCCCCAACTCACCGGCTCCCCCAAACAGCCCCCTGACACACACCGGCCCCCCAACACAGCCCCCCGACTCACCGGCCCCCCAAACAGCCCCCGACACACACCAGCCCCCCCCAACACACACCGGCCCCCCGAAACAGCCCCCCAACACACACCGGCCCCCCAACACACACCGGCCTCCCGAAACAGCCCCCCAACACACACCGGCCCCCCAACACAGCCCTCCGACTCACCGGCCCCCCCAAACAGCCCCCGACACACACCAGCCCCCCGACACACACCAGCCCCCAAACAGCCACCAACACACACCAGCCCCCCAAAACAGCCCCCAACTCACCGGCCCCCCCAAACAGCCCCCGACACACACCAGCCCCCCAACACACACCGGCCCCCCAACACAGCCCACCGACTCACCGGCCCCCCCAACAGCCCCCGACACACACCAGCCCCCCAACACACACCAGTCCCCAAACAGCCCCCAACACACACCAGCCCCCCAAAACAGCCCCCAACTCACCGGCCCCCCCAAACAGCCCCCAACACACACCAGCTCCCCAAAACAGCCCCCAACTCACCGGCCCCCCCAAACAGCCCCCCGACACACACCAGCCCCCCGACACACACCAGCCCCCCAAAACAGCCCCCCCAACACACCAGCCCCCCAACACACCAGCCCCCCCAGTCCCACTTTCCCCTCTCTCTTTTTTTTTTTTTTTTCAAAAACCGACCCCCAATCCCGCCAGTTCCCCGGCCTTGTCTGACCGCGGGTCTCGCCTCCCGGCTTTGGCCTCTTCTAGGTCATCCAACGTCAGTGAAAAATCCTCTCGGGTTCGGGGCTCTTCCCCCGGTCTCTGAACTCCGGCAGCGTCTCCTTCCTTGGAGGGGACCCGCGGCCCTGAGTCCTTCTCCATCCTGGAGGTTGCAGGGGGTGAAGCTGCCCAGTGATCGGTCCCCCCCCCATTATCTCTGTGAAAAGGGTTGCCGATGAACGAGACTAGCCGCATATTTAACAGGGTCCGATGAACGAGACTAGCCGCATATTTAATAGGGTCCGATGAAAGAGACTAGCCGCATATTTCATACCCACCAAATCCCTCTTTGGGGGATCAGTGGCTCCCAGCTGGCGACAGGAGAGTTGCCCGGACCCTTTTCTTTTCTCCAGCTGGCACGGGATGAGGAGGTCCCTCTGAGTTCAGCGCGGGTCCAGAAGTATCCCAAACCCCGTGACAGAGGGTCTCCGTGAGGTGTGGCTTCCCGCAGTGCTAAGATGCAGCCACCTCTGGGGTGGATCCATGGTGGCCATCATTTGCTAGTGACAGGGCATGGACATGTCTTCAGTATTTTGGCCCCCTCCATTCTCCTGTTACAGAAGCATCCCCCAGGGCTCCCTCTGCCTGTGTGAATGGCCAGCAGGAGCTGATAATAACTTTTTGACGCTATGAGGTGAAACCACCACTGATTTCTGTTTCTCTCCCTTCTGGAAAACTGCAGGAACTTCAGGTTCTGGAGGGAAAATTCTTCCCAAGTCCTTGTCCTAGATCTGGGGGGTGAGGGATGTGGGAAGGGGGTGAGCACTCGCACCCGGTGATCTGTGGAGGAGGATTCTGGCCTCATCCTTTCTGAACTGTGTTTCTGGTCTTATTGAGATGAGCGTTAATCCACAGTCATAGACTCATAGATTAGGGTTAGAAGAAACCTCAGGAGGTATCTAATCCAACCCCCTGCTCAAAGCAGGACCAACCTCAACTAAATCATCCCAGCCAGGGCTTTGTCAAACCAGGCCTTTAAAACCTCTCAGGAAGGAGATTCCACCACCTCGCTAGGTAACCCATTCCAGCGCTTCACCACCCTCCTAGTGAAAAAGTGTTTCCTAATATCCAACCTAAACCTCCCCCACTGCAACTGGAGACCATTACTCCTCGTTCCGTCATCTGCCACCACTGAGAACAGTCTAGATCCATCCTCTTTGGAACCCCCCTTTCAGGTAGTTGAAGGCTGCTATCAAATCCCCCCTCATTCCTCTCTTCCCCAGACTAAATAACCCCAGTTCCCTCAGCCTCTCCTCATAAGTCATGTGCCCCAGCCCCCTAATCATTTTTGTTGCCCTCCGCTGGATTATCTCCAGTTTGTCCACATCCTTTCTGTGAGGGTGGGGGGGGGCAAACATGGATGCAATACTCCCAATGTGGCCTCACCAGTGCCGAATAGAGGGGAATAAACACTTCCCTCGATCTGCTGGCAATGCTCCTACTAATACAGCCCAATATGCCGTTAGCCTTCTTGGCAACAAGGGCACGCTGCTGACTCATCTCCAGCTTCTCGTCCACTGTAACCCCTGGGTCCTTTTCTGCAGAACTGCTGCCGAGCCATTCGCTCCCTAGTCTGTAGCGGTGCCTGGGATTCTTCCGTCCTAAGTGCAGGACTCTGCACTTGTCCTTGTTGAACCTCATCAGATTTCTTTTGGCCCAATCCTCCAATTTGTCTAGGTCACTCTGGACCCTATCTCTACCCTCCAGCGTATCTATCTCTCCCCCTAGTTTAGTGTCATCCGCGAACTTGCTGAGGGTGCAATCCACACCATCCTCCAGATTATTAATGAAGACGTTGAACAAAACCGGCCTGAGGACCGACCCCTGGAGTTGTTGGAGTCACTGCAAGGAAAGACAAGGAGTGACTTCAGATGAATAATTGTCCCTGAGGGGACGTGGTTTCATTAGCTGCACTTACCACAGAGTTCTGATTGTTGCTAAAAGAGGGAAGGCAGCTCAAACTGTCTGCTCAGGATATGGGGATTCAGCTTCCTGGTCAGACCCTGCAGCCTCCATTGTGATCTGGGACACCAGGCTGAGCAGCTGCTGCTCCCCCAGTGGGGTCTGTACTGGGAAGTGACCTTAATTAAAGCTTTCTCTGTACTTGTTCAAGGTGAGGACTTTCTCCAGCTGATACTAGCCCCCTAGGGCAGCCCTAGGCTCTGTTAGTAGTACATTTTTAGCCAGATACTCCAGGTAAGTGAGAGACCTTGGAGAAAGTGCTGGGGACTGTGCGGACTCACTTTCATGCCAAATAGCTTCTCCTCGTTTCTCCTCCCGTTATCAATTGCCAGGAAAAAAATCCAGCCATGGGAGACAGACAACCAAGGAATGGGGCTTTCTCAGCCAGAGGGGCTGGGCGACAGGACAGGGGAAAGAGACTGAAAGGGGCAGTGGGAGAAATGAGTGGGGAGAGAGATATCCAGATCTCTAATCTGCCCAGACACCTGAACTGCAGCATCCCTGGGCAGTGTCACTTTGCTGTAAACAAGAGAAGGATCAGAGAGAGGAAAAGCCAGTTCCTGACTCCATATTCACCCTGCTGGGGTGTGGCTGCCTTGGGGTTAGTGTCGGAGGGACTCCTTTGGTTCTAATCTTTTCTAGCATTCTGTTCAGACACTTTGTGACTGGGGGGAACTTAAAAATATTTATGTGAGCTGGGCTTGGCAGGAGGGGTCAGGTCTACACTGTACTAAAGAAATGAAGCATTTTCCGAGAATGGCAGAATTTCGGATGTCTCTCTGCAGGGAAAGGGCTTGGGGGAATCATGATGTGAAATTAATTAAAGCCTGTTCTTAAATCTCCACAGTTGCCCTTCTCGCCCTGCCGGGCTGCAGAATAACATCCGTGTTTCGCACCAGCTCATCCCATCGTCTCATGGAACAGGGAAGAGAAATGGCTGCAGAGGAGCCAGTTCAGGTAGGGATTATTGGTGGGGTTGCTGGTGGGTTCCTGTTGGACGAGAGAGACAGCAAATTAAGGTTTTGTCAGTCTGGTTTGGAGGTTGGAACGGGACAGGAAATACACAGGGAGGAGAAAGGGAGGAGGCCAGGGGGTGGCCAACCTGCTGGAATTTGTTTAACGAGTGGCTTAGATTCTAGGAACAGACTGTAGTGGTGGTGTAATCGTCCCTCTCCTTCTGGGTCAGAGGGAGGCCACACCACCTCACTACATCCTAGGGATCACTGCCTAGTCTCAGGGGAATTAGCAGTCCAGGCAAAAACCCCAGACAGTAGCAAGGCCACCCAGGAGTCTGTAGGCTCTCGGCCCTTAGGCAGGGGCAGAGCAGACAACGGTTTAGGGGCCTAGGCCCTCAGGCAGGGCATGGCACTGACGATGCAAGGCTCCAGTGCTAAGGCAGGGCAGAGCGGTGAATAGTCTACTGTCCTAGCTTTGGCAGGCGATAGGTGAACATTGGCCTTTTGGCCTACAGTGGGGAGGCT
Source organism: Dermochelys coriacea (assembly GCF_009764565.3). Taxonomy (NCBI): domain Eukaryota; kingdom Metazoa; phylum Chordata; order Testudines; family Dermochelyidae; genus Dermochelys; species Dermochelys coriacea. The sequence goes on along the minus strand of NC_050095.1, from coordinate 5,410,904 downwards.
GCCACCACAAGGGTGGGATGGTAGGGGGACTCGGGCCCACCTGACTCCACCGGCTCCCAGCCCAGGGCCCTAACAGTAGTGGAGTGGTCCATCAGCAGGGATTCCACTGCACCAGTTTTGAAATACAAATCATAGAATGATAGGACTGGAAGGGACCTCGAGAGGTCACCTAGGCCAGTCCCCTGCACTCAAGGCAGGACTAAATATTATCTAGACCATCCCTGACAGGTGTTTGTGTAACCTGCTCTTAATAATCTCAATGACGGAGATTCTGCAACCTCCCTGGGCAATTTATTCTTCTCTTTTCCAGACTAAACAAACCCAGTTTTTTCAATCTTCCTTCATAGCTCATGTTTTCTAGACCTTTAATCATTTTTGTTACTTCTCTCTGGACTTTCTCCAGTTTGTCCACATCCTTCCTGAAATGTGACATCCAGTTATAGATAGGTATATCGTACCTACCTATAACTCACAATGCAAAGGGGATACAGTCATAGAAACAAGATTATCGTACTTGGCATATCATAACATTTCTACTGACACCTTACACAGCATATCTGGCACGATTCATTGCAATTTTATAATCTTGGTATGAATAAAAATATGAAGTGTCTCACATATTCCATACAGCATTATAACACTGACTGAGTTTCAGGCTGCACTACGGCCAGACTGGGGTTGGCTGCCCCAGGCCACTTCCTCCCTTCCCCTCGAGGTGTACCTGGATCAGCAGCAGCCCTCCGTCTCCTTGGGACAGGTAGCCAACGGCAGCTCCCCTGGTTCCTCCGGGAGGAGGACATCTGTCTCCCTCACTGTCTCAGCTCCAACGGAACTAGGGGCTCTGCCTTTTAGACTTCCTGTCCCATTTATCCACATCTGGTGGGAAGGGCGAGGCAGGTCTGGCGCTGCCCACCTGGGTACAGAGGGTGGTTCTTCCCCTTCTGGGTCAGAGGCAGGCCACTTCTCCTCACTACAGTGGCTGTGTACGGAGCCGTGAGCACAGGCGTGTACCTGGCATGGTTCACCCCCCACTCCCGACACCTGTCCATTTTGCTTTGTGAGAGAGACCCTGACACACGCCTATCTGGAATGCACCAGGTTGCAGCCCCTACTCTGGCTCCTCCAGAACCTCCTTTTGAAATTCCGGCTGCATCTTTCCCCACATCTTTTCCTATACTCACATGTCCATGGCCCCACGAAGTCGCAAAACCTCTTCATCAGCCTCCTCCTGGCGTTGGCTAAAGTGGCCATCTACAATACCAGGAGGATGCTGGATGGGGAGGTGCCTATTTCTGTTCTTCCCTTGCTCACCTATCCAAGCAGAGTTCTTCTGGACAGCATCCACTGGCTCACTTGACAGCTATGAGGAGTAGTGGGTGCTGTCCACGATTCTCTGCTTGGTGCTTCCCCATCCCCTCTAGATCCCTAATTTTGAACCTATGACCCCCACTCCTAGCCCTGTTATTCCTTAGTTGTCCCCCGTATCCTGTTGGGTACCAGGTCCAGTGGCTCCTCCCACAAGGATGGAATTCCCGGAATTCAGTAAGGCCTCATTACACAGACCTATGCGGTTTGGAGGTGGAAATGCCCCAATTTTGTGGAACAGGAAACAACCCACCTTGATGGGCCTAGGAAAACAGACCAGACTCCCAGTGCTGGAGCCTGACCAAACTCACCAGCGGCTGCTGTGAGATATGAAGGGGGAACCCAGCGGTGAGGTTTAGGGGACATGCCTCTCCCTTCAGATCCAGAGTAGCAGCCGTGTTAGTCTGTATTCGCAAAAAAAGAAAAGGAGGACTTGTGGCACCTTAGAGACTAACACATTTATTTGAGCATAAGCTTTCGTGAGCTACAGCTCACTTCATCGGATGCATTCGGTGGAAAATACAGTGGGGAGATTTATATACACACACAGACAACATGAAACACTTAAGTGATCACTCTCCTTACAGTGTGTATGGTAACACCCATTGTTTCATGTTCTCTGTGCGTGTATATCAATCTCCCCACTGTTTTTTCCACCGAATGCATCCGATGAAGTGAGCTGTAGCTCACAAAAGTTTATGCTCAAATAAATGTTAGTCTCTAAGGTGCCACAAGGACTCCTTTCCTTCAGATCCAGTTCTTCACAACGATGAGGGTGTTGGGCTTCCTACCAGGGAGTTCTCCCTGGACACTGTGGGGGCTCCATCTCCTGTATCAGTCTGTGGCTAGTCGCTGGCGAGCTCTCGAGGTCGAGGATGATCTCTTCCACAGGTTTGATTTTTTTGTGGGTCCTTTGGTGACTGAGGAGTCTGATCCTTGAGCCACAGGCTCATTGGCAGACATTGCAGATGGTGTTGGAAGATAGGGTTGGGCCATGATTGCTGCGTGACTGTTGTCTTTCCTTTCTTTTCTGATGTCTTTCTGCAACCAGGGCAAGGCAATTTTCCTACAAAGGGGATGTTCCCTCTCTGACAAGTCTTTGCCAGTTATCCCTGTTCTCCCAGTGTGTGATGTCAATGTCACATTTCTTGCTGTTTATCTTGAGGGTGTCTTTAAAGCATTTCTTTTGGCCTCCCCATTTCCTTTCTCCTTTGGTGAGTTCAGCGTACAGCAGTTGTTTTGGTAAGCGCACATCAGGCATGCGCACACAGTGCCCGCTCCACCTCATCTGGTGCTGGATAATAGGGGCCTCAACACTGAAGATGTTGGCGTTTGTGAGGACCCTGACATTAGTGCGATGATCCTCCCACTTTATGTTGAGGATCTTCCAAAGAAAGTGCTGGTGCTGGCGTTCCAGGTTTTTACGGTGTTTTCTGTAGGTCACCCATGTCTCGCAGTCGGGGAGGAGAGTTGGGATTACCCCCGCTTTATAAACTAAACGTCTAGTGTGTGTTGCGATTGTTGAACGCCTGGCGAGACAGTCTGCCAAAGGCAAGGCTGGCACAGCAGATTCTGTGCTGAATCTCAACATCTATGTCTGCCCTCTGTGAGAGATGGCTGCCAAGATAGGCGAAGTCTGTGGTTAATAGCTATGTGATGAATGTGCTGGGAGAGACAAGGGACTCTTTTTGTCCCCTCACCCTGGTGTTTTCTGGATGCTCTGAGCGGGATGGGACTCTGTTGATGGTGAGGCATCCAGAACTTCCTTTTGATCGTCTCCTCTCCCTCACGAATAGTGGGACTGTGAGTGGGGCAGCAGGTCCTGAGTGGGGGGCTCTTGCTCTTTCAGGGGCCGGTGACCTTCGAGGAGGTGGCTGTGTATTTCACCAGGGAAGAGGGGGCTCTGCTGGACCCCGCTCAGAGAGCCCTCTACAGAGACGTCATGCAGGAGAACTACGAGAATGTGACCTCGCTGGGTAAGGATTCCCGTCCCCTTGGTTCTTAGAAGGGGAAGTGACTAATTAAGGTTCATGTCACCACTACAATGCAACCTCTCCTCTACCCAGTTTCAGCATCCTCCGAAGATGACTGTGACCCACACACTAGCACTCTCCCTTCCCCTGCTACAGAACACTTGGGGAGAAGAGCACATGAACAGTTTAGCGCAGTGGTCACCAACCGGTGGTGCAGTGGGACTGCCACTAAGGCAGGCTCCCTGCCTACCCCAAACCCATGCTGCTCCCAGAAGTGGCCAGCACAGCCTGGGGGAGCAGGGGGCTGTGGGTCTCCCTCTGTGCGCTGCTCCTGCCTGTAAGCAACCCCCCTCCCCGCAGCCCCCATTGGCCAGAAACGGGGAACTGTGGCCAATGGGAGCTGCGGGGAGGGGGTGCTTGCAGAAAGGGGCAGCATGTGGAGTCACATGCCCCCCATCCCTACCCCCCAGGGGCCACATTAGCTCCTTCCGGGAGCAGCGTGGGGCCAGGGTAGGCAGGGAACCTGCCTTAGCAGCAGCCAAGCTGTACCACCAACTGGGAGCCACCGGAGGTAAGTGCTGCCTGGCAGGAGGCCACACCCCAACCCGCAGCCCTGAACCCCCTCCCAGAGCCAGCACCCAATACCCCCTCCTGCACCCTGAACCCCCCCTCCTGCGCCCCAACCCCCAGCCTTGAGCCTCTTCCCAGAGCCAGCACACCACTCCCCCTCCTGCACCCCAAGCCCAAGCCCTGACCCTCCTCCTGTAGCCAGCACCCCAAATCCCCTCCTGCACCCCAACATTCTACCCCAGCCCAGACCCCCCTCCTGCACCCAAACTCCCTCCCAGAGCTTGCATCCCACATTGCTTCCTGCACCCCAAACCCTCTCTTGCACTCCAAGCCCCAGACTTGAGCCCCCTCCCAGAGCCAGCACCCCAAACCCCCTCCTGCACCCCAACACTGCCCAGCCTGGAGCCCCCTCCTGCACCCAAACTCCCTCCTACAGCTTGCACCCCTCACTCCCTCCTGCACCTCAACACCCTGCCTCAGGCTCAGCCCAGAGGCCCCTCAGCACTGGTGTGGGGTAGGGGTGATTTTTCAGAGTCCTAAACAACAGAGTTATCCTGGCAAAACTTTCAAGAGCAGACCATGTCAGAGTCTGCATGTGGATTTTACAGCACTTGAAAATATTCTGAACAGGTAAACGATAGACACACTCAAACTGCTAAGCCCTTTTGAGGCCATGTCTACACTACAAAGTTAAGTCGACATTATGTAAATTCATAGAATATCAGGATTGGAAGGGACCTCAGGAGGTCATCTAGTCCAACCCCCTGCTCAAAGCAGGACCAATCCCCAATTTTTGGCTCAGAACCCTAAATGGCCCCCTCAAGGATTGAACTCACAACCCTGGGTTTAGCAGGCCAACGCTCAAACCACTGAGCTATCCCTCCCCAAGGCCGTAAATTAAGCAAGTCGATCTTGTGTGTCCACACCATGCTCCCTGTGTCGGCGGAGTGCGTCCTCACTAGCATCGCTTGCATTGATGCATGGAGCACTGCACTGTGGGTAGCTATCCCACAGTGCAGATAGCTGAATGGAATTCTGGGTAGGACTTGCAATGCCTCATGGGAAAGCTTGTTTGCAGATGCACTGAAATAACCATCAAAGCTCTGGGAATCGTAGGACTGGAAGGGACCTTGAGAGGTCACCTAGTCCAGTCCCTTGCACTCATGGCAGGACTAAGTATTATGTAGACCATCCCTGACAGGTGTTTGTCTGACCTGCTCTTCAAACCTCCAATGATGGAGATTCTACCACCTCCCTGGGCAATTTATTCCAGTGCTTAACCACTCTGACAGGAAGTTTTTCCTAATGTCTGACCTAAACCTCCCTTTCTGCAATTTAAGCCCATTGCTTCTTGCCCTATCCTCAGAGGTTAAGGAGAACAATTGTTTCCCCTCCTCCTTGTAACAATCTTTTACATACTTGAAAACTGTTATCGTGTCCCCTCTCAGTCTTCTCTTCTCTAGACTAAACAAATGCAGTTTTTTCAATTTTCCCTCCTAGGTCATGTTTTCTAGACCTTTCATCGTTTTTGTTGCTCTTCTCTGGACTTTCTCCAATTTGCCCACATCTTTCCTGAAATGTGGCGCCCAGAGCTGGACACAATACTCCAGTTGAGCCTAATTAGAGCAGAGTAGAGCAGAATAATTACTTCTCATAACTTGCTTACAACACTCCTTCTAATACATCCCAGAATGATGTTTGTCTTTTTTTTTTTTTTTTTTTTCCCTACAGTGTCACACTGTTGACTCGTATTTAGTTTGTGGTCCACTATGACCCCCAAATCCATTTACGCAGTACTCCTTCCTACGTAGTCATTTCCCATTTTGTATGTGTGCAACTGATTGTTCCTTCCTAAGTGGAGCATTTGTCTGTATTGAATTTCATCCTATTTACTTCACACCATTTCTCCAGTTTGTCCAGATCATTTTGAATTTTAATTCTATCCCCCAAAGCACTTGCAACCCCTCTCAGCTTGGTATTGTCCACAAATTTTATAAGTGTACTCTCGATGCCATTATCTAAACCATTGATGAAGATATTGAACAGAACTGGACCCAGAACTGATCCCTGGGGACCCCACTCATTATGCCCTTCTAGCATGACTGTGAACCACTGATAACTACTCTCTGGGAATGGTTTTCCAGCCAGTTTTGCACCCGTAGTAGCTCCATCTAGGTTGCATTTCTCTGATTTGTTTATGAGAAGGTCATGTGAGACAGTATCAAAAGCATTCTTAAAGTCAAAATATACCACATCTACTGCTTCCCCCCATCCACAAGGCTTGTTACCCTGTTAAAGAAAGCTATCAGGTTGGTTTGACATGTTTTGTTCTTGACAAATCCATGCTGACTGTTACTTATCACCTTATTATTTTCTAGATGTTTGCAAATTTATTGTTTAATTATTTGCTCCGTTATCTTTCCGGGTAAAGAAGTTAAGATGACTGGTCTGTAATTCCCCAGGTTGTCATTATTTCCCTTTTTATAAATTGCACTATATTTGCCTTTTTCCAGTCTTCTGGAATCTCTTCCAGGACTTCTCAAAGATAATTGCTAATGGCTCAGATATCTCCTCAGTCAACTCATTGAGTATTCTAGGATGCATTTCATGAGGCCCTGGTGACTTGAAGACATCAAATTTGTCTAAGTAATTTTTAACTTGTTCTTTCCCTATTTTAGCCTCTTCTGATCCTACTTCATTTTCACTGGCATTCACTATGTTAGACGTCCAATCACCACCAACTTCCTTGGTGAAATCTGAAACAAAGAAGTCATTAAGAATCTCTGCCATTTCCACATTGATTAATGCGCCTACCTGTCCTTTGTCTTCCTCTTGCTTCTAATGTATTTGTAGAATGTTTTCTTGTTACCTTTTAAGTCTCTGGCTAGTTTGATCTTGTTTTGTGCCTTGGCCTTTCTAATTTTGTTCCTACATACTTGTGTTATTTGCTTATATTCATCCTTTGATTTTGACCTCGTTTCCACTTTTTGTAGGACTCTTTTTTGATCTTTAGATCATTTAAGATTTCCTGGTTAAGCCAGGATGGTCTCTTGCCAGACTTCCTATCTTTTCTTCCTTGTACCTGTCCCTGATGTTGAATGTAAGGGGTAGCGAACTTCCCCCACTCCTGTCTCATAGATGGTTTGGGGAGGAGGATTGAGAACTGGGCGATGCTGGCAGGCAATTCTGCATAGATTGCAGAGGGACTCTAGCATCCAACTGCCTTTCTTGAAGCTCAGCCAGATGCCTCAACGTGTCTGACTGGTACTTTATAATCCACAGCATCTCATTCTGCATGACACGTTCCTGTTCCCGGCATGCTCTCCTGTCCTTCCTGTCCATGTCCAGTTTCTTAGAGTGTAATCTTCCATGCTCTGAGCTCCATCTCAGCTGTCCTGGAGGCGTGCATTAACGTGATGAACATGTCCTCCGAAGTCATCTTTTTCTGCCCTCTTATCTGGGAAAGTCTCTCTCCCGCTGTGGAGGATGCACCGAAGGACAAGGTTTCCACTGCAAGGTATGCAAACCACAAGGGAAGCGCTGATAGTGCATACATTGTTTCTGGTGAAAGGTTGGTTGTTTTTTCAAAAGCACCCCCAATGCACTTCCCTGCAAGCCACAATGTATTCAGAATGCCTAGCTATTGCAAGAGTCGGTTTGCTGCTCTAGCCGTGGTGAGTATGGCCAGGAGGCACGGGCGACGGGTCTTGTGCTGCTACTTTTGTAAAGACATCATCGGGAGCACAGCTGGGCACTTGAGAAATACTCCCTTTCCCCTAGTAACATGGACCATGTAAAGCTCCTCTTTTTTACAAAGGTGGCACCAAGTCAGGGAGGGGGCACACACAGGAAGCCCTCCCCCCACCCTTTTTTCAATGCTGCTTGCAATATACAGTGATCCTTTCAAACCACAGCAATGGCATGTTAGGAAAAGCTTGGTTGTGGGACCTGGATTTCACCAAACGGGAGGCAATTTCTTGTTGTTTGCAGTTTAAGGGCTAGCATGAAAATTTCCCCCGTTTCCCCTAGGTGAGCCTATGCGATATCAATCTCCAGAGCATAACAGAGGCAGCAAGGGAGCAGATGCTGCAAGCATCTGGGTACAGACCTGGTCCTTATGTTCCATGCTGCAATGATGCCAGCAGAGTTAATACTGGAGTGGCATAGGAAAATGTTCTACTGTGGTGGACGAAATAAGGCAGCCCTTCCCAGAAACCTTCTGCAAAGGATTTCAGAGTCCCTCCATGAAAGCTTCCTAGAGATCTCCATAGAGGATTCCCAGGCCATCCCTGGTCACATACACCGTCTTTTTCTGAGAGCACCCTCTGTGTAACTGGTGTGGCGACGGGAAGCAGATACCCACTACACCTAGAATCATAGAATATCAGGGTTGGAAGAGACCTCAGGAGGTCATCTAGTCCAACCCCCAGCTCAAATCGGGACCAATCCCCAATTTTTGCCCCAGATCCCTAAATGGCCCCCTCAAGGATTGAACTCACAACCCTCGGATTAGCAGGCCAATGCTCAAACCACTGAGCTAGCCATCCCCCCACCTCCTCTTTTCTTCACGTTAAACATCAAATACAATCGCATACACCCCTTCAGTTTGATTGGAAATGTGTACTTACCAGAGGCACCTTCCCTGGCATCATGCTCAGCTGCTACCTGGTCCTGCGAATGAATGGGCTCCAGAGTTTAAAACAGTTCTTGTCTCTTGAGGAGAATGGATCCACCGCTCGTCTGTCTCCCATTCTCCTCATAATCATCAACAATGTCCTCATTGTTGCCTGAGGTGTAGCCCAGGACTCCTGGGAGGTAATTAACAGGAAATTAAAATTCAAAAGTTCCTGGAGCTTTAACGGGAGTGACTGCTTGCTGTGTACCTGGCTGACATGCAGTGGAGTTGAAAATGCTCTCCAGAGCAGTCACATCTCAGCACTGTGGGACACCTCCTGGAGGCCAATTCATTCGAATTACACAACACAGTGTCTACACTATCCCCATGTCCACCCGTGGATGTTGAATCAAGTGCTATGCTTCTTTCGGAGGTGGAGTACAGAAGGCGACTTAGGTCTGAGAAAGGGACTCGGTCGTATAGACACATACATTATTCGATCAAATTAACAGAGCTTCAGTCAACCTAATTTTGTAGCGTAGACCAGGCCTGAGTGCCTCCCTGGAGAATCCAGTCCCTGTACCACTGGACACTTACAGTACTCTCAGATTCACAGCTATACCAGTTTCCCAGTTACACCTCCAAGCACTGCTCTGATTAACACATAGCTCTTAAGTGCTAGTGTGGACATAGCCTTTATTGGTAAAGCTTTTGTCCGTCGGGGTCTGGACAGCACTCTGTTGGCAGGAGACACTCGTTGGGGATTTAATGATGTCAATGGGAGAGCTATCTCCCATTGGCATAGAGCAACTAGATGGGAGACTTTCTTGCTGCTATACTGTCTATAGTGTAGACTTAGTCTAAGATAAAAGCGGCAAAGAGTCCTGTGGCACCTTATAAACTAACAGACGTATTGGAGCATAAGTTTTCATGGGTGAATACCCCCTTTGTTGGATGCATGTAGTGGAAATTTCCAGAGGCAGGTATAAATATGCAAGGAAGAATCAGGCTAGGGATAATGAGGTTAGTTCAATCAGGGAAGATGAGGCCCTCTTCTAGCAGTTGAGGTGTGAACCCCAAGGGAGGAGAAACTGCCTTTTGTAGTTGGCGAGCAATTCACAGTCTGTGTTTAATCCTGAGCTGATGGGGTCACATTTACAAATGCACTGAAGTTCCGCAGTTTCCCGTTGAAGTCTGGTCCTGAAGTTTTTCCGCTGCAGGTTGGCTACCTTTAAATCTGCTACTGTGTGTCCAGGGAGGTTGAAGTGTTCTCCTACAGGTTTTTGTATATTGCCATTCCTAATATCTGATTTGTGTCCATTTATCCTTTTACGTAGGGACTGTCCCATTTGGCCGATGTACATAGCAGAGGGGCATTGCTGGCACATGACGGCGTATATTACATTAGTGGACGTGCAGGTGAATGAACGGGTGATGGTGTGGCTGATCTGGTTAGGTCCTGTGATGGTGTCACTGGTGTAGATATGTGGGCAGAGTTGGCATTGAGGTTTGTTGCATGGATTGGTTCCTGAGTTAGAGTTACTATGGTGCGGTGTGTTGTTGTTGGTGAGAATATGCTTCAGGTTGGCAGGTTGTCTGTGGGCGAGGATTGGCCTTAATGTTCTTAATGTTTTCTCTGATTACTGTGTGGGTGCCTCAGTTTCCCCTATGCAGTTCTTAAGTATCTAGGTGGTGGGATAAAGGTGTGTGATTGTTGCAGAGCCCTAGAGGGCCAGTGTGATGGTGTCTGCACAGAGAATGGCCAACACCCTGTTTCCTGGCGACTGATGGCCTGGGCCCATCCCCTGCAAGGTGCCAGCTGAAGGTGTTGGAGATCAACGAGATCAGGTGACCTCCTGGGCTAGGAAAGAGACAAAGGCCAGAAGAGGGGCTGGAGAGTTCAATTTGGAGCTGGCTGGGGAAATGGAGGGGGGCCCAGACGGGGCTCTGGCCTCCCTGGCCCCAAGTTGGACCTGACTCAGGGGTCCTGTTTCCTGTACCTACAAGCTCTGTTTTGGCCTGTGTTCCTCTCGTCTAATAAACCTTCTGTTTTTCTGGCTGGCTGAGAGTCATGTCTGACTGTGGAGTTGGGGTGCAGGACCCTCTGGCTTTCCCAGAAGCCCTGCCTATGCAGACTCGCTGTGGGAAGCGCACAGTGTGAGAAGGGGATGCTGAATGCTCTGAGGTCAGGCCCAGGAAGGTGGAAGCTGTGTGAGCTTTTTGCCCTGGAGACAGTCTGCTCACAGAGAAGAGGCATGGTCTCTAAGCATTTTACAGCCAGGCTGGGCTATGATCTTCTATTCATGAGACAAATCACACTGCCAGCTTGCCACCACACTGGAGGATGCAGGGTGTACCTCTGTACAGCCAAATATACCTCCACATTCCATTATCTTACCTCATAAACAGGATCCTGCTGTTTATTATTTTGTGTAAATTTCCTCTCTTGAAGATTTCACAATCTCTTCATTAGCATTTGGCCCAATATTGCGTAGTGTATGTCTGGACGACAAATGCAGAAGTACAGACATATTGGGAATGCTGTTTTTAACTTCAGCCCTGGCTGGCAGCCATGCTTTATCTCACCCTAGACAAAGACAGGTGGTTCTGCTACCTTGAAGAAACATTCAGGGTACATTAAGAGAAAATGGGAATGCAATTTACATAAAAAACCATCAAACTATGCAGAGGTAACCACTCAGCATCAGGTAGGAGAGGATATCGCAGGAACAGGCCAATTTGCATTTTAACAAACACCAGCAGGGGAAGAAACCAGCATTGAACTTCCTTCATTGCGAGACTCCAGGCCTCCTTCCTCACAGCTTGAATGACCTTTACTTTGGAGGGGAACCTTCATAAAACTCCCTTTTAAAGGTTCACTGAACTATACAAAAGAGAGGCAGAGAATCCCAAGTTATCTTTCATTTCAGAAGACAAAGGAGCCAAGCCCTTTCAACTTTGTGGGAGATACGGAGCAAGGGAGTGCTCTGCCCTCTTGCAGGAACGTAGTATCATCAGATTAGTGAAAAATTTCAAAATCCCTGCTCGGCCATCAGGTCAACCCCATTCAAACTAATGGGTTGACCTGATGGCCGGTTGTCTCGCGGATGTCCAGAAGGGGTCACCCAAAGTCACCTCTGCCGACCAAGGGAACCGCAACGTCGGATAGGATTCCAGGTTGGTCCCACTGAAATGTGGGGTGGGATTTTCGACTTTTCCATTCGGTCCAGTATGACCGTGAGCACTCGGCTCCGCGCCACCTTGTCCGCTTTCCCTTACTGACTCCCAGGCCTGCCAGACCGAATCCTGGGCTCCCCCGGTCCCCCTGCGTTGCCTGCGGTGCAGCAGGGCCCCTTGCCTCAGGTGGGCCCGATCCTTTTTTCCTTTTTTTTTTTGAGCTCCAGGGACTGACCTGGCTGCTGGAGCTTCCCCCCCCCCCCTTCTGGCGTTGGGGAAATTTTTTTTCAGACTTCTAGGGGCCTGATCGCTGTCCGCGGCATTGCGGGGTGGCCAGGGGCCTTCTCTCGCTGTGGCCGTAGACGGTGAGACGTTCGGCCACCAGGTCAAACCCAGAGGAAAAGGGCTGAAAAAATTTCAAAGTCATCTCCCCCCCGGCCACCAGGTGCAAAGAAGCCTTATTATTCTTGTGAATGGTCCAGGAAAAAGTAGACATTGCAGAGCATGTGGTTTGGGGAAAATTCAGGAGTGGATGTGTTACTATCTCTGACAGGTGTATACCAGGCTGGTAGAATCCAGAATGTGCCAGGGTGTAAGAAGCAGGCTGCTGGAGTCAGAGCTGCTGGTCCAGGGTTACTTATCACACACGCACACTCAGTGAGTCCTTGAATGCTGGCTGGGAGCATCCAGACAAGGGAGCTCCAGCAGAACATTTCAAATCACCCAGAATTACAGATGACACAACTCTGCACTGATCTGGATTGCCCCCCAGGATGTGACAATGGCCTAGATTGGTAGTGAAACATCTTGAGTCTTGCTCCCCCAACCCCATCTGCAATAGCCAGAATCTCTCTTCTCTGCAGGCTCCTTGGATCTTGGGGTCCATCATTCCTGAAGTCACCTGGCCTGATCCTTATTTTTCACATTCTGCTTTTCCAGATGAATGTGTCTGTTGCTCCTGATTTATAGTTTCTGATTTCCCAGCATTCTCCACATCCAGGGATTTTCATACTCCCTCCCATTACACTGGGCTCGCTAGATTCCCTAATGCCGCAGTATGTGCTTTCCTGACCTCGAATAGTGCTGAGATCCTGCATTCAGTGATCTCCCTGCCCTTTCCTGTTCCTTACTGCACGGAACCCCACCAGCCCATGCTGACTGTTCCCAGCTTCCCCAGGACTCCCGCATTGTCTCTGGACTTCTCTGTCAGCAAGAAGCAGTGCCAGGGAGACTTGCCCTTGGTCTGGAGTCTTCAATTTCTGAGACATGGATTTACCTTCTCTGTAGTTTAGAACATAAGAACGGCCATACTGGGTCAGACCAAAGGTCCATGTAGCCCAGGATCCTATCTTCTGACCATGGCATTGCCAGGTGCCCCAGGGGGAATAAACAGACAGGTTATCATCAAGTGATCCATCCCCTTTCACCCATTCCCAGCTTCTGGCAACTAGAGGCTAGAGACACAATCCTGGCTAATAGCCATTGATGGCCATTTTATACTGCCTTTTATACTGCTTTGCGGTAGTCAAAAAAGCAGCCACTCCTGGCCAGTTAACACTCTGTGCGCAGCATGTAACTCACTCTCAGCCGCTGCTAGTCAACCACCTGTGAATTATACTGCTGGAGAACACCTGCAAATTCTCTAGTCCCAGACTTTCCCCCTGGCACTCTCCAGCACATTACTAAACAATACAAGGTCATATAAAGTCTGTCACTTCATCAATGGAAAATGACCTTCAACTTGTTACTCCAAGTGGAGTTTCTCACACACTTTAATCCAAACACGCAAGTTATATAAAACAATAAAACAACTTCATTAACTACAGAAAAAAAAGATTTTGGTGACTACAAGTAATGAGGAATAAAAGTCAGAATTGGTTACAAAAGAAATAAAAGATAAAATGCAAACTAACTTCTAACTTAAGCTAAAACAGATTCACAGTGAATGTGTTTCTCTCACCATATGCTGTGACAAACTGGGTTTCCTTTCAGCCAGGACCCTGCCTCCCCAATTTCAGTTCTGCAGGAGTTGTTGTGATGAGCAGAGAGAAAAGGAGAGAGATACTCTCAAGCATTTTCCCACCTCTTCTTCTTATTCAGTCCTTTGTGCTAGAAACAGCCTCATTTTTTCAGCAAAGTCATGGTCATGAGCTGTCTGCTGTGGATTTGGGCTTCAAGCCATCCCTTAGATGGAATGTAAATTTCTTGTTCACACCTTCCCCCTGCTGGAGAATGGCCATTTAATCAGGTGATAGCTTTGCTGTCTCTGAGGAACTGGTCTCTGGCTGTTCTGCAGAATTTTAGCATTTTTTCAGAAACATCTACAGTAAAATCTCATATGTTTACATACACAGTGTTGCTACACATATTTTAATAGGACAATAAAGTTCAGCATATATTCAATTTCCAAATTATGCCTAACAAGACATACTTTGTACAAAATATATCATAATTTTGCAAAAGAGTAAATATACGGTTACAGACTGCCACAGTATCTGTCTGTGTGTGTTCCCAGCATATATGTGAATAGTTGAATCTCTCATAAGCAGAGTGTTCTGCACCTTTCAGAACCTGGAGAGGAGGCCCTGTGATTTCACTGTTTACTAATCACTGAGTTAAATTAATAATTATTTTTTATTACAAAGTCTTAGGAATTCACCTGATGTCATTTGTTTTCTTTCATCTGAGCAGAGTTTCCAGTTTCCAAACCTGATCTCATCTCCCAGCTGGAACAAGGGAAAGAGCCATGGGTCTCAGACCTTGAGGGTTCAGGGAAAAGAGAGATCCTGAGACGTCCTTGCACAGGTGAGGAAATATTAAACTAACTCAATCTGTAAGTGCCTGATGGAAAAATCTGGGATACCCAAAAAGACCTTGGGAGCTCTCTGAGTTCAGGAGGATTGTCCCCAGCAGATGGTGTATCCTCAGGGCATATACAGTTTATGGCTTCCTACAGATCCTAACTGACACATATCAGTGGGAAGCTACTGACAATTTGGATTTGATATGAAGGCAGAATTGATCCCCTCCTCTCTCCCCTTTTGGGGAAGAGTTAGGGGAATTCAGTTCCTGGTTTTTGACATCTCTCCAGCACTTATTTTGGTTTGCTTTTTCATCCCTGTTTGAGGTTTCTCTCTCTGTCCCAGCAGGTGATGCAATGGTGAGTGAGAATGAGGAGCAGAAGTCTCAGCAGGAAGATGTTGCGCAAGTTGCACCACACGGAATATTATCAAAAATAACCAGAGGGAACATGTCCAGGAATCATGAGCAGGGAAAAATCTGTGAGATTCAGCAAAGACCAGAGAGAGAGGAGGGAAACCAGCCAGGGGAGAAATTTAATAAAATTGTTTACTGTCGGGGAACTCACAAGGACCTCAAAGAAACCACAACCCAGCAGAGAATCCTGACAGGAAGGAGGGGAAAAAAAGAAACTGAGTGTGGGGAAAACGTCAGTGATGGCTCAGGCCTCATTAAACATCAGAAAATTCACACCGGTGCGAAACCCGATGGATGGTGTGAGAGTGGGAAAAGCTTCACTGAGAGCTCAGAACTTACTGCACATCAGAGAATCCACATGGGGGAGAGGCCCTATGAATGCTCCGAGTGTGCAAAAACCTTCATTCACAGCTCACACCTCAAGACACATCAGAGAATCCACACAGGGGAGAGGCCCTATGAATGCTATGAGTGTAGGAAAACCTTCAGTCGGAGCTCAAATCTCATTAGACATCAGACAATTCACACGGGGGAGAGGCCCTATGAATGCTCTGAGTGTGCGAAAACCTTCACTCACCGCTCAGACCTCAAAACACATCAGAGAATCCACACAGGGGAGAGGCCCTATGAATGCTGTGAGTGTGGGAAAACCTTCAGTCGGAGCTCAAATCTCATTAGACATCAGACAATTCACACGGGAGAGAGGCCCTATGAATGCTCTGAGTGTGCGAAAACCTTCAACTGCAGCTTTCACCTCACTCGACATCAGAGAATCCACATGGGGGAGAGACCCTATAAATGCTGTGAGTGCGGGAAAACCTTCACTCACACCTCATACCTTGCTAGACATCAGAGAATACACACAGGAGAGCGACCCTATAAATGTGGTGAGTGTGGGAAATCTTTCAGTCGCCGCTCACACCTCAATACACATCAGAGAATGCACACCGGAGACAGACCCTATAAATGCTGTGAGTGCGGGAAAACCTTCATTCGCAGCTCACAGCTCACGAGACATAAGAGACGCCACACAGGAGAGAGACCCTATGAATGCAGTGAGTGTGGGAGAAGCTTCTCTCAAAGCCCAAACATTGCTCAACAGCAGAGAATCCACACACGTGAGAAACCCTATAAATGCAGCGAGTGTGGGAAAAGCTTCAATGAGAGCTCAACCTTATCAGACACCAAAGAGCCCACCAGGGAAAGCAGTCCCATGAATGCCATGAGTGTGGGAAAAGTTTCACTCGGAGCTCAGCCCTTAACTATCATCAGAGAATCTGCAAGAGAGCTAAACACCATAAAAACCTCTAGGGCTATCCCAACACTTGTTCTTTAATGCTTTTAATTTAATTCCCACATAGTAACCTTTAAAGCTGTTTGAACCTTTTGCATCAGTGTTATCCCTCAGCTTGTCCAGACGAGTTGCCCATTTTTGTCTTTTGCAGCTCTCCCTTTTTTGAGGTGGACCCGGTTGTCTTTTCTATCCACTCCATTGTCCCAGGAGTAATGGGAGTTTGTCTCTCCTTCCACAAAACAAGGAGCAACACATTTATACCGTTCTTATACTTATTGCACTATTGTTTTTAGAGTCACCAATGATAGATTGTATCATTCTCAGTTCTCACATTGCTCTGCATTGTGCTCAACAGCATTTGAGGACCTTTTCTTCAGTTATAGTGTATTTAAATATAATGAAGAGAAGCAGGGGCAGGAAATAATTGTCACTTCAGCCTCTGTGACACTGGAAGGAGATGGGGTGACTCAGTGGTTCCTTCCCTTCTCCATCACTCCAGAACGGTTTCCTCCTTTCTGAGCCATGCAGAGTTTATCTTCTTCGCATTCTATCCCTCCACCTCTCACAGTGTCATGTGGTGCAGTGTTCTCAGCTGTCTGTGCTTGGAGATGATGCTTTGATGTCTTTAATCCTAAATCAGAGTCACTATGACTAGAGATGAAAGTGTCAAAGACCTGCAAGGGAAATTCAAATGGAACCCAAACACAGTGTGATGATTTGGAGTTTGAATTCCAGTTTTCATCTATTGGCAAAGCCACTTGGGGTGTTTTTTTCCCCCTTATGAGGATGTTATATTGCTAAAACTTTTGTAAGTACTGTAATTCAATAATTAGACAGTGCTGAGTGCACCAGGTTTGAATGGATCAGAGGAGAATGTGATAGGAGAATCTATTGTCCTAATTCTGAATCCTGCTCTGGAATTTCACTTGACTCTTTCATTTTCATGTAGTCTACCTCTTTGTGAGATGGGTGTGACAGTATGCCCCATATTCTTCATAGAAATATTGTTATAATTATAGCATATCTAATATGTATTTTATGCAAGATGGGTCATGTGAGGTACCATTGGAAAGGTTATGATGTACTGAATTTGATTATCCTATGTATGCATGTATCCTTTTTGTATCTAAAGCTAGGAATATCGACTATACATCTGTACTACAAAAGTATTTGCACCTGGGGAACACCCACCAGACAGAATGCAATCAGTCTGGATTGGCCATTAGGAAGAACAATTTGTCTTTGAAGATGCTAATCTCCCACCTTTCTGAGAAGCTTTTCTGGGATGCCACAAACAACCTCTGACTCATGGCTGTTTTGACACTGCAGGGTCATGTGATCACATCACCTGGTACTGGACTCCAGGATAGAATACCAGTATTTTTTCCAGTGCAGGGGGAACCATACTCAAAAATAAAGGGTTCTCGCCATATGTAAAATGTATTTAAGTCTGGGGAGTGGCTTAATCATTGTTCATTCTTCACTGAATCCCTGCCCAGGATGACAGCTGGAAACATCTAAGAAACAAAGACAAAGGGCGGGGGGTGCAGAAGGACTAAGCCCAGGCTGGGAAGGTGTCTGGTCTGTGAAAGAAATACCTGGAGTTTTAAGCTGCAAGCAAGAGCAGCTTGCCTTCAAGAAATCTGCAATCTGTCTAAAACAATATTTAGGGTGAGAAATTACTACTTGTAACCCATTTCTTCAGTGTTAAGCTTAGCTTGTGTGTTTGTTTCATTTGCTGGGTAATCTGCTTTGATCTGTTTGCTATCCCTTCTAATCACTCAAAATCTATCTTTTGTAGTTAATAAACTTGTTTTTGTTTTCTCTAAAACCAGTTATTCATAGCTGGGAGGTGTAAAAAGCTGTGCATATCTTCCTCCACATTGATGGAGGGAGTGAATTTCATGAGCTTATGCTGTACAGTGCAAGACAATACAATTTTGGGTTTGCACTCCAGAGCGGGGTGTGCACTTGAGTAGCTGGGCAGTTCCTTAGCTGAAGTCCTCCCATGCAGTGTCTTTCTGCAGCTAGGTGTGCCCCTACCTGTATGTGCTGGAGGAGACTTGAGGGCCTGGCTCAGTAGGACAGTGTAAGGGAGCCCAGGCGGGTGGAAATGGCGGGCTCAGTGGTATCCCAGTATATTAGGTGACACCTCAGCGTGTGGGGCAACCTGTCACAGTGGGTTTCTCTTTCCTGAAGGCTGCTTGGTCAACCAATTGGATATTAATTTAGTTTGACAAGATGTAACTCAAATTTATTGAGACTTCGAGACAAATGACCATTTTGCTAAAGTCATTGTTTCTTATGTTAGCTTTGCTTTTCCCCCCATCCCTCCATGATGACGTGGAGAAAGTTCAAGTGCAGTTCAAGCAATAGGAGAGAACTCTCCAATTTACTGGACATGCTAACAAAAAAAGAGTACTGATTAAACTCTCCCCTGGGAAATGGTGAACAGCAGAACCCAACTAACTGGAAGAAGTGCATGTGATCACAGTGTAGTTCAATTGTTTAAGTCAATATTGTCTCAAATGCTCTGAGGAAGGAATTCCACCCTAAGTGATTTTGAACTAGGCAAAATGCCCCCGTGTTTGGTTCCCAAAGCATTTGTAACCCAGGCCCTACAAAAGATCTCTCCTAGCTAATCCTTTGATATGGGAAGTGCTGTCCTTTATGATGCAGATGTTGAGGAAATAAAAGTGGGATTTTTGTTGAATTTATGCTTTGTAGGTGCTACAAATGTGTATAAAATGAAATCAGTGTTGAAAATGTAATAGTTTAAGAAAAATAGCTATTTTTTAGTAGAAATGCCAACTCTGGTAACTAACAGAGATTCTGATCCAGGCCTGTATCAAGTCACTAGTCTGGACCTGTGCCACCAAATTAAAGAAAATAGGGAAAATGTTTGGGGAAGCCGTTCTGCACTAGCACTCCCGAGATTTTGAGTGGTTTGATAAAGGGTTCTACTTCAGAGAAGTGCAAATGTACCCTAGCCAAAGCCAAGGATTTGGAAAGAAATGGGGTAGAAATAGTACACACCCAGTTCTTGGTTTTCACCCAGTAAAGGACGCTATGGTGACCACTGGCCCAAGAAAAACAAAACAAAAAACCAAGACAGCTTTCACTTTTCCAGTATAATTCAGATGATCACATAATTAGTGTCTTATTCTTTAACTTGTAACTTCACCTTTAATTTCCTTTTTGTTGGTGTAGCCCATAGGCCAGCCTGCTGGCTTGCTTTATGATATCCTGCCTTTATTTATTGGTTTGATGGGATCCCCGGAGTAAAACCAGGCACTATGGGACTGCTGTGCCTCCTTAACTCTCCTGCCTGGGTTCGCTCACATAATGCTATGCCAGTGACAAGCAGCAAACCCTGCCAGGCGCTGTGATCACTCAGCCATCGGCACGTGGAGCCCCACACCCAGCTAAATTGCATGAATGCTCCCCGAGCCACTCATGAAAAATATGGAAAGGCACCAGCCAATCACCCCAGCCTTACACCCCAGAAACATACCATCTTGCACTGCTCAAGACTCCCTTGAACAGTGCAAGCTCATTAATTAATTTGGCACTTCTTCTAAGGAAAGTGGACGTGCACCAGCCTGTGTAATCTGAGCAGAGATTCCCCAAAAGTACTACAACCAAAACCACACTGGTTTAGGTAAAATATAAAAGAGATTTTTTTAAGTGACTATAAGTAGCAGGCATAGAGACCAAAATTAGTTACCTAAGAATAAAAAGAGTAACATTCTAAATTCGAACTTTAACAGACTAAGCAAGATTTGAATCAAACAGTCTCTCACCCAACTAGACGTTACAGGCAGCTCACAGTTCTCAATACTCAGACTGAACTCCCTTCCAGCCTGGGGCCAATCTCCCTAGTTCAAAGTCTTTGTCCTCCAGACAATCTTCCAGGTGTTGATTGGAGGGGGGAGAGGCCAAGTGATGATGTCACTGTCCCTCTTTTATACTTTCTTCAGCTGCTAGAAAGATCCTTGCGGTGACATCAGTTAGGCTGTCCCCATTACGTATGTGCCCTCTCTAAGGAGCCTCTGGGAGAGTGGATTCTTCTTGATGGGCCATCGGCACGTCTGGCCAGCGATAGCTTCTCCTTTGTTGCAACCAAAAGGCTGGCTCTGGGTGTTTCACAACCTCACAAATGTATTTCAGTAACACATACAGCAGTACTCCACAACTTCACATACAATGATCGTACCTACAATTCAACAAGATATTAAGGTTTAACAGACCAAGACTTTTAAATTGATACCTCCCAAGGCATGCATTGTACAAAACATATCAAGCACATGACAGTGGTGAATATGGGGATTCCAGCGTGCTTTGAGGTACAGAGTATTGCGCCCCACCCCCCACGTACACAGTGCCAGATCGGCGGGAGAGCTTCTGCTAGTGACAAAGCTACTGCCTCCTGCGGAGGTGGATTACTTAAGCTGATGGGAGAGCTCTCTCCCTTCACCTTAGAGCTTCTTCATTAAAGTGCTAGAGCAACGCAGTTATACTTGTGCAGCTGTGCCGATGCAGCATTTGAAGTGTAGACGAGCCCTAAGAAGCAAAACCATAGAATCAGAACTCTAAACATTTGTGTATTCTGCAGTTGGAGCCCAACATGTTTATTCTCTGATTGGTTACCATCATTACCACAGCATGGTCGTCCTTGTTACCCAATCAGGCAGCCAGTTTGGGATTCACAGGGAAGGAGTGACCCCTGAAGGTGTCTCTTTCTTTGCCTCGTGAAACTTTGGATCCAAAGAATGAAGGATGATTGTTCCCATGGCATCTTCTGCGACTGTAATCAGTGACACTGAACTAGGGAGTCGTGTTTGACAATTTTCCTTGGGCCACTGGTCACCATAGCTTCCTTTACTGGGTGAAAACCAAGAACTGGGCATGTATTATTTCTCCTTCTTTCCGAATCCTTGGCCTTGGCTAGGGTACATTTACGCTTCTCTGAAGTAGAACCCTTTACCAAACCACTCAAAATCTCAGCAGTGCTAGTGCGGAACGGCTTCCCGAAACGTGCCCAGTTTTTCTTTAACTTGGTGGCCCGGGTCTAGGCTAGGAACTAGATTCAGGCCTGGACCAGAATATCTGTAAGTGACCGGAGTTGGAGTTTCTATTCAAAAGTAGCTATTTTTCTGCAGCAATTTCATTTTCAACACAGATTTCATTTTATACACATTTGTAGCACCTACAAAGGGTAAATTCAACAACAACAATAAAAATCCACTTCTATTTCCTCCACATCAGCATTGTGAAGGGCAGCATTTCCCATAACATAAATTAGCTAGGCAATACCTTCTGTAGTGTCCGGGTTACAAATGCTCTGGGAACTAAATACATGGGCATTTTGCCTAGTTCCAAGTCACTTACTGTGGAATTCTCTCCCCAGATCATCTGAGACAATATTGATTTAAACCAGCAGTTCTCAAACCATTTTAAGGGGATCACCAGGGCCGGTGTTATATCCTGGACTGGAGCCCAAGCCCTGCTGCCTGGGGTTGAAGCCAAAGCTTGAGGTTCTTCAGCCCCTCCCTTGGTAGGACTTAGGCTGCAGCTTCATCTCCCCTGCAGAGCTCAGGCTACTGCCCTGATGTCCTCTGACTTCGGCTTCCACAGAGGGGGGCAGGGGAGGGATCATGTAGCAAATTTGTTGTCGTCAGAAGGGGGTCACGGTGCAATGAAGTTTGAGAACCATGGACTTAAACAACTGAACTCCACTGTGATCATCTGCACTTCAGTTAGTTGCACTGTTTGCGGTCTGCTGCTGTTCACCATTTCTGAGTGGAGATTTTAAATCATGGCTGTTTCTTTGTTAGCATGTCCAGTAATTTGGAGAGTTCTCTCCTGTTGTCTGAACTGCACTTGAACTTTCTCCATGTCATCATGGAGGGGCAGGAAAAAAGCAAAGCTAAAATGAGAAGTAATGACTTTAACAAATGGTCATTTGTCTCAAAGTTCCCAATAAATCTGAGCTTCAGCCTTCCAACTAAACAAATCTCCAATTTTGTGACCAAACAGCCTTCGGGAAAGATAGAAACCCACATCGCAGAGAGATAGACAACATGAAAATGAAAGTGTCAACTGAAATTCCAGAGCAGGTTACATCTGATGACTCAGAATTAGGACAGGAGATTCTCCCATCACATTCTCCTCTTATCCATTCTTCAATCTGCAGTCACTGCAACTCCATATGTCTTTTGCGTTCTTTTCCCTTCTCTTCTGCCTGTAATCTGCACAGCTCCAGCTTCTTACTAGTTTCACTTCCATGCAGTTTCCTGTTTCTTTCTCCCTACTTCCCTTGGCCAAAATAAGCAAACAGAAAATAACTGGTAACTTCTTTGACTGATCTTCAGCCACTACATTTAAAACTCACATAAAATCACCAGTGTCTCAGAACAGCAAGCTGTGCAGGTGTGCCTGGGGTGCCACCTGGAACTGGGGTATCACTGAGACCCCCTGACCCACCAGCCTGGGTTTCCACTCACTCTGTACTGCTATGACAAGCTGCCAAGTCCTCCAGGCTTCACCCTGTACTTCCACCAGTGCACATAAAGGTAGGGTCACACCCATCTATAGCTACAATACACACAGGTTCTTCAACATGACCCTGCATGGGAAGGCACAGTTAAGGCACCTCCCAATTCCTAAGGCACGCACCCCCCTCTGGAGGGTAAACCCAAAATGATACCACTTTGTGCTCCACAGAGAACTGTACAGCATAAGCTCATGAAATTCACCCCGTCCCTCAATGTGGAGAGGGAATACAGGACAGCTTTCTGCCCCAAGTTATGACTTCCATGCACTGGAAAACAAAACAAAACAAAAACAAGTTTATTAACTACAAAAGATAGATTTTAAGTGGTTATAAGTGATAGCAAACAGATCAAAGGAGATCACTTAGTGAGTGCACAAAACACAATAGCAACTTAAAATACTAAAGAGGTTGGCTATGAGTAGCAAATTCACACCCTAGATGATGATTTAAGCTGGTTGCAGAAATTCTTAAGGGGCCAGCTGCCCTTGCTTGCAGCTTAAAACCCCCATATATTCCTTTCACAGGCTAGAAACCCTTCTAGTGTGGGTCCAGCACTTTTCCCCCAGTTCAGTCTTTGTTCCTTAGGTGTTTCCGAGAGTCTCTTTGGATAGGGAGTCAGTGAAGAATCCTGATGATGTCACTCCCCTGTCTTAAATATCTTGCATATGGTGGGAACCATTTGTCTCCAAGCTTGGTTCCCATACCTTTCAGTGGTAAAACATTGGTATTCCAAGATGGAGTCCAGTACCAGGTGATCTGGTCACATGACCCCCATAGTGTAACATGACCATTGTCATAATCCCATAGTGTCATTCCAGAGGACATGCTTCCATGCTGATGACGCTCGTTAAAAAAATAATGCATTAATTAAATTTGTGACTCTGTTTTTTAACAAACGTCATCAACATGGAAGCATGTCCTCTGGAATGGTGGCCAAAGCGTGAAGGGGCGCACAAATGTTTAGCGTATCTGGTATGTAAATACCTTACAATGCCGGCTACAAAAGTGCCATGTGAACACCTGTTCTCACGTTCAGTTGACGTAAATAAGAAGCAAACAGCATTATCTACTTTAAATGTAAACAAGCTTGTTTGTCTTAGCTACTGGCTGAACAAGCAGTAGGACTGAGTTGACTTGTAGACTGTAAAGTTTTACAGTGTTTTGGTTTTGAGTGCAGATATGTAACAAAAAAAATCCACATTTGTAAGTTGCAATTTCAAGCTTGAGATTGCACTATGTTACTTGTATTAGATGAACTGAAAAATACTGTTTTATCATTTTTACAGTGCAGAAATATGTAAGAAAAATAAAATAAACTGAGCACTGTACACTTCGTATTGTGTTGTAGCTGAAATCAATACATTTGAAAATATAGAAAGACATCTACAACTATTTAATAAATGTCAATTGGTATTTTATTGTTTAACAGTGTGATTAAAACTGAATAATCATGTAAGTTAACTGTGATTAATGGACAGCCCTAGTACTGAGTTATGAGCTTTGATTGAAGGTTTTCCTGAATTCACAACATTCATAGGATCTTTCTCCTGTGTGGATTCTCCAATATCTGGTAAGGCATAAGCTGAGAGTGAAGGTTTTCCCACACTTAGAGCATTCATAGGATTTCTCACCTGTGATTATTCTGTGATGTTGAGCAATGTTTGAGCTGTCAGTAAAGCTTTTCACACTCATAGCATTCATGGGGGTCTCTCCTGTGTGGATTCTCTCACATGTCGCAAGATCTGAGCTGTGAGTGAAGGTTTTCCCTCACTTTCAGCATTCATGGGGTCTCTCCCCTGTGTGGATTCGCTCATGTCTAGTGAGCTGTGAACCACAATTGAAGGCTTTCCCGCACTCACCGCATTTATAGGGCCGCTCCCCGGTGTGGATTCTCTGATGTTTAATAAGGTTTGAGGTGGAAATGAAGCTTTTCCCACACTCACAGCATTCATAGGGTCTCTCTCCCGTATGGATTCTCTCATGTCTAGTAACATCTGAGCTCCTAGTGAAGCTTTTCCCACACTGAGAGCACTGAAAGGGCCTCTCCCCTGTGTGGATTCTCTCATGGGTAGTAAGATCTGAGCTGTGTGTGAAGGTTTTCCTGCACTCACAGCATTCATAAGGTCTCTCCCCCCTGTGCATTCTCTCATGTCTAGTGAGCTTTGAACTGCAACTGAAGGCTTTCCCGCACTCACCGCATTTATAGGGACTTTCGCCCGTGTGGATTCTCTGATGTTGAATAAGTTTTGAGCTTGCAATGAAGCTTTTCCCACACTCACAGCATTCATAGGGTCTCTCTCCTGTATGGATTCTCTCATGTCTAGTAAGGTCTGAGCTCCTAGTGAAGGTTTTCCCACACTGAGAGCACTGAAAGGGCCTCTCCCCTGTGTGGATTCTCTCATGGGTAGTAAGATCTGACCTGAGAGTGAAGGTTTTCCCACACTCACTGCATTCATAGGGTCTCTCTCCTGTGTGGATTCTCTCATGTCTAGTGAGCTCTGAGCTGCAATTGAAGGCTTTCCCGCACTGACCACATTCATAAGGCCTCTCCCCTGTGTGGATTCTCTGATGTTGAATAAGGTTTGAGCTGGAAGTGAAGGTTTTCCCACACTCACAGCATTTATAGGGTCTCTCTCCGGTGTGCATTCTCTCATGTCTAATAAGGGATGAGCTCCTAGTGAAGCTTTTCCCACACTGAGAGCATTGAAAGGGCCTCTCCCCCCTGTGCATTCGCTCATGCGTAGTAAGATATGAGCTAAGAGTGAAGGTTTTCCCACACTCACGGCATTCATAGGGTCTCTCTCCCGTGTGGATTATCTCATGTCGAGTGAGGTGTGAGATGCGATTGAAGGTTTTCCCACAATCACAGCATTCATAGAGTTTCTCTCCCGTGTGGATTCTCTGATGTGCAATGAGGGCTGAACATTCACTGAAGTTTTCCCCACACTCAGTGCATGTATATTTTCTCTTTCCTCTGAGGATTTTTTGTTGGGCTGTGGTTTCTTTGAGGTCCTTTTGAGTTCCCCAACAGTAAATTATTTTTCCCATTTTCTCCCCTGGCTGGTTTCCCTGCTCTCTCTCTGGACTGTGCTGAATCTCACAGACTTTTCCCTGCTCATGAATCGTGGGCACTTTCTCTTTGGATCTTTGCAATAATGTTCCATGTGGTTCCACTTGCTCAGGATGTTCCTGCTGAGAATTCTGCTCCTCATTCTCACTCACCATTGCATCACCTGCTGCAACAGAGAGAGAAACCTCAAACTGGGATGGAAAAGGGACGACCAAACCAAAATAAGTGCTGGAGAGATGTCAAAAAACAGGAACTGAATTCCCCTAAACTCTTCCCCCAAATTCTGTCTTCACATCCCACCAAATTCTCAGACAGAAGGGAGGAAGCTACTGCCAAGCGTCAGTTAGGAAGCCCTGAGCTATATCTGCTGTGACAATATGACACGTGCAGGGGAAAATCCTGAACTGAGAGCTCTCAAACTCTTTGTAGGGTATCCCCATATTTTTTGCTCAGGCACTTACAGATTCTGAATTGGTTAAATGTTCCTCACCTGTGCAGGGACCTCTCAGGATCTCTTTTTCCTCTGAATCCTGGAGGTCTGGGACCCATGGCTCTTCCCCTTGTTCCAGCTGGGAGATCACATCAGGTTTGGAAACTGGAAACCCTGTTCAGAGGAAAGAAAACAAGGAGATCAGGTGAACTGATATGACTTTATCCTGAAAAATAATTATTAATTTAAAACCCAGTCCTTAGTAAACCAGTGAAATCCCAGGGCCAGCTCCTCAGGTCCTCAAAGTTGCAGAACACTCTGCTCAAGAGGGATTGAAATACACACATATTTGCTAGGAACACACACACACAGAGTCTGTAACCCTGTATTCACTCTTTTGCAAAATTATGATATATTTTGTACAAAGTATGCCTCGTCAGGTATCATTTGGAAACCCATAATACGCTGAACATTTTTGTCTTGTTAAACTGTGTTTTAAAATAGAAACACTGCATATATAAAGTGTGACAGAGCTCCTTCTCTGCCTCAGTGAGTTTCGCGCTTCCTCTTAGTGGCAGGCTGGGGTATTCCTCTCCCCCTCAGGATTTCCCCACTGTCACATTATTGACATGAACTGTGACTGTATAGATCATTGTTGCAACCAAGGTCCTATAGTTGCACCAAATCTTGTACAAAGGAGGTCAAGTAAGGTGTCTTGATGAAAAGGTTGTAATTTGCTGGTTATGATTATGCTATCTGTATGTGTGTATCATTTTTGTATTTCAAGTTATAAATATTGGCTATGTAGTTGTATCTCACTGTGTTTGATTCTAAGTATCATTAGTAAAGCATTTGGTCAGCTTCTTGAGAAAGAATTCTTCAGATTAAGTGCCCAATCAAGAAACAGTTAACTGACAGTGGACCTTGGGAGACTCCAATCCACATCTGAGGAGCCTTCCTGGGAACATTCAAAGTAGCATGTGAGCAATGGCTGCTGCCTGCAAACTGAGTCATGCATGGACATGTGACTTACCCATGTGACCCCAAACTCCATCTTGCTGCTGTGATTTTCTACAGTAAGAACAAAAAGGTCCTTCCACATGGCAGAGGATATAAAAGGCCCTGGAAACCCCTCCATTTTGTCTTCAGTCCTGCTTCTGACCTCTGGAGGAACTGTGTTTGAAACTGAAGCTCTGAACAAAGGACTGAACAACTCATCCAAGCTGGGATGTTTGTACTCCAGAGACTTGATTGGTTTAAATCAGCAGTAATCTCATCAAGCCTGAAACAAGCCTGGCCTAAGAATTTTGCAATTGTTGTATGTATTTGATTCTATTTAACCAATTCTAGCTCTCATCTATCTCTTTTTCCTTTTATGAATAAACCTTTAGATTTTAGATTCTAAAGGACTGGCAACAGTGTGATTTGTGGGCAAGATCTGACTGGTATATTGACCTGGGTCTGGGGCTTGGTCCTTTGGGATCGGGAGGACCTTTTTTCTTTTACCAGGGTATTGGTTTTTCATAACCATTCATCCCCATAACAAGTGGCACTGGTGGAGATACTGGGAAACTGGAGTGTCTAAGGGAACTGCTTGTATGACTTCTGGCTAGTCAGTGGGGTGAGACCAAAGTCCTCTCTGTTTGGCTGGTTTGGTGTGCCTTAGTAGTGAAGGACCCCCAGCCTTAGGCTGTGACTGCCCTGCTCTAAGCAATTTGTCCTGAATTGATACGCTCAGTAGTGTCCCGCCAAAGGATGCATCATTACACCCATGCCCCTAGGTTTATTGTCCACACCTTGCCTGAGCAGGATTCCTTCCAGCCTTCTTGACAGGGAAAGGGGGAGGGGAGCCTCAATCTCTGGTAGCCCCTCCAGGCATGGTGACGACAGGCCAGATACCCAGTCCAGTCTCTCTCCTCTGGTGAATTCTCTTCCCTAAAAACCTCTGGTGCCTGGAAGGCCTGTTTGCCCTGTTGGGCAGGGTTTCCCCTGCCCTTCGCCTCTGTATGTGTGGGGTTTCCCTCCTGGTGCATCTGCACCGCCCAGCTCTCCAGTAGCACACCTGCCTCCCACAGCTCCTATCACACGCTCATATCTGGCTGGAGGGGAGACTCTTAATGGGTTCTAGCCGGCCCCTTGATTGGCCCCATGTGTCTTAATTAACCTGGAGTAACCCCTGTTCAGTTACCAGGGGGAAAAGGAACCTGCTTATCCTGGGGCTAATATACTTGCCTTCCACCACTCTCCTGTAGCTATCTGGCTTGACCCAGTCACAAAAGATATAAGATTTTACTTATATTTAGATTTTATCACAGGGAAGACTTGAATCTCAAATCGACAACACATGGAGCCTGTCACCATGACTTAACTGAAAACTGAAGATGTTTCTAGCACCAAGGACTGAATTATAAAAAGAGATGGGGAAAACACTTGATACACTTTCTCTCCTGCCCCTTTTCTCTCTGCTCATGACATCAACAACTCCTGAAGAACTGAACTTCGGGAGGCGGGGCCCCTGGCTGAAAGGAAACCCAGCCTGTCACAACATATGGTGAGCAAGAGACATTTGCTGTGCATCTTCTTTAGCTTGTTAAGTTAGACGTTAGTTTGCGTTTCATCTTTTATTTTTTTTGTAAGCAATTCTGACTTTTATGCCTCTTTACTTGTAGTCACTTAAAATCTCTTCTTTCTGTAGTTAATAGATAAAACAATAAAATAACTTTATTGTTTGGATTAAAGTGTATGAGAAACGCCACTTGGGATAACAAGCCTGGTGCATGTCATTTTCCATCGATGAAGTGACAGACTTTCTATGACCTTGTGCTGTTTAGTAATGTGCTGGAGAGTGCAAGACACACATTTCTGGGGGGAAATCTGGGACTAGAGAATGTGCCGGTATTCCCCTGTAGTGTAATTCACGAGTGGCTGAGTAGTAGCACTCAGTACTGTGTAGCTGGGAGCGAGTTACATGCTGGACAATGTGTGTTAACTGGCCAGGAGTGGCTGTTCTCACAGCAAAGGAGTGTGAAAGGTATCCCAGGTTGGAGAACTGATGGGACGCAACTATTCGACAGTTCAGAGTGTACCCTGGGTAACCTGGGTCGCAGACACTCATTATCAAAGAGGCTCCTAAAACACACAGAAGGTAAATGAATGTATCAGAAAGTGAAGATTCCAGACAGTGAGCAAGTCTCCCTGGAACTGCTTCTTGCTGACAGAGAGGTCCAGAGACAAAGAGAGAGTCCTGGAGAATCCAGGAACAGTCAGCATAGGCTGGTGGGGTTCTGTGCAGTAAGGAATAGTAAGAGCAAGGAGATCACTGAATGCAGGATCTCAGCAGTACTAGATCTCTGGAGAGCACATACTGCGGCATTAGGGAATCTAGTGAGTCAGGTGTAATGGGAGGGAGTATGAAAATCCCTGGGTGTAGAGAATGCTGGGAAATTAGCCGCTATAATTCAGGAGTAACATATTCTATTTCCTCTGGACAAAGAGAACGTGAAAAATAAGAATCAGGCCAGGTGACTTCAGGAATGATGGAGCCCAAGATCCAAGGCGCCTGCAGAGAAGAGAGATTGCACATGGTGATGGGGGAGCAGGACTCCCCATGTCTCAAGATGTTCACTACCAACCTAGGCCATTTTCACATCCTGGGGGGCAATCCAGACCAGTGCGGAGTTGTGTCATCTGTAATCCCGGGTGACTTTCAGTATTCTGCTGCTGGAGCTCCGTTGTCTGGATGCTCCCAGCCAGCATTCAAGGATACACTGAGTGTCTGTGAGATAAATTACCTTGGACAGGCAGCTCTGATTCCAGCAGCCTGTTCTTACACCTCAAGCACATTCTAGCTTCCACCAGCCTTGAATAAACTTGGCAAGAGATAGCAATACCTGAATTTTCCCAAAACCATGTGCTCTGCAATGGCTACTTTTTCCTGGATCATTCAGAGGAATAATAAGAATGGTTTGCTCCTCAAAAGAGACAAATGGCCCAGCTCATCACTTCAACTGGAGTTGGCTATCACTTGAATTCAAAGCCAGCATCGGATTCATTTAGATTAAGACTACAACAAGTTTAGTAACAAAGCATTAAGGTGAGTTCAGGTATAAAGGAGAAAGTCAGAAATGGTTACAAGCAAGTGAAAGTGAAAAATGCTTCCCGGAGTCTAGGAGTTAACAAAACTACAATCTTGGTTCAAGGTAAGATTCTAACCATACTACTTTCCAGCAAGAGGGCAGACCACCCCCTTACTCAATATCTTCCCCCGAAGTCCAAAGGGCTTGGTTCCTTTGTCTTCTTAAATGAAAGATAACTTGGGATTCTCTGCCTCTCTTTTGTATAATTCAGTGAACCTTTGGAAAGGGAGGTTTCTGAAGGTTCCCCTCTAAAGTAAAGGGCATTCAAGCTGTGAGGAAGGAGACCTGGAGTCTAGTGATGAAGGAAGTTCAATGCTGGTTTCTTCCCCTGCTGGTGTTTGCTAAAATGGAATTCGGTCTGTTCCTGCGATAACTTCCCTTGCCATGATGCTGAGTGGCTACCTCTGCCCCTTGTTAGTTTGATGGTTTCTTTTATGTAAATTGCATTCCCATTGTCTCTTAATGTACCTTGAAAGTGCCTTCAAGGTGGCAGAACCACCTGCCTTTGTATAGGGTGGGGTAAGTTCGACCCTGGCTGGCAGACACACTTTAAGAACATCATTTGCAACATCTGTAATATTGAATTTGTCCTCCATACATACACCATGCAATAATATTAATGAGCACGATGTCATTAGGTTTCTATTGGTAATAGGGCTGTCGATTAATCGCAGTTAACTCACATGATAAACTCAAATATTAATCGTAATTAAAAAAATTAATCACGATTAATCAGTTTTAATCACACTGTTAATAGAATACCAATTAAAATTTAATATTTTTGAATTTTTTCTACATTTTCAAATATATTGATTTCTATTACAACACTGATTAAAGTGTACACTACTCAGTTTATATTTTTATTACAAATATTTGCACTGTAAACATGATAAAATAGTATTTTTCAATTCACCTCATACAAGAACTGCCATGCAAGCTCGTTCTTGTAAAAGTGCAGTTTACAAATGTTGATTTTTGTGTGCGACATAACTGCACTCAAAACCAAAACTTTAGAGTCTACAAGTCCACTCAGTCCTACTTGTTCAGCCAGTCTCTAAGACAAACAAGTTAGCTTACATTTACAATAAGTGCTGCTCACTTCTTATTTACAATGTCACCAGAAAGTGAGAAAAGGTGTTCACATGGGACTTTTGTAGCCAGCATTGCAAGGTATTTACGTGCCAGATATGCTAAACATTGGTATGCCCCTTCATGCTTCGGCCACCATTCCAGAGGACCTGCTTCCATGCGGATGACACTCGTTAAAAAAATAATGCGCTAATTAAATTTGTGACTGAACTCCTTGGGGGAGACTTGTATGTCTCCGGCTCTGTTTTACCCACATTCTGCCATAAAGTTCATGTTATACTAGTCTCAGATGATGACTCAGCACACGTTGTTTGTTTTAAGAACACTTTTATTGCAGATTTGACAAAATGCAAAGAAGGTACCAA
This sequence comes from Dermochelys coriacea, assembly GCF_009764565.3. Lineage (NCBI taxonomy): Eukaryota > Metazoa > Chordata > Testudines > Dermochelyidae > Dermochelys > Dermochelys coriacea. The sequence continues at coordinate 5,379,048 of NC_050095.1, read as the reverse complement.
TGTGAGATTTCTAAAGATAGCTACAGCACTCGACCCAAGGTTTAAGAATCTGAAGTGCCTTCCAAAATCTGAGAGGGACGAGGTGTGGAGCATGCTTTCAGAAGTCTTAAAAGAGCAACGCTCCAATGCGGAACCTACAGAACCTGAACCACCAAAAAATAAATAAATAAATAAATAAAAAATCAACCTTCTGCTGGTGGCATCTGACTCAGATAATGAAAATTAACATGTATCGGTCCACACTGCTTTGGATTGTTATCAAGCAGAATTGATCAGGTGGTTGAAGCATGAAGGGAAATATGAATCTTTAGCGCATCTGGCATGAAAATATCTTGTGATGCTGGCTACAACAGTGCCATGCAAATGTCTGTTCTCACTTTCAGGTGACATTGTGAAGAAAAAGCGGGTCGCATTAGCTCCTGCAAATGTAAACAAACTTATTTGTCTGAGTGATTGGCTGAACAAGAAATAGGACTGAGTGGACTTGTAGGCTCTAAAGTTTTACATTGTTTTATTTTTGAATGCAGTTATTTTTTGTACATAATTCTACATTTGTAAGTTCCATAATAAAGAGATTGCACTACAGTACTTGAAAAATACTATCACTTTTGTTTTTTAAAGTTCAAATATTTGTAATGAGAAATATAAAGTGAGCACGGTACACTTCGTATTCTGTGTTGTAATAGAAATCAATAGATTTGAAAATGTAGAAAACATCCAAAAATACTTAAATAAATGGTATTCTATTATTTGTAACAGTCTGATTAATCACAATTAACAGCCCTAATTGGTATCTTAGGCTAGATACACAGTAAAGATTACATCGGCATAAATTATGTTACTCTGGGGTGTGAGTAAACCACCTTCCTGGGCGACATAAGTTACAGTGACGTGTTGGTGCGGACAGTGCTATGTCAGTGGGAGAGCTTCTCCTTCCAACATAGCTACTGCTGCTCTTGGGCCTGGAGTAATTAAGTCGATGGGAGAACTCTCTCCTGTTGGCTTAGAGCATCTGTAGTGCAGCCATAGCCTCCCGTGACACCTTTTAAACACACTACAACCTCAGTGTTACAAACACCAAAGTTATGAACTGACCGGTCAACCATACATGGCATTGGGAACGGAAAGTACCCAATCAAGCAGCAAAGACCTCCTGCCCCCCCCATAAATAAATAAATACAGAACTGTACTGTGTTAAATATAAATTTAAAAAAAGGGGGGGGTAAAAAAAAGATTTGACACGAAAAAGAAACTCTTTTTGTGCATGTTTCATTTAAATGAAGATGATTAAAAGCAGCATTTTTCTTGTGCATAATGAAGTTTCAAAGCTGTATTAAGTCAATGTTCGGCTGTAAACATTTGAAAGAAGAACCATAACATTTTGTACAGAATTAAAAACAAACTCCATTCCCCAGGTGTTTGTAACTCTGAGATTCTACTGCACAGGTTACGACTTTAGTGAGTTGGGCTGCTCTGAAAGGTTCATGCCCACTGAAACCAACTCCTTCTTATTTCTTCCAGTCCTCCATTGCATTGCAAATCCCTCCAGAACCTACTCCATGGCACATCTCCTTCCCACCGCCTCCAGACGTCCCAGCTCACAGGAACTCTTCACCCCAAACCTACCCCCCCACCTCTTTGCTCTCCAACACCCTCCCTCCCACTGCCTGGACTCTCCCAAGGATTGGTATTTATTATTTCTATTATTGTAATGCTCACATCCCCAGCCACTGACCATCATTCCATTGTGCTGGACGTTCTACCGACACAGAACAAAAACACAATCCCTGCCGCACGGAGCTGACAATCTAAGAATAAGACAAGAGACAGATGGGAACAGATGGGGGGAAGTGTCCCAGTTTGTTCACTGACCCAAATGCTAATGAAGAAATTGGGAAATCTTCAAGAAAGGAAATTTACATGAAATAAAGAGAAGGATCCTGTTTATGGGGTAAGATAATGGCATGTCGAGGAATATTTAAACTGTACAGAGGTACACCCTGCATCCTCCAGCATAGTGGAAAGCTGGCACTGTGATTTGTCTCATGAACAGAAGATCACAGCCCAGCCTGGCTGTAAAACACTGGAAGGTCTTTCCGTGAGCATTGCTGTAGGACATACAAAAGACTCTAGGTCTGTACGTCTAGGATCTAGACAGAGTGCTCTGATTGTACTTCATGTGTAACTATTTTTTCCCAAGACTTCTCCTTGCTATCACTGGAATCTCTAGACTTCATTAATTAAATTATTACTTAGAATCATAGAATATCAGGGTTGGAAGGGACCCCAGAAGGTCATCTAGTCCAACCCCCTGCTCAAAGCAGGACCAAGTCCCAGTTAAATCATCCTAGCCAGGGCTTTGTCAAGCCTGACCTTAAAAACCTCTAAGGAAGGAGATTCTACCACCTCCCTAGGTAACGCATTCCAGTGTTTCACCACCCTCTTAGTGAAAAAGTTTTTCCTAATATCCAATCTAAACCTCCCCCATTGCAACTTGAGACCATTACTCCTCGTTCTGTCATCTGCTACCATTGAGAACAGTCTAGAGCCATCCTCTTTGAAACCCCCTTTCAGGTAGTTGAAAGCAGCTATCAAATCCCCCCTCATTCTTCTCTTCTGCAGACTAAACAATCCCAGCTCCCTCAGCCTCTCCTCATAAGTCATGTGCTCTAGACCCCTAATCATTTTTGTTGCCCTTCGCTGTACTCTTTCCAATTTATCCACATCCTTCTTGTAGTGTGGGGCCCAAAACTGGACACAGTACTCCAGATGAGGCCTCACCAGTATCGAATAGAGGGGAACGATCACGTCCCTCGATCTGCTCGCTATGCCCCTACTTATACATCCCAAAATGCCATTGGCCTTCTTGGCAACAAGGGCACACTGCTGACTCATATCCAGCTTCTCGTCCACTGTCACCCCTAGGTCCTTTTCCGCAGAACTGCTGCCGAGCCATTCGGTCCCTAGTCTGTAGCGGTGCATTGGATTCTTCCATCCTAAGTGCAGGACCCTGCACTTATCCTTATTGAACCTCATTAGATTTCTTTTGGCCCAATCTTCCAATTTGTCTAGGTCCTTCTGTATCCTATCCCTCCCCTCCAGCGTATCTACCACTCCTCCCAGTTTAGTATCATCCACAAATTTGCTGAGAGTGCAATCCACACCATCCTCCAGATCATTTATGAAGATATTGAACAAAACGGGCCCCAGGACCGACCCCTGGGGCACTCCACTTGACACCGGCTGCCAACTAGACATGGAGCCATTGATCACTACCCGTTGAGCCCGACAATCTAGCCAGCTTTCTACCCACCTTATAGTGCATTCATCCAGCCCATACTTCCTTAACTTGCTGACAAGAATGCTGTGGGAGACCGTGTCAAAAGCTTTGCTAAAGTCAAGAAACAATACATCCACTGCTTTCCCTTCATCCACAGAACCAGTAATCTCATCATAAAAGGCGATTAGATTAGTCAGGCATGACCTTCCCTTGGTGAATCCATGCTGACTGTTCCTGATCACTTTCCTCTCCTCTAAGTGCTTCAGGATTGATTCTTTGAGGACCTGCTCCATGATTTTTCCAGGGACTGAGGTGAGGCTGACCGGCCTGTAGTTCCCAGGATCCTCCTTCTTCCCTTTTTTAAAGATGGGCACTACATTAGCCTTTTTCCAGTCATCCGGGACTTCCCCCGTTCGCCACGAGTTTTCAAAGATAATGGCCAAGGGCTCTGCAATCACAGCCGCCAATTCCCTCAGCACTCTCGGATGCAATTCGTCCGGCCCCATGGACTTGTGCACGTCCAGCTTTTCTAAATAGTCCCTAACCACCTCTATCTCTACAGAGGGCTGGCCATCTCTTCCCCATTTTGTGATGCCCAGCACAGCAGTCTGGGAGCTGACCTTGTTAGTGAAAACAGAGGCAAAAAAAGCATTGAGTACATTAGCTTTTTCCACATCCACTGTCACTAGCTTGCCTCCCTCATTCAGTAAGGGGCCCACACTTTCCTTGGCTTTCTTCTTGTTGCCAACATACCTGAAGAAACCCTTCTTGTTACTCTTGACATCTCTTGCTAGCTGCAGCTCCAGGTGCGATTTGGCCCTCCTGATATCTTTCCTACATGCCCGAGCAATATTTTTATACTCTTCCCTGGTCATATGTCCAACCTTCCACTTCTTGTAAGCTTCTTTTTTATGTTTAAGATCCGCTAGGATTTCACCATTAAGCCAAGCTGGTCGCCTGCCATATTTACTATTCTTTCGACTCATCGGGATGGTTTGTCCCTGTAACCTCAACAGGGATTCCTTGAAATACAGCCAGCTCTCCTGGACTCCCTTCCCTTTCATGTTAGTCCCCCAGGGGATCCTGGCCATCTGTTCCCTGAGGGAGTCAAAGTCTGCTTTCCTGAAGTCCAGGGTCCGTATCCTGCTGCTTACCTTTCTTCCCTGCGTCAGGATCCTGAACTCAACCAACTCATGGTCACTGCCTCCCAGATTCCCATCCACTTTTGCTTCCCCCACTAATTCTACCCGGTTTGTGAGCAGCAGGTCAAGAAAAGCGCTCCCCCTAGTTGGCTCCCCTAGCACTTGCACCAGGAAATTGTCCCCTACGCTTTCCAAAAACTTCCTGGATTGTCTATGCACCGCTGTATTGCTCTCCCAGCAGATATCAGGAAAATTAAAGTCACCCATGAGAATCAGGGCATGCGATCTAGTAGCTTCCGTGAGTTGCCGGAAGAAAGCCTCATCCACCTCATCCCCCTGGTCCGGTGGTCTATAGCAGACTCCCACCATGACATCACTCTTGTTGCACACACTTCTAAACTTAATCCAGAGACACTCAGGTTTTTCCACAGTTTCGTACCGGAGCTCTGAGCAGTCATACTGCTCCCTTACATACAGTGCTACTCCCCCACCTTTTCTGCCCTGCCTGTCCTTCCTGAACAGTTTATAACCATCCATGACTGTACTCCAGTCATGTGAGTTATCCCACCAAGTCTCTGTTATTCCAATCACGTCATAATTCCTTGACATCACCAGGACCTCCAGTTCTCCCTGCTTGTTTCCAAGGCTTTGTGCATTTGTATATAAGCACTTGAGATAACCTGTTGATCGCCCCTCATTCCCAGTATGAGGCAGGAGCCCTCCCCTCACAGACATTCCTGCCTTGTTTTCACTCTACACACATCTCAGATTTCAGAGTAGCAGCCATGTTAGTCTGTATCTGCAAAAACAAAAGGAGGACTTGTGGCACCTCAGAGACTAACAAATTTATTTGAGCATAAGCTTTCATGAGCTACAGCTACAGCTTCAGCTCAAATAAATTTGTTAGTCTCTAAGGTGCCACAAGTCCTCCTTTTCTTTTTGCGGATACAGACTATGTCTTCACTACAGAGGCACAGCTGTACCACTCAGCTGTACTACTGTAAGTCTCCCATGTTGCCTCTCTATGCCAACGGCAGAGCTCTCTCCTCTCGGCAGAACGAAACCTCCTACAGGCGGCGGTAGCTATGTCAGCAGGAGAGCGGCTCCCACCAGCATAGCGCTGTCCACACCACTGCTTTTGTGGGTGATACTTATGTTGGTCAGGGGTGTGTTTTTTTCACACCTGACTGCCAGAAGTGTTACCGACAAAAGCGCTAGTGTAGACATCGTCTAAGTGCTGTGTTAAACTGGAATATCTGTGAATCTGAGTGTACTGTGAGTGTCCAACCTAACAGGGGCTGGACTCTCCAGGGAGACTCTCAGAAGGCTCAGCGGTTGGAGTGTGTCTATCGCTTCCCTGTTGAGAATATTCTGAAGTGCTGTAAAATCCACACGCAGACTCTGACGTGGTCTGCTCTTGAAAGTTTTGCCAAGATAGCTCTGTTGTTTAGGACCACAAACACGCACAGCTATACTGGCAAAAGGATGAGTGTGGACACAGTTATAGTGGCAAAACGTCCACTACAAAAGATGAAGCAAACTAAATGCCTAGAAACTACTTTACTGCAGAGTTAAGGGTGCCCAGTGCTGTCTCCTCCTTTCACCATACGGTTGGTGGCTAAACTTAAATCTCTGCAAACCAGAAAATGAACAGTAAATGTACACGCCTTCCCTGCATTGCCACTCTAACCCTGCTCCCATCCCTGCAGCTGGTAGGAGCCACTGGGAATGGTTCTCCAAGGGTAGTGCAAAGATTAACAAACTACCCCAGGAACTGGGGTATTCTCCATCTGTTCAGGACTTCACATTAAGACTGGATGCCTTTCTGAAAATGATTTAGTCAAACAGAAGGTGTCCAGCTCAGTACAGCAGTAACTGAAAGAAATTCTACAGTCTGTGTGATACAAGAGATCAGCCTAGATGACCAAATCATCCCTTCTGACCTTAAAATCTATAACAGATACAAGGAAGGACTAAGAACATGCCGTTGTTTGTGTTGTGTTCTACAGATGGGAATGCCAGCATTTATCTGCATGCCCTCCAGCTGTGTGCACTGGGTCAGGTGTAGCTGTAATCGGATGGTGGAGGGAGTAGTTGGAGCAGCCTGGCAGAGCCGTGACTGTGTATGCAGAGAGGCGTATGTGACCCCTGAGGGACCGAGTCTGCCCCACTTCAGTGCTCAGTGTTGTAGGTTGTCAGTAAAGACGCACAAGGGGGAGTTCTTGCCATGGGGATTGTCAGCACCCTGGTGGGAGACATGGTACTGATCTGCAGGGCTTAGTGAGAGGCAAGTGAAGGCAACGACTCAGAAGAAATCCTCAAGGTGAGGGTAAAGGAGTGGGATCATTTTGTAAGTTGGAGCTGGTTTGCATGGAGTGAAGACCGGGGTTGGAAGCTTCTGTTCACTATGCGGGACCCAAACCCGTTTCACCTTAAACCCAGAAGGTATTTGACCATGTGCTAAACTGCTGATGTGCTCTGTTCCCGCAGTCTTGGGTAGCAGGGGAGGGCAGAGAGCTAGTGTGTGTGTCACTGGCATGTGGGGTGATGCTGAATCAGGGCGGTGTAATGGTTACATTATAGAGATGATGTGAACCTTAATTAGTCACTTCCCCTTCTAAGAAGAGAGGGCACAGGAATCCTTACCCAGCGAGGTCACATTCTCGTAGTTCTCCTGCATGACGTCTCTGTAGAGGGCTCTCTGAGGGGGATCCAGCAGAGCCCCCTCTTCCCTGGTGAAATACACAGCCACCTCCTCAAAGGTCACCGGCCCCTGAAAGAGCAAGAGTCCAACCCTCAGTGCCTGCTGCCCCACCCACAGCCCCACTATTCATGGGGGAGAGGAGCCAACCAAATGAAAGCTCTGGATGGTTTGACATCCACAGAGTCCCACCTCCACACCACTCAGAGCATCCAGGAAACACCAGTGTGAGGGGACGAAGAGAGAGCCCCTCTTCTCTCCCAGCAGATCCATCACACACCGAGTAGCCAGAGACTGATACAGGAGATGGAGCCCCTAGCAGGGTCCAGAAGCCCAACACCCTCCTCCTTGTGAGGAGCTGGATATGAGGGGAGAGACGTGTCTCCTACGCCTCACCTGCGGGTCCCCCCGTCATATCTCATAGTAGCTGGTGATTAGTCGGGTCAGGCTCCAGCACTGGGTGTGTGGTTCTTTCTCCTAACCCCAGCTAGGTGTGTTGTTTCCTGTTCCACAAATGAGGGCGTTTCCACCTCCAAACCCCACGCGTCTGTGCAGTGAGACCCAGCGCAATCCTGGCTAGAAAGACCCCAGAGCTCACCTCCGGAGCTGGGACAGGATACATGGGGCTGGTCTCAGAGCATGGACAGGACCAGCTGGTTGAGCATCACTGTCCTCCCCCATAGGGAAAGGCACTGGAGCGTCACGTCCACCTTCGCAGCCGCTCAGAGAAGGGTGGGGAAGGGGAGACACGACAACTGTCCCCTGAGGATTGTCCAAGGGAAGGGGAAACGAGACGACCCCAGGGGCGGCAGCAGTACAAGAGGTGGAGGAGAGAGAGTCGGAGAATACGACAGGGGCAGGAGCAGGACTGGGAGTGGGAACGGGATCAGGAGCAGAGGCAGAAGTGGGGTCCGTGTCCCTACGGTACAGCACCTCTCGACTGGGTTCAGGGGCCGAGGAAGGGGGCCCTCAATGACGCCGGGACTGGGCACCGCAAGCTCAGCACCCGCAACCACGGTGTCGGGCAGGATGGCATCTGCAATTGGGCCCCCAGCTGGGAGGAAAGGCAGCACTCTGCCTCAAGAGGGGGTGCACCCAAGGGCTCGGGGCCTGCGCTCTCGGCACTGTCCATCGCCACAAGGGAATTGGCGGGCGCGAGCTAGGTGCTGTCTGTGGCTGGGCAGATGGACGAGCCCAGGAACACCCCAGGGTTGAGAGTGGACGCAGCAGCCGGGGGTAGGGGAGAGAGAGGAGGAGGCAGCATGATTAATCCTTCCCCCGGATCGAGGCCCTCTGGCAAGGGGTCGTCCTTCCGCTGGGTGACCGGGGTCAGACCCATGGCCTCGATCTCCTGAAAACTGGAGTGAAAATCTCCCCCTGCCGCCCCAGAGTTCTCCCTGCGCAACGGAGGCAACAATTGTCTCAGCGCCCAGGGGGGCACAGATGACAAGGGGGCGGGAGGGACTCCCCCAGGCCCCCTCAGGGAGGGACTCAAGGAGGAGGGCGGTGCTGTTCCCCACAGCATCCTTAGCTGGCTCCATCTGCTGGGCCCTCTCAGGGGGTGCGACGGATGGCTCGGCAGTCGCAACCCCCCTCAGTCTTGGGGGGGCCTCCTCCCCCTCTGTGTCAAGGGAGGTGGTGAGCCCATGCCTTCCATTTGACGCATTCCTCTGTATGAGCATCCAGCCCCCCAAGCTGGAGGCATAGGGCTGACTCACAGGGGCCGAGCCGGGGGGACAATGAGGGGAAGAGATACCTCCCGCTGTGGTGGGCCCTCTCCCATGCCCGGCAGCAGCCCTGCTGTCCTCTCCTCCATGGGCCCCACCAGACTGTGTCCAACAAAGGTGGGGCCCACCCACTCATCTGGGCACCACGGGGGGTTACCCCAGTCCCTCCGGACATGCCCTGTCACCTGGCAGAGATAGCACCAGGCCTCCCCTGAAGAGTAAAGCACCTGGCAATGGGTCCCCTGGTGGGAACCCCAGAAAGGACCCCTCTAGCGCCTCCAGCAGGTGGATCTGGACCTGCCAGTGGAAGGACAGGATGTGACAGAGGGCGGGGTCCTTACAGCCCAGGGGGAGAGGGCTGATGACAGAAAGGGGTTTCCTAGGGTGGAGAGGAAGGGCAGTAGGGCAACATTGGGAAGGAAGGGTGGGACAGAGGTAAAAACCACCCGCACCCCAAGTCTTCCAGGGGCTCAAGGGGGACATACCTCCCCCCCAGCAGGCCCTTGTCCACAGCTGTGATGATGGCCTCCAAGATGTACAGGGAGGCCAGTCGAGGCAGGGTGATCACCGGGGCAGGGTGGGGATACCTGCTCCTCCGGCTGCACTGAGAAGAGGAGGGACTACAGTATCAATGGGGGGCAAGCAGTGAATGGCGGGGGGGACAATGTAATAAATAATAAAGAGGCACAAGTGCTCGGGAGGAACATGGCGCAGGCGGCCAGGGGGCTGAGCGAGGGGGAGCAATGGAGGGGAAGGGGAAGGGGAGCAGACTGAAGACAGAACTCAGTCTGTGCCTGCTGCTGCAGTGTGGCCAGGTGCTGATCAGGGTGAAGGAAGCAGCCGTGTCGAGGGGCGCAGAGCCGGTCCAGAGGGTAGGTGGGGGTGGGGGTCGAAGGGCGGCAGACAGGCTAGGGGGACGGCTCCAGGTCCCCTCCCCACAAGAGCAGTAGCTACCACCACCACAGGAGCAAACCCCCTGCACAGCGTCCTGCAGCCGTCCTGCGAATCCTCCTTTTCCTCCTCCTTGACGACAGCAGGCAGCCAGGAGAGACCCCAGGGATGGTAGTGGGGTCCTCGCTTCCCTCCAGAGGGCTGGCCGGCAGGGCTCCCCACACAGCAGCAGCAGCCAGCGAGAGCTCCAGCCAGCAGCACAGTCAAAGAGAACTGGCCAGCCACTATAGTGGGGCAGAGCAGAGGGGGCTCCCTCTGACCCAGAAGTGGAGAAGCAGTACCGGAAGTTTAAAAGGCGGCACCCCCTAGCTCAGTTGGAGCTGAGACAGATACATCCTGGTCGCTCCAGGCCGCCGGCTTTGCTGCCGAGCCAAGAGACACCCTGCTCCCGGAGGAACCTGGGGAGCTGCCGGGACTGCCACTGGCTGCCAACCCCAGGCAGAAAGGGCAGCCGCTGATCCAGGTACACCCCGAGGGGAGGGGAGGAAGTGGCCCGGGGCAGCCGACCTCAGTCTGGCGGTAGTGCAGCCTGAACCGCGGCCAGCATATTGCGGCCGGACTCCCTGCTGACCCAGTGGCAGACCACTCCACCACCATTAAGCTCTGGGCTGGGACCTGGTGGAGTCGGGTAGGCCCCAGGCCCCCTACCGCAGGGGCGGCAGCCTGCCCACCGTAGGCCAGTGTTCACCTATCGCCTTCCAAAGCTCGGGTGCTAGACTGTTCACCACTCTGCCCTGCCTTAGGAATGGGGCCTTGGACCAGTGGTGCCCACCCTGCCTGAGGCCTGGCCCCTAAATTGCTGTCTGCTCTGCCCCTGCCTGAGGGCCCCGAGCCTACAGACTCCTGGGTGGCCCTGCTCCTGCCTGAGGATCAGAACCCACATATTGACTAAAAAGAACAGGAGAACTTGTGGCACCTTAGAGACTAACAAATTTATAAGAGCATAAGCATTCGCAGGCTACAGCTCACTTCATCGAATGCATAGAATGGAACATATAGTAAGAAGATATATATAGATATAGATATACACACACATACAGAGAAGGTGGAAGTTGACATACAAACTGTAAGAGGCTAATTCATTAAGATGAACTATTGTCAGCAGGAGGTTTTCGCCTGTTAGGGTGGTCAGGACACTGACAGCTGGACTGCTAATTCCCCTGAGACTAGGCAGTGATCCCGAGGACATGGTTTGGTGGTGCCGCCTCCCTCCAACCCAGACGGAGAGGGACGATTACACCACCACTACAGTCTGTTCCTAGAATCTAGGCCACTCATTCAACAAATCCCAGCAGGTCTGTCACCCCCCGGCCTCCTCCCTTTCTCCACCCTGTGCATTTCCTGCCCCGCTCCAACCTCCAAACCAGACGGTGCAAACCTTCCCACCTCCTGTGTATTTACTGCCCCTCTCCCTCCTGCAGGAACCCACCAGCCACCCCCCAATAATCCCTACCTGAACTGGTTCCACTGCAGCCATTTCTCTTCCCTGTCCCATGGGAGGACGGGATCAGCTGGAGGGAAACGTGGGCGTCATTCTGCAGCCTGGCAGGGCGAGAAGGGCAGTTGTGGAGGTTTAGGAACGGGCTTTAGTTCACTTCACGTCACGATTCCCCCAGGCCCTTTCCCTGCAGACAGACACCCTAGATTCTGCCATGCTGGGAAAATGCTTGTTCTCTGTAGTACAGTGTAGATCGGGCCCCTCCTGCCAGACTAAGCCCACACAGTTTTAAGCCCCCCCAGTAACAAAGTGTCTGAACACAAGGCTAGAAAAGAGCAGAAAGAAAGGAATCACTTCGGAGGAGTCCTTCTGACACTGATCCCCGAGCAGTGCACACCCCAGCAGGAGGGATATGGGGTCAGGAACTGGGTTTTCCTCTCTCTCATCCTCATCTTGTCCACAGGAAAGTGATTCTGCCCAGGGATGCTGCAATACATTGGGTCTGGGCAGATCAGAGATCTGGAAATCTCTCTCCCCACTCATTTCTCCCACTGCCCCTTTCAGCCACATTCTTCTTTCCCCTTCTATCTCCTTTCCCACGTCCCCTCTCCCTGCCCCTGTGGCTCGGAAAGTCCCATCGCTGGGATGTTTGCTCTCCCATGGCTGGATTTTTTCCTGGAAATGGCTAACGGGAGGAGAAACGAGGAGAAGCTATTTGGTATGAAGGTGACTCTACATAGTCCCCAGCACTTTCCCTGAGGGTCTCACACTTTTCTGGACTTTCCAGCTCAAAATTAACTATTACCAGAGCCTAGGGCTGCCCTCAAGGGCTAGTACCAGCTGGAGAAAGTCAATTCCCAACAAATGAGAGCGCACGCACGTGCACACACACCCACCAGCTGCTAAGGCGGGGTCCCAAATCACAATGGAGGCTGCAGCTTCTGACCCAGAAAGTTGAATCCTAATATCCAGGACAGAGAGTTTAAGCTGCCTTCCCTCTTTTAGCAACAACCAGAGCTCTGTGGTAAGAGCAGCCAATGAAACCACCTCCCCAGAGGGACAGTTATTCATGTCACTCCTTGTCTTTCCTTGCAGTGACTCCGGTTTAACACTGGTCTCAATGACACCAGAAGCAGAGTTCAGAAACGATGAGGCCAGAATCCTTTTCAACAGATCACCGGGTGCAAGTGCTCACTCCCTTCCCACCTCCCTCACCCCCAGATCTAGGACAAGGACTCAGGGCAAGAGTTTTCCCTCCAGAACCTGCCCACGAAAGCTTATACCCAAATAAATGTGTTAGTCTCCAAGGTGCCACAAATACTCCTGGTCTTTTTGCGGATACAGACCAACACAGCTGCTACTCTGAAACCTGAAGTTCCTGCAGTTTTCCGGAGGGGAAAGATGCAAAAATCTGTTGGGTGGTTTCACCTCATCATGTTTGATAAGTGGACAGAAAGTTATCACCACCTCCTGCTGGCCAGTCGCACAGGCAGAGGGAGCCTGGGGGATGCTTCTGTAACAGGAGAATGGAGGGGGCCAAAATACTGAAGACATGTCCATGCCCTGTCACTAGCAAATGATGGCCACCATGGATCCACCCCAGAGGTGGCTGCATCTTAGCACTGCGGGAAGCCACCCCTCACGGAGACCCTCTGTCACGGGGTTTGGGGTACTTCTGGACCCGCGCTGCACTCAGAGGGACCTCCTCATCCCGTGCCAGCTGGAGAAAAGAAAAGGGTCCGGGCAACTCTCCTGTCGCCAGCTGGGAGCCACTGATCCCCCACACAGCGGGAGGCCTCTGGCTGCGATGTCTATTGAAAATGTGGCTGGTCTCTTTCATTGGCAAACCTTTTAACAGAGATAACGGGGGGGGGGGACAAATGATTCTCAAAGGAGAGGGAAAAGATGATGCTTGTGCAATTTACCCCTCTTACAGTCCAGGATTTTTAACTGCGATAACGACCCAGAAAGAGGCGAGACCCGCGTTCAGAAATGAACGCGAAACGGGCAGAGGCGCGAGGAAGGCGGCTCCAGTCTCGCGAAGGAGAGACGAGGGGGACATCGGCGGGGTTGCGTGCCCGGGGCGGAGAGGACGTAACAACTCATCACCCGCTCAACCCAGAGCGAGAGAAAGGGGCGCCAGGGGCACGGATTTGAGCCCCCCGCCCCCCCGCTCAGCAATCGGACAGAAGGGGTACATCGGAGATTTGGTGCATCATTAGCGAGTAATGAGCGGTCGTGACGTCATTGGAGATCATCAGTGAAGCAGAGAGAAGGGGGGAGGGGTGGGGGTGGGGGTGGGGGGGTCTCGGAGTATTTTATATCCGCCTGCCAGAGTCGCGGAGAAAAGCGGGTCCCGAGCCAGGGATCTGATCGCAGGAGAGGAGCGTGGGATTAGGGGTGGAAACTGGGGGGGGGGGAGGGGGGCGCGGGAAGGTCCCTGCCCCAGGGAAGGGGGCAGCAGTGGGGGGGGAGGGGCGGGTCTGGGGGCAGCCAGTGGGGGAGGGGTGACCGGGGGGAGGGGCACAGACAGGGACCGGATCCAATTAACTCCCCCCCCGGGATTTCCAACCGCAGCTCCGGCTTCGCCCCTCCCCCACCCCAGACTGACCCGCCTCCGGCTCTTACCGGCCTCCGCGGCCGCACCGGGCAAAACGGGAGGGAGGGGGAGGGGAGCGAGGCGGGCAGCACAGGCCGGAAGTGACGCACCCGCCGAGGCGCGGCGCGAGGCGGGTCCGTTAGGACGGTTGGAGCCGCCGCGCGCCGCGCGCAGGGGGGGCGGGGCCGGCAGCGGCCCCACGCCCCGCCCCGGGCTGGAGGAGGAGGAGGAGGAGGGGGGCGGGGCTACAGCCCAGGCGGCCCCAGAGCACGGGGGGGGGGGGCCCTTTCCTGCCCCACACTGGACTCCCCCCTCCCCCCAGCGCGGTGCCCGTGGGGGGTTGGAGACACGGCGGGAGGGGGGGGCCGCGCCCTCGCGGGCACTGCGCATGCGCGCGCCCACCGAGCATGCGCCGTCCCCTCGGCTAAAGCCACTTCCTGTCTCCCTGCCCGTCCTCCCTGCCCGTCCTTGCCCTGGGGCCAAGAAGGGGCAGATCAGAGGGGCGGGGGCCGGGGGTGTCCAGCAGCTGCAGGCAGGGTTAGGAGAGGGGCTGGGTACAGGCAGGGCAGGGCTGGGGCAAGGCAGAGGGTAAAACCCGGCCCGTCACCGTGGTGGGGCTGAGCCCCCCCCCCTGTGTTTGCAATAATGGGGGGGGGGCGGCAGAGGGGCTTTTTTATTACCCCTCCTCCAGGCAGCACCTCTCAGCCCAGGCTGCCCAGGGCGGGTGCTTCAAGGCCCGGGCCTCCCCCTGGCTTGTCGCCACCGTGCCCCTGTCTGCCGTCACCTACCGGGGGGGCTGCCGGGGGCCTTGACTCAGTGAAATATTTTGCAAAAAGAAAAGGAGTACCCGTGGCACCTTAGAGACTAACAAATTTATTAGAGCATAAGCTCTCGTGAGCTACAGCTCACTTCGTCGGATGCATCATCGGATGCATCGGAGCTGTAGCTCACGAAAGCTTATGCTCTAATAAATTTGTTAGTCTCTAAGGTGCCACAAGTCCTCCTTTTCTTTTTGCGAATACAGACTAACACGGCTGCTACTCTGAAACCTGAAATATTTTGCAAAGCCCCCCCCCCGGAAACAGAGACTCCCTGACCAGTGCGTCTGGCTGCGTAAAAAAGAAAAGGAGGACTTGTGGCACCTTAGAGACTACCCAATTTATTTGAGCATAAGCTTTCGGGAGCTACAGCTCACTTCATCGGATGCATGAAGTGGAAAATACAGTGGGGAGATTTATATACACAGAGAACATGAAATCTCCCCCCTGTATTTTCCACTGCATGCATCGGATGAAGTGAGCTGTAGCTCACGAAAGCTTATGCGCTAATAAATTGGTTATTTATTTATCCAAGGTGCCACAAGTCCTCCTTTTCTTTTTGCGAATACAGACTAACACGGCTGCTACTCTGAAACCTGTAAGTACTTGCTAGTTTTAGCAATGACGTCTGTGTTTCTAGCATTGCACTTGCAATGTTTTTTATTGTGATTTCTAATTTGGAATTTTTAATTCTAACTTTTTCTTCTTTTTAGAGCAGAAGTTTATTCTGCTGGATCATCTGATTTCCAGCCTGACTGAATTTCTGGGCTGGTCTCAAAACGTTTTTTTTATTCAATCCACCAACGGTGATTGCCTTTTGCAACTGCTATGTTGCTTCTCAATCCAGCCCTTAGTGTTTTTCCGCATGCCATTGCTTGTGTGTAGAACTTGATTCGCAAATATTCAATAAAGGCCATCTGCTCTCTCATATCACATCCTGCTGAAAGGCTAAAATCTATTGTCATTTTTGCTGAACATTAGAACTGCCATAGCGGGTCAGACCATTAGTCCATCTGGTCCAGTATCCTGTCTTCTGACAGTGGCCAGTGCCGGGTGCTTTGGAGGGAATGAACACAACAGACAATCACTGAGTGAACCATCCCATCATCTCCTCCCAGCATGTGGCAATCAGAGGTTTAGGGACACCCAGAGCATGGGCTGCACCCCTGATTATCTCAGCTAATACCTGATGCACCTATCCTGAGGGACTGACCCTCTTCACCAAGAGCCCTGGGGAGTGAGGGTTGCCCTCACCAGTACAGAATAGATGTAGCAGCACCCACGCCACACAGTGCCCGTCTCCTCTAGGGTGCTCAGTGTAGCTGGCAGTGCCTTCTGCCCCTACCCCTTTGCCATCAGGGTATTTAGGCTGCAGCAATCTTATGGCTTCCATGTGCACAGGTGCATTTGGGGGAGGGAAAGGACTTCTTGGCCCTCTTCTCACCTCAGCCACCACTAATGCCTCTGTGTGATGACAGCCATATTTTGACCCTGTAATAAATAGATTGGAACTGCTTCTGCTAGGAAAAATTTCAGGTGAGCATAGATGGCCCTCAGTCAGGGAAATAGGACATCCAAAATACTTTGCTCTCATTTCTACCTACCAGAGACTAAAATATACCTGCATGGAGACAAACCATCTGGCTCATCTTTACCTTACAGACATCAAAATCTTCTTTCATCTCCAATGAGATATTACCCCAGGAGCTGGCTGGAATCTACCCTCCCTTTGATCAGAAACCTCTCTCTGTCAAGGCAACGGGACAAGTGACTTGCTGACTGTCCCCGCCTGCCGCGTTGATGAACTGTAATGGTCAGAGATGGCTCCAGCATCGAAGTATATTGAAGGCGAAGGTGCCACAAGTACTCCTTTTCTTTTTCCTAAGGAAATGAAGAGTTTAAATGATCCCGTCCCACTACAATGAATCCAACCCACAGGTCACTTGGGCAGAAGTATCAGAGTCAGGATGCTCCATTGTGAGTGAGCACAGTAAACGAAGCTGCAAAATTATTAAAAAATCAGTGATCTCACTCCCTTTTTTTCCAGTCCCCTATTAAGAGGCAATTGTGCACCAGGCAGGGTCGTTTGGAAGCCAAAGACTTTATGCGTGTCTCCCCCTCCCCCCCCCGGGCTGGGGATCTGTCAGCTGGGGCTTGCAGGGGAATGGACCAATCAGCTGCGGATGCAGAGAGGGCATCAGGCCACGCCTCCATCCCGGGCTGTCCTCCACCCAGTCCTGTCCCGACCCTTGCGGGGGCGCCTCTGTCTTCCGCGGGCGGCTCCGCATCACCCCATCGCCCTTGACTGCTGGCAGGGGCCGCCGCTAAGAGCCCGGCCAGCGCGGCAGCCCGGCTCGGTGTTTGCAGACACAGGAAGGGGCTGGAGCAGCTGGGAGCGGTGGGTGCCGGGAGGAAGGAGGCAGAACAAAGCGCCGAGACGAGGGGGGGCTGGAGCAATTTGGGGGGGGGGGGCTGAGAGCCACTCAATCAAACTGTAACCCCTGTGTCTGATGGAAACCGCTTCCAGCTCGGGGGTGCGGCTGCCCCCCCGATTCCTGTGCACAGAGCTTGCAGCTCCCCGGGACGGGGGCCCTGGCCCAGACCAGACCCTGCTGCCGCCTCCCTTGTGATCTGGGGGGGCTGAGCAGCTGCTCCCCCATCCCTGGTGCGGTCTGTGCTGGGGGGGAGCCTGTCATTAACCCCTCCGTGCCAGGCCGGGGGGGGAGGGGTTTCTCCAGCTGGGACCAGCTCCCTGGGTTCTGCAGGCACCAGCCCCCACGCCGGAGCCCCCAGGTGAGTGAGAGACCCTGGGGGGAGTACTGGGGGGGCAGGAAAGTGACTCTCTGCCCCAGGCACGGCTGGGATTGGGAGGGGGGCAGAGACTGGGGCCTGGCGGGGGGGGGTCCCCTGTGGGGGTGTAGGTGGGGGGAGAGAAGCCTGAGTTGTGGGGAGGGGGGAAGGTCGGGGGGGTTGAACTGTGTCTGTGCAGCCAGGAAATTCCCAGGGGAGAAGTGGGGGGGGTGAGTTAATTGGTTCTGGTCCCTATTATGCCACTTGCTCCCCCCCCACTAGTTCTCCCCTTTTTCTCTCCCAGTGTCGCACGTGGCTGTAAAACCCGGGGCGATTCCCCCCCTTCCCCCTCCCCTGCCCTCTTAAATCTGCTCCTCAAAGGGCTCCCTGCTGCCCATGTGAATCCTGGGTGTGGCGGGGGGGACCATCACTTTCTGTTTGTGTTGGACAGTCATATAAAATCCAGTCAAACTGTCCCCCTTTCCCTCTCGTTATTTAATAGCAACATAAAGTCCCCTCAGGTCTGGGTGTTTTTCTCTCATGTTATCAAATGCGTGGTTTGGGACCTGCTTTTTTCTGCAAATCTCAAAGACTGATATCAAATACTCTAAAATGTTGCCCCTTTTCTCTCTAGGTGTCTGTTACTAATTGAATATGCCCAGAGATTTTCCCCTGTCTCTCTAATTATCAAATACTAAGAAAATCTCAGATTTGGCCCTTTTCTCAAATTCTTGAACGTGGGTATCAAATCTTTGCAAATATCGCCCCTTTTTCTCTCTTCATTTATCAGATATTGATGAGGAAACACACTCAGATTTTACCTCATCTCCACAACTGACATAAAATCCCTCACGTTTTCCACTTTTCTCTAATTTACAAAACTAGATCCACATTCCTCGGGTTTCCACCCTTTTCTCTTTCATGTCTCAACATTGATCTCAAATCTCAGGTTTTGCCTCTTTCTACATCATCATCAAATGTCAATTAAAAATCCTGGATGTTGCAGGGGAAATTGCCCAGTGATCGTCTTTCCCTCTCCTTTGAGAATTATTTGTTTCCCCCGTTGGCAAGTGAAAGAGACCAGCCACATATTTAATACCCATCACAGCCAGGGGCCTCCCCCTGTGTGGGGGATCCGTGGTTGCCAGCTGGCGACAGGAGAGTTGCCCGGACCCTTTTCTTTTCTCCAGCTGGCACGGGATGAGGAGGTCCCTCTGAGTGCAGCGCGGGTCAAGAAGTATCCCAAACCCCATGACAAAGGGTCTCTGGGGTGGATCCATGGTGGTCAATATTTGCTAGTGACAGGGCATGGAAATTTCTTACCTATTTTGGCCCTCCAGGCCTTCCCTTCTCCTGTTAAAGAAGCATCCTCCCCCCCCCCCCCCCCGCCGGGCTCCCTCTGCCTGTGTGACTGGCCAGCCAGGGATGGTGATAACTTTCTATCCACTTATCAGACACTGTGTGGTGAAACCACCACTGATTTTGCTTCTCTTCCTGCAGTTTTCCAGAGGGAACTTCAGGTTCTGTAGGGAAAACTCTTGCCCTGAATCCTTGTCCTAGATCTGGGGGGTGAGGGAGGTGGGAAGGGGGTGAGCACTCGCACCCGGTAATCTGTTGAAGAGGATTCTGGCCTCATTGTTTCTGAACTGTGCTTCTGGTGTCATTGAGACCAGTGTTAATCCAGTGGGACGGATGCAATCAGCACCTGTCCCTATGGGGAGGTGGTTTCATTTACTGCTCTCCCCAGAGAGCTAAGGGAGGGAAGGCTGCTCAGACGCTCTGTCCCTCTCTGCTCAGGATATTGGGGTTCAGCTTCCTGGGTCAGATGCTGCAGCCTCCCTTGTGATCTGGGAGACCAGGCTGAGCAGCTGCTGCTCCCTCTGTGCCCACCTGAGGTGAGGACTTTCTCCGGCTGGTATTAGCCCCCTAGGGCAGCCCTGGGCCCTGTTAATGCTAAATTCTGAGCCAGAGACTCCAGGTAATTGGGAGACCTCAGGGAAAGTGCTGGGGTCTGCCATGAAACTGCACAAACAGCCCCTCCTCATTTCTCCTCCCATTAGCAATTGCAGGAGCAAATCCAGCCATGGAGGAGCAACCAACCCAGGAATGGGGCTTTCCCATGTCCTCTCCCCCTGACCCTCTGGCTGGGAAAGAGACTGAAAGGGGCAGTGGGAGAAATGAGTGGGGAGAGAGATTTCCAGATCTCTGATCTGCCCAGACACATGTATTGCAGCATCCCCTGGGCAGAATCACTTTCCTGTGGACAAGAGGAGGATGAGAGAGAGGAAGAACCAGTCCCTGACGCCCTGGGGTCAGTGTCAGAGAGAATCCCCCCAAGTGATTCCTTTGGTTCTGCCCTGTTCTAGCGGAGACTTTGTTATTGGAGAGGCTTAAAAATGTCTCTGTGAGCTTAGCCTGGCAGGAGGGGCCCGGTCTACACTGTACTACAGAGAACAAGCTTTTTCCCAGCGTGGCAGAATCTAGGGTGTCTGTCTGCAGGGAAAGGGCCTGGGGGAAGCGTGACGTGAACTTCACTAAAGCCTCCTTCCATCTAGCTGCTGGGGAGCTTAGGTGGCAGATCGTTGCCCAAAGAAAGCTTCCTCAGACTGCCCGCTTCCGAACTGAACTCTTTGTAAATGTTCTCCGAACAAATCACATAACTCAGAACCACCCCGAAGAGGCTAACAATTTCCCTGGCCACCGCCAATAACCATTCTTCTTAGGACTAGAAATGCTTTGCTGATAACCGCAATAAAATGTACGTGGCAGAGACACCTAAGCCCAAGGTCGGCTGGCCAAACGTTCCTTCTGTTTTCATGGAACCATAACTCCCTTTTCCCCCACCTCCCATGGGAATACGCAGGGTGGAGAAAGGGAGGAGGACAGGGGGTGGCAAACCTGCCAGGACTCACTTATTAAATGGCTTAGGTTCTAGGAACAGACCCCTGAGGGTTCAGAAGTAGAAATACCCTAATTTGCAGATGGGGCTGTGTCGCGGGGTCGATGCACCCGGCGAAGGGGTGTCCAGTCATGTACAGTCAGTGAGGAGCTTGCGTCTCGGCTGCCAGAGTCTCCTGGATGGCCTAACCCATAAAACAGGAGAGCGTGACCTAGCGGTCAGAGTTATTTGGCTACCTTTGCTCCCCGGGGCAGCATGACCTAGTGCTCAGAGTCCGTGGGCTACCCTTACGCTCAGGGCAGAGTGACCTCACAGTCGGGACAGATAGGGCCACCATCCAGGGGCTGGGGCCACTGAGCGGGATGGAGCAGCAAACACGCAGTCTCAAGGGTGTAGTGTTGTAACTCCAGTGAACTGGACTAGTGTCTATTTCCCCTGGGCCACTTCCTACCAGGTCCTCTGGGTCTCTCGGGTCGTCGGCTGGCGCGGTCTCTGGTGTCTCAGTCCCTTCTGGGGTCTCTGCAGGGTGTCCGGTGTCTGCCTGGGGTTTGCTGTTCCTGGCCTCTGTGGACTGGGGCTCCCACAGATCCCTGGAGGGAGGTCGCAATAGGCATCCTTCCTCCTTGGCAGTCCAGCCTGGCAGAGCTCGTCTGCTTTCCTTTATATCCTGTCTCTGGGCTGAGCGTGCCTGGCAGGCACAGAGGGGCATGGTTTCCTCAGCCTGCAATGCACAGCTAACCCCAGCATGGCCTATGCGGAGGAGATAGATCTCATCGCAAGCGTGGAAAACGGACCAGACTCCCAGTGCTGGAGCCTGACCTGACTAACCAGCGGCTGCTGTGAGAGATGAAGGGGGCACCCACCAGTCAGATTTCGGGGAGATTCCCCTCCCTCAAATCCAGCTCCTCACAAGGAGGAGGGTGTTGGGCTCCCTACCAGGGAGCTTTCCCTGGACCCTGCTAGGGGCTCCATCTCCTGTATCAGTCTCTGGCTAGTTGGTGTGTGATGGATCTGCTGGGAGAGACGAGGGGCTCTCTCTTCGTCCCCTCACCCTGATGTTTCCTGGATGCTCTGAGCAGGGTGGGGGTGGGACTCTGTTGACTGTGAGCCTCCCAGAGCTTCCAGTTGATTGGCTCCTTTCCCCCATGAAGAGTGGGGCAGCAGGTACTGAGTGGGGGGCTCTTGCTCTTTCAGGGAGGAAGACCTTCGAGGAGGTGGCTGTGTATTTCACCAGGGAAGAGGGGGCTCTGCTGGACCCCGCTCAGAGAGCCCTCTGCAGAGACGTCATGCAGGAGAACTACGAGAATGTGACCTCGCTGGGTAAGGGTTCCCGTCCCCTCAGTTATTAGAAGGCGAAATGGAGAGTTAAGGTTCACGTCACCCCCACAACGTAACCTTAACTCTGCCCTGTTTCAGCATGACCCTGACATGCCAGTGACACACACGCTGGCACTCTGCCCTCCACTGTTACACAACACTCTGGGAAGAGGGCACAGGAGCAGTATCACACAGTGTCAAATATCTCCTGTTTGCTCAGGTAAGACTGGGGGTTGGGTCCAGCATAATGAACAGAAGCTTCCAACCCCTGCCCCTCACTCAAACCCTGAGCCTAGCCCAGACCAGCTCCGACTTGCAAAATGACCCAACTCCCCTACCCTAACTGTGACGTTTCCTTCTGAGTCGTTGCCTTCATTTGCCCCTCACTACGCCCTGGAGAACACTAGCGTGTATCCCACCAGAGTGCTGACAGTCCTCAGGGCAAGAACTCCCCCTTGTGCACTTTCACTGACACAACCTACAACACTGAGCACTGAAATGGGGCAGACTCGGTCCCTCAGGGGTCACATGCACCTCTCTGCATACCATAGTCACAGCTCTGCCAAGCTGCTCCAACTACTCCCTCCACCATCTGATTGCAGCTACACCTGACCCAATGCACACAGCTGGAGGGCATGCAGAGAAATGCTGGCATTCCCATCTGTAGAACACAACACAAACAATGGCATTTTCTTAGTCCTTCCTCGTATCTGTTATAGATTCATAGATTTGTAGCGCCAGAAGAGCTGGTAAAGGTTATCTAGTCTGATCTCCTGTACAACTGTGACGGGGCCGCCCAGGGTGCAGCCTGTGACTGTGGGAGCACTTTGCCCCCTGAACTGTCTCCAGCCTGGGTTGTCTCTCACAATGCCTTGCCAGTGACCAGCAGCAAACCCCTCCAGGCGCTGTGATCACTCGGCACAACCCCACACCCAGCTAGGTTGCATGAATGCTCCCAGAGCCACTCATGAATCACACAGAGAAAGGCACCAGCCAAATCCCCACCCCTGCTCCCAGCCTTGTACCTCAGGAATATACTGTCTTGCACTGCTCAAGACGAGCAATGCAAATGCATTAATTGGTTCCCCACTTCATCAGTGGACAGTGGACACACACCAGCCTTTGCAAAACCTGCGCAGATTTACCACGCTCTTCAGGGAAACTCACTGATAAAGATAAACAGTAAAACAAATGTATTGACTACAAAAGATAGGCAAAAAGTCAGAGTGGTTACCAAAATAAAATATAAGCATGTAGTCTAAACTCTCAACCCTATTAGACTGGGCAACAACTAGATTAAGTAGTTTTTCTCACTCCACTGGTTATTGCAGTTCACAGTACACAGGTTTGTCCCTTAAACCTGGGCCAGTCTCCTCTGTTGGCGTCTTCAAACTTCTGAGTGTGTTTGTTGTTTGCAGCGTAGGTGGGGGCAGGAGAAAGGCCAAGCAAGTGGCCCCTGTGTACTGTTTTATACCCTTAGTCCAGGTATTGGAGAACATAAGCCCAGGCATGTCTGGGGGCATTGCTGAGCCCCCAGGCAAGGTTTAGCAATTCCCCTAGTGTGGCCTCATGCAGGTGAGTCATTGCATTATAGCTCCCTTGTTGGACAATGGCTGGTGATTTCTCTTCAGCACCCACCCGGGTGTTGGTTACCTCCCTTGTCATTGTCTCAGGAAAGCTAGTATCTGGGCACCTCCCAAGCCCACAGCGTGTTTTAGTTACAACCACACAACACAATTCTCATAACTTCATATGCACTGAAGAGACGCACATTTAGATAGAACAATGGCTTTCAGCAGATCATAACCTTTTTCTTGATACCTCACACGGCCTGCTTTATATGCAATATCACAATTATATATAAATGAGGAATATGGGGGTTACAGGGCGCTCCCCCAAGGCATGGAATGTCACAATAACTCAGGCAATAGAATTTCATCCAGTTACTGCTGTCCTGAGCGGGACACCTTCTGTGTGACTAAATCCTATTCAAAAAGGCATCCAGCCTTGACATGAAGACTTCAGCAGAGGGAGAATTCTCCAGTTCCTGTGGTCGTTTGTTCACCTTTCCACCACCTTGACAGAACCATTCCCAGTGGCTCTTACCAGCTGCAGGGTTGGGAGCACAGTTAAGGATGCATTGCAGGGGTAGCGTGTATATTAACTTCATTTTCTGCTTTGCAGAGGTTTAAGATTAGCCACCGTCCATATGATGAAAGGCAGGAGACAGCACTGGGCACCCTTAACTCTGCAGTAAAGTAGTTTCTGTGCATTTAGTTTCCTTCATTTTTTGTAGTAGACTTTTTGCCACTCTAACTCTGTCTACACTTGAGCTTTTGCCAGCATAGATATGTTGGATTTGCAGGGGAAGGGAGCGGGAGGGAAAGTGATTTTTCATAGCCCTAAACAATTGAGCTACCATGGCAAAACTTTCAAGAGCAGACCACGTCCGAGTCTGCATGTGGATTTTGCATCGCTACAAAATATTTTCAGCAGGGAAGCAATAGACTCGCACAAACTGCTGGGCCTTCTGAGTATCTCCCTGGAGAATCCAACCCCTGTTCCACTGGACGCTCTCAGTATTCACAGCTATACCAGCTTAAGAGTGACACTTCCCATCACCGATCCACTTAGCACAGCACTTAGATGTGTTTAGAGTGAAAACAAGTAAATGTTTATCTAATGAATTTAGAATTTTAAGTGACAGCAAGTAGAAGTACTGGGGAAAATGACACCTCAAGTACAAGGAGAGCACTCTTTCTAAAACCTACACTTACAGAACTAGATCCTTTCATGTGTTGTACAGCAATGCTCGTGCAAAATGATTATTGTCTGTTTGTGAGACAAATCATGCTGTCAGCTTGCCTCCATGCTGGAAGATGTAGAGTGTACCCCTGTACGTCCAAATGTATCTCAACATGCCATTATCTTCACTCATAGACAGGATCCTGCTGGGGTGGGTGGGTGTGTGTGTGTGTAAATTCCCTCTTGCAGATTTCACAATCTCTTCATTAGCATATGGCTCTGCGTACAAATTGGGACACCTCCCCCATCTGTCTGTCTGATCCCATCTGTCTCTTGTCTTAGTATTACATTGTCAGCTCTTGGGGGCGGTTTTTTGTTCTGTGTCTGTAGAATCTCCAGCACCGTGGGACTGTTGCGTGTCTGAGTTAATGACTCAAGGTTGTCAAAATAACAGGCTCAGCCTGAATTATTTAATCTAAGATCATCAATCAGAGATAAGTACAGCAGTATACAGAGTACAGACAGAAATAGGTACATTACCACCCTTTGTTGTCAGACTAAGAGCTGGATCTGTGTCTCTCCTGCATCTGGAGGGGACGTGCAGTGTTCATTCCCCACAACTAAATTCCCATATTGGTATCTTTATAGAGGGTTTCGGACAAAGGAAACCTCATTACCAAGAATATTCTCCCAGAACCATATGTTCTGGTGTCGGTTCTGTACCGTCTCAGTTTACCTGATTTATGTGTGAAGGCACAATTATTTACAGCTGGGAGAACTAACAATTCTTCAAGAAAACATCTCTCAGTGGGTCCTTCTTACCCCACAATCATCCTTCCCTGTTGATTTCCCCAACAGGAAATATCTGCTGTAACATTCATCCCTTATTAGTTTCCCAAGACTATATGTGCTTATGTCAGCATTATAGATATGTGTTAAAGAGAAGGTTTCCAAGCTTATCTGCAGTTGTATAGACATGAAAGGTGTTCAAGGCCGTTAAAATATAGAATAATAGAGAACATTCCTGAACCGGGTCACTTACCAGTCAAGGGCCGGTGTTCTGGGCCTTAGAATTCAGAGAGACTCTTTGTTGAACTAAAAGTATTAATATTTAATAACCGGTACCAACAGGATCCTGGTCAATGACTGAGAATATGAGCATTACAGTAATACAAGTAATAAATAACAGTAATTGGCAGGTCCAAGCAGTGGGGGAGAGAGCAGGGGAGGCCAGTTGGTGGGGAGGGGGTAGGTTTGGGGTAAAGAGTTCCTGTGAGCTGGGACATCTGGGGGCAGTGCGGGGCTGGAAGATCTGGGAAGGAGTTGAGTTAGGATGCTGAGGAGTTGGAGGGGGGGGAGTAAAGGGGAGGTGGGGGCTGGGTAGAGTTTGCTCCAGGAAATGGGGGAACTAGCAATGGGAGGGAGGGAACAGGAGCTCTTGGGAGTCGGAAGCGAAGACGACTTGGGGCAGAGGGAAGGTGAGATGGGAAGTAGCTGGGCAGTGGGAAATTTTGGGGAGCCTGTAGTGAGGAAGGCTGTGGCAATGGGAGGGGAGGAGAGAACACAAGGAGCGGGTGCTCCGGGGTGGTGGGATGAGAGCAGAGTGGTTGAGACCAGTGGGATGAAGGGGAGTGGGTGTCAAAGTCAGGGAGCAAGCTAGTGCACCCTGTCCCCTTCCTGGTCTGTCTCATAAGAGCAGCCAGACTGGGTCAGACCAAAGGTCCATCCAGCCCAGTATCCTGTCTTCCGGCAGTGGCCAATGCCAGGTGCCCCAGAGGGAATGAACAGAACAGGGAATCACCAAGTGATCCATCCTCTCTCTCCCATTCCCAGCGTCTGGCAAACAGAAGCTAGGGACACCATCCCTGTCCATCCCAGCTAATAGCCATTGATGGACCTGACCTCCATGAATTTATCTAGTTCTTTTTCAAACCCTGTTAAAGTCTTGATCTTCATGACATCCTCTGGCAAGGAGTTCCACAGGTTGACTGTGCGTTGTGTGAAGAAATACTTCCTTTTGTTTGTTTCCCAGAAGCTGGGAATGGGTGATAGGGGATGGATCACTGGATGATTCCCTGTTCTGTTCATTCCCTCTGGGGCACCTGGCTTTGGCCACTGTCGGAAGACAGGACACTGAGCTAGATGGACCATTGATCTGACCCAGTATGGCCGTTCTTACATTCTTATGTAGATAGCTAACTCTAGTTAAAGTAATAAGTGGTACCATTTGTCTCTCTTGGTTAGCAAAAAATCCTTATTATTCCTCTGAATGGTTCAGGAAAAAGCAGCCATTGCAGAGCACATAGTTTTGGAGCAAATTCAGGTGTTGCTATTTCTTACCAAGTGTATCCAAGGCTGGTGGAAGCCAGAATGTGCCGGGGTGTAAGAAGCAGACTGCTGGAGTCAGAGCTGCTGGTCCAGGGTTTTTTATCTCTCAGACACTCAGGGTGGCCTTGAATGCTGGCTGGGAGCATCCAGACAAGGGAGCTACAACACAGAACATTAAAATTCACCCAGGATTACAGATGATGCAACTCCTCACTGGTCTGGATTGCACCCGGACATGTGAAAATGGCCTAGGTTGGTAGTGAAACTTTTTGAGACAGGGAGAGTCCTGCTTCCCCAACACCATGTGAAATAGCCACAATCTCTCTTCTCTGTAGGCTCCTTGGATCTTAGGGTCCATCATTCCTGAAGTTACCTGGCCTGATTCTTATTTTTCACATTCTGCTTTTCCAGACTAATTAGAATATGTTTCAGAGTAGCAGCCGTGTTAGTCTGTATTCGCAAAAAGAAAAGGAGGACTTGTGGCACCTTAGAGACTAACAAATTTATTAGAGCATACTCTCTTTATTATTATTATTAGAGAATTATTAGAGAATGCTCTAATAAATTTGTTAGTCTCTAAGGTGCCACAAGTACTCCTTTTCTTAATTAGAATATGTTGCTCCTGAATTATAGAACCTAATTTCCTGGCATTCTGCACGCCCAGAGATTTTTATACTCCTTCCCATTACACCTGACTCACTAGGTTCCCTAATTCTGCAATATGTGCTTTCCTCACATCTAACAGTGCTGAGGTCCTGTTGTCACTGTGCCTCAGTGGGTCCCAGCTGAGACCACCAGATTCAGGACAAACTGCTGAGAAATAGGGCAGACTCCGCCCCAAACCGGTGGTTATTCTACCATTGGATGTACCAAGGCAGTAACAAAAGCAAACGTCTCTCTCCCCACACAGTCATCAAAAAGGCAATCTCCTTAAGCATTACTTGTGGCACCTTAGAGATTAACAAATTTATTAGAGCATAAGCTTTCGTGAGCTACAGCTCACTTCATCGGATGCATTTGGTGGAAAAAACAGAGGAGAGATTTATATACACACACACACAGAGAACATGAAACAATGGGTTTATCATACACACTGTAAGGAGAGTGATCACTTAATATAAGCCATCACCAGCAGCAGGGGGGGGAAAGGAGGAAAACCTTTCATGGTGACAAGGAAGGTAGGCTATTTCCAGCAGTTAACAAGAATATCAGAGGAACAGTGGGGGGTGGGGTGGGGGGAGAAATACCATGGGGAAATAGTTTTACTTTGTGTAATGACTCATCCATTCCCAGTCTCTATTCAAGCCTAAGTTAATTGTATCCAGTTTGCAAATTAATTCCAATTCAGCAGTCTCTCGTTGGAGTCTGTTTTTGAAGCTTTTTTGTTGAAGTATAGCCACTCTTAGGTCTGTGATCGAGTGACCAGAGAGATTGAAGTGTTCTCCGACTGGTTTTTGAATGTTATAATTCTTGACGTCTGATTTGTGTCCATTCATTCTTTTACGTAGAGACTGTCCAGTTTGGCCAATGTACATGGCAGAGGGGCATTGCTGGCACATGATGGCATATATCACATTGGTAGATATATGATATGTGATCGGAAATGCATCCGATGAAGTGAGCTGTAGCTCACAAAAGCTTATGCTCTAATAAATTTGTTAGTCTCTAAGGTGCCACAAGTACTCCTTTTCTTTTTGCGAATACAGACTAACACGGCTGCTACTCTGAAACCTCTCCTTACAGTGTGTATGATAAACCCATTGTTTCATGTTCTCTGTGTATGTGTATATAAATCTCTCCTCTGTTTTTTCCACCAAATGCATCCGATGAAGTGAACTGTAGCTCATGAAAGCTTATGCTCTAATAAATTTGTTAGTCTCTAAGGTGCCACAAGTACTCCTTTTCTTTTTGCGAATACAGACTAACACGGCTGCTACTCTGAAACCTGTCCTTAAGCATTGCAGCATTTATTTTGCCACCCAGACACGAGACCTTATGAGTAGTGTATATTGAAAACCAATGTCATCAAACAAAGGGTTCTTCTGATCTCAAAAGATCAGCCACACAGCCAGCTCAATATATAACTCAGATCTTACCGAAGAATTACGCTGTTGCTAGTCTTTTAATAGCGAACCTCTAAAGGTTTATTTATAAGAGAAAAGAAAAAGTTAAAAGGTTAAGGAAATCACACACACATTTGCAAAGTTCTTGTATCAGGTTTGAAGCAGTGATGGAATAAACTGCTAGTTTGCAAAAGTCGTCTCTGGAAATTACCCAAACAGCCTGTGGGTCATCAGTCCTTGTTTAAAGCTTCCTTGTTAGAAATCCAGTCCCAAGAAATGATACAGGAAAAGAAGACAAAATCCACAGTCTTTTACACCCTCTCCCGTGTGGATGGAATTCTACTGTCCCAGACAAAGCCCTCAGTCTAAGTCTGTAGAAAATGACAGGCATAAGATGGAGTCCAGGGTCACCTGAGCAAGTCACATGCACTTACAATACTCGCTAACTGACAGGGGCAAACCATCGGTTGCTTGGAGGCTAATCACAGAATTGTAAAACTGGAAGGGACCTCGAGAGGTCATCTAGTCCAGTTCCCTGCACTCATGGCAGGACTAAGTATTATCTAGACCATCCCTGGCAGGGGTTTGTCCAGCCTGCTCTTAAAAATCCCCAATGATGGAGATTTCACAACCTCCCTGGGAAATTTATTCCAGCGCTTAACCACCCTGACAGGTAGGAAATTTTTCCTAATGTCCACCCTGAACTGCCCTTGCTGCAATTTAAGCCCATTGCTTCTTGTCCTATCCTCAGTAGTTAAGGAGAACAATTTTTCTCCCTCCTCTTTGTAACATAAGAGCGGCCACACTGGATCAGACCAAAGGTCCATCTAGCCCAGTATCCTGTCCTCTGGCAGTGGCCAATGCCAGGTGCCCCAGAGGGAATGAACAGAACAGGGAATCATCAAGTGATCTGTTCCCTGTCATACATTCCCAGCTTCCGGCAAACAGAGGCTAGGGACACCATCCCGGCCCATCCTGGCTAATAGCCATTGATGAACCTATCCTTCATTAATTATCTAGTCCTTTTTTGAACCCTGTTATAGTCTTAGCCTTCACAACATCCTCTGGCAAGGAGTTCCACAGGTTGACTGTGTGTTGTACAAAGAAATACTTCCTTTTGTTTGTTTTCAACCTGCTGCCTTTTAATTTCATTTGCTGACCCCTAGTTCTTGTGTTATGAGAAGTAGAAAACAACACTGCCTTATCTACTTTTTCTAGACCAGTCATGATTTTATAAACCTCTGTCATATGCCCCCTTTGTCATCTCTTTTCCAAGCTGAAAAGTCCCAGTCTTATTCATCTCTCCTGATATGGAAGCCGTTCCAGACCCCTCATCATTTTTGTTGCCCTTTTCTGAAGCTTTTCCAATTCCAATATATCTTTTTTGAGATGGGGCAACCAGAACCGCACGCAGTATTCAAGGCTGTGGGCGTACCATGGATTTATATAGAGGCAATATGATGTTTTCTGTCTTATTATCTAATGACCTTTTAT
The DNA here is from genome assembly GCF_009764565.3 of Dermochelys coriacea. Lineage (NCBI taxonomy): Eukaryota > Metazoa > Chordata > Testudines > Dermochelyidae > Dermochelys > Dermochelys coriacea. The sequence continues at coordinate 5,348,756 of NC_050095.1, read as the reverse complement.
GTACTTGAAAACTGTTATGTCCCTGGCTCAGTCTTCTCTTCTCCAGACTAAACAAACCCAGTTTTTTCAGTTTGCCCTCATAGGTCATGTGTTCTAGGCCTTTAATAATTTTTATTGCTCTTTACTGGACTTTCTACAATTTGTCTACATCTTTCCCGAAATGTGGCCCCAGAACTGGAAATAATACTCCAGTTCAGGCCTAATGAGAGCAGAGTATAGCCGACAAGCTAATCATCCCAGAATGATATTTGCTTTTTTTGTAACAGCGTTACACTGTTCACTCATATTTATCTTGTGATCCGCTATGACCCCCAGACCCCTTTCCGCAGTACTCCTTCCACATTTCCCATTGTGTGTGTAACTGATTGTTCCTTCCAAAGTGGAGTACTTTGCATTTGTCCTTCTTGAATTTCATCCTGTTTACTTCAGACCATTTCTCCAGTCTGTCCAGATCATTTTGAATTTTAATCCTATCCCCCAAAGAACTCGCAACACCTCCCAGCTCTGTATCATCTGCAAACTTTATAAGTGTACTTTCTATGCCATTATCTAAATCATTGATGAAGATATTGAACAGAACTGGACCCTAAACTGATCCCTGCTGGACCCCACTCGTTATGCCCTTCCACCTGGAATGTGAACCACTGATAACTACTCTCTGGGAACAATTTTCCAACCAGTTATGTACCCATCTTCTAGTAGCTCCATCTAGGTTGTATTTCCCAAGTTTTTTTATGAGACAGTCATGTGAGACAATATCAAAAGCCTTACTAAAGTCTAGATATATCACATCTACCGCTTCCCCACTAGCCACAAGGCTTGTTACCCTGTCAAAGAAAGCTATCAGGTCGATTTAACATGATTTGTTCTTGACCAATCCATGCTGTTACTTATCACCCTTCTAGGTGTTTGCAAATTGATTGCTTAATTATTTGCTCCATTATCTTTCCAGGTACAGAAGTTAAGCTGACTGGTCTGTAACTCCCCAGGTTGTCCTTATTTCCCTTTTTATAGATGGGCACTAGATTTGCCCTTTTCCAGTTCTCTGGAATCTCTCCTGTTTTCCATGACTTTTCAAAGATAATCGCTAATGGCTCAGATACCTCCTCAGTCAGCTCCTTCAGTATTCCAGGATGCATTTCATCAGGCCTTGGTGACTTGAAGACATCACACTTGTCTAAGTAATTTTTAATTTGTTCTTTCCCTATTTCAGCCTCTGATCCTCCCTCATTTTCACTGGCATTCACTATGTTAGACGTCCAGTCGCTACTAACCTTTTTGGTGGAAACTGAAACAAAAAAGTCATTTAGCACTTCTGCCATTTCCACATTTTCTGTTGTTATCCCTCCCCCCCCCCATTGAGTAATGGGCCTACCCTGTCCTGGGTCTTCCTCTTGCTTCTAATGCATTTGTACAGTGTGTTCTTGTTACTCTTTATGTCTCTAGCTAGTTTAATCTTGTTTTGTGCCTTGGCCTTTCTAATTTTGTCCCTACATACTTGTGTTATTTGTTTATATTAATCCTTTGTCATTTGACCTAGTTTCCACTTTTTGTAGGACCCTCTTTTGAATTTCAGATCATTGAAGATCTCCTGGTTAAGCCAGGGTGGTCTCTTGCCAGACTTCTTACTTTCCTATGCAGTAAGATAGCTTGCTCTTGTGCCCTTAATAATGTCTCGTTGAAAAACTGCCAATTGTCTTAAATTGCTTTTCCCCTTAGACTTGCTTCCCATGGGATCTTACCAAAGCCCTGAGTTTGCTAAAGTCTGCCTTTTGAAATCCATTGTCTTTATTGTGCTGTTCTCCCTCCTACCATTCTTTAGAATCATGAACTCTACCATTTCATGATCACTTTCACCCAAGCTGCCTTCCACTTTCAAATTCTCAACCAGTTCCTCCCTATTTGTCAAAATTAAATCTAGAACAGCCTCCCCCGTAGTAGCTTTCTCCACCTTCTGAAATAAAAAATTGTCTCCAATACATTCCAAGAATTTATTGGCTAATATGTGCCCTGCTGTGTTATTTTCCCAACAGATGTCTGGGTAGTTGAAGTCCTCCATCACCACCAAGTCCTGGGCTTTGGATGATTTTGTTGGTTGTTTAAAAATGTATCTGCTGTTACAGTCATCGGGGTCAAATGAGTTTCTTCTATGGTCCATTCTGAGAGTTAAATGTTCTTTGATGGGCCATCAACACGAAGCTGTCTGGCTTCCTCCTTTCCCACCAAGCATCTTTGTGTGTCTGTGCGTGCTGTTTCTTGTGCAATAAAAGCGAAGTTTTTGAATGGTAACTCATCTTTATTTGTTTTCTACACATTGAGATAGCAGGCATGACCAATACATACACAGACATTTTAATCATTTGCTTCCTGGAATGTAAGGCCCCAAATGTCAGCATTACTTCCCAGGAAAATGACATGTAAAGTAACATTGAAGCACCTCTGACAGAGATATACATTACTAGTTCTCATTTTCAAAGTGTTGCCTCAAAGCCTCCCTGATTTGAATTCCACCCCTCTGGGCTCCTCTGATAGCCCTGGTATCTCGCTGCTCAAAATCAACACTCCACCCTTGAGCAAACCTTTCACCTTTAGCTTCACAAAGATTATGCAACGTACAATCACACAGCTATGATAATGGGAATATTATCGTCATTAATGTCTAACCTGTCATAAAGACATCACCAGCGTGCCTTCAGTCTGCCAAAGGAACATTCAACCGTCATCCGGCACCTACCCAGCCTGTTGCTGAACCACTCCTAGATGTCCCATGTAAGGTTACATGAGCCATGGCTGTAAGGCGTACGCCAGGTCTCCCAGGATCACTATAGGCATTTCAGCATCCCGCACTGTGATCTTCTGGTCTGGAAAGAAAGTCCGTGCTTGCAGCTTTCTGTACAGGCTGGTGTTCCTGAAGATGCATGCGTCATGCACCTTCCCGGACCACTCTGCATTGATGTCAGTGAAATGCCCACGGTGATCCACAAGCTCCTGCAACACCATGGAGAAGTACTCCTTCCTCTTGATGTACTCCATCACAAGGTGGTCTGCTGCCAAATTTGGAATGTATGTGCCATCTATCGCCCCTCCACAGTTAGGGAAACCCATTTCTGCAAAGCTGTCCACTATTTCATGCACATTTCCCAGAGTCACGGACATAGTCTTTCATAGCAGGATATGATTAATTGCACTGCACACTTGCATTAATGCAACCCCAACGATCGACTTCCCGACTCCAAATTGATTCATGACCGATTGATAGCAGTTTGGCGTCGCCAGCTTCCACACAGCGATTGCCACACGCTGCTCTATTGATAGGGTAGCTCTCATTCTGGTGTCCTTGCGCTGCACGTCTGAGGCAAGTTCCGCACACAGTTTCAGGAAGGTGGCTTTCCACATCTGAAAGTTCTCTAGCCACTGCTCTTCATTCCACACCTGCACGACAATACGATCCCACTATTCATGCTTGTTTCCTGAGCCCAAAAGCCATGGTCTACCCTCTGCAGCTGTTCTGTGAATGCCAAAAGTAATCTAAAGTTGCTCCTATCCATATCATGAAGCATGTCAGGCACCCGAGAGTCTTCTTCAGTTAGGAACTTGACAATTAACTGCACTGCCATCCGCAATATCTTCATGACAGTTAACAGAGTATAGGAGAGCAGTGCGGGATCCATCCCTTCTCACAAAGATGCCAGAGTGCACAGCAAAGAAGGGCTGTTGAAAAATGCCACAAAAGAAAGCCAGAAGCCCATAGAGTGCTGGGACAGAAAGCAATACATCAAACCCGGTCCCAAGATGCGCCACGATCTGCCCTGCCTTCCCACAACACGTAGCAACAGAAGGTTTTGAGCTGGACTGTGGGATAGGTACCCACAGTGCATTGCTCACACTGTTGATGATAGTGCCCCAACCGTGGACGTGCTCTGCCAACAGAGGGAGCAAGTGTCAGCATGAGATTCTAATTTTTTTTTATGTTGATTTTTGGGTGTCAACATCACGATTGTTGACAAAAATTGGTAGTGTAGACAGGGCCAGAGAGAGTCTCTCCTGTTTTCCCCACCTCTTTTTATAATTCAGTCCTTTGTGCTAAAAACGTCTTCAATTCTCAGCTGAGTCATGGTGATGGGCTGTGGATATGAGCTTCAAGCCAACCCTGTGATGGAATGTAAATTTCTTGTTCACACCTTCCCCCCGCTGGAGAATGACTATTTGACCAGATGCTAGCCTTGCTGTCTGTGGGTGTTCCCCAGAATTGAAACATATTTTCACTAACATCCTATAGTAAAATCTCATAACTGTACATACACAGTATTGCTACACATTTTAAGAGGACGATAATGATTATGAGTTTCCAAATGATATCTAGCAAGGTGTACTTTGTACAAAATAGATCATAATTTTGTAGAAGAGTGAACATAGGGGTACAGACTGTCATACAGTGTCTGTCTGCATGTTCACAGCAGATACATCCCTCATTAGCAGAGTGTTCTGCACCTTTAAGGACCTGAAGACCTGGATCCTGACTTTATTGGTTATTAAGGACTGGGGCTTAATTAATAAAAAAAAATTAATGACAACGTCTTAGGAATTCACCTGATCTCATTTGTTTTCTTTCATCTGAGCAGGGTTTCCAGTTTCCAGACCTGATGTGATCTCCCAGCTGGAACAAGGGGCAGAGCCGTGGGTCCCAGACCTCCAGGGTTCAGAGAAAAGGGAGATCCTGGGAGATCCCTGCACAGGTGAGGAAACATGAAACCTACTCAGAGTCTGAAAGTGCCTGAAGGAAACATCTGGGATCCTCTACAAAGACCTTGGGAGCTCTCTGAGTTCAGGATTGTCCCCAGCAGGTGTCGTATCCCCAGGGCAGATATAGCTCATGGCTTCCTACAGATTCTAACTGGCACCTGTCAGTAGCTTCTTCCCTTCCCACTGAGAATTTAGATGGGATGTGAAGGCAGAATTGATTCCCTTTGGGGGAATTCAGTTCCTGGTTTTTATTTGACCTCTCTCCAGCACTTATTTTGGTTTGGTCTTCCCCTTCCCATCCCTGTTTGAGGTTTCTCTCTCTGTCCCAGCAGGTGCTGGGATGGTGAGTGAGAAAGAGGAGCAGAATTCTCAGCAGGAAGATGCGGAGCAAGTGGAATCACATGGAGCATTATCGCAAAGATCGAAAGGGAATGTGTCCAGGAGTCGTGAGCAGGGAACAGCCTGTGACATTCAGCACAGACCAGAGAGAGAGCAGGGAAACCAGCCAGAAGAGAAACTGAGTACATTTATTTACAGTCAGGGAACACACAAGGACCTTAAAGAAACCACAGCCCAGCAAAAAATCCTCAGGGGAACGAAAAAAAATACATGCACTGAGTGTGGGAAAAACTTTCGGGATTGCTCATCCCTTACTAAACATCAGAGAACACACAGAGCAGAGAGACCTTTTGAATGCTGTGAGTGTGGGAAAACCTTCATTTGGCACTCGCACCTTATTACGCATCAGAGAATCCACACAGGTGCGAAACGCTATGAATACCGTGAGGGTGGGAAAACCTTCAATCCCAACTCAAACCTTATTGCACATCACAGAATCCACACAGGTGAGAAACTTTATGAGTGCAGCGAGTGTGGGAAAAACTTCACTCAGAGCTCAGACCTTACTACACATCAGAGAATCCATACGGGAGAAAGACCCTATGAATGCCGTGAGTGTAAGAAAAATTTCATTCGACGGTCACACCTGATTACGCATAAGAGAATCCACACAGGGGAGAGGCCCTATGAATGCTGTGAGTGTGGGAAATGCTTCACTGCCAGCTCAAACCTTATTCAACATCAGAGGATCCACACAGGGGAGAGGCCCTATGAGTGCAGTGAGTGCGGGAAAAGCTTCACTCAGAGCTCAGATCTTACTACACATCAGAGAATCCATACGGGGGAGAGGCCCTATGTATGCTGTGAGTGCGGGAAACGCTTCATTCGACGGTCACACCTGATTACGCATCAGAGAATCCACACAGGGGAGAAACCCTATGAATGCTGTGAGTGCGGGAAAAGCTTCACTGCCAGCTCAAACCTTATTCAGCATCAGAGAATCCACACAGGGGAGAGGCCCTACCAGTGTTGTGAGTGCGGGAAAAGCTTCACTCAGAGCTCAGAACTTACTATACATCAGAGAATGCACAAGGGAGAGAGACCCTATGAATGCTCTGAGTGTGGGACAAATTTCACTGACCGCTCCGCCTTTCTCAATCATCAGAGAATCCACACGGGAGAGAGACCCTACGTGTGCTTTGAGTGCGGGAAAACCTTCACTCGGAGCTCAAACCTCATTACACATCAGAGAATCCACACAGGTGAGAAACCCTACGAATGCGGCGAGTGCGGGAAAAGATTCACTCACAGCTCAAACCTTATCACGCACCAGAGAATCCACACAGCAGAAAGGCTCTATCAATGTGAGTGTGGGAAAAGCTTCACTGAGAGCTCAACCCTTCTTAAACATCGGAGAATCCACGCAGGAGACAAACCCTATGAATGTGGCGAGTGCGGGAAAACCTTCCCTCGGCGCTCAGCCTTTATCTCTCATCAGAGAATCTGCAAGGCAGAGAAACACCATAAAAACCTCTAGGGCTATCCAGCCATTTTTTTTCTTTTGCTAATTCCCACGTAGTAACCTTTAAGGCTGTTTGAATCGTTTGCATCAGTGTTATCCCTCAGCTTGTCCAGATGAGTTGCCCATTTTGGCCTTTTGCCGTTCATCCTGGTTTGAGGTGGACCTTGCTATCCACTCCATTGTCCCATGAGTAGTGGGAGTGCATCCCTCCTCCCATGAACCAGGGAGCATCACATTTAGACTGTACCACCTATTGAAAAGGTACTGTTAGAGTCTCCAATGATACAGATTGCTCTGGGTTGTGCTGAGGAGCAGTTAATTTTTGGACATTTTTTATTTTCATTTAAAATATATTTAAATATAGTGAAAAGCAGGAGCTGCAGGGGGGAAAGTGTCATTTTAGCCTCTGTGACACTGGAAGGAGATGGGGAGATTCCCTCCTTCTCCATCACTCCAGAACTGTTACCTCCTGCCTGAGCCATGCAGAATTTATCTTCTTCATATTCTATCCATCCACTTCTCAAAGTGCCGTGTGATGCAGTGTTCTCAGCTGTCTGCGCTTGGAGATGATGCTTTGACTTCTTTAATCCTAAATCAGAGTCGCTATGACTGGAGATGAAAGGGTCAAAGATCTGGAAGGGGAGTTCAAATGGATCCCAAAGACAGTCAGACATTTGGGGTTTAGATTCCAGTTTCCATCTATTGGCAAAGCCACTTCTGGCAAGGGGGCTGTTTTTCCCCCCATTGTGCGGATGCTAAAACTTTTGTATATAATGTAACTCAAAAATGAGACAGTGCTGAGTGAAACAGGTTTGAATGGATCAGAGGAGAATGTCATGGGAGAATCTTGTCTTGATTCTGAGTTATTAGATGTAACCTGCTCTGGATTTTCCCTTGACACTTCCATTGTCATGTAGTCTATCTCTCTGTGACATGGGTTTCTATCTCTCCTGAAGAATGTTTAGTCGCCCAATGGGATATTAGTTTAGTTTGACAGGACGTAGCTCAAATTTACTGGAGACTTTGAGACAAATGACCATTTGCTAAAGTCATTACTTCTCACTTCAGCTTTGCTTTTTCCCCACCTCTCCGTGATGATGTGGAGAAAGTTCAAATGCAGTTCTGTCAACAGGAGAGAACTCTCCAATTTACTGGACATGCAAACAAAGAAACAGCCGTGATTTGAAATCTCCACTCGGAAATGGTGAACAACAGCAGACTGAACAGAAGGAAGTGCATCTGATCACAGTGTAGTTCCATTGTTTAAGTCAATATTATCTCAGATGATCTGGGGAGAAAATTCCACACTAAGTGACTTGGAACCAGGCAAAATACCCATGTATTCGGTACCCAGAGCATTTGTAACCCAGGCTCTACAGAAGATCTTTCCTAGCTAATCCTGTGATATGGGAAATGCTGCCCTTCACAATACAGTGTGTGGAAGAAATAGAAGTGGGCAGTTTTGTTGAATTTATCCTTTGTAGGAGCCACAAATGTGTATAAAATGAAACAAGTGTTAAAAATGTAATAGCTGAAGAAAAATAGCCATTTTTGAATAGAAATGTCACTTCTGGTAACTTACAGAAATCCTGATCCAGGCCTATATCTAGTTCCTACTAGACCTGAGCCACCTAATTAAAGAATATTTGGGCATGTTTGGGGAAGCCGTTCCGCACTAACATTGTTGATTTTTTTGCGTGGTTTGGTAAAGGATGCTACTTCAGAGACGTGTCAATTTACCATAACCCAGGCTAACGATTTAGAAAAAAGTGGGCTAGAAATAGTACACACCCAGTTCTTGGTTTTCACCCCAATAAAGGAAACTATGATAATCAACAGCCCAAGGAAAATTGTTTGTAGAACACCACTCCCTAGTTCAGTGTCACTGATTACAGTCCCAAAGGATCCCATGATTAGATTGAGCACAAACATCCTTCGCTGTTTGGCTCCAAAGTTGAATGAGGCAGAGAAAGAGAGAGAGTTCTTTAGAGGACATTCCTTCCCCATGGATCCCAAACTGGCTGCCTGAGTGGGTAACAAGGACTTTCACGCAGTGGAAATAACGGTAACCAGTGAGGGAATGCATGTGTCAGGCTCCAATGTAAGACTGCAGGATACATACATGTTGGGTCCTGATTCTCTGTTTTTGTCTCTTAGGGCTTGTCTACACTTATAATACTGCATCTGCAGTGCTGTAAGGAAGAAGCTCTAAGATGAGAACTCTCACATCCGCTCAGTTAATCCATCTCCCCAAGAGGTGGGAGCTATGTCAGCAAGAGACGCTTTCCTGCCAACATGGTGCGGTCTATATGGGGCGTTAGGTCAGTATAACTAAGTCGCTCAGGGGTGTGGATTTTTCACACCCCGAAGCAATGCAGTTATACCAGTATAGGACTGTAGTGTAGACCAGATTTTGGTTTTGCTCTTGTGTTGTGTGCGTTTGCATCCCTTCTCCTCTACGTCCTCCTACTTTGAAAGATTAAAAAGTGTGAAAATACAAGGAAGGTGTGTTTTCTCATGATGCAAACGTTTCCACAGAAGAGACCCCTTGCACAGAGCAGAAGATCTGGAGATCTGCGAACTCCCATGAGTGGGAGGCACCTATGTTTTGACAAACCACAACTTGACTCAAAGGTTCACTTCGTGACGGTCATAATTAAAAGAAAACTAACACGTATGGCAAGTTTTTGTGATCTTTGAATATGTTACCTGATTATAGAGAGTTGTATATTATTGTTATAGGGTCACCAATTGATCTGATCAGAAGAGAAGTTCTTTGTCTCGGAATCAGGCTACCTGTGTTAACCAGGTGTGACAACCTTAATTATATTGGAAAACTGAAAGTTGTCATGTGTTTTGTTTTGCTAGTAATGCAGAAAACAGTGGCTAATCCTGAAAAGTTTATTTGATGTAATATACTCCCTTTCACATCAGGAGTTCTGATAGAAAACCTCACTCCAATGGTTAGGGTGTGAGAAATAGTGTAGAACTAAATATTGGCCCAGTATAGATTTTCATTTTTTGAATTTCAAATGGAACTTATTTTGATGAGCTTCAAAGTCAATTTCTACTGAAAGGAAAACTACTTGAGGAGACAAGGGGGATAACCTTTTTCCCAATTAGACTGTAAGAGTCACTGAGTTCCCCCCTTCTCTTATTTGCCAAGAAAAGACAGGACATCTGTCGTAGGATGTCTCCATTTATTTTTAAGCATTGTGATGGACGCATCATGCAGGTTTTCGGTTACATATTTTTGCTACCATTCATTTTTATGGGTGCTGACAATCCTTTACCTTTTGAGGAGGGCAGCTAGTAGAACATGGCCATTTAACCCTCAGGCCTTAGAGAGGAGATTGATCCTCTCTGGGAAAGAAGTCATGATGTCAATTCCAACTTTGACTCGTCTCCCTATATGTGAGAAAGCTACTAGCATGGAGGGCTGGGCCAGCTGTCCGCTTGCCTGGTTCCTCAACTGTAGTTAGTGTGACTCCCACTAGGTCCCGATGAAGGGATGAAAAAGCGGGGAGGGACTGGGGGAAATGCGGTGTCTTTCCCTGTCTCTGCTGGAAATCAGGGAGAGGAGCAGGGAGAGAAAGGGGGCTATAAAGTCCCTTCAGATTTTGCCTCTTCTCTCTCTAATACTGATAAAATTCTCCCGCAGTTTTGCCCCTTCCCCCCTAACTAAAATATTTATAAAATCCATATAGATTCCCCCTTTTTCTCTCAAACTATCCACCTTTTCTCTCTTCCTCTTCTCCGAGTTTGCCCCATTTTTCTCTCCAATTCTCAAAATATCAATTTCATATCACCTCTGATGTGGGGGGTTCCACCACCCATTTGATATAGATTCATAGATACTAAGGTCAGAAGGGACCATTCTGATCATCTAGTCCGACCTCCTGCACAGCGCAGGCCACAGAATCTCACCCACCCACTCCTGCGAAAAACCTCACCTATGTCTGAGCTATTGAAGTCCTCAAATCGTGGTTTAAAGACTTCAAGGAGCAGAGAATCCTCCATCAAGTGACCCGTGCCCCACCACTGCAGAGGAAGGTGAAAAACCTCCAGGGCCTCTTCAAACCTGGCCTGGAGGAAAATTCCTTCCCGACTCCAAATATGGCGATCAGCTAAACCCTGAGCATATGGGCAAGATTCACCAGCCAGATACTACAGAAAATTCTTTCCTGGGTAACTCAGATCCACCCATCTAATATCCCATCTCAGGGGATTAGGCCTATTTACCATGAATATTTAAAGATCAATTAATTACCAAAATCACATTATCCCATCATACCATCTCCTCCATAAACTTATCGAGTTTAATCTTAAAGCCAGATAGATCTTTTGCCCCCACTGCTTCCCTTGGAAGGCTATTCCAAAACTTCACTCCTCTGATGGTTAGAAACCTTCGTCTAATTTCAAGTCTAAACTTCCTGGTGGCCAGTTTATACCCATTTGTTCTTGTGTCCACATTGGTGCTGAGCTGAAATAATTCCTCTCCCTCTCCTGTATTTATCCCTCTGATATATTTATAGAGAGCAATCATATCTCCCCTCAGCTTTCTTTTAGTTAGGCTAAACAAGCCAAGCTCCTTGAGTCTCCTTTTATAAGACAAGTTTTCCATTCCTCGGATCATCCTAGTAGCTCTTCTCTGTACCTGCTCCAGTTTGAATTCATCCTTTTTAAACATGGGAGACCAGAACTGCACACAGTATTCTAGGTGAGGTCTCACCAGTGCCTTGTATAATGGTACTAAAACCTCCTTATCCCTACTGGAAATGCCTCTCCTGATGCATCCCAAAACCGCATTAGCTTTTTTCACAGCCATATCACATTGGCAGCTCATAGTCATCCTATGATCAACCAATACTCCAAGGTCCTTCTCCTCTTCCGTTACTTCTAATTGATGCGTCCCCAACTTATAACTAAAATTCTTGTTATTAATCCCTAAATGCATAACCTTACACTTCTCACTATTAAATTTCATCCTATTACTATTACTCCAGTTTACAAGTTTCAGAGTAGCAGCCGTGTTAGTCTGTATTCGCAAAAAGAAAAGGAGTACTTGTGGCACCTTAGAGATTAACAAATTTATTAGAGCATAAGCTTTCGTGAGCTACAGCTCACTTCATCGGATGCATTTGGTGGAAAAAACAGAGGAGAGATTTATATACACACACACAGAGAACATGAAACAATGGGTTTATCATACACACTGTAAGGAGAGAGATCACTTAAGATAAGTCATCACCAACAGCAGGGGCGGGAAGGAGGAAAACCTTTCATGGTGACAAGCAGGTAGGCTAATTCCAGCAGTTAACAAGAATATCAGAGGAACAGTGGGGGGTGGGGTGGGAGGGAGAAATACCATGGGGAAATAGTTTTACTTTGTGTAATGACTCATCCATTCCCAGTCTCTATTCAAGCCTAAGTTAACTGTATCCAGTTTGCAAATTAATTCCAATTCAGCAGTCTCTCGTTGGAGTCTGTTTTTGAAGCTTTTTTGTTGAAGTATAGCCACTCTTAGGTCCAGTTTACAAGGTCATCCAGATCCTCCTGTATGATATCCCGGTCCTTCTCTGTATTGGCAATACCTCCCAGCTTTGTATCATCTGCAAACTTTATTAGCAAAAAGATGCAATGAAGTGAGCTGTAGCTCACGAAAGCTTACGCTCAAATACATTTGTTAGTCTCTAAGGTGCCACAAGTCCTCCTTTTCTTTTTGCGAATACAGACTAACACGGCTGCTACTCTGAAACTTTATTAGCGCACACTCACTTTTTGTGCCGAGGTCAGTAATAAAAAGATTAAATAAGATTGGTCCCCAAACTGATCCCTGAGGAACTCCACTGGTAAACTCCTTCCAGCCTGACAGTTCTCCTTTCAGTAGGACCTGTTGTCGTCTCCCCTTTAACCAATTCCTTATCCATCTTTCCATGTTCATATTGATCCCCATCTTTTCCAATTTAACTAATAATTCCCCATGTGGCACGATATCAAACGCCATACTGAAATCTAGGTAAATTAGATCCACTGCATTTCCTTTGTCTAAAAAATCTGTTACTTTCTCAAAAAAGGAGATCAGGTTGGTTTGGCACGATCTACCTTTTGTAAAACCATGTTGTATTTTGTCCCATTTACCATTGACTTCAATGTCCTTAACTATTTTCTCCTTCAAATTTTTTTCCAGGACCTTGCATACTACAGATGTCAAACTAACAGGCCTGTAGTTACCTGGATCACTTTTTTTTCCTTTCTTAAAAATAGGAACTATATTAGCAATTCTCCAATCATACGGTACAACCCCTGAGTTTACAGATTCATTAAAAATTCTTGCTAATGGGCTTGCAATTTCAGGTGCCAATTCCTTTAATATTCTTGGATGAAGATTATCTGCCCCCCCACATTTAGTTCCATTAAGCTGTTTGAGTTTCACTTCTACCTCAGATATGGTAATATCTACCTCCATATCCTCATTCCCATTTGTCATGCTACCATTATCCCTAAGATCCTCTTTAGCCTTATTAAAGACTGAGGCAAAGTATTCGTTTAGATATTGGGCCATGCCTAGATTATCTTTAACCTCCACTCCATCCTCAGTGTTTGGCAGCCCCACTTCTTCTTTCTTAGTTTTCTTATTTATATGGCTATAGAACCTTTTACTATTGGTTTTAATTCCCTTTGCAAGGTCCAACTCAACTCGACTTTTAGCCTGTCTCACTTTATCCCTACATGTTCTGACCTCAATTAGGTAGCTTTCCTTGCTGATCCCTCCCATCTTCTCTCCCTGTCGGCTTTCTGCTTCTTCTTAATCACCTCTCTAAGATGCTTGGTCATCCAGCTTGGTCTACAACTCCTGCCTATGAATTTTTTCCCCTTTCTTGGGATGCAGGCTTCCGATAGCTTCTGCAGCTTTGATTTAAAGTAATCCCAGGCCTCCTCTACCTTTAGATCCATAAGTTCTTTCCAATCCACTTCCCTAACTAATTTCCTTAATTTTTGAAAGTCAGCCCTTTTGAAATCAAAAACCCTAGTTGCAGATTTATTTTTGTTAATCCTTCCATTCAGTTTGAACTGAATTAGCTCATGATCGCTTGAACCAAGGTTGTCCCCGACAACCATTTCTTCTGTGAGGTCCTCACTACTCACAAAACCAAATCTAAAATGGCATCCCCTCTAGTCGGTTCAGCAACTACTTGATGAAGGAATCCATCAGCTATCGCATCTAGGAAAATCTGAGCCCTGTTATTATTACTAGCACTGGTCCTCCAGTCTGGGAAGTTAAAGTCTCCCATGATCACGCAGTTTCCATTAGTATTTACTTTATTAAAAACATTAAAAAGGACTCTATCCATATGCAAATTAGATCCCGGAGGTCTATAGCACACCCCAAGCACTATCGTAGGGGAAGCTCTACTACTTTTATTCCCCAATGTAATTTTTGCCCAGACGGACTCTGTCTTATCCATTCCATCGCATCTTATTTCTTTACATTCTACCTCATCATTGATATACAATGCTTCTCCACCACCTTTACCTTTATTTCGGTCTTTCCTAAACAGCACATACCCTTCAATACCTGTAGTCCAGTCATGACTACTATTCCACCATGTTTCTGTTATCCCTATAATATCTGGTTTCACTTCCTGCACCAGTAGCTCTAGTTCCTCCATTTTGTTACCTAGACTCCTCGCATTGGTGTACAAACATCTTAATTTTTGCTGTTTGGCCTCGCTCACATTTTGTACCCTATTAGGCACAGTCATTCTACAGCCAGTATAACCTATTAGACTAGTATCCACACCGCCCTCGCTCCTTATATACATTCTCCTACCCACGGCTGTATCCTTTCTTACTTCGTCTTCTTCCCTCTCAATGCTAAAATCTGGCGTGGAGATTACCTGGACATCTCCCAACCATCTTCCCCAAATTCCTAGTTTAAAGCTCTCTATCAGTTGTGCCAGCCTTGATCCTAGAAGTCTATTTCCTTCCCTACTCAGATGAAGTCCATCCCGAGAGAACTGACCTCTGTCTGTGAATGCCTCCCCGTGGCCATACATCCCAAAGCCCTCCTTATAGCACCACTGCCTAAGCCATCTGTTGACAGTCATAATCTTGTCACACCTTTGTTGCCCTTCTCTAGGAACAGGCAGAATCCCACTAAGGATCACCTGAGCCTTGATTTCCTTAAGCGTCTTCCCCAGCTTGGCATAGTCTCCCTTCATACGTTCCAGTGAGAATCTAGCCACGTCCTTTGTTCCCACATGAAGGATAATTAGGGGATTCTTTCCTGCTCCCTTTAGGATCCTTTTCAACCTCAGGTCTACATCCCGTATCTTAGCACCCGGAAGACAGCACACCCTTCTATTCTCTGGATTTGCTCTGGTTACAGGCCTGTCTATTCTTCTCAATAAAGAGTCCCCGATCACATAGACCTTCCTTTTCCTGGTGACGGTGCTATTCTCCAGTCTCTCCCCTGTTCCCTCTGGCTGCAAGTTCTTTCCATTCCTATTCTCCCTTGTAATCCTCTTCAACCCATCCTGTATCCTCCTGGGGCTCATATTTGGTGTAGTCTCCATTGACTCTTCCCCTTTTCCTATAGGACTAGCTGCTCTTCTCTTCTTCCTTACCCTTCCACCTTCAGTGACCACCTGCTGAGCCCCTTCTTCATTTCCCAACTCTGCAAACCCTGTTCCTAAGCTCTATTTCTCCTTCACTAGCCCGTCTTTTCTTCTGCCTGGTTCTGTTAGTCACACGCTTCCACTGACCACTTTCCACACCCAGTCTCCCCTCAGACTTCCTCAGACCTGCTTCCATCTGTAAGTCTGAGCTTTTCCCTTCAGATACCTCATGTCTTTGTCCATAATCTGCTCGAACCCCCTTTCTAAACTCAACCAGACTTTCCACCTGCATCTCCAAACCTCGGATCTTTTCCTCCATCAGCTCGATCAGACGGCATTTCATGCAGACAAAACTCTTATGAGGTTCCCCCTCCAGGATCATGTACATACTGCAGCTTCCACATCCGTCATCTTCATTTTGTCTTCCACTACACGAGTCACTCTCACTGCGGCCTCCGTATCTGTCATCGCCTTCCCACCTAAGTCCTGCTAATCTGGGAAACACAAACCACATCAAAAGACCACCACCCACAGCAAAAACAAACCCCAAACAAGCACCACAATACAAACTCCCCTTACAAACTCCCAAACTCCCCTGTTTACAGCTCTGTTTGCTAGCTCCTGTGCCACTGCAGCGATTTGTCCTTGGTCAGGTGGGAAATTGTCCTGAATCATTCCCCCAAATGGGCAGGGGGTTAGTGGGGGCTGTTTGGGGGAGTCCTGAGACAGCTTCTTCTGGGATGGAGACGGGGTGGCCCTTCTCTGCCAGCAACAGGGCATGGAAGGGGCCAGAGATTTCCCCATACCCCTGAATTTCCCCATCACCCATCATAGAAGATCAGGGTTGGCAGGGACCTCAGGAGGTATCTAGTCCAACCCCTGCTCAAAGCAAGACCAATCCCCAATTTTTGTCCCATATCCTAAATGGCCCCCCTCAGGGATTGAACTCACAACCCTGGGTTCAGCAGGCCAATGCTCAAACCCCTGAGCTATCCCTCCCCCCAACTTGCGTGTGATCCACAGATGGGAACCCTTCTCCAGGAGCCTGGTGGCTTCGCTGCTCTTGACTTGAGGGGTCTCAATCTTCCTTGTTGGCGTCATGCCACTTGAATTAACGAATGGAATAAATTCAGTATTAATTGGGCCACAGACAGCAGGAGAATCCCTCTTTAGCCCAGCGCTCAGGCGCTCCCCTGAAAGGCAGGACACCCCTGTTCCACTGTTAACTCTCTCCCCCCCCCCGGATGAGTGCCTTACCCCTGGACGAACCGCAACGAGAGGCCTCACCCTCCTCCCTGTCCCATTTGGGTGACCTCTGGGCATCGAGCACTCGTAGATACTGTTGCTCCTGAATTATCGGGGCTAATTCCCTAGCCTTGTCCCTAGGGCTGGGGGATTTTGACACTCCCTCCCACTGCACCTGACTCATTAGAGTCTCTGATTTCCCACAAGGTGCTTTCCGGCCATCTAATCCCCCTGAGATACTGCTGACCCCCTTACTGTGCATTACTAGGCTGAATCCCATTTGCTCACGCTCCCTGACCCCTGGCTTCCCTAGGATTGTCTCATTTTCACTGGTCCCTTCTGTCAGTAAGATGATGACCCAAGGAAGTTCCCCCCCTAGTTGGAGTCTCTACAATGTGGGACAGAGAGGTGGTTGAGGTGTCCCTTGGATGATGAGATGCAGATAATTAAATATGGAGCACCAGAGGAGCTGTCCCCAGGATTTCCCTGCTTAGAAATGAGCTTGAATACAGCCTGCCCCATCTCAACAAAGATACATTAGAATTGGAAAAAGAACAGCGAAGGGCAACAAACATGATTAGGGGTATGGAACAGCTTCTGTGCGAGGGGAGATTAAAAGAACTGGAAATGGTCACCTTAGAAGAGAGACAATTGAGGGGGCATATGATAGAGATCTATAAAATCATGAGTCGTGTGGAGAAAATGAATGAGGGAGGGTTATTTACCCCCTTTGCACTCACAAGAGCTAGGGGTCACCCGAAGAAAGGGAGATGCTGAGAAGGGCATGCACAGGTAAGAAATTAGTTAAACCCACTCCAAAAAAATCTCAGGGTCTGCAGGAAACAGCCAGGACCCTGGGAGCTCTCGGCGTTCAGGGTTGTCCCCCGCAGATGTGCTATCCAAATGGCAGATATGGCTCATGGTTTGCCATCCATCTTCAGTGACACCTGGCAGCAGCTCCCCCTCTGACCTCCTTTCCCCCTGAGTTTTCAGATGGGATGTGGAAGCAGAATTGATCCTCTCCTCTCTTCCCCTATGGGGAATAGTTTGGTGGGTTCAAGTCCTGATTTTTTTCTCCCATCTCTCCACCATTTAATCTGGTTTCTTCCCAACTTGCAAAGGTTTCCTTTCTCCTCGGCGCAGGGAGCAACCCTCCTCCCCACATCCCAGCGGCGGAGATGGGAGGATGAGTAAGAATGAGGAGGAGACGTCTCAGCCGCGAAAAGCTGAGCCAGAAGAACCACATGGGAGATTGGCAGGAAGATATAAAGGGAAGGTTTCCCAGAATTGTGAGCTGGGGAAAGCCTACGAGAGACAGTCAGGGAAGAAAGAAGGTGAACCCATTAATGCCAGGCTGAGTTTGCCCCATGCCAGATGCTGCACTCCCTCCCTCCCACCCACCCACCCACCCACTTCAGCCAAACCTGTGGGGCCCATCTCAGTACCCTCACTGGCCTGGCCAGGTTCTGTACACAGTCCCCCAGGCATCCACCTGCCCGCACTGACCTTCCACTGGTCCTGCTGCTTGTTTTATATAGGGCCCTTCTGGCCCCGGATTGGTCGCTCCATCACCCCCTCTGATTGGCCACTCCTCTGCAGTCACTCTAGGCTGCCTGGAGGACTTCTCGCTGCTCTTTTCTGAGGCAGGGTGATGCAGGGCCACGGAGCCTCCAGCCTCCGGACCTAGTCCATCCTGCTCCACCCCTCCCCACTGTCAGAGAGACATCCAGCCCCATAACCCCTCCTTTTCCCTTTTTAAAGTGGTGCTGCCCAGGTGAATGGCACTCCAGGCAGTCACTTTCTAACTGATCAAATAGTCATTTAAAATCCCCTCCGATTTCTCCCCTTTTCTCTCAGGCATTGCATTTTTATTACACATTCTCCGCTATTCAATTTTGCCCCATTTTCTCTTTAGTTAGCTACGACTGATTTAATATCCCATTAAATGTCTCTCTTCTCCTGCTAAAGCCGCATTGCGTGGGTCTCCCTGCAGCCTGTGTGAGTGGTGATCGGTGGGCGGTAATATTAAATACGGATGTAAAAAAAATCAAAGAAACAGGGTTTTGTTTTGTTTTTCCTTTCCTCCCTTCAAAACTACAGGAACTTCAGGTTTCGGAGGGAAAACTGGTTGCTCTGAGTCTTTGCCCCTGATGTGGAGGTCAGGAGAGGAGGGAAGAGGCTCCCGCAATGACTAGCCTCTGGCTCTGTGGGGAAGTGGTTTCATTAGATCCTACCATCAGAGGTCTCTGGTTATTGCTGTGGGATTGAGGTGTGGGATTGAGGTGCAGGATTTCTGTTCTATTAGGTCCTTGTACTGCATACAACACCATGGTACGTGAAATTGTATAAGCCTGATTGAATACCTTTTACTCTCCTTTCAGTTACACGTTGTTCTTTGTTGTCTTGTCCTCTCCCCTGCGGGAGAAGCTTGTGCATCGGCGTGTCTTGTTTTGGTAGGGTTGTCTGCCTGTTTCACTTTCTGGTGGTGGTGGTGGTTCTAAATAGACTCATTGGTACATATTTGCCATTAGAGGAGACAACATTTAAAAAAAAAAAGCACCTTGCATTCAGAGTGGAAGGTGATGAAGTTTGAGATGGTCCTTAGTTCCTAGGAGAGTCCATTCCAGAGTCTCAGAGAAAGCTCTGTCTCCCTCACAGATGATCTGGGTTAAAAAAAAAAAGATAATTTTATGGAGGATGAGTCCAGCAATGGCTATTAACCAAGATGGTCAGGGATACAACCCCATGCTCCAGATATCCCTAAACCTCTGGCTGCCAGAAGCTGGGACTGGATGACAAGGGATGGATCACTCGATGATCGCCCTGTTCTGTTCATTCCCTCTGAAGCATCTGGCACCGGCCGCTGTCAGAAGACAGGATACTGGGCTAGATGGACTTTTCGTCTGATCCAGTCTGGCCATTCTTATGAGCTTTACCCTTCTTGTAGAGAGCTCCGTTGTGCCAGGTGGTAAAGGCCTGATCATCATCCACTAGGATTGTTACCCCGGAATTTGACAGCCCTGCGTATACCCTGGACGTGACTGCCCAGCTGTCAGCGATTTTGTATGTTCAGCCACTGCTGGCTGAAACCCTAATACCACCTACGTAGGAATGATCTTAGGCCTTTGTGAGACAAGGTCAGACAGCAGCAGGCTTGCAGTTTGTTAACCAGAATGGGAGGATGGGACAGAAAGTTATGGAAGTGAACAGTGACCTGGGTTTGAAGTGCCCCTGACGTCTTGTTGTTATGGCTAGAAATACTAGAAGAGTTTTGAGATAACGAGCAGTTGGTTGAAATTAGGAGAATTTGTGACCCAGTAGAGGAGTCTGTAGGTTATGTGCTTTGTTAGAGTTTGCTATAAAAGATTAGGTGAAAGTAAACACCTTGGAGAGGTCTGTGGGAGATTTTCTTAGGGCAAGGAGCTGGCATCTAAACCCCGCATCAGCTGGATGGAAAGAGGGCCCCTGGAAGCCCGGCTGGTGATCGCTCAAAACCATCTCAGACTGTGGTTAACTTTATCTGGGTTGTCCTAAACCTATTGCGCACGCGTGTGTGTGTGTGTGTGTGTGTGTGTGTGTGTGTGTGTGTGTGTGTGCGCGCGCTTAATATCTAATAAATAGTAATTTTAGAGAAAAGCACGCTTGCTTGTATCAATCTTTTATCAGACGGAAGACCCGTGTTCCCATTGATTTATTCCTGACACTGCCTGCAGAGAAACAGCTGGATCTCGTGCTGGGGAGAGACGTTCATTAAAGCTCCCTCTAAACCCTACCAAGGTGGGGACGGTCTCCAGGTAGGACTAGCCACAGACGCTGCTGACAGAAACTCCTGATCAGAGAGTCCAGGCGATTGAGAGAGACCTCAGGGAAAGCGCTGGGGACAGGCAGGAAATTGACTGCACAGTGAGCCTTTTGTCCTCCCCCATCTCTGCTTCTCGTGTATCTGGGAGGACACCCCAGAGCTGCTGTCATCATTAAGATTAAGGCCAAAAGGGATGATTCTATCAGCAAATCTGACCAGCTTCACCCAGGCCCTTAAATTTCTCCCACTGACCCTATATGGGGTCCAATAACTTGTGGATAAAGCTTATCTTCCTGACTGGCATCCAGCCTTTCTGGCCCTGGCAGAGCTGGTTATGTGATGGGGAGAGAGAGCCCCCAAGAATGGGATGGTGACCAAGTTTCGCATCTTGAGAGCGGAAGGAAATAGGAGAGAGAGAGAGAGAGACTGAAGAGGACTGGTGTGGAGAAAGTAAATCAGGAAGTGTTATTTACTCCTTCTCATTACACAAGAACTAGGGGTCACCAAATGAAATGAATAGGCAGCAGGTTTAAAACAAACCAAAGGAAATATTTTTTCACACAACACACAGTCAACCTGTGGAACTCCTTGCCAGGGGCTGTTGTGAAGACCAAAAGTATAACTGGGTTCAAAGAAGAATTAGATAAACTCATGGAGCATACGTTCATCAATGGCTATTAACCAAGATGGTCAGGGATACAACCCCATGCTTTGGGTGTCCTTAAACCTCCAATTTCCAGAAGCTGGGACTGGACAGCAGAGGATGGATCACTAGGAATTCCCTGTTTTGTTCATTCCCTCTGAAGCACCTGGCTCTGGCCACTGTTGACAGACAGGATATTGGACTAGACATACCACGGGTCTGATGCTGTATGGCCGTTCTAATGTTCTTATTCAATATCCTCTGTCGCTGTCTTCTGCCAGTTCTTCCTCAGTCTTCTTCACTTTCTCTTTCCTCCCTCAAATATCTAATTCAATATTTGCTTATATGTATCCCATCTTCCATGCAATGCACCTGTCCCAGCTACCTGAGCCACCTTCTTGGCTCCTAATAGGAGTGGGAGGTGGGGGACCAAACAACTTAGTGTTAAGAAAGAGCCAGACTAATGTCTGAGTGTGATTGTCTAACAGGGCTGCTTGTGATTGTGGGGGACAGAGCTCGGAAGCCCTGGGGCTCACTTCTGGTTTATGTCTTATGTTACTAAGAATCTCATGCTTCAGGGTTTCAGATGGCCCCGTGCAGGGGTCAGGAAGGGATTTTTCCCCCCCAGTGCATTCTGGGAGGTTTTTTTATCTCCTTTCTCTGAAGCATCAGGGCTGGCCCTGGCTGGAGATGGGACAGTGGGCAGGGCGGGCGCTGAGGGCTCTGAGAAGGAGCTGAGAGTTGTGGTGGATCACAACCTCAACAGAAGTCAGCAATGTGATGCTGTTGCAAAAAAAGCAAATGTAATTTTAGGCTGCATTAACAGAGGCACCGCACGCATGTCACGGGAGGCGATAGTACCGCTCTACTCAGCGCTGGTTCGGTCTCAGCTGGAGCACCGTGTCCAACTTTGGTCACCAATGTATAGAAAGGATGTGGGGGAAGTGGAAAGGATCCAGAGGTGAGCGACAAAGATGATCAAAGGGATGGAATGCAAGCCCGATGGGCAAAGGCTGAAGGGATTCAGTATATTTAGGTTGAAAAGAGGAGATTAAGGGTAGATATGATAGCGGTCTTCAAATACTTGAAAGGTTGCTATAAAAGAGGTGTAGAAAAGTTGTTCTCTCTTGCCACCGAGGGCAGGACAAGAGGCAATGGGTTCAAACCACAGCACAGCAGATAACTGTGGGAACAGCAGAACAATGGAACAGACGCCTCGGGAGGTCTTGGAAGCTCCTTCACTGGAGGTTTTCAGAAGGAGGCTGGACAGCATCTGTCTTGGCTGGCTTAGACACAACAAACTCTGCGTCTTGGCAGACTAGACTAGACTAGAAGACCCTTGCGGTCCATTCTAACCCTATGGTTCTATGACTCTGATCCTCTGTTTGACCAGATGTTGCTAATCCTTCCAAAAGCAGCGTTTGCTTTTCCTCAGCTTGCACGAATACCTCCAGCGCAGCCACCTTCAGATGTCACCACACTCCCCCAATAGCAAAGCTCTTCTACTGGTTAGGTTTCTTTGCCATTCACCTGCCCCTTTGCACCTGTTGTCCAGTTTCCGTCCTTCACCATCTTGGTTTTCCCGGCATTTACTTTCAATCTAATTTTTGATTGCCCTGGTTTACGGGTGATCATTTTGTTCCATGTCAAACTTAGTAAAGCAATGTCCTCAGCAAAGTCAAAGTTTCAGAGTAGCAGCCATGTTAGTCTGTATCCGCAAAAAGAAAATGAGGACTTGTGGCACCTAAGAGACTAACAAATTTATTTGAGCATAAGCTTTCATGAGCTTTATTAGTCTCTAAAGTCAAAGTTGTGTAACTAGTCTACACCAACCCATTGGACACGGTCCATAATGCCTTCTGCTGCCGGCTTCGTCAGCCACTCTCTTGCGAATGGAAAGAGGATTGGTGATGAGACACACCCCGCATCTCACCCCACTCACAATATGGAGCCATGCACCAAAGCCTGCATCCAATCCCACTGCTCATCTGCAGTAAAACCTCAGAGTTACGAACACCTGAGTTACGAACTGACCAGTCACCACACACCTCGACTCCTCGTCTGGAACCGGAAGTACACAATCAGGCAGCAGCAAAGAGCAAAAAGAAAAAAAAAGCAAACACAGTACAGTGCTGTGTTAAACATAAACTACTAAAAAAGTAAAGGGAAAGCGGCAATTTTCTTCTGCTCCGTAAAGTTTCAAAGCTGTATTAAGTCAATGTTGAGTTGTAAACTTTTGAAAGAACAACCCTAGCGTTTAGTTCAGAGTTACGAACATTTCAGAGTTACAAACAACCTCCCTTCCCAAGGTGTTTGTAACTCTGAGGTTCTGCTGTACATCCGTCATATAAATTCCTCCTTACCTAGATCAGCTTGTCTATATTCCTCAAGGTCTCTCTGTGGACACCATCAAACGCTTTCTTAAAGTTGACTAAGCTGCCATAGCTTTTTCGATGAACAGTTGAGGAATGAACATCTGTTCCAAAATGATCTGGCTGGCTGGACCCCAGCCTCTCTGCTCACAATGCTTCTTTCCTGCCCTCCTTAATTCAGTCCAGCAGGACGGTAGCCAGGATTAATAACACCATGACACCGCTCTAGTTTGTGCGCTAAGATCCCCCTTTTTGGCACTGTCACAATGACACCACTTTTCCAGTCACGTGGCACTTTCTCCTTCACCCTTATTTGGTTAGTTTGGTTAGCTGTTCAATTCGAATTTAGTACCGCTTCTTGAATTCTGTCCACCCCGGGAGCTTTCTCCTGTTGGAGCCCTTTGGTTCCTGCTTTCATTTCTTTGGGTGTTACTGGTTCCTCATCTATTGCCAACTTAGCACTGGCCTTTCTCTGAAACCTGGGCATGATTTTTGGCTCTGGGCAGTTTAATCTGGAATGGACTTGCACTTTTCATCGTCTGACTTGTTCTTCGTGCATTTTAAATATCTGTCCATGAGAGTCGCTGATGGGCATTGCCTGTGGGGGTCTGATTTTTCCTCAGCGGTCTTGCACTATTTATTAGAGCTGCTTGAAATCTCTCCCCTGTGCTTCTGCCTCCACAGCTTTCACCTGGACCCAGGCACTTCTGTCTTGCATGCCTCTCGGCTTTCTTGTTTTGCCCTTTTCTCTCATGTTCACCTCTGAGGTTTGCCTCTTGCACTGTTCCTTTTTGGCCCCTCGTCAATCAATGCCCACATTCCACCTTCTTCTGGCTTCTTCAATGGCCCTCTACTGTCTTGTCTACTGTGTTTTTTCCCATTCAACCATCTTTCTTACAGACTTTCGATCAGCCTGCTCCTGTAAAACACTGGCCCAGTTGCTGAATGCAGTCCGGAATCTCCCCCGTCTTTCTTGGACCCTGAACTCCTCTTTGCTACAACTCGCCTTTTGTCTCTCTTCGTCATCTTTTTGAGTTTCAGTTGTAACGTAGCCACTAAAGGATAATGATCTGAGACCCCATCTGCTCCTCTGCTGACTCAGGCACCCCTCTGAGCAAATGCCCAAGCCTGGGATATACTCACATGTTCTCTCCAATTGACAGTCGCATTGTGGGCTGATCTTCCTGTGAGCATTTGAATCCTCTTGTGCTGAAAAAGACTGTCTCCTGTCTACACGCTGTTTGTGCCAGGGAGATTCAGGAGCCATTCATAACTCCTTCCCAGCAGGTAGAGTTGTTGCCAATTTGTGCACTGAAGTCACCTATCATTAACTTAATGTCATGACTGGGCACACAAGCCAGCACTTGCTGAACTGCTGGTGGAGTATATCCTTTTCGCCATCATCTGCTGCATTTCCTGTGTTATACAAACAAAACTGCACAGGATCGTTTCAGGGGACAAGACAAGATGTCACGTTTATTATAAAAACACAATTTGATTTTAGACCAATAACTAATATCTAATACCTATATACACACACATATCAAAAGTTCTGCAGCTGCTAGATAGTTACCAGACCTGAATGTAGCTTGAGTTCATGGCTTAGGTTCACAGCTTGTGGAGGCTAACTGGCCAGGAAAGCTGGGCAAAAGGAAGAACTAGATCTCTGTTGGGCATGCACCGATGCCCTTCCATGTTGGCAGCAGAATGTGACCCTCCAAAGTCTTCACCTCAAAGGTTCACCGGGGGAAGGAGACCAAAGCCCTGAGGTAAGTGGGAAAGCGGGATACCGGGAGGAAGCACAGGCAGGAATGTCTGTGAGGGGAGGGCTCCTGCCTCATACTGGGAATGAGGGACGATCAACAGGTTATCTCAAGTGCTTATATACAAATGCACAAAGCCTTGGAAACAAGCAGGGAGAACTGGACGTCCTGGTGATGTCAAGGAATTATGACGTGATTGGAATAACAGAGACTTGGTGGGATAACTCACATGACTGGAGTACAGTCATGGATGGTTATAAACTGTTCAGGAAGGACAGGCAGGGCAGAAAAGGTGGGGGAGTAGCACTGTATGTAAGGGAGCAGTATGACTGCTCAGAGCTCCGGTACGAAACTGTGGAAAAACCTGAGTGTCTCTGGATTAAGTTTAGAAGTGTGTGCAACAAGAGTGATGTCATGGTGGGAGTCTGCTATAGACCACCGGACCAGGGGGATGAGGTGGATGAGGCTTTCTTCCGGCAACTCACGGAAGCTACTAGATCGCATGCCCTGATTCTCATGGGTGACTTTAATTTTCCTGATATCTGCTGGGAGAGCAATACAGCGGTGCATAGACAATCCAGGAAGTTTTTGGAAAGCGTAGGGGACAATTTCCTGGTGCAAGTGCTAGGGGAGCCAACTAGGGGGAGCGCTTTTCTTGACCTGCTGCTCACAAACCGGGTAGAATTAGTGGGGGAAGCAAAAGTGGATGGGAATCTGGGAGGCAGTGACCATGAGTTGGTTGAGTTCAGGATCCTGACGCAGGGAAGAAAGGTAAGCAGCAGGATACGGACCCTGGACTTCAGGAAAGCAGACTTTGACTCCCTCAGGGAACAGATGGCCAGGATCCCCTGGGGGACTAACATGAAAGGGAAGGGAGTCCAGGAGAGCTGGCTGTATTTCAAGGAATCCCTGTTGAGGTTACAGGGACAAACCATCCCGATGAGTCGAAAGAATAGTAAATATGGCAGGCGACCAGCTTGGCTTAATGGTGAAATCCTAGCGGATCTTAAACATAAAAAAGAAGCTTACAAGAAGTGGAAGGTTGGACATATGACCAGGGAAGAGTATAAAAATATTGCTCGGGCATGTAGGAAAGATATCAGGAGGGCCAAATCGCACCTGGAGCTGCAGCTAGCAAGAGATGTCAAGAGTAACAAGAAGGGTTTCTTCAGGTATGTTGGCAACAAGAAGAAAGCCAAGGAAAGTGTGGGCCCCTTACTGAATGAGGGAGGCAAGCTAGTGACAGAGGATGTGGAAAAAGCTAATGTACTCAATGCTTTTTTTGCCTCTGTTTTCACTAACAAGGTCAGCTCCCAGACTGCTGTGCTGGGCAACACAAAATGGGGAAGAGATGGCCAGCCCTCTGTAGAGATAGAGGTGGTTAGGGACTATTTAGAAAAGCTGGACGTGCACAAGTCCATGGGGCCGGACGAATTGCATCCGAGAGTGCTGAAGGAATTGGCGGCTGTGATTGCAGAGCCCTTGGCCATTATCTTTGAAAACTCGTGGCGAACGGGGGAAGTCCCGGATGACTGGAAAAAGGCTAATGTAGTGCCCATCTTTAAAAAAGGGAAGAAGGAGGATCCTGGGAACTACAGGCCAGTCAGCCTCACCTCAGTCCCTGGAAAAATCATGGAGCAGGTCCTCAAAGAATCAATCCTGAAGCACTTAGAGGAGAGGAAAGTGATCAGGAACAGTCAGCATGGATTCACCAAGGGAAGGTCATGCCTGACTAATCTAATCGCCTTTTATGATGAGATTACTGGTTCTGTGGATGAAGGGAAAGCAGTGGATGTATTGTTTCTTGACTTTAGCAAAGCTTTTGACACGGTCTCCCACAGCATTCTTGTCAGCAAGTTAAGGAAGTATGGGCTGGATGAATGCACTATAAGGTGGGTAGAAAGCTGGCTAGATTGTCGGGCTCAACGGGTAGTGATCAATGGCTCCATGTCTAGTTGGCAGCCGGTGTCAAGTGGAGTGCCCCAGGGGTCGGTCCTGGGGCCCGTTTTGTTCAATATCTTCATAAATGATCTGGAGGATGGTGTGGATTGCACTCTCAGCAAATTTGCGGATGATACTAAACTGGGAGGAGTGGTAGATACGCTGGAGGGGAGGGATAGGATACAGAAGGACCTAGACAAATTGGAGGATTGGGCCAAAAGAAATCTAATGAGGTTCAATAAGGATAAGTGCAGGGTCCTGCACTTAGGATGGAAGAATCCAATGCACCGCTACAGACTAGGGACCGAATGGCTCGGCAGCAGTTCTGCGGAAAAGGACCTAGGGGTGACAGTGGACGAGAAGCTGGATATGAGTCAGCAGTGTGCCCTTGTTGCCAAGAAGGCCAATGGCATTTTGGGATGTATAAGTAGGGGCATAGCGAGCAGATCGAGGGACGTGATCGTTCCCCTCTATTCGACACTGGTGAGGCCTCATCTGGAGTACTGTGTCCAGTTTTGGGCCCCACACTACAAGAAAGATGTGGATAAATTGGAAAGAGTACAGCGAAGGGCAACAAAAATGATTGGGGGTCTAGAGCACATGACTTATGAGGAGAGGCTGAGGGAGCTGGGATTGTTTAGTCTGCAGAAGAGAAGAATGAGGGGGGATTTGATAGCTGCTTTCAACTACCTGAAAGGGGGTTTCAAAGAGGATGGCTCTAGACTGTTCTCAATGGTAGCAGATGACAGAACGAGGAGTAATGGTCTCAAGTTGCAATGGGGGAGGTTTAGATTGGATATTAGGAAAAACTTTTTCACTAAGAGGGTGGTGAAACACTGGAATGCGTTACCTAGGGAGGTGGTAGAATCTCCTTCCTTAGAGGTTTTTAAGGTCAGGCTTGACAAAGCCCTGGCTAGGATGATTTAACTGGGACTTGGTCCTGCTTTGAGCAGGGGGTTGGACTAGATGACCTTCTGGGGTCCCTTCCAACCCTGATATTCTATGATTCTATGATTCTTCCATCTCACCCATCCTTTTTGTAGGCTTTAGTTTGAATCCAGAGCCTATAGGTCTTGCTGTGTCATGCTGACTCTGGGTTCGGTGTGATTGATCACCCGTCAATTGCAGACATGGCTTTCAGCCTAGGACCTGGCTTTGATGTTTCTTCAATTGTACTTTTGTTCTTTTCTTTTGAGGGTGGACTCTTCTTGCTGTGTCCGGGCTGCTGTCTGCATCTTCAGCCATTGGTGTTTACATTTTATTTCATCAGGACAGGCTGGGGCTGGAGGTTGATTCCATCATCCATCCATACCTCATTCACACATCTAAAGTAAACTATTAAGATTACAGCAGGGTTTTGCAAAAATGAAGTGAGCATTTTAAAATGGGGTTTGGGAGAAGTTAAAATGGAGTTTGGGTTACAACATGGACAAGTGTAAGGAATGGCAACCAGTGAACAAAAGTTAGAATATAGACAAATATAATGAATGACAAACAGTGAGCTGAAGTTACAATGTTGAAACAGTGCAAGTTTCCGTGATTTAAGCAGCAATTGGATTGAAAATGAAACTCAATTAGCCTATTATTGGGGTACCTGGTTTAATGAATGAATGTGGTTTCATTCATAAAACTTTACTTATGAAGTTACATTAATAAAGTGAATAATTAAAAACAATTTCATTGATCAGTTCTACACCTGGGGCAGATATTTGGATTACTGTACACTTGACAGGTCTTGTTTGCAGGCTGGTGGTTGTTAGTCTGTCACACAATGGCTTCCAAAGTCCCCGAGATAAAGAAAAGAAAGTTCTCTCTGGGCGGCAGGGACATGGAGCAGCAATGCTGTAAGCATAAGATTCTTGATTTTTTGGAATTGCTCTTTTAAAATCTAGCAAAAGCCTAAATTCCAGGTGTATTTTCTTCCTTTTTGTTTTGAATAAAATTTATCTTTTTTAAGAACAGGATTTGGGTTTTTGAATCCTAAGAGGTTTGTGCACGTGTTGTTTAATTAGCTGGTGGCAACAGCTGATTTCCTTTGTTTGTTTTCTTTCTCAGCTCTTCCCCGGAGTAGGGGGGTGAAAGGGCTTGCGGGTACCCCACAGGGAGGAATTTCCAAGTGCTCCTTCCTGGGTTCAAAGGGGTTTTTTTGCATTTGGGTGGTGGCAGCGTTTACCAAGCCAAGGTCAGAGAGAAGCTGTAACCTTGGGAGTTTAATACAAGTCTGGAGTGGCCCATATGAATTTTTAGCATCCTTGCGGGCCCCCACTTTCCGCACTCGGAGTGCCAGAGTGGGGATTCAGCCTTGACAGTTGTGATATTATCCAGCGTCATTCCTACATGTCTGTCATGGGTTCGTCCTCCTGAGTATAAGATCATTGCACCCTCAGACAACATCTCCCCATGCCCTCTCCATCACATCCCACTGACACCACGTATTCTCTCATTTCTGGTGGAAGCTGTGTCAGCTTTCCTGTAGTTCACAAAGTACGTGCAGCAAAGTTCTCCATGAGCGGGTCGAAGAATTCTCCTCTTTTTATCCAGGCTTGCGACCAGCACTGTGGCTAACGGTGAGAGAGTTACACAACCGGCATCTGCAATATGCCCAAACGCTGAGAGCCCCTCACCACAGCACACACCAATCCACACTGCACAACACAACCCATGCTCAGCGGCACAACTTGCACACCCACAATAACTCCAAACATGCGTAGCCCCTCACCCCAGCGAGCACCGGTCATTCACCTCCTTCCCAAACCAACACCAATTTCCCAGCCCAACCCCTCCTACACACAAATCAACCCCACACAACACAACCGGCACTCACAACAACCCCAAACACCGCTCTGAAGCCTAAAATGCCTGTTGAATCAGGCTGAAGTGACAGCGACAGCTAACAAGGTCAATGAGAGCTTGTGGCCTGCGTTGTGCAGGAGGTCGGACGAGATGATCATAATGGTCCCTTCTGACCTTAGTATCTATGAATCTATGAATCTCCAGGTTCAGTCATCACTGGGATTTGCCATCTCTCGCCGTCCAATTTTTCAGTTCTCAGCCATTTTCAGCTTCTTTATGGTGACTTTCAGCTGCTCATTACCAGTTCCTCCCCTGATATAGCCGAGGATTACCTTTGCCTTTCACACTGGTGTCTTATAATCCATCCTCTGAGTGACTAATACACCCGGGTCTTTCTCCTCTGTCATCCCCAGCAGATGAGTCTCCAGTTTATAGATCCGGAATTATCGTGACTGATTCTGGAGCCTCCTCCACATGCTTGGGGATCTTCATAATCCCGTCCACTGCATCTGACTCACTGCGATCCCTAATTCCTCAAAAGGTGCTTTCTTGACATCCCATGCCCTTAGCTGCTGCATTCAGTGAAAGCCCCTGTTCCCTCCAGTTCCTTACTGCGCCAAACCCACTGGCCCATCCTCACCGGTCCCAGCGTCCTGGTGATTCTCTCATTGCCACGGAGCCCCTCTATGGCAGTATAAAGCAGTCCCAGGGTGTTTCCCCCCTCTGGCTGGGACATAGTGATGCTGTCTCTGAGTTTTAGGAACCCCCTTTCGTGATGAGTGTCTGGCTGTGTGTGTTCTCAGCAGAGCACAGATATTTAAATCTCACATTAGCTGTGCATCCTGTGGCTTGGATTACCTGGGGGGCTGGTCCCAGAATGTTACTGTTTAGAAATAACCCGGGGTTAAAACAATAGAACTTTCCCGGTTACAAATGCCCCGTGAATTCACCCAATCTCACTTGTTTTCTTTCCCTTTGGTTGCCGATTTCCAAAGCGGATATGATCTCCCAGCTGAGAAAAGGGGAAGAACCCTGGGTCCCGGAGCTCCAGGGCTCCAAGGAAAGACAGAGTCTGCGTGGCATCTGCACGGGTGAATTCATTAAACCCACCCTCTGAGCTCAGGATTGCCTCCTGCAGGTCTCGTAGCCTCGGGGCAGATATCGCTCATGGCTTCCTCCCTGTCCTGTCCGATGCCTGGCTGCAGCTCCCTCCCTGGTCTCCCTTCCCCCTGAGTGTTCGAGGGGGTGTGAGGGCAGAATTGATCCCTGCCTCTCTCCCTTAGGGGGAGGAGTGTCAGGGATTCAGCTCCTAATTCTTTCAATCTCCACAGCACTTCCTTCGGTTTGTTGCCCCCGAGCCTTTCCCCTTTCGGCTGGGCCCAGGGAATGACTGATTGCTGGATTCTTTCTCTCTGTCCCAGCAGGTGATTCGATGGTGGGTGAGAACGCGGAGCAGAACCCTCAGGAGGAAGACGCTGAGCAAGTGGAAGCACATGGAGGATTATCACGGACATCCACAGGGAATGTGTCCAGACGTCGTGAACAGGGAAAAGCTTGTGAGAGTCAGCACAAGCCAGAGCAGCAACAGGGAAACCAGACGGGGGAGAAAGTGGATAAGTCCACTAATTGTCAGAGAATTCACAAGAACCTCAAAGCACTCACAGCCCAGCAGTGAATCCCCACGGCAAAGAGAAAAAACCCATGCACCGAGCGTGGGAAAAACTTCAGTTACCACTCAGACCTTCTTATACACGAGAGAATCCACACGGGGGAGAGACCCTATGAGTGCTGTGAGTATGGGAAAACCTTCAATCGCAGCTCAGCGCTTAGCAGACATCAGCGACTCCACATGGGGCAGAGACCTTACAAATGCTCCGAGTGTGGGAAAAGCTTCCACCGGAGCTCAGCCCTTGTTACACACCAGAGGATCCACACGGGAGAGACCCCCTATAAATGCTGTGACTGTGGGAAAAGCTTCAGTCAGTTCAAACCTTATCAGGCATCAGAGGGTCCACACGGGAGAGACCCCCTTTGAATGCGCCGAGTGTGGGAAAAGCTTCACGGTGAGCTCATACCTTATGCGACACCAGGGCACCCACACCGGCGAGAACCCTTATAAATGCGCCGACTGTGGGAGAAGCTTCAAACAGAACTCCAACCTTGTGGCACATCAGAGAATTCACACGGGAGAGAGACCCTGTATGTGCTCTGAGTGCGGGAAACACTTCGCTCAGAGCTCAGCCCTCATTAAACACCAGCGGATCCCCAAGGGAGACTAACCATATAAAGGCCTGGAAAAATGCTTTGCCTCCCGCAGAGTGGCCTTGAAAGGATGTTTGCACCATTCGCTCACTGTGGTCTCGCAGGTGAGTTGCTTGCTTTTACAGCTTGCCCTTCGGTAAATCCCATGATCCTTTCTATCAAATCTTCTGGTCCATTAGTCGTGGGAGTGTGTCCCCCTCCTACCAGGAATGTCCATCCGCCCCCGGTGAGGGAGACAGAGCTGATCTCAACTAGCCACACTGAGGTGAAATCTTTCTCGGCCTCAAGTCCACGGGCATCATTTTATACTGTTTCTCCTCCAACCCACCCCACACCTGCAAGCTGATTGGGGTGAGTCAGAGAGATTTGCTCTTTCGCCATCATCGTCTGGCCCCCGCCCACCCCTCGCTCCAGCAGCAGCAGCTTCTGCCTGAGCTACACAGAGTTCGTCCTCCTTACATTGTCCTGGGGGGCTGAAAGGGGCCATTTCAATTGTTGGAAACAAAGTCATTTTCTTTTAAAAATTACTAACAAACATTTGGTTTAGAGAAATGAGAGAGGGGAAGCGAACTCTACTAATTGATTATCTTACCGCAGCTCAAGGTACTGGCTTCCACGTTATTTCTGTTACAATCTCTTTTGTATGCCTCTCCGTGGAGAGTTTTTAACCCTATTAGAGTAGGCTCACCTTTACAGGGGTACTTTTCTCCAGGTACGTTGAGACCAAGGTATATTGTTTCTCAAAATTATGGGGATTCCGTTCTCTGGTATATCCTTAGACAACTAAGAATGTTTATAAATGGGCAAAATAATTTGCTTTAAGGGCAGGTGTACCCTGTAGATTATTAACGAATAACCAGCCCGTTTATAATTGGGCAAAGTGACAAATCGTAACTAAACCCTATGAAAATGAAGAAAATATTCAGATCTGTTCATTAGAAGACGCCATTTAAGGACCTGTTTTCAAACAGACCAATTATGAATATCAAGAATTTTAAATCCCGCTATTTCTCTGTTTATCAATGTTTAGCCCTTTTCTCATCTCCAGTAAGTCATGGTCTGACCATTTGAGAAACTGTTTGTATTTTAAGTGACAACACCACTTTCAAATTCCAATAAAATCAAAACACAAGTTCAAATCTAAACCCCTGGCGTTGTCCCAGCCCTGGTCTACACAACAAACTTATGTCAGTGTAAGTGCATTGCTCAGGGGTGTGGAAAATCCACACCCCTGAGCAATGTAGTTATACTGACCTAACTCCCAGTGTAGACAGCGCTTTTCAGGGAAGTGGCGTACCAACGCCCGTGGGAGACGCTCTCCTCTTAGTATAGCTAGTGTCTTCACAAAGTGCTACAGCAAAACAACTGCAAGGGTAGACAAGCGCTTAGTTAACGTTCTCTTACCGATCCACGTTGAAGTTTTGGGGAGGTTTTCCTTGGGTTAGATTCTTCTTGAGTCTTCTCTGTTTTGCTTAGTGGTCTGTGGCAGCTTGCTTGCAGAGCTGGATGGGGTGTGCTTGCTATCCAAGCAGGATTCTTTTATACCCTTCTTCTGATTTTCATGAAATGATGGGAAACTTCCCCCCCTCCTTCAGGCGTGTTGAGATTCAAAGTTGGTTGTGTTCACTCTTTCGTTGACTTTACACCTTGGCTTAGGTCAGAGGATCCCAAACCTATTTTCCTGCAACGTCCCCCCTCATCTCTCCATGGGAGGCACATAACCCCCACAACTGCTGCCCCCAGCCGGGGCACAAAATGACTCATTGAGTGGGGCGGGCAGCTCACCCTGAGGTGGCTCAAAGACCCAGCTGGCTCCATTCCCTACAGGAGCTACTTACATAAACAATGGGTTTCAGAGGAGCAGCCGTGTTAGTCTGTATCCACAAAAAGAATAGGACAAATTTGTTAGTCTCTAAGGTGCCACAAGTACTCCTGTTCTTTATATAAACAGTGAGATCAGGCATGAACGTTTGCATTTAGGTACAAAATATTTGCAAAAATACATTTCAAAAGACGTTTATTCCATCTTAAGCATTTGACAAACAGCAAAACCTTTAATTGGAAATGTGATGTAGAAGGCACCAGTATCTTCTATAAAACATTTCCCACCGTACACGTTCTCCAAGTTTAAAGAATGATGACTTCAGTGGGTTTACGAAATAAATTAATTTCAATAAGGATATTTCTCAAGTTCTGTGTGCAGGGTTAAGCTGAGGTTTTTTCCTTTGCAAAGAAGAAGGCTAAAAGATGCAGTTTATGACTTCATTTATTGTTCTTATAACACCTTGTTGCAACTGGGTCTCTTCCTGAAAACATGAATGTTTTACCTGCTTCGAGTTACCATTTGTTCGCAATAGCAATTCAACGTCTATTAAAAATACCATGCAGAGCACAAATTTCAATTTCAAATGCATCTTTTAAACATAGCACAAAGAAAACAGTGTAAAGTTAAAGCAAGCTGACATTTAAAGGGCAGCTTTCTAAGTCATCCTTATGACCAAGGAGGGGTTATTTGCTTGTTCTCAGGAGATAAAGTAGGAAGTGTTGGGCAATCCCTTATGCGTTTCAGGCAGGACCAAGCCACTCACAGGAACACAAGGAGACTGGAGTCTGGTCGCGTTTATTGTAGCAGAAGCGTAGCTGAACAATACTCGATTCCCGTCCCCACATCCCGAGGAGTGAGCACCGAGATTCTTTTGCGTTTCCCCTTTATTGTCATCATCTGCCCTCCCCATCCCCAGGTGGGCAGTTCTGGTCTTGGTCTCAGCCCAATAATTGCCCTCTAATTTCCCTGCTAAATTCCCCACCCCTGTTTATGTCTCCCCTTGCTCTGGGATGATTTAGTTGGTGTAGGTCCTGCTCTGAGCAGGGGGTTGGACTAGATACCTCCCGAGGTCTCTTCCAACCCTGATCTTCTATGACTCAATGACCATTATTGCCATCTAAGGGGTGTCTCTGTCAGTGAACACCTGCAAGCTTGTGGCTTGGGGGTTTTCCGTGTGCATCATCCGCCGACAGCTTACCAGACAGACTTAATGTCAGGTAGAGCCAGCCCCCCTCCCCGAAACCCCTTGGTATTCCTTTGGGCGTGTCTATGCTTCCCTGCAGTTTGGATTCCAGGGGTGTTGTGGTGGTTCTGGGGGGACTCAGAACTGAGTCACCTAATTACCCCCTGAGAGGGAGTCTTTCTCATGGCAGGTCTCCAACAGCTTGTGAGCCTCTCAGGCACTGGCCTCTGGGCTACGCCACCCCTAACTTTGCTTTACAGGTTAACAATAGCTGCACCGCGGCCCCCGAGTACCTTTGAATCATTCTCCTGCGGTATCCAGCTCCTGACCTAAGTTTCCTCTAAGCTGCGTGGCTGTGCAGCTGGCAGCCACAGGGGCCTGGAGAGGAGAGAGGTAAGGGGGTGGGCGGGGAGGCGAGTGAATTGGGGAGTAC
This sequence comes from Dermochelys coriacea, assembly GCF_009764565.3. Classification (NCBI taxonomy): domain Eukaryota; kingdom Metazoa; phylum Chordata; order Testudines; family Dermochelyidae; genus Dermochelys; species Dermochelys coriacea. The sequence continues at coordinate 5,313,269 of NC_050095.1, read as the reverse complement.
AGGGCTGCCGCAGGGAGAGGCACCCAGTTCCAGCCCCAGCCCCTGGGGCTGCTGCAGCGATAGAGGGCTGGGGGAGTCCTCTCTACCTGCTGCAGCCCCAGAGCAGCCTGCACCCCAAACCCCTCATCCCTGGGCCCACCCCCAAGCCCGCATCCCCAGCCAGAGCCCTCATCCCCCCCTGTGCCCGAACAGCCTGCCCCAACCCTGAACCCCCTCCTGCACCCAGGCCCACCCCAGAGCCCTCACCCCCCTGCACCCCAACCATCTGCCCCAGCCCTGAGCCCCCTCCCACACGCTGAACCCCTGCCACACATCCCCTCCATACTGGTGCACATAACAAAATTCACTCCACACATGGCCATAACAAATTAGAGGGAACATTGCTCCTGACACTGGCTACTCACAGAAATTCTAGATCATCGGCACCCAAAGGTACAGTCTACTCCAGTTTTACCTTAACCCACCTCTCCAGTGCACCAGACAGCACTCGTGAGCACCTATTAAAAAAAAACAAAACAAAAGAAGGTTTATTAAATGAAGAACAAAGTTTTCAGGAGAAGCATGCCCGATCCCGGTGGAAGCAGGGCTATAAATTGCAAGCTGTGACATCACTGCGTGGCCTCTTTCCTGCTCCGATTCTCCGGACTGCGGACTTACAACTAAAAGGGGTGTTTTGAACAATGGACTAAGGACCGGCCAATCTTTGGGCAGTTACCAGAGAGACTTTTGCAAACCAGCCATCTATTCCCTCACTGCACCAAACCTGATCTAAGGGCTTTGCAATCATTTGTGTGCATATGTTCTGTTAACCAATTATAACTCTCTTCTTTACTGGTATTAATGAATCTTGTTCGTTGATCAAGGATTGGCTGGCAGCGTGGTATCTGGGTAAGGTCCGAGATACATATTGACCTGGGGGTAAGTGTCTGATCCTTTGGGATTAGTAAGAACCTCACATGTGGTGCCCTGGGTTTTCAGTAACCTCTCACTATATTACAGCTGTTGGTGTGGACGGGAGCCAAGGGCTGGAATGCCTAAAGGGGACTAAGTTTAGCTTCTGGTCAACCAGTGTGGTACAGCAGAAGCTCTTTTGTTACCCAGTTGTCCCATCCCACATGTATGGGGGGCTGGTTATTTTTGCTGGGGATCCCCTGCCCCGTACAGCGGGGTGGCAGAAACTGAGCCCTAAAGGGGGACCCTGCTGAATCCCCACCCAAGGAGGCACGTGGGATTGTAAACTGGCCAGGTGTGGCCAGGAGACCTTTTCACTGCTCAGATCCAGTCGGGCTCCTCCCGTGTCCCCAGAGACAGATTAAGATTTATTGGGGCACTGAGCACACCAGGGGGCCCCGCTTCCTGCTCCTCCCAGAGCCAGGCTGTGGTAAGAGCTGCCTAGGGAGCCAGGGCTGCTGTGGGGAGCCCTGGACCTATAGGCATAATTTCACTGCTATATTTGGGGGGGGAAGGGGCAGCATGGTGGGGCCATGCATGCACACGCCCAGACGTGCCGGCTGAAGCCAGTTCTCACTGGCTCTCTCTCCCTGCCTGGAGTGGTACCTGGGCTGCCCGTGCTGGGGGGAGGATGGGCCAGGTTCACGGGGGGGGGAACCCCAGCCCTCCAGTCACCGCTTTGCCTGAGAGACAAGCCCCGACCCTGGTCGAGCTGGCCTGCAGCCACCTGGCAAAGGGCTGCGCGCCCACCTGAGCGAGTGGGGAGCAGGGCTGGTGTCCTGCCAGCACCCGGCTTGGGTGGCAGTGGCAGGCATGTTGGTGAACGAGCGGGTCCCACCCCAGAGGGACGACTGGGTCCCCCTAGAGTGTCCCTGCTGAGCCGACCTACCTCAGGGTGCTCGCAGATAGCAGCGGGGAGGAGGTCCAGTGGCACCCATAACCCTGTGTGCCCCCCACTTGTCACAGAGGATGACAAAGGTGAGAGGTAGCAAACCCTGATGCATGGTTAATGCCCTGCTATAATTTTGAAATCTCCCTTGTAAATGTGATGCAAATAAAGGGAGGTACTTTTGAAAGTTTTAAAATCTTATTATTGTAACAAGGTATACAAACAAGAATAGCTTACTTTCCATGTCCATATTTTTTCAGAAAGAAGCATCTAAACGTAGTTATTGATACAGAGTTATTGACACCTTTTTTCCTTTACTGAAATTTACATTACAACTAAACTTCTCTATTACTCATTTATATACTCACTCCGTTATTTCAAGAAAACCACAATACGCCTCTTCACAAAATAATATACAATATACATTTTTGGTAAACATCTGAACTGCGCACACTTCGGGCAGTCTATACTCTTTCCTCGTCTCCGGTAGGTTTTCTTCATTAGTTCCTTCTGGAAGCCAGGGCACCCATGCCCACATCTTACAAGAGTCAACCTGGACCTTTGAGAAGTACTAGCTGAGCAAATGAAATCACAGAACTAATCATGCGAAATACAATTTAAATTCATTCATAAAATGTATAAAGTCATATTCCTTGAACATACCATCATTAGTCAAGATAGGACTATCAGCAGCAGTGGAAATATTTACTAATATGATCATGTGACCCTGGACTCCAAATTGGGCCAGTAACTTTCCATGCACCTGCGCTGGGCTTGGCTATAAATTGCAAGCTGTGACATCACTGCGTGGCCTCTTTCCTGCTCCAATTCTCCAGACTGTGGATTTACAAGTAAAAGGGGTGTTTTTCACAATGGACTGACGACCGTCCAATCTTTTTGCAGTTACCAGAGAGACTTTTGCAAACCAGCCATCTATTCCCTCACTGCCCCAAACCTGATCTAAGGGCTTTGCGATCATTTGTGTGCATATGTTCTGTTAACCATTTATAACTCATCCCCGGGCCCACCAATCAACGCTACCAAGAGACACCTCCTCATCAATTATTTGGAGTGGATCACATCCACCCTGACTAAATTGGCCTTGTCAACACTGGTTCTCCACTTGTAAGGTAACACCCTTCTCTTCATGTGCCAATATATATTTATGCCTGTATCTTGTTAATGTTAATGCAGTTCACTCCATGCATCTGAAGAAGTGGGGTTTTTACCCACGAAAGTTTATACCCAAATAAATCTGTTAGTCTTAAAGGTGCCACCAGACTCCTCATTGTTTTTGTGGATAGAGACTAACACAGCTAACCCTCTGATGCTATAATGAGATAACTGGCTCTGTGGACATGGGGAAAGCGGTGGACATGATACATCTTGACTTTAGCAAAGCTTTTGATATGGTTTCCCACAGTGTTCTTGCCAGCAAGTTAAAAAAGTATGGATTGGATGAATGGACGATAAGGTGGATAGAAAGCTGGCTAGATCATCAGGCTTAACGGGTAGTGATCAACGGCTCCATGGCTAGTTGGCAGCCGGTATCGAGCAGAGTGCCCCAAGGGTCGGTCCTGGGGCTGGTTTTGTTCAAATCTTTATTAATGATCTGGAGGATGGTGTGGATTGCACCCTCAGCAAGTTTGCAGAGGACACTAAACTGGGAGGAGAGGTAGATACGCTGGAGGGTAGGGATAGGATACAGAGGGCCCTAGACAAATTCGAGGATTGGGCCAAAAGAAATCTGATGAGGTTCAACAAGGAGAAGTGCAGAGTCCTGCACTTAGGACGGAAGAATCCCAGGCACCGCTACAGACTAGGGAGCGAATGGCTCGGCAGCAGTTCTGCAGAAAAGGACCCAGGGGTTACAGTGGACAAGAAGCTGGATATGAGTCAACAGTATCCCCTTGTTGCCAAGAAGGCCAATGGCATTTTGGGCTGTATAAGTAGGAGCATTGCCAGCAGATCGAGGGACGTGATCGTTCCCCTCTATTTGACATTGGTGAGGCCTCATCTGGAGTACTGTGTCCAGTTTTGGGCCCCACACTACAAGAAAGATGTGGAAAAATTGGAGAGAGTCCAGCGGAGGGCAACAAAAATGATTAGGGGACTGGAACACATGACTTATGAGTACTTGTGGCACTTTAGAGACTAACAAATTTATTAGAGCATAAGCTTTCGTGAGCTACAGCTCACTTCATCGGATGCATCCAATGAAGTGAGCTGTAGCTCACGAAAGCTTATGCTCTAATAAATTTGTTAGTCTCTAAGGTGCCACAAGTCCTCCTTTTCTTTTTGCGAATACAGACTAACACGGCTGCTATTCTGAAACATGACTTATGAGGAGAGGCTGAGGGAACTGGGATTGTTTAGTCTGTGGAAAAGAAGAATGAGGGGGGATTTGATAGCTGCTTTCAACTACCTGAAAGGGGGTTCCAAAGAGGATGGATCTAGACTGTTCTCAGTGGTAGTGGATGACGGAACGAGGAGTAATGGTCTCCAGTTGCAGTGGGGGAGGTTTAGGTTGGATATTAGGAAACACTTTTTCACTAGGAGGGTGGTGAAGCGCTGGAATGGGTTACCTAGCGAGGTGGTGGAATCTCCATCCTGAGAGGTTTTTAAGGTCAGGCTTGATGTAGTTGGGGTTGGTCCTGCTTTGAGCAGGGGGTTGCACTAGATACCTCCTGAGGTCCCTTCCAACCCTGATCTTCTATGATTCTATGAAAATGCCAAGGTCAGGGCAGGCTGCAAAAGGGGAGATATACTCCCAAAACTGGTGGTTAACACTGAAGTTAGACTCACCAACCAGTCACAAACTGTGCTCCTGTTCCCCCCCCCCCGACTGGTTATCAAGAAGCAGGAAAAAAAAAAAATCACACAGCCCCCTTTATTGCCTTCCAGTTCTCTGGCTCCCAATCAGCACCGAGGTCCCGTACAGTGAGAAGTTATTTAAAAACTCTGCTGGCACATACAAGATGTTCTTCGGACCCCAAAGGGCCACCACATTGCCAGGTGAGGGTGAGGTTGGATCTTACTAAAGGATGGGCTGGTCCTTTGGGTATCTGAAGCCGAACGTTTATCTTAAAGAAAAAAGAAAGAAGAAGGAGGGAGTAGTGAAAGGGTAAAGCGCTCACAGACACACACCTTGGCACGGGCGGGTTTCCAGGCTTGGCAGTCCCCCTGGCGCGCACCCACAGCTGCGATGGGTCTGTCAGTCCGTCCTGGCGCTGGCAGAGAAGTTGCTCCAGAGACAGGAATCAGCTGGACAGCGGGCGGCTATGGGAGCGGGGCCGGGGGAGAGGCCGGGACTGCCCCCCATTCTGGGCGAGGGACAGATGCCGTGACACCCCCCCCAAATCCAGGGAGAGGGGAGGTGCCGTGATCCCCCCCCCAGTCCGGGTGTGGGGGAGATACAGTGACCCCCCCGTCCAGGTATAGGGGAGATGCAGTGACCCCCCCGTCCGGGTATAGGGGAGATGCCGTGACCCCCCAGTCTGGGTAGAGGGGAGACGCTGTGAGCCCCCCATTCCGAGTATAGGTGAGATTCAGTCACGCCCCCCAGTCCGCGTATAGGGGAGATGCCGGGACCCCCCCGTCCGAGTATAGGGGAGATGCTGTGACCCCCCCAGTCCGAGTATAGGGGAGATGCCGGGACCCCCCCGTCCGAGTATAGGGGAGATGCTGTGACCCCCCCAGTCCGAGTATAGGGGAGATTCAGTCATGCCCCCCAGTCCGGGTATAGGGGAGCTGCAGTGACCCCCCCAGTCCAGGTATAGGGGAGATGCAGTGACCCCCCCGTCCGGGTATAGGGGAGATGCCGTGACCCCCCAGTCTGGGTAGAGGGGAGACGCTGTGACCCCCCAGTCTGGGTAGAGGGGAGACGCTGTGACCCCCCCATTCCGAGTATAGGGGAGATTCAGTCATGCCCCCCAGTCCGCGTATAGGGCAGATGCCGGGACCCCCCCAGTCCGCGTATAGGGCAGATGCCGGGACCCCCCCAGTCCGAGTATAGGGGAGATTCAGTCATGCCCCCCAGTCCGGGTATAGGGGAGCTGCAGTGACCCCCCCAGTCCAGGTATAGGGGAGATGCCGGGACCCCCCCAGTCCGGGTATAGGGGAGCTGCAGTGACCCCCCCAGTCCGGGTATAGGGGAGATGCCGGGACCCCCCCAGTCCGGGTATAGGGGAGATGCAGTGACCCCCCCGTCCGGGTATAGGGGAGATGCCGTGACCCCCCAGTCTGGGTAGAGGGGAGACGCTGTGACCCCCCAGTCTGGGTAGAGGGGAGACGCTGTGACCCCCCCATTCCGAGTATAGGGGAGATTCAGTCATGCCCCCCAGTCCGCGTATAGGGCAGATGCCGGGACCCCCCCAGTCCGCGTATAGGGCAGATGCCGGGACCCCCCCAGTCCGCGTATAGGGGAGATTCAGTCATGCCCCCCAGTCCGGGTATAGGGGAGCTGCAGTGACCCCCCCAGTCCAGGTATAGGGGAGATGCCGGGACCCCCCCAGTCCGGGTATAGGGGAGCTGCAGTGACCCCCCCAGTCCGGGTATAGGGGAGATGCCGGGACCCCCCCAGTCCGGGTATAGGGGAGATGCCGGGACCCCCCAGTCTGGGTAGAGGGGAGACGCTGTGACCCCCCCATTCCGAGTATAGGGGAGATTCAGTCATGCCCCCCAGTCCGCGTATAGGGCAGATGCCGGGACCCCCCCAGTCCGCGTATAGGGCAGATGCCGGGACCCCCCCAGTCCGAGTATAGGGGAGATTCAGTCATGCCCCCCAGTCCGGGTATAGGGGAGCTGCAGTGACCCCCCCAGTCCAGGTATAGGGGAGATGCCGGGACCCCCCAGTCTGGGTATAGGGGAGCTGCAGTGACCCCCCAGTCCGGGTATAGGGGAGATGCCGGGACCCCCCAGTCCGGGTATAGGGGAGATGCAGTGACCCCCCCGTCCGGGTATAGGGGAGATGCCGTGACCCCCCAGTCTGGGTAGAGGGGAGACGCTGTGACCCCCCAGTCTGGGTAGAGGGGAGACGCTGTGACCCCCCCATTCCGAGTATAGGGGAGATTCAGTCATGCCCCCCAGTCCGCGTATAGGGCAGATGCCGGGACCCCCCCAGTCCGAGTATAGGGGAGATTCAGTCATGCCCCCCAGTCCGGGTATAGGGGAGCTGCAGTGACCCCCCCCAGTCCAGGTATAGGGGAGATGCCGGGACCCCCCCAGTCCGGGTATAGGGGAGCTGCAGTGACCCCCCAGTCCGGGTATAGGGGAGATGCCGGGACCCCCCCAGTCCGGGTATAGGGGAGATGCAGTGACCCCCCCGTCCGGGTATAGGGGAGATGCCGTGACCCCCCAGTCTGGGTAGAGGGGAGACGCTGTGACCCCCCCATTCCGAGTATAGGGGAGATTCAGTCATGCCCCCAGTCCGCGTATAGGGCAGATGCCGGGACCCCCCCAGTCCGAGTATAGGGGAGATTCAGTCATGCCCCCCAGTCCGGGTATAGGGGAGCTGCAGTGACCCCCCCAGTCCAGGTATAGGGGAGATGCCGGGACCCCCCCAGTCCGGGTATAGGGGAGCTGCAGTGACCCCCCCCAGTCCGGGTATAGGGGAGATGCCGGGACCCCCCCAGTCCGGGTATAGGGGAGCTGCAGTGACCCCCCCAGTCCGGGTATAGGGGAGATGCCGGGACCCCCCCCAGGCGGGGCGTAGGGGAGACGCTGTGACCCCCCCAGTCCGAGTATAGGGGAGATTCAGTCATGCCCCCCAGTCCGCGTATAGGGCAGATGCCGGGACCCCCCCAGTCCGAGTATAGGGGAGATTCAGTCATGCCCCCCAGTCCGGGTATAGGGGAGCTGCAGTGACCCCCCCAGTCCAGGTATAGGGGAGATGCCGGGACCCCCCCAGTCCGGGTATAGGGGAGCTGCAGTGACCCCCCCAGTCCGGGTATAGGGGAGATGCCGGGACCCCCCCCAGGCGGGGCGTAGGGGAGACGCTGTGACCCCCCCAGTCCGAGTATAGGGGAGATTCAGTCATGCCCCCCAGTCCGGGTATAGGGGAGCTGCAGTGACCCCCCAGTCCGGGTATAGGGGAGATGCCGGGACCCCCCCAGTCCGGGTATAGGGGAGATGCAGTGACCCCCCCGTCCGGGTATAGGGGAGATGCCGTGACCCCCCAGTCTGGGTAGAGGGGAGACGCTGTGACCCCCCCATTCCGAGTATAGGGGAGATTCAGTCATGCCCCCCAGTCCGCGTATAGGGCAGATGCCGGGACCCCCCCAGTCCGAGTATAGGGGAGATTCAGTCATGCCCCCCAGTCCGGGTATAGGGGAGCTGCAGTGACCCCCCCAGTCCAGGTATAGGGGAGATGCCGGGACCCCCCAGTCCGGGTATAGGGGAGCTGCAGTGACCCCCCCAGTCCGGGTATAGGGGAGATGCCGGGACCCCCCAGTCCGGGTATAGGGGAGCTGCAGTGACCCCCCCAGTCCGGGTATAGGGGAGATGCCGGGACCCCCCCCAGGCGGGGCGTAGGGGAGACGCTGTGACCCCCCCAGTCCGAGTATAGGGGAGATTCAGTCATGCCCCCCAGTCCGCGTATAGGGCAGATGCCGGGACCCCCCCAGTCCGAGTATAGGGGAGATTCAGTCATGCCCCCCAGTCCGGGTATAGGGGAGCTGCAGTGACCCCCCCAGTCCAGGTATAGGGGAGATGCCGGGACCCCCCCCAGTCCGGGTATAGGGGAGCTGCAGTGACCCCCCCAGTCCGGGTATAGGGGAGATGCCGGGACCCCCCCCAGTCCGGGTATAGGGGAGATGCCGGGACCCCCCCAGGCGGGGCGTAGGGGAGACGCTGTGACCCCCCCAGTCCGAGTATAGGGGAGATTCAGTCATGCCCCCCAGTCCGGGTATAGGGGAGCTGCAGTGACCCCCCCAGTCCAGGTATAGGGGAGATGCCGGGACCCCCCCAGTCCGGGTATAGGGGAGATGCCGGGACCCCCCCGTCCGGGTATAGGGGAGATGCCGTGACCCCCCAGTCTGGGTAGAGGGGAGACGCTGTGACCCCCCCATTCCGAGTATAGGGGAGATTCAGTCATGCCCCCCAGTCCGGGTATAGGGGAGCTGCAGTGACCCCCCCCAGTCCAGGTATAGGGGAGATGCCGGGACCCCCCCAGTCCGGGTATAGGGGAGCTGCAGTGACCCCCCCCAGTCCGGGTATAGGGGAGATGCCGGGACCCCCCCCCAGGCGGGGCGTAGGGGAGACGCTGTGACCCCCCCCCGGTGCGGGTGTGGGGGAGGTGCCGTGGCCATGCTGTGGGGCTGGGGCGCGGGGGGGGAATGGGGGGGGCTCCTGCCGCCGGGGGCGGGGCTGATCCCACAGGCCGCCGCGCTGCTCGCCCCGCCCAGCAGTGGGGGGAGTGACAGGGAGGGAGCCCCGCCCCCACCGCTGCGCGCGCCGCCGCCCCGCCCCCCCCCCGCCCCCACCGCTGCGCGCGCCGCCGCCCCGCCCCTCCCCCCCCCCCGACAGCGCGGCCCGCGGCGGGAAACGGTTTTGTGATTCCATGAGGTGGGTGGCGCGCGGCGGGGCCGGGGGGAGGCGCCGCTGCCCCCCCTCCCCCTCCGTGCCCGCCTGGGGGGGACCCCTGGGCCTTGCCCCGCGGTGGGTGGGGGGCCCTGGGGTGTTATGGGGGCGCTGTGGGAGCGGGGGGGCCCTGGGGTGTTATGGGGGCTCTGTGGGGTGTTATGGGGGTGCTGTGGGAGCGGGGGGGTGCTGTGAGGATATAGCGGGCTCTGTGGGGTGTTATGGGGGCTCTGTGGGGTGTTATGGGGGTGCTGTGGGAGCGGAGGGGTGCTGTGAGGATATAGCGGGCTCTGTGGGGTGTTATGGGGGTGCTGTGGGAGCGGAGGGGTGCTGTGAGGATATAGCGGGCTCTGTGGGGTGTTATGGGGGTGCTGTGGGTGTGGGGGGGTGCTGTGAGGATATAGCAGGCTCTGGGGTGTTATGGGGTGCTGTGGGAGCGGGGGGGTGCTGTGAGGATATAGTGGGCTCTGTGGGGTGTTATGGGGGTGCTGTGGGTGTGGGGGGGTGCTGTGAGGATATAGTGGGCTCTGTGGGGTGTTATGGGGGTGCTGTGGGTGTGGGGGGGTGCTGTGAGGATATAGCAGGCTCTGGGGTGTTATGGGGGTGCTGTGAGGATATAGCAGGCTCTGTGGGGTGTTATGGGGGTGCTGTGGGAGCGGAGGGGTGCTGTGAGGATATAGCAGGCTCTGTGGGGTGTTATGGGGGTGCTGTGGGTGTGGGGGGGTGCTGTGAGGATATAGCAGGCTCTGTGGGGTGTTATGGGGGTGCTGTGGGAGCAGGGGGGTGCTGTGAGGATATAGCGGGCTCTGTGGGGTGTTATGGGGTGCTGTGGGAGCGGGGGGGTGCTGTGAGGATATAGCGGGCTCTGTGGGGTGTTATGGGGGTGCTGTGGGAGCGGAGGGGTGCTGTGAGGATATAGGGGGCTCTGTGGTGTGTTATGGGGGTGCTGTGGGAGCGGAGGGGTGCTGTGAGGATATAGCAGGCTCTGTGGGGTGTTATGGGGGTGCTGTGGGAGCGGAGGGGTGCTGTGAGGATATAGTGGGCTCTGTGGGGTGTTATGGGGGTGCTGTGGGAGCGGAGGGGTGCTGTGAGGATATAGCAGGCTCTGTGGGGTGTTATGGGGGTGCTGTGGGAGCGGAGGGGTGCTGTGAGGATATAGCGGGCTCTGTGGGGTGTTATGGGGGTGCTGTGGGAGCGGAGGGGTGCTGTGAGGATATAGCGGGCTCTGTGGGGTGTTATGGGGGTGCTGTGGGAGCGGAGGGGTGCTGTGAGGATATAGCAGGCTCTGTGGGGTGTTATGGGGGTGCTGTGGGTGTGGGGGGGTGCTGTGAGGATATAGCGGGCTCTGTGGGGTGTTATGGGGGTGCTGTGGGAGCAGGGGGGGGCCGCACCGAGCTGGAGCGAGCCAACCAGGAGTGATGTGGGGCTGGTTTGTGGGTAGCAGCTTGGGGGGTCCCCTCCTGCCGGGGGGAGGGCTGATCCCAAAGGCCGCCCTGCTGCTCCCCCCCAGAAGCAGCTGCGCCCTCACACAGGACACTCACATGGAGCCTCCCACGTGCCAGGCATGTGCGTGATACACGCGCACACAAGAGGCTCTTTGCCTCTTGGCTGAGTCATGGCCCCTTTGCAGCCCCGTGCCGCACGCTGCCCCTCCCCTCCCCATGCCCCCCCCACACACACGAGGGTTTCCGCGCTCACACCAATTTTTTCAAACCGGTAGTATCGGTTGGAGCAGGGGGCGCGTGATGGGATCGGGGTTGGGGGGGCGGGTATGAGGCACTGCTGCCCCTGCCCCACGTTCCCTGGCTGAGGGCATCCCTCGACCTTGTCCCGGGATGGGGGGACGCTATAGGTGCAGGGGGGGAGGGAGGGCGCTGTGGATGCAGGGGGGTGTTGTGGGGTGGGGGGGTGCTGGGGGCTGCAGGTGTTGTGGTCAGCGCTGTGGGGTGGGCTGCTATGGGTGCTGGGGGTATTGCTGTGGGGTGGGATGCTGTGAGGGTGGGGTGCAGGGGGGTGCTGTGGGTGGTGTAGAGGTGGCGTTGGGGGGGTGCAGTGGAGGCGTGCAGGGGTCCTGCGGACGGTGTAGGGTCCCTGGGGGGGGTGAGGGTATACAGGGCATTGTGGGCGTGCGGAGAGCAGTCTTTTGGGGTTGGGGGGGTATCAGGCACTGTGGGTGGTGTATGCAGGGGGGGTGCTGTGTGGCTGGGCACTGACCCTGTTTTCCCCCCTAGGACCCCGCCATGGTGGTGCTGCACTACTACCAGCACCCCGGGGCGGAGGGTGTCCCTGTCTCCCTGCTGCGCTCGGCCCAGGCGGTGCTGGGGGGCGTCCGCGCCCTGCACAGGGAGTTGTGCTACAATGTCAGCTGGACAGGTACGGGGGGGCCCCTAAACTGCGTAACTGAGCATCAAGATGGCAGGCGAACTTCAGTGTTGATAAATGCAAAGCAGGGCACGTCGGAAAACACAATCCCAGCTCTGCGCACAGAATGACGGGGTCTAGATTATCTGCTGCCCCTCGAGAGAGAGAGCGTGGAGCCACCGTGGCTAGTTCTCTGAAAACAGCCACTCGACGTGCAGCGCGTCAAAAAGCAAACAGCATGTTAGGAACCGAAGTGGGCATCGTACCCCATGAGGGCTCCCCTTCCTGGCAGGACCCCTCAGCCCCATTGCCTGCTGGGTATCACAGCCCCATTTCTCCCCTGCAGGTGCGTCGCCCCCCAATCCCCAGGAGACCCAGCTGCTGCACTGGCTCTTCGGCTGCCCCTTGGCATCCGGAGACGTTGCTACAGAGTCCTTCCTGCGCCCAGCGCCCACCGACCTGCTGGTAGAGATCGGGCCACGGTGCGTCCCAGGGCTGAGTGGGGGGCTCCGTGCCATGGGGGCGCTGTGCTTCAGGGAGCGGGGTGGAAGACTGAGCAGAGGGTGCTGTGGAGTGGAGGGGCAGCTGTGGGGCGGGCGCTGTGTCTCCCGGGACTGTTAACCCTTTCCTGGCGCAGGCTGAACTTCTCCACGGCGTTCTCCACCAATGTGGTGTCCGTGTGCCGGGCCGCGGGGCTGGGCTGCGTTGACCGTGCCGAGTGCTCCCACCGCTACCTGCTGCAGGTGAGGGGGGATGTGGGACCCCTGGGAACGGAGGGGATGACCCCTAGGGGATGGGTGCGGAGGCGTGCTGGTGTGGGGGTTCCAGCATTGTGGGGTTAATGGGGCTCTGGGGTGGGAGGGAGTTCCTGGGCTGCTTGCTCCCCCCCTAATGCCCAGATCTACAGATGGGGGAATGGGGGGGCTTGGTCTGTCTGTCTCCCCTTCCTGCTCCTGGTAATGGGGGGTTCCTAGTTCTCAGCTCCCCTTCGCCCCCAGTGCCTGTCCCCAGCGGGGAGCGGCAGGAGGTTTCTGTTGTCACTCTCACGGGGCAGGCAGTGGGTCCCCTTTCTCACCCTAGGGGAGGAGAGACAGCTCCCCGTTCTCACCCCCATCTTCACTGGCAGTGTGCCCGACGCCCCACGCCCCCCGAGGAGGCCGCCCTGGTGGCGGTGCTCAGTGACCGGATGACAGAGCAGCGCTACGAGGAACCAATCCGCAGCTTCGCCGTGGCCACCCGCCCTGCCCCCACCTGGCATGTGGATGTGCTGGGGGGGGGCCGCACCGAGCTGGAGCGAGCCAACCAGGAGCTAGGTATGGGGGGAGGGGGCGCTGAGTACCCGGACTAATGGGGGTGGTTGGGTATCATGGGAGTCAGGCTGGGGGAGCTGGGGAGTGGCTGAGCACACTGCAGGGGTTGGGGAGGGTGTGGGGGGGGAGATGGACTCCCAGGGGTTGAAGCTGGGGCTCTGCAGGATGAATGACTGGGGTGGGGTGAGAGCTATGGCTGACGCAATGTCCCAAGCAGCCCGGGTTCGAGCCCCTTGATGTCCTGTAGGTGTGGGGGGTTCTGTCCACCATGGAGAGTGCTGGGGGTCAAAGGTCTCTGCCCCCCCCCATTCCACCCTAACCCCCTTTCCACACAGGCCTGGCCTTCGACTCCTGGGACCTGGATTTCTATGCTGAACTCTTCAAGAAATTCGGGCGCAACCCGACCAGCGTGGAGTGCTTCGACCTGGCCCAGTCCAACAGGTACCGGCACCGAGTCCCCCAGCCAGCCGGTCCCCTACCCTGGGGCCAGGTGGGAGCCGGCGCCCCCTCGAGGGGAGAGGCCCCATGTCCCGTTCCCAGCAACCCTGAGCCAGCCAGTCCCTGCCCTTTGGCTGGATCGGAGTCAACATCCCCTAGAGGGGAAAGACCCCATGTCCCATTCCCCACCCCCTGACCCAGCGGCCAGATGGGAGCCAGCGTCGCCTAGAGGGAAAGGCCCTGTGCCCCCTTCTCTGCCCCTCTGAGCCAGCCAGTCCCTGCCCTGGGGCTGGATAGGAGCTGGCGCCCTGTTCCCTGCCCCTGCCAGCCCCTGCCCTGCGGCCGGATGGGAGCCAGTGACCCCTAGGGGGAAGGCCCTGTGCCCCATTTCCCCCCCCCCCCCAGCCAGCCAGTCAGTCCCTGCCCTGGGACCGGATGGGAGCTGGCACTCCCTAAAGGGGACAGGCCCCGTGTCCCATTCCCTGGTTCGCTTTCAACCATTTGCCTGCCCTGGGGCCGAATGGGAGCCACACCTATCTAGACGAATGGCTCCCCATGTGCATGTCTCACCCCCCCCCATCCCTGCCCCCCAGCGAGCACAGCCGACACTGGTTCTTCAAAGGGCGCCTCCTGGTGGACGGGAAGGAGGTCGCGGAGTCGCTGTTTGAGTCCATTGTGCGGACCCAGGAGAAGAGCAACCCCAACAATGTCATCAAGTTCTCGGACAACAGCAGGTGCCTACCTGGGACCTCATCCGTGGGGACGGGAATGGGGCTCGAGCTCATGGCCAGGGTTGGAATCAAACTCTCACTTCCTCTGGGCTAGGGATGGGGGTGGGGCTTTGTGGCTGGTGGCCATGGCTGGGATGCTCTCCCCCCGTCCCCTTGGGGCAGGGATGGCTGTGGGGCTCTGTGGCCGACGGCCGTGGTTGGTTCTCTCCCCCCAGTGCCATCCAGGGCAGGGCCGTGTGTTCCCTGTGGCCCCACGACCCGTCCCGTCCCAGCCGCTTCGAGAAGAGAACATCGACCCGGCACGTGATCTTCACTGCAGAGACCCACAACTTCCCCACGGGTCAGTGCGGGGGGCAGGGGGGCTGTGTGTGTGCAGGGGAATATATATGTATGGGGGGCTTCTATCCATGGGGTGAGATGGGGGCATGGCCAGGGAGTTGTGTGGCAGTCTGCAAGGGAGACATTGGGAGAAATCCATGGGGGGGTGAGAGGGTGTCCATAGGGCAGGGGTCTGTGGGGGAGGTAGTGTGGCTGTGTGGGGGGTGGCAGTGCCTGGGGTTATGGGCTGTGGAGGGGTGGATGCTACACACTTTTCCTGCTCTCCATGCGCGTGCCCCAGTCCGTGAAGTGCAGGGGCCTCCTGTCTGGGGCAGCTGTTGGCCTGGCACTCTGGAGTGTGTGTTTTGGGGGGTACCTCGGAGGGGTGTCTCCTCGCTCTCACCCCCGTGTCCTCCCCAGGGGTGGCCCCATTCAGCGGCGCTGCAACGGGAACAGGCGGGCGGATCCGGGACGTGCAGTGCACGGGGCGTGGGGCCCACGTCATCGCCGGCACGGCCGGGTACAGCTTCGGAAACCTGCACATCCCTGGTGAGAGCAGGGGGGCCCCACTTCTGTCCAGCCACAGCCCCCTTCCACCACCTCCTCCTCCCCTTCCTCTGCCAGGCCATGGGACCTCTTCCTCAGGCCCACCTTCTGCAGCCCCCTCCCTGCTGGGTCATGGGGGCCCTCCTGCCCCTGGGAGCAGGCCGCCGGGCACTTTCCCTCCAGCCCTGAGCCCCTCCCCGACCTGGCCATGGGCCATGGGACCCTCCACTCCCTTGACCTCATCTTCACACCCCCGACTTCTCCTGCCCGGTGTTTGTCCTCCCTGGAGCTGGCTCAGCCCGTCTGTCTGTTCGCCCCCTTTCCTTGGCCCAAACGGGGCGATTTCAGGCTGCAGGTCTAGTCACCTCCCTTATCCTGCCTTCCAGATAACGAGACCCCCCCAGCCAGCCTGCCTAGCCATAGCTGCCCTCCCCTGTGCCCAGGCTGCGACTGGAGTGTGCCCGGGACCCTGCATGGCTCTGCCACAGTGCCTGGCTTTCCACGCTCCCTGGCACCCCACCCCGGGGTCAGCTGGCTTGCAGGGGGGTCTGTTGCTGACTCAAAAGGACACCCCGCCAGCCCCCCAGCCAGATCTATCTCCTTCTCCTAACCCAGTGGATGGGAGGCAGGGTCTTCCCTGGGTTACTCCCTTCCCCACCCGCCTTCCCCGCAGGGCACTGCCTGCTGGGCTCCCTGCTCTGGGCCTGGTCCTGGTCCCGGTCCCAGGGCGCTGCGGCTCGTCCAGTCCCTGGCTTAGCCTGGGTTCAGAACACGTCCTTTCTGCCGCCAACTGAGCCGTCCGGCTGCCTTTTACACCCCTTGGGGTTGGGGACCCCTGACCGTCTCTCCCTGCCCCCAGGCTACCCTCTGCCCTGGGAGGACCCGGCATTGCCCTATCCCAAGAACTACGCCCACCCCCTGCAGGTGGCCATCCGGGCCAGCGATGGGGCCTCTGACTACGGCAATAAGTTTGGGGAACCTGTCCTGGCTGGTGAGTGTTGGAGGGGCCGTTCTGGGGGTTTGGGGGGGACCCATCCTGGCAGGTGGGGGCTGAGCTGTATCTTCAGTGGGGCCTACTGCCGAGAGTCACCCCATCAGCTGCCCTGTTGCTTCCCTCTCAGAGGGGGCACCTGCCTGGCCCTTGCCTGCCGTTCTGGGGTGGCCAGGAGGCTGTGGGTTCTAGTCTGTCCTTCGATGGTTGGGGACGCGCCCGGCTCTGGGGCCGACTTGGGGAGCACCTGGCAGGGGGGACGCACCCGGCTCTTGGGAGGGGGTTGGGGAGCGCCTGGCAGGGGGGATGAACCTGGCTCTGGGGTGCCCTTCGGGAGCACTGGGCAGCAGAGGAAGGGGATGTGCCTAGCTCTGGGGGGGAAGTATATAACAACCTGGGCAGGGGAAATGCCAAGCACTAAAGGGTTGTGGTACCCAGTGGGGAGAGGCTGGGGGGGTGTCTCTGCTCTAATCCCCCCCCAATCTCGGGCAGGGTTCGCCCGTTCCTTCGGCCAGCAGCTCCCCAATGGGCAGCGGCGCGAATGGATCAAGCCCATCATGTTCAGCGCGGGGATTGGCACCATGGAGGACATTCACGTTCACAAGGAGCCCCCCGAGCCTGGTGAGTATCCCCCCCACCCCAAGCCACTCCCCAGTAAACCCCCTCTGCTTCTTCCCCCCCCCCCACGTACTGCAGTTCCCCCACAGCCTAAGAACTGCCCTGCCCTGCCTCCCCGAGACCTAGGGTGACCAGATGTCCCGATTTTCTAGGGACCGTCCTGATTTTTGGGGGCTTTTTCTTATATAGGCTCCTATTACCCCCCACCTCCTGTCCCAATTTTTCACACTTGCTGTCTGGTCACCCTACCCAGACCCCATGCTGACTGGAAGCAGCCATCTGGCCCCAGGTCTTCCCCCCTCTTTGTGAAGGGCGGGGAGGGAGAGGCAGCACCCTGTCATAGGGCTGGGGTGGGTTTTGTGGGGTCTTACTGTTCGCTCTCCCTCCAGGAATGCTGGTGGTGAAAGTGGGGGGTCCCGTGTACCGGATCGGAGTTGGGGGGAGCTCAGCCTCCTCCATCCAGGTGAGTGAGGAGGGGACCTGGGGGGCAGGGATGGGGGAGCTTCCCTGTGGGCGCTGGAGCGGGAGGGGTGTTAGCAGAGCCCTGAGCAATGCCCCACCCACTGCCTGTAATGCTCAACCTACATCCCTAATGTGACTCCCCCTATCTTCCCCCCCATAGGGGCACCCCGCCTCCTCACTGCCCCCATGTCACCCACCTTCTCTCCCCACCCTCCCACAGTGGACCCTGCCCCCCTCAGCCCTGACCCTGTGTTACCCCCTCCCTGCTACATACTCCCCTCAACAGTGTGGCCCACGCAGCCCTCTCCCCCATGTCTGTAGTGGGGCCTCCCCGGCCTCCTACCCTTGTGACCCCCAGGATGCCCCCAACTCACTTCCTAACAAGGCCCCCGGTCCTCTGTGCCCCGCGCTGCCTGGGCAGTGCCCCCACCATGCTCCCCCCAGCCTGAGAACAGAGAGCAATGGCGAGCATTGGGGCTGTGTTGGGGTGAGCCCTGTCCCCCCCAGATGCAGGGAGACAATGCCAGCAAACTGGATTTCAGGGGGGGGCGGAGGGATCTTTGTTGGGGGAGCAAGGCTGGGGTGAGACCTGTGTCATGGTGACCCCCATTGCTCTCCCCACCAGGGTCAGGGGACAGTACCTGTGAGCTGAATTTGGGGGTACAGCTGGGGGATTAGACTGCGGGATCAGGGCTGTATCAAAGGGATGGTGTCAGGGTGACCCCCCCTGTCTCTCCCCAGCTGCAGGGGGACAATGCCAGTAAGATGGATTTGGGGGTGATGCAAGGAGATTAGGTTGACAGGGTTTGGACTGATCAGAGGGTCCGCATAGGGCGGTCGGTGTCGCCACCCTTCCCCCCCCATCTTCTCCCATATGCAGGGGGAGAACACCGGCGAGCTGGATTTGGGGGTGCTGCTGGGAGGATTGATTGGGGTGGTCAGGTCTGTATCAAAAGGTTTGTGTTGGGTGATACCCCCCATCTCCCACCAGGTGCAGGGGGACAACACAAGTGAGCTGGATTTCAGGGCGGTGCAGCGGGGGGACCCCGAGATGGAGCAGAAGATGAACCGGGTGCTGCGGGGCTGCGTGGAGAGAGGGAAGGCCAACCCCATCTGCAGCCTCCATGACCAGGGGGCCGGGGGCAACGGTGAGTGGGGGTCAGGGCGGGGGGGGGAATCAGTGCCTGGGGGAGGCATGGGGGGGGGCTGGTGCCCCAGCAGTGGGTGACTCTTCCTGTCTTACCCTCCAGGGAACGTGCTGAAGGAGCTGAGTGACCCAGCTGGGGCCGTGATCTACACCAGCCGCTTCCAGGTGCGTGAGGACCCCCTGCCCCTCTGCCCCCCACGCCAGCTCCTCCCAGGTGTGTGGGGACCCCCTTCCCCTCTACCCCCCATGCCATCCACTTCCAGGTGTGTGGGAACCCCCTGCCTCTCTGTCTCCGCACACCAGCTGCTGCCAGGGGTGTGGCAACCCTCAGCCCCCCATGCCAGCTGCTCCGAGGTGTGTGGGGACCCCCTGCCCCCTCAGCCTGCCCCGTCATACCAGCCACTCCCAGGTGTGTGGGCCTGTTCCAGTTTCAGGGTAGCTGGGCATGACTCCATGGCTCCCCCACTCCATAGTAGGGGTGAGGCTACAACCCCCCGCAATGTACCAGGACTCTCAGCTGTAGCCCCCCATCCCCAATATTCGGTTCTGGGGAGCTGTGGGGACTCACCCCCACGGGGCTAGCTGCAACCCTGCCCCCAGCAGTGCTCTGGTGTGGGGCTGCCAAGCAGGGATGCTCCCGGCCCCCAGCTGGGGGCTCCAGGGTGTGTGGGACCCCTGATTTCCCCCCAGCCCCCGACCTCACCATATGGCTGCTCCCAGCCCCTGACCCCACCCTGTCCATCACTCCTGAGTATGTGGGAGCCCCCCACATCCCTCCCCCTCTGGCCCCTTCTGGGTATGTGGGACCCTGATCCAGGCCCCCAATTCTCTTCGACCCCTAACCTCCTCCCTTCCCCCGTCACTGACACCCATGTACCCTCCAGCTGGGTGACCCCACGCTGAGTGTGCTGGAGATCTGGGGGGCCGAGTACCAAGAGTCCAACGCCCTCCTGCTGCGCCCCACCGATGCCGCGCTCCTGCAGCGCGTGGGCCGGCGCGAACGCTGCCCTGTGGACATCGTGGGCACCATCGCCGGGGACGGACGGGTACGGGCGCCGGTGTGGGGGAGCCGGGCCGGGGCTGTGGCTGGCGGGGCGGCTGAGGGCACAGGGCCTAGGGACGGGCAGCCGGGAGCTGCATGTGATGATGGGTTGAGCCTAGGGACAGGCAGCTGAGGGGGGACTGGTGTGTGGGAGATGGGCCCAGGGCCAGGACTTGGGTGTGGGAGGGCGGGGGGGCCTGTGTTGTACTTAAAGTACTGCACAGGATCTGTTCGGGGGGGATAAGGCAAACGCCACATTTATTGGTAATCCATGTGTCAATCAACACTGTATCATACGCATATGATGGATATTACACTCATGCACTCACACACACACACACACACGCACACTGCGTCTTGTTGTCGTTACCAGCGGGGTGCTCCCCTTAACTTCACTGGCCCCAGGTGAGTTAGATGGGGGGGGTGGAGCCGGGCTTCTGCCGATCCGGATCGATGCTCCCATGTTGACAAGCCAAGACCCGGGGTCCTCTGCACGACACCTCACATTTATAGCCGCTTCCCTCTCATGCAAATGCAAAATCTGCCTCTGTCAGTTGGTCACCGGCGGCGCTTCCTTCTGGGTGTTGTCTTAATGCTGCCACATTTCGTTTCCAAGAGGGTGTTCTCAAAAGAAGGTGCTGGCTTCTCACCCCCGAGGCCGTCAGGATGTCTGATCTTTAGTGAGCCCACCTGGCAAGTTTTCTTGTGCTTGGCTCTGGCTCCCATCCCCTTCCAAGGGTTGCAGCTGTCTGGAGGTGCTGCCTTCCACGCCTCACTCCTTCACCAGGGCAGGTGACTAAAAGGGGGGAGATCTTGTTCTGCTCCTAGCGAAAAGGCATTTTTCTTCTACCTTCGCCCTCCTTAGGGGCTAGAACATTGTGCCAAGGCTCAATACAAAGTTTCTGGATAAGGATTTGATACAAAGCTGTATGAAAATAGAGGTTATGTATGTAAAGACTTAATACACGGTTATATGAAGAGGCATAATACAAAGTTGTATGAAAATGATAGACAATTATGCGGAGATGCTTAATGCAGAGATTTATCTACACCTGTGTTATACCAATAAAATAAAAACCAGCAGGATCTTACTAAAGGGGAAAAGGCAAAATGCCACATTTATTGTGACTAGAGAAGGAGTCCTAGTAAGCAGTTAGTTATAGCGATAACACTCCATTCAATCTCATCTTTATTCGCACGCACACACACACACACACACACAGATTCTGCAAGGTTGTTATCATAGTTACCAGCCTTAGAGTTGCTCATGCCAAGCTACTGGCCAGGTGGCCTGGACATGAGGAGGGAGCAGGGCCTTGTCTGACGCTCCTGGAAGTTGGTTTTGCAGAATCAGACCCCCAAGTTCTCACTTTCTAGAGTCCATTTTTATAGGAATTTCTTCCTGTGCCAGTCTGTGGGAATTGCTCCATCATGCTGTTGCTGAATCAATCAGCCGATGGCACGTTCCTGACGGCTCGGTGCTGCCAGATGTTCTCTTGTTCTTTGGTTCTCCGATCCTTGAGGCTGTTGGGTGGATTCCAGTCTGCCCTCCGGGGGTCCTCTGGTTATTTCCACTTGACGCCTTCTTCAGCCGATGGACACTGGATTCTTAGGCTGGCACCTCCCTGATCATTCAGTTGTTATCCACCCCAAGCATCCCTCCACATCCGTCCTCCATCTCTGTTTTCATCACAATTGTTAACAAAGCAAGATGAATACAACAGAAGGGCGGGGAGTCTCTGGGCGCTGTTTCTGTTGTTACAGGGTGTTGCTTTGAGTCTCTCTCTGTGTGAGTAGTTGCTTTGAGAACAGCCTCTATCTTAGGATGTACTAACACAATCAGCAGCTTGCAAGTTTCACACAGAGAGGGAGGGAAACAGTCCCAAAACCCCAGAGACCTCTGAATTAGTAATGCCCTGGAATTTCAACTATGGGGAATCAAACTCATTTGTGATTTTAATACAGAACTTCTCTAATATGATCCAACACCTGGGCTGGCACTGGCGGGAGGGGGGTGGGGCCCTGGAGGAGGTGGGGCTGGGACTCGTGTGGAAGGGTGGGCGGGGCCCCAGGGGGGCGGGGCTGACATGGCACATGGGCGACTGGAGGGGTGTCCGTTCTGTGCGGGGGGCTGGCAGAGCAGGGCACGGGGAGCTGGGCCTGATGGAGTTCGTGGCGGGGGGGTCACTAGGCGTCCGGGGTCTGGATCTGTGGAGCGGTTGGCTGGGACTGGGGAGGGGCACTGGGGGGCTCTGTGGAGAGGAAACGGGGGTGTAGCACAAAGGATGAGACGGGGATCCTGGTAGCAGAGATGGGGCTGGGAGAAGGGGGTGGCATGGGATGGGATATCACTGGGGGCAGAGGAGGGGATGGGCACAGGACACTGGAGAGAGCGGGGGTGGGTACAGGCTGGTTGCCGTGAGAGGGGGCTGGCAGTGGGGCGGGGATGGCCCCCAGGCAGCGCCTTTCCCAGCTCCCCGTTGGAGAACCCGTGGCTCCAGCAGGGCCCTGCACATCTGGATACTTGGGGGGGGGACCCCCTGCAAGGGAGGTCCCACGGAGCTACCGGCCAGGGCAGCTGGCTCTGACTCGGGCCCCAGAATTGCAGTGTGTAGCCATGGGGCTCAGAATGGGGGGAGGGTTCCAGAGGCAGGCTCCGGCCCGAGCCCCGCGACTACCTGGCTACTTGTAGGCCCAAAGCCAGGCACTGCCCCGGCCCCGCCCCAGCCCCTCATTCCAGCCCCTTGGGCGAAGCCCAAACTCCCAGCCCGGGGGCAGGAAGCAGGCATCTCTACGGGGCTGGAGGGTGGGGTGCTAACCGCTAGGCTCCCTGGCCCTCCACACCCCCAGCGCACCGGGGCATAGATTTGGGGGGGCTGCGACTTGTCACTGACACCCCCTCATGGGTTACCCCCCCTCAGATTGTGCTAGTGGACGACCTGGAGGCCCCAGTGACGGACGTGGCACTAGCGAAGCCCAGTGGGAAGACGCCGCCGGTCGACCTGCAGCTGGAGTGGGTGTTGGGCAAGATTCCACAAAAGGTAGAGGAGGGGCCCTGGGGTCGCACCCACAGATCCCCCCAGACTCCCCCCCCACAGCGCCCCCTGCTGGGAGAGACCGGGGCTGGAGTAGTCGGGAGCTTCCCCCATAGACAGTGCCCCCTGCTTGCCCCCCGCTTGCTCCCCACAGCGTCCCCTGCTGGATTAACTCATGAATGTCCCATCTTTTCTCCAGGAATTTGTCTTGTCCCACAACAGCCCAGCCCTCCACCGCCTGTGCCTGCCCCCTGGGCTGAGTGTGGGGGACGCCCTGGAGCGGGTCCTGCGGCTGCCGGCCGTGGCCAGCAAACGCTACCTGACCAATAAGGTACCCAGCCCAACTCCCTGCCCCCTTCCCGAGGGTGTGGCCCAAGCGAGCTCCTGACGAGGTAGTGCCCCCTCTCCCTGTACCTCTGCCCCCTGAATGGCAGTATCCCCACACCTCCTGATCCTGCGTCTCTGCCCTCCCGGAGGGGAAAGTGCCCTGTGTCCCGGGGTCCCCGGGCGATGCTCTGCAGCTGCTCCCGACGAAGCCAGGCAGGACTCTGGGGGAGTCTCCTCTCTCGGAGCAGAGTGTCCCCAGGGCAGAAGCTTCCACCTTCCTGGGTCTGACCTCGGAGCATCCAGCCTCCCCTGCCCCTCCGTGCGCTTCCCTGCTGGGGTCCTGGGGGGGCCAGAGGGTCCTGCCCCCCAAGTCCGCAGTCGGACGTGACTCAGCCAGCTGGCAAAACAGGAGGTTTATTAGTCGACAGGAACACAGCGTAGGGCAGAACTTGTTCGCACAGAAATCAGTGACTTTCAGCCACGTCCATCTTGTGGGGAGAGGAGCCCGGAGCCAGGGCTCTGCCCTCCCCCTGCGCCCCCAAGCCAGCCGAGACTGACTCCTTCCAGCGGCCTGGTCCCTGCCCTGCCCCTTGCTGCTCCTCCGGCCTTTGTCTCGCTTCCCGGGCCCAGAGTCACCTGGGCACATTCCCCTCCTGGGTCTCAGGTGACGAAGTGGCGGCCATAGCATCGGTGCAGGCAGCTGGAGCAGCCCCTGGAAAAGTCACACGCTTATTCCCACCACCAAGGCATTGGTGCAATACACAGGGAAACTGAGGCACACAGCATCCATGCAAAACAGTAAGACTCACATAGGCTCACGTACAACATAACAAGGGAGAATCCCCCCTATGTCATATCCTGCACCCCCTGACCCCATGTCTCTGTCCTCGTCCCTGGCCCCAGCTCTCTGCCCCCCCTCCTCCCAGCCCAGAGGGGTACTGCCGCCCTGAGCCATGTGTCCCTGTGGCAGGTGGACCGGTCGGTGACGGGGCTGGTGGCCCAGCAGCAGTGTGTGGGGCCCCTACACACCCCCCTGGCTGACGTGGCTGTGGTGGCTCTGTCCCCCTTCGAGACGGTGGGAGCGGCCACGGCCCTCGGGGAGCAGCCGCTCAAGGGACTGATCGACCCGGGCGCGGGGGCCCGACTGGCCGTGGGTGAGGCACTCACCAACCTAGTCTTTGCCCGCGTCACTGACCTGCGGGTGAGTTGCCCTGTGAGCCGTGGGGGGTCTGCTTGGGGAGGGGACAGCCTGGGGGGAGCTGAGTGGGGAGGGGCTGGTCTGTGTCTGACGTTTCCCCCCTATGACTAATCCTCCTCTTCCCCCCCCACCCCCCGGATGTGAAGTGCAGTGGGTATTGGAGGTGGAGGGGGCCCGTGGGGCTCTGTGTGTGGGGGTGGGGATTGGGGCTGTATGGGGGGTCCCGTGTCTCACCCCGCTTTCTTCCCAGGATATGAAGTGCAACTGGACGTGGCTGTGGGGTGGGGGGCCATGGGGTTGTGGGCTCATGTGACTGATTCTCTCCCGCCTTCCTCTCGGGGAAAGGAAGTGCAGCAGGAACAAGGGGGTCTGTGGTGCAGTGGGGTGGTTGTGGGGCTGTCAGCGGACCATGGCTGACCCTTCTCTGCCCCCAGGATGTGAAATGCAATAGGCACTGGTTGTGGAGGTTGTGGGGCGGCCATGGGGCAGTGTTGGGGGGGAGGGGGCATGGGTCTGTACGGGGCCCCGTGGCTGACCCCCCTCTCCCCCCAGGACGTGAAGGGCAGCGGGAACTGGTTGTGGAGGTTGTGGGGCGGCCATGGGGCAGTGTTGGGGGGGAGGGGGCATGGGTCTGTACGTGGCCCCGTGGCTGACCCCCCTCTCCCCCCAGGACGTGAAGTGCAGCGGGAACTGGATGTGGGCGGCCAAGCAGGCGGGCGAGGGGGCGGCGCTGGTGGACGCCTGTAGGGCCATGTGCGCCGTCATGGCCCAGCTGGGGGTGGCCGTGGACGGGGGCAAGGACTCGCTCAGCATGGCGGCCCGTGTGGGCACTGACATCGTCATGGCGCCGGGTGAGTGTGGGGGGTGGGCTCTGCCCCTTCGGCCTGCCCCAGCAGGCCCCCACCCCAGTCTCTGTGGGCCCCCTCGCCCCGCTGTCTCCAGCCCCCCTGAGCCCCCAGGTCCCCCTCTGACAGGCCTCCACCCTCCCTCGTCCCATGCCCCATGCCAGCCATGTAACCTCTCCACGCTCAGCAGGCCGGGCATCTGTCCATAGGGAAAGTGAGGCACACCACTTGCTGCCTCATCTCCCACAAACCTCCTCTGTTAGAGGGGTGTGCACACCAGGGCCGCCCCATGTCCATCCCCAAAGCTACTGCCCCATGCCCCCTCTGCCCCCACTGCAGCCAGTCCTCACTCCCCCATCCACCCCGCAAAGGGTCCCCAATTGATCCCCTGCAGGTGCCCTGGCTTTCTTGCCCCCAAGAGTCCCCAATCCCGCCCTTCCAAGCTATCCTGGCCCCCCAAACTGCCTCTTTCCCCCATCTCCCCCCACCCCGCCAGGCTAGCTGGACTCCCCACTGACCCCCCATCCCTTCTCCCCACAGGGACATTGGTCGTCTCAGCCTATGCTGTGTGTCCGGACATCACGGCCACCGTCACACCTGACCTCAAGTGCCCCGATGGCAAAGGTGAGGGGTGGGGGGCTGGTTGGCTCAGGGGAGTGGGGAATGGGGCACAGGCTCTTTCCCTTTCAGGGAGCACCAGGTCCCTTCTGGCCCCAGGGCACGGGCTGGCTGGCTCAGAGGGGTGGGGCATGGGGCCTTTCCTCTCTCAGGGGCGCTGGCTCTGATGTGCCACAGGCCAGGGACTGGCTGGCTCAGGGACCCAGGTGTCTGGCTCTGACCCCATCTCTCTTGCCCTGCAGGGGCCCTACTGTATGTGGAGCTGTGCCCCGAGCGGCACCGGTTGGGGGGCAGTGCCCTGGCGCAGTGCTACTCCCAGCTGGGGGATTGCTGCCCAGACCTGGAGAACCCGGACACCCTGGCAGCCTGCTTCCGCGTCACCCAGCAATTGCTGCAAGGTGTGTCCGTCCGTCTGTCCGTCCCTGCTGGGGGGGATGGGCCCTGGTCTGGGGGAGGTGTTAGGGGGGCTGGCCACGTGGCCTTCCCAGACCTGGAGGGTGCCCCTGGGCTGGGGGGAGGAGCTGGATGTGGGCCCCCCCAGGGGCTAGGGGAGTGGAGTGAAGCTGTCCTGGGTGCCCCTCGGGGCTGGGTGGGGAGCTGGATGTGGCCCCCCCAGGGTCTGAGGGGCGGGGCTGGGTGCCCCTCGGGGCTGGGGGGGAGCTGGGATGCTGGGGGTCACCCGTCCCACCCAGTGCTGTCCCCCCAGAGTCGGTGGTGAGTGCGGGGCATGACGTGAGTGACGGGGGGCTGGTGACCTGCCTGCTGGAGATGGCCTTCGCCGGGAACTGTGGGCTGCAGGCCGAGCTGGTGGCACCCGGGGCCAGCGGTGAGTGGGGGGCACTGCCCCGAACCCCACAACCTGGTGGTAAATGAGGGACCTCGCCCCGAACTTGTGTCCTGAGCCCCACAGCCCAGTGGTGAATGGAAAACCCCACCGCAAACCCCCTTCCCAAATCCCCACCCTGAACCCCACAGCCCGGCAGTGAATGGGGGACCCTGTCCCATAACCTCTCCCCAAACCTCTGTCCTGAGCCCTCCTGTAGCCCAGTGGTGAGAGCCTGGATCCCTCCCCCACGGCCCAACCTCACTGACCGTCTCACACGAGCCCCCCCCACTAGATCCCCCCGTTCTCCCCCCCAAGCTGACTCCCCTCCCCCCAGCCCTGGAGGTGCTGTTTGCCGAGGAGCTGGGCCTGGTGCTGGAGGTGCCCAGCGCTGTGGCAGGAGACGTCTGCAGACGGTACGAGGAGGCTGGAGTGCGGTGCCTGCCCATCGGGCACACGGGACCCCTGGGCCCCCAGTCCATGGTGAGTGGGGCTGTGGGTTGGGATTGAGGGGCACCGCAGAGCTGGGGGTGGGCAGGGCTGGGCTGGGCTAGCAGGGGCTGCGGGTCGGGAGCGAGGGGCACCAGTGCCGCAGTCCCCCCGGCCGACGCCCCTGCGTGCCCCCTAGGTGCGGCTGCGGGTAAACGAGCAGGAGGAGCTGGCGCAGCCCGTGGGTGACCTGCGCGCCCTGTGGGAGGCCACGAGTTTCCA
Organism: Dermochelys coriacea; assembly: GCF_009764565.3. Classification (NCBI taxonomy): domain Eukaryota; kingdom Metazoa; phylum Chordata; order Testudines; family Dermochelyidae; genus Dermochelys; species Dermochelys coriacea. Next base: position 5,286,330 of record NC_050095.1, on the reverse strand, counting down.
GCTGGAGCGGCTGCAAGCGTCGCCCCACTGCGTGGAGCAGGAGGAGAGGGGGCTGGCGTGGCGCCGGGGCCCCAGCTTCACCCTGACCTTCAACCCCAAGATTGAGCCCCCGCTGCTGGGCCAGATGGGTAAGGGCCGGGACCCCTGGGGGGAGGAGGGGTGTGTGGGAGGGGGTGTCCCCAGATCCCTCTGGAGAAAGGAGCTCTCTGGGGGGGAGGGGTGTGTGGGCAGGGCTGTCCCCAGGTCCCCGTGGAGAGAGGGGGGTGTCTCTGTCTGGGGGGTGCACTGAGCCCAGCACGCCCTGGTCTCTAACCCCACCTTCGCCCCCAGCCCAGCCGGGCCTGCGCGTGGCCATCCTGCGCGAGGAGGGCAGCAACGGGGACCGCGAGATGGTGGCAGCCTTCGTCATGGCAGGGTTCCAGGTGAGACTTCCCCACCCCCCCGAACTCTGGAGTCCTTCCCTCACCCCCCCTGTAACCACTCGGCCCCACCCCCTCTCTCCCCAGGCCTGGGACGTGACCATGCAGGACCTGTGCACAGGGGAGACGACTCTGGAGTCGTTCCGGGGCCTGGTCTTTGTGGGGGGCTTCAGCTACGCGGACGTCCTAGGGTCTGCCAAAGGTGAGACCCCTACTCTGGAGCCAGCCAGTGCCCCCCTTACCTCCTGAGCCAGCATGTCCCCCCCGACCCCCGCTGAGCTAGCCAGTGTCCCCCTTACCTCCTGAGCCAGCGTGTCCACCCCCTTCACCCCGCCGAGCCAGCCAGTCTCCCCCTCACCCCCGCTGAGCTAGCCAGTGCCCCCCTTACCTCCTGAGCCAGCGTGTCCACCCCCCTCACCCCTGCCGAGCCAGCGTGTCCACCCCCCTCACCCCCGCTGAGGTAGCCAGTCTCCCCCTCATGCCCACCAAGCCACCGAGTCCCCACCCTGGGGCCAGTTGGAAGCCAGCACCCCCTAGAAGGGACAGGCTCCGAGCCTCATTTGCCACCCCCCTGAGCCAGCCAGTCCCCCTGGGGGGCTAGGTTGGAGCCAGTGGCCCCTGGAAGGGAAAGGCCCCGGGCCCCATTCCCCCCAGGTGACAGACCCCCGGTGTCCCTCTTTGTCTCCAGGCTGGGCAGCTTCGGTGACCTTCAACCCCCGGGCGCGGGCCCAGTTTGAAGCATTTCACCGGCGCAGGGACACTTTCAGCCTGGGCGTCTGCAACGGCTGCCAGCTGATGGCGCTGCTGGGCTGGGTGGGGGGCGAGAGCCCCACGAGCGACCCCCCAGGTGAGTGGGGCTGTGGGGAGGGGCCTGTCAGTGGGCTGGAGGGATTGGGGAGGTGTCAGGGTGTCTGGGTGGGGGATTCTAGGGCAGGGCTCGCTCAGTCTGTCTGTCCGCAGGTGGGGCCGTCCGTCCCGGGGTGCTGCTGGCCCCCAACGATTCGGGCCGGTTCGAGTCGCGTTTCGTGGCGCTGGCCATCGAGCAGAGCCCGGCAGTGATGCTTCAGGGCATGGCTGGCTCCACCCTGGGAATCTGGGTGGCGCATGGAGAAGGTAACAGCTCTGGGGGTCTGCTCGCTCCACCCCGTACACACAGCCCCGCGCCCCACCCCAGATGCGGATGCATCTCAGCGCTGGGTGAGGGGTCCCTGTATAACCAGCCTCTGCGTCCTACCCCAGAGGAGTGGCTGGGGGGTCCTTCCCTAATATGGCGGGAGGGGTCCTTGCCCTGGCCTCCCCCCGTCCCCCTTTTCCCCTCCCGTCGGGTGTGTTTCTCCGTCGAGCCATGGTCCCGTGCGTGTTGCTCTCGAGGTGTCCGTGCGCCTGAGACGGGAAGGCTTTTCCCCAGCAGTCTGCGCTGGGCCGTACCTGCCCCCTTCTCCCGCTCAAGCTGCACCCCGAGAGCGTGGAGCATGGTGCGGCCCGACCGCTCTCCGGATCCTTTGCAGCAGCCGTGGTCGGAGACGGGTCCTCCAGCTGACGTGGTGGGGGCGGGGGAGGGTAAATGGTTCTTTCTTAACCATCAGTGATAGAAAAGCTCCTTTCAGAGCATTGGGGTCCCCTTCAGTAAAGGGGGGGCACCTTGAGAGAGCGACCATTGCTGGGATCCTGGCATCCGGTTCTGGTGCCCTCAGCTCAAGGAGGCCTGAATCGATTGCAGAGGGGTCAGCGAGGAGCCAGGGGAAGGGTCCTAAAACCTGCCGTAGAGGGAGAGACTCCAGGAGCTCGAGCTCTTCAGCTTGAGAGCGACGGTTCTGGGGTGACCTGTCCCCGTCTGTCAGCACCTACCTGGGGAGCCCACGCTGGATAACGGGCGTTTCGGTCTAGCAGCGAAGCTCCCTCCAGCGGCTGGACGTCGAAGGTGGACAAATTCAGCCCGGAAATAAGGAGTAAAATTGTCACTGTGAGAGTAATGGGCCATGGGCACCGTTTCCCGCCGGCTGGGCTGGGTTCTCCATCCCTGACCAGCGACGGGACACGTCTCTGAAAGCTCTGCTCTGGGAATGACTGTGGGGCCTCCATCCTGGTTAGCCCAGAGCCCAGCCGGGCTGCGGTGAACCCCTGGGCTCAAGCTCCGTCTGTCTCTCTGTCTGGCTCCAGCCGAGAGCCCCGACTCCTTGCGGCCCCCGACTCTTTTTCCCTCCCCAACCTGTCCCGTCCTTTGTTCTCCAGCTGGGGAAATCTGTTTAGCCTCCCCAAGGAGAGGTGGGGGGGTCCATCTCCCTCTGGGTTGTTGGTTGCTTGGTGTCGCTGTCCGGGCCGTCGTATTTGCCTTTGTCTTCTCAGATGCTCCATTGATATAGGGGCGAAGGCCCCCCCCACCTATGTCCCTCGGATGGCCCCGAGAGCAAACAGCCCTTTCCCACCCCACTGGTTCACAATGCAGCATACGGGGAAACCGAGGCACACAGTGGCTTCCAAAAGATTGCCAAATATTCCAGCTTCAGCGCCCCTGCCTTCTAGCCAAAGCCACGTGCCATCAGAGAGCTCCCTCTCTGGCCATCTGACGTAGAACGAGACGTAGGAGAGGGGAAGCGAGCTCCTCGTAGAGACTTGCAGTGAATTTCAGGCTGCGTCCTGCCCGCTCGACCCAGCCCTGGGCTGCCGTGGCAGCTTGGCTCCGGGGTGTCTCTTTTGGAGTCTGGTGCCCTGGCTTGTACAGTAGCTGGAGCGCTTGGAGAGGGCGATCCCCGAGTGTCCCCCCCACCTGCTCTCCTTCCCCCAGAGGGTGTTTGCCAAGCAGAAGGAACAGAGAGCTCTGTGCTCAGGCCGTCGGTCCGGTGCAGGAGGAGAAGGGCGCAGGCGCTGGCCACGGCTAAGGAAAATCCCCCCGTCTCAGCATGTGAAGGGCCTGCCCAGCTCGAGAGGAGCATGCCGGGGTCCGCACAACCGGGAGAACCCCCGTTGCTGTACAGGGCAAGCAACTGGGCTCCCCACTCCCTGTCCTCCCTGCTGGCCATCATGACAGTGAGAGAATGTCGGGGGGGGCTTTATCTGTCTCCCCCCCCGGCCCTCCCCAGCTCGCATGCGGTTTCACACTCCCAAGGCAACATCGGGGTATGGAGGCAGTGGGCCTGTTATGGGGGGTGTCCCGCTGGGCCTCTCTGCCCATCTCACCCCCTCTTTTCCCCTGCCCCAGGTCGGATGCGGTTCCGCTCACCCAAGGTGCTGGCTGCAGTGACGTCGGGGGGCTTGGCCCCGCTGCGCTACGTGGATGACCAGGGCCAACCCACCCAGGAGTACCCCCTGAACCCCAACGGCTCCCCGCTGGGCATCGCCGGGCTCTGCTCGCCCGACGGGCGCCATTTGGCCATGATGCCCCACCCCGAGCGCTGCGTCCTGCCCTGGCAGTGGGCCTGGATGCCGCCCGACTGGCGCCGCACCATGGAGGTCTCGCCCTGGCTGCGCATGTTCCAGAACGCCTGCGAGTGGTGCCTGCGCCACCCTGAGGGGGAGTCCTGACTGAGGAGCCCGGTCGCCAGCCGGTCTCGTATGCAAAGGTTTGTCCCCGGGCCGGGGCCGGCACAAAACCTGCCCGGGTTTTATCCGGTGTCGGCTTGGGGAGGCGGGGCTATTTCAGGAGCACATCGCCCCACCCCCTCTGCCATGACCTCATACGCACCGGGCATATGAGGTCATGCTAGTGGGGGCTGGACGGTGCGCTCTTAAAAATGCGCCCTCCTGCAGTGTGACCTTCTGGGCACTGGGCATGTGGGGTGAGGTCATGCTGGAGGGGGCGGGGTTTGTGTGAGCGAGGTTGAATGGGGGCGGGGTCACATGAGAGGGGGCAGGTCCACTCTTCCCAGAAGGTCCTTAGCTCTGACCCCTACAGGGCCAGCCACCCCCAGCCTGGAGACCTGTCAGCAGTTCCCCTTACTGGCCTCTGGGGACAGACTTGAGGAGGAACAAAAGCGGGGGGGTGAGGGGTTCAGTGGGGGAATTGAGCTGGGGGCCAGGACAGGTCCAGGAGGAGGTTGGTGGGGTTTAGTGGTGGCCCCTGAGAGGGGTGAGGTGGGAGTGGCTGTCTAAGCAGCCCCTGCTTGCTGGTTAATGGGTCTGGGGCCTGGAGCCCAGAGGAGAGGGTGGGCCTGCACTCCCCACCAGAGCCGGGGAACAGGGTGTAGAACCCCCATGAAGGGGCCATGGATGTCTGAAAGGCCTGGGGGAGACTGGGAGGTGAGGAAGAGAGTGAATCAGAGGGGACAGCTGATGGGGCAGAGTTGCAGGGGGCCAGTGGAGGATAGCTAATGCCATTGCTGTATATCGAGGCTTCTCAGACTGGGGGTCGCGAGGTCATTACATGGGCAGTTGAGAGCTCTTAACCTCCACCCCAAACCCCACTTGCCTCCAGCATTTATATTGGTGTTAAATTATGAAAAACTGTTTAATTTATTGGGGGGGCACTCCGAGGCTTGCTGTGTGAACAGGGTCGCCAGAAAAAACGTTTGAGTCCCACTGCTGTAGATGGTGGTTCATTCCTCACCGTGACAATTCAGGCAGCCCCTTTTGCTGTCACTAGCACATCAGTGGTGTGTGTGTGTGGGGTGGGGTGTCACGTCTTCCCTGGGGCACCGGGGTATTTACACGGCTGGCAGATCCTTTCTTTCCCCACCCTGGAATGAACTCCGCCAACCTCCCTTCCCAGCCTTTCATGAGCTAGCAGCGGCATACAGAGGGGAGCACACCCCGGCTCGGACAAGAGACCGGAGATGCTGCTGCTCGTCAATTTGTGGAAAGGAAAAACTCATTTTTAAACTGGATCTTGGCTCCTAGGAAGGGAGAGTGGAAAAGCCCGGAGCTGTCTTTGGGCTGAGGCTGGGTCTCCTCGGTGGTGGGACTGGCCAGCTAGAGATGATCCCAGCCCAGGGCCCAAGGGGGAGGTTGGAATTTCTCACACCCACCCTGCTCCCTAGAGCCCCACAGGGAAGTGGGAGGAGGGGGGCAGGCAGATGGGGTGTTCGGAAGGGTTGGGCAGGAGGATTTAGGTAGCACAGGGGTCTTGATCTCGCTCTGAGTCTGCAGCACCTGGAACCTAGCTGGAGACTGCGAGGAGTGGCGGGGGGAGTTTGAATCCCCTGCTCTGGGCAGCGATTGGTTGGATTAAAGCCTTCTGCTGGGCTCTTTCCATTTCTGTGCGATTTATCTCCTGGTCCTATTGCCATCTGCATTCACGGTGCAAAGCCCAGCTGCCGGCCTCGGCTCCCTCCCGTAGAAATCGTGGAGCGGCAGCTCTCACCGGAACTGTCCTCTGCAGACACCTGCAATCAGGGCTTTTCTACTTAGTTGGTGGGGGGGGATTCATATGACTGTTTGTGTAACAATATTCAAGGAAGTATTTGTTCATTAGCTGTCAGCAGCTCGGCCTTAAGTGGAGGCCAGTTTGTGTGTGTCACACAAACACACAATAAAAGGTATTACTGCACCTTCCCTGCTCCCCCCAGCACCCCACAAAGCCGTGTAAAAGGCTGACCTGCTGTCCTCCAGTTCCAGCATCACACTGGATCCAGGCTTCCCAGAGCGGGGCTCAGCCTTTGGGTTTGGAGCGTCTGAGCGATAGGCCCCCACCCGTTGCTTCGCTGTGGCCTTGTGGGTTTCAGTTTTATGGGGCAGCAGCATGGCCTGGATGTTGGGCAGGACCCTGTGTGGAGTGACGGTGACCTTGCCCGCCTGCCTGTTGAGCTCTTTGTCATTGTGAGTGGCCGGGGATAATCTGGGGTTTCTTGTCCCGGGCAGTGTTGGCAGACAGCTGGAGGATTTTGGCTGTCGGATACTCAGCAGAGTATCCCTTGCAGCACAGCTGGTGCACGCAGCCAACACCTGGAAGAGCGAGACTCGCCCTTAGCCTGCTGCTTGCTGTCATCCACTAGCAATGCAGGAGCACCATTTGCCTCGGGGCGCTACAAATACCGCTGGCCCAGCTCCATGTTTCTGCATGGCGGCGAGATGCCTGAACCTGCCAGGTCTGCGCCCGTCCCCAAGACCGCTTCCAAAGCAGGGACCGAGGCCGAGAAGAAGCTGCGAGGAAAGTTACCCCCTGTACTGGCACGTGGTGCTGAAGCTGGTTCCCCCTGACACCGGTATCTCCTCCAGGGCCAGAGGCATCACAGACTCCTCTGCTAATGACGGCTGCTGCACTGAGAACTGCCCAAAGCCAAGCAGAGGTGGACCTTACAAAAGAAATTCAAAGCCGGTAAAAGGTTCTGCTACCATATAAATAAAAAGAAAACCAGAAAGGAAGAAGTGGGCTTGCTAAACACTCGCAGTGCTGCCAATTTAGCGATTTTGTCACTAGATTTCAGGACTCTGGTTTTCCTGGCAAAGAAGTAAGTGTCAACATGACCTGTGTAAATGCTTCTCCCATAAGTGGGTCTTGGTGACAGGGAGGGGGTAAAAATCCAGCTCTAATGGGCAGGGGAGGAGACAACTGCCCCGAGGGGAAAAGTTATAATCCTCTGCTTGGTGGAGATCCCCTTAGAACGCTGCTCGCCCTGGACAGAACATTGCAAGCGTGTGGGAAACGCAGCATATGCAACAGACGTTTAGCCCCGCGAGGACTTTACTTATGAATTACAAAGGATCAGGGGCCATTTGTCATCAATTCTGTGATATTCTTGCCCTTCCCTGCCCCTGTGTGGGGCTAACGAGTCAGAGTGCTCAGACACTGACCCCACCCCAGAGCTGGGTACAGCTCCTGGCCTGGCAGGAGCTGAATCAAGGCAGAAAATGAGGCTGGAGAGGGTCACGCTGCTGGGGCATGGTGGTTGCATACTGCCGGAGTTAAACATTTTTAAATCGGCCGCTCCATTATCTTGTCTGAGATTGAGGTCAGACTGACAGGCCTCTAACTACCTCGGTCATCCTGTTTATCCTTTGTGAAAACTGGCACCACATTAGTTTTCTTCTGGAACTTCCCCAGTGCAGCAAGGTCTGTTGACAATCCGCATTAACCGCCGGTGAGCTCCTGAGCCGGCTCTTTTGAAACTCTCAGCTGCAAGTTATGTGGGGCTGCTGATTTTAAAAATGGCTAACTTTGGTAACGTTTAGGCTGCAGAGATAGCCGTGGAACGGAAAGTGTGATGAGACTGCATCATCTGTTTTTAACCCTTTGCCCCTGAAATGCTGTTGATTGTGGGGAGTAGCGCGGACTGCCAAGGGAGAGCACCCCCTGCTGCCCACAGAAGAGTGTCCCTCCCGCTGAGCCCTGTGACCCACCATGGCCTGATCTCTATGAGCTTGGAATGTAATTTCTATCCCGGAATAGGCAAAGCATTGGTAGGTGAGGTCACCAGGGCGGGAGCAAGGAGTTTGACTCCCTCGAGCGGGAGTTGGGCCGTGTGACCGGAGAATAGTTAACGTCCTGCCTCGGTTTACTAGAGGGTAAAGTTCATAGCTCCAGCGCTTCGAAGGCCAGAGGGGACCATTGTGACTGTCCAGTCTGACCCCCAGTGTCCCACAGGCTGGAGACACAGCAGGGGGTGCTGCCATACAGGGAGCAGGGTGGGGGCTCAGCATGGGGGGGAGGGGGTCTCCACAGGGGGTGCTGCAGTATAGGGAGCAGGGCGGGGGCTCAGCAGGCGCTGTGGTACAGGGGGTGGGGGGGCAGCAGGGGCCTGAGCGGCTGGCGTGGCATGGTTGGGTGCCGGCTGGGAGCCTGGCCACGCCGGTTCCTGCACCGGGCTGGATGGGGCCGGCCGGAGGGCGCCCATGGGAACCCCGCCCCTGGAGGAATCTCTTTGGGTGGGGGGCCGGGGCCGGGGCCTGGCTCCAATTTGCTGGGGGGTGGGGGTCTGGCTGAAACCAGTTCTTCATGGAGCAATCTCCAGGGGCAGAACCCAGGAGTCCTGACCCCCCACCCCTGATTTAACGGCCCCACCCACTCTGGCCCCAGAGAGCCCCGGCTGTCACCCCAGTGGACCCCCCCCCTTGCCAGACCCACATCCCCATGCTCCAGCCATGGCAGCAGCTCCTGGGTCCCTCCCCGGCAGGGCACGGTGGGGGGCGGGCAGAGGGGTCAGAGAAGAGCCGGGGAAGGATCAGGAAACCTGCCGACGGGGGGACCCGGGGCTCAGACAGTTCTGGGGGGACGTGTCCCCGTCGCTCAGCGCCGACCTGGGGTGCGCACCGTTGATAAGGGGCGTGGGGGTCGAGCAGCGGCCGGTGAATTCAGCCCGATGGCAGGGGGGGAATCCCCGGCGCTGGCCAAGGCGAGAGCAGACGGGCTGCTTCGCTCCGGGAGCGGCTCTGGCCCCGGGGGTGCTGGGGGGCAGTGGGGGTGTGAACACGGGGCCGGCCTGGCTGGGCCAGCGGGGAAGCTGTGAATCCCAGGACTCCTGGGTTCTCTCCCCGGCGCTGGGAGGGGAGAGGAGGGGGGGCTGGTGGGTTAGAGCAGGGGGGGCTGGGAGCCAGGACGCCTGGGTTCTCTCCCCGGCGCTGGGAGGGGAGGCTGGGAGCCAGGACGCCTGGGTTCTCTCCCCGGCGCTGGGAGGGGAGGGGGGGCTGGGAGCCCGGACGCCTGGGTTCTCTCCCCGGCGCTGGGAGGGGATGGGGGCTGGTGGGTTAGAGCAGGGGGGGCTGGGAGCCCAGACGCCTGGGTTCTCTCCCCGGCACTGAGAGAGGGGGGGGGGGCTGGGAGCCTGGAATCCTGGGTTCTCTCCCCGGCGTTGGGGGGGGGGGGGCTGGTGGGTTAGAGGGGGGCAGGGCTGGGAGCCAGGACTCCTGGGTTCTCTCCCCGGCGCTGGGGGGGGGGCTGGTGGGTTAGAGCAGGGGGGGGCTGGGAGCCCAGACACCTGGGTTCTCTCCCCGGCACTGGGGGGGGGGCTAGTGGGTTAGAGGGGGGCAGGGCTGGGAGCCCGGACTCCTGGGTTCTCTCCCCGGTGCTGGGAGGGGGGGGGCTGGGAGCCAGGACTCCTGGGTTCTCTCCCCGGCGCTGGGAGGGGAGGGGGGCTGGTGGGTTAGAGCGGGGCGGGGCTGGGAGCCAGGACCCCGCACTCTCGGCCAATCGCCAAGCAGCGCCGGGCGACGGGTCCCGCCCCGCCCCCTCTGGGCCAGTCTCAGCGGCGAGGTTCGGAGCCCGCGAGCCGCTCCCGGGTTTGACCAGCCTCAGCCAATCCGATCCAGCTCCGGCGCCCGCTCGCAGCCAATGGCAACCTAGCCCGCCCCCTTCCCGTTCCCCACGCTCGCGCGCCGCCGCAGCACCCGCGCCTGCGCGCTGCTGTGTGACGGGCAGGAGCGGGCGTGGGGAGGGGTGTTGCAGAGAGGAGGGAGTGGCCAAAGGGAGGGGGGGTTTGCAAGGGGCGGGGCCAAAGGGAGGGGAGGGGGTTGCACAGGGGAGGGGTCAGGGGGAAGGGGTTGCATGGGGAGGGGGTTGCATCGGGAGGGGACGGCCGTTTCCCTCACCCCAGAGTCACTGGCACGTTCCCGGCCCAAGCAGCAGCCCGACGGCGGGGCCTGCCCCACACATACCCTACACACCAACCCTGCATCAGGGCTGGTGCCCAGCCTCGCAGACAGAACCCAGGAGCCGTGTCCCGGGTGCCTGGATTCCCGTCCTAGTCCTGCTGCTGTCCCTGGTCAATTCCCCTACCACTGCCTCAGTTTCCCTGTTGTCAAAATCCTGGCCTGGGGGCTGCCGCTTTGCCAGCTGCCCGCCTGTAAGAACTGGGAGGTGAGCCGGGAAATCCTGGGACTTGGTAGAGATAATGACCGGTGGGGTCGGGGTGCTTGAGATTTCTGATTATTTCGTTTTGTTGCGGTTGCGGCTCAGCACCCCAGTCCGTGCCCCGGTGTCCTTTGGGGCCAGGCGCTGCATGAGCACAGGGGGACAGAGAAGGAGGGACCCCCCACATGTCCTCTGGCCTTAAAATCGATCAATGAGGTTCATTGGCTCCATTTTATGGACAGGCAAACTGAGGCTGAAGCTAGAACCCAGGAGTCCTGGCTCCCAGCCCCCCTGCTCTAACCGCTAGCCCCACTTCCCTCCCAGAGCCAGGGAGAGAAGCCATGAGTCCTGACTCAAAAGGAAAGATGGAGGGACACCCGCCCCAGAATAACCCAGACCCCCATGGTTGGAGCACTTAGTTGGGAATGGTCAGACATGGGTCGGCTCCAGAGTGGGGATTCAAACCGGTGTCCGAGCTGGGCATCCTGCCCGAGTGGCTACAAGCTGGACGCTTGCCCCGGCCCTCTCCAGTGTGACGTGAGCCCTTCCTCTCCTTCGCTTTCCTTCAGACGGCTCCCCTGAATCCATTGTATTGGACCCAAAACGAACCTTTTCTGGCCATTTTGAGTCCCCAAAAATTCAGAAGCGCCTGGTCCCACCCGGAGCAATTATTATTCTGCTCATTCGCCAATGAGATGCCCGCCCAGCGCGGCCTGGCTCCCCTCCACTCTCATGCTTCAGGGCCACCCTCTGCAGGGGTCAGGAAGGTTTATGTCCCACCCTGTGCAGACTACATGGTGTAACAGTTTCCCCTTCCTCTCCTCGGCCCACCAGCCGGGGGGAGTCTCCCCCCAACGCTCCTGTCTGAGATGGGAGGGGTCGGGCTCAGCACCCCCTTGGGGGGCCTCCGTGCCAGGGACGAGCGAGCTCGAACGCAGAGCCCACGCTGCGCCCCAGGGGCAGAAAGGAGCCGGCCTCCCATGGCGCAGCCTTGCTCATCCCACAGGGCTCAGGGAGTGGAGCCAGCCCTGAGGGCAGGTGACGGGCTCCTCAGGGCAGGGGGAGACTCAGCGCCACCAGGCTGGTGGGGGGCGATGGGCGGGCGGGCGGGCAGGCAGCCTGGGCCCAGACAACAAGCCCAGCGGCTACCAAGGGCCACAGCCCTGGCCGATTCCCTCGACCTCACCCCTGTTTTCTCTGGCCCCCTGTCTCCCTTCCTTCCCCATGGCTCCACCTTCTCCCCTCCCTCTGGATTGGGGGCAGGGGTACCCAGGGCGGCTCTCCCACGGGCACCCTGCCGGCGCCCAGCGTGAGAAGCGCCCGGGGCAGCAGCACACAGGGCTCACGTCACGGGAGGGGTGAGTCACCCCCGGCGGGCACGGCCCACGTCACCTGCCTGCCCCGGGGCCTGCCCTGAGTCACCGGCGTGGGGGGATAAAGGGAGCCGGGCGGTGCGGGCTCCTGCCAGCACCATGGCCCTGCCGGGGCAGGAGGACGAGCTGGCCGCGGTGCCGGCCCGGCTCCAGGAGCGCGGCCTGCCGGGGCGCGGGGAGACCTACCGGCGCTTCCTCTTCCACAGCCGGCTGCAGGGGCCCGGCGAGCCGGCCGAGGTCTTCACCGCCGCGCTGGAGCGCCAGAGCCGCGCCTGCGGCTTCGGGCCCCTGCGGGAGTCCCTGGTGCGGGACCAGCTGGTGCTGGGCTGCCGGGACGAGGCCGTGCGGGCCCGGCTGCTCCGGGAGGACGGGCTGAGCCTGGCGCGGGCTGTGCAGATCTGCCGGGAGGCCGAGGAGACGGGCAAGCCGGGCCGGCGGGGCCACAGTGCCGCCAGCAGGAGGGACCCCGGCTGCGGGCAACCGCCGGGCCCCGAGCGCCAGACGAGGGACTGGCCGCGGACCTACGTGTGAGGGGCACCCGTGTCCTTGGGCCTTCGGGGTCACCAGCTCTGCCCTTCCTGGGGCTCGCCCACCCTGTGTGCGTGGAGAGAACCGTCAGCCCCCCGCCCCTGCCTGTCTCCCATTCCCCTCCCGCCAGACTGGCGCTTCCTTCTCCCGACCAGCCCTGCTGTGGCCCTGGGCCGCCCTGGAGTCCTCGTCCGTGAACGGGGGTGTCACAGGCTGCATCCCCCTGGACGGGACGGCCAGACGGGTCACAGACGCTTGAGTAACACCGAGGGGAAACTGAGGCACTCACCCAGTATTCAGAGGAAACCTGAGGAACTTTCCCACTTTGTCACAGCCCTCCCCTCTCTCCGCGGCAGGGTCTGCCGGACAGCGCCTGGTCGATTGCTTCCTCGCACCCGCCACACCGAGGGCATCAAGGGGCTCAGGGGGTCTCATCCAGGGCAGGTCATGCCCCCGGGAGCGACGGACTCAGACTCTCTGCAGACTCAGGAACCAATTCCACTTGTGCCCCATTTCCTTGCTGCTCCACCTAACGCCACAGGCCAGATGCTCCGTGGGCGTGTTGAAAGCCGAGCTCCAGCCACTCTCAACTCCTCCCCACTGCCTGTCCCATCACCCCATGCTCTGACAGCCCCAAGCTCTCCATGGGGCATCCCCTGCTCTCAGGCCCAAGACAGGGCTGCCTCTGGGGTGGGGTAGGGGGATCCCTTACCCGCCGCGGAGATGCAGCCACCTCTGGGGTGGGGGCTGCTATTGCTCCTAAATCACTTGCTGCCCAGCCCCGCTGGCTCATCCAGGGCCCAGCAGCCCCCCGCCCCCCCAGCTCGGGGGTCGCCCAGCCCCGCGTGTGAGTCTCTACGTAAAAGAATAAATGGACACAAATCAGACATCAAGAATTATAACATTCAAAAACCAGGTTCCAGAGCAGCAGCCGTGTTAGTCTGTATCCGCAAAAGGAAACGGAGGACTTGTGGCACCTTAGAGACTAACCAATTTATTGGAGCATAAGCTTTCGTGAGCTAAGCTCACTGATGCATCCGATGAAGTGAGCTCTGGCTCACGAAAGCTTACGCTCAAATAAATCTGTTAGTCTGTAAGGTGCCACAAGTCCTCCTTTTCTTTTTCTTTTCTCAGCCCCCATGGGCCCCACTTCCGACCCACCGCGGGGGCCGAATAAAGGGACTGGAGACAACCAGCATCGGTGCCTGTCCATTGCCCGGGCTGGGGCTTCTGGCTGTTAGGACAGGGCTCATTCAACCCGCCCCCTGGGGCCCAGCGCCCCCTGCTGCCTCCACCCTACTCTGTGCACCCCAGCGCCCCCTGCTGCCCCCATCCCTGCAGCCCAGCACCCCTGCTGCCTCCACCCTACTCTGTGCACCCCAGCGCCCCTTGCTGCCCCCACCCTACTCTGTGCAGCCCAGCACCCCCTGCAGCCCCTCACCCCAGTCCCTGCAGCCCAGCACCCCCTGATGCCCCCCACCCCAGTCCCTGCAGCCCAGCGCCCCCTGATGCCCCCCGCCCCTAGTGCCTGCTGCCCCCGCACTCCCTGCTGCCCCCACCCTACTCTGTGCAGCCCAGCGCCCCCTGCTGCCCCCACCCTACTCTGTGCACCCCAGCACCCCCTGCTGCCCCCATCCCTGCAGCCCTGCACCCCCTGCTGCCTCCACCCTACTCTGTGCACCCCAGCGCCCCTTGCTGCCCCCACCCTACTCTGTGCAGCCCAGCACCCCCTGCTGCCCCCATCCCTGCAGCCCAGCGCCCCCTGATGCCCCCCGCCCCTAGTGCCTGCTGCCCCCGCACTCCCTGCTGCCCCCACCCTACTCTGTGCAGCCCAGCGCCCCCTGCTGCCTCCACCCTACTCTGTGCACCCCAGCGCCCCTTGCTGCCCCCACCCTACTCTGTGCAGCCCAGCACCCCCTGCTGCCCCCATCCCTGCAGCCCAGCACCCCCTGATGCCCCCCACCCCAGTCCCTGCAGCCCAGCGCCCCCTGATGCCCCCCGCCCCTAGTGCCTGCTGCCCCCGCACTCCCTGCTGCCCCCACCCTACTCTGTGCAGCCCAGCGCCCCCTGCTGCCCCCACCCTATTCTGTGCACCCCAGCACCCCCTGCTGCCCCCATCCCTGCAGCCCCCCACCCCAGTCCCTGCAGCCCAGTGCCCCCTGATGCCCCCCGCCCCCAGTGCCTCCTGCCCCCGCACTCCCTGCTGCCCCCCACCCTACTCTGTGCAGCCCAGTGCCCCTGCTGCCCCCAATCCCTGCAGCCCCCCACCCCAGTCCCTGCAGCCCAGCGCCCCCTGCTGCCCCCTGGTCCCTGCAGCCCAGCACCCCCTGCTGCCCCCACCCTACTCTGTGCACCCCAGCACCCCCTGCAGCCCCCCACCCCAGTCCCTGCAGCCCAGCGCCCCCTGCTGCCCCCGGGTCCCTGCAGCCCAGCACCCCCTGCTGCCCCCACCCTACTCTGTGCACCCCAGCACCCCCTGCAGCCCCCCACCCCAGTCCCTGCAGCCCAGCGCCCCCTGCTGCCCCCGGGTCCCTGCAGCCCAGCGCCCCCTGCTGCCCCCACCCTACTCTGTGCACCCCAGCACCCCCTGCTGCCCCCATCCCTGCAGCCCCCCACCCCAGTCCCTGCTGCCCCCAATCCCTGCAGCCCCCCGCCCCAGTCCCTGCAGCCCAGCGCCCCCTGCTGTTCCCCTTTAGCAACAGCGCCCCCTAGTGCCGCCCTGGTGCCAGCCCTACCTGCCAGGGGAGAGCGCCCCCTGCTGGGCTCCCCACCAAGCCGGGAAGGGAGCTGGGAAAGCCCTTGGGAGGGAGGAGAATCGCTGTCTGAGTGCAGTGTGGGGCCTGGGACACATGGCTGAGCGGGCAGGGATACACCCAGCTGCATGCAGCTGTGCCACCTTCCCCGCCAGCCTCACCTGGAGATAAACAGGGCAAATGCCGGCCGGGGAGCAGAGGCTGTGGTTGGCGGCTCACCAGAAACGACAGGCTGGGGGGCGCGGTGCCAGGTGGGGTGTGTGTGTGGTGCCAGGCTGTGGGGTGCAGTGCCAGGATGGGGGTGTGGTGCCAGAATGGGGGTGCAGTGCCAGGCTGGGGAGTGTAGTACCAGTCTGGGGTATGCTGTGCCAGGCTGGGGGTGCAGTGCCAGGCTGGGGAGTGCGGTGCCAGGCTGGGGGTGCAGTGCTGGGCTGGGGGTGCCATGCCAGGATGGGGGCTTGGTCCCAGGCTGGGGGGCATGGTGCCAGGTGGGGAGGTGCAGTGTCAGGCAGGGTGTGTGTGTGGTGCCAGGCTGTGGGGTGCAGTGCCAGGATGGGGCTGTGGTGCCAAGCTGGGGGCGCGGTACCAGGCTGGGGGGCGCAGTGCCAGGCTGGGGAGTGTGGTACCAGTCTGGGGGTGCAGTGCCAGGCTGGGGAGTGCGGTGCCAGGCTGGGGGCGCTGCCGGTTCAGTCCCAGGCCGGGAGCCGGGACTCCAGTCGTGTCCCCCCCCCATCCCGGCTCCGCCCCCATCCCGGGCCGGTCACATGGAGGCGGCGGCGCCTGGAGCAGCCCGGCGGCGTGTGCGGGACAAAGGGCGGCTGAGCCCGGATCCTCTGGCGGGACCCAGCGGCCCGGGGGAGAGACCCGCGTCCCGGGCACGGAGCGCCCCGGATCCTGCGCCCCGGGGGGGACCGTGCGCCCCGGATCCTGCGCCCCGGGGGGGACCGTGCGCCCCGGATCCTACATCCCCGGGGGGACCGTGCGCCCCGGATCCTGCGCCCCAGGGGGGACTGTGCGCCCCGGATCCTGCGCCCCGGAGGGGACTGTGCGCCCCGGATCCTGCGCCCCGGGAGGGACCGTGCGCCCCGGATCCTACATCCCCGGGGGGACCGTGCGCCCCGGATCCTGCGCCCCGGAGGGGACTGTGCGCCCCTGAAGGCGACCGAAGGTGGGTGGCGCCGCAGAGCCGGGTCTGCAGCCGCAGCCCGAGCCCCGGGGGACAAGGGGGGCGGCGGGGACGCGTCCGCAATGCGCTGCTGGGGGCTGTTTCCTGCCCAGCCCCCCGGGCCCAGCATCCAGCCCAGGCCCCCAGCTCTGCTCAGCAGATGCCCGGCTGCCCCCCAGCCCGCCCGATTGCTCCCGTGGGTCCCTGCGGGCTGAGGGGTTCTGGGGCTCCCCTCCAGAGCTGGGATCTCCCCGGGCTGCGGAGGGCAGGGAGGGGGGCAGCAGCGGGCTCTCTCTGGCCGTCAGTGCTGGCCCTGTCATTAGGGGTCCCCCGGCCTTCTCTGCGTTTCCTCTGGGGGAGCACCCAGGCATGCCGGCTCCTAACGGGATGGGGCTCGTCCGAGCCAGCCCCACAGCGTCAGTGGGGGGCCAGCAACTGGGGTCGCCAGAGCCGGTGAACGAGGAAGTGAGAGACATGAAATGAGTCGGGATCTCAGTGTTCAGGGAATGGGGAAGGAGCGTTGTCTGCGGGCAGGTACCTCGGCACGAAGTGGGGCTGGGAGCCAGGACTCCTGGGTTCTCTCCCCGGCTCTGGGAGGGGAGGGGGGCTGGTGGGTTAGATGTCAGGGGGGCTGGGAGCCAGGACTCCTGGGTTCTCTCCCGGCTCTGGGAGGGGAGCGGGGGCTCGTGGTTAGAGCGAGGTGGGCTGGGAGCCAGGACTCCTGGGTTCTGTCAGTGACTCTGGGAAGGGAGCCGGGGCTGGGGGTTAGAGCGGGGGGGGGGGGGGCTGGGAGCCAGGACTCCTGGGTTCTCTCCCCGGCTCTGGGAAGGGAGTGGGGGCTGGGGGTTAGAGCGAGGGGGGCTGGGAGCCAGGACTCCTGGGTTCTGTCAGTGACTCTGGGAAGGGAGCCGGGGCTGGGGGTTAGAGCGGGGGGGGGCTGGGAGCCAGGACTCCTGGGTTCTCTCCCCGGCTCTGGGAGGGGAGTGGGGGCTGGGGGTTAGAGCAGGGGGCGCTGGGAGGCCGGACACCTGGGTTCTCTCCCCTGCCTTGGGAGGGGAGTGGGGCCTAGTGGTTAGAGCAGGGGGGCTGGGAGGCCGGACACCTGGGTTCTCTCCCCACACATTCCCCTTCCAGCCTTTGTATCCTAGTGAGTTCCTGGATCTCTGCCCCCAAGGGCCAGGCCTCCCCCCTTCTCCTGGCAGTGAGCCCCTGAGCCTCCAGGCATGGATCCCCACCGGCAGTAAGTGAAGCTGCCCCCTGGCGCCATGGCCCACAGGAAAGTGGGGGGCGGGACTGGCAGTCCCGATTGGTAGGGGGGAAATCTTATGACAGCTACAAATAGAACCCAGGCTCCGAGCCCCCTCCCCCCCGCTCTAACCACTATGCCCCACACCCCTCCCAGAGCTGGGGAGAGAACCCAGGCGTCCTGGTTCCCAGCCCCCCTGCTCTAACCACTAGACCTCGCTCGCTCTCTGCCTGTAGTGGGTTGTGGTGTCTGACTGAGTTTCCTGGCAGGACTGATTTAGCTCCTCGGCTGGCTCTGGCTCTGCAGAGCCCCCCGCCCCCACATCCTCTCACCGCCACCCCACCCCAGTCCAGACACGCAGGTCTGGGTCCTCCGGAGGCCACCACGCTCAGTGCTTCCCCTCTGTGGGCCACGTTCGGTGGCCTGCAGTAGGTATCTTAGACCCCGTAATGCCCGAGGGGGATTCCCCGCCAGCTCAGTGGGGGCTCTGCTGGGGCTGTCAGTCCCTCCCATCTCCCGACCGGTGTGGGGCGCCCTGAAACAGAGGCTCTGCTCTGGCACCGGGCTGCCCGGGGGATCGATAAGCCAGGGGGGCACCCAATGGGGGGAAGGGGGATGAGTGGTTAAAGCAGTGGGGTGGGGGGGCGGGCTGGGAGTTAAGACTCCTGGGTTCTCTCCCCACATGTTCCCCTTCCCCCCCTTCATATTCAAGTCAGTTCCTGGATCCCTTCCCCACAAGGGACAGGCCTGCCCCCTTCCCCCGGCTGTGAACCTGACTGCTCTGACCACTGGGCCCCACTCCCCTCCCAGAGCTGGGAGAGAACCCAGGCGTCCTGGCTCCCAGCCCCTCCTGTTCTAACCCACCAGCCCCCACGCCCCTCCCAGAGCTAGGGAGAGAACCCAGGAGTCCGGGCTCCCAGCCCCCCCTGCTCTAACCACTAGCCCCCACTCCCCTCCCAGAGCTGGGAGAGAACCCAGGAGTCCTGGCTCCCAGCCCCCCCCGCTCTAACCCACCAGCCCCCACTCCCCTCCCAGAGCTGGGGAGAGAACCCAGAAGTCCTGGATCCCAGCCCCCCCTGTAACCACTAGACCCCCCCCTTCCCAGACCAGGGGATGGAACCCAGGCATCCGGGCTCCTAGCCCCCCCTGCTCCCCAGACACTCACAGCAGCACTATGTTTGGGGCTGTGGATTCACCGCTCCGGGTCTCGGCCTACGGGACAGGGCGACATTCCCCCCTCCAGCCGATTGACCCCCGGGCAGCCCGGTGCCGGAGCAGGGCCCCTGCCTTAGGGCACCCCCTCAGCCTGTCCGGGGATAGCAGGGCCCTGACAGCCCCAGCGCAGCCCTCAGCGAGCAGCCGGGGAATCCCCCTCGGGCATTACGGGGTCTAAGATACACACCCTGCAGCCCCGAGCGCGGAGGGCCTCTCTCAGAGCCAGGGGACCCAAAGCTGCTTGTGTGGGGGGGATGGGTGAGAGAGGATGTAGCTGGGGGGGTGGGAGGATGTGGGGGGGGCAGGGGGCTCCGCAGAGCTAAATTAGTCCCGCCAGGAAGCTCAGCCAGACACCGCAGCCCCCGGGGGGCAGAGAACGAGCGAGGTCTAGTGGGTAGGGCGGGGAGGGGGAGCCAGGACTCCTGGGTTCTATCCCCAGCTCTGTGTACTTAGCTCGGTCCTATCCCCGCCCCCTGCCTCAGTTTCCCTGAATGGGTTCCTTAGCGTTTGTATAACGTGGAACCGGGAGGGGCCAGGGCAACTCTTCCCCTCACCCGCCTCGGAAATTCCTGCCTTTCCTCTGGATTTTCCATTTCCTGGCTGCGGAAAGACGCACTTCCCCTCCCCGCTGGGCCAGGGCATGGGGGGGTGTCCCTGCATCCTCCCCCCACCCCCCCAGCTGGCAATCTACTCCCCCCCCAGGGCTCCCTCTCCTGCCTACTGGGGCGGGGGGGTTGGGGGCTTTGCTTTGGCAGGCTTCAGTGGGGAGAACCCAGGAGTCCTGGCTCCCATCAGCCCGTGGCTGTCCTGCCGGGGTGGCACTGGGGCTGCGTGGGACCTTGGCCCCGTACTACCCCGGGCTGAGGGCGATTCTCCGTGCGCCCGGCTGCTGAGGGCGGCTCTCCTGGCACAAAGGGGCCCTGTGCGAGCCCCGCCATGAGTCACCGGGGATGGTGGGGAGCCGGCTGCTTGGC